>NC_050592.1:35151399-36646399 GCF_013368585.1 Megalops cyprinoides
ACTTTCTCTTTATGTTTGTAATCTATATTTTTTGTGCAAAAAAGGTTAAGGTTAGGGAAACATATTGTTTGTAGATTAATATAAGCCTCATAAAACTATGAGACAGGAGTAATGGTTCAATCCATGATTTGTGCACTATTTTAATTATGGTTTTGTGCTATTTTAGCTATACCTTTTGAAAATTACTGCATGACCAGTAATAACGAAGAGAAATTTGAAGAAATTGAATCCATTTGAATAACTTGATAACAAATATTACACTGATCTCTGGCTAATTATAAAAATGTCTCTTTGTGTCCTTGCACTAATAATTAAGGGCATTTATATTACTGTACAAACATGTTTTCACATCACAGACATAACAAGCATTAATTTGCTGATCAATTCATGCTGTGACTTTGCACATTGGTCAACCTGCAACTACAGAACCAAAGAATCATTTGCAATATGACACTTAAGCTGTCATTCTAATTTCTGTTTTCTTTCTGCATTATACTGTTATTATAGTATTGTAATGTTCATGCAATAAGCTGTTGCGTCACTACATATTCCATACATTGCATTCATCAGTGAGAAATATTTTTTGCTAATTGTGTGGGCAGTGTATCTTAATGAAGTGGCATAGATTCAACTGAATTAGAATGGCAATTTCCTCAAATAATAAATGAGCTACCTTAAAATGGATTGATGTCAAATCCTCAATGAGTGCCATACCAATGGGAAACATAATGATAGCATTAATGTTACTATATATAATGGCTGGCTGTCTCAACTGAGGCCAGACTTTAAATACGCCTAATGTCCCTAAACCCATAAAATGATGTCATGTGTAATTGACAGCTTTTTCTTGATAAATAAATGTGTTATTCATCCTCTGGCTCATGGTAAATTATGGTTTAGACAAACAGGTAATGAAGGCGTGTAGCCATTGCTTTAAATCACATGGAGAGCCTCTTCTGTACTGTTAGAGAATTTGTGCTGCATCATGTCAAGGACAATCTGTCAGTGTTGAAGTACAGGCAATGACTGTTGTTTTTCTGACAAAATGCGAACGCAGCAGTTACCTCATACATTTTAACAGTGGTGCTAAAATAAACGTTTGGGTGCAGTGGAAAAGGGACTCAATTCTGCCAATTATTATGATTTAAAAAAAGTCTCAATAATTTATAAGAAATAATTAAAATTAATGATTCCATCACACTCTTGATACATAGTCTCTGTATTGCAAATGTGTATTACTATGCAGGATGTCTGGAGAGTGATGTAATGACTTTGTGGGATGTAGGTTAAAATTACACACACTTGAAAAATGAAAAGGGAGCTGATTATGATGAAAATGCTGTTTAATCACCCTCTGTTATCTCATCCTCCTCACCCGCCAAACTGTCCCTTCTCTAGGGCCTTTGTCTACAGACGAGCTGCCATCCGATCCATTTTACTCCTCTGTCAATCTCTATCACGCTGATCCATTTATATGCCCTTGTCCATCTATCTGTGTCCAATCAATTATATCCCCTAATTGGTCCTGTTCTGTAGTGAAAGCAAATTAACAACTGTGGGAATGGAGGCACGGGTTCTTTGCCTTATGAGTTGGATGGGGAAGGTGGTCCTCAAACCACACGTAAGCGTCAGACTTACCAGCCACAGCGCTGGCATGGCAGTGGGGTTGCTGGGACAGTTTTGTCACAGAAACGAGAGGGATAACACTGTGTGAATAACACACATTGATGCTGCTGTTGTTCTTTCCATTTTACTCGATCTCCCCCTCAGCAGCTTCCTAAATCACCCAGACTCATCAGGCCAGAGAACACCCACACATGCTCAGAAGGCACCATTTTTATGAAGCTGTAAAACTAGAGGCTATGTGTGTGAACATAATGTGTTCCTATTTTTCTGAACTTCGAATCAGAGAAGTTGGTATGCAGCCCAGCCTGTCAGCATATTTTGTCGATGGATTCTATATTGAGTAACAGTGTCTGGCAAATTACCCATTTCTGTGATGACATGGGCTAATATTTTGGCATAATTATAACCAATCATCTGAAGTTTACTACTGCTTTTGTGAGTCCTACAAAAGGCTTGGGATATACATGCAATTACATATCGTCCTGTATCAAGTGTGACTCATTGCTTTCACATGTGATAGATGCTCACAATTTATGAAATACAGTTTTACTTGGCCTTGGTCCCAGATGGTATCTCATAAAATAAATTTCATTAAATTATGCTCATTTCATATCTTTATAAAATACCTGTACTTACGCCAAGGAAATGGCACAATATTATTGCAACACATTGTAATATGTTGTATGTAAAGGGTAGACAAATCATAATGTTCTATGTTGTGCTATTAAATTTTTTTATTTGATGAAATATTGTAACCATAAAATAGCACCCTTGCCTGACTTCAATAAGAAATACGTCAAATATAGCCTGCAGCTTGAACAGTGCTGTTCCATAAGTTATAACAGATCCTCTCAGAATGTATGTTTTATACAAAGGGGACTGTTTATATTCAACATTACATTGTATATGTTTGTCATAATACATTTCAAGGATTAACTAGAATGGTAAAGCTTCAGGGGAAACTGTTATTAACAATTCCAACAATATTCAATTTGTAAATACTAGTCACACTGTACATTTGGTGTAAATAAATAAAGCATACTTTATGAATACTTACTGCAGCCCTTATATCATGCTTTCGGAGGCTTAATGCATATAATAGGTAAGCATATGTAAGCATCACAAAGGTTCAAACGTTTTTCACAGAGCCTGAATGTATCAATTACAAACAGTTGCAGTTCTCACTTGTATGGCAAATATGTCTGGAAACTCTTGTAACAAAAATCATCATGAGTTGATTCCTAAAGGCCCAACATTGTTAATAGAGCTTACATTCCTGAACAGTGGCTAGATTCAGCATTTTTCACAAAACTGAGGTAAATGTGGGATTTATTCAGAAATTAATGAGATATTAATACTGTATAAATGTTTGTGTACATATGTGCTCATATAAAGCGAAAGTTCAGTATTGTGCCAAACACAGCATGTGGGTTCTGGAAGGACAGGACTCATCAAACCACAAGGTGCAAATCTCTGTCCTAGGACCAATGCTTCTTACCGGACAAGGGACACAGCACACACAAGAAGGATAAAATGGTGGGCAGGGACAGAGCTGAAATACAAGGAAAACAGTAAACAAAAGCACATGGACCACATTGACAGATAGGGAGAACACCAAAACAACCGCTAGGGGACCAGAGTACTGGCAGGTGTACTCCCATACCACTTTAGAATTAACTTTAACTATAATCAACTATAATCATGACCCTTTTTTAAGTAGTATGTTCAAATGTTCCAAGTAGCTCTTAAACTTGCTTGTTGATTTGCTTTAAAACCCACACATTGGTGGTGGCTTTCAAGTGCTCTGTTTTTAATTTCAGGTTTGCTTATGCTCAGAGTGCTGGCTGTGAGAGCGTGCTAACCTTTTGACTGTGTCAGGTTGATGCCCCGCCTGTTCATAACCCTCAATTTTGAGACACACTAAGGCTCCTGGCGGTGAAGCGGGAGCCTTTGAGAGCCTACCCACGGACAGGAGAGCATTTGAACTCTTCACCCAGTGCATGAGTGGGCTTTAAGAATTTTGTCTAACACCAGTATATTCGGGGAAGCTTTTTGGCCACTGCAAGATGCAATATTCTACCCTTTTTTGTTGTCATTCTCCTCTCCCTTTTTTCATATATTTGAATATTTTAGGGTAACTCTTGCTAAAACTAACCATTCATTATGGTAATTGTAACAAGATTGTATGATTATGTATGTGTGCATTTGTACAGTGCCAATATGTATATGATATTAATTGCTGAATGTTAAAAAGTTGTAAAAAAGTTGCCCTCCAAAGACAGGTTTGTGTGTGTGTGTGTGTGTGTGTGTGTGCAGGTGGGGGTTGGGGGGGAGTGGTTAAAAATCCTCTATTCTCGTCTTGAGTCTTGCAGAGGCCCTGTTTCACAGAGGCATCACTTCAGCCCGCCCTCAGCCTGGTGCTGTATTACTTCAGCTGACCTCCCACTCTTGGCATCACTTGCAACACAGTTCCAAGAACCTGATGCAGCGCGGCTAATACACACCACAATGCCCTGTTTTATATTTACCCTCAGTACGTTCAAGAAAACATCGATAACATACCATATTTCAGCAGATTTTTCCTGTCAATCAGAGGAGGAGGGGGGGGGGGGTGCTGTCACATCTCCAGTCCCCACATCTCAACCCCCACAAACAAACTGATCAGGAAATGGCCAGCTGGAAAGGTGTGCAGCTCGTTACACAGAAATGTCTTTAATGTTCAGCGCCTGACCAAAAACACATCTGCCCACACTTCAGCAAGTCCTGAGAAGTTCACACAAAGTTCATGTTTTCAAGCATTCATAGACCCAAAGAGGTTAGGACGAGGCTGAAAAAGTATCCAACCATTTTGTTTTGAAAAGAACTCTAAAGAGAGATGTGCAGCATTCGGTTTAGTCCTTCTGCAGTAATATTCTTATGACAAAAGCTGCCAAGCTGTGTGCTCAACTGTGTGTATTGTTATGGAGTCAAAGTGAAGATTAATATAGTTGCTGTGTTGTCTGCATGGGAGTCGTCTTTACATTCACCAAGGGAAACATCACATCCACAGTAACACTGTTATTGCATTCATTAACTTCAAAATCAAATATTGTAGCCATATTTTTTTTAACTCACACTAGAAGAGCTATATCTCTGTCCCTGATTAAAATTACTTTCACTTTAGAATTACAATAGACTACAGTAACAGAAAGTTGAATACAGCACACTTGGAGGATGAGTGGAAGCTGGCCGGATGCACTGTGTGCACTGCTCATATACCACTGAATTTTTATTCCAGGTATGACTCCTTTGCAAGAAGGTCTATATAGCCCTGTACAAATGAAAGAAAATGTTTTGGCTGCCTTCCATAATGGCAGATAGGTTAAGACAGTGTTATGAAACTCTAAATATTGTCAAAAGCTCAGTCTTTCCAGGTAAGCAGTGCTCTATGAGGAGGCAATGGCAAAAGAGCCATCCTTGCCACTGGAACTGGTCAATTGTTGTTCTCCAATTCCACTTTCAACCAAGAAGGTCAAATCCAGCTCTTGCACCAGCCACATTAATGCATTTCAAGTAACAGTTTCTTCCCAATTAAATCTAATTAAGCCCCAGAAACTTGTATCTTGTGGTTTAATATAGCTCTTTTAATTGATATTTTCTTTTACACTTGTACTGCAAGAGTTCATAAATCCTCAAATAGTGATGGACATACAGGAAATATGCAAATCAAACTAATATATCTGCATATCAAATCAGTACATATGTTATTCAAAATAATACATATGCTAACAAAACATAACATGCAACAGGAAAAGACATATGATGACCTAATGCATATGCCACCAAACCAACATGTACATGGTTGCCAGCAAGGCAAAACATATACAAATGAATTCAATGCAAATCAACCAAAATATAACCTGTTCCACTAATTCACTATAATGCTGATATGCACCCTGACCAAGCACCTGCTTCAGGACACGCTGTCTAAATTGAGGATTCCTGCAAACAGATCTTGATCTGAGTCAGTGTCCTATGCAGCTGCATGATGGGAAAGTGGTGACAGTCTTTTCTACGCCAGGCTATGCCGTGCGCTCACTGTGCTGTGGCATGCGGTTGTCTTGCACATTCTGAGGGTGTCCTCAGCAACGAAGCCGTCTTCAAAAAAAAGTGGGCCAACAGGCTACTTTGCAGCCCATGACCTGGGACGGGGCTACCTGTGACCCCTAGGTGACATTGTGCCCCTGTTTGGTGGTTAGGTATGGTTAGGCCCAGCAGTGCAGTGGCGGGGTGGGGGTGGTGAAGATGGTGATGCCCAGCTAAGAGTTGCCACAGAGGTCAAAAGTGGGTTACTTGAAGGGAAGGCGCGGTGGGCCAAGGCCTTTGGTTTTCCAATTCATGGGTTTCAGGGTTGCATGGTTAGATCAGATGGCACAAATGAGGACATCTCCCTCTATCAGAACAGGAGCTGAGGGTGCTTTCTCTAAAACTGTAAAACTGTGCAAATGTGCTTAAAAGTGCCCTTTGCAGTCAAAAGTTGCTCAGGGGATCCAGTCTATTTCATGGGGCGTTTTTCAAAGGGCAAGCCAGTATTCAGTGTTCAGTAATCAATGGACAAAGAATGTAGTCTTAGTGCTCTGAGTTTGAGCTCAAGGGATCCTGCAGTCCCCTCTCTGAAATATTGAAACACTGATGATGCCCAACACTGAAATAATCCAGTGTTCTTCCAGTGAAATCCAGTGAAATTTCATTTGTGTTTATTTCCTGTGTCCACTGGTTATAGTCACAGGATTTAATGTAGAATGTCCTCTACAGTAAATCTTACATATTTTTTCTTTTACATCTTTTTAATATGTTGATTCACATGCTATGTTCCACTAATAAAGATTAAAACAGGTCTGCATACTGTGCTTTCAAGTTAGTTAAACTAAACCTACATAAGTTGGACATTTGCAAAATGTCAGAACAGACCATACAGATTTCTCCTGAGTTGCATTGTCCATTGAACCTCTCTAGACTAATTTCTTGATTGCAGTTCATCATACCACAGACAGACACCTTCAGCGCAAGCTTAAATTCATTTTTAATGTTGATTGTGCCTTGCAGTCATGGTTGGACAAAATTAATTTTTTGTGTGCTTATCTGAGCCAGGTATGTTTCCTGGGTTTCCTTTTCCCCCTCCCGGCTGGCCTCTCTCTTTCTGTCGATCTCACAGGTGAGCCACGTGCAAAATCACAGGACAGCGACAAAACCCCGACAGTTGCGGCCACTTTCACACAGGGGGAGTGAAACACAAGGCACTGACTGTGACATGCTGTCTCCAGCAAGACAAAGTTCCCCTTGCCATTTCTCTGACTTGAGACTCCTGACTGTGTGTGGCGGTGTAACTACATGGAATTATCATCCAGATTTCCACCTCGTCAATTTCCTTTTCATCTCCGGTGGACAAGGCAGTAAGTCTAAGTCGTATGTCTGTGGTGTCACGGTAATGGTTTTCTTTCTCAGTAAGGTGTGATAAATGTTGCTTTCATGTTGAAACATGTACCAATTCTGACAAACAGTACTATAGTGAAACTAACTCCTATTCTAGGTCAAACCAGAGCCGTGTATAGAGAGATTTTGGACAACTCCAACATAGGGCGCCATTTTGTAACCTTAAGTCCGAAGGTTCTACAGTGCGTTCCTATGTACTAACATGCTATGTTGAAGTAAAACGCTGTTTTTGCCACTAACAGGCTCATAAATGTTATTATAAGTGTCGTACAAGAAGGACAGGATCCCGAAAAAAATATTCCCATGCCTGTGTACCCCAATAACTGCAAAGAAACCGTGAAACAACTATCGGTAGTAAGTCGTAGAAGCAGTCAGTGTTTAACTTTCTCTTCTTCCGTTCCCTCACGTAATCTTGCAGGCCAGGGGTGGCCAACCCTCTCCTGGAGAGCCACATGTCCTGCATGTTTTAGATCTCTCCCTGCTCCAACACAGCTGATTCAAATGATCAACTCGTTATGAACTCCTGAAGCTGCTGAATAACAACCAGCTGTGTTGGAGCAGGGAGAGATCTAAAACATGCAGGACATGTGGCTCTCCAGGAGAGGGTTGGCCACCCCTGTTGTAGGCTAACTGATGTTTGTAGAAGTTCGTAGAAATTCATTGCAAGGGATTAAAGTCACTCAAAAATCACAAAAGAAACATTATTATTATTATTATTATTATTATTATTATTATTATTATTATTATTAGGGCTGCATTAACGCTCGATCGCGATTAATCTGGAAACTTTAATGCGTTAATTTTTTAACGCAAATTAATCATATTATCAAGTTTGACTGCAACTTCCTTTTGTAATTCCAGTGCGGATATTTACCTGGCTGAATTACTGAAAGCCGTGGCAAACGCAGATGTGCTGAATGGCAAATTTCGTTTTAACCCTTTCTCATGTAACTTATTTGTTATGGTATGTAGCGCGTGTGTTACCTTATATGGTTCGTTATGTTTTCATTTGCGTTATTAGGTTTCTCATAGATTTCATTTAGCATCTGCTATATATAGAGTTAAATCGCTGTTACCTCAAAGCTAAAATTAGCTAGAATTTCTCCAATCTAGTGTTCTAATCGCACCAGTTTTAGCATATGCGCTAAACGGCTAATCACACCAGTGTGACCGTAGGAGCGAAAGGGTTAAAAATAGATAGAAAAATAGATGAAAAATAGAATGAACCACAACAGAATGGCACAGATAATCGGCTACATAACTGCTTCATCTGTAAAAAAAAACTGATGATGTGAAATATAAAGTCAATGTTTAAAAAAAAAAAACTGAACAATATTTATTGCATCCCTGTTATCGTGAATGGGCACTGGGATGACACTTAGGTTACAACATGGCACCCATGAGTCACGTGATAGTCCCTGAACCAATCATAGCGCAGAACAGTTGTCACTCAAGTTGTCCAAACTCTCTCTATACACGGCTCTGGGTCAAACCTAAGCAGCCATTATCCTGCTGTGTGGCCTGACCCAATGCTTAACTGACACTGGTTTTTATTAATCATCTTGGACTTATTGTTTGGAGTCATGTAGTGTTGTAATGGCATGGAGAAACATGTAATATTTACATTTACATTTATTCATTTAGCAGACACTTTAGTCCAAAGCAACGTACAAAAGTGCATACAAAGGGCAAACAGGCACAGGCACAAGAGCAAGATGTGTACATGTCATACAAAGCAGATAGTGCTGAGGCTGAGCACAAGGTCAGTGTAGCGAGACAGAGCTAATCTGATTTAGGCATACATATATCAAATGCAATCAAGGGACGAAGAAGTACCACTATGCTACCTAGGTAAAACGTGCTACAAATACAAGGTGAGTGACAGAGCTACAAGTACATGCCAAGAATCTCAAGATGGCAAGGGTGTCAGTCCAGGTAGAGTCTGAAGAGGTGTGTCTTTAGACGATGTCTGAAGGGTTGTTCTCAGGGGGGCAGGGAGTTCATTCCACCATTGGGGGGCGATGACGGAAAAGCGACGTTCTGAGGAGCGAGGCGTCTGGATGTGGCAGAGCGAAGTTGTCGAGCAGGTGCGTAAGGTTGGATGAGGTCCTGGAGGTAGGTCGGGGCAGTCTTTTTCGCAGTGGAAAAGGTGAGAGAAAATGTGAATTCGGACTGTGTAGATACTAGCCTCATATCAAGCATGCTGCTTGCTGTTAAGCTGTAGGTTATCTGAATGTGTGAACTGCGAATTTTGCACATCTCATTCATAATGGCCTACCTTTGTCCAAAAAAAAGAACTTTGGATAAAGTAGTACACTGAGTCACACTGTAAACTCCACTTTTTGATGGTGTGGTGAGATGTGGCTTCTCATTTTCATGTGGTCACTGTGTATTGTGCTTACTTTGTGCTGCCCAGTGGCCAGGCAGTAAATAAACCACAAAAGAGTAGTTAGGGCATGGTTAAACGTTTATTAAATGGGGAAGTGGAATGTGTGGAGGTGTTTGTGAAGACAAGGGAGGAGAAGCCACCTGAAAAACATTGTTTTGCTTTGGCTCCATTTCATCTCAGTGAGCTCATGGGGAATTTTTGCAGAACTCGTTTGCTGTTTTGTAAGTTAAAATTAGATATGTCTTTTTATACACCTGGAGGCTTCATGGGCGGATCTGGAACATGAAATAGGATGAAAAGAGCACGAATCAGACTCTGTGGATCGCATGGGGGAATATTTCAGATTTTCCTGAGATAATATTGCATCATGATTTTCCTGAGATAATATTGCATGTTGTGCTTGGCAACTCTCTGTGATACTACAGCTAGATATGTCATGGAAAAGCCCAGCTTGTTGATATTTTCAATTTTCCTGTTATCATAGGTCACCAAAGATACCATTAGCCGAATGTATGGTCTCTCTGCATACAGCTCACAGCAGAATTTCTGACTTCAAAAATGCTGGCTCAAACTCAAAGAGCTTCTATGCTCAAAGAAGCCATACATATTTATATAGACTCACTTTCTTAGGAGTTTTTCATGTGCATGTCTTGAACTTAAAAATAATAAGAAGAATAAAAAAGTCACTGTTTAAGCTCATTGTTTTCTTTTCATCCTGTTCATATTTCCAGGCAGTGGTTATTTCCAGCGACCAAGCCTAGAATATACTAATTATAAAAATACATGGGCGCTATAAATAACAATGTCGGTCCCTCCCTTCTGTCCTAGCACGGTGCTGGTCAGAAAGGGGACATTAGCTGCTAAATTCCACAAACATTCAAACCAGGGCTGTCTGCTCTAAAAAGATATAGAATTGCTGGGGTTTGGATGGAAGTGCGCAGTGTTATTTGTTTATGCTGGTAGGTTGTTATGAACTAAGAGGAGAAAATCAATAGAGTGTGGCTGGAAGTCAATCTGAAATTGAATGTAGGACTCTGTGTGCTGGAGAGACGGATCTTCCTGGCACTTTCAATCTTTGCCAAACGTCATGTAGCTAGCAGCTGAGGGCCAATCTAAATTCGATGAAGGGAAAGTACATCGGCTGATATTACCACTAAATAACTCTAAGTCCATCCATCCTGGTTGAGGCGGGCTTACAGGACTTGTGCAAGAGTGTTTCCATGGACAGGCCTGCATTTTGCATCTTTGACTTCCAATAGAATCAAAATACCCACACATTAAAACAGTGGACTCTCCCAGTCTTAAATGCCCTTAAGCATGCTTAAGTGCTGATTTGAAGGATATATATATATATATATATATATATATATATATATATATCAGTGGCGGCTGGTGAGCTGGAAACAGGGGAGGCTGAAACATTACCTTTAAATCTATCATTACTTTCAACTTGTACCCCTTTATCTTCCTTGATTAACAATAAAACAAATAATTCACAGAATAATTGGCACCAATTGCGTAAATGGAGTACATGATTATGCAGCGCAGATTGTCTGTAGTTTGTGTGTTTGTGAAATCTACAACGTGAAATTGTTTAATTAATTAATTTGTATATATTTATATATATTTTTCCCATGTTCCTGTGCAGAGAAATCAAAGAGCTGATGTTACGTGCAATTGTTATTGGAAAAATCTGAAAGGGAGTAAGTGAGGCTAACATGCAGTGATAATTGGATCAAACCAAACTGAAATGTTTATTGAGCTGCTGGTGGAAAGTCCACTGTCAATGAAAAGTCATATAAACACAGAGGAAAGCAATGAACGACCTCATTCTTATGCAGTGCATTTCATACCTGATTCTAAAACTGTCTTACAGTAAGAAGTTCAGCCATACATGTGTCACAATCAGCAATTTCAATTAATTCTCATTCCCTGCTGGACTTCCACACTGTAATGGCAACAGAAAGTGATTCTTCACTGACTCATGAAAATGCATTCAAATACTCTCCATTTAAAACTGAGACAGTAAAACAGACTGCAATGTTGAATTTATCAGCTGATTGGTGATCACTCTTGTAATCACAATGGTTAATCTATACTTAAGCGTAACCGGGGGGGGGGGCTTGTTAATGTTTCAAACACCTGTGAGAGCAGACGTTTATGGCAGGATGTGTGCTGGACCGGATCCAGCCACCTTGTGCATACCCATGCACCTAACGCTTTAAAACTGTGGCATGCAGCCAACCAGCTAAGCTGCCTTCACCTGTGCCAGTTGAATGTTCCACAACATGAAGCCTGATTTTATGGCACATCAGGCTGGAGAGGAGAGGCTCCTCCATGGCTCTGGAAAATCAAGTGCACACCCACTATCTCTTGCTCGCTCGCCCAAGGGGGAAAATAATGGGTTTTGAGGCAGGGTGCGAAATTGCAGGACCTCTCCAATCCAGCTGTGATTCTTGGCAAAGTGAGAGGTGGCAAGGCCCTCTTACTCTGCAGGCTAGTGGTGACGGAACTCTGCGAAAGCTAGCTGAGGGCTTGTTGGGGCCTCTACCGGCCACCACTAGCACTGCTGGTTTTTATAACACATTGACACACAGTTCTCCCCTGCTCCTGAGGAGCTGATTGTCTGACACATGTTGTTAAAGAGGTCCACATATGCACTTCTCCATGGGTTTGGCCATTGCAGTAGCCAAAATTTGATCAAACTGTAGTGTGCATCTAGGTAATGAATTTAGACAAATGCGGTGAGAACCTGGGCCACTCTCTCCAATTTTTCTTTTGAACCTTCTGTTAAGTACTCTACTGGGCCACAGATAAGTGTGTTGAAATTATGAGAGAACTCAGAGAGAAGTTTTATTCACCTTTAGTTTTTGCAGAACTAAACAGAAGCGCTATCATTACTGTCATTAATTACAGAAAAATAGAAAATTAGTACATGCAATAATGTGATGAGATGAGTAGATTAAACAATTTGTTATGCTGCAACAATTTTGAACATATTTTGTTAGTGTCTGAGAGTCAGATTCAGAAAAATTCTGAAACAATAACAAAATATGGCTTACAAACCTGTAAATTTTTAGATTTCTTGCCATTTTTGACAGAAAAATCTGCAGTCAATATTAGACTGTGAACTATAATGTGTTATGTTACTATCGGTAAATTACTCTGTGGATACTTTTCACTGTCCATAAACAGAGGAATATTTATGACTTTACACAACTTGAGCTATAGATAGTAGATATTAAAGATAATTTAAGATTGTCGCTTGATATTACATAAAAGTGATTCTAAATAAAGTAAACAATGATCATTAATGTACACTCTCAAGACAATGGTGCCGAGGCCATGTCTGGGCAGGAAGTGTGACTCCCTCTCACAGAGCTGTGTGCTTTAGCACTGGAACTTTGGCTACGTCACTTGTACTAGCTATAGGCTTGTTAAATTCGAACTATTTGGCTGCAAGTGCAGAGAGTAAAGATGCACAGGACCAAAAGAAATACAAATTCCAAAAGATCTGAAGGATCCTGAGCAATTATGTCAGATGAAATCTTCAAAAATCCCTAACTATCCAGCTGCTTACCATTTTTTTCTGCTGCATTGTATTTGTTTCTGTTTAATCAGTGGTATGCATACATTTGGACTGCACTGTATGTATCAAAAATATATGCTAACACCATCAGTTGATTACATAAATAAATAAATAAATAAATAAATTTGTTGATACCTTACTAGTTGATTAATCAGATCACATTGGAAACAAGGGGGGTGTAACCAGGGTGCCTGCTGCTAAACGAGCCCCATGTATGCATGGATGTTTTTAAGTTATTAAATCTTATAACTTTGAAAAGTTGACAACAAAGGCATTAATTGATACATTCTGTACAATTTAATCATATATACAATGCAAAATGTTTCATAGTCAAAAGTGTTTCTTTGGAAATGTTTGGCTTCTTATCATAACAAAGTACAGATCTAACCTGTAGATTCATAACACAGTGTTTCAGAAGAACCTTTCAAATACATTGTTAAAAACTAGAAATGTTGCCTGTGTGGAAGACTATGAAAAGATTATGTAAAATGACAAGCACTGATGAATAATGTCAATCCCATTATTTACTGAAACATGATGAAAAACCTTAGACGTGTGGTTTCATAATGGCTCATAATAGTGCAGTGAAAGGCTTTTAATAGAGAAACTTTGGCTGAACTGTCATCCCACTGGGGCATTTGGCATAGTTTCAGCAATTGCGATACACGGTAACTCGTAGACCCTCATAGTAGTAGTAGACCCTAGGACTGCTTCTAAACCAAAATAATCAAGGGTTCATCAGCCCCTGCCTCATGTAGAAGTGACTTATGTAGATAGCTCAGGGAATGTGGCGAATCAAATGTCATTAAGTCTCAAGAAGGGGCATTTGTAGAGTCTGTCTTGGTTAGCATTTGGCCCATTCTGAAACATGCAGTAAATGGCTGGACTGTAGCAGGGTTAGCATATGTTTCCTTAGAAAAGGCCTGGCTTGCATTGTTCTGAATGGGTGTCAGGCCTAGGGTACTTTGGCGGCGGGTCCCCTGCTGAGAGCCTGCGCTGTCATAACCTTTAATTACACTGGGTCTGACAGCTTCACAGATGGTCATGGAGATGGGGTTAAAAACACAGGAGTCAGGCCTCCATCTCTAGCGTTGCCTGAAAAACCTTGCAATGACATCACCCAGAGAGAGAGAAAGAGGGATAGAGACAATAAAACATGAGGACATGGAAAATTGTAAATCCTGTGATAAAAGCATCTTTGAAAGTGGTGGAATGTGTTTGGAAAGTGTGTGTGGATCTGTGTGCCTTCTTATACTCTCTCTCTCTTATACATATGTTATGCGTGAATATATAGGGTTTATTATAGGGTATTTGCAGGGGGCATCTATGTATCATTGGACTTTCTCTCCATGCAAAAAATGATAATTGCTGATCATTATTGATAGAATTGATAGAATAATGATTAATAATTGGTAGATTAATAGATAGGTCAGTAAGTTTGTTGATAAGTTACGCTTGCATGTGTCCTTACCAATCTAAACATTCTAAAATGGGGCGGCAGTGTAGCATAGGTACTTTAGCCCAAACTGCCTCAGTAAATATCTAGCTGTATAAATGGATAACATTGTAACTGATGCAAGTCGCTCTGGGTAAGAGCGTCTGCTAAATGCCAATAATGTAATAATAATGTAATGTAACCTTTCTGAATGGAAGCATTAAAAGAGGGCAACATGCATGCATCCACTCACTTTTTCTCCCTGATCTCTGCCTTCCTCCCATCTCCCAACTACTTCTCTGCATTTAATGTTGACAATGCCACCAATACTCTGTGCTCCACCCTAACCTCTTGTCTCGACAGCATTTGCCCTCTCTCCTCCAGGCCAGCACACGCATCACCCTCCAGCCCCTGGCTTACTGAGGTTCTCTTCGACCATCGGACGAAGCTCAGGGCAACTACAGTGCTGGCCAAAAGTATTGGCACCCCTGCAATTCTGTCAGATAATGCTCAATTTCTCCCAGAAAATGATTGCAATTACAAATGTTTTGGTAGTAATATCTTCATTTATTTTGCTTGCAATGAAAAAACACAAAAGACAATGAAAAAAAAATTAAATCAATCATCATTTTACACAAAACTCCAAAAATGGACCGGACAAAAGTATTGGCACCCTCAGCCTAATACTTGGTAGCACAACCTTTGGACAAAATAACTGCGAACAACCGCTTCCGGTATCCATCAATGAGTTTCTTACAATGCTCTGCTGGAATTTTAGACCATTCTTCTTTGGCAAACTGCTCCAGCTCCCTGAGATTTGAAGGGTGCCTTCTCCAAACTGCCATTTTCAGATCTCTCCACAAGTGTTCTATGGGATTCAGGTCTGGACTCATTGCTGGCCACTTTAGAAGTCTCCAGTGCTTTCCCTCAAACCATTTTCTAGTGCTTTTTGAAGTGTGCTTTGGGTCATTGTCCTGCTGGAAGACCCATGACCTCTGAGGGAGACCCAGCTTTCTCACACTGGGCCCTACATTACGCTGCAAAATTTGTTGGTAGTCTTCAGACTTCATAATGCCATGCACACGGTCAAGCAGTCCAGTGCCAGAGGCAGCAAAGCAACCCCAAAACATCAGGGAACCTCCGCCATGTTTGACTGTGGGGACCGTGTTCTTTTCTTTGAAGGCCTCGTTTTTTTTTCCTGTAAACTCTATGTTGATGCCTTTTCCCAAAAAGCTCTACTTTTGTCTCATCTGACCAGAGAACATTCTTCCAAAATGTTTTTGGCTTTCTCAGGTAAGTTTTAGCAAACTCCAGCCTGGCTTTTTTATGTCTCTAGGTCAGAAGTGGAGTCTTCCTGGGTATCCTACCATAGAGTCCCTTTTCATTCAGACACCGACGGATAGTACGGGTTGACACTGTTGTACCCTCGGACTGCAGGACAGCTTGAACTTGTCTGGATGTTAGTCGAGGTTCTTTATCCACCATCCGCACAATCTTTCGTTGAAATCTCTCGTCAATTTTTCTTTTCCGTCCACATCTAGGGAGGTTAGCCACAGTGCCATGGGCTTTAAACCTATTGATGACACTGCGCACGGTAGACACAGGAACATTCAGGTCTTTGGAGATGGACTTGTAGCCTTGAGATTGCCCATGCTTCCTCACAATTTTGCTTCTCAAGTCCTCAGACAGTTCTTTGGTCTTCTTTCTTTTCTCCATACTCAATGTGGTACACACAAGGACACAGGACAGAGGTTGAGTCAACTTTAATCCATTTTAACTGGCTGCAAGTGTGATTTAGTGATTGCCACCACCTGTTATGTGTCACAGGTAAGTAACAGGTGCTGTTAATTACACAAATTAGAGAAGCATCACATGATTTTTCAAAGGGTGCCAATACTTTTGTCCGGCCCATTTTTGGAGTTTTGTGTAAATTGATACTTGATTTGACTTTTTTTTCTTTCTCTTTTGTGTTTTTTTATTGCAAGCAAAATAAATGAAGATATTACTACCAAAACATTTGTAATTGCAATCATTTTCTGGGAGAAATTGAGCATTATCTGACAGAATTGCAGGGGTGCCAATACTTTTGGCCAGCACTTGTAAGAGGAAATGGCGCAAATCAAAAGACCCCACGGAGCTGAGCGAGTATCAATCTCTCCTCTCCTCTTTCTCCCCCAACATTTCCATTGCCAAGGTCACTTACCAGGACAGGATCAACAGCACTTCAGACAGCTGCAAACTGTTCAGGACATTCACCTGTCTCTTCTGCCCTCCACTGCCTCCACCCACCACCTCTCTGACTGCTGATGACTTTGCCACTTTTTTTACTAAAAAGGTGGAAGCAATCAGCAGTTAGTTATCCACTCCACACATTCACAGCCAGTCTCCACGCCTGCAAAACACTTTACTTTCCACATTATCCCCTATCTCTGAGGCTGACGTCTCCAAGCTTCTCCTCTTCAAATTACCCACCACTTGCCCCCTGGACACCATCCCCTCGATATCCTACAAGCTATCTCCCCTACACTCTTACCTGTACTCACCCACATCATCAACACATCACTTACTATTGGTACTTTCCCCTACCTATCTGATTATGCTGTGCAGCTCCTTGTCCAGGCTCTGGTCATGTCAAGACTGAACTATTGCAATGCTCTCTTAGCTGGCCTACCTGCATGTACTATTAAGCCTCTGCAGTTGATACAGAATGCTACTGCATGTCTGGTTTTCAACCAACCAAAAAGCGATCACGATACACTTTTCTTGGTCTCCCTCCACTGGCCACCTGTTGCTGCCTGCATCATGTTCAAGGCCTTGATGCTTGTATACAGGACGACCAACAAAACTGCACCTACCTACCTGAACTCACTACTACAAGTCTATGTTCCCTCCCAACTGCTATGCTCTGCTATCGAACGGTGTCTGGTGATCCCATTGCGGCACAAAATCACTATCCAGAACTTTCTCCGCCTTTGTCCCCAGATGGTGGAATGAACTTCCACACTTCTGCCGAGTCCCTTTTTGTCTTCAAGAGACATCTGAAGACACAATTCTTCCACTCTCACCTGAACACCTGAAACACTACCCCCTAAAGGAATTTCTCATGTCTCAAAATTGTTTCCTATTAAAATATAAAATAAAAAAATGTAATCTAATGATTTAACGCACTTGTTATCTCTACCAGTTACCTTGTAACTTGTCTCACCAACCACTGAAACCTGGTCATGCAGTGCTTCTAATATTGTTGATTCCTTATGGTTTTTGCTCATGTTGAACTCTACCTCACTTGTAAGTCACTTTGGATAAAAGCATCTGCCAAATGAATGTAAATGTAAATGTGTAGAAAGTAATGTATAGGTCTACCAACACTGTATGCATGTGAAATCTCTGTGGGGTCTTATCCCTGTGTCATTGAGAAACTATTCAGAGGTTGGGATGTATGATGTGCTTAAAAAACGACAAATGACTGATATACCTGAAGGAAATAATACTCACTGTCAAGACTGTGCACCCTGAGAACAGTTCTGAAAACAGTGAACACTATGTTTTGGAGCCAAATGCTGCAATTAACAAAGCAACAACAGCAACAAAAACCCTGAAACTGAGCTGGTAATGTTTGCAGATCTGATAAATGAAATAAGTGCACCTGGATGGCCTGATGATGCCTAAAGCATGTTATGCCAATAGGTGCAACTCTGGAGAAACTAAAAGAGGCAATTTACACTGTAGTTCAGCACACAGGCACAGATCTGTTTTTAAAGAAATCTTAATTTTAAGAATTGCCAAATAGCCACAATTATGCAATTATACCTGCTTGTATTGCAAGGCTGTTGCCATCCAAAGTGTACACAGACTGTTTTCAGACATCTGGAATTCTTTAAAAAGTATTGGACAAAATGGAAAATTGGAAAAAATGCCTCTGTAACAGAACAAGCCACAGCAAATATATAGGCCATTATTTAGATGAGATTAATTTACAAGACATCAGTGATCTTAATGGATTCTGGCTTCTTGTCTGTGGCTAAATATGTCTTTTTTGAGGAGAAGGAGATTATTGCTCAAACACCCCATATGGTTTCATAGTGATCCAGTCCAAATTTTTCGCAGGGTTTTGAAAGGTTCACTACTGCCAGGGGAATGCTGTGAATTACACAGTGGCATCTGGGGATTTGACCCTGCCTTGCAGGTAAATTGGATAGCTATAATTTCACAGGGCCTGTGGAAGCTATGAGGGATTGCTTCACATTTTCTGTACTGTACATTTTACTTGTTGTACATTCCACATTAATGTTTTCTGTCACACTTGCACTTAGACATGACAGCAAACATACAGCAATAAAACAAAATGCTATATGAGAGAGCCTATAGGCTTTTTAATCTCCATTTTGGTGAGATTAAACATTAAACATCAAAGATTATCAGGTTCATTAAACAGCTGTTGAGTAAAGCTCTCTTGGTGATCTTCATGTGTACTGCACCCTTCTGACGTACATTTTTAAGTCAAAATTGCAGACAAATGCACTGTGGCTATGATCAGTTCTGTATGGTGTGCTTAGATCAGGTCATAAATTCCTTTTTTCATGAAATTTGATTTCAGAGATGGGCGAGTGAAGCACAAGCCAAAACAGCAGATTCACTGGATGGCCTGTCATTAGTGCGCATGGGAAATTGTAGGGGAAAGAGACATAATTTATTCATCTCTATCTACTTTAGAGAGAATTCCTAAAATGTTTTGCTTAAATAGAAAACACCATATCAGTGGTGATAATATTTTTCCATTAACATTTAAAAGACACCCTGGCAGACTGTCTGGCTCATTTTCTATCTGATAAAGAGTAGCCTGCTATTGAACTGTGCTCAAAGGAGATTGACTTCTGCCTGCACTGAGCTCCTAGTTGCTCAGTAGATTAGCTTCTCTGGCAGTTTACTTTCTGATAAAATCGGATATGTGTCAGTGCTGGAGTGGCAGCTTTCTGGACATTTGTCAGAGGGTCCTTTATTTAGAAAAAACGTTCATTTAATGTGCATTTAATTCATTTCAGCCAGACGAGGGCCGGTGAAAAGGAACTAATCTATTGATAAATCCCTTTACAGGCATTTCTGGTGTTTTTCCTGGTTGTAATCATTCTGAGATCTTAGATTTTCTTTCAGCCATGGCCATCACTATTAATCCACAATTACAATTTTGCCCAAGGAAAATGGGAATGTCTATAGATACTGTGACTAAAAGGACCTTTAAATAAATATTGAAATGGATGTCCTTTGACCATAAGTGGAGTTTGCATTTACAAGTAATGAATAATACTTCAAGAAAACAGGGTGTGGTTTATTGAAGACACTGAATTATAATGATGATGTGCAAGTACATCAGGCTCAGCAACAGGGGGCAAGGGATGTTACAAAGTGTGTGTTTTTATGCTTTACAGTATGCAACATGATAGTCCACCCACAGTTCAAGAGCAAAGAGGCTGATAAACCTAATCACTCTCCTAACACAAGAATAGTGGTGACTGTTGTGCTAGTACATGGACCAAATTGTTGCCTGTAGACAGAAACTCTTGCAGATCTGAAAATGAGCTTTCCTGTTACATCACTTCCATTGGTTGTAAACTAGTTTACTTACAAGAACATTTAAGGAACACTTATGGTTAGATATTGATGAACATGGTAAAATGTTAATTGCAATGTTAATATAAACACATAACACTAGATCACATTATAAGGAATGCATTAATTCATGACCATTACATGTTACAGCCCTGCCAATTTTTTCCCCGTCCTTCCTGGCTTTTGTCTGTCTTGCAGGGTGGAGCTAGTGGGCAGGTGCAGGTAGTTTACCTGATTGGCCTGCTGGGACCATAAAAGGGCTACCTTGCTGATGTGTGGCGTTCCCTCTCTCCCTTCCAGCACGCATTGGACGTCTACTTTGTTTTTGTTTTACCTTTTTGTGTCTTACTGCTGCATTTATCTTGATGCTATTTTATCTTTTTGAGTATTCTTCTTTACTTTAATAAACTACTTTCTTTATAATTTATCCACGTGTGGTCTCCCATTCATGTTGCCTCACCAAATGGGCCTGGTGAGTGTAACATACATTAACACATTTACTCAAAAATATGATGTAAGTGCCATGGTGCTGTGATTGGTAATTACTTTGCTCTGATTGCTGATGCCCTGTCTCTTTATGACCTAATCTGCTTGGTCCACAGTGTGAGAGGCACTGCCATAGAGGAACAATGGAGTCCCTGCCATCATGAAAGCAGCCCCATGGGAAAGATTAAGGTGACAGCAGTAGTGAGGTTTCAGTCAGGGGTGTGAGCCCATGCACGCACACACATGCAGCCATGGGAGCACATTACAATTTGCGTGCTGTACCATGGGTTGTGACTGTAAAGGCTATGGCAGGAGCACTCAACCAGGAGAGCGTAAGAAAGCCAATCCATTGCTAGTTCTCACCATTGCAATGGAACTGGACTAACCCATACACCAGAGAGCTGGATTTATCTTCTCTGGTTGGGACACACCACGATTTGAGTGGTTGGTAGGGTTTGGAAATTTAGGTCATGTGGGGTCAGGATTGAAGTCAGGAAGCGGTTGATCTGGTAGAGGCCGGGCACATGCCCGCTAGGCCCCACAGCAGTAGGGGTGTGTACTCTGCAGTCGCTAATGTGAAATGTGTTTCCTGCACACTGTGATTGCAAGCAGTTATTGGGCAGCAGTTACAGCAGGCAGTGTCCCTGATGGGAGCTGGGAGGTGTTGGGTTATGCATAGGCTGGAGCCCAGTTTCAAATCAATCTGTATGTTTTGTGGAGAACATGAATCAATTAAACATTTGCTGCTGGACTGCCAAAGACTGGTCCCTTTGTTTATTGTTTATTTCAATATTAAAACAGCTATTAATTATAATCATGAAGTATACATGTGCAAAGATAAATAAATAAATAGATTAAAACATAAACAGCTGAATTTGTGAAGCCTCTGTCCAGACCAACCAGGGAATGTGCTAGAATGTACTGTATTTGAAGGGCACGTATGCAGAACATATGATACATTTCCCTCTTTGCTTCCTTCTCTTTTTCTGTCACACCTTTTTACTCTAGGAAAAATGCAAGTTTAACAAGGGATCTGACTAATGGAAGCATGTTTCAAAATGAAAAGAGCCTGAATATGCCCTTTAATTTTTTTATTTTGATATTTTATCTTTGAATCCTGTTTTTTGTTATTCTTCCTGTATCATAATGCTCTTTGTGACAGCTGTCCTATAAAGAGCTTTTAAAAGTAAAAAAATTAAGTGTTTTTTATAGGAGGTGTAGCATTTTTTGAATCATATGTCCTACTAGGCATTTCAGAGGATGGTTGTAGCTGTAGCTCATATCCATTTGAGCAAGATCAGTTTTCACACACTTGGAATACATGGCACAAATGGGTTTGAGCTGGAGCCATGCAAAAATGCTATGCCTTCTCCATATTAGACAAGCAAACTGAGAGCAGTTTCCCCATTAGGATATGCATATCAGTCAATGCCCATAAAAGGCATCAAATATTTGTTTAGCAACATTAGTATTTTCATTCATGCAGCCTACTCCTCAGCTTATTACATGAGCACACTGGCATGGCAAGCATTTCTGTACTTACTGAGTGTAAAAAGGCCCTTCTCATAACATGAGAGATGCCTTCATACATCACAGACTTGCATAATAGTGTTCCTCATCTCCCAATGAAAGATTAAATATGTGCATTAATTCACAAATGTGTGGTTATGTAAGATCAGTATTACCTATTACATGGTTTCAGTTAATATTGATGTAAAGTTATGATAATTATGTAATAGACCAGGCAGACATCACTGATAATATTAAATTAAAATGAGAGCAGGCTGAGCTTGACCTCTGTGCTTGAACAAAAGCTTGGAGTTGTGTTTCTTTGAATACCTGGCCTATCTCAGCAATCGTTCAGAATGAGAAACATCCCAAAATACATGTCAGTGTGTATAGCATTATAGTACACGGTGAGCATGATAGTAAACCACAGCCTCATCACTATGGCAACATTCAATATTTGGAGAATGATGTAACACGTCTCTAGAGGGAAAAAAGACACTAAAATTATGTGGGGGTTTGTCAAATGCATTCAGATCTAAAAAAACATTTTGAGAATGTGTATGTACAGTAGCATTCCAAGCTTCTGAATGCAAATGCCTAAGCTTCAATTACACAGGCGATTATGAGAGTATTGGGCTGTAGCTCTGTGGGCTACTTCTGTATCTAAATGCATCATGCAAGACCAGGCCGCTGCCAAGAACAATGGGTCCAATTGCTGGTAACTGTAGGTATGAAAAGTCGGATTCTCTCTGGTGCTGAGAAGCACCAGTTTAATGGACAGTGTAGATGCACAAGCAAGAACTGATCCCTGAAATATCAGTAAAGCACAGCAGTGACCCCAGACAATTACATATATCACACATATATCCACTTTATCAAAGGATTAACAATACTGAAAACACTGGTTTTAAAAAACCACTGGTTATTTAAAAAAGGTTGTTAAACTGGGAGCAAATTTAACAAAAACAACATGAAAATTACAGCTGTTTATAATCATGCATAACATTTAAATCATTTTAAAATTTGGTCTCAGTTGAAGTTTGTGAATTTTGCTGCAATTTCAGTGATTCAAAGAAGCCCAGAGGGTGACTCTGATTGAAGTCATGAATTTGATTTGATTACTTTAGTACCTGTGCAGGATAAAGAATTGGGTTATACACAGAGTCATGATGTGACTGAATTACACACACAACTGAGCACAAATCCACAATTTTTACTCTGAATTGCACAACTGAGATAGCACTGCCTTAGATGTTACAGCCTTGCCCTCAAGATCTGCACACTGATACCTAATTGGTCCAAAATTCCACATTCCAGGACAGAGATGAATTCCTGTAATTTTTTACCAGTGGCCCAGCAGTACAACTTCTAGCCTGGGTGCAATCTTTAAACACCTATATGTGGACACACTAAATGTGTAAATAACATTTGGAAAGAATCACAGGGCATACAATCCCAGCTAATCTGGAGACACTCTTTAACTTATCCTTAAAACTACCAGATTAAAAAAGCCTGCCCACACAACAAAAAGAAATGTATTTTCTTTCACTCAGCCTCTGGTCTATGGTTTAGGCACTGCACTGGCTTGCAACAAAGCCTGGCCATAGAGGGGCACTAATGATGCCCTTGATTCCAGCTCCGTGCAAGACCTTTACCCTCCAGAGCTGATGACAATGAGGCATTTGAACCCTCTCTCTACATGTTATCTCTTCACCTTCATTAGTACCCCCTACACTGGCTGTATTTCACCCCACATTTATTAGCTGTCAGATGGGACAGCAACACCACCAGAATATTCACTGTTTTATGCATAAAGTGACCTCCTCATTATTACCACCATTCATTTCTTCTTTTTTCTACCATCAAATTTGTTTGTGGCTAATGATCAAAGTCCTGTGATGGGCTATTTCTTAAAAAAAAAAAAAAAAAAAAAACGCTGCAGACGGTTGTTGTCATGGTAATGGAGCTGATTGGTGGCCAACACCAAACATTCTGTGTAAATGGCAATGCAACGCTCCAGAATGAACAAATTATCTGGGCTCCATTTCACTTAAACAAATTGGTTTGACCATCGTGAAAGTATCAAGAAACTGCTCTGCGCTTCATGTTCAAATTTTAATTAATTCCCTTTTGATCTCTTTTCCCTAAAATCAAACACTGTGACAAAATTGGATTGTCAGGGTAATAGAAACCAGTTTCAGTTGCATGTGTAAAGCAAATTAAAGAGCCATTTTCACTGTTTCTCATGCCATTGACTGACTGGGCAGCAGTCTTGCTGTCTGTATGATACATTCTGATGATGAAATCGGGTAGTCTTTGGTAGAATATGGGGCTAAATTTACCATTCAGTAAGGCTGCTGAGGGTTGACACTGGACTGTGATTGGCTGGAGGGAGGCTGTTTCTTAAACTAGGCGTCAAATGGATGATTAGCTCCAGCTACTGTATATCTGCAAAATTTAAAGCAACCTTACAACCTTACAAGCAAATTACCTTACCATTTAATGCAGCTGCACTTAATCTACAAAGTAGATTATAAGGAATGGCATGAAAAAGTTCTAGATGCTACTTTACACCACTGTGAACCAAGGATAAGGACTAGCAGTTGGCAGAAGGTGATAACTTGCTCCTAGATGAGGCACCGAAACCTGTGCTTCATGGTATCATGTGTTTCCATGGTCACGTTGGTTTAGGTGAGGCCCCCTGCAGTGCTCAAAGCATGCACAGCTGCCCTCAACTGAACTCCCTCACTGTGATGTGGTCAACCTTACCTCATGGAGCTTTATGAACCCCTCTCTCCGCACGCTTGGTGCTTGCATGAAAACTATTTAATTTTCAGTGGGAATCAGAAGTCAGTTCGGGTCAGACAATATCTGGTAATTTGGTGATGCAATCTGGCTGTAACATTGATTGTCACAGTGTTTGCATGGCTTGGCACCATGCAGAGATTATTCTGCCCTCCTGGTGGTTTGAGACAACTCATTTTCTACAGGCTATAGCAGGGCTACGCCATGCCAGATTCAGCATAGTTCAAGATGGCGGCTACATTCCATTGCCATGTCCAGACCTATCCTTGTCCCTGAAAACGTTCCAGCCAAATAAGGTTTACTGTCAAATTTAATGCACTGGGAAGGATGGAAATTGTATTTCCAAAATAAATCACTGCACAGATGTCAGCCAAGAGACTGAGAGATTTTTGTGTTCCCATGCGATGCCTGTTTTCCACTTCCTCTACAGTTTAGACCTTGCTATGAATTGTCGTGTTTTATAAATACTCACATTGCACATAGCAGAGTGTGATCATCCCTCATTTGCTGGCAAAACAATAACGTACTGAAGAAGAATTTGTGCTTTCAAGTGCTATAGTCAATCATAAATTGTGATGCTCTCTAAAATGTAAATGTAAATGTAAAAGGACAGCTCTGGCTAACTGAGCAATAGGTGACAGAATTGAACAAGTAGACCTATGATAATGTTCTCTCCTGAAAAATTACAATGGAAGATGATGATTTGAAAAAATATGCTAGCGCTGTTTAACAACTTGGCTGGTTACACCACAACCTACATACAAAATAGACAATAGTAGTGTGTTTTAAGATGAAAAATAAGTGGAAGAGTAGAGAAGCAATTAACGGGAGGAGTTTCAAAATAGTTATGTGCGTGATGTCAAATAAATTGCTAGAGCACTAGATAGCTGTGACAGATTAACAGGAATATGCCTGGTTGCTACGTGTACCAACCTCAGCGGATTGGTAGGTCAAGACATGTATCAAACATACTTAAATACACTATTTAAAAAACAGTGGGCCACTGTGAGCCATAAGCACACATGGTCTAACAATAACCTGATAAAACAAAACACGGTTGTACATCCATTCACCACACTTACCACACCTGCCATCTCTGCAGTACAGATCTGCTGTACTGGAGCAAGAATCATACTTCAGACATGGCATGTTCTGGTTGAATGCTGCCCCCATTTCTTTAGACTGTTTTTCTGAGTGCTTGTGGAAAATATGTATTTTTATTTTGTTTCTGGGAGCAGATTATATCTGCCTGTGTATTTCTGAGAAGGGAAACAGGCCCAGCAATGGTTGATGCTTTTTATAGATATGATGGATGCAGTGTGTGCAGGCAGGGTTAGTGTGTGGAAAGTAAGAGAATCAATATCAAAACAATGAAACTCTCTCTGCAGTAACTCTGTGTGTGTGTATATACAGTATATACAGCGTATATACTGTATATATACAAACACAGCGTATATGCATATATATATATATATATATATATATATATATATATATATATATATATATATATATATATATCATTTTAATTGAATGTACAATTATACATCGATACACCTCCATACTTATAAAAGAGGTTGAGCCTATATGACGGATACACTTCTTGTGGTGGAAGTCAATCTAGGTCAGAGCATGTGCTAAATGAATGTAATGTAATATAAACTCTGCATGTAGGCATGTTTTGCATTGTTTTAGAGTCAAGACAAACTACACACCAATCTTCTCCTTCTACTCTGGTTAACCAGACCTTCTGTGGATGCATCAGTCTTTTCAGCAAATGGGTGAAGGCCATAATATGAGACAATTGCTTCTCATTTATGCTGCCACTGTTGGATATCTTTAACCAGCACTGAGTTAAGACCTTAGTTTAATGTCTCATTTGAAAGGCAACACCTCCTAAAGCACAGTATCTCTGTCACAGCACTATGGCACCAGAATCCACTTGGCCCAGAGGGAAGGCTGCCCACTGCTGGCCCACTCTAGTGGCAGCAACAACCTTGTAATCCCAGGATGTCTCCAGTCCAAGTACTAACCAAGCTCTGCCCAGTGTTGGTTGAGACCGCACCTGTGAATTCCCCTTAAAATTACATATAACAACAGTTCATACCAATGAGGAAAGTAATCCCATGTTAGACAATTTAAAGTTACCCTAAAATTATAGACACACAAACACATTTGACACTGCACCCAACAAACATAGCTTTGACAGTTGAACATCAGTCTCCAATAGGCCATTCCACATGCTAAAGTAATGAAGTATCATATGACCATTATAATTCTCCCAAGAGGTAAACACCAAAGATGAGTGAAAGAACTTCAGCTGTGCATTGGTCATAAAGACTTTTCTGTTACTGAGGAGATTCAATGTGGACGAGTTTGTTGAACTGAATGCAAATTAAAATTCCTAGCAGACAGGATCGTTTATCTCAGTCATAATAAAAAGATGGCAGTTAAACAAGTTTCCTGTTTAAGTAGCTGGTCGACCATACCGCACTTGGTTGAAATTTTGTTTGAAATGGTCTTATATTCTCCCTTGTGTGCGCCCTCTCTCTCTCTCTCTCTCTCTCTGTCAGCTTCCTGATTTTTTAAAAATATATTTGCCTCTTTTCAATACAATATGCTTCACCACAGCCCATGCTGAGTCGTGATATCACTATTTATTATTAATTTAGTATCATCATTTATACTGGAGAAAAACGTTTCATAGATATTGTTCGTAATGGACCGCTGCTGTATAAACACAGATTTATAGCATACCCACAAAGGGCTATCTATTGATCACTCAGCCAGACCCTTCCCTGCATAGAGTTTATGGTCTTGTTGTTCGGTGACAATGTCTAGTGACTAGTTACAACCCAATACAATCTGTGCATGTGGTATATCACAGTTGGGTCATGTATATTGTCAGCAATTATTCTATAATCTATAATTTAAATGATTTTTCTTGATATTGCTCAATAACAAAATTAATGTTGTAAATCTTCTGTATTAGTCCTGGTGCAACACATAACATCCTTGGTGAAATTGTAAGCCATATTTTTACCAGGTGCATATTATGAATTACTCATTAATAGAACAGGCTAAGTTGGTGAGGGAGCTTGGAGTGGAGGATGTGTATTAGGAGCCACACAATGCCTCATTTGCATGCTAAATTGCAATTCAGCAAGTCCTTCTTATGGTTGCAAGGGGCAGCTAATACATTAAAGTCAACGAAATCTGGATGCACATTCATTATGAATTCTCTATTTCCGTAATCAACACTTCTTTAAGGACAACAAATGGCTCGCCTCCTGTTAGTCATCTGTTTGCGATGTGCCTAATCGGCGCAGCTGCATGTTGGGTACCGAGAGCTGTGTTTGCCATCCCCTCCTATAATTTACATTACCTCAGCACCATGCTTAGCCTCTTTCCATAAGTCAGTGGCATTGAGAGGAGAGTGATCTCCAGTACGATTGAAAAGCACCTGTCTGCTACAGGAGACCTGTGTCTCTAGCAATGACAGCGCCCACCCATGCTGATGAAGCACCTGTCTGATTGGTCAGGTCCTTTCTGAGGAGCAGGAGTGCATGAAGAATGGGTGTGTTATCATGATCGTGTTCATTGCTGTGTATTATTTTGACATTATGACACAGTGGGGGTGAAAGCAGATTACCAACCTTCATTGGGGATTTTGAGAAAAAGGCCTTTTTTAACAAACATGGCCCTTGATCAGAGGCATGGGGGTGGGGTGGAGTGGGGTGGGTTGGGGTGGATGGGTGGCAGCTGTGTGGTAGGCTGATGGGGACATCTGCTTGGTTCAAGACCCTCCTCAGTGGCTAATTTACTGCCTGAAAGAAGCAGCTTCGAGTCTGAGATGGCCATGCTGTTGCCTGTTTGAGGTTCGCTGCTTAATGAGGCTAAGCAGATGTATGGGGGATAGGCCACTAATTTATTGGTTTCACTGGACACTCTAAACGCAGTTATCATAAAGAGGCATTACTAATCAATAAGCATTGGGACTGTCAATCATAATCAGTCTCATTCACATTGGGAGACTGTTTTCATTAAGTTGAATGGAGGTCTGTTGGATTTCAAATAACGTAACTCTAAAATGGCGGCCCACTGCATGTGAAAGAGGGACAGGAGTGAGGCTGTTAATGGTTGAATTATAATTGGATTATTTCAAAATGTAGTGCCAACTGCTTTGGTTCTCAGACCGATGACAGTTAAATATGAACAGGATCCAGTGCAAAATGTTAGGAACTGCAGGTTAGCTGTAGTATAATTACAAACAGTCGTGTATCTGATTTTTTTCAATTAATTAAAAAATAATAATAAACAAAAAACTTGGTATTGTAACACCATTATAATGCATTGGTATCAGGGAATGTGGATCCAGGTCGATATGTTTTGCAGTTAGCTACAGCTTTTTCCATGATTTACACCTCAAATGCACATTACTACCTTATGTGGAGTATAGGACATCCTGCCCAGAATTTGTCAGCCAGTCCACCTCTTTGAGTGAGGGATGGAGTATGAATACCTCTTATTCTCTTTGCTTTCACCAAGGCAGAGTCCAGACTGAGGCTGGTTATATGGCATATGTGTAAGGCCTCAGTGTTATCACCCTGTTACTATTTACAAATCTGGAAATAAGCAAATGGCATTTACTGTGCTCATCAGTAAATGCCATTTGCTTATTTCCAGATTTGTAAATAGTAACAGGGTGATCAAAATTTAAACCTGTACCCAGACACCATACGGCTAGGTGCCCTCACCTCCTGTATAACATATTGGGTAAGATTGAGAATTGATGTTAATCTTCCATACTCCTGACCTTTGCTGTCCTGTGGTGTGATGTCTGGGTGCTGTGTAATGCAGACATAAGCTCATAAGGTTCCCAGGATGTGTTTAGATAAGACTCTACACCAGTAAAATTGCATTCATATGGCTTCAAATAGGTTGTTTAATGTAAATGGAAAGGCAGCATTTACCTCATAGGTTTAGAATGGAAAAATCACACAATGTATAATACATATATAAGACCACTGACATTCATAGAAGCGTAGTATGCCCTCTGTTGCGCTCAGATATGAGAGCCAGTGGTACCTTAACCAGGGTTGCTCAGCTCACCACTGAATCAGCTTCACCTAGTGACTCATCTGGCACCTGAAAAGTTTATCTGCTAGAGCTAGAGTGGCTAGTTCTCCACTAGCATCCTGCTTGGAGGGTAGAGGGAAGAATAGTCAAATCAGAGGATTGGCTGAGGAGATGTAGTAGTCAGTCAGACCTGATGCTATACTCATAGTTCCAAAAATCAAGGTGAAAAACAGTACAAGAGGGTACAATTTTATCCTGACAGGGATAACATGTTGGGTGAGGGGTGCGGGGGGATAAAGCCCTATGCAAAACCTTCAGAGGATGAAGTTCAACTTCCCCACCCACATCCAAGGTCAGGGTGTTGGTGGAAGTGCGCACATGGGCGTACGTGATCAAAGCGGGAGAGGGTATGCAAATCGGACCCTCCCTGTGAGGTGAAACACATGCATAATACATTAACACTTCAGCTCGTGTGCCTCGCTGCACTGCACTTGAACTTCTGTCTGTGGGTCAGGATAATGTCTGGGACGCTGTGTAATATATATATATATATATATGACAAGATGCATTTGCATATGCATGATAAACACTCATCATTACGGTAGGTATTCACATATTTTTCATTGTAACTGTAACTTTTGTTGTTTCATTGTATAACTTCTGCAAGGACATTGACATTACCATCACCAATGCCATCACTGGAATGAGAACATGTGAAGCTAGGGAGAGAGTTGTGGCTCTCCATCAAAAAGAAAAAAGGTATTCAACTGGATAGAGTTTTTGGAGAGAGAATTACAATAAAAGCTGTAATCTTTCATTTCAGTCAAAGCCCCTGTCGTTTTTTGGTGCTAATAATTCCAATGGTTGCGGTACAGTGCTTTTCCTTTTTTTTCCCTCCACTGGACAATTTAATCACCGCTCCCTGCATAAACAGATTACCTTGAAACTAAAAATGAATGCAAAAACTCCCACATTTAGAATATGCAATTACCTCACGCATATTGTTTTGGGCTAAAATGAAATGTCTAAATATGTAAAGAAATCATAAATAACACTTGACTGGTTTTATTCATATCTAAAAATGACATAAGTGTAACCTATGGCATCACATACAATGGCACCACAGCAATAACTGTTATCTTTTTTTAAAGTAAATGTAGCTTTGAACTCTGACTGTTATTTTGGAAACTAGTTTGCATCCTGCTGTAGATTTTTGTAGACCTAAATATGTAAACCACGGCGGGTCCAAGCAGCATGTTTCTAATGGTTTGCATCAATGATTGATCAAATGCTTGATTTAAAAGGAAAATAAAACATTCTGTAAACATAAAACATTCTTTAAAACATCTGTTTTCCTTTTGATGACTGTCTCTCCCCTCCCTCTAATTCCAGGCATTTGTTTGCAAGACCAAAAGAAACAGGCTCCATTCTGTGATACTAATGTATTGTTTTAATATTTCACAAGGCACTTTTAAATGGATATTACAAGGATTTGTTTTATAGAAGCATATTCATTAAAATTTAATCAGTAGGAAATCTTAGTAGATACAGATTACCTCTCAAACCTAACTGCATTTCAACTGCATGAGGGGTTAGTAACAATCAATAGTTGAACATTATACATGTTTGCTCCCAGATACATTCCTGTTTGCTCTGTCACCCTGAGCACGGTAGCATCCATCTCCTTTGGCTATTTTGCACTGTTTTTTATTTTCATTCAAAGAAGCTAATATGAGCTTGCACTTGTGCACAGTAACAGACCAGGATGGGACCTTCATGAGAAGTTGAAGTTCTGAAGGATGAAGTGACCCCTTTGTTCTTGGTAGCTGCAGGTGCAGGGCTATTCCTGGGCAGAAGTGTCTCTTCTGACAGGAAAAAAAAAACAATTTATCATAAAAATACAGCATTCACTGACAGTGGATTTGTACTACAGTATATTTCAATAATAATTCAAATATAGTATGGGGCTATATAGTAAACTATCTGCAGACAACAATGCCATTGTAATATTAAACATTGTTTTCTTCCTCCCGGTTATTTGCCCAGGGAGAAAGGTGGTTTTGACAATCCCGCCAACTAGAATATATTGTGGCGAGGAAGCTCCTGTGACATTTACTGCAGCTGATTTGAAGAATGGCCCATTATACAGACTGAGCTTGGTTTATGGCCTTCCTTCAGAGTTCACTGGGATGACCCTTTGCTGTGTACATCTAGTAGTTTTATAAATCTTCCTCTTCTCCTTCTCCTTCTTCTTCTTCTTCTTCTTCACAGACAGGGCAAAGAAACAGGTTGGGGGTGTAAATTACAGACTGCCACTGGCCAAAATAACTAAAGATGAGTTATATGTTTTTAATTTTATTTTTCCATGTGTTCTCTGATGCTGGCAGGGACACTGGGCTTCTTTTCTTTGAGTTTGTGCCTCTAAGCTTACATCCTCAGCACAGCCTGAGGAACACATTGTTCAGAATGGCATCGAATCCAGTCTCTTGTCAAAATAAGCCGAAATAATGTGTTTCTCCTCAGCAGGAAATAAAGGAATTTTTTTGTATTTTGAGTTGTGTTCAAATCTTTGTTTTGCCACAGAATAAAAGTGTGTGTGTCTGTGTGTATGTGTGTACATCCATTTCTGTTTCACAGTTACCAATCATATTCTGAATTTAGGCTAATCTACTCATCTTTGCTAGGCTTCTAATTTTTCCTTCCATGAATAATTAAATGCCCCAAAGTAAAAAAATGACCATTACTTTTCACTGGACAAATTTTCTTCATACATGTTATGAAATTTCCATACATTTTCTGTACCCCTCCAAAATGTCTGTACCTTACATACAGTACTATTCATATGACAGAAGCAAAATAAACGACGCTCTCAGATAGGTAAGTAAGCAGCATGTGTGAAATAGGATTAATTCAACCCATAATGCTTAAACATGGAAATGCCCTGTATGTGCATGCCTACCTAAACCAATAACTAAGAGGCCTGGGTTTTTTTGTGCGTTTGTCGCCTGTTTTTTTAGGGTGTGGGGGATGTGGGGGGTGCTTGGCTCGCCCTCTCTCTGCCAGTAGGGTCTTTTGTACAGTGCCCTAACACTTCTCCTGCCACGGAGACAGACTGACAGCAATTATGCTGATCCTACGGGGGTCTCGCCATCTCAACTCATCTCTTGTTGAGTCTGGGAGGGTTGCCATGGAAACCCTGGAAACACCATGTTCCATTCCTCTAAAAAGGATATTAAAATTTTGCCTGTTTTTTTTGAGGGGGTGGCTTAGGGGGGAGTGGAGGTGGAGTTGGTGGTGGAGGAGGGATGGGTTTATATTGCAAGGAATTATCATTTGGAGCAGCTTCAGGATAATAAGGTGTAACAAAACAGAATATGCATTATGTATGCAGCCCATAAAGACGGATGAAAATGAAAACTTTATTCAGAGGGAAATTTGGATTGAAAATCATTCTTATCGTGCAGCAGGCAGCCCAGCAGATAGATTGATGTGTGTATTAAACAGCTGCAGAAATGACAAAGTGCGCCCCGGCTGACGTTGGACAATATGATGTTTCCAAATCATTTCTATGCAATGCATGGAAGTGATGATTTCCTCAAAGAATAGAGTGGGTCTAAAATGACATCCAAAGTGCCTGCAGCCAAATAAAGACTGTCTCTCCACCCCCCTGCCACTTGCCCCTGTATAGAAGGGGAGGAACCACAAACCCTCAATGACACACAGGAATCTTCCATACACTGAATTTGTATTTGAACACACTGGCATGATGGTTGTGTGCAGTGGAGCTGTCTTTGTGCGGCCCCTGAAATGAGACAGGGAATGGGGAGTGGGGGATGAGGGGGGAGTGGGGAGGCATTGCGACAGGCTTGATTGAGTGGTGAATTCCTTTTAACCAGATTTGAGAGGGCAGGGTGGCATGTCCCCAGCACCGTTCAAGAAATATTTAATTGGGTTATTATCCTCACTTATCAGGTGGTGGGAGGGCACTGTTGCTGAAAAGACCATGGAGAGGATTACAGGCCCAGGTGATGCTGGCCATGGTGACAATGTTGATGATGATGATGATGATGATGATGATGGTGATGGTGATGATTATGGTTATGATAATGATGGCGATGGTAGTGCGGTCAGGTATACCTGCAAAGGATGCACAAAGATTTCTGCCGTTGTGGAATTCAGTCCTGCTCAGCACGCTGCTTCATTGCTGCTAAGAGTGTGTGTGTGTGTGTGTGCCTGTGTGTGTGTGTGTGTGAGCGAGCAAGTGTGTGTGCGCGTCTATGTGTGTTGCATTTGTGTAGTGTGTGTACGTGTTTGTGGTGTGAGAATGTGCATGTGCATGTTTGTTTGTGTTACCATGTGTGTGTTTCTGGTGCGCTCTCTCTAAAAAGCACAGGTCCAAGCTGAACCTGATCTGTGGGGAATAGCCCAGGATGTAAGGGGCTTCTTGTAGATTTTTGATGGGTAATTAACACAGCCTTTAAAAGCCGCTTTCACTCTTTCCCTTTGGTTGTGCATGTATGTCTGTTTATTATCGCAACATAAGGGGAAAAAAGAATGAAGAGCAAAGCAGTGCATGCCATGTCTCTGTCTCATGAAAACAGGGCATGTATATCGATTTCTCATGAAGCATGTAGTGAAAGAGTACCCTGAAATAAATGCATGGGACATCTCTGTCCCTGAGCTGACATCACCTTGCTACTCACTCTATTGGAACTTACACACTTCAGATGACTGTAAGCTGAACGTTGCCCCCTCGTCTCTACATCCTCACTATCTCTCAGCAGAAAACTGCTCTGTGTTAACTTCACTTTCAGATTATCATTTTATAGTTGAAATAATGTATGCCTGCTGGGATAGCTGACTCTAAATGAGATGTCTGTCTTAAATGCACTTAAGCATGTAGACATGCTTTTAATTATATGGTTTGGATTCTGATTTAGTTGTTTTTTATTTTAGTTTTGGTATGCACTCATGTCCTGCGTGATTTAAAGAAAATTTCTGTCATATTAAATTGTGCAGCATTTTATTGAACTCAGCTTAAGTAGCTTGTGCTAACTGCCATCATCAGCAAGGCATCTTTTGGTTACCTGTCCATGGTCCATATCCCTAAGGCTGCCACACCTGGTGCCCATATTTGCCATAGTATATCTCCTGTGTCAGCGTAAGCATTCTCATATCAGGGAGGGTCTTGCTGCACTTGTTTGAAGGTTATGGTTCATCTATATTCTGCTCAGCCAGTTGTGCATTCAGACTTCATTGCTGAAAGAAAGGCATTAAATGAGAAATTTGTACCCAAGAACCACACCAAACCCTGTGATGCAATGCTGTAAGAATCAGACGTTGCGGTAGGCCAGTCCCTCTCAAGGCAGGAATTACAGTGCTTCCATTTTCAGGTGCATCGTTTGGTTAAAAAGAGCAGATGGATCGCATCACAGTTCAGCGATAAATCTCAAGGAACTTACCAGAGGCATACTGGAGACAATGAACAAAGTGGACACAAAGCTCTCAGTAAATAAATCTGAACCTTCTTGAACTTCACTGTTGCACTCAGTAACCACACTCTATCCATTCCCTCTGTCTGACATTCCTTTCCCTCTGTTTGACCTTTCCTTTTAATCATGAGATTAATGGGGAAATATGATGCACATCATGATCTTATGTTTAAATTTGTTTGCACAAATACTCACAAATGTAGAATTTGTACAATAATATGAATGTTTTCCAAGATTCTTTGGGTTTGTCTGCCTTCTGTTGTTGCTGTTAGTTTTTACATATGCTCCCTTTATAGAGCTGTATATTTACTGAGGCAATTTGGGTTCAGCACCTTGTAGAAGGGTGTTACATGCAGCACGCTGTGCGTGTGGAGCCTGGGCCACCTGCGTCTTAGTTTTCCTCCCTCTCCTCTCTCGCTACTCTCCTGATGCAGGTATCCCGCTGCGCTGCGTCCCGCCTCCTCATTCCGGCCCGGCCAACCAGAGACGGAGTGCCACAATTTAAAGATGCCAGATTCTTGGAGTGATATCTTGCTGTTTTGGATCCCTCATTATTTTCGTACTTTACTTTTACAAACTTGCCTGAACTGGGTTTTTGACTTTGCATCGTTTTCTGACTGTGATTCTGGATCGTGTCTCAGGTTTGGCTGCATTTGGTTGTGGGAAGAGGGAAGGTAAGGTGGGGATTGTCATATTTGTGTTCACTTTTGTATAGGGTTAGGCTAGAGGTGGGTGCCACTTTTGTATGTTTTGTTTTAAGGTAGTTAGTGTAGTTAGGTTTTTGTTTGGCTCTGCCACCCTCTTGTTTTGTAGTCAGTTGTATGTTTTGGGTGAAGGTGTTTAGGGCTGTTTCTGTTTTGTTAAGTTCTTTTCGTTTGCACCGTCTGTTGTCCTCTCCCATTTTCCCATGTACGTTTGTGTGACTGTAAATATTGTAAATATAGCACACACCATTATACATTGCTCCAGTGTCTGTGTTTCTTCATCTCTGCACCGTCCAAGCCAGCAGTGGTTGGTGGTTTCTCCTCTTGGAGGAGTTTAAGAATTGTCTGCCTGAGCATATGGCTCTGTATTTGAATGAGTAGAAGGTGCAATCATTGTCTCAAGCAGCTGTGCTGGCGGATGAGTTTAGCTTGACCCACAAGAATGTGTTCGTGTCTGCTTGTGCCCCGACTCAGAGTGCTGAGAAAACCCCCACAGTCACCAAGCCTCAGAATGGGAAGCAGTTCAGCCCTACTTCATCCCATTCCAAGGAGTGGAAGTGTTTTTACTGTCATAGAGCAGGTCATGTAATTGCTGAGTGTCCAAGTTTAAAAAGCAAACAGCAGTGACAACAGTCAGACCAGTCTAAGGGCATGGGTCTGGTTAAGACAGTCTCTGGACCTTCTAACAGTCCGGTTGTTGTTAAACCCACACCTGACCCGAGCTATGCTCCTTTCCTGTTGGAAGGGTTAGTGTCAAAATCTGGCAACTGGGAGGAGCAGAAACCCGTAATCATGCTGTGTGATACTGGTGCAGCACAGTCATTTAGTTGCTCCGATACGCTACATTTCGCAGATGGTATTTTTGTTGGGTCGTATGTCCTTGTGCAGGGCATTGAGATGGGCTGTTTGAGGGTTGTGCTGCAGACCATCCACTTGCAGTCTGACCTTGTGAATGGTTTTGTTAAAGTAGGGGTAAGACCCTCGCTGCCGGTGAAAGGGGTTGCCTTAATTTTGGGGAATGTCCTAGCGGGTGGTAAGGTTCTGCCTTTACCAGAAGTGACTGCTACACCTGCGAAGCAGTCCGAGGATGATGGACTTGCTCGTGAGTTTCCTTCCGCGTTTCCTGCCTGTGTAATGACTCATGCTCAGTCCCGTAAATATGGAGATGCTGTTGATCTGGCCGAATCATTTCTCACCTCCTCTGACTAAGAGATATCGTCAGTTGCAGACTCCATGATGAAATGTCCTAAAGACAATGCTGAGTTTGATAGTAGAAGGGAAAGGCTTAAGCTGCCGATCACCCGTGAGGGGCTCATAGTGGCCCAATGTGCTGATCCTTCCCTCGCTTTGTGTTCGTCTGCTGCTGGAGAGTCCAAGACTATCCGGGGCAAACAGAGTGCTTATTTTGTTGAGAAGGGTTTACTTATACTGAGGTGGTCACCAGCGGTATCTGATGCCTCAGGGTGGAACACTGTTTTCCAGATTGTGGTACAGACAGAGTACTGACTGTATATTCTACAGTTAGCGCATGATCACCATCTTGCAGGATACTTAGGAGTCACTAAGACTTACAACTGTATGCTATGGTTGTGCTTCTTTTGGCCTGGTATGAAGTCTGTGGTGGTGGACTACTGTAGAACCTGTCCTGTTTGCCAGCTTGAGGAAAAACTGAACCAGACTATTCCCCTGCGCCTCTGTATCCTATCCCGGTGATTGGAGGACCATTTGAGTGGGTGCTGGTTGATTGCGTGGGCCCTCTACCTAAAACCAAGTCCGGTAATCAGTACTTGTTGACTGTAATGTGTGCTGCAACCCAATACCCCAAGGCTTTTCCTCTACATAAGATTACAGACCCCGTCATAGTCAAAGGACTAATGCAGTTTTTTTCCACCTTTGGCTTGCCTAAGATCATGTAAACTGATCAAGGCACGATCTTTTTGTCAAAAGTGTTCCCACAGGTTATGCAAATGCTCTCCATCAACCATAAGGTTTCAAGTGGTTATCACCCAGAGTCACAGGGTGCTTTAGAGCGTTTTCATCAGACCCTGAAGTCCATGTTGCATGCTTACTGTGCAGAACACGAGAAAGAGTGGGACACCGGCACTAGAGCCCCTTTCAGACATGCACTGAAAGCCAGAACTTATCTAGCCATTACCCGGAGGAGCTGTATGTGAGAACGCAAATGTCCGAATCAGTGGGACTGGACATCAGATGGACTTCACTCTGCCAGCTCCCTAGTACAAAGTCTGTCTAATGCTGGACTGAGTCCATGTGTGAATAGAGCAGGTCATTTTCCGGAGAATACACAGCGAGCAAGTGGGCGTGTTGATGACATTTCTATCATGCGACTGGCGCAAAACCAGAAGAATACAAACATCTGCTTCGTACTCTTTTCTGCGTTCCTGTATATTGCTTTCCACTCTTTCATTGACATTGCGGATATGTCCAAATACATGCTATTTTGAGTCCAATGATTGTTAAAGAGATAGTTAGATATAGCTATACTGCGAAAACTTGTCTCTTACAATGATTAATAATGTTGGTTAGTAGTTTATTATCTGGTTAGTAGCTAGCTTAGCTAGCAGTGTGCTTTGCATAAGCTGAGCAGTGTGCTAGGCTGCAGAATTCTGCTGCTTTACAGGAGCTCCCCGGTCACCTCACGCATTTAGATGCCCTGCAGCAAGCAGACATGGTACAGTTAGTACAAGAGTACCCCTCTTTGTTTAATGATGTGCCAACTCAAACAAGTGTGCTCAAGCATGACATTGATGTAAATGGGGCCAGGCCAATTAAGCAACACGCTTATCGCATGAACCCATTTAAGAAAGCTTTGATGCGCCAGGAGGTGTCTTACCTGCTTGACCATGGCTTAGCCCAGCCTAGCTCGAGCCCCTGGAGTTCACCGTGCATTCTGGTACCAAAGAGCGATGGCACAGCCCGTTTTTGCAAGGATTACCGTAAAGTTAATGCAGTGACCATGACTGATTCCTTCCCCTTGCCGCATATGGAGGATTGTATCGACCGAGTTGGGTCCGCGAAGTTTGTAAGCAAACTTAAAAGGGTATTGGCAGGTTCCATTAACTTCCCATGCTGCTGAGATCTCTGCCTTTGTTACGCCGGACCATTTCCTCCGATACAATGTTGCTGTTGTACAAAAGGGTACAATGTACAATGTTGCTGGCCCACGTAGGAATCAAATAGGCAACTTTCTGGTTAAGAAGCCATTTTTCCACACATTTTCACTTATGTCTGTGATACAGTATACTTCCACAAAGTTAATTGTGGTCAGTAGGCCTGTGAACTATTGAATACAGATGTGCATGCACCTTAAGACAGTCGGTTGTAGACAAAGAAAGTACTTCATATTGCACACATTCACAGCACAGGTTATTGACACCAGTTGAATTTTGAAGGTTATGTAGATTTACACTGTCAGTGACTCACTAAGGAAAGTATGTCAGGGTGCTTAGCTTATGCGTTGAGTCTTTTCTTCCAAACAGCACCCATACCAGAATAGAAAAGAACTGGATCAGTGTCCATGCATGTTTGACACCAACTTTGAGTTCAATCCCTTCTTGCTTCTTTCTCTAACAGGGATCTGCTTTGTGAAGGCTGGTTAGATGCAGTGTGTGCCCACACCATCTTGAAATTGTTATATGGAAATTAATGTGGCTGCCTTGACAACATAAAACATTTTTATTTACCATGGAGAAAAATCAAAGGATTGTGTGCCATGTACTTGACATTTAATTGCTCTCTGTATGTTGACCTAACCTTTTTAACCTCATAGCACCCAGAATAAGAAATGTTCTGCTTTGGCACATTTCTACCGTGGGGTGAATGAGGACTCATGAAAATGTAATGTTTAAGATGACTGAGGTGAAATTTTTTAGAACAGCAGAAAAACCTAAGGTAAGTTATCGCTGCTGTGAAACAGTCAGTAAAAGATACTGTCATCCTGCCTGCTGTTGCTCAATATGCCTCACATCTAAGGCTTGCCCCATGACCTGAATTTTCATATCACATCATGTAATATCACAATACAGAAGGAGAAAATTCCAGGCCATGATCATCTCAGCTGTGTCTGGGTTGCTAAAAGGGGTGGAAACGGTAAGGAGTGCTTGTCCAATATTTTCCTGAGTGGATAAAAAAAACCTGGTCTCTTATTCTGATAGACAGAAGATATACATTATCCTGCTTCCCCTGTGAAGAATTTTGACATGAACGTTAGGTCTGCTTCATGACTGTGGAATAATATAATTTCCAGGTTCAAGCCTGTCAGTTATTCCTGTCAACCCAGTGTCACCTTGTCCGTGCATCCCTCTTCCAACACCCTACACTCCACTCCCCAGTGAAAAGTTTTAACCTTTACAGTATCTATCTGTGCACTCTGAATACAATGCACTTTGTTCTTAACTCTGTAACTTAAATTTGTAACCCACTTTTTGGGTGGGTATTGCATTTACATTGAACAGCCTGTAACTATTCACCTGGATTATGTCAGTAAATAAGCCAACCAATCACATCTCGTCCACAACCGGTGGAGTCAGAATTGCTGCAAGTGTGCACAAGAAAACTGGAAACGCTTTTTAAATGAATTATCTGTATATAATGCATTATGTGTGTATTCCAAACATGCTAAAATACATTAATGTATTATAAAACCCAATAACGCACTCTCAACTGTTCATGCCATTTTGCAGTGAGTGAGTCACTGAGTCCCAGTTACATAATGCAATTGACAAAATGTATGATAACGTCTTAAGTCTGAGCATATACCAACTGTTAATTAGAAAGTATCACACCAAGTGACCTTCATTCCATTTTTTAATTTAACATTATAGTCAATTGAATTCAATTGGAAAGTGATTTCTGAAGCCCTTAAACTAATAAGTTAGATTGTATAAAAAAAAAAAAAAAAAAAAAAAAAAAAATCACTCATTTAAAACATTTTTTCAAGGCTCGGGCAAGGACTCAGTCGCAGACCACCGTGCGTAGATGTCCGGGCAGAAGTAATCCGATGCGCAGATCGTAAACAGTATACAGGCAGGGTCAAAAAACAGAGAGGCAGTCCGTGGGAAAATCCAGGAAAGGGTAAACCGGAACAGGCAGGGTCGAACAACAGGCAGGCAGAGAGAGAGATCGGGCGAACAGAACAGATCGGCAGGCAAAACTCAGGTCGAAAACGGAGTAAGGCAACGAACAGGAAAAATTGCGGGGACGAAGACAGTCAGAAAATGAACTGCTACGAACTAGCAACAGGACAGGGAAACGCAGGGCAGATATAGGGCAGGGCTGACAAGGGGATGGGAAGCAGGTGTGCAGGCAGGCAGGTGAAGGCGATGAGCAATCAGATGTGCGGAGAACCGGGCGGGGAGCAGGGCAGGGCTAAAACACAAGGAAAACAAAAGCACATGGATGGGGAAAAAACAAAAACACAACGGCTAGGGGGCGGGAGCACTGACAACATTACATTAATATGTAACAAGGAATTCAGCCATGCTTTTACAAAATACATTGTAAGAAAAAAATCTGTTTGCTGAACATTAGTACCAATAATGTATATGTGTATAAGTTACTAGATAGACTATAGGTTGTAATGACGGAATGCAAAGCCTGTGATTTTGTTGTCTGAGTCAGCATTAAAAATTGAAAATAGGCCTTTTGGTGTCTGGGTGGATTATCAGTAGGTGGCAATATAGTATCTGCCTGTGTCTGGCCATGGCTTCACCTCTAGAAATCTCTTTAGGTTAACTTATTGTAATTGGAGTGACATATGTCAAAAATCATATTTTGACTTGTAGCCTTAGACTGCTTAAATAAAGATGATCGGTCACGGCTCCAAAGTCAAAACACTGACATGAATCACCCTGCAGTCTGTGCTTTAAAATATAGAGTCACTGCTTGTATGAGATTGACAGTTATAGATGTAAGAATAAAATAAACTGAAATTAAATTCAATACCATTATCATTTTTATATTTCAAGTTTAATTTGTTTGTCCTATGACTGAGAAAATGTGACATTTTGTTTTCTTAATATATGGTGCAATTGCCTAAAACATTTGGATGTCATGTGGCTTTCCTAAATGAAGACAACAATGAAACAAGTCACTTCAATTGGAAGTATTGTAAAGCAGACATGCCGCCTGCCCATTGACTAACATTCCACACTTTTTTAGACAGCATGGTAAAAAACTGTCATAAATTGGTTTGACTTCATTCGGATCTTAAGAGATTTCATCACTAAAGATCTGAAGATTCATCAGAATGGATGATCAATCAATTATTCAGTAAAAGACGTCATCTTATGATTTGTTGGTATATCTGCAAACATACATTTCTCTTGTTACACATATGTTTATGGCATAAATGTATATAATGTGGAATGTATGGTTAGCAGAGAAAATCAGACTGTCTGTAGTGGCATAAATATATCTGTCCACAAACCCATGTACTATGAGGCACAGCCGAGTCAGGGAGAGCCTGCCAGACCAGTGTGGCATGCAGCACGCTTCTCCACCCTGGAGCCTCTGTCAGAAGCTTCCCTCTGTCAGCACTCTGGGTTTCTCTGCAAATCCTTTGATTGCAGTGTATCATCTGTCCTGGACCACTTGGCACTGATGATGTGCCAGAAATGTGGGTGAGAGGTTGAGGGGATGAGGGACAGCCCGGGTGAAGGCTTGTGATGCAGGGGCCATTTGTCTGGTCATGATGCTGGTGTCGTGGGTCTGTTGCTGTGTTATCACTGGGCCCTCTCTCTCCTTCAGCCAGTAGCTTCACAGATCTTGCCCCATGCCGTTCCATCTACCTTTCACCAGGAATCTCCCAAGGTTCTCTGCAGAGATGGAAAACTTCTGTCATCAAAAGTAGAAGTACTTATATGTATTTATTAACCCCATGCACTGAACCAAGTTGATTTCACTAATTAGTTCCCCTTCTGGCTGAAGAGTTGTGGAGAAATCCAAGCGGTCAAGACAAGTGCTGGGAGTACTTCTACTTCCTACACCTGGACGTTTCCACCTGTGGTTGTTAGTGACCAGCTCACTTTCACTGTATGCCCAACCCTGCCCACAGCCCCTTGTTTCAGCCTGCTTTTGAAATTTTATCCTGATTTGTACCTTTTTCCAGCAATGCTTCAAATGATCAGTTTACCATAGTTGGCTACATGATCCAAGTTCAATGCGGCTGTCTAATGTCTAAGAAAAATGTGTGTTGATGTAGGGTCTCCCTTTTGTTTCTGGTTGCTGCAAACTTTCATTTGTTTTGTTGTTGGTGCAACATGTTTTATTCAGGCATAAACAACTACACTCCATAGCCTGTTTTACAAACATGCTTTTTTTCATTTATTTCATTTTGTTCCAGCAAACAGCATACTCTTTGTCTCACTCTCCTCAGTATCATTGTATCTGTCGATGCATAGTCAGAAGCTTTCCATTGTAAGAATTCCAACTTGCAAGACTAAAAGGTGGTTCTTACAAATCAATGTTTTATTCCAAAGCAAAGGTAGTATAGGTCACAGTGTATGCATAGACTGGCGCAAGGCGGATTGAGTACCAATAGTCTAGAAATCTTGACCCCTCTTTATACCCCATAAGACTCTCCCCATGAAAGAACCTTTGTGTGAAGGTGCGTATATGAATTTGCATTCAAAAGGGGTCATTTCTTAGAGTTGGGCTGGGCTTGAGACAGGGCTGACAGGATGTCTCAGTCCTAGGTGTGAGAGAAGCTGATCCGTTTCCCCACCATATGCTAACGCTAACTCTATGACTAACTATGTTTCACCTTGGTAGTCCCGTCTTGAAAGCCCATTGTTGTTACACCCCTTGTATGTATAATCCACGTGTGTCTGTATTCAAACCATCATCCCAGAAGATTGGGGCCCATACAGTACTTTTCCTTATACCATGATAACTCAACACATATTGGACCAATTCTAATAAACAATGCAAGTTGAAGGCAATTTGCAACATCCAAGGAAAGAAATCCAAACTGGATTAGTTGATGTGGCCATAGTTCAAATGCGATCTCAGTACGCAAGCTCTCTCCAGCTCTTCTGGGCATCATTATAGCTTTTAAATATCAGAAATGCTGTGCTTGTGTTCAGAGGGCATCATCTGTCCTGGCCAGTTCATGTAACATGAAAAACATATTAAGTTCATGCATAAGATGAATTGTTGTGGTTACTGCACAGTAGGGACTTCCCTTTATGCCCTGATGAATTTCAATGAGAATTTTAATTTCAGGGGCAAATTAATTAACAAAAAAATTAATGGATACAGTACTTGTTTATCACCACTAAAACCTGTACTACTCACCATGCTCGGATTGTAATATCATTCCAGAACAAAACATTGAAAACAAATTTGGTGCAAAAAACTCATACAAAGTGCATTTAGAAAGTGTCAGGGCTCCCGCCCCCTAGCTGTTGTGTTTTTGTTTTTCCCTGTCCATGTGCCTTTGTTTTCCTTGTGTTCTAGCCCTGCCCCGCTCTCCGCCCTGTCTCCGCCCACCTGATTGTCTCCACCCGCCTGCCTGCACACCTGCTTCCCATCACCTAATCAGCCCAGCCCTATATCTACCCTGCTTGTCTCTGTGTTGTTTGCCAGATCGTTTCAGTGTTTTCTGCCTGTCTCGTTTCCCGCCTGTTTTCCTGTTTGGATTTTGCTGGTTTTTGCCTTGCCTGTTCCTTGACTACGTTTTTGCCTGCCCTCCTGTCCTGATTGCCTGATCTGCCTGCCTTCAAGGTTTGACCCTGCCTGTTTCTGGTTTTGATCCTTGTTTTTCCCCTTGGACTGTCTACCTGGTATTTTTGACCCTGCCTGTTTTTGGACTGCCGGCTTGTTTGACGATTCTGCTTATAAACGCCTGTAATTGGAGCTCTTGTGGTCCGCGTCTGAGTCCGTGCCTGAGTCCTGACAGTACGATCTGGCCAGTATGGACTCAGCGGACCTTCCCCAGATGAAGGTGGCATTGGAGCTGCAAGGTGCGTTGCTGGGGAGCCATCAGAGCCAACTGGAAGCCATCAGCAGTTCCCTGGAGAGCTTCGCTACCAACATGGTCACTGTAGCTGCAGCTCACAGCAGCTGCAGCTCACAGCAGCTGCAGCTGAGCCAGGAGAACTGCCCCACGGTCTGGGATGCTGGCGCTCCTTTCTGTCACTCATTCGGAGCCTTCGCCGAGGAGATGAAGAGGGTGTTTGACCGCTCCAGGCACGGTCACGAGGCCGCCAGGGAGATGCTGCTGATCCGCCAGGGGCACCAGTCGGTCTCCGATCTTGCCATTGATTTCCGCACCCTGGCCGCCACTAGTGGGTGGAATATGGAGGCGCAGTATGACGCTTTCCTCCACAGTCTTTCGGAGCCCATCAAGGATGAGCTGGCCACCCGGGAATTGCCAGCTAGCTTTGATGCCTTGGTGGACCTGGCCATCCGAGTTGATCAGCGCCTATCGCAGCGACGCCGAGAGAGAGAGGCCAGTGGACCGCTCAGTCTCACCCGGGAACATCCGCCCGCGCCGGCCGCACGGAACCCTGCACGTCCGCCACCTGCCTCCCCAGAGCCGATGCGGGTTGTCCGCACTTGTCTGTCCTCCGCCGAGCATCAGAGGAGGATCAGCACCCGATCTTGCCTGTACTGCGGACAGCCTGGTCACTTCATCGCAACCTGCCCGGCAAAAGGCCAGCACTCACCCACAGCCAGGGGGTTACAGGTGAGCGTCACCCCCTTACACCAGTCCTGTGAGGTCCGTCCTCTGTTCTCGGCCATGCTGCTCGTCGGGGGTCGGTCTCACGCAGTCTCCGTCCTGATTGACTCGGGAGCCGACGGGAGCTTCATCGATGCCAACCTGGCAGCTCGGCTGAAACTGCCCCGTGTCCCGTTGCACTCGCCACTGGAAGCCCACGCCATCACTGGGGCCCCGCTGGTTCGGATCACCCACGCCACTCCTCCGGTGAGTTTCCTCGTCTCTGGTAACCATCGCGAGGAGATCGTGTTGCACATTATTAACACCCCACAAGCCTCCGTGGTCCTGGGCCACCCCTGGCTAGCCCAGCACAACCCCCACATTGATTGGGTGGGCAATACAATCCTGGGCTGGAGCCTGTACTGCCACTCCCACTGCCTTCGGGATGCCTTGGTTCCTTTATCGCCGGTCTCTCCTGCCCCCGAGGACTTCCCGGACCTGTCGGCGGTGCCTCCTGAGTACCTGGATCTGAAACCTGTATTCAGCAAGTCCCGCGCCACGTCGCTACCTCCGCACCGCCCATACGACTGTGCTATTGACCTCCTGCCCGGCTCGTCACCCCCGAGGGGGCGTCTGTACTCCCTGTCACCCCCGGAGACCGAGGCCATGAACCGGTACATCCGGGAGTCCCTTGCTGCAGGCATCATCCGTCCATCCTCCTCACCCGCAGGGGCTGGGTTCTTCTTTGTGGGTAAGAAGGACGGCTCCCTCCGTCCCTGTATTGATTATCGGGGTCTCAACACCATTACAGTAAAGAATCGCTACCCCCTGCTGCTTCTGTCCTCTGCGTTTGAGTCGTTACAGGGGGCGTCCGTCTTCACCAAACTGGACCTCCGCAACGCTTACCACCTGGTCCGGATTCGTGAGGGAGATGAGTGGAAGACGGCCTTCAACACTCCATCTGGGCACTATGAATATCTGGTCATGCCGTTCGGTTTGACTAATGCCCCAGCTGTCTTCCAGGCCCTGGTCAACGACATCCTCCGAGACCTGCTCAACCGGTTTGTGTTTGTCTATCTGGATGACATCCTCATCTTCTCACGCTCCCTGCCCGAACACATCCAGCACGTCCGTCGCGTTCTCCAGCGCCTGCTGGAGAACCACCTGTATGTCAAGGCGGAGAAGTGCGAATTCCATCAAAGCACTATCTCCTTCCTGGGCTTTGTCATCACGGCAGGGAGCATCCAGATGGACCGGCAGAAAGTCCGAGCGGTGGAGGAGTGGCCTCGTCCCACCTCCCGCCGGGAGTTGCAGCGCTTCCTCGGATTCGCCAACTTCTACCGCCGCTTCATCCGGGATTACAGCACGGTAGCGGCTCCCCTCACCGCTCTGACATCAGTCAACAAGGCTTTTTCCTGGTCCCCGGCAGCCGAAGAAGCATTCCGTGACCTGAAGACCCGTTTCACCTCTGCGCCTATCCTGACTCAGCCAGACCCTGCCCGGCAGTTCGTTGTGGAGGTGGACGCCTCGGACGTGGGAGTGGGGGCCGTCCTGTCACAGCGCTCGGCCACCGACAGCAAACTCCACCCCTGCGCTTACTTCTCCCATCGCCTTTCGCCCACGGAGCGCAATTATGACATCGGCGACCGGGAGCTGCTAGCTGTCAAGCTGGCGCTGGAGGAGTGGAGGCACTGGCTGGAGGGGGCAAGCATGCTGTTCCTGGTGTGGACCGACCATAAGAACTTGGAATACCTCAGGTCAGTCAAGCGTCTGAACCCTAGACAGGCCCGCTGGTCCTTGTTCTTCTCCCGGTTCAATTTCACCTTGTCCTACCGCCCGGGAACCAAGAACGGTAAGCCGGATGCCCTCTCTCGCCAGTTTGTGCCCACCGGGGACACCCAGGAGCCCAGCACCATCCTGCCCGCTCGATGCGTTGTCGCAGCAGCACGCTGGGACATCGAGACGACCGTCCGCACCGCCCTCCAGGCCGAGTCGGGCCCTAGCTCCTGCCCCCCTAACCGTCTGTTTGTTCCCCAGTCTGTTCGTTCCCAGGTCCTGCAGTGGGGGCACTCATCCAGACTCGCCTGCCATCCCGGTGCCCGTCGCACGGTGGCGTTCATCCGCCAGCGGTTCTGGTGGCCCACCATGGAGGACGATGTCCGGAACTTCGTCACCGCCTGCTCGGTCTGTGCCCAGAACAAGACGTCCAACCAACCGCCCGCCGGCCTGCTGCAACCCCTGCCTGTTCCCAGACGACCCTGGTCCCACATAGCCCTGGACTTTGTCACCGGCCTGCCCCTGTCTGATGGTAACACCACCATCCTTACCATTGTGGATCGGTTCTCAAAGTCCGTACATTTCATACCGCTGCCCAAGTTACCCTCCGCCAAGGAGACTGCCCAGCTACTCATCCATCATGTGTTCCGGCTGCATGGTCTGCCCATGGACGTGGTGTCCGACCGGGGGCCGCAGTTTACCTCTCATTTTTGGAGGGCTTTTTGCAGGCTACTGGGTGCCACCGTCAACCTGTCGTCCGGTTTCCATCCCCAGTCCAACGGCCAGACCGAGCGGGCGAACCAGCAGTTGGAGACGGTGTTGCGATGCCTGACGTCCCAGGAACCGTCAGCGTGGAGCCAGCACCTTCCTTGGGTGGAGTACGCCGTTAACTCCTTGCCCTCTGCATCTACAGGGCTGTCCCCATTCTAGTGTTGTGTGGGTTACCAACCTCCCCTGTTCCCGGCCCAGGAGGAGGAAGTCGGCGTACCCTCAGCGGCGGCGTTTATCCGACGCTGCCGCCGCACCTGGAGACGCGCTCGGCACACGCTGCTCCGCTCCGTGGCTCAGGCTAATCGCCAGGGTCAGCGAGTGTGGCTCTCCACCCGCGACCTGCCCCTTAAGGTGGACTCCCGCAAGCTGGCTCCCCGCTTCATTGGTCCCTTTCCTATCGCTAAGGTGATCAGCCCTGCAGCGGTCCAGCTGAAACTCCCGCTCTCTCTTCGCTGCATCCACCCGACCTTCCACGTCTCCAGGATCAAGCCCGTCGTCCGCAGCCCTCTCTGCCCAGCTCCCCGGACTCCTCCGCCTCCCCGCCTGATCGATGGAGCCCCAGCCTACACTGTACGCCGTCTGCTGGGGGTTCGGCGTCGAGGGCGCGGTCTCCAGTACCTGGTGGACTGGGAGGGCTACGGACCCGAGGAGAGATGCTGGGTCCCAGCCAGGGACATCCTGGACCCCGCCTTGATCCGGGACTTCCACCGCCGGAACCCAGGCTCGCCTGCTGTGACGCCCGGTGGCGTCCGTAGGGGGGGGGGGGGGGTACTGTCAGGGCTCCCGCCCCCTAGCTGTTGTGTTTTTGTTTTTCCCTGTCCATGTGCCTTTGTTTTCCTTGTGTTCTAGCCCTGCCCCGCTCTCCGCCCTGTCTCCGCCCACCTGATTGTCTCCACCCGCCTGCCTGCACACCTGCTTCCCATCACCTAATCAGCCCAGCCCTATATCTACCCTGCTTGTCTCTGTGTTGTTTGCCAGATCGTTTCAGTGTTTTCTGCCTGTCTCGTTTCCCGCCTGTTTTCCTGTTTGGATTTTGCTGGTTTTTGCCTTGCCTGTTCCTTGACTATGTTTTTGCCTGCCCTCCTGTCCTGATTGCCTGATCTGCCTGCCTTCAAGGTTTGACCCTGCCTGTTTCTGGTTTTGATCCTTGTTTTTCCCCTTGGACTGTCTACCTGGTATTTTTGACCCTGCCTGTTTTTGGACTGCCGGCTTGTTTGACGATTCTGCTTATAAACGCCTGTAATTGGAGCTCTTGTGGTCCGCGTCTGAGTCCGTGCCTGAGTCCTGACAGAAAGGCCCATATCTCAGCTATTGGGGGGGGTTGCAAGTGTGTGTGTGTGCGTGTGTGTGTGTGTGTGTGTGTGTGTGTGTAAGTGTGGGTGACAAGCTTACCATTGTACTGTAGATTTAGTTCTGTTTCTTTCTAAAATTTTTTTCTTATTACTGCAGGAGTCATATTTTATAGTTATATTTCATATATTATACATCCCTTTAAAAAAGAGACCTTGGGGTCCTGCTTGAATATGTAGGTTAATCCTTCAAAGCTTTTAATGGCATTTCTGTAGCTTACTTCTAATTAAGATAAGGTTATCACTTTCTTCAATTATACTGAGAATGCAATTAAAATGGCTTCTAAGAACGGACGCAATCAATTTTCTGTAAATGATGACAACCAGACGAAGACAGATACAACCCTAATAGGACAAGTTTACACACGAAAGTTCATTAAATGGAGACAGAGACCAATTTGCATAAATGGCCCATACAAAATATCCTTTTGTGTTCTAAGAGCTGCAGTGACACAAAGGCATGCATTGCATGTATGGGCTTACGCTGCTGAGTTGATGTAGGCCACAAAAAAACAAAAAACAAAAGCTTCATAAATAATGAATCAAATGATTCTCATCACTGTGCATATTCAGAGCAATCTTTTGGGACCTATCACAGAGAGCAGAAACATTCCCTAGCCCTGTGCTGCACTGTCCGCCAATGCATACATATTTTACGTCCAGTGGTAAAAAGCCAGAATGATTGATGAAAGTAATGTGCTCATATCTGCAGCCATTTCCTTTGGGTGTTAACAGTATTGATGCGTTTGTGTTGTGCTGTGTGGTGCATGCAGATAATCACATGCATTACACCTGTGGTGCTAAAAGTAGGGAATGTTCGAGATGCCAGCCATGTCACCTTAATGGTATTTTCCGTGGTCCTCCTGAAATGAATTATATAGGTGAAACCCAGGAAAAAAACAGATAGATTGGCCAGGGTTGGGTGGGTATATGCATGTGTGTTGGTGGGGGATTGTGGGATTGGAGGAGAAACCTCTACACCAAATGCCAACTCCCAGTGACAGTGGGCACCATGCAGTAACAATGACATCTTACATTGATAGATATCATATGTAAAATATCAAGTGATAGATACCATTTCATATTTCCAATGTCCTGACTCTTTGCTATGAGAGATGTAATTGAGCCTGTGATCACTTATTATATGAAACTTTTGAAATTAGTTTAATTACACCAGTCTGTAGCTATGGAATCATATTTGGAATGGTTCACACACGTTGGCAGAAAATTCTGAATTCTGTAGAGCAATAGCCGTAATTACAGAACAACGCATGAGAAGGCACTCGAAACTGTATATGCATGGTCTGCAATAACTTTCAAATATCATTCACCTATGGTTAGATTTGCTTCCCAACTTGGTGTTGCACAATTCATCTGTCCTATCTGCTTTGGAATAGAATTAAAACCAAATGAAGATTATTGATTTCCTGGCTCGTTTACATTACATTGCATTTTCATCATTTTGCAGATTCTTTTATCCAGAACAAAGTGGCATGAATAGCGGCACAAACAGGACACCACCAACTACACATGAACATTGTTCTGAGACTGTAATTGTGTGCCTGCATTGACTTGTAAGTACAAAGCCATATGTAAGATTTGAGGACTATATCATTCCAATTATAATGCTGACACATACCCCATGCATGCAAGTAAACCTCAACATACCCAATTACATAAAACTCTGTAGTACGCTTCCATAAAAGACAGACAAAAGATCATGCTTGGGAGGGGTGGTTGAGGTGTAGCCTGAAGAGGTGGGACTCCCGAACAGAACACATTATTCAACTTTATATGCAGCAGTCCATTCCATGCTGTGGAGATATATCTAGTCCAGCAGTCTCATGCTCTGCAGGGAATCAGCTGCATTCCAGGGGACTCTGCAGTTCCCTGAGGGGTGACATCATGCTGTCAGCATTTCACTTTGATTGAATGTGACCTTTAGCTCCACTCACTTGAATGCATTTTCCATCTGTGACCAGTAGTTTCTCTCATAAGTGCTTTTCATGTATATGTACAGGGAATGAGTATGTGTCCATGGGTGTGTTTGTGTGTCTACATGGATGTGCCTGTTGTGTGTGTGACTACATGCATATGTCTGCGTCCACTTGTGTGTTCACATGTATTTGTGCATTTGTGAATCTACCTGTACACATCTATGTGTATGTGTGTGTTCACCTGCATGCATGTGTATGTGTGTTTGTATTTGTGTTTACATGGATGGGAACACCCCCTCCCCCCAATTCTCAGCCAAACACACCCAGGTGGTGCAACTTTCTGTCATGACAGAGGGAGAGGAGAGAGACGTTTTACAGTGGTGGAGCAAGAAGCAAACATGGCCCATTTAGCTTTGCCCTAAATGGTGAATCCACTCCTGCCTCTCCCGCGGTTCCTCCCATCCTCCTGCTGTCTGCACTCTGGAAGGCTGTCACATCTGGGTGTAGCATGGAAACCGCACCTCCTGACCAGGCTCTGCCAGTGTAAGGCCAGCCCATTGGCAGATGAACAAACAGCCCTCCCTCTTTTAACCTGGCTGATATTCCATGCCATGACAAGATTCACATGCAATTTACCACTTCTCTGGCAACACATTTTATTTATTTTGAGCAAAATGTGGCAAAGCCAGTGGTGCATTGCCCCAAAACTATGTCAGTTCTGAGATTGACTTCAGCAATTGAGATGTAATGGCTGTGACTTGGAGATGGTAAGGTGCACTGAGACAGTGTGGATGAGATGAATCATCATTTAGCATACACGCAACAAACTGAGATGATTGAGGACTGAGATTAGCCAACTGTGAGAGCACTTCAGGATTGCTCATGTTTACTTCCATTTCTTCAGCGTATGTGGGCATCCAACATTTGCACCTCCAGGGTTTCCAGGGTAACTGCCTTAATGCGATTCTGTGAGTAAGAGGTTTTGGAGGGTTTCCTCTTGAGGAAACCCAGTTTTTTGTTGTGAACATGGGTTTACAGCTGGCACAACGCAAGTACAGAGTCTTTTGGTCTTATGTTATGCATTGATCTTCTCATTGGTGTCTATTAACAGGGCATCTGAAAAACAAAAACAATAAAAAATAATATTTTTTGACATGATTGGTGAGCTGGGGGAGCAGCTCCTTGTGTCCATATAGCACTCAAAGAAAACATGTCTCCTCCCTCCCTGTACACACTCAGTTGTAGGTTGATGAATGCACAATAGAAGAGAACAAGAGATAGTTCCCCTGAGAATGTGAGAAATTTTAACATATGCAAAATGACACTGGTTTGTGTATTGCTCCCAAAATAGTCAATTTTACAGCAATCATAATGCCTGAAAAATGCATTTCTAAACAATTTTGCATTCCACCAACAAACATTTTTCTCTTTCTATGCATTTGCAGGTTTATTTGTTCCTTTTTACAATTTTTACATCTCTTTAATTCTTACATAATTCATAAGTAATGTTTTATCACCAAATGACTGTGATAAATGATCAGCATTTCAGTTTGCAATTTTCGTGCAACGTGTATATCTAATACGAAAAAAGTCAACAATTATTTGAAAATGAACCCCAGGGAAAGTGTTTAGTGAAGCATACCAAGATGAACCAAGTAAATGCTGCTTTCAAGATTGATTACCAAATGCCCGCTACATCCACCCAAGTGCAGGATGTTTCTGGGGATACCCTCTCAGACACCCACCCAAGGTACCTTTTACATGGTTAACGTAATGGATAGAGAAATAAATTATTTCGGTAACACTTTACAATAAGGGTACACAAATTAACATGAATTAATACAGTAGCATGAATTAACAGTTAGCTAATGTATTTTTTAGCATTGTGAAGTTTGAATAAGATTAACACATACATTAATAAATCATTAATAAAGATTGTGGTTCAGGTTAATTACAAGATATATAATGAAAGGTTTGCAAATGTTAATAAAGGGTGAATATCTTAATATATATCTTAACAAAATACCACACCTCTATGAAAACATGATTAAAAAAAAGTTTATCATGATGGATATGAATGATTTAGAAGGGCCCCCCCCCCCTCCCCCCAACCACCACACACACACACACCATTATGTCACTGCTGGCTACATGTACAGTACACAACCTGTAAATCTATAATCTGAAAGCAATATGAAAACTGTTTTTCAAATTGTTTTGACTGTAGAGATCTGTCTCTTATTCTGGTTTTGGGTGTATGACTTATTTGTTCATCCTCCAGCTGACCACATCTTCTTAATCTTGAGATATGTGGACATCCTCCAATGTCTTCATGTATATGGTGTTTGTGTTCCTTGTGTGTTCCAGCCTTGACTTGTGATAATATTTATTTATTATAAAAGGTAGTGTAACAGGAATATACACCCCAAACTACAAGAATACCCTAGGTAACTTTTAGGCTACTGTGATGGATGATGACCTAAACCCAGGCTGTCCAAATAAATGGAGAGGAGAGGCTGTTACAGTCAATAAATAATCAATAATTTATTATTGTTCAATTTCATGTATGTTTGTGTTCGCTCAGTCTTTAGTTAAAAACAAGCAAGGCAATATACATTCATAAATAACAATGAGAACACGCTAAACCAACAGGTGGCACACTGACAAAGATGCCAAAACCAAGAATTCCCTCACTGAGAGCCTGTGCCCACTTAACTGAAGCACAGTTGTACCCTGAGCTAAGCAGTATTAAAAAAACTCATAGTGACGGATTATATTACATGTGTACACACAATGGTTAAGAGCTATCAAGCATCACTCTACACTGCACAGAAAGCACACAGGAGGTGCAACCCACACTCTTGCCACTAGGGCGTGTCCACACAATACTGCTATGTAAACTTCGACCAAAAGGATCAGTTACAGTCAGGCCACAGATCATAGAGATGGGGGCAGCAAAGGGGTAAGGAAACAAAATAAATCAATAAAGAAAAAAAAATAATCATTCAGAAAAAAAGAAACAATCAAAAAACACAGAACAAAAGTACACCACTCTCAACTACTACAAAAGAGGAATTGGAGCAAAGGCAGAGGGGAGAGTAGAACTGAGGAGGGAGGACTAGATACGCAGCAGCCGCACATGGGCGCGCTGCTGATACGACACGGGCGAACCCGTGACGGCAAGGAAAGCAGAAAGGGGAGGAAGGGGACAAACTTGAATAACTCAATCAAAAATAAAACGAAAACACTTATTCACGAGAAACAAAGAACACAGAGAACACGTAACAAAAAGTACACTGCTCCCGGCTGCTACGAACGCTGCGGGCCGACTGGGCCCGTGGAGATGGGGAAGGAGCAAAGGCAAGGGGGAGAGTAGAACCAAGGAGGGAGGGTCAGATACGCAGCAGCCGCACACAGGCAAGCCGCTGATACGACACGGGCGAACCCGTGACGGCAGGGGAAGCTAAGAAAGGGGAGGAAGGGGGGAAAACTAATGAGGGGGCTATACTCTGCAGCCGGTAGACTCAGCCAAACAAACACTGAAGCTACTCGACCGGCATTGATTAGACTACGCTAACTACTGCATACACAGTCTCAGTCAATGCAACACATACACACACCAAACACACTCACGCACACGATACGAAAGAGAAAAAAACACAAGACTGTAGAACATAAGACTGGCTGTGACGCTAAACCAAAACAACAATAAAAAGAAGACGGGGAAAAACAGTGATCAAATCCAGGTCCACAGTCACAACAAAATCTGTCGCGGGAAAGAGCAGATCTTAGTATCTCAACAGCCTGGATGGCTATACCCGTATAGATCACAATGATGGACAACAGGAGATGTACATATATATGAGGCTACCATGCCTACCTTTACTCTCGGGGGTAAACGCTACTGGTGACCCAGGGAAGAGAGAGAAGCCCGGAGCTCTCGGTGCACTACGGTACAACAGGTGAATGTTACTACGAAGTGGTGAGCGATGACATTAAAACTCACAAGCGTAGTGAATTGGGAACAAGATGAAAGCAGTTACCTCACACACTCGGCTGGAATAAACCTCACAAGCTTCCATGGACAAACGGCACAGCTACCCGCAACAAACAGCTTTTTTTTCAGGGACAACCGCGTGAGTTTCAAACAATCCCGAGGCACTTCTAAATACTGGAGGAAGTTGCGTGCACATTACGTGCCGTCGCACCAGGTGAACCCAATCAATTTGGTGACTACCGGGGTTCAACCGGCTACAGTAGATATAACATCTCCAAGCTACCGATGCCGATCTCCCTTCAAAAAAAGACAAGCCCCAGGCAAACTTGACTTAGCCCCGGATCTTTTCAATGGCTAGAAACGTCCCTGCGACACACCATTTACAGAGTTGGACTAAACTACTAAAGGAGGCTTGCAAAGCTGAATGCAACATAAACATCAACAAAACGTGCCAGTACATTCCTCAAAGGATGGGCTTCTTGCAAGCAGTACTTGTGCTGAATATCTTTCATGAGTCTCTCATGAGGACTATGGCTCAATAAATATGGCTCAAAAACCACTGTCCACTGCAAATGTAATAGGGAAGTGGTTGAGAGGAAGACAGGAAGGGTGGAATTAACACTTTCTCATGGGCAGCAGCTCTCCCACATTCTTCATGGTATTTATAGTGTCGGAGATCGCTGTGTCTGCATCTATTGCTTCTTGGCACTTCTTGGCGATCACAGAAATTTTTTCCCCCTTTTTTCTGATTGTCTAGCAGCTCTGTGTACTTTTCAGGAGCTGCTATTGCTAGCTCAGCAGTTTGAACAATTGTGCCCCTACCCACTCCATACTTATCAAAGGCTTGCGACATGGTCTTCCCCATATTGAAAAAAGTGAGGACCCTTTGGTATCGACGCACCACTTCTTATGGTTCTGCAACTGATATAAAGACACAGATAAAGAGGAAAATGAGAATAATATATGCATTTGAAGAATTAATGTTAGACACTATTCCAAAATTCCGAAATGCTATGGTAAAGACAATTTTAAGTTCATATCATGTACTACAGGTTTCAGAAATTGTGATATAAGGATCTTGTTTGACAGTAAACATATTTCTGTTATTGTCTGAGCAGATTCAGGCATAAACAAATATGAATAAAATTAGTTCCATGTACCCCTCTGATGGTATTCATGCCTTCTGTCTTTCTTGGATTATTTCTCCTTCTTTTTTTCACCTTCTTTTTCACCTTCACCTTCAATACACCACAAAAGTGGTGTATTGAAACAGGCTGAGAGGTAATCCAGTTATTCCCTATGGAAATTCCTAGTGAAAAAGCAAAAAAAAATTGTAAAAGATTGGTAAAATACAGGTTTAAAAGGCTTCAAACCACGTAAAACTAAATTAAATACATAAATAGATGTCCATTTGCATTTCTAATTTTATTTGAGGTAGGTCACAGTATTTTTATAGGAATTGTAACCAGGAAAAGTGGATTCCAGCCCAAAAAACACTAGCTACGCCCATTTACAAAATGATTTTTTAGGGTTATATAGTTCCTTAAATGAAAATATACTCTTTGTCAAATATAATTTCTATATTCAAACTCATCTTAAACCTAAAACCCATCTAAAAACGAATTATCTAAATTGCTCTATCCGACAACTTGAACATACACTATCCAACATCTTCAACACTAGACCCAAGGCATGTCTTTTGGGATGTTAAAATTATAATAACTCTACCTTAATGAAATCCTTCTTTCCCCATTAGTAACTTCTACTATTGTGTTTAACATGCAGACATTGATAAAAGTCAATACCACAAATGATAACCTACATGTATTATATTATTATTTTATATTACAGAAATGTGAGAATGACACAGATTAATAATCTACTGATCACAACGATGAAATGGATTAAAAATTAACTATTAATACTGGTGAAAGAGAGAAATCAACATGAATGCTCACATTTTATCAGAACATTTAAAGCCAAAGTATTGCAATCGGTGTCTTAAGAATTTGGTATAAATTCCATTGTGCTGTCACCTAAAATCCTGAAGAACTCGGTAGATTTAGCTACACTGTACACTGTGTGAACATGCCTGTAATTCACAATAGCCAAGACAGCGAATGTATGCACAAAAGTATTGACGTTGCTTCACCATCTGGATCCAATGGAGTAGGGCCGGCGTTGGGGCCGGGCCAGACCGGGCTGTGCCCGCTCATTTGAACTCCTTGCCCACTGACAGCGGCCCCGCCCGCACAAACCTATTTGTGATTGATGTAATTTTTGCCCTGTCACAGCGTCACTTGACTTGAGTTTTGAATTAAGTTGGTGGGTGGAATTAGCTAACGGTGTAGGAACGGAAGGCTAGACCACCACTTCACCGATAACTTTGCACTGTAGCCCATTAACAAAATGGAGATAAGAAATTGGTTTCCAAAAAAAAATAATCTCAATCAGCACATCAGCGTCCTCATTCTCCATGCCACCAGTGCTTCCACCAGCCTATGAGCCCTCTACCTCTCTTGACGCTACAACGTCACTGTCACTGGCAACACAACCAGCAACATCGGCCTACCGCCGGAGCACAACATTGCTGGCACCATAACCAGCAACATTAGCCTCCTCAAGCTCAGCTTCAACAACAGCTGATGTCGCTCCTGCTGCTAACTGGATCGGATCAGAGCAAGCACCCCCACAGCGATCAGTAGTCCTGGATGACCTCGGTGATAATATGCTCAACCAGGTAAAACTGGACATGTTTTCAGCTCGAATGATTTCAGGGAAGACACACACTTTTGCAAGTGCATGGTACCACAACATTCCCTGGCTGGAATATTTAGTTAAAGCTGACGCAGCCTTTTGTTTTTTGTGCCGCAAATTTGGTAATGCTACTTCATTAGATTCAGCATTTGCTGTCAAAGGATTTCGTGACTGGAAGCACGCGTTAGAAACAAATAAAGGATTGCACAGACATGCCACTTCAAAAGAACATATATGTGAGATGATGCGTGAGGCAGCCAATCAGGAAATAAGTACACTCGTGCACACAGATCACTTGGCTCAGAACCGTTATTACGTGGGATCTGTTGTTGATATGATAACATTTTTGGCTGTTAATCAGCTCCTGCTTAGAGGTGATCATGATTCATTTGAAAGCATGACAGAACCAGGAAGTGGGGTGTTCCTATCACTCTTCGAATATGCCATGCATAAAGGCCCAGAGTTGAAGAAAAAAATACAAACCATTCCCCACAAGGCAACATACACGTCCCATGACAATCAAAAATGAACTGATAGCTTTAATGAGCACCTTAGTGACAGAGCATATTGTTGGGGAGATAGGGGATTCTTTTTATTCTATTAAAGTTGACGGAATGAGGGATCCTACAGGCCGGGAGAACATTTCCATTGTAATTCGGTTTGTTGATGGGAATTATGAAATTAAAGAACACCTTTTGACAGTCACCACAGCAGATTCTGGAGGTGCAAACACTCTCATGCCAACGGTTATTTCCAAAGTCTGGACTGAGCAGACAGGAAAATATTCAGCCAAGTGTATGATGGAGCCTCACTGATGTTGGGCAATCATTGAGGTGTACAGAAAATTCTTCTGGATGAATTGGGCTGGGAAATTCCTTACGTACATTGTTTTAATCATCAACTTCCTCTAGTGGTAGTGCACGCAATGTCTGCAGAGGTGCCAATCGTAGATTTCTTCAGTATTTGTAACCTTTTGTACAAGTTCATAAGAAAGCCCACGGTCGCAGTTCATTATAAAGGGGAAACACTAAAACATCTGCTTGACCAACGCTGCACTGGGCACTTGGCTACTGTGCAGGTTGTACTGAAATCTCATCAGGACATATCTGAATTGTTGAATCAGGTTGAACAAATGGGCTTGTTTCCAGGAGATGTGAGGGTGGAAGCCGTGGGATTACAGCGTGCCATTTCAAAGCCTAGTTTCAGTGTTAATAGCACTTCTGGTGAACAAGATTTTGTTGCTTCTTCAGACAGCTAACAGACTGCTGCAGTCCCAGGATATGGATCTCCTGACAGCCGTCAAACTGGTGAATTCTGCCACAGAATGTTTTGAGCATCTCCGCAGTTACACAGAGCTACACAGCTATGGGATCAGTGTAGGCCTACTGATGCAGACAGCCTGCAAAGCAAAAAAAGACGCACAACAACCAGCACACATCTTCGAGATTATGTCGTTGAACAATCAATGGGAGTGCGAAACAACGATCAGGAAGACAACACACATACCGCGGAGCAATGGACACTGTTTTATGGTTGTATTGATGCGGTGTGTGGAGAAATGGCCCAGCACTTTGGAGAGTGTAACAGTGCGCTCTTGGAATCACTCATCTCGCTCAATCCAGAGAGTGACATATTTTTGGACACTGACAAAGTGAAACCTCTGTTGGAGTTGACCAGCACCAAACTAGAGGATGATGAATATGCTCTTGCCCGACAGTTTCTCCGCACACACATGGAAGGGTCTTCCCTGCCCTCAGTTGATGGGAAATGGACATTTGCTGAGGAGATTCAATCCTGCAGGCAAACGCCGTCTCCAGCTTTATTAGGGTCAAGGGGTGACATAGAGGGTGAGTGGATTCATTCAATCATTTTCGATACCCACTTTTCCTGTTCAGGGTCACAGGGGTTGCTGGAGCCTATTAATAATAATAATAATAATAATAATAATAATATTACAACAATAGTAATAATAACATATAATTATTAAAGGCTTTTCATTAACGAAAACATTAAAGTAAAACATGGTAGTGCGCATGCAGTGGTGCTGTTGTTGCTATTTTGCAGTTGCCGTGATGATTTTGTGTGCCACCTCACGAAAATCAAATGCCCGTCCTATCGATTTGCTCTAGCGCCGGGTCTGCGATGGAGTAAGTCTGAGGCAATGTCTATAGAACATTACCTTCACCTTGAGCCAACCCTCTCAGGTTAAAAATAATGCGCAGAGAAGTCAAAACTATTACTACTCATGGACGATGTGGTTTATTACTTTTCCCGAGGGCAGGGAGCCATCGATGTTCATCTTGCTGGCTAGCTAGAGTGTCTGTGATTGAATGATGGTAAATACTTATTCCTAATAGGTTTTGACTCCTAGAAAAGTAATTCTGGAACTTTGGAGTAGGATTCGGAACCTAAGTGGAAACAGTGCAATACTAATAACAGATCTCCTCCCTGAGCCTCACCACCTGGGTGCAATGCCAGTTACTGTGCACGGTTGCGTTTGACAAAGCTACCTGCTTTGTTGGCAGATCTGTCCCTGGACTTCTGCGTGGTCCCTTGTTCGAGGTGGAGATATTCGAAAACAATGGTTTTGCATGTTAATTGTCAATTGAAAACATCAGACAGCTAGCTGGATAGCTAGGTATCTCACGGCGGACCACGCTGGGCTGTGGAAACTGGCAGCAGTAGTCACCCATGAAAAAGAAAAATCTTGCGTTTCAAAAGTAGCGCAGGACTTGGAGTCTAGTAACGTGATCAATATCAGATCAAAAAGCGAGGGAATAGACCATTGGAATGTCTCTGTCAAGTTGTGAAACATAAGTAAGACTTTTACGTTACTTTTGTTAAATATATGCTTCTGTTATAAAATATACTTTTCTGACTGTGCACCTTTTTTATTCTTCATGTTTCACGTTGTCCAGTTACATGCAATTTTACGCAATAGGCCTAGCCCACAGGTCCCTACACATCTACAATTTTTTTTAATTAGCCTATCCTACAGGTCGCTATTCTTGATTCTGTTTTATGTGTTTGTTGGGATGACTTACTGTTGCTGCATGTTCTGTATGCAACGTTAAGCATGTTCAGGTACAACAGCTAATGCTTTTAATTTGAGGTGTTTTTGAGCAGCGTGTCTATATGTTGTTTGTGTCTGTCAAGCACCATGCTGAAAATGGTGCGCTAGATACAATCAAACACTCAGCCTCATAAAAAGCGCATGCAAACATATATGCTATTCTATTTTAAAATGAAAATAACACACTCTAAAGGACATGTTTGTGTGACACTCTTTTAGTCTTATATTGTTTTTATTTTTTCCCCAAATAAAAACCCAACCCACCTACCTGCCTGAATAACTGACTAGCTAACTAACCCACCTTCCAAGGTCTACAAATCCACTTAAACTCATATTTCAACACGTCTGTACAGGTGTCATAACAAAGTAGGAAGGAAATTGTGCTCACTAATTGAAGGGCGTTAGACCAAGAAGGGGACCTTGAAGTTAATAAAATGGCTCCAAAAAATGCTGAAAGCATTTATATATAACTTTGTTATATATATATATGGTAATACATTAATACATGGCTTGTACGCATCCACACTAGTACCCCCTACATGTAACTATGTAACCCCACAGTTATGCTGTTTCTTGTAACGCTCTTGTTCAATTTTACTTATGAATGACTCTGCTCTGAAAAATGTGAGCACTTTGAACTTGGTCTTTCATGTCCCCTGAACTGAAGGCAGCTTACCCCCACTTTTTAACAGTGCATGTGAAAAGACGGATCATGAACGAACAGCTTCTCTGTTTAACCAAGGCAGTAAAAATAACTATTTCTAATCATTGTATGTTTTATTCTATAGAAAAATGCAATCTATTACCATTGTGAGCTGCATGTCCATCACTGAACCCAGACTGTACGAGGGCAGAGTTGAATCTCCCTGTGTTTCTCTATTTGATATCACTAAGGATCTGTAGATGGAGGATGCACAGGGGTATACCAACAAGAAAATCAGTAAGGTCTGGAACATTGTTCAGAAAGTCCAAGGCCAGCTTATTCTCCTGGATGAAATTCATCTATAGGTATTAAAAAGATCATCTCACAAATTTTACATTCAGGGGTTTGCTGGGTTAAACAAATGATTCACAGAAAATACAAGATTTTTGGGATATGTTATGTGGAGACGCTCCATATTTTGTTGGTACACTACGGTTACTGGGTTCCATTCATTCTGAAAAAATGTCAAATACTTTACACATAGATTCAAATACTAATCTGTTGAACTATGATAGTGAGAAAGAATTGCTGAGATATATCAAAGTCTATGTTTTTATTATGTTGAAGTAATACTATTTTTGGTGATGTAAATTTACAACACCAATAGTTGTATCTTTCTCCTTAATACATCTGTCACCAAAACACTGGTTTGGACAAGGGCTCCGCTTGAGACATATTGATATGATCGAGGACAACATTGCTGGAAGCTCACGGACTCTCTCCAGGATGGCCAAGGAATTGATTACCGCATGCATAAGCTCAATGAAGACATGTCAGAGGGAAAGGCCAGATTGTTGGGACGGCGCAGGGAGTTTGTAATGTTGGATGAGAGTAACTTCTGACATAAGTGAAACATAGGGAGCATTGGGTGATATTTATGCAATATAAGCTGTGAACATTGACACAGTAGCAAACATCATTTGGAAGGTGTATGAGGTTTGCATTTCCTTATACTGACGCAGCTATCAAAAAGTATTGATTGGCTTGGTAACTATATTCATTTTCTTTTCCAGGCAATAAGGGGTGTTCAAAAGATGTAAATAAGAGTGAATGAGGAATGTACCTAGCTAGTGTTCAAAGGTGAATATAATATGAATTAAAAAGGGATGAAGGCAAATCTATGGACAGAAACAGCATTGGGGGATTTGCACCACTGTCCAGTGCATAAATAGAGCCCAGAATACATAGTTGTCTATGCTGTCTGTTTGAACTCTTGTTTTAATGCAGGAGTACACAACTCCATTCCTGGAGGGGTGGTGAAATGTATAATGTTCATATTTGTCAGTATGGACGAGGAAGGTTTGCAAATACGTGGAAGAGAAGAAAGTGGTCTTTGGGATTCTAGATGTTGGCCCAAGGAGTAGCAGACCTGTATTAAAACTGGTTCACTAGGTCCAGACATCACCTTCCATTGATAGTGCGCCATGTGTGTCCTGGTAGCACCGTCTTTAGTGATGAATGGTGGGCCTACAGAGGTGTACTCACTGATTATGGCTTCCACGATTTTCTTGTCAACCACAGTCGATGTGTCACAGGGGTGACTGGGACACAAACGCAGACCACGAGATTCAGGTTCCAGGCGTTTATTGTAATCGGCAGGCAGTTCATAAGACCAGAGACAGGCAGGGTTTGAAAAACAGGAAAGCAGTCCGGGGGCAAATCCAAGGTTGGGAAGCGGAGCAGACAGGGTCAGGAACCAGGCAGGCAAGTAATCAGGCGATTGAGTCCAGGCAGCAGGCAGAATCAGCGAAACTGCAATCAACAGGACAAACTACGGCAGGGCCAAGACAGGTAGAAACACTGAAACAAACTAGCATCATGACAGAGACACGCAGGGTAGATATAGGGCTGGGGTGACGAGGAGATGGGATGCAGGTGGGCAGGCAGGCAGGTGAAGGCGATGAGGTAATCAGGTGGGCGGGGACCAGGCGGGGAGCGGGGCGGGGCTAGAACACAGGGAAAACAAAAGCACATGGACAGGGAAAAACAAAAACACCACAGCTAAGGGGGCAGAGCCCTGACACAATGGTTTGTTGACCCAGTAACAGGCAGCCACACACAGAGCCTGGAGAGAGCATGGTCCACATATAAGGGTACCATATGGCGGATGAGAGGTAATAGGACGGAGGACCTACTGCAAGAACATATTTCAGTAATTGAGTGGACTCACTGGCTAGTAAACCAACACAGAGATGGTCCTCTTGGGAGACTCTCGAAGGACATTAAACACAAGTACAACTTGTAATAAGCTCTTCCCCCCTCTTTTTCCTCCCCAGTTTGTCTGAGGTTTACGTACAGGCACTTTTTGTTTAAGTTTATGCTTGCAAATTCAGCTTTGCAAGCCTCCTTTAGTTTAGTCCAATTCTGTAAATGGTGTGTTGACACATTGTTCCTCTGTGTGCAGTGATGGCAAATTGTCTGCAGTACAAATGTTGAAAATAAAAAAGATGTCACTTTGTTGAAATTTATTGTCCTCTCCTCTATATTCACTGTCTTCTCCTCTCATTATTGCTGGTACGCAAAGTAGTGAGATGTGGATGACGTTCCCAGGCAGGGCCGCGTTAAGCCTCCCCGGGGCCCAGGGCTAACACACCTCCTGGGGCCCTATGTCCACGATTTTCAGCTGAAAAACTAAAACCCAAGCAGCCTAGCAAAACACGTTATTTGAACCAAAACCATCGTTTGATTGGGTTGTATTTTGGTGTTCAACAAAACCAACGTGTAAACTACATCCACCAAACGTGTTTATTGACACCAATGGAAGGAACCCAATAAGAAACATTTCTTAAACGTTCTAATCGGATGTTAAACACAACGTTTAAAAATGAACATATCTGACACCGATTCTAACGTTTAACAAAGGTGTTGATTTGGTGTCAACTTACACCAACTGTGGAAGCCCAATAACCAATGTGACTGACACGCTCTAAATAAATGTTAAACACAACGTTAAATAATGAACGTATCTGAAACCTATTTCTAATTCCTACGCTGAGACCATGTCACTCCACCACCACACACAACACCACCACCCCTGCTGCCCTGTCCTCCTCATACTCCTTCACTCACACTCCACGGGCCTCAGGCAGAGGAGGTGGCACAGGGCTGCTCATCTCCCCATCCTGGAGATGCTCCCCTCTGCCCCTCCATACTCTCCAGACACCCCACTGACTCTACTGGGAGACTTCAATATTCCATCTGCAACCTCTGCGATGGCCAGCATAATCTCCCTCCTCCAGTCCTTCACCCTCAACCTCTCACCATCACCTGTGACGCACAAGGCCGGCAACCAGCTCGACCTCGTGTTCACCAGGAGCTGCGCCACAACCCACCTCACGGTGACTCCCCTCCACGTATTGGACCACTACTTCGTATCATTCTCCCTCACTCTCCCCTCCACCCTCAACCCCCCTACTGATCCCCCCCACCTTCACTTTCAGAAGAAACTTCCACACTCTCTCCCACTCTGCATTCTCCTCCACTGTTCTCTCTACCCTCCCTCGCCATCTCTCCTTCTCCATCATGCCTGCTGAGTCTGCTACATCAGTCCTTAACACGTCTCTCTCAATCTTTAGATGCTCTCTGCCCTACTGTCTCCAGGCCATCGTGACCATCACTCTCCTGTCCATGGCTGACTGACTCCCTCCGCTCTGACAGGACTGCACTGCGAACTGCTGAGAGGAAGTGGAGGAAATCCAGATCCTCCGTGGACCTGGCTGCCTATCACTCTCTGCTAACAGCATTTACAACCGCAACATCAGCTAAGTCCCCTTTCTTCCAATCCAAAATTTAATGCTAACATAACTAACCCACGAAAACTTTTCACCTTCTCCACCCTCCTCTCCCCCCCTCCTCCTCCCTCCCCCTCTCTCCTCTCTGCCAATGATTTCAGGGTTTACTTTGAGGAAAAGGTGACCAGCATCCGGCACTCCTTCACTCCTTCAACAACACCCTTGACCACCACGACCAACTGCATCAACCAGCTGTCCTCCTTCATGCCGCTCAAAGACTTGGAAGTGCTTCAACTCATCACAGACCACCATGCCACAACCTGCCCTCTGGACCCCATCCCCTCTACTCTGCTCCAATCTATATCTGGCAAGATCACCCCATTTCTTTCCTCATTTATCAATGCCTCACTAATCTCTGGTACTGTCCCCACAGACTTCAAGAAAGCTGTGGTCACACCACTTCTGAAGAAACCATCCACAGACCCATCAGATGTTACAAACTACTGACTGGTGTCTCTCCTCTCATTTCTATCTAAAACCCTGGAACGTGCAGTAGTTAAGCAACTATCCCCTTTTCTTCTCAGGAACAACCTTCTGGACCCCCATCAGTCAGGGTTCAGAGCTGGCCACTCAACGGAAACCGCACTCCTGGCCGTGACCGAGGCTCTCCACACTGCTAGAGCCTCCGACTTGTCATCTGTCCTCATCCTCCTCCGACCTCTCCGCTGCTTTCGACAGTCAACCACCAGACACTTATATCAAAGCTGTCTGAGATGGGCATCTCTGGAACCGCCCTCTCCTGGTTCAAGTCCGACCTGACTGGTAGATCCTCCCAGATCTACTGGAAAGGCTCCACCTCTGCACTCATCTCCCTCACTACAGGAGTTCCACAGGGTTCAGTATTGGGACCTATACTCTTCTCAATTTATATCAACTCTCTTGGCTCAGTTATCGAATCACATGGCTTCTCCTATCACTGTTACGCTGACGACATCTGACTCTTTTTTTTTCCTCTTTTCTTCCCTCTACCCCCCCAGGTCAACGAAAGAATCTCTGCATGCCTGGCTGACATCTCCAAATGGATTTCATCCCACCATCAGAAGCTGAACCTCAGAAAAACAGAACTGCTCTTCATCCCAGCCCTTCCCCCCTGCATGACCTCTCCATCACCGTCGATGGCACCACAATGCCATCCTCTCAGTCAGCAAAGAGCTTGGGCGTCATCCTCGACAGCAACCTGGACTTCAAGGAGTACATTGCTCGCATGTCACGGGCCTGCCGATTCCTCCTCCACAACATCAGGAGGATTCATCCGTTCCTGACAACATACGCGACGCAGCTCCTTATCCAGGCCACAGTTCTCCCTTGACTGGACTACTGCAACGCTCTCCTCGCAGGCCTCCCAGCCTGTATCGTATTATTACAGCGTACTATACGCTGTAGTTGTACAAATCTGATAGTACTGTGTCCTCAAACAGACCTTGCTCTCAGCTGAGAACTGTCTCATTGTGGAACTGTACACATTCTGTCCCCATACTGTTGCTATACTTACTGTATGCACTTTTGTACGTTGTTTTGGATAAAAGCATCTGCTAAATAAATGTAAATGTAAATCACTGTTTTCACAAAGCTAAAATTAGCTAGAATTTTTCGAATCTAGTTTTCTAATCGCACCGGTTTTAGCAATACATGAGAGTTCTTTTCGTCTTGCAGCAGATGAACACACACGTAGGCTACTTATGATTGTGTTGATGCAGATGAACGTACTTCCCAAAGAGGTCATCAAATTGAACTGCTGTTAAGTAACTGACCTAGAATTAATCTGATCTCGGCCTTTGGAATAGAAAATCCCAAATTTCAGTCTACTCCGGGTTAACTAACTCAAGTTAGTTACTACACCTACTTTCTGAAATACCACCCTGGAGGAGCAGTAGCCTATATCTCAGTTCTTTAAAAAAAAAAAAAAAAAAAAAAAATCCCCCCCCCCCCCTTTTTTTTAACAGGTGGTGTGATCGCACCCCCACTTCCCACGTCCCTGTCACAGTATATGTATTTATTGTATACCTATTGGACGTATTCATAAAACCAATGACAAGCAAAGAAGTAATAGTCAGTTTACCGCTGCGTTTAATGATTTAAAAATCTTTGCTTTTAGAGAAGCAGAGAAGTGCAACCAAACTCTCTTACAGCTGTACATTTTACTCCCACTCATACAACATATTAGCCAATGATACAATGAACATACAAACACGTAAAAAATGTCAATGGTTCCTTTAGTCTATGCCCCATCGGAAACGAAGCAGGTGTTAGACCTGACGAGCTGGCTAAAGCGCTGGTAAGTAGTTACAGTAACTTACAGAAAACCTTTTCATTGAATAATTTCTTATGAAAAAAACAGAACTGTTTTTGCGATCAACACTGTACTCAGACACCGTTTATTGCACTTACTGTCAACTAGTCGGCAGTAAAGCAAAACTTTAGCAGGCTTAGATCATGGCTGGCGTTATGCCTACTTTGTTAGCTAGCTAGTTAGTTATATTTAGCTACCATTTCACTTTTGCTTGTTAGATAGGTTCGCTAGCAATATTCAGTAACGAATTTTTCATGTCAACTTAAGCCACCTCCTAGACAAGACCCATAGACTGGCATATTCTTGTTTCGTGTCATTGTGGTTGTTAAATCCCTAATTGCCCCTTGGTGGCCCTTGTCCAGGATTCAGTGCATGTGAACCGATTTTCAGGGCATGAACAATCGGTGTGTGTATTCCAATTCCTCAGGAAACCATGTTCTACTGGCCGGACACATGGTTCCAAAGCATGGCTCCAAGCATGGCAAAGAATGTTGTTGGCAATGGGCTGAGATGTTTGCATTATATTCACCATGTATCATAATATGCAAACATCTCCAAGCATGGCAAAGAATGTTGTTGGCAATGGGCTGAGATGTTTGCATGATAATCACCATGTATCATAATATGCACGCATGCACACATACATACATACATATATACACACACACGCACACATACAGTACATACAAAGAGTGACAGTGAGAACAAATCTAAATTGCATGCTGAGGGTATCGCAGAGTAATTTGTGGATTCAGTCCTTCACCCATATTGATGAATTTATGATGTTTTTGCTACGAGGCACCTTCTTTCTAAGACCCTTTGCTATCAGATGAAACAAAACAAATAAGAGTGTCCATGTGTGTATGTGTTTGTGTGTGTGTGTGTGTGTGTGTGTGTGGGAGGGGGGGGGGGGGGTGGTTCCAATACTTTTGTGACCTGGAGCCATGTGTCTGAGACAAAGCCCTACCAACAGGAGCATGGTGGCTTTTTATGTGACAACTCAGCCCCTGAGCCTCCCTCCTTCAATCAGGGAGCCACCTGAGTGAAAGCACCACACTGCTGTCTGAAGTATTATTGCTGCCATCAAGCTAATGCCTGCAGAACAGCATCCTCCACTCTTGAGCTCTGAACACTGAGGAAGGGGAGAGCAGGGAGAGGAGGAAAGAGGAGAGACATTTCCGCTCATCCACCACAGAGTGAGGGAGAGAGAGCTCTTTTTCGGCTCACGTGGCATCTCCCTTAAAGTAGTTGACCAATGCAGCCCAGGCAGCCCTGCTTGTCATGTGGCTCCTCATGTGACACGGGAACGGTGCCTCATCCAAAGAGCAGGCTTTCTGCCACTGCGTCTCTGCTCAGCAGCCGGTGCAGCCAAAACACAAATCGCTGTAAGAAAGCCCTAAAAATTGAAGGAAAGCTTCAGGGGGGGTTTTGGGGGGTAGGACACAAATCCATGCGTCTGCGTACGGAGCTGTAATTTCATTTTTTTTTTTTTTTGCTGCAGTCTCTCTTGTTTGTTTGCTTGCTACTCCGATGCTGCTGGCAAAGGGTCTGCCTGCCGGTGTCTCGAAACCCTGAAACAATAGAAGCAACATCCAGACAGCTCTACGCCGGCACTGTTTATTTCTGCCTGTTCTGTCTGAGAGAGCTGCTCACCAACGCCTTCAGTGCCTGTGCTCTGCACATGCCACGGCCGGGAAGCTGGGAATGCCATCCTTGAGTTGCCTGTACAAGGCAACTTGTGAAAAAAAAGGATGGTGCAGATATTTTTTGGGCGAGGATGGGAGCAAGGTGGAGGGGATCGAGGAGTTCGGCACCACTTTTTTCTGGGGGGGGTAAGGGAAGCGACACGGCACTGGAGTGAGCTCTTTTCCTGCATCCCTGGATTAATCACTTGGAATAAAATGCACTTCAACATCTCTGGCTGCGCTAAGCACGCTTGTCTGCCACGTTCAGAGAGATGGATAGACAGGCAGTCCTGGTGATGTATCCTGCCTGTCAAAACCCCGGCTACAGCAAGGGAGAGCGAGAGAGAATGGGAAGGAAGGGGGAATGAAATGGCATGCCGCATGATTGCTTCATCCACTGCCTCCCCTGCTCTGCCGTTAACGTGGGAGCCTCATTTACCAACTGCAGTGTCACAGGAATGGGCACTCTGGAGGAAGCAGGGCATTGCTTGGATCTGCCATTAATGGGACCTTGAAGAACGGGCAATTGGGAGGAGGGAAGAGGGAGAACTGGGGGGGGGGGGTCCTTCAGGAGCACCTGCTTTTCTTGGGAGTACTCTATATTTATGCAGGCATGTATATACTACACACGGCTCTGCAGCCACACAGGGATGTCCTTGTTGTTTTTCACCAGAAACTGGTGACACCAATTGCTTCAGATGTTTTTTTTGGTTTTGTAATTCAACTGACTCATTACAGTGTTTTGTGGTGATGGGAAGACTTCAGCAATCAGCAAAACCAAGTTTGTGTCTTTTTTTTGGTAACTTCAGTCTTAACCCTTTGTGTCTTTGATAAGCAGGGTCCGCACTCTTGACACTCGTCTTATTTTACTTCCAAAAGCCATTTCATCCTGTCAGCATGTGTTTTTTTTAGCTTTATAGTTCCCATGGCTGATGTCCCTGTCACAGCCTGTCCTCCTGCTGGCCATTAACATTTGCAAACATTGTAGCAGGTCCCTGGAGGTTTCACATTTCACAGATGGTTGCATCATCACAGTAGATAGGGGTCATTAACCCAGTTTCGCCAAAGAAGCTGCATTTGAAACCTTAAATTAGCTGCATCCCGGCGCACTCAGTGCAGATTTATGAAGCTGATGTAGTCCGTACAGTGACCAAAGTTAGTCGCAAAACTTGCTTGAGGAATTCACATGTGAGGCTCATTCTTGTTTTTAGTTTGATTTTCCCCATTGCTGTTGAAACTGCAAACCGAAGACAGTCTGAATAACAGCCAGCTGCCATTGGATTACTATCCTGAGAGCATAAATTGTTGATATCACATGGGAGGGTAGGGTACAACATGTTTTCTGATGACAATGTAAATATATTTATAATCATGGTATATCGGGAGGGGAGCTTATTACTTTCTTTATTGGTGGAGCCATTCTCTTAGAATGAAGTTTGCACCATCAAAGGTAAAGGACATCTGATTTGGAGTGCCAATAGCATTTGGCACACACATGCAACCGGATGGAACTCCTCCATAAATGTTCACAATGGGTTGCCCATCACAGATTTTGGACCAGACCCAGGAAAAAAGTGGGGAGAGGAAGCAACCGAGAGATGGGGGCAAAGTCGAAAGTTGCGTGCCAAATGTGGATTTTCAGAAGGCTATCTGTGTTCAGGTGCTCATAATGTGACATTTAAAAACCAGGGGAGTTTGTAATCTCAATCAAATACCACACACGCACATTAAATATTTACTGTAATGAATTCCATCTGCAGGGGAAAATTGGTTTATAATCCCAGAGATCCATGGGCGGAGCCAGCGCAGGGGATGGGGACACAGGAGTCACTTCTTTCTGAAGGCTGATACTTAGCTAATACTTACATGGTGGCATTCCGATGAGAGCACAGGTTTCTGGACTCTGTATCTGCATTTTCTCCCTTTTAGGAGCCACGGCTTTTATAAAATGTGTCAGATGCAGATTATGATCAGAGTGGTGCAAGTTTAGGTAGATACAAAATCATTTAATGAAAGAATTCCTGATACAGTGTAAGTATGACCAATGGCATAGAAAATTGAATTATATGAATGAAACCTTACTCATAGAAACAGGAACCACAATGCAAGTTTAACAGACTTTGGTATGCATTCAATAGTACTTTTGCCTTGCCATTTTGCTAATTGGGTCATGTTTGTAGTAAACAGATATCGATATGAGGTGCTGGCATTGTGACATAGATGATGATCATCATATTCCCAAATCCACTAAAGATATCAGTTAGTTACTTTAGGGTGATTACAGACGTTATCAATTATGGTGGCACATTTTTCCCAATCATCACAATAATAACATGAAACAGTACTCTTTTTCAGTTCAGAAAACCATGAATTCTGTAGGTAATTCCCATAAAACAACTGCAGAGTTGCAAAAATTGTAAGAAATTCTCAGTAAATAAACACAGCCTGGTTTTATCCTTCAGGAAACGAAACTCAGCCTTTGTGTTTCTTATGTGTGTCAGCAAAACAAAGGCAATTAGTTGACATACATGAAGATCACTGACTTTGATTCCTTGGGACATTTACAAGCTTCGATATGGCTATCAATGTGGTCTTTCCTGCTTTACTGACAAGACTGATGTCAGCCTCTGTTCAATTTAACATCAAAGTGGTTCCATCTAAAAATTATGACAATGATTCAAGTATGTATGCTGCCCTACAAAGGCAAAGTGCAGTAACTACGCAAACACTGAAATTGAGAAAAATACCTCTAACATTTTTGCACCAGCCAGTCCAACATGTTGTGGGTAGATTACTGGTAATGCATTCATATATTGTCTTCTTAGGAAGAAAATTTTTATAGATAAAAACCATGAGCACTGATGTGACTATTGACCCCCAAAAAGCAGATACTGCACTTTGCCTTTGGATGACCTCAAACAACAATAACACTATTGCAAAGGCAAAGTGCAGTATCTTCAAACTAAATTTGTTCATCCAGCTTTCTTGTTGTGTTTCTTACGACATGTTGATTGTTTTTAATAGCTTTAATAGTTTTACTGATGTTTGCAAGTTGTGAATGTTTAAAGTGATCTGTAGTAACCCTTTTCACCTCAGTGTTTTACTCATTAAGAAATTGACAATGACAGGTTAAACTATTATTTATCACAATGTGTTTTGACAATAACGTTAAACTTTGAAGAAACTGTCATTCTCATTGTCATCATTTCCCTAAGCAGCATTAGCATTTCACACAATAAATAAATATTAATATGCTGGCTTGGATTAGAATTTTTATTTTAATTACAAATGAACAAAAAATTTAATTACAGAAGTTAAAAAAGTTAAGAAGTTAAAAAACAGAAGTTAAAAATTCACATAAAATTGTGAATAAAATTTAAAGAATAGAAGATCAACAAGCAAGTTTGTTCATTTCTCCTCAGCCAGGTTGTCCCAAAACTAAGGGTGGATTCAATGGACTGAACTATGTCAGTTTCTGCAGCCCAGAATGCTTTAAAATCATTAGTTGCAAGAACAGCATTAGTTTTAACGAAATTCATTTAAACAAAAACAATAGAATAGAACAACAATTAGATGATGTATATGTAGGTGTGTGTGCATGTGAGTGCTTGTGAGTGTGTGTGTGTCTGTGTGTGTGCTTGTGTGAGTGGTCGAGTGTGCATGTGTGTACATGCTCGTTTGTGTGTGCAGAATTGTGTCTGTGGCTTGTTCAGTCGTCCCAAATGTTCACTCCTCCTCAGCCAGGTTCTCCCAAAACTGACGGCGGTTGAGGAGCATCATTGGACAAAGCTTGTAAATTATGTCCAACTTCTTCTCCTTCTCTATCCCCTTGTCTCCAGGTTGCAGCTGTTTTGGATACTTCAGAGTCACCTAGAGTCAACCAGAATTTACATTTCACCAGAAGCTGTACACTGTTTATAACTCTGTATATGACAAACAAATTTTACTCTTATTCTGTTATTCTCTCTTACCTTCTTCATGAGGAAGTCCTCGTCATCATGTGAGAATTTGTAGAACATCACTCTCGATCCCTTCCTTAGCTGAATAACAGCCATGTCAGAGAGATTTGATGCGTTCTTCAGTTTAGCCAGTGAGTGGCCAGCCCTCCATGCCAGGATGTTTTGACTCTGGATCTCCACCATATTGACTTTCCCAGAGTTGGAGGAGGCAATGACAGTCCTGAATTCTTCAAAATCCAGGACAGCACCTCCAGGCCGCTTCCTCATCTCTTTCTCCACCCCATGGTGGAAACTGTCTGCACTCATGAAGGTGCGCCCTGGTTCAAAGTATTTTAAAGTAATGTCCTCGAGTGGGGTCATGGGGTCATTTACCACAGTGACTAAAGTTGTGAGGAGGCACCAGTTCTTGTTCTGTGCAGTGCAGCTGTCAACCCAGTAAATGATGTGTTTTATGTCCTGTTCCTGATTAATTGCTCTAACAAAAGCCGATGCCCCCTCCTCTGCCTTTCCTTCCAGCAATGTCTTCATGCCATATGATGGAAATGGTATTCTTTTTGGAAGATTTTTTTCCCCACAGCTGCAAAGGTCTCATGGAAGGCTGAGATGCGTTTTGTAAATACTGCAGTCTTCACTCCAGGCATTCGGGGCAGCATAATGATTTTCTGCAGGTCAACACTACGGATTGAGAGGCTATCAATCTCCTCCCTTTCTGCATCCAACCTGTAGTGATGCCTTCCTCTCTCAGCTCTCCTCTTGTGTTCTTCCCACTTTTGACAGGGTTGGAATTCCTGCATGCTGGTTTCAGCCTGGTGTTCTGCTCTACAATGGACATCTTGCCTCAAACATTGCTCACATTCCTCTTCACCCAGCTTAGTGAAGCTAATGTTCCTCTCCTTCACAGCCTTCCTATATGTTTCATATGAACATTAGAGAGAGTTTTTTTCTTTAAAATCTTCAGCTGAACGCTGACGTCACTCGGCAGGTACCACCTATGTGGGGCATGCTCATGTCTGTAATGGCTGGAAGTGGGATTGAATGATTCAATATGTTCAAATATTGGGGCCATGTCAATTTTATTGATGAGAGTATGCCTTCCTCTACGTTCTTTTGGTGGTACTAGACTTGAGGGGGTTGAATTTCCAATAACAGTTACTATCAGTCTATCATTTTTTGGATGATAGCCCAAAGTTGTTAGAAATGTTGTCTTACAGACTTCCTGTCGCTGGCCGAGGTTGTCATTTAGATGGTAGCTGAGTGACCTGGTTAGCCTGCTCGGAACAGCTGTGGTGTAGTATTTGGTCTGGCGCTGTGAGACCATATGGAAAATGAATTTTTTCTTTTTAGTGTAGGACATGGTGCAGTATTCTGCAAATATCAGTCTCCTTTGCTCCTCTGTTATTTTTTTAGTGCATTTTTTTCTACACATTTCACCACAAGGCTTCCCCATCCATGGAATCTGGATGCTATGATCATCACTATCTTCATCATCATCACCTTCATCCTCTGGCACATAGGTAGCATCCCTCTCATCATAATAATCAACTTCCTCATCCTCATCACTGTCATCAGCCCTCATCACCCTGTCCTCATCCTGTTTGTTACTTGGAGCTACAGATTCTTTTGCCCACTCTTCAGTGTAACTACCTGACTGACAAACTGCATCCAGTGAGGCAAACAACTCCTGCAGATAATGCTTTCTCATCCTCTCCTCTTCCCTATCTGCTTCTGCCTTAGAAATTTTTGGAGCAATTTCCTCATAATGTACTGCAATAAAGAAAGATGAATGTGAATGAATGAATGAATGAATGAATGAATGTTTAAATGAACAAATGAATGGATTTAGTTATTTATTTATAAAATAGTAACCTGTTTAAACACAATTGATATAGATGAATATATCCTATGTACCTATATATGACACATAATTGGCAATTGGACTCTGACAACTGAAAATATGACACAGACACAAATTAAATAGCCTAGATCTGTTAAATTTATTGATTATGTAACTAAAAGCTATAATAATACAAGCAGTTGTATCATCACATTGGGTTGCCTATTTAAGGCTAACTTGGCAAGAGGTTAACAAAAACAGGACTGAATTTTTGGGGGGCGTGTTAATGACACACTGTCTGACACATCAAATGCCTGTGATTCACTGATATAATCAGAGTTATATCTGTGGTTGGCAACCTTTGAATTTCACCGGTGCTCAGTAAAGCTAACGTGATATTTTATCTCGATGTGATCTAATGTGGTTTGCAAATTGAGGATAGTAAACACAGACAGATTTGACAGCTATTTCAAAACAGCTGCTGCCATGCGTGCTCGTCCTCTTTCCTGAGGAGGCTCAACTAAGTAGCTAGCTAACTAGCTAACTCTCTCTTAGCTAATGTTACAACTTTACTGGATCCAGCTAACTTTTGAAGGAGTAATTTCTGTCACTTGGATTAGCAGTGTGAAATGTGAAGAGATGTCCCAATCAAGAAACATCAACGCGAATATAAATCGGATTATCATTACCCTGTCAGAGTGGATATTGCCTTCAAGGGAGCAGATAGGCTAAAATGTCTGTGATTTGCCAGCAGCTGGCTAGGCAGTAACTTAGCCAATGTTAACTGATAAAACCGATAGTTGTCATTTGCCTTGCTTGGTGTTCATATTTTGCTATCTTCCTTACCCTTCTCTGGATATATGCGTTTTAACGCGAGTTCCACCATCATTTTTTCTCGGGATAGAGCCATGGTGTTTATGTGTGAGGGAGTGGTATGATCGTATTCCCTGTCGGGATAGAGCTACCAAGGCAGACCGCAGTGTCTGAGATGTCAGAGCCAGGAAACAAAGCCAGAACGCAGTAACATCACTTACTGAGATTTGCCCTGGTATTAGTTGGGATTTTGTAGTTGCTGCAGTTTTGAACCTCTCATTTCTCGGACAAAATTTAACCATGAGACTTTGTCACAAGACATAACAGATGTCACAAAGCCCATTTCGAGTCTTAACTCAATTTTGACCAAATATGTAGTTACTGTGCTTTGCCTTTGTACAGCAGTATGGTCACATGTCGTTTTTAAACATATGGACAAAGTACAATGAGGGTAGATTGAACTTGGACATGAGCAGTCAATGCTCAATTTTTGAAGTGTTTGGGGGAAGGGATTACAGATGCATATTGTATTTATTATTTTAAAATAAATATTTTAAAAACCTTTAATTTAAAAACAAAAAAGTATATATCAGTGGCAAACCATGCCTATCAGAACTGGGCCTTCTATATATCCCCCCCCCCCCCCAAAAAAAAAAAAAAAATCATTAACGAAAAATGCGGGGCGTCCCTGGCCATTTTTCCGCTTTAGGCAGGCAAAATATAATTTTACTGCTCCATCTTCGAAAATTGCGTTGTTCTAATCACACACACACACACACACACTCAGACATCACGGAGGCAGTCACTTTATGTGTGATCTGATTTAGGCAACATTGCCAAGATTGTCATATTTCCAAGTTCACCATTAATTAGCAATCATTCAACAAGTGTGTGGAAACAAAATGCAACCAGTTCAACGAGATGCAACACTGTAGCAAAACCAGCAATAAAAACATCACCAAATCATTCACCAATGACGTTCACTTGAAGACGAAATCCACCCTCCTATCCTTTTGGATGAATTTTTCAATAACCTGGTCATAAAGCTGATCATTGTCTTAACCCTTTCGCGCGTACAATCACACCGGTGTGATTTGCCATTTAGTGCGTATGCTAAAATGCGTATGCGTGTGATTAGAACACCAGATTGGAAAAATTCTAGCCAATTTTAGTTTTGAGGAAACAGTGATTTAACATTAAAAAAATATATGAGAAACTTAATAATGCTGAAGAAAACATAACGAACCATGTAACAACACACGCGCTACATAGCATAAAGTAAGTTACGTGCGAAAGGCTTAAGATGACCTGCTGTGTTTTGGTGTTTTTGTGCAGCCTTAGTTAAACAGCTAAGGTTCTTGTAGCCTTTTCAATTCCACGCACCCTTGTCAGTCCCAAACAACAAGCACTCCCAGCAGTAGAGCCTCTTGGGTCGAACTGAGCCTGTAAGCCAAGTGTATCGTTCCCAGTTGCTAGCCTGAAACTGGCGAACATAGCCTGCTTTTGCAGGTTGATTGAGCTCGAGATGTTCGGGCGTTGGGCGGCCTTTTTTAACAAAAAACTGACAATGAATCTGCGACAATATCAATATCTTCACCTGCTGCGTCAATATCATCTCCACCTGTTGCCATTTTCAATGTCAGCTATCAATCGCTAGTTAGCACTAAGCTAAGTCTCTGTCTGAGACTCTGAGTGAGTGAGCGGGTCTTCTAGAATACCCTGGAGCCGTGGGAAAATCTGAAAGAATGACTACAAATCCAAATATGATTGGTTGATCAAATTGTCAATCCAAACGTACGCTCTCATTCTGTTTAATGGTCAGGGCATTCTATCAAGGATACCCCGGATGAGGATATTCCCCCCAGAGACTCCATAGAAAAATATCTGATTGGTTGCATTTTTTTCCAACACAAAACCACTCAAATGCTCAGTGCATGGACAGAAAACAACAGAAACAAGTCGGTGTAACACTGTAATATTAGAGATAAGCAACACAGAGACGATTTTTATTTATTTTATTTTATTTATAGAATTAATCAGATACGTTTTTTATTTTTTCATCTGAGGATTCCAGGGCCTTCTCTGAATACCTTGAAGGCCCTGATGGTTCGCCACTGATATATATACTACTGTAGCTAGGCACAGTATCTCTCACTAGCTAGCTAGCTCATAAGTACCCCATCGTAACTAGCTAAGGAACTAAGTGTGCTTTTGATAATTACAGCAACTAAAGGTTTCACATGGCAAACTAGGTCCAGTAGCTACATTACTTACAAAGAGCTTCTAACTAATATGCCTAAATAATAGCAAATCATCCTTTATCGCCATCTGTTTTGTGGACTTTTTGTGGTCTTTTCCATATTTGTCAACATTGTTCTGAGAACAATGGATTACGTTAACATCTTGTGATGAACTTCAATATAGTAGAGACTGATATTGTGGGAAAAAATGCGGTAACTCATAACAAACCAAATTGTGCTGCACCATAGTGCCATCTGTCAGTAAGTCATAACCAGCCTCATCTCACGCTGCATCATAGTGCATTCATCAATAACTCATGACCAGCCAAAACACGCTGTGCTATAGTGCCATCTGAATGTAACTCATAACCAGTATAATCACACTGCATGACAGCGCAATCCATCAGTAACTCAGCCTAATCATGCTGCATGCAGTTTTCCTTAAATTTGAATTGAAAATAATTTTTTTTTAAACAAACCATTAATTTTGGTGATCCCTGAGGCTGAATCCCTGAACTTCATTTATGAAAAAAAAGTAAAATTAAAAGTAAATGGCAAATGTTGAATCCAGGAGCAAGATAATTAATGTTTAATGTGACTGAGGTTGGCATCCTGAATAAATATTAATATTTTTATGACATTTTTGTCACCACATGAAATCAAATAGTAAATTCAAATATAGAAAGAAATTTTAAGTGATGTAATGCATAGGTTGTTTCTGTTTAGTAGAGGTTTACAAAAAATACTTTTACCAATGTGACTGCACCATTGTCTCCTCAATGTAGAAACAACTTTAGAAATATGGCTCAGTATCAGCATGGAAATAAACTAATTATCTTGTCTTATCATGTTTTGTACATGATTGGAATTAATCATTTTTTAAAATGTTTTTAAAAATAACTGCTGTTTTTATATTGCACATAAACTACCCAGTGTGTTTCTTTTCAGTCGTATCATTGCACTAAAAACACACAAACAACTTCTGTTTAAGCACCTCGCAATAAAACATCAAATTCCATGGTGCACACTCAGTGCATTGTGTCATTATTCAACATCATAACCTTAAATCACCCACAATTTTATGCAGACATTATGTTGTGGGCTTCCTGTGATGGACTTCTTTAAAAAAAAAAAGAGTTCACTCATAATCTCATAATATCTCATCTGCTCCTATGCTGTATTTACAAGGATAGAGAAGCAATCCACTTCCTGAAATTTGATTACTCATGATTGAGTTATAATTTATTTCACATTAAGGAGCATCTAGCTTTCACTTTCAACTCCCACAGCAGGTTAGTTAAGTGTGTGCACACTGAGATCCTGGCCAATGACAAAAATAACTGAGGGCAACAATTCAGATAAACTCTAAACTGAAGTCTGACTCTGAACAAGATTCTTGGTACACACCAATATTTCCTGGAGTAAAAAAAATGCACTTTTCAAATGTAGATTAAAAAAAAAAAACTGTATCTGTAGTCACAAGTGTGTGTGTGTAGGTGTGTCAAAGGATTGCCAGCAATAAAAAGTAGAAATTATCACACACAGGAATTTTGCGAAATTTGACCCAAATATTTAGATGCAGTGCTGAATATTTGGGCTTAGAAAGCTGTGGAGCTGGAGCTGGTCCACCACTGGGAGGGAAAGCTGAGTGTGCTGCCAGTTAGCTTCTTTTTAAGCAACAATGCGTACACACCCCTTGGATGAGATATTCCCTTTGGCTCTAGTAGTATCCACATATTAAAATCTAAGCAGGGTGAGGGCAAATGAAAATGCAGAGATTTCTGAGAGAGGAATGACGTACAACATGATTGGCTGATGGGCTGACTTACTGGTGATTAGTTAACCTATGACATGTATGTCACCTTAAGAAAGATGCAGCTGTCTCCACAATCCTAGAATGTTCTAACCAGTCTTAAAACATGGCACTCAGCCAATATATCCAGGTAAAAGTGTATCAAACAAAAATGCTGAAAATCCCTACAGTCTTAGATTACTTATTGCATGCCATCAAAATAAGGTTTTCTGGGCTGACACAAAGATGGCCCCAGGCAAGGCCTCTGATGTGATTTTGTGGTCTCATGGTGTGATCCTGTTTCATTCCCCCTAACATAGTGATATGTTACCTGGTGATAAAACCCTGTCAACACATTTAGAACACCTGCCATGTTTCAGGAGCGGACCCTTGCAAGCACATAGGAGTCTGGAGAAGTCTTGTCTGTTTTGCTCACCCACAACATAGATCTTCTTTTATTTAATGGGAAATAAATATCACTATGATTTTCATCTGCAGTAATTTCTCTTTGACTCCACTTGGCAGGTCCCCATCAATCACGCTGTGCTGATATCACAGGAAAACCTTGGCCGTAGGACAGATGCAATGTGCACTTGCTGCGTTTTAGCCAGCTCTTCATGGTGCTGGGACTGAAGCCGGAACTCAGGTTACCATTCCTGTATCTTTACACGAACATCCTTGGTGCCAGCAACATGCTCACTGCAAAGATCCCTCACCACAGATCTGGGTCCGCAAAAGTGGCTCTGTGAGCCTATTATGTTTATCCTGCTCCTGCGAACCATTCCTCTGGGCTAGCTTGTCCACTGCTCTCAGACTGAAGACTGAAAAGCAGAGTGAGAAACAGTCTCATTTTTACTACAGAAAAGAGGATGGTATACTGGACCTGTTTCCTGTAGGCAGGGGCAAACTAAAACATCTCCTAATGATGTTCTTTGCCACCATAAAGGCAGAACTTCAGGCCTGACATAGTGTAGTTGTAAAGGGCAGGACTTGAACCTAAAAGGTTGTTGGTTCCATTCCCTGTTGGTGCACTGGTGTTGTACCCTTGGGCAAGGTACTTATTACCCACATTTGCCTCAGTAAACATCCAGTTATATAAATGGATAACATATAAGAATTGTAACCTCTGTAAGTTCCTCTGGATATGAGTATCAGCTAAATGATAATAATGCAAAAGATCAGGTTGGGCATATTTGAGTCAGAGAGAATTTGTCAAATAGTTATTTTAAGTGATTTAATGCATAAATTGTTTCTGTTTAGCAGAATAATGGACCAACATTGAAAAGAAAGGTATACAACAAATACTTTTACCGATGTGACTGCACCATTGTCTCCTCAGTATAGAAACAACTTTAGAAATATGGTTCAGTATCAGCATGGAAATAAATCAATTATCTTTCCGTGTTACAGGGAGACAGACAAAACTGAAAAAAGGTTATGATCATGCTGCAAAACACAGTTTTGAGCATGATTGGAATTAATCATTTTTTTTTAAATGTTCAGCATAACTGCTGTTTTTATATTGCACATAAACTACCCAGTGTGTTTCAGTTTCTTTTCAGCCGTATCATTGCACTGAAAACACATAAACAACTTCTGTTTAAGCACTACACAATCAAAGATCAAATCCCATGGTGAACACACAGTTCACTCATAATCTCATAATATCTCATCTGCTCCTGTGCTGCATTTACAAGGACAGAGAAGCAATTCACTTCCTGAAATTTGGTTACTCACGATTGAGTTCTTATTTATTTCAAATTAAGGAGCATCTAACTTTCACTTTCAACTGGACCTGTTTCCTGTAGGCAGGAACATCTCATAATGATGTAACCTCTGTAAGTTCCTCTGGATATGAGTATCAGCTAAATGATAATAATGCAAAAGATCAGGTTGGGCATATTTGAGTCAGAGAGAATTTGTCAAATAGTCATAAACACTATATTATTGTGCCATACTGTGTTACAGATATACCCTAGAATGTTGATGGTACCACTCAATACCAACTCGTACCAACTTTTCAACACATTCCTTGTTTAAATAACCAACTTCAGCTGGTTTTAATGAATGTCACTGGAATAAGTTGAAATGTTATGCTGGAGTGTTTTTGTAAAATAATTTTCATGAAATGGAATTTTGTTGATGCTGTGGACCTAGCTGAAAGCATACTCTAAAATTACTTTTTTTTTTCAAAAACATACAAGTCAGGAATTGGGGTGATTACTATCCATAGTGTATTTTTTCCCTACCATAATGCAACCTCTTTGGGGGAAAAATGAAATGCATGTGTGCATCTTTTAAACCAAGCCGAATAGTGGAGGCTTAAACACTCCTACAATAAATGAAAAAAAAACTGAACTCAGCAAATATGCTGTGCTTCAGATGATGGTTTTCAGACAATAAATAATCTTAAAAATAGGAAAGCAATGACTCAGCATATGAATAAATACATAACATAGTAGTATATAAATGGATATTGTGGTTTTGGCCTGCATAAGAGGCTTACTTAAAACCAGTCGGATAAGGACACTCAGTTAATACCAAGACATACAACGCACGCTGTCAGCCATAAACAAAACTTAAAATAAATAAACACATAAATATATAAACCATCCCTAAGCTATGCAGTTTTTAAAGTTAATCACACATCAAAATAACGAGCAATTTTGAAACTACAAATTACAAATAAATGAATCAAAACAATTCTCTGTTGCTTTAATCAAATTTCTCATACACTCAAGCGCTGGGGAACATTCCATCTCTAACTTTGTCAGATAAAGTGGGTGCTTGTTCGGCTAACACATTTGTTACAGTCAGAGGGGATGATGTTTGAAAATGACAGTCCGATGCCAAAGACGGTCCTCAAGCAGCCCTGCGCTCCTCGATAGCGGATAAGACATCTGACCTCTGACCCCAGGGAGCAGCACTCCCATCCATCAAAGCAAATCTGGATGCTGGAGAATCAACTTTAGATTCCGCGATTGGATGGAGCCCCTGATCATCAATCCCTGCAGCAATAAGACTCAATTGAGGCAGAGAGAATTCATCTGTAAAGAGGACCTGAGTTGGCCCAAAGACTGAAATGTTCCCCACATGGATCGGCTATTCTTATTCAAGAATTCTCGTAAATGGGGATCAGATGAATGAATGGTCTTTTACAACCTCCTTATTGCTATGTGAATGTTTCACTCTGAAAGCATTTCAGGGTCCTATTTCAGCCTGCTAATGCTGTTGAAAGCTTTTTGACATTTTAAACTTTGGTAAGGCGATCCTCCTTTGGCAATATGAAGCTTCCAAGATCATGACCAAAGTCACCTCTGGAATCTATTGCCAGTTTGGTGAAGAGGAATGCAACTTGAATTGATTGAATAACTGAAACAGGTGACTTTGCAACGTCCATTGAGACATGACCCGATATTTGAGTGTATTGCAAACTAAACCCTTGCATTAATTATCCTGTATGACATTGTTACACTTAAACCACTGGAATGTCAAAGCTGCCTTATATACTCTGGGAAATATTTGGGTTTGGTTGCTTGCAAATGAAATCATTATCTCGAGACAGTTGAGAGGTATGGACCTCACAGGATTATAAGATTCACACTGATCACTCAAATAACTTGTGATAATAGTAATAATTAAAAAATCGGTATGAATGCACATGGAAACCTAATAGGATTTCAGCCTGTAAAGCTCTTCACACCTTTATCTGAAATATTAACTGCTGCTAATAGCTTGTCACATCAGCAGAAAATGATTTCATTCATTTATTGTCTTGAGTCGTTTGTGTTTCACATGGTATACGTCATGCAGGACTTTAATTTAAATTTAAATTTAATTTAATTTAAATTCAGGTTTAACTTTTAAGGAACAATCTATTCCAAATGTTTTAGTAATATTATTACTGGTATTGATTAGAGATAGTACTGCTATTAATATTAAATAATAGGAATATTTCTGGTAATTTATCAATTCTTTGATGTATCAGCTGTAGCCAGTAGCAGAGCGAGCAGGGGAGCAGAGGGTGAGGCTGCCCTAGGCCCACGGTTCTTCCAGTTACAAAGGGGCCCACCTTGGTCCCAATCTGCCTGACTGAACATGCATTTTTGTTGTTTAGTTGAATATTTTGAATAAAGTTTGTTTGTGTGCCTTCATTGCCGCAAAAAAATAAAAAGTCAGACTGAGGGCGTAATGGTTTCAACCTAGTTAAGTTTCTCGCCGCGACATTTATTTTGAATAAGCAGAGACACAATCGTTACAGAAAACTTTATTTGCTGTCCAGTATCCTTGTGTAAGTGTACAAACAGAAAAATTACGCCCTCTGTTTGAGTCCCAAAGTAGGAACTAGGTGATCGCCGGCTGTCTTGTTTTATTTCCCATTGCTGTCACTGCTGACAGGGCCGCGGTATTTAAATATGGTCTCACACAATGAGGTGTGTGCTGAAATAGCACACCTCATTGTAATCCGCATTTCACTCCGCTCCGCCCTTCCGTCACCATAAATTTCCCCTTGGATCTGTCTTGCATCTCCATACAGCCTATAATAGGTTGCATAAGGGCCCACTACAGGTCCTCGCCCCCTCTGCAATGAGCCATCAGCTCAGCCCCTGGCTGTAGCTAAGAAATTAAGACAGAATGGAAGTCAAACAAAACCTCTACTTTAAGTATGTAAGTATATGTTGTTTTGTCTTAAAATACTCCCAAGTTTTAGAGACAGTTCATTGAATAGGTTTCATGTATTTATTATGCATAAATTAGGATACTTACTAGATACTAATTCAAAAGAAATATGTCATATATATTTAGACATTCAAACTGGATATTATATGAGATAGATAAGTAGGTTTTATCATGAAACAGGGTATGCTTATGAATATTTATCAGCTTTCAAGTCAGGCTACCCTGACAACACATATGCAATATGGTTGCTTCTGTAATCAGTCATGCTCAGGATTCATGTACAATATTATCTGTAATGCTAGAGACTGTTTCATAATGGTATTTGTGACAGACAGCTGGCCACCTCAGTTTGGGGGATGGAGTGACTTTTTGGAGAAATCATTTTCTCTAAATGATTAAACCTCTCTCTTCTTAAAGAAAATGTTTTTGAGCAAAATTATTCTGGGGGAAAAAGGAAAAAACTGGCTGAGAAAAATACCCTCTGAAGTAAGAAGTAGACTGACATTGTTGAGTGCAGATGCCACTCTCTGTGGAGCCTTGATTGTGACAAAGCAGACAATTTGCAGGGCTGCCTGAGAGGGAGGAGCCTCTGCTGTGCTTTTGGTGTCATCAAGGTGAGGGCTTACAGAAGATGACACAGAGAAATAGTTTGTGGCCAAAGGAGGCTAGGCATGAGAGTTTCATCACATCACTGGAAGCAAGGTGGTCCTGGAATCTGTTCCATTTCACTCATTTCTGCCCTCTGAATTGGAAAAAACTCAATATTTAGAATTGTAGAATATTTGTCTAGCCATATCCTTTTAATTATAATCCATGAGAATGCCCCCCCTCCATTCTCTGCACTACGTTATCCAATGACACTTAATTTCAAAGGCAGAATTATAGCTTTAACCTGGCAGCAGTCGGTCAGTGTTTTTTGTAAGTCAAACAGGGCAGGAGACATCATTTTGTTTGTATTTCCCTCAAACAGCAGGTCATTAATGCAGGGCTCCGTCTGAAGTCAGAGGCGCAGGAAGACTTGAATGACCGCTTGATTGATGCTGGCCCCTCGCCGGAGTCCCGGGGGTCTGTCAGGGATGCTCTGGGCGGAATAATGCAAGCTGATTTGACTGCACTCTAACAGGGTACTATGTCATCGTGTCACCAGGCAATTGAGGTTATTATGGGGCAGGGCAGACAGACGGGACGGGAGGGTCACCAGACCATGCCGTCATTAGAGATGCAGACCTGACCTACTTCAGGCTCAGCTTGCAGACTGGAGGACAGTGCGGGCGAGGGAAAGGGAGGATTCATCTGATAGGCTGATGCTGTTGCTAGGAGAATACGGGGGTTATTTTTTTTTCTAAAAAAAATGTCTGTAGATGCTCACCGTGCCACACAAACAGTTCTCTTCCTTGCAGCCACAAAGATTTCCAGATAAAAGCAAGTTGTTTGCTATGGATGCAGAGCATCATGGTGCTGAATTATTCCAACACCTTGTTGCTGCCCTTGTACTGGGATGGAGGAGAATCAGTTTTGTTTGGGCTGTCCTCCCTGAGTTATTGTTAGCATTCCCCCCACCCCAATTAAATCACTTTACTTGTATCATGTGCCATTCCCTGTCCTTGTAGAATTCAAACTTTCCTCAAAAATGGAAAGAAATTGTCAGGTGGGTTTTATTAGTAGCATTTCTGCTTAAGCACGAGAGAGAGGTGAAGTCTTCTGATGTCTTTTTGTATATGTATTCCATATTTTTTATTCATGTTGAGCTTGGAATTTTATTTTGCTTTGAAAAAGAAAATCTACATTGTTGCAAAAAGAATAGGTATATTAAGTTTACAGTACCAATCAAAAGTTTGAACACACCTGATTAAGGTAATGGGAAACATGCATTAAAAGACATTTTGATCTAAAGACTCATGCTTAAATTCTTGAAATTTGTTTCTTAGACAAATGTAAATTTTGGAAATGATGCCTATGCATGAATTTATCCAAACAAAATTAATTTAAAAAATATTTTTTTGGCTATTTTGAAGAATCTAAAATAAAAGATTGTTTTAATTTGTTTAACACTTTTTAGTCACTGCATAATTCTATTTGTGTTATTTCACATTTTGTTTGTTTTTACTATTATTCTAAAATGTGGAAAATAATAAAAATAAAGAAAGAAATGCACGTCCAAACTTTTGACTGATCCTGTACATGTACACTCTACATGTACACTTGACAGATAATCAATGCTAACTTGACTATACACATATGACTGTTTTTTGGATGGGCAGGAGCAGTCAGAAGTTTGGACATGCCTTTCTTTCAATGTGGTGAACTACATTCAACAACAACATTCCCCTTGGGTGACCACAAAACACTTTGTGTCAGAAATGTTTTAGTTACATTTTAAGATTTATTCAGGGTAGCAAAAGCTTTTAGCTGTTTTGGCATGTCTTAAAAGCTGTACATGTCAGAAGGTTCTCATTCATTATTGTCCATTGCTGTCCTGTGTGATGGGTGTGAATTTCAGCCCATACCAAAAAAAAAACAAAAAAAGATTCTGCACTGAATTCTTCAATCAACAAGAAAACAGTGGAAAATTAAAAGTAAAGCAATGCCAACAACAGGAAAATTTGGTTGATTCATCAGGTCACTTTGATTCAGATTCAGTCCTTCTTGCATAGCCACAATACCGTCAGACTGCATTACATTACATTACATTCATTTAACAGATGCTCTTATCCAGAGCAACTTCCAGCACAAAAGAACAGAAGTGTATCCATTCAAATTGAATGAGCAACAGAGTTAGACCAGGCTAACACACTCCCAGGGCTGTGAGTGTGAGCATAACACTATTTATGCCCTACTACAGGTTAACTTGTGCAACCTGACTAGACAAGGGAAGCCAAGTATACTACCATACATCAGTCACAAGAACACAGAATCCAAAATACATCACAATACTACACATAAAAACAAGTATCAGGTGTTATGGGGGTGGGGATTGGGTCTTTAGTCTGCATTGGAAGATAGCCAGTGATTCTGCTGTCCTGACCCCTGTGGGGTGTTCATTCCACTGCTGAGGGACCTGTACAGACAGAGATCATGTCTGAGAGGAGCGAACCCATCTGAATGGGACAGACAGTTGCCCCATGGTTGCAGAGCATAGTCATCTTGGTGGAACATAACGTTTGAAGACTGATTGTTGGTAGATTGTAGGGACCTGTCCTGTATGCTGGCACCAAGATTTTGAGCTTGATGTGAGTGATGACAGGAAGCCAATGATGTAAGGTGAGTAGGGGTGTAACTTGACTACGTTTGGGCAGATTGTAGACAAGTCGTGCACCTGCATTCTGGATTAGTTGCAGTGGTTTGATGGTACAGGAAGGAAGACCAGCAAAGAGGGAGCTGCAATAGGCCAGGTTCTGTGCACTTCCTCTAAAAATCCTCAGCTGTAAATCTGTTATTATCAATGGGAGAAGAAGATGCAGCTTCCTAACTAGCCTTTATAAATGTCTGTGGCAGTGTAACCAGTGTTGGAATTTTGACATTCTGAAGGGAAACGGTTGGCCAAAATTCTATTGAATTAGCTTGGATGTTTGAAAATGAATGGGAGTTAATAGGCTCATAATTCAGAAAGCTTCCAGCAGCATATGGAGCTTCATAGATTCCTTTCACCTTTCTGCTTGTTTGATCCACAGAACATGGAAGCATATCCTTAAAATTCAACAATCTGCAAACATATATAGAACATTTCTTAACCTCCATACACAAATCGTGGTTATGGTCAGAGAAAATCAGTTTCAGCATTTGTTAATAATCCTATTTACTCACAGTAACTATAGCCATTCCATCCACAGAAACATTGTAATGGATTATTAATGGTGAGCAGAAATGGTCAAAAGTGAATATATCCACAAACAATTACAACCAGGAAAGGTAAAGTATGAACCAAATGAACATATGCACTATGGAAATGAATTACAACAAGGTAAATTATATATGTAGAAAGAAAAGGTATTCCAAATGGTGACATTCACATTTTTTCACACATGGGTTTATACTGGAGTTGTACTGTTTAATGGAACCTTAGAATTTAACAAGCATACCAACCCATGGTCTAGGAATACTGTACAGCTCATTCTCTTGTTAAGAATGGTAGCTGTGAAGCTATTACACACTCAGTGGGATAGGATAGGGTTGAAAGTTGCCTTTCTTAAATGTAGGCTTTGACTTTCACTAAGTAGAAAGAAAATAATGACATGGCCAAATAAGCATCATCAGGAAATATTTTGGATGGCCAAGCAGTCACTTGCAATTTATAACAGACTTCTAAAATGAAGCCGTGTTACTGTGTTGTTTCATTTGGGAGGACTGAACATGGCTAGAAGCTTTTTTGATTATGAGAGTGCTGTTCAGTTACATTTCAGAAATAGATGCATGTATAACTCTACTTGGTGGTAATAGTTGAGAGTCATGCGTAATAAATGTGTGGTGGCATTGTGCTTGTTTAAGCATTTGAGAGTTTTATGGGATGTGTGTTAGCACTCCAGTCTGAGCGGCTGGTTTCTCCCTGTCTGTCAGTGTGGGTGTGTCTTTTGTTTGTTTTTCCCATGCATGTGCTTTTGTTTTGTTTTCAGCCATTGCCCTACCTCCTGTCCTGCCTATCTGCCCTGCTGCCACACCCACCACCTGAAGCCCATCCTGCACACCTGTTCCCGGTTCTCTCATCACCAGCCCATGTATATATGCCCTGCTGTTTCCTTTGTTCATTGCCTGATTGTCTCAGCTTTATTCCTGTGTTGTTCTCGCTGTTTGTTAGTTCTGATCTGTTTGGTTTTTTTGTCTCTGCCTGTTCCTCATTCTCCCTTTTTGCGTGCCATTTTTGATACCATGTTTTTTCCTGTGTATTTTTTGGTTACTGACTTTGGATTGGTTTTTTCATTACGACTTTGCCTGTGCATTTGGATCTGTTATTAAAGGATCTCCTTTTACTGCTTGTTTGTCTGCGCCTGGGTCCTTTCCCTGTCAACCCTGACAATGTGTTAGTTATATGACCATATCTGCTCTGATTTTCTCATGCATTGTTTTTGTAATACTTCACTGCCTAAAAATGATTGGAAAATAAAGAAGCTCAGACAGGGGTTTTTGAGTACATCCAATGGCTCCAATTGCTGCTTTAGTGCATCATGGACTTGCATGTATGTAGAAATCCTTTAAATAAACTGGCAAACAAAATCCTATCCCAACAGAAAGAGTTCATGGGCTGTTGGTAATACTGCAACACTTACAGCACAGTTCAAACCTCAGAGAGTGGGTGATTTAACAGGGGCTCAAAGAACTGCTATTAAAGAAAGATGTGCTTAAAGAACTGTTATTCGTGGCTACCCGTGGATGACAAAAAAAACTTGGAGTATGTACAGTGTATGTTTCTTACATATTCATGTTAACCAAAAGCACACTCTTAATTGGATTACCATGAATGCTATGTAGCTAGTTGGCATTTGAATAATATGAGGATGGTAAACACAACCATGAAGGATTAGATGACTAGGATGGAGAGGAGGAGTTTATTCATCAGTGAGCAATTTCCATGTTAATCCTATATAATAAAAGAACAGATCTGTATCTACCATGAACCACCACCATTTGTGCTGGTAATTAATACAATGTGCAATCAGCATGATGGACAACATCTCAGATTAGATTAGCCATTGATTTCATTAAATCCAAAACAATTCTTCCTTGCTGGGCCAAGCCTAAATTTAGTTTTCTGCTTTCTTTTAATCTTGGTGAATGAAATGCTTAATAGATAAATAAGGGAGTTTGAAGGGCTCTGATATTTTGCTGACATGTGTTTGTATGGTGCCCAGAACTGACAGAAGTCATAGCCAAGACCGATTTTCATTGAAAGGCTGCTGGGTTCTGAGTGTGTGGCTGCATTTTTTAAAAGCAGTCACACCCCCTGCTAAAAATCTCTCAGATGTCAGAAAAACCTCAGGTGTAACATTTCCAGATGTGTTCTTTATTCAGTGACCAATCCTGCTAATGCTACTATCCCAGCATGCATATGGAATGTGTTCTTTGCAAGAGGCGCTTGATTCTGCGATTGCATTCTATACTGTTTTTTCTCTCTCACAGAGTTCTGGATTCGTACATTAGGGATAAACTTGTAATTACCATGCATGAGAGCATTTTGCCTCAAGCATTCATGATTTGTTGGAAATCTTAATAAAATAATACCAAATCGCTCCCTTTGACAACTGTTCTGTTGCCCACTGCCTCCTTTGGTTTTAGACTTTGTGAAAAGTGTAAAAAGGCTTCTACAACTTAAATGACTGATAAATGAATCATACAATAGACATCCACTAACCTATGGCTGAGACAAATATCAAAGATCTTAAGAAGCCAATTGTTCTGTGAAGAATCTGCGGCCCTGGTGGAGTGGTGGAGAGGTGTTTATTATCATGTCTCTAAGAAAGTGTGTCTTTCAAATGCTCTGGTGCCCTAACTGAGGCTGTGAAAATGTTGATGTGCATCCATCTCTGTGTGCTCTGCAGGCGTTGCAGCGGGGGCTCAATCAACGCGGTCTGTCCGCACCACATGGACAGGGAAGAATAGAATTAAAGCGAGGCCTTCTTTTTCAATGCATTTCCAATTTCCTCCGGCCTTGGCACTGACACATTTATTTGAAGTGAAGGTGAACTCAAGGGGGGGGGGGGGGGTATAGCCAGCAAGATTAAGAAGCACAACTCCCCCACAACACTCCTTCGCAAGAACCCTTCTGCCTCCCCAGATGCGTTTCCGTGACAGAGTGTCTAATTTAGTGTGCCTGAGGAGGAGTGGCGGGTGACCGACGGGCCAGGCGGGGAGCTGAAGTGAGCAGATGAAGCACCATTTCCATGAATTGGCATTCTTTCGTAATGAGAGGCAGCGTGGTGAGACAGGCAGGGCAAACGGACTGTGGCAGGTCCCCCCACCCCCCTGCATCATTCGCCACTCTTCCTGGGCTCCTGCCCCTCCGTGGTACTGTTTGTGCTGTGAAAAACAGGAATAAAAAAAGAGAGGGATTGTATTTCCAACAATTATGATTCACAAGAGACTACTAAATTAATTGATTAGAAAATTATTAAAAGACAATATTAAGACTTAACACAATCAATAGATTATTAAAAGATAATATTAACATACATTATAGTACATACTAGTTCATTATAGTACCATTCTTCCATTGTACTTGGAGGTTGAAATTTCTTTAGAGTTAAATCATGAAACAAAGTGATTGTGGCTGGTGGAACTGCACACACATCAAATGGAGGGAATACTGGATAATAAATGCTTGGTATTTCATAAAAAGGGTTTAATGTTATTTCAGAGAGGAATGTGAGGTTCCTCTCAAACATGAACACTAAACCCAAGGGGGTATGGGCAGAGCACACACATTTGCCATCTAAAATGGGAGCCAGAAACCACATGGATACATGGTGACGTTTCCTATCAATACTGCTTTCTGACTGACCTGGCACATGCATCAGAATCAACCCTGTTAACGGCTTCTGAGGATGCCAGGCCTTGGAGAATGTAAATGTGATACGAGAATTATAGACGTGTCCGTTGGTGGTCTTGACGATGCTTGAGCTAGAAGATATGGAGATTACATAAACAGCAGGAAGCCAAAAGGAAGAGCATCTGTTTTCATTAGTTCATGCTGCCAAAGTAAACCTTTGAAAACGCACCCGTATAACCATGCAGCTGATGAATTTCAAACAAAGAGATGAGACGTCTGCACCCTAGCAACTGTGATTTCTTTTGTGCATTTCAGTCGAGGTCTATATCTACTGGCAATCCATTTTACTGCTTATTCATGTTATTTCACTTTTATGCAGACACAATTCATATTGTGAATAATATATTGATATGGAAATGGGCAAAATTATCACAACCTTTTGATGAATGCATTGGGGATTTTGGTTTGATCCAGCTTGCAATGCTGTAATTAAAACTAGCATTAACAATGTGCTTTATTCAAATTCCATTGCTACACCACAGAGTGTAGGAGACAGGTGACTTGCTGAATATTTTACAGATTCTAACAGAATAATGGTGCTGGTGTCAACAGATTTGCATCTACAAAATAACCATGAATTTACATTACCTCACTGTACTGCTTACTTTTCCTCACCGAATCACTTACCTTCTGCATCAAGATCTTCCAAAACAAGACAGGCATTAGAGACACATGACTGAGCACATCAGAAAATAAGACTTTTCAAAACAAGGGGGGGGGGGGGTTATTTACCATAAGTGATTCATTTCAATAGTGTCATCCATTCACATCAACTTATATATATATATATATGCAATTTGCATAACTTCATATATTTTTTCAATAATGAAGGACAATGCAAAGCTGAAGTTTGTCAGCAGACATGCACGTTATCCGATCTATGGCTGTGCAGCCTACTGAGCCTCCAGAGCACACTGCCGATAGGGGAAATCAATTGAACCAGCTTAGGGCAGTTTGCAATTACATTGTCTGGTCGGTGTGGCACGGTGCGGTGGGGAGATACAATCTTGCAGAGTAATAACTTAACACTTTATCACCTGGCATGAATCGCAGCTGTGATGGATAACTTTCCTTTGACCTGTACAAAAAGATTAACAGAGGTCCCGTGGATGCAGCCAGGGCAGCTCACAGAGACTGCTCCGATACAGGAAGTCGAAAGGGAACATGGGGAGATTGATAAGGTGGCCACAGTGCACCATTTCTTAGCTTTCTTTTCAATCATCGGCAGGTTGGCTTCCTCTGCTGCTGGATGGGTATCTATTACCACAGACAACACACTTTGCTGCCAGCCCCCCCCCCCCAGAGCATTTGAAACACTTCTATCTGGCCGTCACTTTCACACTTTCACAAGCTAAATATTTAAAAGGCCTGGAGAGAGCGAGAGTAATTGTGGGTATTTGTTTAGGAAGTTGTAACAGCCCCCTGAAGAAGTGAGACTAATGCCGTGAAGTGCTATTTTCGAATATAAGTGTCAAAATAAAATAAGTGTCTTTCAGAGGATATTGGGAATCCATTTATACTTTTTATAATGCCACTGCTTTTGGGACTGATTAATTATTGAAAGAATGTATTTACATAATGGAAATGAGAGTGATTGTGTTTTTTCCCCACACACCTAGTAGTAGGTTGCGAGATCTCTGTCTCTTAATCTAATCGCATCAGGCGTCTGTGTGTGTGTCTGAAAAAGAGAAACCACGGAAAATGCTAAAAATGTTATATTGCACATACTTAGCCAGATAAAATTACATGGTTTGCAATGTTTACATGTTATCCGTTTACATAGCTAGATGCTCACCTAGGTGATTATTAAATACCTTGCCCAATGGGATGACAGAAGTGGCCCCTGTGGAACTGAACCGGCAACCTTTGTCCTGCTCCTAACTGCTATGCCATGCCACTGCCAAGAAAACATAAAGTGGGGACATGGCAGTTTTTAGCGCCATAAGCAGCCCATTTGTTGTGGTAGGTGTTATGTAAAGAACGACTCGGGCACAGAGAGTTCAAGTTGGAGTGTCCTCCATTTAATCACTCACACAACTAACCAACCTGACTGACATTGCGTGCAACGTCATACGTAAACCAGAGAACACTGCATTGCCATGGCAATGGCGAACATAACATTTCCCCCCCCTCTCACAGGAAACTAAGTGTGAAAGACTGCCTCAAAGTCATTGAAGCGTCCAGGCCGCGCATGCGCCCGAGCTGGACGACCCTCTGGTTCAGTGGCAGGCTCAGGGGTCGTGAGTTCAGGGGCTATGGCTCCAGGCTGGACTGGAGGTGTGGGGCCATCCGGGTTTGTGCTGGGATCTGTCCAGGGGCCATCCTGTGGGGCTGATGTGGCTGTTACAGGGGCCATACTTTCACTAAGCCCAACAGGAGCCTGGACCCTGCGCAGGCGGCTGGAATGCCAGCGGGTGCCATCTGTAAGCCTGTAAGTAGCCGGGCCGAGTCGTTGGCTGACCTGGACAGGATGTGACCAGAAAGACTGCAATTTATTCTCGCGTAGTGGTCGGCGAATCCTGACCCAGTCGTGGACTGCGATGGTAGGAGACCGAGCTCGCTGTCTCCCGTCAAACCGAGTCTTCATCTGGTACTGACGTGCATCCACCTTTTCTTGGATCGGGTGAGCTGGAGTCTGGGCCAGGGCAGGGCGAAGTCTATCCAGAGGCAACTGGAGCTCTCGTCCCAGCATGAGGGAAGCGGGAGAGACTCCAGTCGTGGCGTGTGGGGTGGCACAATAATGTAACAATGTCTGCAGTAGGCTGGCGCTGAATGTGCACCCTTGAGCAAGGTGAGCCCTGATTCCGTTCTTCAGAGACTGATTCAGCCGTTCCACCCCCCCGTTGGCAGAGGGGTTATAGAAAGCTGTGCGGATATGGTGAATCCCTTTCTCTTTCAGGTAGGAGGTCAGTTCACATGAAACCATTTGAGGCCCATTATCAGTGGTGATTTTCTTGGGCAAACCCCAACGGGCAAATAAAGAGTCCAGAATGTCAATTAGCACTTTGGCTGTCACTGAGCCGGCTGGTGTCACCTCTGGCCACTTAGAGTGAAGGTCGTAGATCACAACCAGAAAACGCTGATGGTGTGGCACGCCATGCAGCTCACCACAGACATCGAGCTGTAGATGCTCCCAGGGTTTGGACGGCCAGGTCAAAGGTTGCATGGGTGGCGGCGGGGCTGGGGCCCTGGTCTTGCCACTGAGGAGACAGGCGGTGCAGTCCTTGACCAGGGTCTCAATGTCCCTGTCGATCCCAGGCCACCACACTGTGTCCCGACATCGTTGTTTGAGCCTGACTATGCCCAAGTGGCCCTCGTGCGCCATAGCAAGGACACGCGCACGCAGGGAACTTGGGACCACAGTACAGAGCCCCCTGGCAACACAGGTGTCATTCCAGCATGCAAGCTGCTCCTGGATCCTGAAGTAGGGTGTTAGCTCATCCGGCACCGTTTTTGGCCAGCCTTGCCTGATGTATGTTGATACTGAGGAAAGGACAGGGTCGGCTGCTGAGGCATCCTGCAGCTCACGCAGCGACACAGTTTCCTGGAGTGGTGTATGGAGCAGCTGTATGATGTCATTTTCTGCTTGCTCGCGGCCAGGGACTAAGACCTGAGATGTGGGCGGGGCGGGGACTGACCGGGACAGCAGGTCTGCTACCACGTTGTCACGTCCGGGCGTAAACTGCAGGCGGTAGTTGTATTGCAGTAAGCGGTCAGCCCAACGGTGCAACCGTAGTGGCCTGTGGCCAGTGCCTGATGTGGCCAGAAGGGCAGTGAGTGCCTGATGATCAGTCCTCAGTGTGAATTCGCGGCCATACAAATACATGTGCCAGCGCTCACAGGCCCACAGGCACGCCAGCGCTTCTCGTTCCCCCACAGAGTAGCGTTGTTCTGTGGGGGTGAGGGCTCGGGAGGCGAAAGCGACAGGCCTTTCTGTACCTCCCTGGACCTGGGACAGCACAGCACCAATGGCTATGGCTGAGGCGTCGCATGTGACCAGAGTGGGGCTGGCTAGGTCGAAATGTGCCAGGACCGGTGGTGTTGTGAGCTGCATCTTCAGGCGTTGCACGGCATCAGAACAAGCTGGTGTCCAGACCCAGGGCTCATTGTGTTTCAATAGTCTGCGCAGCGGCGCAGTCGTCTCGGAGTACTGCGGCACAAACCTGAGATAGTACGCCGTCATTCCCAGGAAAGAAGCAATCTGAGCTGGTGACGTGGGTTCTGGGACTTGCTGGATGGCCTCTGTGTTAGAGAGGAGCGGGCTTATGCCCTCAGCAGAGAGGCGGAACCCCACATACTCGATAGACGAGGCCCCGAAGACACACTTTCCTCCGTTAAGTGTGAGGTGGTGTTTGGATAATGCTGCGAAAACTCTCTGGAGCCGTTCATCATGCACCGCGGTGGTGGAGCCATGGACTACTATGTCATCCAAAAATACAGCCACGCCTGAAATCCCAGCCAGGATGGAGGCCATTATTTTCTGAAAACAGCTTGGAGCTGAACTAAGGCCAAAAGCCATGCGTTTGTAGCGAAAAACCCCTTTATGCGTAATGAACGCAGTCAGGTTGCGGCTATCTGGGTGTAAAGGCACCTGGAGGTAGCCCTGGCACAGGTCCAGTTTGGAAAAGACTGTAGACCCATAAAACTGGGCGGTGAGCTCCTCAGTTGTTGGCAAGGGGTAGCAGTCGGGTATTATGGCCCTGTTCATGGACCTCAGGTCTACACAGATGCGCAGGCCCCCACTCTTTTTCTTTGCCACGACTAAATTAGATATCCATGGTGAGGCATTCACCTGCTCAATTATGTCCTCATCTAGCAGACGCTGCAGCTCAGCTGTGATGTCATCGCGTAGGGCTAGCGGGGAGCGACGGAGTGGTTGCATCACTGGTGTGACGTTACGGTCTACCATGGGTTGGTGAGCAAAAGCAGTGAGACAGCCCAACCCACCGAACAGGCCAGGCCATTGTTCCTGCCATGTGGAGGCGACAGTGTGAATCTCTGAGCCTGTTGTGTCGAGCAGAGTGAATCCGAGGCCACTGAAAAGGTCTAGACCAAGTAAGTTGGCACCATGGCGGGATACGTGGAATGTGAATAGTGGCAGGGTCTTGTCCCCATAGCACACTGGAAGTCTGACAGAACCGACAATGTCGATTTTAGAATTCCCATAGCCATGCAGCGTGGTGGAGGCTGGATCCAGTGGCTTATGAGAGAAGAACCTTTTCCAGGTTGACCAGTTCAAAAGTGATACAGTGGCTCCTGTGTCAAGGAGGAGGGGCAGTGTGACACCATCAACCATAAGTGAACAGGTTTTAAATGAAACACCTGAACGGACATTGTGGATAATTGTTGCGGGGGCAAGTGGATGTTGCTGATTGACTCTGGTTGGAGCAGATCTACAAACTTTGTGAAAATGGTTAAGCTTCCCACAGTTGGCGCAGGTCTTCCCCCGTGCAGGACAAGCTTGTGCTCTAGAATTGTGTGAGAGGGAACGACAGTTACCACATGGCTGTCTGGGGCGCTCGCGTGGTTGTGAAGCTACTTGCACACAATCTGAACTGGCAGTTTGCTTGGCAGAGGAAGTTTGGAGCTGTAATTCGTCTGCTGTTGCTGACGGTGATGGGGCGGACACTGACAGATTTGCCGCGCATTGGAGAGCAGATTCAACTTGTAGCGCTATTTTCACCGCCTGAGCCAGTGTCAAGTCGTCATTCTCCAAAAGCAGTTTGTCTCTAATTTTATCACAGTTCGTGTGTAAAATGAGTTGGTCACGTATCATTTCGTCTTGCAGTGACTTAAACTTGCACGAACTAGCTAAGCCTCGTAGATCAGCCACATATTGGGAGACAGACTCACCAGACCGTTGGTGTCTGCGCCAGAACATTACGCGACGGAGAAGGGCACTCTGTGGGGCCGCGAAGTGGTCTCTGAGCTGTTTCGCAGCCTCGTCGTATTTGGTGGATTTCGCGAAAGTTCCGAAGACTCGCTGACCCTCTGTTCCGAGACAGTGCAGCAGCAGCGCACGTTTTCTCCCGTCCGTAACATTGTCCAAGCCTGCAGCTAGAAGATAGGTTTCGAAGGCAGCAAACCACTGCAACCACGGCACGGGTGGTTCCCCAGGTAGGGCAAGGAAAGGAGGAGGTGGTGGCAGAGAGTAGTCAGCCATCCTCGTCGCCAAATGTTATGTAAAGAACGACTCGGGCACAGAGAGTTCAAGTTGGAGTGTCCTCCATTTAATCACTCACACAACTAACCAACCTGACTGACATTGCGTGCAACGTCATACGTAAACCAGAGAACACTGCATTGCCATGGCAATGGCGAACATAACAGTAGGGACGAGCATTGAAGCGGTCCCAGGTGGGAAGTTATGATATTGTTTACAATTGTACTGTCACCACCTTTCCTGAGTTACAGCTGAGAGGAAACAGAGCTTGTTTTTGCCAAGTGTAGGCTCTTGGTTAGAAACTGGCGTGTAAGAAATCACTCAAAATTATGCAGCTGTCCAAAGCTTATTTTCACATTAGTCCAATCAATTCTTATTTAGAAGAAAGAAAAACAGCTCCTCGTAAAATAGCAGAAATGGACTTATCAAACATTTCTTCTGGGATGTGAAAAGAAATGGAGGGTACAGGTAAATTTTGTGCCAGAACATACAAAAGCATACTACAGGCCTTCCTTGACTGGTGAGGTTGCAAGATTCACACAAAGTAAGATACTTCTATTTCACAAGATTGTGCACTACAGCTGAAAACAGATACATGGCAAAGATAAATTAATCAAGTTTGAATTTTGACAGCATCGCAGGAAGAGTGTTCTGAAAGGACGCCTGTTGGCTGTGCAGATTGCCTGTTTCCATATCCCTGTCAAGTCAGACAACAAAATAGTGAGGCGCTGACAATGCCAAATATAACTGTTTTTATTGACTTGAAAACCCTCGTTTTGACTTCACTTATAGTGCGATTATGCTGATTATAAGCACTGTAATGTGACACAATTAGAGGAAATGCTAGCAAAAAAAAACAAACATTACACACATGACATAAGAAACATAATTTTTCAGCCTGCCTTTTTTCTGTTTTAATAAGGCATGGAAGGCTGCTTACTAATCGTCACCTTAGTGTGGCTTTGTCCCAATTTGTTTGTGGCCCCCGCCATTTGCAGCAGACGTGATGAAATGGCCCTTAGCGCACTTAAGCTTCAGGTGTCCTTATTCCTCAAAGCCTTTAGATGAACACAGAAGCACACCATTCCCCGTTGGCTTATTATCATCATATTTGCAATTCAGATTTGTTTGAAGACTTCTGAAATTTTTAAGTGTGCTGAAGAGAGTTTAGATTAATGATCATCTAGGGGTTCACATCTGACATGAACCGCTTTGGAGTTTAATACAAATTGCAAATCAGGTTTTCTTTTGAGTCTAAATGTCACCTTTTAAAATACACTTTGCCAGAAAGTTCTGTCAGTGATGTGTGAGAAAATAACATCATTTCAAGCGTATATTTAGATAATGGCAAAAGGAAGAGGGAATCTTCCCTTATTTAAAATGCATTTGATTTCAGTCTTTCGTACAATGGTACAATGACCAGACCTGTGCTATCAAACACGCTGTGCAGAAACTTGAAAGAAAATGGTGTTCCACCAAATTACAGGTCTTTCTCCTGGCTTGGAAAGAAAATCTTCTAAACTACAAGCATGCCTTCACCGCTGCCAGATCTGTGTGTTTTTCTACCCTAATAGAGAAAAATAAGGACAATGCCAAGGAATTGTTCAGCTCTGTCGCCGGACTAGCTAAGACCCCTGCATCAGGCAGCTCCTGCATTCCAACAATTCATAGTAGCGATGACTTCAGGAACTTTTTTGACAGCAAAATCATAAAGATACAAGACACAATCCAAAAACTTTCCTCTACTTCTGCCTCCAGCCTGGCCTGTCCAGTCTCAGATAACATAGATATGTCTACTAGGCCAGCCACATGCCTAGACTCTTTCACACCCATTGAGTTTAGCTACTTCTCCTCCCTAATTAATTCATCTAAAATAGCCACCTGCCTATTCTGACAAGATTCTTAAAACAGCTGCTACCTGAAATTGGCACACCATTGTTAAATCTTATCAATGCTTCCCTTATTTCTGGACATGTACCTCAGTCCTTCAAATTAACTGTCATCAAGCCTATTCTGAAGAAGCCCAATCTAGACCTGAAAGACCTGTTGAACTACAGGCCCATCTCACATCTCCCATTCCTTTAAAAAATCTTAAAAAAATGGCAACAAAGTAACTTTGCTCCTTTTTACAGTCCAACAATAAAAAGACAGCATAACAGCACAGAAACCACTCTCCTAAAAGTGCTTAATGGCCTATTTCTTTCCACCTTCGATACTATCGATCATCTTATTCTCTTAGACCGACTTGAAAACCTGATTGGCATAAGTGGAAAGGCTCTATATTGGTTCAGGTCTTTATCTATCAGAGTGACATCACTTTGTCTTTATTAACAATGAGTCTTCCAACTGCTCCAGAGTAAGACATGGAATACCACAAGGATCCGTGCTTGGACCTTTGCTCTTTTCTTTATACATGTTCCCTCTTGACAATATCAGCCATAAACATGGCATTAATTTCCACTACTACGCAGATGTATACATGTTCCCTCTTGACAATGTCATCCGTAAACATGACATTAATTTCCACTACTATGCAGATGATACCCAGTTATACATATCAGCCAAACCTGATGTCTCCTTGAAAATATCAAACATGAAAGTCTGCCACAAAGATATAAAGACATGGATGGCCCATAATTTCCTCCCTCTAAATTCAGACAAAACAGAAATATTGATTATTGGCCCAAAGTCTATCAGGAGCAAACTCTCCAATTGAAACTGAGGGGGCAGGTCCACCTGTAAACTAGGTTCAGGCTAATTTGCTGTCACAGTGGGGTGTCGGTCAGGACACAGGAGTCAGGTTCCAGATTCAGAAGTTTATTGAGGATTTCCATGGAGTGTGTGTGTGTGTGTCTGTGTGTGTGGTTTGTGCGTGTTGCTTGTGTGCAGTGTACGAAATACCTGGTGGCAATCGGGGGGTCCCCCCTACCCATACTTGCCAACATTTAGGTTTCAAAATATGGGAAGTTTTTTCGGCATGTATTTGCTTTTCTTTGCAATGAAAAGCAAATACATTATTTTGTGTTTGTCCATATGTTGGAGACAATGCAGAAATTAACTGTGATTTCAAAACCGGATTACTCAACAACGCTTTGTCACACAGAGAAACAACTAGTGTCATCGGAAAGGGTTCTGCTGTTTATTTTGATATGCGGTACGTCATGAAGTGATAGGGACTTTGCTTCAACCGAGAAGCAGGAGCGTGAAAATGGGTGACGAAATTAGTACAGATATTACTTTGGAGAAGTTTGATCTGTCTTCATAACATGATTACTTCGGTATGTACAAATATGTGACTAGCATCATTACAAACCTCCGGTTCCATATCTATGCAATGATGAGTTCATGAGTAATTCAAACAAGAGTAATTGGTGTAGCGATGGACGCAGAGCTGTATGCAGATTGTAACTATGATTAAATTTGATGTAAATTCAAAATTTTCTTGCCAGCACTTCCTCGCGTAGACAAGCAACTAGAATCATTAGCGATGAATACTTCGTAAGCAATTCAACCGAGAAGAAGGGATGTGAATTTGGATGCAGGCTGCGTCTGTCGGGCTTTAAGGGTTAAAAGACATTCTTAGTGACATTGCAAGTGACAAATAAATTTTTTAAGATTTTTCCAGAGACCCCCTAAAATTTTGCTGTTGAGGCTTTCAGGGGGTCTCAAGTGTCAATCAAGAGGTCTCAGACCCCGAGAACCCCCGTATTTCGCACCCTGCTTGTGTATGTGTGTTGTTTGTATGTGTGGTTTCCTGCAAGGAATAAGCAGGAACAGGGCATTAGGCCAGTACATTCTTTTAACTGTGTTAATGGTTATGGCAGTGACAACATTTACACATAACAGGCAAACATGATATTAATTAACGTGCACACATAATATACAATATACAATATACATACATATAGTCTCTGGTGGACTAAGTGTTCATTGCTGTCACTACATCATGGCCTGGTCACTCTGTGTTCAGCTAATCTGGCTGTGGTCTGGTGTTGACTACCTTAAGGTCACCCTCATGATTGTGCTGGCCCCTCGCCTCTCGTCCCATAGGTATGCTACCATAATGCATATCTGCCGGGATTTTTCCTTATTACACACAGGCATCTCTTTTCCCCCCTCTGCTCCTCCCTTGCCTTTATGTTTTTCATTCCTGCAATTAACATCCTCTAATCACCGTTTTCATTTTGTTTCCTGTCCTTGCTCTGGGCTCCTGCCTGAACCTATAGCTCAAGTGCCACATCCCGATTTCCAGTTCAGCTACCTCACTGTCCTACCTATCAAGCCAACTGTGTGCCAAGAACTGGACATTCCAGGATTACATTTTATAATTACTCTGTTGTGTAATTACTATTGTCTAGATAACTCGATTGTCTTAAGTACATTTACAACTTTAGTATTCTCTGTAATTCTACCTGCCCAGTGCCGGCCAGAAACAGATGGGCTCCCCCTCTGAGCCGGGTTCTGCTCAAGGTTTCTTCCTGTTAGTTAGGGAGTTATTCCTTGCCACTGTTGCCTTAGGCTTGCTCTCAGGGGGTCTCAGGCCTGGTAACAATGTAAAGCTGCTTTGTGACAATCTGTGTTGTAAAAAGCGCTATACAAATTGAATTGAATTGAACTGAATAGAAGTCCCGATTAGAATACTTCTTAAAATCTTAAATGGTCCCTGGGGCCAGTGACAGAAACAACCTGTATAACAACTCTCAGCAGGTAAGCAAATCAGGAGCAAATCTGAAGTGTTTTCCCAATAAAAACCCACTTATTGCTAGTTTTTACAAATATTGCCACAAATATGGAAAGTCCAGGAAGGAACAGCTTTCAGGACCTCTACAGATGTGTTGATGACATGGTGTGAAAAGCATTACTTTTAGAAATGAATGAAACCAAGATATTTCAAGTCAGCAGCCATAGGGAAAACTATGCAGATAAATATATGCTAGAATGAAAAACTCTAAGCTGAGAACATTTTAAAAATGGTGTTATGATTTGGTTACAAGCAATGGCATTCGACCTGTTCTACCAAACAGGTGACACAGTTTCATAATAAAACAAAGCCTAGATCTCAGAGCCCCTATACTCTGAACTAGATCATTATAGCCTATGTAAGGACTTGATTCAAAAGCTGAAACTGGTCCTTGCAGGTAATCTTTGTGAAGGAGAGTGGAAGAATTCTATTTGCATGTTCATGTTGTTGTATGAGAAGTTTTCATGCAGGGATAGGCCACTTTAACAGCTGCAATTAAATGTGCTATATATTATATTATTATATATAGCACATTTAATTGCAGTGCTATATATTAAATTATAGCTATTTGTTCAGAACTGTTACACACTTGAGAAAGATGCTGGTCGTTAGATCAAAGTGTTAATTACAAGACTGACTGAGTCAGAATGACAATGTCATGGAAAGAGTTGCAATTAATAAACAGAAGACTTACTGTACATTCAAGTCAATCTGACACAAGGTTTATAGTGCCAGTCATTCTCAGGACCTCAGGGCTATTTTACCCTGCATTGTGAACAGGGTGGCTAATTATTGTAAGTGGATGTTCTGTAATGATTGCTTTTTTTCTTTGGTAAATGTGTCACTGGACTAAGGGCATATACTCCCTTAGTTATAACTTATCCCTCTTTCAATCCCCTAAGGCCACACATGACAGAAGAACAATGAATATTTTATCCTAGAACTGTTCAGTTTCAGCCAAAGTCTATTATTTTTTGCATCATATTCAGCCTATTTAATTTCAAGCTCAGTCAGCCAGCCTGAGTGGTGCAACCACACCTGTCCAAGATGATTAGAGGATATGGTTTGAGCAACAGAAAAGCAAATTTATGCCACGTATCACACCATGATGGACTGTGGGGGCTGTTTCCTGCCAAACCTAAAAAGCAAAATCAAAAGTAAAATATTCATTAAAGATAGTTGTTTGGATGTTCATTTGTGGGTAGTGCTTATTTGCATTGCTGTATGAAGTACTGTAGCTGATTTGGGACAAAATTAAAATATAAATGTGATGCAGTGGTTGACAATAGACATTGTTTTTGTGGTGTGCTCTTTCACAGCAGTTTGAGCTCTCCTCACTTGCATTCTTACATTGCCTTTTTTGTTGTGGTAATTTGAATAGGTTTTCCTTACTTTCCATTTCAGCTCCTTTTATTTGTTGGTATATGCATCTGTAAATCACTCCACAGGGGCAAGCGCATAGATGATCCCTGGTCCCCATAGAGAAGGATCTGTTTGGTTCAGGTCAGTTAATCACTCCCAAGGAATCTCTAGAACCTTGCATGAAAAGGATAGCATCAAAATGAGCTTTAGAGGAGAGAGATATGGAAAGGAATTACAGAGAGGGGAAATACTGTAGAAAGTAACAGCTCAACAGTTAATTTCTGACACTCTCTCAACAGTTTAGTGTTTCATAAGCTTAAATCTGCCAAGCCATCAGCAATACACGTAAAATATTCCTGAGATACCCCTGTCTTAAAGTGAGCTAGTGCACCTGTTGCTGAGAAACTGAGCTTTAGTACTTCTGATGACATGACATCATTATTCCAAATGCACAAACGTATGCAATTGCACAAACATAGGCCTTTGTGTTATTTTTGTGCATGAATGATTCAAATGCCAGAAGAACTGTAAGCCACTCCAAACTATTTTTTGATGATTGTGATGATCTGATCAAATCTTAATGCAGACCAGGGAACTGTGCTGAACTGAAAAGCCTGTGAAGATTAATCGTGTATTTAAATACAATTGCCAATAGTTCCGGGGACTATGGTCACGCCCTGTAGCACCTGTAGATACTAACCACAGCCGCTCCACAGACAACTGTCACACAGCTGCCTTGATCTCCCTCTTTATGAGTGGAAAGAAATGCATCACTACCCATTGCTGTGGCTGCAAACCTGACTTCCACAAGGGTGGATTGCTTCGTTTCAGAACAGTCCAGTTGTCTGCTCAGGCAATCACATATGAATGTGTGTGCATGAGTGTGCATGTGTGCGTGTGTATGTTTGTGTGTGTGTGTGTGTGTGTGTGTGTGTGTGTGTGGGGGGGGGGTGATCCTAAATGATGTTCATTTCTTTTTCACACCTGCACTCATTTCCCAAGAGAAGAGGTGGCACGTCAGCTTACCTGTTACAGATAGGAATCCGGGTTAAAAAAGAACCAGCTGTAGCAGACACTCACTCCGTGAGCTGAGCGACAACTCTGCAAGCATGGTGCTGATTAACCAACTCGGTTCTCTCAAAGGGAGAGCGGTACTCCTTATCTCACCTCAAACTACACTCTCTGTCAGACCCAGCCTGCTCCAGGTGTGGCTCCTGTGAGGGAGGAAGTGCAAACCCCCACTGTGACGGGGGATTGACACGCTGCAAGACCATCCTCCAGCCAACACTGCGGTTAGACAGACAGATGGCTGGTTAGATAGATGCTTGTCCCGTGACGGGCCCTAATGCGAGAGTAAACACTCCAGATATTCTGTGGTGATAATGGCCCATTGGGGTACGTTTTTCATAGAAACCAGAAGAGATAAAACAACAGAAAGTGTGCGTCCACACTCAAGGGCAAATGGCACAGGGGAAATCTATTCAAAGCAGCACATGCTCTCACCTGCACTGTTTGCACACACAGGAACTTGCTCTGCAGTGATACTTTGCCAGACATTTATGTGCTGCAGTGTAGTGAAAAGCCTTATTGTTGAAGTGCCAATAACCGAGTTATTTTTGACATGTTTGTGAATAGTGGGTAAAAAGTTTTTCAGTTTACTGTCAATTTAGTTTTGTTTATTTTCTACTGTCAAAAGCTTTGTATATTGTCTCAGTGAAATACAATTTTTAAGAATTTTAATTGTAAAGTGAGGATAATTTCATACACTATTTCCACTCAACTTAATTGTTTCCCAACACATAAGATATGTTTTTGCACTATGTGGTGCAGAAATGACTACTCATGCACATATAACATGTCTTTGTATTCTGCGGTGCAGAAATTAAGTTAGGAAAAAGAGCACTTTATTTAAACACCAAATAGAAATAACCTATTCACTGTGAATGAAAGCCTTCATTGAACTTGACATGATGGCATTTGACCTCGGCACTCCACATCACATGCCGCAGCGGAGTTTCCCAAAACCTACAGCTGACTAATAATAAATGAGACAGATCTAAAAGCAGAGGACATCTGGAGACAATTTCACCAAGCCCTCACCCGGCCAGTTGACATGTGAAAGTATTCCACCACCCCCCTGCTGTCCCCCATTTCTTTTTAAAAGAAGAGATGAAGCCAGTCATAGAAAGACACAACTGCCTTTTATCTGACAGTCTCCTGATTCAGAGCTCGATCCCCAAGGCCTCGCTGGTTTATTTGAAAGGTTTGTCCCATGTGCTCCAGGTCACGCTGGTGTCTCTCACGCTGCAATAAAGCAGATTGAGATTGAGCTATTCTCATTTCCTGAGCTCCAGTTGCTAATGGCAAGAGTCCCTTGGCTTGCCTTCTGTGCTTAAAGGTCAGGTCTGTTTGTTTTCCATAAATGCAAGCAAGAATATGCTAAACTGAAATGCTTTTTGTGCGACTTCTGATTTAAATGTATTCAATGTCCTTTTGCAGAGCCGTATAATTTCTTCCACCGATTAAAAAACTTGGTTGTGTATTGTTGTGTAACTTTTCTTTCTGTAGTGTTTGAAACCAGAACTAGGATATACGTAAGGAACATTTGTTCAGGGAACTTCAATCAAGCAGGAGTCATTTTTAACAATGAACCCGTATGATGCCATTTGATGTGGGGCCAACAAGGATAATATTTCGGTTCAAACTAAGTTCATCTTACCAAATAAATAGACATATATAGATACAGTAGATCTGTGCTCCAGATCTCTGTTATTGCTGGGGCAGTGTAAGACATCTTTAAATTTCTTTTCTTTTGCTCAAGACGTGCTAAAGTATTGAGGTTCAGTGGTACAGATATCAAGCAAAGAAAATTGGTTTGCATTCAATCAGTGTTATGTCACTTCTTTACAAATGCATCACCTTTCTAAGTAGTCATCAGATGAAACTATTTGGGTGTTTTAACTAAATGCTTTCCCCTGCATGTTTAACATACCCTCCAGGGTGTATGCTACTACTATACTACATAAAAAGCCTTGAGCATTGCTGCCCAGATAGCTTTCATATCTATATTAGTATATACGAAAGCTAGATAGGCCTCAGAGATAAATTTTACTTTATTGGTGTCGTCAGATTTTAATTGTAAAATGTAGCACTTTGGGCTGCAGTTTCATTCTATGAAAGGCGATAAACACACATGCGCACGTATATATATATATATATATATATATATATATATATATCAAAAGTCTCAAACTAAACTCAAAAGTTTAGACACACCCGATTAAGATAATTGGAAACCTGCATTCAAAGACATTTTGAAGTCTGAGCCTAAATGTTTGAAATTTGTTTCTTAGAAAAATATAAACAATGAAGTTGATGCCTATGTATGAATATCTTACCAAAAAATATATATATATATATTGAAAACAATAGTTTTTTGGCTAGAATCTAAAATATGAGATTTTTATTTTCATTTTGTTTAATTTCTTTTCATTTGTTTAACACTTTTTTGACTGAATATTTCCATTTGTGTTTTTTCATAGTTTTTATGTTTTTACTATTATTCTGTAATGTGGGAAATACTAAAATTATAGAAAGAAAGGTGTGTCCAAACTGGTACTGTACATGCTTCTCTCCACTTTTCAATTGCATAACAGCAATTTCAATTAACTTCAATTAACAATCTGATTATACACTTGTTGCTTAGTGCTTAAATGCCTGATTTTGTTGGATATTTAGTGCCAGTCAAAAGTTCGGACATGCCTTTCTTCATTTTTACTTGTAGCTACATGCTATTGACTGGCAGGTGTATGCTATTTACCTACAGGCATGATTTTGAATGTGATTGGTTAACTTTGAACACAGCTAGAGCCCCCAACAAGGATGTTGCAGTTTTTATTATTATTATTTTAAAAGTTCCTAATAATTAACTCTTCTTTCTTTCTCTGGATTTTTGTTTGTTGGAAGATCACATTACAGATGGAAAAAGTCTGACATTTACATTGTTGTTATTTCTGTCTTTACATTTCAGAAACCTGCAATTTCATAAGGGTGTGCAGACTTTTTATATCCACTGTATGTTGCTTTCACACATATGCCCCTCTTCTGTCTCAGAAGATTGTTCAGATAATGTAATGCTAATGTAAAACTGTATATGCTACCCATTTGGATTTTATAGAACAGTAATACAGTTTACATATACGCAGTTCAGATCTGCTATGACTGCCTTTACTGGTAAGCTGTTGAATGTATAACTAACATATTTATTACATTCTTGTTCCAGTTTAATGTAGTTTATTTTGGTGGTTTGGGACTAAAGCAATTTACTGAAAACACTGCAGAAAATACCACCTTGTTTGTACAGCTCAGTCAGGATGGATATATTATTTTAACATAATTCAAATTGAGACAATATGCTTTAATTACCTTCAATTTCTTGTATCTTAAAATCATCTGATCTTCATAATATAGAAAATAGCTGGGCTTTTTAAAGAAGTTTTAAGAAGAACAAGATTTATGAAGCCTTACTTTGAGACAGTGCAGTGGTTGTGGTTGGGCAAGTGTTTTGAAGCTTTCTGTACTGAACAATTCATTAAAGCTTGCAGTATTTTTCAATACACACTTGAAACAAACTGTATTTATAAAGCTCTTGGTCAGCTTCTTTTCACTTCATCTTTTGTTCATGGTTTGGGGGCCTTTGGCATTGATTTTGCAAGCATCTCAGGTGAGGGCTGGTCAGAAGGCCTCGTTTTAAATGAGCGGTGTCATCCAGCCAGTCCTCATACACTGTGAAAGCAGCAGACACTCAAGTCTGCTTCACTGCAACCTGCATGTGCACGCAGAATTTTGCAGGGACACATCAGATCAAAGGCCCACTAAGAATGTTTGAAAAATGCACATCCACATCACAGACCAGGAAGTGGATGGAAGACCATGGAAATCAATATAAAATTGAGCCAACCCCCACATACTCTCAACTTCAAAGAACAAAGGTGCAGGTCTCTATTTCAATAGAAAATAGGCAGAAATTGGAACAGGATGGTCCATGTATGTTTGAGTCTTTTTTAAATGAGATTAGTTCAGTTAAATATTGTAGCTTTTTTGAGTAACGTTTCTCCACTGGCATGTCCTGTTACTATCTGATGGCTGTCATATGTACTGGACTTCCCATGAAAAGAGATTAGAGACATATTTACTTTAAAACACTCTTCTATGTTCTAACAGTGCTTTAAATGTGGTAGGAACATATCTTTATGTTACCAGATTACCACATTAGAGTAACCTTTCATGTTCAGTCTAAAATTAAGGAATGTCAGAAATGCCAGGCAAATCTTAATGTGCCCTTCTGCTGTATTTGGTTTGTATGTGATTGCAAGCTATTGATTTTGGGATTCTTGTTCTTAAAATTATTATTTGAATAATCTGAATAACCATTAGCTGCATTGCTGTTAATGCAGCCAAGCTGCAGATGTTTTTTACTACTACTTTTAGCACATATGTGCACAAAACTGATTTTTATTCTATTTCACTTTTCATTTACAAGCTTTCAGACATGTGGAGATGTGTCACTGAATAGAATAAGTGTCTGCCAAATTAATAAATGTAATGTAAATGCAAAAAGTTCATCACTACAAATACAATTACTCACATAATGCCATCATCAAGATATTTTCCAAAATGGATGTACACATACAGTACCATAATGGCACCACTATACACATAGTGCAACACATACACATGACTGTCCTTTAAAAATGTTTCATGTAGGTAACTCTGCTGACTGTAGTTGGCTATTTTATACAGTATAGGACTACTAATATCGTTATGTAATCTTCACAGACAGTAAGAATACATTTGGTGTAATTTTAATACTTGTCTAATAACAACAGTAGCTCAGTAAACACTTACTTGGAAACCATGCTGTAATTCACCTATAGGAAGCCAACCCAAAAGCAACATCCAAGTTGTCGTTGTCTCTCAAAAATGATTTCAATAATTTATCAGATTTTGCCATATCAATGAGTTACCCTGTATCACAGTGCAACACATCTTCAGTTGTCCAGCTATGAGGCAACGGATAGGTCTAATTTTAACTGTCTTCATCCTCACTGTGGAAGCTAGATCAATAAAGCACATAAGGCAGTAAGCACCTAGGGCTGGGTATTGGCACAGATGCCCCGATTCGATTCGATTCCAATTCACAAGCTAACGATTCGATTCGCTTTGATATCGATTCGATAAGAATGAGATATGAAATACTATATAGCAGCTTTCCATATTTGGAGAGATGTTTAAAAAGCTCTAAAGGGAACACAAATTTACAAATGCAGAGTCACTGGAAATTGTGAAAATCACTAAAGAAAAGGCCAAAGGCTTGAACAGTCATGCGCTGCTTAACGTCCATTCGGACAACGTCCGTTCGCATATATACATCCGTAGTCCCATAAGGTTATAATAGTTTAAAAACTCGATCGCAGAACGGGACGTAGCGGACGTAACCGGACGTAGTGAAGGCAATGCTACCCGCACGCTAACACGTCTATCTCATGTCTCATGGAAATAAAGCGATTGCGCTGCCAGGCGTATAATGGTACAGTAGCCTACATAGTATACCGTGTAATAGCCTACATATGTCTTGATAGTCATAATAAACGCCTATGTTTATGTCTTATGTAACCTGTGTACTGTACTGTACTTTATATCGTTATTTTAATGTGAACTTACAATTAATTATTAATTATTACAATTAAATGCATACTTACAATTAAAAAGTGTACCGTATAACAGTGTATGCTTCGACTCGTAAGCAGCAGCATCCAATCTCGTGCCTACTCCATATAGGTTTGCTAAGTATATAGTACAGTGTTTGCACAACGTCCAAATCACATAACGTCCTATTTCACAGAACATATCGTGGACGATAAGCGATGCGTGGCTGTATACCAAAATCTTTTTATTTGAGGAACACATGGGTATAGTTCATTAAAAACAAAACCAACCTGTATCATTGCCTACTTATTAATGACACGAAGCAGCAATGTGTTTGCACAAACCAGCTCAGGGAAAGCTGGTTTGTAAGGTAGCTACATGACTGACAAAACGTAGCTGACTGCCAGTAGCAACTTTGCAATTGTGAAAAAGAAGGTTTTCTTGCTAGCCTAATATGAATATGAACAACTAGCTAGCTAGCTACCTAGCTAACGAACACGAACAACTATGTTTCTCTTGAACTGCGTTAAATCACATTGCATTCGTGAGCAAGTGTCGGTTTAGCTAGCTAGCTGTGACTGCAGTGCACATATATATGAATATGTATACCAGGCATCTCCACCATTTCGGTCACCCTTCTCCATGCATGCTTTTTATTTCTTATATCTGCACGTATCAAGAGACAAATTATAGAGTATGGAGAAACCCGACATTGCCACTGTAGGCTTCTCTTCCATGTTTGACTGGAACCAAAATGTTGAATCATTTGTTTCAGCAACGTGTGTCACGCTGCCTTCGCCGTGTCGCATCGGTCAGTATTTGCAGAAACCAGACCTCGAGTCTAGTCTATTTTAGCACCACTGTAGTTGGCTTGGCAACGACCACTCTTTTGTCGCAGTAAATCGCCAACTCTCATTGAAAATGAATGGCAGCCGGTCGCTTTGTCTCTCTCTTGTCTCGTCCGTGTGACCATAGTGTCAGCCATGGTGAACACTGAGAGGTCGTATCATAGTAAAAAAAAAAAAAAAAAAAAAAAAAAAGATGTAACAGGTTTTCCTCTATGCGTTCGCAGGTCGTTAAACGTTAAAAGATACAGCCATAAATTTTACAGATCGATATCGAATCGGATGAATTAAAAAAAAAAACAAAAAACAAAAAACGATTAATCGAAGAAGAAAAAAAAAACGATATTTTTGCACACCCGTATAAGCACCAGATGATCGTAAACCCATTAAAAACCTTTACAACACAAGGGCTAGACCAGCTGACGGCTCTGAGTTCAATTTCCAATTGTGCCCAGTTTGACGACATCTAATTTCACAAAACGGGATCTGGGTAAAGTTCAGTCACTTCTTTTCACAGCAATTCCTCGCCAAGACGCCAGTTCTGAACTCGCATGCACATAGTGCTGAGACACGGAGCAGCTGTGCACTGCCAACTGAGATAGCACTTACACAGGTGGTCCTCATTACTCAATCAGGTAGATACAGGAGAAGGCAAGGAATCAGTTAGCTACAATAAAGTGGTGACATTTCACATATGCAAACAATAAGCAGTGTCTGCCTAAAAATGGGAAAACAACCCCTGGATTCAATCAAACTTGGTCCTTAACAAATAAATGCAAGTTTGGCTTTTATCTCAATGAGCACAGATTAGAGTTCAGTAATCACCAAGTCTAACAAAAAACAAATTGTGTTTGCATTGAAAAACGCTTGTGTTTATTTATAGTATATGTCATAGTTAAGGAGAAATGTTGAGGGCATAGTAACAGTGAATTGCTAACCCCGTTAAAGAAAACCAAGAGTCCTCAACCTGCAGCTACGCACTGCATTATAACTACATTGCCAAAGTGAGAGGCTTTCATTTTACACATACAGGAATGCACTGATGCTAGCAAAGAACCAATAGAATATTCATGATCAGCATAGATCTCAGCATGATAACACCATTTGACTAGAGAGGAAATAAACCTTTTGCACCTTAATTTATGAACCCATTCATGTCACTGAACTTTATTATGGGATCCAACACAGACAAGTGTGACATAGCATGTGAATTTTAATAAGAATTTGGCTCTGCTATGAGTCGGAGGCAGAACACCTTATTACGATTAAAGTGCCTAACAAACTCCAGATGCTGTGCCCAATAGTTCTACCAGAGGCTTGTGTGTGAGTGTTTTTTTTTTTTTTTTGTAGGAAACCTTTAGGAATTGAATGCTGAAACAAAACCTGCAGCTGTTACAGCTATCATGGGTTTAATCGACATGGCTGAGGTTTTCTTTAGCTGTTCAAAAGGGAGCTTGCGTGACTCTGTCGGGTCCTTAGCGGCCCCCACCCCAAAGACCTCCCAGCTAATTTGTGAAATTGCAGCAACACAGAGAGAGCCAGTGAATTTATTTAGCTTTCTGTAATGGAAGTTCTGCCTTGGATGGAGACGGAATCCCTTTCATCTCAGCTCCTGTTTAAAAAGGAGGACGAAGCAAGTGTTGAAAAGGGCAGCAGAGGGAGAAATGACTTTCTTTTGGGGACGGGAATCCACCCTCCAACACTGCATGTGTTTAGCAGCATTGCAATAAAAAGGCCAGTTGTTCATGAAAAGGCCAGTTGTACTGGATTTAGCAGATTTTGGTTGTTACATGTTTTTTGGTAGCTGTAGCTGTTGTTGAGAAAAATAACAATAAATACATATAAATACAGAAATACATTATTCAAAAAGCATTTCAATGAGTGAGATTTTAGGCAGATTTAGAGGCAGCATTTAATTACCTAAACTTATCTAGCTATGTTTAATGGGATCAAATTCTTTCCTTTTTTGTTGTTTTTGTCTTTAAATGTATGTTTTTGTTTTGTTTTGTTTTGTACACACACACACACACACACACATATATATATACACTGATGAGCCAAAACATTATGACCTGCCTAATATGCTATTGGTCCTCCATGTGTGGCCAAAACAGTATTGACCCACTGAGACATGGACTCTACATGACCCCTGAAGGTGTCCTGTGTTATCTGGCACCAAAACATTAGCAGCAGATCCTTGAAGTCCTGTAAGTTCCGAGGTGGGGCCATTGAGGATCGGACTTGTCGGTCTAGCACACCCCACCGATGCTCAATCGGATTGAGATCTGGAGAATTTGGAGGCCATGGCAACACCTTGAACACTTCATCATGTTCCTCAAACCATTCCTGAACAATGTGTGCAGTGTGGCAGGGCGCATTATCCTGCTGAAAGAGGCCACTGCCATCAGGGAATTCCATTGCCATGAAGGGGTGTACCTGGTGTGCAATGATATTTAGGTAGGTGGCATATGTCAAATTGATGTGTACATGAATGGCCGGACCCAAGGTTTCCCAGCAGAACATTGGCCAGAGCATCACACTCCCTCCACCGGATTGTCGTCTTCCCACAGTGCATCCTGGTGCCATCAGTTTCCCAGATAAACGGCACACACGTACATCGAACCAGGTGAACCTTCTTCCACTGCTTAGTAGTAGACCTTCTGTCGGTTCGGCCCAGACGGGATAGCTTTGTTGTGCTCGCGCATCGATGAGCCTTGGACGCCCAACACCCTGTTGCTGGTTTGTGGTTTATCCCTTCTCGGACCACTGTTGGTAGCTGACAGGGAGCACCCCACAAGCCTTGCCATTTCGGGGGGTGGGGGGCGGGGGCAGCAGCAATCTTGCTCTGGACACCGGGCCATGTGAGGAGAGCAGGACGAGGGAAGGGCCGCCATGGGGGGGGGGGGTGGTGGGGGGGAGGTTAGGAGGGGTGGGGTCAGCAGAGCGTGAGCCGTCCCTGCATGATTTTTTTTTTTTTTTTAAACATTTACTTAAGCTTTTGTACCTGTACTCCTGTGTCCTGGTCGTCTGTGGCGGGATCTATTTGGGGAACCTGAGTTGGGTGCCGGGGGCCAACGTTGGCATTTGTGGCTCTCGACCCCCTGACACATATATACACATATTTAGCCAGGTGAACAATGGTAGAGAGTGTTCGTGGGATGTTTAGATAGTGGGGTATGATTTGCATAGGGAATTACTCCTGGCACTCCTGGCCGTGACAGAGGCTCTCCATACTGCTAGAGCCTCCGGCTTGTCATCTGTCCTCATCCTCCTCAACCTCTCCGCTGCTTTCGACACAGTCAACCACCAGACACTAATATCAAAGCTGTCTGAGATGGGCATCTCTGGAACCGCCCTCTCCTGGTTCAAGTCCGACCTGACTGGTAGATCCCCCCAGATCTACTGGAAAGGCTCCACCTCTGCACCCACCCCCCTCACTACAGGGGTTCCACAGGGTTCAGTACTGGGACCCGTACTCTTCTCAATTTATAGCAACTCTCTTGGCTCAGTTATCAAATCACATGGCTTCTCCTATCACTGCTATGCTGACGACATGCAACTCTTTTTCTCTTTTCCTCCCTCTACCTCCCAGGTCAACGAAAGAATCTCTGCATGCCTGGCTGACATCTCCAAATGGATGTCATCCCACCATCTAAAGCTGAACCTCAGAAAAACGGAACTGCTCTTCATCTCAGGTGGCCCTTCCCCCCTGCATGGCCTCTCTATCACCGTCAATGGCACCACAATACCATCCTCTCAGTCAACAAAGAGCTTGGGCATCATCCTCGACAGCAACCTGGACTTCAAGGAGTACATTGCTCGCATGTCACGGGCCTGCCGATTCCTCCTCCACAACATCAGGAGGATTCGTCCGTTCCTGACAACATACGCGACGCAGCTCCTTATCCAGGCCACAGTTCTCCCTTGACTGGACTACTGCAACGCTCTCCTCGCAGGCCTCCCAGCCTGTACCACCCAGCCTCTCCAGCTCATCCAGAACGCAGCTGCCCGACTGATCTTCAACCTCCCCAAATTCTCCCATGTTTACATTTACATTTATTTATTTATTTAGCAGACACTTTTATCCAAAGCGACTTACAAAAGTGCATACAGCAAGTATAGCGACAGTACGGGGACAGGATGTGTAGAGTTCCACAATGAGACAGTTCTCAGCTGAGAGCAAGGTCTGTACTATCAGAAGGACACAGTACTATCAGATTTGTACAATTACAGCCTATAGGGCAACTAATACGATACACCTTCAAACGGCAGCTGTTTTTTGTTGAGGTAGCGCTCGCGAGAGCGCGGAGATTCCATGTGACTTTGCGCATCATCTATGTACTGTAATACTCTGAGTAACCTACCTGCACCATTGGTTCTTAGTACTACAGTGAGCAGTTTGGAGCTAAAAGTCAGCTTTTACTAGGGAGAGTGTTTCAGGAGAGGCTGTTCATAGGAGACCTAACTGCTCCCTTAGTGGTTTCACGGCTATCGTTGATTAAGTGGAAGATAACCATTCTGTTTTGTTATCACTGTGATTATCTCAAACTCCCAAAATTATAGAATTAATGCTGTTCTCTATTGAGTGCCGTTGGTGAATAAAAGACCCACAAAAAAGGAATTTTGTTCTGTGTCCAGTCCCATCATTCATAACAAGGCAACATGTGTGTATATATAATAAAAAAATGGAATCAAATGGTGGCTTGAGAAAGTATTTTCCCCCTTCTTGATATTCTCTATTATTGCCTATTTGGAGCACTGAATGGTTTTAGATTTTCAGACAAAATGTAATATTGCTAAAAAAGAACTTGAGTAAACACAAAACACAGTATTTTATGTTTATTTTGTTCCTTTGCTAAATAACTGCAACTAAATGCTTCCTATAATTTGATAGGAGCCTTGCACATCACTATGGAGTAATCTTGGCCCACTCTTCTTTGCAGAACTGCTTTAACGCTGACAGATTGGTAGGTCTTTGAGCATGAACTGCCACAACATCTAATGGATTCAAATCAGGACTTTGACTAGGCCACTCCAAAAGTTTAATTTAGCTTCTTTTTAGCCATTCAGATGTGGAAGATGATGACTTATTTGGCAATTATGATTGTTGTGATGAGCTCATTCCATTACTGGAGAGCCAGAGCAGAGGGCGTACATAAGAGAGATCACCTAGAAGACCAATTCTTTCAGGAACGGATGTCAAGCAGACCAGAGGTTGTGGAACAGAGTAGCCTGGCTGGAGAGTGAAGGCTGATTATAGATTGAAAGTTAAGATGGTACAGTTCAGACAACATGTTTTTGATGCTGGGTGGGTAAGTTTATGAAGATTCAAATGTTCCCTCAAACAGTTATAACTGTATTATTACCATGGAATTGGTCAGAATCAGAATCAGAATTGGGTAATTTGAATTTTTATACATATTTGTTGTACTAAAACCACATGCTGTGTGTGTCATACTACAGTTCCTCTGATCCACATTGTAGAATAGCAATAGTTATGATACATACCTGTGCTTTAGACAGGAAGATGTCTGGAAGCATGCAGATTACAGGAACTTTTGTAAAAATGCTCTGCATGACAGCTGTGTATTTGTTCTGTAAAATGAGGCATAGATTTAGGCAGGAGGGAAAACGTGACAGTCCCCAGTGTGAAGAATAAGGATGTCCTAAAATGGATTCTCATCTTAGTTCACCTCTGCCTCCTTACACTGGCTACAGTGAATTAGTCTGTCTCCTTTTCTCCTTCCTTGAAATTCTTTTTTAATAGAATAATATGTCCTTATTTGTGACCCTAATACCTGTGTGTTTACACTGTACTTAATTTAGTACAGTCAACAACTGTGTACATACACAGAGCTACACAATACAACTGTCAAACCTGTTTTTGGCCTGTGTAATTGTACTTGTGTAACAACGCTAAAGTGTATGCACACTGTAGTACCTGTGTAATTAACTTTTAACCTTAAATGTAAATTTAAGTGGCACAATGCCACAATAAATCTGAACGCCACAAAGGAATTGTAATAGGCATTAGATTGCACCTACTGGGACAAGTTGCTGTCCACAATATTTTTCCTTCTGAGTCCAGGCATGAAAGAAAAATTACAAAAATATGGCATGGAGCCTCCTTGTATCTGTGAGGCATTCCAATATTTAATCAGAAGAGGGACTACTGGGAAACGAAGAGGGCTTATATTATGTGTTTTATTATTCTTTTTAATTGAATTCAAGCATAATTGAATTATATAGCATGATTAATATTGGCAATGAAAATGCAAATTGTTGCATGTCTGGAATATAATTTGCTCAGAGCTGTAAAACATTTTTCCCACTTTTCATTTTTTTGAAAATGTCTGAATTTGCCTTCCAAGCAACCATACAAAATAAAAATATGCATTCATTGGCATGAAATAAGTTTTCAACTGTGAGTTCACTTCAGATGTCAAACTATTTGTTATGCCCAGTGAGCACACAGTAGCACTTCCCATCAGTTCAATTATTAGTTAATGCGAACTCCGTAATTATCAACTCAATAATTATCAACTGATAATTCACCTGACCTGTCAGGTACTGTATATCCGGTGCTCGAAGTGGGCCGGTACTCTTTTCTGCCCCCTTCATATCAGATTCTAGGTGATTCATAATGACCCTATATAAACTTCATTACCCAGGGGGAACTACGTGACGCTCACCTGTTCCCGTTCTCTCGAGAAGTTTAATGTTAATGCTACTCTAAATAACAACGTTAATGCTAAGCAGTGGCGGCTGGTGAGCTGGAAACAGGGGAAGCGGAAACACTACCTTTAAATCTATCGTTACTTTCAGCCTGTTCCCCTTTATCCTCCTTGATTAACAATAAAACAAATAATTCACAGAATAACCGTCAGCAATCGCGTAAATAGAGTAAATGATAATGCCCACGAAACAGCGCTGAATGTCTGAAATGTGTGTGCTATTGCGAGAGCTACAGCATAAGATTGTTTAATTAACAAGGATGGCCAGCGTTGCCAGATGAGAAATGTTAAAGTATCGTACCAGAGGCTTAAAATTATCGTATTTTGAGGAAAATTAACGCCAGTCATAACCAAGAGAACAAACAGGCGTAAATGCATAATTTCAGAAACCATTGAGACGAACGACTTTTTGACAGCTCATTTAACTTGTATTATTATAACGATAACTGCATTGCACTGGGTAAATATAGTACTGGTCCGTAAGTTACTGAATTCAATATAAAATACCTAAAATTTCTGATTTGTAAAGAGGATTTGATTAATGGTTAACGACAGCCGTGCTTGTGAGTCATATTCATCATCACAACAAGCATGATTGGCTGTACGTCACGTGAGAAGAGATGCATAAACACGCGTAGGATCCATATTTTACTATCCTGATCATGTCGGGTACATTAATTAAAATGAGATAATACTAATACTAAGTGTCACAAAATGATCAAATTATCATACATTATTGGACTTTTGGCATTATTGATCGTACATCGTACAGAGGGCAAAATGATCGTACAAATACGATAATTATCTTCCATCTGCTGAGGATGGCATTTATCGATTTAAATTACGTTAAATACTCATGACACATCACAGCTTTTGTGAGGTCTGTGCTCTAAACGTTATTGTTTTGCACTCAACCTAACCTAAAAGTTTATTGTCAGTAGTTTGCATCGATTTAACTAAATTTAGCTCCGTTTTGTAATTTGAATTTGAATTTTGTAACACAACAAAGCTATAATGCGAAACATTTAAGAGAAAGATTTGGGATTACTTGCCACTTGATTATTCAAATTGCCATCCTTGTTAAGTAAATAATCTCATGCTGTAGCTCTCGCAATACCCACACATTTCAGACAATCTATGGTGTTTTGCAAGCATAATCATTTATTCTGATTACGCGATTGGTGTCGATTATTCTGTGAATTATTTGTTTTATTGTTAATCAAGGAAGATAAAGGGGAACAGGTTGAAAGTAATGATAGATTTAACGGTCGTGTTTGGGCTTCCCCTGTTTCCAGCTCACCAGCTGCCACTGACACACACACACACACACACACACACACACATACACGCACACACAAACAGTACACACATACATAATATGTAGTATCATACAGATATTACATCATTAAATTATTATATATTATTATTATATATTATAAAATTAATAGTTTGGCAAATGGTTGTCCCTTTGAGTAAAAAAAAACATGTTGTAAACATCAGCGATATCTCCTAGTATCTTTTATTCACTGTAGAAATTCAGTGTAATACTTAATACCGGCCGATACACACGCCAACATGTGAATAAGGAGAGTAGCAGCACTTTTTTTCCGCTTCAAGCACTGGATATATCACTCTACAGCATCCTCTCTATTGTCCTCCCTATAATTTGCTAATCATACTCTTTGTTCTCTTTTTTTCCAGACCTGTGCGACCTTCTGTCACAAATTCCCTTCAGTCTACAAGGGCAGCTCCCAATCTGCAGTGCTGACTTTGCTGCTGACTACTTTTGACACAATAAATTAATTTTTATGACTTATGGACATGTTGGGTATCATTGTCGGCTGGATTTCATCTTACCTTGAAGGCTTCACCTACCAGGTGTCCTGTAGAGGAGCCGTATCAACCCCTTGGACCCTCTCGAGTCCCACTGGATTTGGTCCTTGGCCCCGTTCTTTTGTCCTTATACACAAGACCACTTAGCTCCGTCATTTCTTTCCATGGCTTCTCATATGACTGTTATGCTGATGACACCCAGCTGTTCCTCTCTTTTCCTGCATCTGATACTTAGGTTTCATTATGTATCTTGACTTGCCTAGGTAATGTCTCATTGTGGATGTCTGGTCATTACCTGAGACTCAGTTTGGCCAAGGCCAAACTTCTGTATAATCCAGCCAAGTCTCCTCCATTCAAAGACCTGACCATCAGTACAGAAAATGTCACAGTCTTAGCCTCCTGGACTGTCAAGATCCTTGGAGTGACATTTGATAGTGATATGACATTTGCAGTCAGGAGGTCCTGCAGTCCTACACAATATTAGAAGAATTCAAATCTCTTCACCTCCTACTCAACCTAATCCCTAACTCCTGTTCCCAGCCCTGGTTCTCTCCATCCTAGATGACTGCAGCTCCCTTGTTGATGCCCTCCCTGCAAGTGCAATCAAACCCCTGCAGATTATGCAGAATATTGCTGCTCGGTTGTTCCACAATGTCTCCAAACTGTCCCCCAAATGTCTTACCCATACTGATCATACCTAACTGGTTACTGGAGAAGGCTCACACCCCCTTCAAAACACTAGTATTAGCCTATTGAGCAGTGCAGGGAATGGCTTCCTCTTATCTTCAGTCGATCTTTAGATCTTATACACCAGCCACTGTGCTCAGTTTCTTCAGGATGCTTAGCTGTCCCCCCATCTCACGCACCCTGGTCACATCCACTGTCTATCTTGGGCCCAGTGCAGTGGACCAAGCTTCCTGTTGCAGTCAGAACAGGTGAAATGCTGTCCATCATTCATTGCAGATTGAAGACTCACCTCTTTAGGCTTTACCTCTGCCCCCCACCCAAGCATGATTTGTGCCAGGGTCTATGAAAAACAGTTGAATGTTGCAATAGAAAATGAGTAGACAATGGTAATTTTTGTCAAAAGGTTTTTCTTTACCTATTTTGGGATTTTCAATAATTGTGTCAGAAAATAACGTTTTCTACCATATTCCCTATCTTTGAATGTCAAAACCATTATCAAAGTACATCTTGAAACCCTTAAACAATACTATCTGTAGGCTAAGATTTATCTACATGTTCTTTCAGAGCAAATGGCTTTATTCCAGTGAAATTCCACTTAATAAATAAAATCTTTTGAAACCCAGGATGTTTTTGCTTGGTCTGAAGGCTTTAACCCTTTTGTGTATATGGTCAAACCAGTGTAATTGGAACACTAGACTAGAAAAATTCTAGTTAACGTGAGCTAGGAGGAAACAGTGATTTAACATTACAAAGTATAGCACATGTGGCTGTGAAAACTATGAGAAACTTAACACTAATGAAAACATAACAAACCATGTAATGTAACACGGAGGCTACATAGCATAAAATAAGTCATGTGTGAAAGGGTTAAATACATAGGCGTCATTTACGCCTGGGACATGTCCTCACCACTTTTTGTCATGGCCCATTTCGTCCCCACCACTTTAAAAAGGTGTGAACACATCAAACCTGTCGTTATCCCCAGAACTTTTCAAACTGACACCCATGGTTAAATATAAATTCTCTGTTCTTTAGCACTAAGGATTCCAATCAACCTCACCTTAACTGAGAGGACAGCATTTCCCAAGCTACAATCTTGCCACGGTAGGTAGCATGTATCACTTCCCAGAAATACTGTCACCAACAGCCTTGTTGTGATTGTAGCTGTAGATTGTAGTTTTGTACTTTCTATGTAGTTTTCTGTGTACAGTAGTTGAAGTTTTATGTGAAAGAGCATTCTGAGGTAAATATGGTATCTTGCTAGCTGGTTAGTTGGTAGTTTACCAGAAATGTCACGGGAAAATGATGTTTCTACTGCTGCATATTGATCTCAGTCGAACTCCTGACATAGTTAAATAGTGCTGGTTAATTGACGAGAAGGCAGAAGAGTTGAACAGTAGCCTTAACATTTTACTCATTTTTGTCAAAACTACTAAACCATAATTGCTGGTACATAACTGGTTTTGCAAGTCACGTTTTTGTCCCTCTCTTATGTAGTCACATATGTGTACATAGTCATGTAAGTGTAATTTTTGTAATTAGATATGTGGAGATTAACCTCAGGACTCATGTTAGCATTGTATATGGAATGGTATAGTCCCTAGGCAGTGCGTATTGCATTGTGCTTGCATGTCAATCCAGGCATTAATTTGTGATTTCAGCATGGTATTTCTTCACATGTGGTTATGGATGTCCTGTTTCGGCAACTTTTCATGCCACTTTATTAGATGCACTGCATAAGTCGATCTGGATAAGAGCATCTGCTAAATAATAATAGCAGTGGCAGTTCGTAGTGGCAGAACAGGCAGGGTCAAAAACAAGGAAGCAGTCCGAGGCAGCATAAACAAGGAGCAGGGTCAAAAACTGGAACAGGCTGGGTCAAACCAGGCAGGCAGGCAGATCAGGCACCCAAGGCAGGGTGGCAGGCAGGGAGGAAGTCAGATGTCAGGCAGAAGTCAGCACAGGATGAACACAATGAATAATCAGGCGGGTACACAACAGACAAAACTGAGACGAACTGGCAATGAGACAGAGACAAGCAGGGTATATAAAGGGCTGGGCTAACGAGGAGATGGAATGCAGGTGAGCAGGCAGGCAGGTGGAGACAATCAGGAAATCAGGTGGGCGGGGGCAGGGTGGAGAGCGAGGCAGGGCAGGAACACATGGGATCTGTAAACAAAAGCACATGGACAACACTGACAGACAGGGAGAAACACAAAAACAACAGCTATGAGGCTGAAGTACTGACAAATGATAAATAAATAAATAAAAATCAGGAAGGTGCTTTTTAGCTTGTGAATCTATGATATAATGTGGCTATTTTTGTTTTTTTTTTAATTTATTAACAGATTGGAATTTGTTGATATGCAGAAAATATGTATGTTTAGATTCAAGTATCAGTAAAATATGAACTCATCCCTTCTTCAAAATGATCACTCCAATTTGTCTGAAAAATGTTATTTGTGTCACGAGAATCTGTTTGTTCACTCATCTGTTGACGAATCTGCTTTTCTTCATTGCTCCTCTGTAGGGTGTTCTGTGTAAGTCACAGGGTATCAGGTAGGAATCTTTCCTCCTTACCTGATTTGTCCTCTGTTCACCTGAATCGCTCCTTTCTAGAGGAAAGCACACAGTTTCTGTCACTTTTGACTAGCGTGTGTGCAAAACAGAATGAAAAAGTCATACTCCTTCCTAAGTTATTAATATTTATTTAATTTATTTATTTAATCCAACAATTATCAGGTCACCACTCTGTCATCCAAGTAAAATGGGAGAGTAACAGCAGCCTTTATACATTAATGACTTATGGTGTCAAACCTTTATAAGCAGGAGGATTGTGAAGCAAATGTTCAGAGGCTCAAAAGAAGAACATTTTTTTAAGTTGATATGATTTTGCATTCATTAGATATAAAGCTGAGCATTGTTTACACACAGCAGATGAGACACTGAAAGCTATTTAACACTATGACCTTGACCTTGAAACATCTCCATAGATGTTGAAACTACTTGAAAGGAGAAATGATTCTCTTGTGCATGATTGCACTTATAACAACCACCCTTTCTCCAAGTGACTGTACACAAGATCACCTGATTATGCCAGCACCCATATCACAGCAGCCATATCACCTAGTACCCCTCATGTCTGATGAACCTGAATCAAACTAGATCATGGCTGGGCAGTACCTGGACAGACTTCTTGGACAACCATTTAGTTCCCAGAAGTAGTGCTTATGAGGCAGTTTTGGACCAAGCAGAAGATCAATGCCCCACAGCAGTGATAGGGACACTATCCTGTAGGAGATGCCTGCTCAGACCTAATACAATATAATTTCAAGTAGCCTTAACCTGTTTATTCTGCATTAAGATGATGTCTGGTGAGTGTTCTAGTATAAAATGGCTGCTGCGCATCACCCAGATGGATACAACATATTGGTGGTGGTTGAGCTGAGTCATACAAAGATCTATGAAATCCTCTTTGAATTAAATCCACATTATTATTATTATTATTATTATTATTATTAGTAGTAGTAGTAGTAGTAGTAGTGGTAGTAGTAGTATTATTTGACCTTGTGTATTGTTGAACCACAGTTGATTTACATTGATAGGCTTTATGTGATAGTGGAAATTTTTGAGTGCTTTTGCTAATGGAAAAATTAACGGAGGTCAATATACAGAATTAACGTTTAGTCAATGTAATGGTATTCTAAAACCATACTAAATTTGGTTGCTTGTTTATGATTCTTCCTAGACCTGTGTATTTAACACTGTTACGCTGCCAAGAAAAGCCTTATTGCAAATTTAAGAAGGAAAAAAACTGTAATCACTTCCTACTGCTAAGTGCAGTTCAAGTGGTTGTCACCTGTTTTGGCACTCATATACATTCATTTTGGGGAATAACATCAGACCTTTTAGTTCAATTGTCCTATTTTAAATGACATGGCATCCGGCATCCTTTCATTGCTTTGTTTTGAAGCCTGAAAACAGCCTGTTTGTCAGTGCTGTGCTGTTTCAGAATGCACAGGACCTTGCGCCTGTCATCAGCTTTAGTTTGAATAATAATATGTAATTGCACACATCTTGCTGTCTTGTTTATATTCATCTTTGAGTTATGTAATGCTGGCACAAACACTGCTCATCAGACTGAGCTGATGCCACACCTGAGTGTATGACACACGTGTTTCAGGAGACACAGTCAGGTTGGAATTTATGACAGCAACAGCATAACAATGTTGTACTTAATGTATTACATGATCATAGGCTTTTGATTTTTTATAAACATGTTTATACATTTTATATGTCATTTTCACAACTGACATTGTCCAGTTAAAAGTATTCATACAGCCCTGGCAATGTTATTGATAAAACAGCACTATGGAGTATGTTACTAGCTAGGACAATTCAGTGTAAAAGATACAAATTTCAGCTTGGGGAAGACATCTACCTCCAAACATTTTTCCCACATGCAGAGAAACTTCTGGAAAGCTGCCTCTCCTATCCAGTGCTTTATCCTTTTCCAGAGTGCGAGTCAGGCCAGGCAAATGTTACCAAATGGTAGTTACTTCTCGAAACAGCTAAAAGATTGACAGATGTACTCTTGACATTGCTACTCGGGTCTCTCCCAGCATGGGTTTCTAACAGGGGGGTGTGCTAAATAGTGGAAAACAAAAAAGTGATTTCTGAAAGATTCCTTGCCTCCAGAGAGCCATATGGTTCACATCATCCTACAGAAAAAAGAAAAATGATTTATAGCACACCCCAGTCTGTTGCAGAGCTGAATCCTGCTTGCTTGCTTGCAACTCATGGTATGTCAGATTTACAAGAGGAACGTTACCTCTTGTAATTCTTTAGCAGTCCTAATAAGATTCTATTCTGCCATCTCGTGGTTTGTTCAGCCCTTCACCTTAAGTCTAACGCTGAGGTCAGCTATTACAATAGCATGCAAGGAAAGCTTGGCAGCTGAATGTCTGAGGCTACATAGGCCAAATAATGCAGTGATAAGGTAGCGGAAAAAAACAGCAATGGTAGCTTCTCACTTGGCACGGTTGATTTCTCCGTGTTAATAAATTCCTGACTGTATTTTTGTCAGGGGCAATTTTAACTGTGTAATTAGGAACTGCCTTGATTGCAAAAGAATGAAAGGGGCCTCGTCTGGGTCCCTCTGCCCTTGGTAAGACTTTAAGGGGGTGGGTGCAGCTGTGTCACCTGTAGGTGCCCTGTCCTCAGCCCAGTCAGGAGAGGAAAATGGGGGTGGGGTGGGGGGGTGGGAAAGGGGGGGGGGGGGGGGGGAGTGGTTGATCTCAAAATAATTGAGTCTGGATTAATTCATATTGCACTATGGTTTGTCCCAAATTGCTGTTGATTTACGGTGTGGTTGGGACTCATTCCTTTGAAGATTAATGAGTGCTATGGCTTGTAATCCATCAATACTAAAAAGTGTGTCTTTAAGGAATCCTACTGTAAGTGAATTACATGAAAGTGAAGAACAAGAATTAAATTACAAATCTAACACAGTCATATTTAGCTCCTATATTATTACTGTTATATCAAAACATTTCTTTGTCACTCATTATACAGATAGAATCCCCATTGACATCTCAGTAGAAAGTGCATTGTGGCTTTGGCAAAAAACAAAATAAACAAAACAAAACAAAACAAAAAAAACATGCAGCAACTGTGTATCAGTTTGATATGGTTTTGCATGGACACAGATTTAAACTAGCAGTTATTTCCATCTCCATTTTCAACATTTTGTCTATATAACTATATAACTAACCATTTTTTCTATATAACTTCAAAGCCTTGAGTGCATGCACACGATTTTGATATTAAAAGGAACCACATACATGTGGACCTATTGAACAGCTGCACCACTCTGTGATGTTCACTGTGTCTTCCGTGGGCTCCATAATGCACCGGTCCATTTCCCCTTCATGGAGCAAACTGTGGAATCGGACCTAGCAGGAGACTTCCATTCTCACTGCCTGGAGAGGGAAAACAAAACAGTATGAACTTTTCTCCGTAAGTATCTATGTCAGGAGTGACACTATGCCCAGGTAGTTCGCTCTCCTAGGGATCCGCCCGCCACAAGAATGCCAGGACAAGGTGAGTAGGAGCAACTCTTTATTCTTTTAAAAAAACACAAAATTTAACAAGGCAATTCATAAAATCTGAGACGCCGCTATCCCTCTCCCAGCGAAGCCCTTCCCCCTATCCTTCTATCCACCCCTGTCTGCCCTCCCCGGCTACAAACAGGCGGGAACGCTACCCAGCCGCTCACACCAAAAGAAGAAAAGAAAAAGAAAAAAACAGAATCCCCACACACACACTTAGCCTCACTGCACACACCCGTGATCTGGCGTCCCCGCCCACTTGGACGCCGGGAGAGAGAAGACTACTCAATCTCACTGCCGAGGGGGAAGTGCTGCCGCTGTGGGGGAGGCTCCTCACACGCACGCACACACACGCACGCACACGCACGCACACCACACAAGACGTACAAAAATGAAACGAAAATATAAGGGGGGACGTAGCTCAGCCCGCGCCACACTGCCGGGCTTCGCCTACGTCCCAAAAAAAACAAAAAAAGAAATTAAATAAACTCCAGACAAGGCCCCCGCGTCACTCCTGCGGGGGCTGGCGGCTCCGGCGGCGACCCACGTCTTCTCCCCGGTAGTAACTCCGCCGGCTCCGCGGGATCGCACTGAGGGAGACACAGAACAGCAGCCGGTCAGCCCTCCCTCTCCACCCCGTGCTGGTGACCCACGCACTCTCTCAAGGTTTCGCGGTGCCACCTCCCTTCCAGCTAGGGGATCACCTCCCCAGCACGCGCTTCCACGGGGTGGGGGCTCCCTTCGGCCCCGGCTGCGTCCGGAACCAAGCGTTGTTTTCCCCGCTCCCTCAGGGATTCCCCGCTAGAGCCCCTTCGGTCGCCGCTCTTCTGAAGCCGCCTAAAACACACAAACACACTCGCGCATCTCGCACACCAAAGCAAAAACCAAAAGAAATTAAACAAAGCAAACTCAAAACCCGCTCTGGGTCGCGACTCCCAGAGCTTAAAGAAAAAAAGCAGCAAACCAAAATAAACCCTAAACTCAGCCGTGCCGGCACGTTCAAAAAAAAGAAATCAAAAAACCTGGCTCCACGCTAAAATCCCGTGTGATAACCTCCGTTAGCGTCTCTGGCGTGTTACTCCCACTCACCTGCCTAAATAGTCCCAGCGAAAATTACACACAGACAGGCAACAGGTGCGGAGCACACACCAGGCAGCGAACACCGTCAATTACCAATTATTCCATCCCGAGCCCCCTCGCTCTCCCAGGGAGTGCAGCGCGGTCATGTCGGGAGGAACTCCTGACAGATTTCCCCCCCGCTTTATGGGTAGTCGCCCCCGACTACACCTCCTCAATGTACCGGCGCGGGGGCTGGCCCCTCGTCTCACGGGAGGAGCGACGAAGGGACGCATCTTCCGGCTGTGCAGGAGGCCCTGCCACTGCCTCCTGCTCCTGTTCCTCTAGGGGAGCAGCGGGCACCACTCCAGGGTTCCGGGCCGGGACCCACACCGGGTTCCACCCCCATACCCGACCTCGCTCCTCCGGCTCGGCCACCCGGCGGGTCTCTTCCGCAGGGGGGCCCCCCTGAACGTCGCCCACTGGGCAGGTGCGCAGGTTATTCCGGTGTAGGGTCCGTTCCTCACCACCGGCCTCCGGGCGGACCACATACACCGGCTTCTCCGGATCGACCTGGCGCAGCACAACAAACGGTCTGGGGCTCCAATGAGGGGCCAACTTACCATGCTCCCGCCGCCGGAAGTTCCGCACCAACACCCGGTCACCAGGCAGCAAGGGGAGGTCCCGGACTCGCCGATCATACCTCTCCTTGTCCCGGCCCTGTTGGCGCCGCACCCCCTCCAGCACCCGCTGGTACACCCGTAGCAGGGTCCGATGGTGATCCTTCACCCATCCCTCCAGGGTCCATCGCCGCTCGGGGGGCGGCACGTTGAGGGCCAGGTCCACCGGCAACCGGGCGTGGCGCCCTGTCAGGACAAAATACCCAGGGCATACCCTGTGCTGCTATGGACCGAGTTGTTATAGGCCTGCAACAGGGCCGGCAGGCGCTCCGACCAACGGGACTGCTCATCCTCTCGCAATGAGCCTAGGAGAGACAGCAGTGTCTGATTAAACCGCTCGCAGGCCCCATTGCCTTGGGGATGGTAGGGGGTGGTGCGGATCTTTGTACATCCGTACAGCTCACAGAAAGCCGCGACCATGGAGGACCCGAACGCCGCCCCCCGGTCAGAGAGGAGTCGCTCAGGGCAGCCCCAGTGCTGTATCACCGCACCCCATAGTGCCTTGACCGTGGTCGTCGCCGACTGGTCCCTGACAGGCACCGCCCACCCGTACTTCGAGAACAAATCCGTCAGCACGAGCAGGTAGGGGTACGGGTCGCCCGGGCGCCCCAGCGCAAGGTGGTCCATGGCCACCACCTCTAAGGGGTAGGAGGTGGAAAGAGGGACAAGGGGGGCCCTTACCTCCGGGCCGGCCTTGGCCACCACACACTGGCCACAATCTGCCGTCCAACGCCGCACGTCCGCCCCCAGACCCGGCCAGTAAAACCGCCGGCGTAAGGCAGTCTCCAGCTTGTTGGCGCACAAGTGACCCAGGGCCTGATGGTACCGCTGCCAGACACCCTGGGCCTCGCCCCAGGGCACCAGCACCTGCCACAACGGCTCCCCAGCAGCCCCGTCCTGCACCCGGCGGCAAAGGACCCCCCCTCGTAATTGGAGCCGCTCCCATTCCCTCCACCACCTACCTTCCTCGGGTGAGGCCTTCCTCCGCTCCTCCCGCCGAGGGGGCTCCCCGCTCTCAAGCCGCGCCGCCAGAGCCCGCAGATGCTCATCCCTCTGCTGTAAGGACGCCCAGTCCCACGCACCCTCAGCTGCGGCATCCAAAGCCACCTGCGCCACAACCACCTCCTCCCCAGGCAACCGAGACAGGGTGTCCGCATTAGCATTGCGGGACCCAGGGCGGTACTTTACCTCCAGATCATAGCTGGCCAACTGTGCCACCCACCGCTGCTCGGTCGCCCCAAGGCGCGCCATCCCCAAGTGTACTAAGGGGTTGTGGCCAGTGAAGACCGTGACCTTTGTGCCCCAGAGATAGTCCTTAAATTTCTCGGTCACGGCCCACTTCAGTGCCAGCAGCTCCAGCTTGAAGGCGCTGTAGTTCTGGTCATTCCTCTCCGCAGGGTGCAGGCTCCGGCTGGCATAGGCAATCACCCTCTCCTTACCCTCCTGAACCTGCGACAACACAGCCCCCAGCCCGTCCATACTGGCATCCGTATATACCCGGAAGGGCAACGAGAAGTCAGCATAGGCTAGGACTGGGGCGGAGAGCAGGGCAGCCTTCAACTCCTCGAAGGCGCGCTGGCACTCGGGGCCCCACTCCACCCGCTGTGTGCGCCTACCCCGAGCTGCCGTACCCACCAGCAACCCATGCAGGGGAGCCGCGATCTTAGCGAAAGCGGGGATGAACCGCCGATAGTAGCCGGCAAACCCGAGAAACGCCCTTACCTGCCGCACAGTCTCAGGGGCCGGCCAGTCCCGCACTGCAGCCGTTTTCTCCGGATCCGTGGCTACCCCCGCCCGACTGACGATGTGCCCCAGATATCGCACCTCCTTCCTCAGCAACTTGCACTTCTGAGGCTGGAGCTTGAGCCCAAAGCGCCCCAGGCGCTCAAACACCGCCTCCAAGTGCCTCAGGTGGGTGGAAAAATCTGGGGAAAAAACCACAACATCATCAAGATATATCAGCAGAGAGTCATGCAGCAGGTCACCCAAGCACCCTTGCATGAGGCGTTGGAAGGTGGCCGGGGCATTACATAGCCCAAACGCCATCCGCTCAAACTGATATAAACCAACGGGGGTAGCAAACGCGGTCTTTTCGCGGTCCCGTGGATCCACCGCCACCTGCCAATACCCACTGGCCAGGTCGAGAGTGGAATACCACTCTGCCCGCCTCATCCCCGCCAACGACTCCTCGATGCGGGGCAGAGGGTGGGCGTCCTTGTGGGTAACGGCATTCAGGCGGCGGTAATCAACACAGAATCGCCACGCGCCGTCCTTCTTTTTCACAAGGACCACGGGGGCTGCCCAGGGGCTGGAACTCTCGGTGATCACCCCACTCTCTAGCATCCCCTGCAACAGAACCCGCAGCTCGGGATAAAGGCCAGGGGGAAGAGGGCGATACCTCTCACGGCTGGGTGGAGCATTACCGGTCGGGATGCGGTGATACACCGCGTCGGTACACCCGAAGTCCTCCTCGTGGGCTGCGAACACCCCCGCCCACTTCTGCAGCAGCTCCTGTGCCTGACGGTGCTGCTCCCCTGTGAGTCCCTCTAGTTCCGGCGGGGGCAATGGACTCCCCACCCCCAAAGGGGCCTGGACGGTCCCCACAGTCACCTCTACCTCCCCAGGGCGGGGGCTCCGCAGCACCACATCGCACTCACCCTGAATCTGCGAGGGGTCAAGACAGGACAGGGTTGCCAAGGGGCGTCGTCGGGGTAAGGTCAAGGGATGGGGGTGCACATTCATCACACGGAGGGGAACCTTGCCCCCCCGTGGCCGAACCACGGCCCGGGCCACCTGCCACTCACCACCTTCCTCGAGCCCCTCCAACAGGCAGGGCAGGCCCTCTAGGTGTTCACCCCCCTCCACGCGGACCCACTGCACCACCTCGGAGCCGGCCGGCACTTCAGTGTCGTCGCTCCGACCCAGCCGCAGCGTTCCACGTTTCGGGGAGAGGGCCTGCACCTGGGCCCGGCGGCACAGGGCAAAAGCCCGCTCCCAGGCCCGCCGAGCACGGCCCTGCTGAGAGGCAGAAAAGGTTAGGGCACCAGGCTGTACACCCCTCATCACCTCTTCCCAACACTGGGAGATGATGTTCATCCCCAACAGGACGCTATCTGACCCTAAACAATGGTCCTCTACTACAATAACGCCCTTATCAGGGATGCGGACCCCCCCGACTACAAAATCGAAAACCACATACCCCACAAAGGGTATGTCTAGCCCATTGGCTGCCCGCAGGGACAACCACTGCAGAGCACCCGTGTCCCGCTCAGGAAGGCCCCCAAACCACTTCCTGAAAAACCCCTCACTCATCAGGGTGACCTGTGAGCCCGTGTCCAAGAGACACGGCACCTTAACCCCACCTACCTCCACCTCCACCTGGGGGCATGGCCCCAGGACCGCTACACGCTCAGGGCAGTCCTCGCCAGTGTCCCCTTGTACCCCGCCCGCGTGCCCTACCGCGGACGGGGTCGGGAGTTTAACGGCGCACGCTTGTGACAGTGGCGCTGCACATGCCCGGACTGCCCACATGCAACACAAATGGGCTGGCCATCAGCGTCCCACTGAAACCGCGCCGGCCCCCGACCCTGCCTGGCAGAGCAACGGCTCTCCGGGCCACGGGCCTGGGGCTCCCGTTCCTCTATGGGCGGGGTGGCTGGAGCCTGCGGCCACTGCTGTCGAAGCTCTGCGATCAGTGCTTTGCCCAGTGCGGCCACCTGTTCTTGGAGCTCCTGCCGCATTTCAGCCCGCACCTCGTCCTTCCAGCACTCCAGGTCCCCTGCCTGGAGCGGAACAGCCGGCAGCCGAGGTTCCTGCGAACGAGAAGCACAGCACATTGCCCCGTCCCCCCCCTGGGACTCCAGCTCAAGCTCGCGGGCCTCACGACTCACCTGCTGGAAAGTGAGCGCAGGCTGCCGCCTCACCTGCCTCTGCAGTTCCTGTTTAAGGGGGCCCCTCCGCAGGCCAAGCAGAAACTGGTCCCGCAACACCAGGCTGTCACCATCCACCGCCGGCTCCCGGGCCCGCCATTTGGCGTGCACCTCCCGTAGCCGAAGGAGGTACCCATCCAAACCCTCCTCCCGCTCCTGCGCACACTGGAAGAAGTTCTGGCGAACCACGGGTAGCGGTGTGGGGCGGGCAAACAGCTCCTCCAGCATGGCCCACAGAAGGGCGACTGTGTTGCGCTGCTCCACCGGCACAAGCAGCACCTCCCGGCGGGCACGTCCCTCCAGGGCCCCCATCAGAAAGTCAACCCTTTGTTCCTCTGTGAGCCCTTGTGCCCGGAGCATAGCCTGAACCTGTGCCCGCCACTCCCCATATCTGACCGCGCCTTCCTCCCCGGAGAATTTAGGGACCCAGGGCGCGCACATAAACCAGGGGACGGTGACGCCACCCGGCGGAAACGCCGCACCTGCTCCTCCCCGCTCATCCATTCTTGTGACAAGGCGGATCCTGCCGACTTACGCCAAGTTTGTTAGTGTCAGGAGTGACACTATGCCCAGGTAGTTCGCTCTCCTAGGGATCCGCCCGCCACAAGAATGCCAGGACAAGGTGAGTAGGAGCAACTCTTTATTCTTTTAAAAAAACACAAAATTTAACAAGGCAATTCATAAAATCTGAGACGCCGCTATCCCTCTCCCAGCGAAGCCCTTCCCCCTATCCTTCTATCCACCCCTGTCTGCCCTCCCCGGCTACAAACAGGCGGGAACGCTACCCAGCCGCTCACACCAAAAGAAGAAAAGAAAAAGAAAAAAACAGAATACCCACACACACACTTAGCCTCACTGCACACACCCGTGATCTGGCGTCCCCGCCCACTTGGACGCCGGGAGAGAGAAGACTACTCAATCTCACTGCCGAGGGGGAAGTGCTGCCGCTGTGGGGGAGGCTCCTCACACGCACGCACACACACGCACGCACACCACACAAGACGTACAAAAATGAAACGAAAATATAAGGGGGGACGTAGCTCAGCCCGCGCCACACTGCCGGGCTTCGCCTACGTCCCAAAAAAAACAAAAAAAGAAATTAAATAAACTCCAGACAAGGCCCCCGCGTCACTCCTGCGGGGGCTGGCGGCTCCGGCGGCGACCCACGTCTTCTCCCCGGTAGTAACTCCGCCGGCTCCGTGGGATCGCACTGAGGGAGACACAGAACAGCAGCCGGTCAGCCCTCCCTCTCCACCCCGTGCTGGTGACCCACGCACTCTCTCAAGGTTTCGCGGTGCCACCTCCCTTCCAGCTAGGGGATCACCTCCCCAGCACGCGCTTCCACGGGGTGGGGGCTCCCTTCAGCCCCGGCTGCATCCGGAACCAAGCGTTGTTTTCCCCGCTCCCTCAGGGATTCCCCGCTAGAGCCCCTTCGGTCGCCGCTCTTCTGAAGCCGCCTAAAACACACAAACACACTCGCGCATCTCGCACACCAAAGCAAAAACCAAAAGAAATTAAACAAAGCAAACTCAAAACCCGCTCTGGGTCGCGACTCCCAGAGCTTAAAGAAAAAAAGCAGCAAACCAAAATAAACCCTAAACTCAGCCGTGCCGGCACGTTCAAAAAAAAGAAATCAAAAAACCTGGCTCCACGCTAAAATCCCGTGTGATAACCTCCGTTAGTGTCTCTGGCGTGTTACTCCCACTCACCTGCCTAAATAGTCCCAGCGAAAATTACACACAGACAGGCAACAGGTGCGGAGCACACACCAGGCAGCGAACACCGTCAATTACCAATTATTCCATCCCGAGCCCCCTCGCTCTCCCAGGGAGTGCAGCGCGGTCATGTCGGGAGGAACTCCTGACATCTACAGTGACAGTCTTAGTGCCTTATTATAATCTTTCAGGCCAAACAAAATGAATGAAAATGAAGGAGTGGTTTGCAAAACAAATTCAAACTCGTTTTCATCTGAACCCAGATGAATTAGGATGCAGACCCACTCTGCATGCCCTCATATTTGATTAGGATGCAAAACAAATGTATTATCTGCAAGCAAACTGGACTTGAGGGAAAGGAATTGGCCTTTTTGTTTAAGATTACTTACGGTTTTAAGAGAACTGTTTGTGACACATTTTAATAATGGTGCCACTGTTACAGATTGTACTTTTCCTTCAATGTTTGATGTTCCTGCAGATCCGGGTTGCCTAAATATGACTTCAAATCAGAAACACATTGCTTGATATATTCAGAGCACATGAAGATATTTAAATATCTTGCCAAAGAAACAGGAAGCTGTTGAATAAATGTGATTATTTTAGTGTCCTGTGCACTGACAATCAAAACACAGAGTAATACTTCTGAAATCAATGCCTATGTATTTTCAGTAGATTCCCGATTTATGTTGGTTTGTTTGTTTTGGCAGCCAAGAAGCAAAACTACTGTACCAATATTTAGTTTGTGTGGAAAACCCGATTGATGCCAATTTCAAACATTTATACTCTTAGTTCATCAGTGCCTTCCCCCAGGGGATATTGTCCTGCATAATGCTCATTTTACTTTAAAATACAACAATTGGCACACATTAACAGTGCTGAGTACAAGCTTTTGTTGCAAAATGACAATGTTCGTTTATGTCAATGCATTGCATCCATCAGCCTCCTACAAGAATGTGCAGATAATGCAGCAATGTCTCTATAACGCAAGAGAACACTACTTGTGGATATGGCGTTTTATCATTTTGAAATTTTAAAGGTCCTATGCAAGTATACTAGCAGGTCAGTTAGTTACTTTCTTCACTTTGGTTGTTTTTGATGTTTTTTCAGACAGATTTTTAATGTTTTTAAAGTTTTTAATACTCGCTACAAAATATACTCAACCCATTGGTTCTGCTGTACATAAGTTCTTTTTCAATAATGACATGGAATGGAGACCAACAATGAGAGACAAAACAATGCAAGAAAAGAGGCTTTTAGTTTTTATGTATTAGCAAAAATAAGACCAGCCTTATATCCTTTAAAATGAGAATTGCATTATATATGAGAACTATGGGATTACCTAAAATAATCCTAGTTAACAATAATGTTAATAATATATAATAATAAGTCTTCAATAATAACAAATTCATTTCATCTTTTTACTTTCATCCACAAATTATGCAGTATTTTTGATTGGTCAACACAAACAATGAATGAAAAAATAGAATTTTAAAATCACAACCCTTGGAGAAACCACTGACATACAGACAATGAATGCTCTCCCTGTAACTGCATCTTCAGTCACATCACCCCACACTAGCACTAGGAAGCATGTATTCACTCAGTTATTAATTCATGGAATAGCTTGCCAGTTTTCATAGTGATAGATGCTCACAGAGAATTCCAGCCCAGAAATGACCAAATGTATACTTTATAATTAGTACGTTTTGCATACTTAATTAGTTACCCTTCATCAGTATACCTATTCATACAAATTGACTGCAAATGCAGACATATTGTAACTTGTTGTATTTTATTACAGAATAAATATTTTCAGTTTTCCTTTTTGCATTTGTCATTTAAATACCTGAAAATGAGAGATTGTTTTTGAAGTATAAAATCAAATTAATATTCAGTGGTCTACAATTAGTCATTATATGATTGTTACATTTTTTATTCATTACAAGTTAAATTTATTGGACACAAATTTAGGAACAGTATAACTGACCTCTAACATGACCTCTATCAACATTATTTCAAATTCAGACAGTGGCTGTAACTACCATGGCCAACCCATGAAGACACTAAGGTCATGACCTCTGATATTTCCTTTGAGTCTCCTCTGATTGATCTCTGTTGGTCCGTTTGAATCCACAGAAAAATAATTCAACAATAATACTTCACAAGCAGGCAAGTTCATACTCCTAACCTTCAAAGAGACATTTATTGGACCGGTGGTCAGATTCTGAACATGTTCTTGATGATCAGAAGAGGATGGCAGCAGGTATGATCACATTAATTTAATGGTACCGAGCTAGCTAGCTGTTTTGATGCATGGAAAATTTTCAGGGCAGGCTAATTAGCTCACTGCCTTGGCTTTAAATTAGCTAACAGCAATGGGTCAAATATGTTACAGCTAATTGCTGACATTGTGTTAATGTACATTTTGCCCTGTAGCTGCCATGCCATGTTAATTGTTGCTTCTTCTTTTTACAATATCGAACAACATTGTCTATGGAGAGTTTTTAGTTATCCATTTTTTTTTAATTCTGTATAAGGACTATTACTGATGTGTAACTCATAATATTTAATTGTATTAGTGCACCTATCTCTTTAGCAAGTTACTTTAACCTAGCATAAACTACAAAACTTGCACCAGATCTACTATTGTTGCTGTTTCAGAAGTCATTACAGTATGAAAGTAAGGTGTTATGTTATCTGGAGATGCAGCTAGTTCTGGCTAGTATTTTAGCTGCTATTTACTAAAGAATGAACACGCAAAATTAAATCATTAGAATGTGTACGTTTCACATTCAGAGCAGAACAGGTTATTCTCAGTGGCTTCCTTCTCCAGGACTGTGCAAGAGTACAGGAGTAGGAAGCCACTGAGGATAATCACCAGTGGGCTATCTGGCTTTGGTTATGTGCTTCCATAATAACACACAATGGCATGTCATATATATTAGAGGTGACATGTTCCTAAGGTGCAACTTGACATCATGAAATGCTTTAAAGTTGCATATCACTCAATGGCCTGGCTTGACTTTAGTGTACAGCTGTTGTCTTAGAGGCCTGAAGTCTCATTCATGGGTCCCCTGCCACAGTGCATCTTTATATCTTTTATTAATGGAAAAACTGTTGCATTAGCAAGGTTCTCGTGAAAATTAGGCAAAGCAGTTAACCTACACAATGACGGGACATTAACTTGGTTTGTGTGCTTAGTCCATCCAGCAAAGTGCATTCCCAAAGATTCCTTTAGTGTCTCAGAAGTTAAGTGCTACAGCAACAGTTTCTATCTGTGACACATTCTGTTACAGTAACAGTCCTTTTCTGAGGCAGATTCTCTGTTATGATAACAGTTCATATCTGAGATACATCCTGTATTACAGCAACAATTCATGTCTGAGACACATTCTGTTATTAAAATAGTCTTTCATATCTGACACATCCTCTGTTACTACATGTCTGAAATACACCTTTTGTCACAGTAAGTCTGGCATATCTATCACGTTCTCTGCTACAGTAACGGTTTGTTACACGTGTTCTGTTACAGGAGCAATCTTTCATACCTGACACATCTTGTGTTACATTAACAGCCTTTTATGTCTGTGTAGGGATTGTTAGACTTCCTCACATGGACCACCAATTATGTAAGGGACATGTCTATCCCCAGAAGCACCGGCCATTTGGCGAGGATAGTTAACATTCCTCAATGAACGTAATAATTTTTAAAAATTAGGTCTTTTAAGCCTATTAGAGCCCAGTTTGTTCATACAAAACACAGATGAAATGACAATGTAATTAATAAAACAAGTTTATTAACACAACACAGACAAAACGAAGTCGGAGGTCAGGTGAAAGTAAGGACAGGAACAACACGATGAATAATCAGGCGGGTATGAAACAGACGAAACTGAGATAAACTGGCAACAAGACAGAGACAAGCAGTATAAATATAGGGCTGGGCTAATGAGGCGATGGGAAGCAGGTGTGCAGGCAGGTGGGTGGAGGCAATCAGCAAATCAGGTGAGCGGGGACAGGGCGGAGAGCGGGGCAGCAGAGCCATGTATAGAGAGAGTTTGGACAACTCCAACATAAGGCGCCATTTTGTAACCTCAAGTCCTAAGGTTCTACAGTGCATTCCTATGTACTAACATGCTAAGTTGAAGTAAAATGCTATTTTCGCCACTAACAGGCTCATAAATGTTATTATAAGTGTCGTACAAGAAGGACAGGATCCCGAAAAAAATACTCCCATGCCTGTGTACCCTAATAACTGCAAGGAAACCCTAAAACAACTATTGGTAGTAAGTCGTTAGAAGCAGTCAGTGTTTACCTTTCTCTTCTTCCGTTCCCTCACGTAATCTTGTAGGCTAACAGTGGAGTTCGTAGAAATTTGTAGAAGTTCATTGCAAGGGATTAAAGTCACTCAAAAATCATGAAAGAAACATTATTATTATTATTATTATTATTATTATTAGGGCTGTCAATGTTAATGCGTTAACGCTCGATCGCAATTAATCTGGAAACTTTAACGCGTTAATTTTTTAACGCAAATTAATCATATTATCAAGTTTGACCGCAACTTCCTTCCGTAATTCCAGCGCGGATATTTACCTGGCGGAATTACTGAAAGCCATGGGAAACGCAGATGTGCTGAACGGCAAATTTCATTTTAACCCTTTTGCACATAACTTATTTGTTATGGTATGTAGTGAGCATGTTACCTTATATGGTTCGTTATGTTTTCATTTGCGTTATTAAGTTTCTCATGGATTTAAGTTAGCTAGAATTAGCTAGAATTTCTCCAATCTAGTGTTCTAATCGCACCAGTTTTAGCATATGCACTAAACGGCTAATCACACCAGTGTGACCCTATGTGTGAAAGGGTTAAAAATAGATAGAAAAATAGATGAAAAATAGAATGAGCCAGAACAGAATGGCACAGATAATCAGCTACATAACTGCTTCATCTGTAAAAAACTGGTGATGTGAAATATAAAGTCAATGTTTAAAAAAAAAAAAAACAACAATATTTATTGCATCCCTGTTATCGTGAATGGGCACTGGGATGACACTTAGGTTACAACATGGCACCCATGAGTCACATGATAGTCCCTGAACCAATCATAGCGCAGAACAGTTGACACTCGAGTTGTCCAAACTCTCTATACACGGCTTTGCGGGGCAGGGCTGGAACACATGGGAACCGTAAACAAAAGCACATGGACCACATTGACAGACAGGGAGAACACAAAAACAACAGCTAGGGGGCCAGAGTACTGACAAGAATATCCAAACAGATGACGAACAGAAAATGGATTAATGACTGAATCATGAAAAAGGTTATTGTCAGACAGGACAACCTGAAAAGGGGAAACATGATGATAATTTTAAGTGTGTGGCTGAGACAAACAACAGGAGATCATGAAGTGATAACCGTAGTTTGACATGCGCTGGCAAAACTGCACTGGCCCAACTATTTGTAAGTCAACCTAACCAGTCTCGTAATGGTAACTGTAATGCTGAAATTATCATTGTACAAATCATGGATGTGTCTAATCACATCTCATTCAAGGATCAATTCAGCTAAGTTAGAAACAATGCCAGTATTAAACAATAATACTCATCAAGTTATTCAGGAGGGCCAGTCTATCAGACTTGAGGGGATGGAAGCTCATTTGTGGAAGGCCTACTGGGAGGCTGCAGTCCGTTTTCCACGGGAGGCTACTGGGTTTGTTGCCAAAGACAGAGAGATGCGCATCACTGGAGGTCTTCTGGCGTCCTTGCTAGGTACAGGTGTCATCGACACAAAAATGACATTCAATGCATTCACTTTTTCCGACAGCCTCCAACTTCGTGTTGGGCCACTGCTTGCTTCCAGAGCCAGTTGTGGATTTATAACGGAGCGTACTGCAAAGAGCTTGGTTGTCCTTGGTTGTTTTTTGGTATCAGATTCATAAACGAGCGCTTCGTCTTCTGATTTCTGATTTGTTCACCCCCCGCCCCCTGCTCCCCGCTCTGCTCTCTAACTTCCGGAGCTACAAATGCAAGTTGGTTTTGCAACAAGCTTATCACAAGAAGTGTTGCAAAAGTCAAGGCGCGCAGATTTGAAGTTGCAGGGACCAATTCAAGATGCTGTAATCACTGAGTTGTGGTTGTAATCACCGAGCTGTGGTTGTACTGGAAAATGGACTCAAGTAAAAAAAATATATATGATTAAATGTTGGATTATGTGAATATTTTCTATGAGTGAAAATTTAAACATACGAGTTCAGATTTTTGTTCTACAAGTTCTCAGTGTATTCTACAAGTACTCAAAATCAAGTCTACAAGCTCTCGCATTTTACAACGTATTTACCTTCATACCCTGTCAGCCTTTTCCTGTTGAAGATGGAGGAAAAAGTTATTTTAACAGTCTTGCCTCTCTAAAGGGGCATTACCTTGGTTTGTGTGCTTGATGCTGCCATCCAAATTCATTTTCAAGGGTTCCTTTTCAAATAATTATTTTCTTTTTTCAAACTTAACAGAAATTTTCATTTCTGTTAAGTAAATGGAAAATAGCAATGCAGTAATGCAAACTACCATTTTGTTCAGAAATCTGTCCAAGCTTATTTGATTGTAAATGGGGGTATCACTGAGGATATAAACTGGCTAATAACAGCTGCCACCATTACTGGCTTTTTAAAATAATGAGCTGTGTGTCTTTTCTGCAATTGGCATTGAATGAAGCAGTGAAGAATAATATATGAATAATGAATAAATTATTTGTTTGTGTTGTTTTGTGGGATGGTCTTGGCTATTTCATATGAATGCTTGATTAAAAAAATTGCGTTCCTAACAAAACAATTGCAATTGCAAACATGAATCTGAAACAAACTGTCTCGTGTTAGCTGGATTAATGCAATTACTCCAGGAGGCAGGACATGTTTGATAAAGAAACAAATGTTTCATTAGCCTATTAAACTAATTTACTCTGTTGCATGAATGAATTGAAATATAAATTAAGGAAATATGGAAATGTATAAATATGCATGCAATGAGTTTTTCTGTCCAAATAAAGTGAACTTTGTTGTTTTTTTTTTGTTTCACAGAAACACGAGTGCTGATAGATGATTTCAGTCTTTATATTCAGTTTCCGGATCACTGCTTCACTGGTAATGCCTCTAACTGCATGCATTCCTCTTATACAATATGCCTTTTATATTGATAGACATCAAATGCGTAACATTTTAGCGAAATGATTGAAATGCTTTGCAAATGAACAAGAACATTTCCGTGTGTTATTTATCTATGTCAGGGCTCCCGCCCCCTAGCTGTTGTGTTTTTGTTTTTCCCTGTCCATGTGCTTTTGTTTTCCTTGTGTTCTAGCCCTGCCCCGCTCTCCTCCCACCTGATTGTCTCCACCTGCCTGCCTGCACACCTGCTTCCCATCACCTCATCAGCCTAGCCCTATATCTACCCTGCTTGTCTCTGTCTTGTTTGCCAGATCGTTTCAGTGTTCCCGCCTGTGTTTCCCTGTTTGGATTTTGCTGGTTTTTGCCTCGCCTGTTCCTCAACATTGTCTTTGCCTGCCCTTCTGTCCTGATTGCTTGATCTGCCTGCCTTCACGGTTTGACCCTGCCTGTTGCTGTTTTGATCCTTGTTTTGCCCTTGGACTGCCTACCTGGTATTTTGCCTGCTTATTTGACGATTCTGTTAATAAACGCCTGGAATTGGAGCACTTGTGGTCTGCGTCTGAGTCCGTGCCTAAGTCCTGACAATCTAAGTGCACCTTACTGTCATGCAGTCTATTATTTCTTAGGTGTCAACCACATGAAAACAAATATAGAGCAGGTAATTAATGCAAAAATGCTCTGGGAACAAGGGATTCATTGAAAATGTTTATAAATATGTCACTATTAATCCCTTCATTTGTGATTATAATCATTACCTTCCTTTATTATTGTTGTTACTATTATTCATCTGCTTCTTAATACGATGATGATGATGATTATAATTATTGCCACTGCTATTATTACCATTAACATTTGACATTGCTGTGCTATGGCAGTGGGGACTTCATCATTGTCCATAGTATGTAGGGATTAAAAAAAAAATCCTACTAGGATACAACAGGGACTTCTAAACCATTACCCTTTGCTTTATTTACATTGTAATTACATTAGGCTTGCTGTCACTTGCTGCCTGTTTGAAATCTAAACTGAATATGGAAGGATGCAGAGGTTGAGTGCTATACACACACAAAGCATATTCTAAATTGGAGCAGGTGTGTGAGCATGTGCGTGCATTCGTATGTGTACATAGGTGCGTGTGTGTCTGTCTGGCTGCATGTGCATTTCTGTGTATGTGTGTGTGTGCATGCGTGTATGTATGTGTTTGTGTGTCCATTTTTCTTTTGTCCATTTGTGATAAAACTTGATCAAATGTATTGCATTCCAATAAAAATTTGCTTCAACTGAACTTTTGTTACTGTGCTAAGAAATGTTCCCCCTTTTAGAGGAATCTAGCTCCTCATTCATCTGTGCCACCCCATCTTCTTGCTTAATTCTGTCACAATTTGGGGTGATGCACCCTCTCTTCTTGTTTGCTTGATTATTCAAGTGCTTGAACTTCGGTGATAATCACACACAATTAAGTGGCCAATAACAGCAACTCTAAAAAACAATGTACATTTCCCATTGTAGTGTCTTGACCCCCTATCTTGGAGTGATAATTGATATTTAAATGTAGAATAATATACCTGTTAGCCATGGATCTCCTCCACCTGCATCAGTATATTTCTGTCTTTTATAGGGGGACCCCCTGAACATACATAATTAAATGTTTTCAATCTTTTGTTTTCAATTTCATCAGTGCATGGAGGCAGTGCTGTTCTAATCTTGAAGTTCAGTTTTGTTCTTCATGCATGTTAGAGATTCCTGCACAAATTTGCATGATTTTTAAATAAAAAATATTTTTACTGCAGTGAAGCATTTAGCTTATTTACGAGGAGAGGTTATGCTAATGATTGGGGGTTCAATTGAACTAATCGCAGCTGCAAAACATCTCATTTTAATAATTCATCAGGCTTGTCGCAAGGCTCCACCCCTAAAGTAGGCATCTTTAGGCTTCTTACAGGAACACCAAGGACCCAAGTTTCCAACAGGGGCTAAATTGCAAAGACGAATTTCTCTAGATATAAGAAGAAAAATATTGCACAATTTTTTTTCACTGCTGTTGCTATTTAATTTCCACCTCTTCAGCCCAACACAGTGGTACTGCATTACTATATTAGGCTGAGCCTTTCAGAATTATGAAATTGTGAGGTCACACTAGTCCTCTCAAACATAATGCGGACTTTACAATTACACAAAATAGATCATGTAGAACAAGCGTTGTAGAACAAGTGTAAGATTCTCTGTACTTTCATTGGCATATTTATGGACATTATAGACATTCATTCACGTGTGTTACACTGCCTCCACTGACTATTGAGGACAACACAAACTTAATATTTCTGTGTATATCATTGTCCAGTAGTACCTGTTCCTTGAAGACTTCAGCTGACAGCAGAGACATGAGTCTGAGAACAGTCTGTAGAATTCAGAAATTTTGCCACAGTGAAGCAGAACTCAATATTTCTCATCCAGGAATGGGCCAATGCCCAATACTAAGTGGAAACACATGTTGCATTCCAGGAACAGCAAAGATTTCCTTGAGTTCATGCCGAAAGGAAGCAGGGCCCATTTGGCCGCAGAATTTGGCAGAGATTCGGAGAGATTAAGGATGATGAGGAGAATGATGGGGTTCCAAATATGGCCCTCTAATCTCTGTATCCATCATTGTGCCACCCACCCTCTAGATCTCATAAAAAATGGCAGGTGCAGTGAAGAGAATGTGTCCTTGGTCTCTTGCATCTACAGCATATGGTAAAGTTGGAGTTCCTTCAGGGGCATGGCTTTCTGGCAGCCAAATAATACAAGTTTCTGTACTTCACTGATGGAAACTCTTCTCCTTTATCTCAGCAGAGAGCTCTTGTGCTGTTTTGCTTTTCAATTTTAACCAGCTGGTGTGAAAGTGTAAGGGATAAGACAGAGAGCATCCAGAGAGCACTCCAGGAGCTCAGAGAAGAAATTGCATCAATGGTGCAGCACAAGTGAGACTAAAGTAAAACTAAAGAAGCAGACAAGAAAAGAAACATATATTGTTTAATATCTTCCCACAATCTTGGGCACCCACGTTAACATTTGACTATTCAGGTTAGGTTCTGGTCCATGAAAGAGCGGAATCCTGCTGCTTGCCTTTTTTTAATAGCAACAATGGGCAGCAATGTGGCATAGTGGCAAGGAACAGAGCCTGTAACCCAAAGGTTGCCAGTCTGATTCTTTGCTGGGGCACTGCTGTTGTGTTCCTGGGCAAGGTACTTATCCCTTGCCTTACAATTATATCCAACTGAATTAATGGACAACATGTAAAAAATTGTAAGCTATATTAAGTTGCTCTGGATAAGAGCACCTACGAAGCATCTACAATGTAAATAAACTTCATTAAGTCTTGAAGATGTTGGCTGCCCTTTCCATAGAGATGGACCTAAATCGATGTGCATTTACCAGGAACGAAAAATGTTGGTCTGGAGTGCAAACTTGATCAGAATCCCAATGATACCATGTCAGAGGTAATTGTTTTCTATTAGTTAGCATTTCCATGGGCAGTCGCTGGCCTCTGCATCCGGCAGTGCCATAAGGCATTAACCTTGCCATTTTTATTCTGTGTCTGTATTTATTAGATACCCCTCACTTTTCCACCTGGAGATACTGCATGTCAGAGTCCGACTTTTGCATCTATATGTCACAGCACTATAAATTAGATTACATTTTTGACATTCAAGCAGTAAGTGAATCTCGGCATCTAACAATTTTTGTTGTTAGAACTTTAAGGTTGCCTGTGACCTTCTCTCTTTACATTATTGGGCTGAGATTAAAACCGTGACTATCTATCAAAACACACTTACAATATGAGAAGGAGAAATGCTTCAATATGACAGTGTTTAAAAACAATGAGATTTTACTCCTGACAAATCTGTTTAGCTTATCTTATTGCATACAAATTAAAGAGGCACTTGTCATTCTGGATTTACAATAATATGGTACCTTACCAGGAGACAGAAAATATTATCGTAGACTGGATTTGAACTTGCAGTCCTGACCTCCAAACCGCACTACTGTACTGTACTGTTCTATAATCAAAATTAAGTAAAGAGCATAAGCCCCCACCCACTTTTATTTTGAATAGACGGGGATAAATTGAAGGGAAAAAAGATTCTGTTATCTCTGAGCAAAGGAAACAGTTAAAATGAAGGGAATAATTCAATCGAAGTGGAAAATATAATCTGGCCCATCAGAGAATTTAAGGTAATGTTTTCCTCACTGCTCCTGCACAATGTTTTACTTTTACTTAAATCTGTCATAAATATAATATATGAGACATAATAAAATAACCCCTGCCTTAAGTGGTTCATCGAAAGTTCTGGTTAAATCACTTTGAATCACTGCCCCCCAAAAACACTGCATTACAAAGACTTAGCATACATTAATGACAGGCTAACAAAGCTCACATGTGAAGAAAATCTGCATTAGGTTGACAGCATCATTAGCATTTTATATGAACTTTCTAAATAAGCTTTGTCATAAAAAGAGGAAAACAGTTATATAATACCACACAAGGAGAAATTTGTAGTCTTCGTTTTTTATAACCCTTTATTCTCTCCAGAACCCTGCAGAGACAAATTCATACTTCAGACTCATTTCATGAACATTTTCAGCATCTGATATGCCATGCCATAAATCACGCAGGGAGGCCGTGCATTCAGATCAGTCCTCCACAATGCCAGATCCAAGAGGGGATGTGGTGCCAGTGGAGATTTCCTCCTTAGATAACAACACGCCCTGGAAACCTTTTATTCACAGCAGATCAAGGCTGATTTCCAATGGTAAATAAATCACTCAGTCAGCAGGTGGTATCGTGAAATGGGGTGATCTTCATGATCCTTTCTCTGAATTTAATTTTAAGCTTGAAGGTTGGGAATGAGGAAGAGCCATGACCTACAGCAGAAGACCTGGCTGAGTTAGCATCACCAAAACACATTGGGCCTTAAAACCCTGCAGATGTGGAAAGTAGATGCTCTTGATATGGACCACAGACAAACTGTAATCATATGTGACGACCGAACAGTCTTGTCTCATCCAATTGGACTGAATTGAACGCTGTGTGATGCTGGTTATGCTTTTCGGGATTGCCCCTCTCTGGGTCAATCCCTCTTGTTGCAGCTCACTATTGTAAATCACACCCCTGAAACCAAACAAACGCGTTGGTGTAAAGCAATGGGTTTTGGAAAGAGTCTCGCAGTGTCAGCAGCTCAGTCTTGGCTGGCTCCCTCTAATGTGCCATGCTACAGGGAAAGGCACTTTTCAGTTTCAGTTTCTCGAGAGGCACTCTACAGTTATAAATATTCATGGAAATCAATACATATTTGGCAATAAGAAAGAGGGCAAGGACCCCGTATTGGTGCATCAGTATTTACTACTGTGATTTATTTATTTTACAGGGGGATAGCTCCAATGGGCTAACCCCTTAAAATGGAAAAAATAAAAATTGAAAATTCAGCAAGGCAGCCAATGTTTTTGTTTACTGAGGCAATATGGCAGTTCATAATTGTCAGCTGAGCTCCTCAGACAATTAAGTAAAGGCTTTTGCAGAGAGGCCCTGTGAGGCCTAGTTAATGCTGCTCTGTGGCCACTGGTCCATTGGCTGTCAGTCTGTTGCTGAGAAAGACAGGTTGCGCTCCTTCGAGAAGCTCCCCCCTCTGCCAGATCTGGAGTATCCTCGAGGCTGATGTGGCGTCTGTGTGAAGATGGATGTGCTTCAATCCCCGGTTTCTCACCCACAGCTCTGGGTCTTTCTTTTGGTGCATGGAGGAGGTTCTTTTTAATTTCGCCTTTTTTGACTCCTCGCTGCAAAATAATGCCACAACCACTGCGATAGTCTTGGTCCCCGTTTAGTCAGAGAAGCAATCAAAAGCTGTGGAACTGTGAAATCGTACAAGATGGCAGTTTAAGCAATCATTCAGTGTATTTCTAACCTTAGTTTGATGAGTTGTAAAAAATGTGTTGTAACCAGTGGGTCAAAGTCTTGCGAAGCAGCAGTCCCATTGTGCTTGCACCTCATATGCCAGAGTACATGTCAAATGCAATTACATTCAGAATAATCTAATCTGTGGTAATTGTGGTGTGTAATTACAATCAATTCACCATGATTATGATTATAATTACAAAATGCACACTGTTGAATGTATTAAACAAATTCTACATTATTCTCAGAAGGCTTTTTGCATACATTACTATATGGCTACACTTGCTTCAATACTGGTACCATAAGTATTAACATAAACCTGCTGAAATGCACTCGCACATTATACCTGTCATATATTTACATGTAACAGGAGATAAATAATATAGAAGATAAAAAATATATCTTATATACCTTCTTAAAATATTAATAATTAATTCCAGGTATTCAACAGATATGATAGTCTGGCTGTCAACAGTTTCTGAGATGCTAAGCAACAGATGCAGGAGAGGGAGAAGATAGGAGGGGAGTAAAGAGGGCTCTTGATAGAAATCTCAGTGCACCCTACTGGCATGCTCCAGAAACCGAGAGATTGAAATGTTTTCATGTTATTTTTTTCTCAGACAAAATCAATGACAAATAAATCCTAAATTCTTCTCCTTCATCTCCAAGTTCAATAGGAACGTCTTTCAGATGTGAAATTAATTCTCTTAAGCTTCCCCTTGCTGTCTCCAGTTGTCCATATCAGGAAAATCATCATGTGTCTCTCTCCAGGCTTTGATGGAACTCAGGGCAGACTCAGACCTCTAGCTTGGTGCCCTCTGTTTTGCCCCCTCATCTTCCCCAGTCTGTGCTAGGTTTTTCTTCCAGATCATGTCCACAATGTATGTACTGTATGACTGCAATACAACCATCTGAACAGCTAATGCAGCCCTTTGACTTCTGATAAATGAATGCATATCATCATCATTGTCACCATCATTTATCTTTATTAATGCACAAGTGCAGACAGAATATTGTATAACAGATTAATTATATTAAAGGAACTGTATTTACATGGGTATTTACATGGGTCACCTGGTTTGTTCGCAATCCTGCTGTGTCAGATCATAAATTCAGACAACTGCAAATTATATCCGCTAATAGCAGCTTTTGCCTGACAGATCACTCTCTCAAATGCTGTCAACACATATTTTAAGGCTGATCCCTTATAACATACAACACCCATCCTGCAAAAGTTTTCTTTTTCATGTAATTTGCACCGGTAACACAAGAAATATTTTGTTTTTTGGAATGTAACTTTGTCCCATTTAAATTTCCGAAGAGTATATTTAGGAATTTGAATTGATTTTATTTACTTGCATTTATTTAGTGTGCCAAGCTTTGCCATTGCCCCGTTTCAGAAATTAAACGAGTAAGTTAAATATTATTAATATTATTGATATGTTTCTGTGCAATCTCTTTCCGTATTGATATTCAAGGCCTTAAAGCTAAAGCTGCCTGTTGTCTTTTATTTGGAGCTAACAAAGTAATGTGAGTGACCTCACAATGATCTTTTTCAGGATGCTCATTAGTTAGAGTCTATGCTTGTGTAACAGTAGGGAATAGGGAATAATAGCCAGACCCCGCCACCCTAGGAATCTCACCTAAGGAAGTACATGCCCAATAAACCAAGAAACTTTTTTGTTACAAGCAAGGGACCCTTTGGTTCTTTATATTGAAAAAGGGCAGAGACGTGTTTCCATGTATCAAAATACAATTTTATTAAACATATTGAGTCCTGGAAGTGTCTGTGGAGAGAATGAAATGCAAGAAGACAGACAACTGCCTAATTAAGCTGACAACATAATATGAGGAATAAGACTACTTTATTTTACAGAGAATAAATCTCCTTTCTTTATCAGAATTCAAAAATAGAAATATTTAAAATAATGTGGCCCTTACAATATCCACCCACTTCCAGAATGCTTAGCTAAACATGTCAAAAATCCTAATTTACTAAATCACTGTTCCAAGTAGTGGGCTATCAACCAGCTGGGGGGAGGTATACTTACTACGGGATCCAAACAAGTGCTGAGTTACTTACCACCTCAAGTGCAGTGCCTCTCTGAAACACAAACCAGTGGCAAACATGTGACCCAGTGCAATTAACTTTATCGTGCATGCAGAGTGACAGGACAAACCACTATAGGCTAACCCCCCCACCGAACGATAGTATAACCCACTAGCACAAGGAACCCGAAATACAAAATTATACTAAAATACAGTCTAAAAACAAATTTTAAAAGAGACACCAGTTAGTTTTTCCACTCAGACTCAACTACAAAACAGATTTCTCTTCATTTTTAGTTTGAGTAATCAGATTGCTACAAGAGAAAAACAAACACAACGTATAACATAAGCAATATTTAGCTGGACAAAACAACAGCTAGCGTCAGGCAGCCCTAAGAAATACAAACAAAGAATCATTCAGTATTCTCATCTTGACATAGACACCATAAGGCAATCCTACCACCACCTACCCTGGTTTACCTCTGCAACTGAAGAGAGTTATACCTCAGCCAGCGCCAAATCAAGGCAGAAAGTCAAGTGCTGGCTACAGATACCTGTTAACAAACCAGATAACAAGATGGCATTTAACCGTAGTGGATGAAACAGAAACATTTGGTAAACACTGGATAATCACGCACCTGTAGATGCAACTCGGAATGAGTAATTGTTCTAATTCTAATGGTGTGTTCATGAAAGTGGGACTGCCAGTAAAAATACGAGCAATTCAAAAAACTCTTAATAACACTGCTATACATAGGCACAACAAGTTTCTAAACCTACCTTTAACGAACCAGGAAGGAAGCCTACGAAAGCTCAGAGTGGCCACAAAGTCAAAAACATACAGGTAGGACTACAAGTGTTCGCCTTATATAGAAACTATGTCATTAGCTGAGCAATCACAGAGGCGAACACTGCTATGTCTCTGCATGTCACAGCCCTTCTTACCCTACTCTCAGCTGCCTCAGGCAAGTGATGTACGTTTCAATGCCTTCCTGTGGTTGCCCATGTAGTTCTCCGCAAAGCTTGTTCACTGGTGCTGGGCTGATCAACAAGTTCACTTGAAGAGCTTGACTGTGCTGGAACTTGATCTTCAGTAGTAGGGACAGGACTCACCTGTGCTGATGGATGTAAAGAGTTGGGGGTGCTAGCTGTACAGAGGAACATGGAGGCATGGAGGCTGCAGTCGGGGGTGTCTAGTCTCTGGCACCAAGACCCACATCTCTCCTTCCAGGGGATCTTCATCCTCAGCTGATAAGGCTGGTCCACCATCCTCCTTGGAGCAAACACTAGGGGTACCTTCAGAAGACAGACTTCCAGGTTGGATTTTCAACAATGTTGTATATACATATTTTACCTTTTCCGGGTCATCTCGGGGAGCGATGGTATACACGGCACCTCCATCTTTTGGTACCTTAAGAACCTGATACACAACTGAACTCCATAAATCCTGAATCTTATTACGGCCCCTAACATTGAGGTCCCTCAAACATACCAGCTGACCTTCTTGCAATGGGATGTTCTAGACTGTCCGATCTTGCCGTTACTTATAACGGTCTGCCGCAACCTTTAACCACTCTCTGGCCCCCTCAAAAGCCATCTGGAGTCTCATCTGATGTTCCAGCACCCAGTCATGCACACTCCCATCCGTGGGCTCCTCAATTCTTCCTAATAAAAAATCAACTGGAAATTGAGGATCTTGACCAAACATCAGGTAGAAGGGATACTCCCTGGTAGATTGATGAGCAGTAGTGTTGTAAGAGAAAACTACTTGAGGCAAATGAGTGGTCCAATCCCTCTCCCGGGTCAGGGGCAATGTGCGCAAGAGTTTGTGCAATGTGCGATTAAATCGCTCACACTGATTGTTGCCACTAGGATGGTAGGGGGTGGTATGGGTCTTCTTTCAATGCCATACAAACTGTACAGTAGTTGGATGGGGGCACTCTCAAAGCTCCTTCCTTGGTCAGAATGGATGCAGCCTGGAACTCCAAACTTATAAAACCACTCATAAACTAACACTTTTGCCACGGTGGAAGCCCGCTGGTCTCTGGTGGGAACTGCCTGAGTGTACTTTGAAAAGACATCGGTCATTACTAGTACATACTCCATTCCATTTCTTAGCAGGCTCCAGCAGGGTAAAATCAATAGCCAGTATTTGGTTTGGTCTAGAAGCCAACAAGTGGCCCATAAAGGTCCAGGCTAGGGGCTGAGTGTCTTTACACTACACTGTTCACAATCTTGGCACCACTTCTTGATGTCGTGAAGCATACCTGGCCAGTAACATCTTTGTCGCACTAACTCTGTCGTCCGTTCAATGCCTTGATGCCCATGTTCGTTATGTAACTGCAGTAACACCTCACTCTTCAAAGACTCTGATAGGAGTAGCTGGAGAACCTCTTCCCCACCATCTGAACGGAGGACACAATGATATAGCACCCCATCCTTTTCCACCAGCCGGTCCCATTGCTGCAACAGCCCCAGCACAGACTTAGGAAGCTGACGCCCCTCCTCCCATCAGGACCTTTTCTTCTCTGCCAGTATTTCAGGAACTGCTGTATAGTATGATCAGCTCCCTGCAGAACACGCAGATCAGATGAAGAATGATAAGGCAAGGCAGTAATGGAGGCTTGGATTACCCTTGATGCTGGTTCGAAATGAGCAGCCTGTTGTAGAGACTCGGGCACAGTGGTTCCCAGGACTGCCCTGCTTGACGTAGATGTGGCACCATCAGGTATGTACTGCCTCGAAAGTGCATCTGCTTTTCCATTACTTCGGCCAGACCGGTACCTGCTGGTATAATCGAAGGCAAAAAGTTGTACAGCCCAGCGCTGCTCAGTAGCACCCAGCTTTGCGGTGGTGAGATGGCTAAGGGGATTGTTATCAGTATATACTATGCACTTCTGTCCAAGTAAAATTTCTCTGTCATTACCCATTTCAGAGCAAAGCAATTTCATGGAGCTATAATTATACATGTTGCGTTCCGCTGGTTTAAGGCTTCGACTGGCATAAGGCCTTGACTGGCATAAGCAATGGGTCTTACCTCACCCTCCTGCTCCTGGCAAAGGACAGCTCCTAACCTGCTGTGACTAGCGTCCACCTCCAGGATGAGGGGTAAGGAAAAATTAGCATAAGCTAAGACAGGGGCTGTCACTAACCTGCTTTTTAGGCCTTCAAAGCTCTGCTCACACTCATCCGTCCATGCCTCTAACAAGGGCTTCTCTGATCCCTTTCTGGTCTTTGTCCCAGCTAGCTTCACTACCAACTGGTGCAGAGGTGCAGCCAGTTTTGCAAACCCCTCTACAAAGCGCCGATAATAGCTGGCAAAACCTAAAAATGATTGCAACTCTGACACATGTTTGGGAAGCTGCCAACAGGCGACCACCTCGATTTTCCTAGAGTCAGTGGAAACGCTGTTACTGGAAATCACATAGCCTAAATAGTTTACCTCTTTTTTTGAAGAAGGAACATTTTTCCAGTTTCACTTTCAGACCCTCCAGTTGCAACTTCACCAGCTCCAAGTGCTCTGCTACAGTGGAAGAGAACACCACAACATCATCCAAGAACAGCAACAGAGAATTACAATGTTGAGCACCGAACATACAGTCCATTAGTCGCTGGAATGTACTTGGCACATTGCACAGTCCAAAAGGCATCCTATTCCACTCAAATAACCCAAAAGGGGTACAAAAGGCGGTTTTCATCTTATCCTTTTCAGACACCGGTACCTGATTGTATCCACTGGCTAAATCCATGGTTTAGAACCGGAAAGTGCGTCCAAGGTTTCCTCAATGCGGGGGAGGGGAAATGCATCCTTTCGGGTCTTACTGTTCAGCTGCCTATAGTCCAAACTCAGACGGAGGCTGCCATCTTTTTTCTTCACCAAGACAATGGGAGAGGCATAGGGGCTGCAACTCTCCCGAATAACCTGAGCTACCAATAGCTGGTGTATGTAGGCCTCCCTATCCTCTCTTGCTCTATATTTTATCTCTTCTCTTGCCATCCCTTCCAAATGGTCATAAATAAAAGAAGCTTGATCGGTAGTTGATAGAAAACGTGCTCTCATACTTGCCTGTACCTCCTCTACCCACTCTGTAATACTTATACCAGTCTTCCCTCTGAACATGGGGCACTTCCTTTCCCTAGGAACATAGACTAATCGCTCAGTTACCACAACTTTAGTGCTCAAAGGGGAGGACCTTAAAACATTAGGAGTTACATCACCAGAATTAGAAGGCCTGTTCACAGACCTAGCAGAGGCAGTGCTGGGACCCATCTGAGTTTCTGCCTGCTCCTGTTAAAGACGTTCATTCTCAGCTTTTAGTTGCATAACCATTTCTCTCAATTGTTGCATCTCTTCCTCCATGATGACAAACTTTGTTTTTTTTTAAAAAAACAATAAATGAAAAGAACAGATCACACACAGAGCAGGCCAGTTGCTTGAAGCTTCAGGTCCTGAAGTTGAAGTCCTTGGATCCACGGAGAGTCAGCTGCTGTTTTGCCCCTATCCTTAAAATGCCTCTAGACACAACTACACTTTTACAGTCTCCAAGATAAACCAACTGGTTACACGAAAAAAGGAACACACGTTTCTGCTAATCAATCCTGCCGACTGCGCCAGAATGTAACAGTAGGGAACAGGGAATAATAAGCAGACCACGCCACCCTGGGAATCTCACCCAAGGAAGTACATGCCCAATAAACTAAGAAACTTTTTCAAACACCTCTGTTACAAGCAAGGGACCCTCAATGTCTCTGCACGTCATCCTACAGATGCATAATGGTAAATTATGCTACCAGTCACACTTGGAAATGTGTCTGTACCTGAATCAGCCAATCTCAACACCTCAGCAAGGGAGGTTTGTACTCATGAGGCACGTATAAACCAGGACTATAGCATTGGATGACCCTTGGTAGAGCTAGAATAGACTGCATTTTCATGTGCAGGTTGTGCAATGCATTAAGAGTATCATACAGATTATCCTGGAAATTCAGGCAATGCTGTTGTCCCAAATTTCATTTGCCTTTTTTCACACTTTACTGATTTCAGGAGGCGAGAGGAGAGGAGACCAGAGGAGAGGAGACCAGAATTGGAATTCTGTGTAATTTGCTTTTTTTGCCAAGTGTTCATGTCCAGGCTCAGAGTATGCCACCTCACTAGCATTTGTTGTTATAGCTCCCCCTGTGTTTTCCACTTGGTTGTGGGCATTGCTAACCAGCAAACCTTTGTTGCTATGTTACCATTGTTCCAGAGCCTCATCTCTCGAATTTTGCACCTTTTTGTACCCATATTGTTTCTGAACTTGTACATCATGTGAGTACGCCTTTTTTAAGTTTTAGCTTTGCTGTGCTTGGCACAGGAATTCATAAGAACTTAAAATGTGATACAGGAATATAATCTATATGGTTGGTAAGAGGCTATTGTATTTGAAGCAATCAGACCAAAAGAAATAATGGCATCATTCAATCCTCAGCTTTGGGAGTAAACTCTTATAACTGAGCAACCCAGCTGTGAGGGGAAATGGTCCAACGCAACACTCCAGGCTCAGATTATGCCACCTCACTTGCTTTGTGAGGCTCAAATACAGTCATAATGCTTAAGGTTGAACTTATGTAAAACTTACACCACAACTTTGTGAAAAATAGGGCATGAATAGTCATGAGTTGGTGGGATCTTTGTTGCATCTTGGATTCTTTTTCTTTTCAAGGCAGCACCTCACATACATTACTTTCAATATTTTACACTGGAGTCAAAGGATCAAAACACATTGAGACTCCTCTGGATTAGCGTCTCATGTATTCTGTTCCCAGCCCCAGGGTCTTCTCAGGGAGTCTGTGATGTTCCTGCTTTTCGGATGTGATCCTAGCTTATGCACACACTAGTCTATAATGCCATCCAGGGGGATTTGGAGGTAATGTGAAAATGCACAAGATGGGAAAACAAGGAAGTGCAATTTCAGCACAGCACGAGAGGATGGTATTTACCTCTTACTGAGGCTGAGAGGTCTGACAGTGCTCATCAGTGAAGCTGTCCATATCTTTCACTATAAAGAAGAAGAAAAAAAATCCCTTTGAGTTACTCAATAAGACCAGGTGTCAAAGTAAAAGTAAACAAGTCATGTAATGGCAGATGACAGATAAAAGTAAAACTGGGCAACACTACAATAAATGAGACATTCATTCAGAGCTTCAATGGTTTAGTCGGTATAGAACACTGAGACTAGGACTACCATATGCATTGGGTTTGAGCATTCTGCAGGTTGCAGTGCTATGGTTTCTTTGTTCTTCTTAACAAATTGTTTAAAAAAAAAAAAAAAAAAAAAAAAACAGCCCTTGTATTTTGTTAAATTTATGATTAACTATTCGCAAAATTCAAATTCTTAGTTGGCCATCTCAATCTCCAGACCTTGATTGAATGAACTTTTTGTGGTTCAAACAGTTCATAAATTGAAAGATATTAAGGTCAATCAACCTAGCAGCAAATAATGGTGGAAAGGGTCAACAGTGAAGAGTAATTGGTGGCACAGGAAGTTACAGACTCCAAACTACAGGGGTGTGAGTAAATGTGTCTCTCATTTTTGGATCTCATCATTTCTCAACAACATGGCTCTTGTGCAGTGCTGCTGATATTACAGTGTAACATATTTGTGTTATTTTTTTTAATCTGTAAAAAGGAAATAAAAAAATTACTTTTTTCCATCATATTATGTTATATCATGTTTTGTTCCCATTTAGTCAGGAGTATAGGTACATACTGAATCCATTATATATTAATTTATAATCTTGCTTTGTGAGGCTCAGTATGAACATGTGGAATTGTATTCTCTGAGTATTCCCAGGGAGGAGGTAGCATGTTTATTGTGTGGGCTGGAAAGAAAGAGAGGCTTGAGGAGGAGAAAGGAGAGGGGAGTGAGGGGAGGGACAGGTGGTGTATTACTAGTTGCTTTGCACCATCATTTTTTAATCTGCTAAAAAAAAATGAAAAAATGGGGAAATTAAGGAATCAATGAACTGAGGAATAAATATATAAACTGCTAAAATCTCCAATCAATCTCTAAATCTCTAATGGATAGATGTAGTACAATTTTTAGGAACAAAAGGTCATTCTATTTTCTTCACTGAATTTAGCCAACCTGAGATGGTTGCATACTTGCTAACATTTATACACCTGCCTCTGATTTTTTGTGTAAACTATTTTAAAGCATTTCAAATTTGCAAGGGAATGCTTTGTGACAAATGGTCCCGCTATATTAGCCTTTGACGACAGGGAGCTCGAAATCTTACAAAATCGTTGACTTGAAACTTGAGCAAGTCGTCTGCATGCTTTTTCGATAGCGTTATGAGGGTGGCATGTCGCTGAGTCTCTGTGCAGCCCGTCTGCCGTGATGAATCAGTTTTTAGGTGCAGGGAGGCACACTCAGAGAGGCCTACTCATCTAGGGGACCTCCTGCTTTGCACTCCTGCTTTGCTCCCCGCATGGCTAGTGGCTGCTCAGATCCCAGCTTGAACAAATAAAAGCGATTTCATATCTATAGGTTCTGCCCACTTAAATGCACCCAGCAGATTTGTGTGTCCCCAGCAATCAGGCTTGGCCTTCTCTTCCTTTCCAATTGAAATGCAAATAAAGCAAAAGGGGAAAGGGACCCTTATTAAGAATGGAAAGCAGGTCCACGGGGACAGTAGCATGAATGTAGTTTACTCCTTTCTGGCACCGACCATGTAATGGTCATTCAGAAGCCTGCATGGAACATCTGGCAACTATCCAGGATTTAACAGCTTCTAATGGGAAAGGAAACAGCCTGAGCCGTGAGGAGACAATGCTGGAATGCTGTTTGTATTACAACAAATTGATTGACGGAATCATTTCTCTGCCCAAAGATAACTGCTTCAGACAGGATTGCCACCAGGAAGAGACACTGTGTATCTGCCCTTTGAGATCCATGTAACCCTGACATTATCGTGCTCACTGTTCAATGAGTTGAGAGATGATCATGTGTTCTTAAATAGAGCATTTGATCAGATTCTAGAGCTCTCTGTCAGGAGGCACATGCACTGAGCAATCATAATGTCAGGGCACAGGCAAGGACTCAGGCGCGGACCACAAGAACTCCAGAATCCAGGCGTTTATTAACAAAGTCGTAGAACAAACAGGCAGTCCAAAACAGGCAGGGTCAAAATACCAGGAAGGCAGTCCAAACACAGTCAGGAATCAAAGCCGGGGAGAGGCAGGGTCAAACCAGGTAGTCAGGAAGATCAGGTGAACAAGGCAGGACAGCAGGCAGGAGCAAGGTCGAAGAGCAGGCAGGGTCGATTCGGCAGAATTCGGCAGCGATCAGGCAGAAAACACGGCGGGAACGAGACAGGTAAAAACACACTGCAACAAACTGGCAACAAGACAGAGACAAGCAGGGTAGATATAGGGCTGGGCTGATGAGGAGATGGGAAGCAGGTGTGTAAGCAGGCAGGAGGGGATGATCGGGTGGGCGGAGACAGGGCGGAGAGTGGGGCAGGGCTAGAACACAAGGAAAACAAAAGCACATGGACAGGGAAAAACAAAACACAATAGCTAGGGGGCGGGAGCACTGACACTGGGCAGGATGAAGGAAACTGATCCTGTCAAGGCGCATCGGCTATAAAACCACCTCTGTGGGTGCACTGTGAGACAGCAGTACTGAAACAGTAGGAGACAGACCTTGACAGCAATGAAAAATAATTTTCATCATTTGGTTTGTTTTTTCGTGTTTCTTATTTTTATGTACTGGGCGGCTCTGTGAGGGCAGGCAGCAAAGATTTATGTACTTTAGTTTGTTTTATTATTTGCTGTGTTTTGGCACTAACAAACGACTTACTTCCTACCTCCCATTTAATCACTCCAGTGCTAGATCACACTAGTGGCATGTGAAACTAACTAAACTAACCATCATTACATAATCTTATCTACATCTATACACAGACAACTGCAGTTTAGGTGGGGCTGGGGCTGTTTTTTATTAAAAATCTCCATTACATATTATTCAAAGTGCCTCCAAACTGCCTAAAGTAACTTACTTCCAACTGCTTTTGACTTGAATGTCTGCACAGGCCAGAAAAGGAGGGCTGAAAAACCTGAGCTGGACCCAGCAAAATACAGCCTGAAGATGATGACGACGTGTGTGTGTGAGTGTGTGTGTGTGTGTGTGTGTGTGTGTGTGTGTGGGGGGGTGTGGGGGGGGGGCTGGGGTTTCAGCAGCCATTCAACAACTTACATGTATCAAAGTTACATTACTGAAACCTCTCAGTTTGGATAAAACATAGTGCACTCAGTGGACAAAAAACATTCAGTAAAGTTCAACAGACCATTCTTGTTAAGAAAAACATGCAGCATACAGTGAATAAAGTCTGTACAACTAATAAAATGGAAAAAATCAGCTAACCAGTTCAACAAAACAAACAGTTCTTTTTGTGAAAACTGAGGGTGAAAACAAGCCTAATTTCTGTCTTCAACTGTAATCAAGTAACATAATTAATCCAACATTCATGTTTAATAGCAGTCTTAAATAGAATAATTTGGTAGGGTAATTTAAACTTTAAAATATTCTTGAATGGACATCCATGTTTCTTGTGTAAATATATCTAAACACTTATTTAGGTATTTGTATATTGATTTTTTTTCCCCAAAATGTGCAGAAGATATATGGAAAGCATGATAAATGTAATAAATTTAGAGAGTAACATGTTTTGCTCTGGTTAACCATTTATATCAGCTAATACTAGGTCCACAAACACCTTGTTTTTTAGCTACATTTTTAAAGATGATGGAGTGCTCAATATAAATTGAAAGAATGTCAGCTACATATGTGCCCAGAGGATAAATAAATTTTCAAAGATAAAAATTTGAATTAACTTTTAATTAAAAAACGTTTTCCATTTATTAGTATATTTGAATTCATCCATAGTAATTGTCTTTGAATGGCATCTAGAGTATTTGGAGAAGCAGTGCAAGTTCAGCCAAGCTTTTGTTGCTTCTTTGGAAAAATGAGATAAAAAAGGACAGTATTTCTTCTGAAAACCATACTGTACATGGTGGGAGGGCTTTATCTCAAAAAATGGAAACAATTTACTGGAATAAAGGTTGAATGGCCAATGATGTCTGACTCGTTGCCCAGAGTGGATTAAGATACAGCTTTTGAATCCAGGAGGCTTCTTGGGATAACTTCGTTGCTTCAGTATTTTTCATATTTAATCTACAATTTTCAAAGCATTGTAAATATCCTATTTTCACTTTGTCACATGTTTTATTCCATAAAAATAATATTTTTGTTAAAAACACTTTTAAAAGGATATTTCAGGAGAAAGAAGTATCATGAGGAGACAGATCAATTGACAAGTCATTAGGGTGATAACCTATCGTGGAAGGATAAGGATTTCCCTTTCCAGGCTGTAAGATCTTGACTGTTTGAATACTTTTAGATTCATTATTTAATTTTACAAAATCATTTTCTGGAATATGTATATCAAAAACACCAAATGGCCCATTACTCCACTTAATTGGCACAGAACAGGACAGTTTCAAGTCTGTGCCTCTTAATGACCCTGTTCTCATTATGGTACATTTATGATAATACAGTTGTAATCCAGAAAACTTGGAAAAAATAGATTTGTGAGAATATGTGTGGTTGAAAAAAAAACCTAGTATCATCAAGCATATAGCCTTAGTTTAGTTTCTATATCATTGATTTGCAGTCCTGTTTCGTTTGTCTTATTTGTAATTCTCATCACCAAAATTTTATTGGCCAGTAAAAATAAATATTGAGAAAGTGAGCATGCCTGTGGAATACCTCTTGAAGGATCAAAGCCTTTTGACAAATAGTGGTTGATTTGTAATACAGGACTTTCACTCAGTTTATAAGGGATTTTCCAAAACTGAAAAAGGCATTTTTTAATAAAATTCCATTTTACTTTGTTAAAAGCTTTTTAAAAACCAGCAATAAACAAACAAAGGGCTTTCATTCTCTTATAGTATTTTCATTGAATATCTCATAATATTCAATAATTTCAAGAGGATGGTGAAAATATTATCCAATGACACATCCCTTATTGAAACCAGTCATACTTAAAAATGTCACTTAAGACAGTTGAAATTCTCATTGCGATGCATTTAGAAAACACAACTAAGAAATGTCATTGGTCTTCCATTTCCTAAGTATACTGGGTTTTTTATTGTCCTTGAGGGTCTTCTTTTGATTGTAATGTGGTGAGGCTGGGATTCTGATAGTTTGACTTGATTAAAAGAAAAATTAAATGATGGTAATAAAGGTTTCATAATTTCTGGAAAGAATGTTTTGTAAACTTCAGTTGGATTGTCATCAATCCCTGGAGATTTACTAGGTTTAAATGAGTTAATAGCATTGAAGAGTTCCTCTGAGATCAATCCTTCACGGGAATTCCACTGTTGTTCAGAAAGTTTATAATAATTCTCGGGAAAAAAGTATTCAAAGTTAGGAGGGCCAGGGTTATCCTCAAAGGAGAAGATACTTTAAAATATTTTATTTCCTCATGTATTATTTTAATTTGGAGACGTAAATGATAGGCCATTCAAATGACATAATTTAGCAATATTTTGCTTAATGTAATTACTTTTTTACCCTCAAGAAAAAGGCAGAACACTTTTGACCCTATCCAAGTAGCTCTACATCTATAGATAACACTATTTTAATAGATGATACCATCAACTTGTTTGTGATATAGATGCTCTTACTCCATTTGTTTTTCTTGTTCTAAAGCACTTAAACCTGATGATGGGTTAAGTGTTTCATCCAATTGTTTATTTAATTCATTTATCTCAATTAAAACCCCCTCCTTCAAAAGAAACTGTTTTTCTTTGCCACTTTAATTGGGTAAGTTCTAAATTTAAAAGACTGCATTTAAAACAATCACACACTATATGTGGGTCTGCAGAACCGACGGCATATTACGCATTGAATAGTTGATAATGAACTCTTTGGTTTTCTAATAATTTAGCAGAAACTGGCTGAAATTCCAATAACCTCAATGTGTGGGACACTATCCTGTTATTAATTGGATTGCTATGATCGCATGATCTGATCTCATGCAATCTGTAATAACACCTTTTGATGTTTTGGCAACAAGTGAAAATGATAAAAGGAAATAATCAATACAATTGGCTTGCTCCCCCCTGCGTCATCTCATAGAATCAGAATTTTGAAGTCTCCAAATGTCTACAGACTCTAATAAGGATTTAAATTCTGATATTGGAGCACATGGTTTAGGATGATAATTGTGTGACCGGTTTCCTGTGGAGCACATTGTTGTATCACCAACTAAAATGAATTGATTACTGCTGTCTTTTAGAAAATTCATGGCTTTGTGAATATGCTTTACATCCCCTCCAGGTACTCCCTGTTTCAAGACCTCTCCCTCAGCCTAGACACTACAAGCTTTATCACTGATAGCACTCCTACTGTCAGAAGCCTTGGGGTAAGAAAGGACACCGCGGACCTGCGGACAACTCACCCCAACCGGAAGTATCTGGCGCCGGCGTTGAGACCGTAAACAAAAACGGGGGAAACGCGGAGGTCTGCGGGCTAAGCTAAGGCTAAATCCACACTAAGTGCTACCCAGCATCTTCCTCGCCAATGTACGGTCTCTGGCGAACAGGCTGGACGAACTAAGGACTTGGACCATCACACAGAGAAGGCTTATGGACTGCAGCTTCATGTTTTTTACGGAAACATGGCTAAACAATTCCCAAACCATGTGGAGGAACTGGAGGGGCGCACAGTCTTCAGGGCTGACAGAGCTGCAGCAGCGACAGGTAAAAGCAGGGGCAGTGGTTTATGCATCTATGTGATTAAATCATGGTGCACCGACTCTACCATTGCTGACACTTATTGCTCTGCTGATCTGGAATACGTGATTATTGAGCGCAGACCCTTTTATCTACCACGAGAGTTTACATGCATCATTGCTGCCGCAGTTTATATACAACCAGATGCAAATGCAAAAGTTGCCATTAAAGACCTCAGTGCCTCTATTAGCAAGCTGCAGACATTGCATCCAGACGGGGCCTTTCTTATTGCTGGGGACTTCAATCATTGCAACCTATGTACTGTGCTTCCAAGATTTTACCAAAATGTCTCATGCACCACAAGGGAACACAAAACTTTGGATCACGTCTATACAAATGTGGCTGATGCCTACAAAACCACTCCCCTCCCCCATCTGGGACAGTCTGATCATCTTTCATTGTTCCTGCTTCCCAAGTATAGCCCGGTCATTAAACTTGTGAAACCCACAATGAGGACCATCAAGATCTGGTTGGACGGTGCTGACTCTGCTCTTCAGCACCAATTTTAGCACACAGACTGGAGTGTGTTTGCTGCCCATGCCACCACAGACTCTCAGATTAACATTATCTCACATACCAACTTTGTCCTGGATCACATCAACAGGTGTGTGGACAGAGTGACAACACAAAAATAAATAAAAGCTTTCCCCAATCAGAAACCCCAGATGAACAGAGAGGTTTGCCTCCTGCTCAAAGCCAGGGATGCAGCCTTCAGGTCTGGAGACCGGGAGGCTTAAATCTCAGCCAGGGCAAAACTGAGGAGGGGAATCTCCCAGGATAAACACACATACAAACAGAGGATTGAACTTCAACTCCTCGGACCCCCGGCGCATGTGGAAAGGCATACAGACCATCACAGACTTCAAACCACCCAGTACTGTGCCCCAATCCAGCTCTGCCTCCCTCCCTGATGAGCTCAACCACTTCTACGCTCTCTTTGACCAGGAAAACAAGGAGGTCACCCACAAAGCAGATCTCCCACTTGGTGAACTGCCTCTCTTACTTTCCATCTCTGATGTTTGCTTCAAGACTGCCACCATTGTGCCAGTGCCAAAGTACCCCACTGCTACGGCCCTGAATGACTTCCGCCCAGTTGCACTCACCCCCATCATTGTAAAGTGCTTTGAGAGACTGGTCTTATCACGTATGAAATCCTGTCTGGCCACTACCCTGGACCCCCATCAGTTTGCCTACTGCACCAACAGGTCAACAGAGGATGCCATCTCCACGGCACTCCACCTTGCCCTGACCCACCTGGACAGTCCCAACCCTTATGTCAGAATGCTGTTCATTGACTTCAGCTCAGCATTCAACACTGTGTTCCCCTCCAAGCTGATCTCCAAGCTTAACCAGCTCAGTATTAGTACATCCCTCTGCAGCTGGACTATGGGCTTCCTGACTAACAGACTCCAGTCTGTTAAGTTAGACAATCTCTCCTCCTCCACTCTCACCCTGAACACAAGGCTGTGTGCTGAGCCTTCTTCTGTACTCCCTCTTCACTCATTACTGCGTTCCTATACATGGTTCTAACACCATAATGAAGTTTGCAGACGACACCACAGTGGTAGGCCTGATGAGAGGGGACGACGAGACGGCCTACAGGGACGAGGTCCAGCACCTGGCTGCGTGGTGTGCTGACAACAACCTGGCCCTTAACACCCAGAAGACCAAGGAGATCATTGTGGACTTCAGGCGAGCTAGGAGCCACACACACGCCCCCATTTACATCAATGGAGTTGTAGTGGAGTGAGTATAAAACTTCAAATTCCTCGGCATCCACATCTCCGAAGATTTCACCTGGTCCCTGAACTCCTCCATTCTGTTCAAAAAGGCACAACAGCGCCTTTACTTCCTGCGGAGCATTAAGAAAGCTCACCTGTGTCCTAGGATACTGGTGGACTTTTACCGCTGTACCATTGAGACTGCATCTCAGTGTGGTGTGGCAATTGCTCCGCATCAGACCGCAAAGCACTCCAGCGGGTGGTGAAAACTGCCCAACGGATCACCAGCACCCAGTTGCCCACCATTGAGAACATTTATCACAAACGCTGCCTGGGCAGGGCGAAAAGCATTATCAAGGATGAATCCTAACCATGGACTTTTTACTCTCCTCCCATCAGGCAAGCGTTACAGGAGCCTCCGCTCCCGCACCAGCAGGCTCAGGAAGAGCTTCTTCCCTGAGGCTGTGACCCTGCTGTACTTTCATATTTGCACTGCTTCAAGCTGCTTCAGATTACTATTATTTATATTGTACATACAACCATCTGTACATAGCTTGTCTATACTGTACATACAACCCTTATATATACACTCCCCTTTCCAACTCTGTCCACTTCGCCCCGTATGTATAACACATTTAATATATTATACATATATAATAATCTGTGTATATGTTGCTCTGCACTGTCAATAACACTGTACATACTGTAGATATAGCATCACTTATACTGGAGTAATTACTCTTAACACTTTCTGTAAATAATTTTTTTTTGCACGTCTGGTTAGATGCTAACTGCATTTATGGCTTTGTACCTGTACTCTGCACAATGACAACAGAGTTGAATCTAATCTAATGCTTGACAAAGAAATGTCCTTCTCTTTACAGGTTGAATCAGTGAGTTGGATATGCAGATTCTTTTTGTTCAAAACCTTTAGGATTTGGGGGTCAATCCTCTCAGTCACAATGCTTATCTGCACTGGTCCCTCAGTGGTGGAATGAACTTCCTACAGGGATCAGGACAGCGGAATCACTGGCCATCTTTCGATGCAGACCAAACACCCACCTCTTCAGACTGCATCTCGGTTCCACCTCAATCCCCACCCCTTAATACCTGCTACTAGTATTATTACCTGCCTAATTTACAATGTGCTGATATTGCAGTGTTAAGGATACTATGATCTAGTGACTGTGTGATATATGATAGCGTATGTACTTGATTTTCCTTTGTTTTCTAGGCTGTATAATTTCAGGTTAGCACAAGTTAGCTTGTCAAAGTTCTTGAGTGGTGTTATGCTCACACTCACTGGTGTGGGAGTGTCTGACAGTATTACACATTTAACTTGGATGGATTCAAGTTTCTGTTCTCTTCTATCTATGTTCTGTTCTCTTGTTTTATATATATTTATTATATGAAAATACACTACTGTTCAAAAGTTGGGTCACTTAGAAATGTCCTTGTTTTTGAAAGAAAAGCAGATTTTTACAGTATATAATACAGTGTAGACATTGTTAATGTTGTAAATGACTATTGTAGCTGGAAACAGCTGATTTTAATGGAATATCTATATAGGCGTACAGAGCAACCATTAGTCCTGTGTTCCAATGGCACGTTGTGTTTGCTAATGCAAGTTTATCATTTCACAAGGCTAATTGATCATTAGAAAACCCTATTGCAATTATGTTAGCACAGCTGAAAACTGTTGTGCTGATTAAATAAGCAATAAAACTATCCTTCTTTAGACTAGTTGAGTATCTGGAGCATCAGCAATTGTGGGTTCGAATACAGGCTCAAATTGGCCAGAAACAAAGAACTTTCTTCTTAATGTCATCAGTCTATTCTTGTTCTGATAAATGAAGGCTATTCCATGCAAAAAATTCCCTAACCAGAATAGAAAGAGGAGTGGGAGGCCCAGGTGCACAACTGAGCAGGAGGACAAATACATTAGAGAGTCTAGTTTGAGAAACAGACACCTCACAGGTCCTCAACTGGCAGCTTCATTAAATAGTACCTGCAAAACACCAGTCTCAACGTCAACAGTGAAGAGGCGACTCCGGGATGCTGGCCTTCTAGGCAGAGTTGCAAAGAAAAAGCCATATCTCAGACTGGGCAATAAAAAGAAAAGATTAAGATGGGCAAAAGAACACAGACACTGGACAGAGGAAGATTGGAAAAAAGTGTTATGGACAGATGTATCTAAGTTTGAGGTGTTTGGATCACAAAGAAGAACATTCGTGAGATGAAGACCAAAAGAAAAGATGCTGGAGGAGTGCCTGACGCCATCTGCCATGTGATGGTCTGGGGCTTTGGTGGTGGTAAAGTGGAAGATTTGTACAGGGTAAAAGGGATCTTGAAGAAGGAAGTCTATCACTCCATTTTGCAACGCCATGCCATACCCTGTGGACGGCGCCTGATTAGAGCCAATTTCCTCTTACAACAGGACAATGACCCAAAGTCTATATGTCTATAATGGAGTGGCCAGCACAGTCACCGGATCTCAACCCTATTGAGCTGTTGTGGGAGCAGCTTGACCGTATGGTACGTAGGGAGTACCCATCAAGCCAATCCAACTTGTGGGAGGTGCTTCAGGAAGCATAGGGTGAAATCTCTTTAGTTTACCTCAACAAATTGACAACTAGAATGCCAAAGGTCTGCAAGGCTGTAATTGCTGCAAATGGAGGATTCTTCGATGAAAACAAATTTCATAGTTCTATTTTATGAAAAGTACTTTCTTGTGCAAAGATTAACCCTGAAACTTTATTCTTGTCCATTGTTTAGTGCCACAGTCTCAGTTAAAATAATATTAAATAATATTTATTTTGTGGCACTGGCCTATCTCTGAGTTATGAATTTACAAAACATTTTAAAATTTGTGAAAATTAATGGAAGATATTCAGGCAGTCACCTTAAATGTGTAACCATACTGACTTCTCAGAGTCTAAAAGTTCCTCTATAACATGGAGTAGTGAGTCTACTGTCTACAGCAGTGTTTCTCAACCCTCTCCTGGAGTACCCCTGCCCTGCGTGTTTTAGATCTCTCCCTGCTCCAACACAGCTGATTCAAATGATCAGTTTGTTATTAAGCAGCTTCAGGACTTCATAACGATTTGAGTCAGCTGTGTTGGAGCAGGGAGAGATCTAAAACATGCAGGGCAGGGGGTACTCCAGGAGAGGGTTGAGAAACACTGGTCTACAGCACCAGCACCAGCAGTCACCTTGGCTCAATCATCTAGTATCAGGTCCATAAACCTCGAGATTGATGCATTATAACTGCCATAATTAATTCAGAAACATAACTAGGAGCTGAAGTGTGAAGACACTCTTCGCAGGTCTCCTCAACACGTGAATGATCTTCAATTTGGGATGAAAATGGTCAGCCATGAAACAATTTTGAGTGCACATCAATGTTATTTGATTCAATGTACAGGGGAAAAAGTGCATTGAAATGATGTCCCTTATCATGTGTTGAGAATTTAGCAATGCTACCAATTTAGCAATGCCACTTCTGCAAACAAAGCATACTTTGGAAAGGCGCTTAGCCTTTTAAAACATGATGTGGATTTTTCGACGCCGAATCAAACATTGCAAGTGTCATACACAATTTAGTGCAACAAAGCACAACTAGGATTTATTATCCATTATCACATGCATGAAGGTCCAACAACTTGTTAAATCCTAAATTGTTTCTGACCCGATGTCCAGTAGGGAGATAACTTTCTCAAAGTGTCACACCATGATCCCTTGTGGGACATTCAACTGTTACACCATGAAGGGTACAACAGCAGTGGTCCACCCGGGATTTTAACCCACTCCCTTCTGGTTGCCACACTCATGCCTTTTGCAGTGCATATCTATGGCAGAACAGAAGGTTCCTATGTCCTAGAGGTTCTTAGAAGTGGATACCAGCCTTGCCCAGATGTACACAAGGTGATATCATTCTCTCCCAAGACAAGTCTTGGGACTCGAAGAAAGTTCTCGAAGAAATCTTCTGTAGCTATAATTTTTCTTTCTTTTTTGTAGCATATAGACGGATACGCAAAATAGGCTATAATTAACATTCTGATGGAATTACACCCGAGGGCCATAAACAAGAGCTATGACTGGCAGTCCCAACAGCCGCAAATCCTGCTTGCTTTAAGGTGAAAAAAGGCAATGGAAATTCAGCTTGTTAAATATGTATACCCCACCAAAGGAGTAGGTTCCTAGCAGTTCCAGTTATGTCTACCTGTCATGATATATGAATAAGCGTCTAAACTAGAGGCCCTTGTGAAAAAATTATGCACTTCTTCTTGACTTAAATCACAAATAAGCTTCAGGGAGGGTTGTAGACACTAACTGCAAAATTCATAAAAAAGGTAATTAACTGTCAAAACTGAGTATGTGCTGCCATATTATGGGCATAGTTCTAAAATCCCTTAAATCAATAACAATAATGTTTAAATCCATAGTCTACTATTAAAAGCTTATACAAACACACACTTAGGAACACAAACAATTTAAAAATAACTGGCAGCATAATTAACCTTGCATTTAAAATAAACACAGTTCAATACTAATGGCCTACCACAAAATTTCATACAAAGCAGTAACACTGTAATTATTTTAAACAATCTGTCTTAAAAAAAGTTCATATAGTGCAGCTAATTACCTTTCATTCAGTGCAATCAGTCAGGTTTTATAGAACCATATTTTTTATTTCCCTTTGCAAGGGCATAAAATAGGCACACGAACAATGGTGTCGTACAGGGTGGCTTAAACAGTTATTATACTTTTTACTTTGCATTTCAAACATGGTTTGCTATGCTGATAGCAAGGTCTTTAAAAACTTTGTAGTTGTTTAACAGACTGTAACGTAAGAATAGAAAATAACTTGAGAATAAGTTAATAGAACACTTCCACATCATTACAGAGCACCACAGCACAGGTAAGGCCTTTTTACTACCTTGTTTTATTTTTAAATGGCATGGAAAGGAAAGCATATTTGTATTTATGACCAATAAAAACTCAATTTCACGTGGATAAGGCACCTATCTGTAGAGTGAGATGTATCAACACCACAGCTTAATCATACGTGCAAGGTTACATAAAGAGAATTTCAGGTTGTTACAAGTTATCATGACAATATTGCCACATTTCACCATATTTATCCTGAGATGTAAAATAAAGTGCTCTTAATGATAAATGCGTTTATGCTGTGGAAATAATGCATTGCTAATCATATGAGTAATATCAGAGGTTATTTGAAACTCACATAGCAGGAATACAGCCTAGAACTACACTGTGCCATGACCCAGGTTTTCTGCAGGCTCCAGGCGGCCCTGTGACCTCCTCAGGACATGCTCCAATTCTTGCATCAGTCACAAGTTAAAGGACAGCGGCATTATAAACTTCAAACTCCCAGCAGAATGACCCCATCAATAAATCAATGTGCGTGTGTTCAGTTGGGGGGCATCGGCAGGCAGTTGTAGTAAGATGAGGTGGGGGATTAATGGGCTCAGATCACCTACACCTTCCAGAGATGGGACTAACTGGTATACAATTACAGAATAAGGACTGGACTAGGGGTTAAATGCCATCTGTGCTCACCTTTGCTCCGCATATACATGTGTGAAACCAAGGGTAGATGCCAAGCAATAAACAGTTTTGATACCTGTGACCTTGTGCGAGAGGGCCTTCTTTCCCAGATGGCATTATGCACCTCAGTATCCCACAATCCCTGTGCAAGGCACTCTGCTGCCGTCCCTCTGTAAGTCTGTGGCCAGAACCTTTAGGTGACAAGGACAAGCCCAAACCCATTCATACCAGCATGACACAGGGGAATAAGGTTCTTGTTTAGGAAACAACACTGACGTACCTTCAATGTTAAAAGTGAATAAATTCAAATTGGTGGCCGTGGCTACACTACATCCGTTTAGTCCAAATTATAAACCACCAAAATGAAAACTTACCAGTAAGTCAAAAAGCATATTATCCTAGTGAATGTCTGCCGTAAAACCCTGAAAATTAAATGATTTTTGAAATTAAACTGCCATTCTACATGATAATTTACATTTAAATTTTTACTTTACAACATATTCGAGTTTTAATGCGTAAACTTTTACATTTAGCTAAACAAATGACATTTATGCAGGTTGCACATTAACCATATTTTTGGTACCATTCCGAAATGAAGGGTTGTATTGAATTTTGGCTTTAGTTTTTTTTTTTTTTTATCCATTTTAAAGAGCAGGAGCAGGTTTTTTATATCAGAAGGCTGAACATGATGGTAAACATAATATTAAGGTTATCATTTTAACAGAGATATAGGTCAGGATTTCAGCATCCATGGATTTAAGGCCTTGAAATGGAGTTTTGCTGTTGCTTTTCTATGTTCTCTGCTCTACTGAGATATTCTCTACATGTGTCTGAGTTACATGATTGCACAGTGTATTTGCCAAAAATGTAATGGGGTATACTTTGGAATACTTATTATAAATTCATCCCATCAATGAGATTTCATTTACAAATATTTACAGACAGTCCCAACTAAACTAGAAAACAGCATTTTTCAGAATAATTATTATTATTTTGTGACAGGCTGACTTAATTGTGTGATCTGCGATACCATCTGTTCACACCATTAGACACTAATGTGATGGCTTTTCCCCCTATTTTTCCATCTTTTTTCATGCCTCTGCTTCATTGACACTGTTCCCAGTGCCGTGATGTGTTTTATGAGTCCTCTGCATATTTAGCTCTTTAAGTACAGTAGCATATGTTCATGGTGCTGTATTGGATATTACAAGTTTGACATTGTAGAAGTAGCAAGGGAATATCTTTTTGTTTCCCGAAAGTCCACAGCAACATAGACTTGGACCTGTGCCTTAACACATGGCAGGATGTTTTAGGATAATTGTACTGATATTGTGATTGAGGTATTTTAGTGTTTCCTGGACTTTATTTTGATAGACATCTTATTTGTCAAAATTAAATGAATGTCTATGCTCTAGAGATGACAATCTACCCTTTGCCCAGCACGTACTGTATGTTTCAAATGAAATGGTGAGTTGTAGAGAAATATAAAAATATCTGAGTAAAAATTTTGTGAGGGAAAGTGCTTTCTGATTGAGAACTTTGTATTTAATGGTGGACATACTAAAGCGTTTGGAAAATTCAAACACAGACAGATGATTGGACAAATGTGATCATTGACCCAGATGCTATAGTGCCACATTAACTGAAAGCAACATTCCCTCAAAATCTTAAAAAAGGGAATATACTCCTGTACAGGGTAAGGTTGTGCTTTTGTCTGCTCAATGATACAATAACTGAATTATAGACTGACATATAGCGTATTTACATAGACCATCTTTTTCTTCATTTATATAATAATTCTGGGTCTGGAGTTATTGCTGAGGTCTGCAAATGCTTGATGACATGTTCTAAACAGTTGGGATGAATCATTTCAGGGGAACATTTACACTTAAGACATTAGTCTTGACCACAGGTCTTATCTATTTCATGTAATATCTAACTATTCAGTAAACCCACACATTCAGAAAGATACACTACACTTTCTGCTCCTTTGAAGCAGTTTCCCAAACTCACCACCAAACTATGCTATTGCAAATAATTGCAAAATATTACACAGGAAATCAATTTTATGTGTTTAGCAAGCAGAGGTCAGAGGTGATGGGGATCCCCAAGGGGAGTTTCTCTCAGTCTGGAAACAATGTTTCTGTGGTCCTTGAATGATTGATCCCATGTGCTTTTCTGAGGAGGCCCCGGTAGTCCCTGAGGATGGCCCTAGACCAGCCGAAATAAGCTCTGCCCCATGGAAAAGTCATCTAGTGACTGCAAGAGCAGCTCTGTCAGAGCCATCTCTTCCAGAGTTAAACCTCCATGAAGATTTGCCAGTGAGACCTGCCTCAAGGCTTATTTGATTGCAAGGCTGCAGTCTTGTGCCCTTTCAATTTAATTATTTCCCTGAAATCTGACAATTGTTTCCCTGCCTTTATTGCATTTACTTATGCAATCCCTCAGGAGCAGACAGCTTTGACAGTATCAGGTGCATGGCAGATTTATTGGATAAAATCAAATTCCTACCTTTGATTGGAAAGTGTTTTTTTTTTCCACCTGGCACTTTTTTGTACAGGAGAAATCATTAGCTAGGGAGTTTCAGTTTTCAGGAAGACGTTTTTTTTTCTCATATGACATTTAATATTACGTCATATAATACATAAATATCCCCACACTCACTCTATCTGGAAAAGGATGGGTGCTTTTTTAAGACATTAAACCTATTCAAAGTGTACAACAGACCCCATCATCAACCAGAATGGGAACGTATGAGAACACAAAGGGCCTGTAACTCAAGGAAATGAATCTATTCTTGCTTATATGTTATGAATGATGCAATTTTCTTGGCTTGAATAGTTTGCAGTGTACTTCTGGATGATGATGATGGACTGAGATTTTAATTTGTTCAACAAATGACAGGGTGAACTAACACAAAGGGCCCTGTGATGCATGGGGCTCTCCCAGTTCTAGTTAACCTTCATACATCACAAATTAATTTAATTTCCACAAGGTCAGGCTGCTTAAATGGAACAATTAAGCACCTACCTATCGAACAGATAACATTCTCTTAAGTTCTGAAGTTGCTACAGTAACATGGGGAAGTGGAACTATTGTATGTTAGCAAGTGAATTTACAACTGTGCATATACTAACATGTCCATATCAATACCACAGCCCGGTGCAAATATTCTTTGAAATTTGCCTGAAAAGGCATCTCACAAAGGTCGGCAAAGGTGATACAGCGGGGAAGAAACCTGCCAAATCGCTTTTGGAGTTTAATGGTTGTCAGTGCAACTTTGCAAGACACCACCTGAGCATTGCAGCAGTAGGACACAACAGCTTGCTGATGTTCCAGAGCTGTCCTAATAACTAGGTATCATTTACAATCTCTTTTCCCCAAAGAACTAGTCCATACTTGTCTAACAGTGTGTAGCCAGCCAAATGTGGTTTGCCAAATGTTACACGCTTCAGGCAATCTCTAAGCTTGGCGCGTGGGCAACGTTCACCATACAAAAAGGACCACAGTTCACAGAGTGATTTGTAGGAAAAGGTGTCGGAAAGGTTGTAACACACTAAACATTTTCAGATGGTACTGCATTTTTTTATTCATAATATTCTTCTATTTTTGGTGGTGATTAGTTTACATTTTGATTACATTCTCTAGATGCAGAGTAGTGAAGTTTATATTCACATCATTCTTGTCAGAAGTCCAAAACATTCCATCTGCTCCCAAACAAGTATTATATATCAGAAATAAACTTGAACATGCTATTGTTCTAAAATGCTTCATAGCTAGTAGCGAAAAAGATAACAACAGCAACAATGAAACCCAATATACCTGCTGAGCATTTACAACTTAATGTACCTTATAATTATGAATGAAAATATTGAGTACTTTTTTATTTTCACACCATTGGATTTTAACTGAAGAAATTCAGATTTAAAAAAACCGTGCTCAGCTGATTCCATTAGGGTGATTTTTTTTCTTTAGCAATGAGAAATGAGACCAAAAAATGCAGCAGAAAACAAAAACAGTTTTGCACATGTGACAGAATCTTTCCTCTACCGATTTAAAAAAGACTTTGATGCTGTGTCCAAGGGCACACCCGTTCAGCCTATCTCCTTGTGCAGAAGTCTAACATGGTTATTGACATAGATTTATTGGATGTTATTCTGTCTTGGGACAACACAGGCTGTAGAGCCTCCATTTTATGAACACAACATAAATAAAGCTGCGGGGTGCCAGGCAGATTCAAAGGCAGGCCCCTTAACATGCAGCGTGCAGAATATATGGCAGAAAAAAAAGAAAGAAAAAGCAAAATGTCACAGTTCGCATTCAGAAACTGGCTATTTATTCTTTCCTTATTTTTTGGACCAACAGGATTAACTGTGAGATCTAATACAAAATTTTATCATAAAAATGAATCAGCTCTCAAAATGAAGCCCTGTAAAGTTATGGGTTAATTAGGAAATTACAGGTACCGCTTGTATTTTACCTGGCAAAGATATGCCAACCCCTCTACTAAAGGAGCAGTGCCTTTTGTGAATGCTGTCTTGGAGAAATAAACATAAGCCAGCACTATATTAGACACTGCTCTGCATATCCTGAAATGCAGAACATCTGTCTGGAACATCCTGTGATGAAAAATCAATTTAGACAGAAAGAAAAAGTTACCACTGAAATTTTGTTTGGGCACAAAAGTGAGATGCCTTATTCCATTACTTCAATGTGCATGCACCAAATGTAAAGAGAGACTAATGGTATACATGCTTTGTCCATATGAATGTTTTAAACAACCAGTCCCACACAGGCATTTTATATTCTTTGAGGAAATGCAGGTAGTAATAATACTAAACCTGATATGTAGCATATTAATCAGCCACAGATGTCATGCTATGTGTGGAGTACATTTATTTACTTGCTGACTGCACTGTAACTCCCTGAGTAATAAAGGGCACAGGTTTAAGGAACACATAACAAGACAGTGATGCATATACACTGATGAAATCATGCAAAAAACCCATCTTTACCAGCAATTACACATATATCAGCAATTTCTTCTAAGACAACATTGCATGCAGCTCGTCATATCCTATATATATATATCCATATGTCCTTATGGGAACTGTACATTTGAAAAGCAAAAGAATTATGATCAGGCACACCTGGAGGGATTTGTAGTTGCGTCTGAAAGAAGTAACATTTTGCTTCCATCACCATCCATCTGTGTTTTGTGTCATTTTTCTTGCAGAACCTGATAAGCATAAGCGTTGATGTCACTCATTAAGTGGCTTCTTTCCAAAGCCTCTCTATGGTGTGCTGTCTGGGTTGTTTCGAACAGAGACACTGATCTCTAGTCATCTTAGTCTGTGGTACACTTGAATATCCAGCATATTTGCCTCAAAGAAGGGGCAGTGTGCTTCAATGCAAAGCATGTTCATCGATGGAGGGAAAGAATTAGTCGTGTTGGCTATATGTCCTATCTACCTTCTTACTCATATAACTAGACAACCATACCTACATGTTTCTTGGCACACCATTTTTTAAATTTGAAATTTATTGGTTTAATGTTTTGACATTATATCAAATGTCCCATTATAAGAAACTGGGACTGTTTGAGTGAGGTTAATGTTCTATTCTGCAGGTTCACCACTGAACACGGTTCACCTTGGCTATGCTTATTATATTACGAAAACAGACTATTTTTTCCCCAAAATCTGTTTTCATGTCAGAGTAGCTAGCTATGAGGTTTAACCATTTTAATCCTTAAAATGGTTTAAAATCCTTTTGTTTACCTTTATTGACTTACACAACCAAGGCTCTCATCTTATACAGTGCTGGCCAAAAGTATTGGCACCCCTGCAATTCTGTCAGATAATGCTCAATTTCTCCCAGAAAATGATTGCAATTACAAATGTTTTGGTAGTAATATCTTCATTTATTTTGCTTGCAATAAAAAAACACAAAAGAGAAAGAAAAAAAAGTCAAATCAAGTATCAATTTACACAAAACTGCAAAAATGGGCCGGACAAAAGTATTGGCACCCTTTGAAAAATCATGTGATGCTTCTCTAATTTGTGTAATTAACAGCCCCTGTTACTTACCTGTGACACATAACAGGTGGTGGCAATCACTAAATCACACTTGCAGCCAGTTAAAATGGATTAAAGTTGACTCAACCTCTGTCCTGTGTCCTTGTGTGTACCACATTGAGTATGGAGAAAAGAAAGAAGACCAAAGAACTGTCTGAGGACTTGAGAAGCAAAATTGTGAGGAAGCATGGGCAATCTCAAGGCTACAAGTCCATCTCCAAAGACCTGAATGTTCCTGTGTCTACCGTGCGCAGTGTCATCAATAGGTTTAAAGCCCATGGCACTGTGGCTAACCTCCCTAGATGTGGACGGAAAAGAAAAATTGACGAGAGATTTCAACGAAAGATTGTGCGGATGGTGGATAAAGAACCTCGACTAACATCCAGACAAGTTCAAGCTGTCCTGCAGTCCGAGGGTACAACAGTGTCAACCCGTACTATCCGTCGGTGTCTGAATGAAAAGGGACTCTATGGTAGGATACCCAGGAAGACTCCACTTCTGACCCAGAGACATAAAAAAGCCAGGCTGGAGTTTGCTAAAACTTACCTGAGAAAGCCAAAAACATTTTGGAAGAATGTTCTCTGGTCAGATGAGACAAAAGTAGAGCTTTTTGGGAAAAGGCATCAACATAGAGTTTACAGGAAAAAAAATGAGGCCTTCAAAGAAAAGAACACGGTCCCCACAGTCAAACATGGCGGAGGTTCCCTGATGTTTTGGGGTTGCTTTGCTGCCTCTGGCACTGGACTGCTTGACCGTGTGCATGGCATTATGAAGTCTGAAGACTACCAACAAATTTTGCAGCGTAATGTAGGGCCCAGTGTGAGAAAGCTGGGTCTCCCTCAGAGGTCATGGGTCTTCCAGCAGGACAATGACCCAAAGCACACTTCAAAAAGCACTAGAAAATGGTTTGAGGGAAAGCACTGGAGACTTCTAAAGTGGCCAGCAATGAGTCCAGACCTGAATCCCATAGAACACTTGTGGAGAGATCTGAAAATGGCAGTTTGGAGAAGGCACCCTTCAAATCTCAGGGAGCTGGAGCAGTTTGCCAAAGAAGAATGGTCTAAAATTCCAGCAGAGCATTGTAAGAAACTCATTGATGGATACCGGAAGCGGTTGTTCGCAGTTATTTTGTCCAAAGGTTGTGCTACCAAGTATTAGGCTGAGGGTGCCAATACTTTTGTCCGGTCCATTTTTGGAGTTTTGTGTAAAATGATAATTGATTTAATTTTTTTTTCATTGTCTTTTGTGTTTTTTCATTGCAAGCAAAATAAATGAAGATATTACTACCAAAACATTTGTAATTGCAATCATTTTCTGGGAGAAATTGAGCATTATCTGACAGAATTGCAGGGGTGCCAATACTTTTGGCCAGCACTGTACTGACCACTGTTTATTGCTAACCTAAACAATTATTCCGTTGCCTCCTGTAGGTTGCTAAGAAACAAGGTTGTCCAATGCATCTAGCTACTTAGCTAGCTAGCGTTAGCTATGATTTCACAAATAACCATTTGCTAGCAACAGTGTAGCTAGATAACTGGAGAAGTTGTGAACTGTCACTAACACAGATCCACAAAACAAACAAAAACAAAATTTGTTATTCATTATAAAAAAGTGTTATTCATTATAAAACGGCTATTTATTTTTAAGTAAATTAGCCTGATACATGATTTCACCTGACTAAACAAGGCAACAGGCTCTTTCAGCTTTCAAAAATTTCAGAAATTCAGAGAACAGCTGCACATTCCGACAGTAATGGTCACTTTTTAATAGGGTGCAAGTTTAAAAAAAAAAAAAAAAAATCACAATGTCATAAACACTCTGTCTGCAGGCTTTCTTTCACTTTACATATAGTGCTTACAAGACACATGCAAACCATTCATGTTGTGAATTACCAGTAGCCTCTGAGGTAGCCTATTTGAAAGAGCAGTGTTGTTTTTTGTTGTTCTTGTTTTTTTGCGAAACTCAGAATAACCGCAGTCGAAATGAAGAGCGAGCCCTGGCAAGATTCACTTATGAATAAACTCGCAGAGATTGTGTATGATCCATGAATGCACAGCCTACACTAGAAGCTATCTCCCGACTGGGGTAAAAGGACTGAAGATTCAGTCAATTCACAGAGGAAAGTGGGGATATTATGCATGAAGTGCAATAACAATATTCATGGCAACTTTGCAATGTCATTTTTATGAACATAACAGTGCCTGAAGATGCATGGTTTTTTAGAAGGAAAGTAATCAAATAAACATAAGCAAAGACTCAGATATTCATGTAAATCTATTACCCTGCTGCGTTCTCTTGGTAGAGATCCATAAAAAATTAGGGACCTCAGCCAGAAGGAAAATTCATCTGTTACTCAGTTTAGTCATTTCACTGTTCTTTGCTCATTCTTCACTTGTAACAAATGGGAAAAGAAAATCCTTAATACAACTATTTAGCACTGTATCTTCAAACACATAAACAACAACAACAAGACATCTAAGAAAACATAGTGGCAGTAATCAATATCTTTCTTGGGTCTCCTGAAAGATATTTGTTCTATACTGTTTACTGTCTTGAACTGTATTACCATCATCTACCATTCATTTTCTATGTGTATTATTTTGATTTAATGGTAATACTGAATGCAGTATCCCATAGTTCCATTAAAGCCATTTTATTCAGACAAAGAGAAGCCCTGAGATAACTTTTTCCCAGGTCAGATTTGCTTAGGAGATTTTTTGGACTTTTACCCAGCCAGGTTTTGACCTGAAATATTTTAAATTCCTAAATATAATGCTAAAATAGTACTATTTTAAATTTATTGTAATTAATGAATGGCAAAGTTTAAAGAATTGTAACATATTTGAAATATTTCTTACTTAATTGTGCTCAAGATAATATCTATGTTTCAATTTTGATGAAGTGGTATTTAATTGAATGTCTAATGTTTGTAAGAATGACTGATAATGAGTAATTGTAACAATGGGGTATGGGGGCAGCAAGGTAACATAGTGATTAAAGAGCCAGACTTGAAACCGAAAGGTTGCCGGCTTGATTCCCCACTGGGGCACTGCTGCTGTACCCTTGGGCAAGGTACCCAACCCACAATTGCCCTGTAAATACCCAGCTGTATAAATGGATAACATTGTAAAAAAAAACTGTAACCTATGTAAGTCGCTCTGGATAAAAGCCAATAATGTAATGAAATTTAATAAGTGACTTAATAACAATAATACTCCAGCAATGTCTGTAAACCACCATACTGTCAAACATATTACCTTATGCTGATTAACGTACGTAACATAACGTACATAACGGGCGGCAGTGTAGCATAGTGGTTAAGGAGCAGGACTTGTTGCCGGTTCAATCCCCGCTGGGACGCTGCTGCTGTACCCTTGGGCAAGGTACTTAACCCACAGTTGCCTCGGTAAATATCCAGCTGTATAAATGGATAACATTGTAAAGAACTGTAACCTATGTAAGTCGCTTTGGATAAAAGCGTCTGCCAAATGAATAAATGTAAATGTAAACGTATATGCCTAGGAAAAAGGATAAGAAAACTATTCAATACAGGATCTTCATCTGTTAACAAGGAGCTGACTCTGAGGTTTCCACCTATAAAAAAAGTGATAGACACCAACCTGCCACTTCAGAGATCTTACTTTAAGTAACAACCTCACTGTTTGATCACAAAATCAAAATGTAACATTGTATTTAGTCTCTAACTCATGGGTTCACTTAATGACAGTTGTGCCACACATTTATGTGTCAGTGCTCCCGCCCCCTAGCTATTGTGTTTTGTTTTTCCCTGTCCATGTGCTTTTGTTTTCCTTGTGTTCTAGCCCTGCCCCACTCTCCGCCCTGTCTCCGCTCACCCGATCATCCCCTCCTGCCTGCTTACACACCTGCTTCCCATCTCCTCATCAGCCCAGCCCTATATCTACCCTGCTTGTCTCTGTCTTGTTGCCAGTTCGTTGCAGTGTGTTTTTACCTGTCTCGTTCCCGCCGTGTGTTCTGCCTGATCGCTGTTCCCCGAATCGACCCTGCCTGCTCTTCGACCTTGCTCCTGCCTGCTGTCCTGCCTTGTTCACCTGATCTTCCTGACTACCTGGTTTGACCCTGCCTGTCCCCGGCTTTGATTCCTGACTGTGTTTGGACTGCCTTCCTGGTATTTTGACCCTGCCTGTTTTGGACTGCCTGTTTGTTCTACGACTCTGTTAATAAACGCCTGGATTCTGGAGTTCTCGTGGTCCGCGCCTGAGTCCTTGCCTGTGCCCTGACACCCAGGTGCACTGGCTTCCCAGACACACAGAAGGGAGGGGTTGTACTTGCCACACCTCACAGATGAGAAGACATTAGTAGTTTCTCCTGTGGTTTTAATACATGATAATATATCTGATTTTTATATATGATACAGTATGAACTAGTGGCTGCATGGCTGCAACTTAGTAGTAATTTTCTCTGTCACTGAGCTAATTTTTGTGCAAGTATCTTGTAAGATATATGTGATTTGTGAATTCTCTGACCCTCTGTGGGGGTGAACTAAATATTGCTGAGCCACACAGATCCCACACAGAAAGCATTTCAAAGGAAGCCAGTGTCCAACTATAGCAAATACAGTGCCTTGTAAAAGTATTCAGACCCTTGACTAATTCATAAAACCAATGTCACCTTAAATAATTCATTTTGATTTCAGTGTTTTTAAATAAAATATCATGACAAAATTTCAATGTATTACTTTTAATTTAGTAAAATGTGAGAATTAGTCAAGGGTCTGAATACTTTTGCAAGGCACTGTAGCTACAAGAATGATCATTGCAAAAAGCAATTTGAAAGAGTACACCATCCAGCAATGTCCAAATGTATAAATCTGACATTTTCCTGTTCAGAATGTACACTTCATCAAATCAGAAGGGACTCCTCCTCCTGTGTAACTTTTTCAGAGCTTTTACTAATGAACTTTTACTAATGCACTTGTTGTGGGCAATTGGAGCCCTTTTTTGCTGCATGTAATGGTAGGATCATCTAGGGGGGTTACAAATAGTGGATAAAATCCGACTTATATGTAAACATATATGTTTTCTCTTTTTTGATGAAGCCAAACTCTTCGTTTGTGCCTTTTCTGTGCAAGTCTGTGGATGGTCTGTTGGGATACCTGGAGCATTTTGAGTAAAGGCATCTATGGAGAAAGTCCTAGGCTGTGGAACAGTGAACTCCTCTATTTAAACCGTATACATTGAGGAGATCCTAATTAATAACAGCCATTCACTATTCAGGGATAAATGGTCATAGTGAAATAATACAATGAGTGCAATCTCCCATTTCATACAGGGCTGTTTCTCACTGTGTCCCTTGTGTGCATTTCCAACATAAACAACTGAACGCTGTTTCCTTGTCAATAGATCTTATTCATTCTTGCGCTCAGCCTTCAGTGGTGCTGAATATTGATTGTAGCTTCCCAGTTTCCGGAGCATGCTGTAACCCATCAATCAATTTTGACATCTTGAATGCAAAATAAAAAGCTTTTCTAAGATGTGCTCACGCAGGTGGCTGAGCACACAGATCCTGTGGTGGAAACGTCCTTTTTCAGAACGTCATCCCAGAGAAGCTGTAAGCTTTTATGACCAGATGTTTCATCATTATCTTTTAGGATACCACCATATCCTGTCTGAGAATGAGAAATCAAGCAAATGAATTCTTATGTCTTTTGAATGACACCATAATGTATTTCACCTGAGCTGCGATTCATTACATTTACTCAGCACACTAGCATCTCATTGAACAAGAATTACAGCCACGTGGGATCGATCAAGCTGTACTGGTCAGAGGGCAGACAGATTCACCAAATTTCCAGATCCATGGTGTTCATTTCTCTTACTGCAATTTGTTTCCTAGGGTTTTAAGGAAATTTTCACCTGGTGCTAGATTTCTCAACTGCATCAGATGCAAAAGACTGCCAGCAACCAATGAAAAATGGCTACTTAATAAAACCTGTCATTACTGGTGCTGATAGTATTTTTGACCTCTGTGGACCTATCATCTAATAATCTTTCCCTGTATAACAGTGCAGGCAGGAGAAAGACTTTTCACACAGATAGAGATGAGTGGTCATTGCGCTGTACTGAATATTGGGAAGAAATCTAGTAAATTAAGTGTTGAGTGTGCAGAAGATGTGTGAGTGCTGCCAAAAGAACAGCGCAAAGAGATGCACAGCTGTGCTCATATGCTCAGATAAGAAAATACAACATGTAAGGAACTTTGTTGTAATTATATGATTCAGCTGCAATGTTCCTCTAAAAATATGATTTACTTGACATTAAGTAGGACATCGGTTTGATGTAGCTAAATGTTGTGGTGTTAAAATTAAGTGAATCATGCGAGTGTCACAGTCTTGTCAAAGGGATCAGTTAAGCATGTATGTTAAGCATGTACTTTGATCAGAAAAACAGTGGCACCTGAATGATAACTTCATATGTCTAATGATCCATAAGTTTAAATTCTCAAGAGTCAAGCTGAAATTTTATGTTCCAATCAGCTATTTTCATTTTTTTTAATTTTGCTTTGTTTTGATTTATTTTAGTAAATCCCAGCAAAGCCATTTGGATCCACACAGGGACAAGGGAAAACACTACCCATGGTTTAATAGCTATTGTTTTTAAAGGTAGGCGTTTTCCTAGATGCACCAGACAAGGATGTCCACGTAATGAATGTATGTAAAGCACTGAATGAGGCTTTATTTTAGATATAGCTCTAGACAGCAGACCCAGTGTGTTAGAGCATAATCCAGTTCTGTCTGCAGCAAGCCAATCCCCTCGTGCCTTATTTTAGTACAACAGCATCAGACACTGAGCATAAATCCTAAATTATATATGTTGCATCGCAAAGAAGCTTCAGACCAATGTATCATTCTACACTGGCATTAACAATAACAAACTACCCTGTCAATTGAGTAAACTGAAATGGATGCATTGCGCTACTGGTGTAATCTGCAAATTCTCCATTGATTTTGCAATGTATATTTCCCTTAAACAAAAATCAATGTTTGCTATACATTTATTTATTTTGCATGCAATGTGCGGAATGCATGATTATGTCTCCAAGTGTTCAAAGAGAGTTCATCTCAGGCCTGTTTGCCTGCTGGTAGACAGATCAGTGTGGACCAGCAAGCTCCTTCTCTCTGGCTCTGTAAAATTACATACTTAAAGCTCTAATGCCTTGGGGTATATGTGCTGCATGTCTACTTTGGCAGTACTGATGCATTGAAGACACAGCAGTCCTGGCAAAGAGCCACAGCAGTCTTGATCTCCTGACCTTGCCAGGCTAATAACCCCGCCAGTGATTCCGAATTTGATCCCTCATCCTCCCTTTTTCCTGAAAGCTTCCAGACTCTTTTACCACAGAGACAAACAAGGAATTCAGATCAGTTGTGCTCCGTTCTAAGCTACACCTTGTTGAAAAGGCACTTATTACGGTAGCATCCACTACGTGAATCTGCGTGTAAAAACAGCAGGTCCAAGCAAAGTACAAGGTGCAACCTGCAGCACATGGACTACAGAGAGACCCAGCCTCCCACACTTTTGAACCAGTCTTGTCCAGTGTACTTATTAGTAAAGGTATGAGAAAAGCTGTGACACCTGGAACCATGATACAGGAAATGAGAGACAACCCAATGATGCTGAGGAACAGTTGTGGGTGATGGTACTGAGTGTAAAACCAGGGGAAATCTAATGAATGCAGCTCTGTCCACCCATTTCCCACTCCCAGCATCACCCTGCAATATTCCCATACACTGCTCCTCCTCTTGATTGTTGCTGGATTCTTAATATCTATGAAGCGCCTGTAGTCATCTTCTCATTTCTTCCTCTGTTGGTCAAACAAGCTTCCAGATCTTGTTCATTTTAAGGGTAGTATGGTTCACAGTAAGTTGCACAAATGCATATAAAACTCATTGAGTCAGAGGGACAGAGGGAATGTGAATATAAATTCCAGATTTGAAGTTGTTTTAAGGTTGACAATTAGCCTGATCAACCTAGGTGAGAAAATGACTAATTCCAGAGAAGACTGCAAAAGTAATTCTGTCATAAACAAAATACTCTCTTATGCTAAATTTTAATCAAGATTTAGGGAATTGATTATTTGCATGAAAATAAAATGACCTCTCGGTGCAGTGGGTTTTTGGTGAGAACATTTGACTAACATAAATAAGAATTTTAAAAAAACCTCTCATTGATAATTGTGTTGATTAGGTCTAAATGGGTCCTGGTCAAATTATAATTAAATCTATGAATCAATGATTCTCTTGCTAAGAGAGGCATGCATTTGACTCATTTATTTAATCTCACAAATTTTTCAATTTGAGATGAACACACAAATGAATTGGCAACACACTGAGGAAACGAAACTTGGGAAAATGTGTTTTGAGTGAAAGTTGGAGAGAAGAGATGCAAACTTAAAAGGGCTTAACCTCTTTGCTGGACTATTTCTCCATTAGGCAGAATAGGGGCATTATGAGGAATCCAGAGTACTCCCCTCTTCCCTCAGTCACATTTTCTATTTGGTTTCACAGAATTAAAAAATTACCGAAACACAGGAAGTGCTCTGACTCTCTCATTGCTGCAATTGCCATCACCAGCTATCTTCGTCAATCCCAGATTGGAGCAAGCGATCCTTTCCCCCTTTCTTTTTAAAGTCAAAATCTTTCAAGTATACTACTTAGCATGGTATTTGGAGTTATACAGAACAAACACAATTTCTTTTGCCACTCTTGCAAAGATTTGGTAATGGCTGTGGACATTTTTCAGTTACAGATCTTCCAGCACTTCCACTCCTCCAGGAACAAAGGTCCCTTTATTAATCTCAAAAGGATTATAATGTCCATTTCTTTCCCCCTCTCTTCTGCAGAGAATCACCTTTACTTAGACAGTGGATGCTCTGTCATCCCCAAAATGATGTTTTTTAGAGTGGAATCACACATACAAAGATAAAATCTGGTACAAACACAAAACACAAAATGCAATAATAAAGAAGAGGAGAAAGAGAGTACATTAATCCCTGGAAATTATTAGATAGCCAGATTTAAAGATTAGGTTAGGTTAGATTAGCCAGGACACGAGCAAACTCCCCGCTCTCTGTGATTAGTCCCATTGGATCCTGGTGACTGCACTGTTATATTGTAATGGCTGTGCTGTAATGACTTTTCATGTCTTCCAGAATGTTAATGCAGTAATAGAGTCTCAGCATCAATAAAAGCATGTTTCAGATTGTATGACAAGCTTTTCAAACCAAGGAATTTACCCAAGTACAGGTGCAGATAGCATACATTGATCAGATTTTTTCCTCCTGGCAGATCAATAGGGTTTTCTGAGGTTGTGAGAGGACAGTTGGAAATGATCCTCCTCTGTATACCTGTGCAGGCACTGAATTATGCTTAATGATGCCCATTCAATGCTGTGCTAAAAGAGCCCCAAGGAGCTAGGTGATTTGTTGGATGCCATAGAAAATTGATAAATATATATCCTTACTTGAGTCTTTCAGACATTTTCAAGTCCCCTGATTTGACAGGTAGGTTGCACGGCCAAATAAGATGTTGTCAGGACTCAGTGTTGACATGCTGTCAGGAAATTATTCATTTTCTGAGCAAAACAACCACACTCATGATAACCTGTGGGAAAGATATTTCTGAGGTCACTGAATTTGCAGATTTATCTGCATAACTTTAAGCCTGAAACTGAAGGAGAAAATTGACGGACAGAATCATTGTACTATAGTCTAGCCTTGAATGCAGTTGCTCAAATTCAATGCAAATGACATTTAGAATTTCAGTAGGATTAACTGGTAAAATATTACCTGGTAAAAATGAAGGTAAGTGCAATTAAAGTAATATTCTGTGTATGCCTTGTTATATTTGTGATACAGTTAAAGAGGATTTACTTCTGGATATTTTTAACATCATGAGAGTTGAAAAGAAGGATGGAAAATAAATGTACTGAATAAATGCCTATGCAGGTGGAGTCAATATTGGTAAATGTTTGAAAGATCTACACTGTGTTTATTGAGTGTCCTTATATTAGAAAGCGTAGCAGAACAGACTAGTCTATAGTTGCTTCCTTGAGAAGACTGAACCCTTGTCTTCACGTTTGTTCTCACAGTCACAATGAGACAGCGCTCTAAGACATTTGATCCATGCATAGGGAAGGAAAAATCACCTTTGTGGATTGACATTCTTTATTATGTTTGGTTCCATTTTATTAAACATTTGCTCAATAATAATTTCCATATTTCCTCCCTTTATTATAACATTGAGGGTTGAGGGATATTATATGTGGTTATTTGAACACTCAAACAGGCAGTTTAAATTAATATTTAATGTCCAGAATGAATGGTATGGCAGACCCAATAATGTTAATTGGTTTCAGGCTAGAAATCCAAAGAATCCAAATTGAAGGGCCCACATTGTTTTAACTTGAAATTGAAAACTGTGCAAATCCGGAGAATGGGAAGTGACAGGTCTGTACTTGCAAGGAACGTTCGATGTCTCTTCATTCAAAGATACTGAAATAGATGGCAAAAGCTAAGTCCCTTGAGTGACCGTGATGTTGTTTCACATTCCACTACATACAAACATGCTGGTCAAATCTTATAGCTTGCTCTCCCTGGTGTCTGAGAAGGGGCATGGCAAGATTATGGTCATTCATTTCTAAATGAGTTTTTCCTGGAGACTTTCATTTTTGCTGTCAACCTGCTGACTTTGCTGCAGATGTATTTTGAAACTGTGATTCGAATGCTAGCATCCTGCTTGTTAAAAATGTTGTTTACACTTTGGAACAGTCAGCTTTAAGTGTTCCATATCCAGAGAAGATTTCATTTTCAGTAGTCCCAAGTTCGCAGTGACATATTCAGTACCCTCCATCTTAATACCAAGTATAGTACAAGAACAAAAAATATATGACTGAATAAAATGCAAATTGTAAAAATGTTATACTTTAGGTTTAAACAATTATGTTGATATACATTTATTGAGAACTATTTTAATAGTCTTAATAATTATTGTGTCAATTCTTTTAATAATTTTAATAATTTAATTATTCAATCATTTATACTTAATTGAGCACATTTATCTTCTGCTCATCCATTTCTTTGTAGATTTGGATACATGCTTTGCATCATTGTCATTCTGGAATGTCCATTTTAACAAAGATTGTTCCTTCAGCTAAGGCAGAGGGAAGCAAGTTTTTTCTCTAAGTGCCCTGGTCCATGTTGGAGTTTATGACTCCCTCTATCTTAAAGAGAGCTTCAGAATGCATAGCAATCTTGTTTATAGTATTTATAGTACTTATCTCCCAACTTTCCAACAAGATCATTAGCCATTAACCTGCAGTCTCCATAGAACTCTCTGACTTTAACTATGTGTGTTATCTTCTTTCCTAGAGGAACAGCAAACCCACAGAGGCCTCTGTATAGTTCCAGAAGCTTCCACCGTACTTCCAAAACATGAAGTGTTTTCACCAACATCCTCCTTGCTTTTTTCATCTTCTATATTCTTTCTACATTAGGCTTCTATCACTGTGGAAACCTCTGCACAGAAGTGCAGGGCACATTGAGTGCTATTCCTCAGTACAGTCACATGCCACCCAGAGGGACAAGAAGACTCTGGCTGACCTAAACGCCTCTATTCCTAGCAGAACCAAGTCCATTTGTTCAGATTATCTTGGCTCCTTGTCATTGTGGGCAGACAACATGATTCAAACCTGGACTGTAGGACATAGCTGGCACTCATTAATCAATTGAGCCTCTCAGGAGTGCCAGACTGGGTACCTTCTATCTGTTAGCAGTTTGTTCAAGGGGTAAAAAAAAGGACTATTGGTGAAATCTTTCTCTATAAAACACAACTGTACTTGTACCTGATCGGTAATCTGGACTGTTGATTAGCCTGTTTGACAAGTACATAAACCATAAATTGATATGCTGTGGGAAAAAGGAAAATTTGACTGATTCTGTATATTATGTAATATGCTCTCTCCTTCATTGTATTAAATGAGGAGCAGGAAGAAACAATCAATTAAAAAATGATGTCACAAGTTATGGAAAAACCCAAAGGTTTTCTCCAAAGCGCAAGTGAAAATTATTTTAATTGAGTGGCTCTGCAGTGGGCTTTAAGAATCAAGGTTTGTCATATAAAAATGTAAAAATTGGACCTGAGATGTGGACCAGTGAAAATGGTGCCAGTGCGGAGGATTCGTTGTTAATGGAGACAAACTGATATCGTTCTGATAGATAAGACCTAAACCAAGAGCCTGTCCGCTTATGCCAACCAGGTTTTTGAGGCGGTCGAGGAGTACGATGATCAATGGTATCAAAGGCTGCACTTAGGTCTAGTAGCACAAGAAGAGAGATACAGCCATTGTCACAGGAGAGTAGAAGGTCGTTGAGCACTTTCAGGAGTGCGGTTTCCATACTGTGGTGAGGTCTAAATGTTGTTAGAGTGTAAAAAGGCACAGAGTTGCTTTGATACTGCTTTTTCCAGAATTTTTGAGAGGAATGGAAGGTTCGAGATGGGCCTATAGTTTGACAGGTCATTGGGATCAAGACTGGGCTTTTTCAGAATAGGCTTGATAACTGCTACTTTGAAGGGCTGAGGTATGTGTCCAGACATAAGGGAGGCGTTGATAAGATTTAATAGCGGTGCAGTAGCTGTTTTAGGAATCCAGTTGGTATGGGGTCAAGTTGGCTGGTAGAGTTATTAGATGAAATGATAAAAGAAGAAAAGTTGCTAAATTCAATGGGTATAAAAGAGTCAAAGCGTGAGGACGAAACTGGTCAGGCAGGAGGCAGAAGTCGATGAGAATTTTTGTATTGTGTCTCTTATTTTTAAGATTTTACTATCAAAGAAGTTCATGAAGTCATTGCTACTATAAATTGCTGGTATGGTAGGGTTAACTGATGCAGGACTCTTGGTTAATCTGGCGATAGTGCTAAACAGGTACCTAGGATTGTCCTTATTTCTCTGAATAAGAGTAGAAAAATATTTGGATCTGGTAGCTGTGTGGGCATGCTTGTAGGTTAGGAGACTTTACTTCCATGCCAGGAAAAAACCTGTAATTTGGTGGAGTGCCATTTTCTTTCAAGTTTTCGCGTAGCTTGTTTGAGAGCACGAGTATGGTCGCTATACCAAGGTGCTAGCTTCTTGTCTGTGATTTTCTTCCTTTTGAGGGGAGCAACGGCATCCAGAGTTTTACGCAAAGTAGAGTCAATACTGTCCGCAAGTAGGTTAATTTTAGTTGAGCTAGGGTTTGAACATAAACTAGAGGAGATTTCATTGTGCAGGTAGTATGATGTAGGGAGCTCGTTGGTAAAGGCATTGGCTGTAAGAGAGCAAAATGTGCGCCTAGAAGAAAATCTAGGCTCCAGGTATGTGAAGCACGTTAGTGGTAAATTGAAAGAGATGAGATAGTGGTCAGATAACACAGGATTGTGTGGCATAATTTCTATCTGGTTAATATCTGCTCCATGTGTGAGGACCAAATCTAGAGTATGGTTGCGGTAATGTGTGGGTTTATTCACAGCTTGATAGAGTCCAATGGGTTCAATGGTGGACAAAAATGCTGTTCTGAATGTTCTGAAGTCGCCTACTATCACAGCCTTTTCTGTATTGACAAACAGGTCAGATAAAAAGTTGGCAAATTCCGATAAGAAAACACTGTAAGGGCCAGGTGGCTTGTAAACTATTACAAGGGTAAATAGCTGAAATGCAGTCTTGTCCGGATGTGCAAAGCTAAGTACTAACAGTTCAAACGAGTGGAAGTTATAGTCAGGTTTAAAGGTGGCACAGAGTTTGGAGCTGTGTACAGCAGCAACGCCGCCACCTCTACCAGTAGGTCGAGGGACCTGGTGATTACAGTAACTGGGAGGAGTTGATTCATTAAGAGCAACAAAGTCATTAGGTTTAAGCCAAGTTTCAGTCAGGCATAAGATATCAAATTGGTGATCAGAAATCAACTCGTTTATTAATATAGCTTTAGGTTGTAACGGTCTGATATTTATTAACCCAATCTTAAGGACCATTTGTCTACAGGCACTACTTTCAGGTTTGTAAAAACTTATTTTTTATCAAATTATCAGCACAAATGCCCCTACTGGATGTTTTTAAGAAGTTTGGGACCAAGGGTCGTGGAACAGACACTGTCTCTATGGGATTGACTGGTGGTGGTTCCAGGGAAAAAGCAGACATCTGTGTAGGACAGAAAGTCTGCTACCTGGCCTTGGCCCTGATAAGTCAAGGTTTAGAGGAATTCAGACTATGATCCATGTATCTAGAGATGATAGCTGCACCCTCCCTCGAGGGGTGGATGCCATCTCGTTTTAAAAGATCAGGCCTCCCCCAAAACTTGTGCCAATTATCTATAAAACCCACATTGTTAGAGGGGCACCACTCAGACAACCAACAATTAAGTGACATTAATCTGCTATAGATCTCGTCACCGAGCCGCATGGGGATGGGGCCAGAGAAAATTACCGATTCCGACATTTGTTTAGCAATTCTGCACACCGATTTAATAGTTTGTTACTTTGTTACGTCTGATTGTCTCATGCGGACATCGTTAGCACCGACGTGAATAACAATTTTAGAGTATTTAGCTTTACTTTTACCTTTAGCTTTAGCCAGCACTTTCAAATTGGCTTCTATGTCAGAAGCTCTGGCTCCAGGAATGCAATTGACTATGGTCGTTGGTGTCTCTACGTTCACGTTTCTAAGAATAGAATCGTGCAATAATCAGGGCTCTTTTAACAGGCTTCTCAGCAGGTGTGTTACTGAGGGAGGAGAACCTGTTGGAAACGTGAACCGAGGGTTGGTGGTGCACCGGGGGCTTGCGCTTGCATCTATTTTCCCGAACCGTAACCCACTCGCATTGCTGCGAAGGCTCTGCGAGGGTTGAACTAGGGGAAAGGCTAATTGACGCATCTGGTACCGAAAAAGATTTGATAAACTTTTCACATGCTTTAATCTCGTATAAGGTGCGGATGCGTGCTTCTAATTCTGCTACCTTCTCCGTCAACCTAGCGTTTAGCTCGCATTTAACACAAGTAAAGTTGGTAGTACTGGTGGAGAAGGAGTAACTAAACATGTTGCACACAGAGCAGGGGAGACAGCGAGAGGGAGGAGAGCTAAGGATGGGAGAGACAGAGCTGCGAGAAGCCATCGTATGTAACTAGCTGGCTACTTACGTCTGTAGTCTTTGTGAGGGTGTTGGAATCGGCAAGTACTCCGGGTTTGGGTCCTGGCTGGGTCCTATCTGATCGGCGTCTTGTGTCTGGGGTTCGGGTAACAAGCAACAGGAAGTGCGGAGCAGGAAACAGGTGTGGAGCAGCAGGTAGCGAGCGAGAGCGTCTGGAGCCAGAGCGAGAGCATCTGGAGCCAGAGCGAGAGCGTCTCAATATGCTGTCTGAAGGATAAGTTGCTGTCCAAAGTTACCCCTAGGTTTTGGCAGTTGTGCTTGCCATTACCTTTGCATTAACCATGCAAAGAGAGAGGTTCCTTGGGGGGTCATGAATGCTGGGACATAGTCAATCTCAGTCTTATCAATGTTCAGCTTGAGTTGATGTTTGTTCATCCAGCCCAAGATGTCTGTGAAACATGCTGAGACTTTGGGGGTGATGTCCATTTTGGGAGGGAAGGAAATGAACAGTTGGGTATTATCTACATATGAATGATACGACAGGCTATGCGAAGCTATGACCTCTCCAAGTGTTCTGGTGTAGATGGAGAACAGGAGTGGTCCCAGCACTGATTCCTGTGGAACACCTGTCTTCAGGAACCGGGGCGGGGAGGTGGAGCCCTGTCAGGAGATCTGGTAGGAGCGGCCGCTGACGTAGGAGGAGAACCATTCCAGGGCCGTTCCAGTGATTCCCAGGGCCAGCAGCTCAGACAGGAGGATCTGGTGGTTGACAGCGTCGAAGGCAGCTGACAGATCTAAGAAGATAAGGACAGAAGAGAGAGAGGCAGCTTTTGCAGCTTGAAGTGCATTAGTTCCAGCAATGGAGCCGTGGAGTGATTGGCTTTGAAACCAGATTGGTCAGGGTCCAGTAAGTTGTTAACAGCGAGGAAGGAGGAGTTTTGGTTAGACACAGCATGTTCTACAGCTTTAGAGAGGTATGGGAGTAAGGAGACCGGCCTATAGTTGTTTACTAGAGAGGGGTTAAGAGTGGGTTTTTTAATTAGTGGTGGACCCTTGCCTGCGTAAGGGATTCGGGGACAATACCAGAGGTTAATGAAGAGTTAAACACATGAGAGAGGTATGGAAGGATGGTGGGTGCAATTTCTTGGAGGGGAGGTGTTGGTATTGGATCTAGTGCACTTGTGGTTGGTTTATGAGTCATAATCAGTTTGAGGATGTCAGATTGAGGGAGAGGTGCGAATTGAGAAAATAGGTTAGAGCTCAGGGGTGATTTTGGGGGAGGCTGTTGCTTTGGATTGTGGTTGAAAGATAAATGGATCTTGTCTATTTTCTCCTCAAAGAAATTGGCTAAATCTTCAGCAGTAGGGGTGTTGACAGGTGGGGGTTGAGGAGGGGAGAGGAGAGATGAGAAGGTTTGGAAGAGCTTACCTTGGTCATTGGCTGTGTTCTGAAACTTTTTTGGACTTGTCTGAGGCTGTCTGAAGTCAACTAGGAGAGATCTATAGGCTGACAGGTCGCTCTCTTGTCAGCTTTTCTCCCATTTCCTCTCTGCAGCTCTCAGGGCAGATCTGGATTCACGTAGCACGTCAGTCAGCCATGGAGCAGAAGCAGATCTGCGGGCGGAACATAAGGACATAGGACACAGGGCATCAAGCATATCTTTGAGATGAGAGGATAGGGTGTTAGTAGCTGATGTAGTTGTTAGTTGGGGAAACTGTGTTAGATCAGGAAGAGATGCACAGGCGTTATCAGAAAAAGTATAAGGAAGAAGCTTATGGAGGTTATGGTGTAGGGGGACTTAGGGGGTGGCTAGGTTGCGATTGGGGTCGCAGGAGGGCAGTAAAAGATAGGAAAAAGTGGCCATAGACATGCAGGGGAGAGACATTCACACTATGTATCGGAGTATTTCTGGTAAAAACAAGATCAAGATGATTACCTGCTTTGTGTGTGTGTGTGGGGGGGAATGGCACCACTGAGAAGTCAAACAATAACAGTAGTGAAGTCAGGGTCTTCAAGGAATGCTCCAAGTGGTCCTGGCGGTCTGTACACCACAATGATGTACAGGTCAGAGGGGTGGGAGACGGACACTGAGTGGCACTCAAACGAGGAGTAGCTTATCACCTCTGGGATTATCGAGAAACACCAGCTGTTGTGAAGCAGAAGTCCAGCCCCCCCACCTCTGCCTGTGCTCCCTCCCTGTTCTATGCGGTGAATGGGATGCCGAAAATTGAGTTGAGAAGTCTGCCAGTGTGGCTGCGTTCTCCAGGGTGATCCAGGTTTCTGTAATTGCTAGGAAGTGTAAGTTAAGAGAAAGCGCATAGGAGGAAATTAAATCGGCTTTCTGGACTGCTGATTGGCAGTTCCTGAGAACACATTTAATAGCAGAGGTAACAGAGGGATCTGTTGTTGGGTAGATTAAATTAGGGTTACTTCTCTGTTTTGTGGCATGCAAAATGCGTTGTTTTTAGCGATGCCACCATGGCTGTGAAGTGATAGCGGTGGTAATAAGGTGATACATATTGAGAGTAAAGAGATTGATCCATAAAGAGAGGGAAAAGGCAAAGACAGCGAGCACAGCAGATAAAAACAAGTACAAAGAGCGAACAACGGAGGATACTTATCAGGGGCTGGGCTTCTTCTCTGTCCTTCCTCAATGGACTCCCACAGATAGACTCCCTTGTCTTAGTGCGACCAAGTCTTCGTGTGACGAGGCTGAGGTAGATGAGGCTGAGGTAGACGAGGCTTAAAGCTGCCACTCAAAGTTGCCGCTTTGCCCTGCTAGCCCTTAAGTACCTAGCCTAATGCTAACGTGGCTAAGGATGCTAGCTTCAAAAAGAGCTTCAGCCCATTCCCGAGTGTGAATAGCTCTGAAACTCTTGATTGATTCATCAAGTCACGTGATGTCAACAGAGCGACTTGACAGCAACCAGTCACCTAGCACAACGGAATCCATCTAAATACAAAACAATTAAAAATAAATTACCTACATGGATTAGCAAGCAAAACAGCTTAAGATACTGACACAAACTGAGGAGAAATGCTACAAGCACAACACAGCACAACAGACAGCAAATAGGGACGCTAGGTAGCAAAAGAAACTATACTAGACACTAAATAGTAAAAAACAGGCTGCACTTACGAGCTCCTGGAAACTGAATGAACTAATCCGTACGCAAAGTAGATGCACATAATACAGTTATACAGGATGCATGTAATATTCTCCTGTTCTGTAGTTTTTCTTTTCACTAGTGCTTTATTTGAACACCAGTATTGATGAAGGTTTGAAAGTTGGGAAGTTTGTATTTTTGTTATCCGCTTGTCCAAAAAAAAAAACAAGAAAACTTTCAGGTCTTCGTGGTGAGCTGTGTTCTAATAGTGTGGACCTCTTCCCGTCAGTTTTAATTGGGGTTAGAAAGCAAAGCAGGACTCATGTAATGGTGCTGACTTCTGAGAAATTGACACCTTAGATTGGAAAGAGATGTCCTCTTTTTAAGCATAGACAGAAGCTGATGATTTCTCACTATATTCTTTTCTGCATCTTGTCATACAAAGTTGCAGTCAAAATCCAGTTTCTCAATCCACATCTGTTTTTGTTGTAGTTTTCTCCTAAAGGTAAATTCCATCAGTTTGTTGTCATCCTTGTACAGTCCAAGTCATTGCTTGATTTATATATTTTTGTGAAATCAAATCTTTTTCTTCTTTTTCTTCTTGAAAATGTGTCGAAACTGCAAAATTACTACACACACTTATTTAAGAGCATTCTGAAGATAAGCACCCATATAATGTCTCCTTGTTGTTCCCTAAAAGTTGGCCCTCACCAATGAAGACTGCTGTGAAATATAGGCCAGTCAGATATGGCAGTGGACAGGTTTGGGAACAGTAAAACAGCTGTGTTTAAAAGGCACTTCCTTATTAGTCTGAGATACAGCCCTGCTACATCCTTCCTTTCCTAGAACAGTCATCTCATTAATTATGTATTTTTCCAGCCTCATATCATTGCCCCAGTACATACAGTAATATGTTGATTTTTGAGCTTGTGCTTTGAGCACAATTCACAAGTTTGTACACGTACTTCACAGAAGCACTGACTCAGACCTTATATAGGGGTATACATCACTGCTGTCTTCACTGTCACATCAAGTGGGGTGTCGCAGGCCTCAGACGATGTGAGGGAATACAAATCGGGGAGAGGGAAATAGTACATATGACAAACTGCAACTAATAAAGCATTATTCATAATTTATTACTTTCACTGTGACATGTGGATCCGGTCATTATTCCTAATATAGTCTAGATGCAGTATTTCATCATACAAGTCATGTGTCAGAGCTAGGTTTATTTATTATCATTTACTAATTATCATACTTATTGTCTGTGCTACATTTGAATATTCATTTTCACTCCCCACAGAATCAGATATGATAATTCAAAGCAATGGGAGACACAACAAATTAAGAGAAACGTTGATGCAGAAAAACAAATGGAAAAAAGAGTCATCAGAGTGATATGACGCAAATATGAGATGTATTGAGGGGGTATGCATAATGCTTGGAGACAGGCTTGCCAGATTTTAGTTGTGTGGGGCAGAGTCAAAGCCACTTTGCCCTTCAGATGCAACATCAGATTGAGTTCCCCAGCAGCCAGATTACAAAGCACTTCTCTGTGTGGTTTTCTGTGAAGATAAAACCCAGGGAAAGTGTTTGGGTGCAGCAAGCTTATAACCATCATGTTTGTATGGGCCGTTGACTGTACTCTCTCCATGGGGTAATGTTGTGTGTACTTATTTATTTTTACTTTGTTTATAAAATGTGAAGCAATTGCAAGCCATGACTACATATTATTATGATATAGTGTTTTACAGGTATATTGTTAGGACTATACGTCAGCATCATCACTGTTATTGCCATTGTTATTGTTATTACTAAAAATATAAAATATATTAATTAGTTACTTTGGCAGACAATTATCCGCAACAACAACAAGAACAATGATAATATAGGTGCAGGGCACCCAGAATTGCAGAAATTATTGTCATAGTGTAAAAACTGTAAAAATATAGCTGTAAAAACACGATGACCTGATAATATTCTTAAGAACAGTACAATTATAGCACATTATACTGCTGAATGTAGGGACTAACATAAATGTATGAAAGCTACCTTACCTTAATCTATGGTGTTTACATGTTACCAGGGAATGATAAATTAGGCAACATTACTAGCTTGCATAAGATGATCATACTTCTGGTTGCCAACAGGGATCTGAAAGAGCTAGATTGATCTAAAAGAGCTAGATTAAACTAAATCAGAATTCATGTAAAAATAGGCTGATCAGAATGTGTGTTGTGTGTAGGACAGGTTCAGATTGTGAAGGCTAAGGTGGGGTCTTTTATCAGAGATGGTCTTTGTTGCAGTCTGAAAGTCTGCCACACTGTCTTCTGAAACCGGGCTGGGTTTATGTTCAGGCAGCCCAGACCTTCACATTCTTGGCCTTTTAAAACTGAAGCACAGACAGAGACCAGAGCTGCCCATGGTTATATTGCAAACGTGAGGGGAGAAATTGTAAAGCTTCTGAGTGGGTTTTTAATTTAATCAGGTCTGCTGACAACACCAGCTGGATGTCTGGGGCACGGAACCATCATTATATAGTCTTTAGCTGAACAACATACATATCTAAAATGCAAGTAATGTGCTGTATGCAACCCTGCATAAAGGCATGCCTTGAAGGCGCTTAATAACTAAAGTATCTATTTATGTATTCAGATTGATCCCCTTTTTAATTTGTATAATATCTGTATTAGGGTAATGTTAACATAATAGAGAATATAAGAAAGAAAGAAAAGGAAAGGAATTGTGTTACGCATGTTATAGAAATTAACAGGCGACGCTCAAAATAGATTTATGGGCCAAAGACTTTGCCCATTGTAGGTTCATAAATGGCTATGGGAGATGGCAGTCACCATGTGGTGGCTGCGGCAGAATTGAGGGGGACTGCAGCCTCGCCGCGCAGAGACACTAATTCTTCTATTTGATGTAATTATGGTGTCTATGGCCCAGGCAATGTTCTTCATAGATTTATTCCCAGCACCGCTAGCTCTTGACACAGGATCTTATGACTGGCTCTAAAAGGAGTATTCGTCATTGAGATCATGCAAATGTATGCAGCTCACTCCTTATATCATAGTAACGACACCCTGCTCCCTTGGGCTAAATCTATGATTCACTAGAGGGGCCTAGGAGAATGACCCCTCTTCCCCTCCCCCCACCACCATCCTGCCCCTCTATATTTTTTAATTGAGTGGCAACAGCAGAACACAGAAGTAGACTGGGGCTTGCTTAGGTCAATCACATGCTTCATGTCGTATTTTAATGTTATTCCTTTTATATTGTTGGATCTTTTTGACCCTGTGATGTCAAAACACTTAATTATTCAGCAGAGCCTGTATCATTGTCAAATACCAAGTAATAATCTGGATTGACTCTGCTGTTGATCAAAGGGCATTCAGATGGAAATATTGCACACTTTTCATTACAGTATTTTTTTTTTGTTTTTGTTAAGTGTGGGGGTGAGGGTGCTAAGTGTTCCTTTGATACAGTTGTTAAAACAGCCACCAAAGATGGCGCTGTACTATGGCGACGGGCTGCTCTCGCCTCGTTGTTTGTTTTCTTGTTATATGCCACTGTTTTTGCACAAAACGCGTCTTGCACAATTGTCTATGACCACCAGACTTTACTGGACATTCCCAACAGCTGGAAGCCGCAGAACTTATGGAAAGAGATCGCCTACAACAAACAGGTACCACCATGGAGTAACGGCCACAGACAGTGCTGATGGCGGTGAGGTAAATGAGGTGGCGCCCTGGTAAGGTTACAACAGCATCCCACTCGGCCCCTGCTTCCCAGAATACTGCTGGCCAACTCCAGTCCCTCGACAACAAGCTGGACGAACTCCAATGCCGAATCAGCTCTCAAAGGGACATGAGGGATTGTTGGGTGCTCTGTTCTACAGAGACTTGGCTGGGCCCTAATACACCTGATAGGGCTATACAACTGGAGGGTTTTTCTGTGCAACGCATGGACCGCTCCAAGACGACTACTGGCAAGGGAAAGGGAGGTGATGCTTCTTTATTAACAACTCATGGTGTCATGGTGTGTCAGTCCCCTATTGTACAGTCTGTTTACACATGACTGTGTTGCCAAATATGACAACAACAGCGTCATGAAATTCGCAGATGACACCACAGTGATTGGCCTAATAAGCGACAATGATGAGAGGGCCTATAGGAGGGAAGTGGAAGAGCTAACCATATGGTACCATGATAACAACCTCTCTCTAAATGTCAATAAGACTAAAGAAATCATTGTCGACTTAAGAAAGATCAGAGGAAATCATGTTCCTGTTTCCATCAATGGTCATCTGTTGAAATTGAACTGTTGATACTTTTACATTTCTTGGCATTCACATCTCAGACATCTCACATGGTCTCTTAGCACCAATTGCATCCTCAAGAAAGCACAGCAGAGACTACTTTCTGAGGCGTCTCAAGAGTTTTGGCATAAGTACCAAAGCTCTTGTGAACTTTTATCACTGTACCACAGAGAGTGTACTGACAGGCTGTATCACAGTGTGGTTTGGCAACCTGACTGCTCAGGACTGGTACTGGTACAAAGCACTGTAAAGACAGCAGCAAAAATCATTGGTACAGAACTACCACAACTTCATAACATCTACACCACTCGATGCGAAAGGAAAGCCCAAAACATCATTAAGGACAGCAGCCACCCCGCTCAAGTTCTGATCTTGCTCCTTCCATCTAAAAAATGTTACCAGAGCATCAAATCATGCACCACCCAGCTCAGTAACAGCTTCTTCTCACAGGCAATCAGGTTGCTGAACAGCTGACACAACCATACGCACTGCACATTGTCGTTGTATAATATGTAATGTTATTGTGTACTGTGTTCTGTGTATATAATGTATACTGTATTCTGTGTGTATAATGTAACATTATTGTGTACTGTATTCTGTGTATATAATGTATATCTATGTGTGCAAGGTGTACATAGTCTATGTAGGTCTGTAGTATTTGAACTTGAACAAAGTTGTGACACAAAGAAATGACAGCACTTATAGTAACCCCTCTGTCTGCACTCCATTTCATAAATGTCATAAAGAAAGACACTTGACCTGGGATCCCTGAGTTCATAATGTAAGTACATTTACTGTGTTATACTTTTGCTCAATGACAGCAGTACTTCTGTTTAGCTTGCACTTTCATTTGTTGGATGCCGTTACATCATTGAATGGCTCAGCTGGAAATTAGACATAGCAATATAATGTGTGTCTATGGAAATTCGGAGACAAATTATGGCAGTGTCGTTCTATTGTGGTGTTAATCCATCGATTAGTATCACCTGTGCTCAGCTGTAACCAGCTGTTTGTACTTTGTTCGTTTGATCAAGCTAATTAGCATCACAGGTATTTAGTTAACACAGAGGCTGCCGATACAGCAGCCTCGTCATCATTTCCTCACCAATTTTGCCAGCAGTTCTTCCAGCATTTTCTCTGATCTCCTCTCCTCTCCATCACCAGACCCTTCAGTCGTCATGTGCCGCCTTCCTATCCTCATCCACTCTTCCTCTCATTCCAGGAGATACAACTTCCGCAAACACAACCTGACTAACCTGGTTTATCCCCCTCTGTCCTCCTCCGAGGTGCTCTCAGTGGTGGGTGGACTATGGAACTGCCGGTCATCGGTTCAGAAGGCTGAATTCATCACAGCCTACGCTGAGACCATGTCGCTCCAATTCCTGGCACTCACTGAGACCTGGATGTCCCCGGACAACACCGCCACCCCCACTGCCCTGTCGTCTTCATACTCCTTCACTCAGGGGCCTCAGGCAGAGGAGGTGGCACAGGGTTACTTATCTCCCCATCCTGGAGATACTCCCCTCTGCCCCTCCATACTCTCTCTATTAACTCATTTGAATTCCATGCCATATCTGTGTCTCATCCTCTAAACCTCACCATTGTTGTTGTTTATCGCCCCCCAGGTCCCCTCAGCTTCATTGACGAGCTCGACACTCTTCTGAGCTCCCTCCCTGATGACACCCCACTGACTCTACTGGGAGACTTCAATATTCCATCTGCAACCTCTGCGATGGCCACCATAATCTCCCTCCTCCAGTCCTTTGCTCTCAACCTCTTGCCATCACCTGCGACCCACAAGGCCGGCAACCAGCTCGACCTCGTGTTCACCAGGAGCTGCGCCACAACCCACCTCACGGTGACTCCCCTCCACGTATCAGACCACTACTTCATATCATTCTCCCTCACTATCCCCTCCACCCTCAACCCCCCTACTGATCCCCCCACCTTCACTTTCAGAAGAAACTTCCACACTCTCTCCCACTCTGCATTCTCCTCTACTGTTCTCTCTTCCCTCCCTCCCCTTCCCTCCTTCTCCATCATGCCTGCTGAATCTGCTACATCAGTCCTCAACACATGGCTCTCTCAATCTTTAGATGCTCTCTGCTCTGCTGATACTGTCTCCAGGCCATCGCGACCATCACCCTCATGCCCATGGCTGACTGACTCCCTCCGCTCCGACAGGACTGAGCTGCGAGCTGCTGAGAGGAAGTGGAGGAAATCCAGATCCTCCGTGGACCTGGCTGCCTATCACTCTCTGCTAACAGCATTTACAACCGCAACAACATCAGCTAAGTCCTCTTTCTTCCAATCCAACTTTTCTCCACGTTCTCCACCCTCCTCTCCCCCTCTCTCCTCTCTGCCAACGATTTCAGGGTTTACTTTGAGGAAAAGGTGACCAGCATCCGGGACTCCTTCAACAACACCCTTGACCACCACGAGCAACTGCATCAACCAGCTGTCTTCCTTCATGCCACTCAAAGACTTGGAAGTGCTCCAACTCATCACAGACCACCATGCCACAACCTGCCCTCTGGACCCCATCCCCTCTACCCTGCTCCAATCCATATCTGGTGAGATCGTCCCATTTCTTTCCTCATTTATCAACTCCTCACTAACCTCTGGTACTGTCCCCACAGACTTCAAGAAAGCTCTGGTCACATCACTCCTCAAGAAACCATCCACCGACCCATCCAATGTTACAAACTACCAACTGGTATCTCTTCTCTCATTTCTATCTAAAACCCTGGAACATGCAGCACTTAACCAACTCTCCCCTTTTCTTCTCAGGAACAACCTTTTGGACCCCCATCAGTCAGATTTCAGAGCTGGACACTCAACAGAAACCGCACTCCTGGCCGTGACAGAGGCTCTCCACACTGCTAGGCTTGTCATCTGCCCTCATCCTCCTCGACCTCTCCGCTGCTTTCGACACAGTCAACCACCAGACACTATTATCAAAGCTGTCTGAGATGGGCATCTCTGGAACCGCCCTCTCCTGGTTCACGTCCTACCTGACTAGTAGATCCTCCCAGATCTACTGGAAAGGCTCCACCTCTGCACCCACCTCCCTCACTACAGGAGTTCCACAGGGTTCAGTACTGCCTGGCTGACATCTCCAAATGGATGACATCCCACCATCTGAAGCTGAACCTCGGAACTGCTCTTCATCCCAACTGGCCCTTCCCCCCTGCAATGACCTCTCCATCACCGTCGATGGCACCACAATACCATCTTCTCAGTCAGCAAAGAGCTTGGGCGTCATCCTCGACAGTAACCTGGACTTCAAGGAGTACATTGCTCGCACGTCACGGGCCTGCCAATTCCTCCTCCACAACATCAAGAGGATTCGTCCGTTCCTGACAACATACGCGACGCAGCTCCTTATCCAGGCCACAGTTCTCCCTTGACTGGACTACTGCAACGCTCTCCTCGCAGGCCTCCCAGCCTGTATCGTATTATTACAGCGTACTATACGCTGTAGTTGTACAAATCTGATAGTACTGTGTCCTCAAACAGACCTTGCTCTCAGCTGAGAACTGTCTCATTGTGGAACTGTACACATTCTGTCCCCATACTGTTGCTATACTTACTGTATGCACTTTTGTAAGTCGCTTTGGATAAAAGCGTCTGCTAAATAAATAAATGTAAATGTAATGGCATGCAGTGCCAAGTGAAAGTGAAATGAGCTATAAAGGGTGAAAACCTAAAAATTAAAAAAAATATATCAGCATTTCAATCTTAATGTCTTTTCTTTCATTGACAACTCATCTCTGTGTTGAGTTGGAGGTGGTAATTTTCATCCTTTTGAAAAAGATTTACAGCAAACATGCATTCTTTTAATTACTTTAGTGGATGTCTTACGGTTTTTAAAGCCATTAAAAAATCAATAGTTTGCTTGCAGGTGATGAATTAATGAAGTGTGAAGTCTACCCAGATTGCCTTGTTTTTCTCAGCATGTCTCTCGACAGACTGAAAATGAGACTATCAGGAGAGTAGCTTCGATGTTACTAATTAAGCAAGTCTGCAGGCACTATGCCTAGGTCATTTACCATTAAACTTTCAGTTAGTGCCACTCAAGTGCAAGATGTCAAATTTCATGTTTAATTTTCTTTTAAAAGAATACTACAATACCCATGTGACTTTTACAGCTAATTACTGATGAAAAGAACAAAAAATTCATCCCTGAACTGACAGTTTGATAGAGCTGGAAGAAAAGGGAAAGCATAAGTGACAATGGCAAAGGTCTGTTTTGCTGTCATTCCTGCATATATACCCACAGACTACTTAATTTAGGTTTCATTTGGAAACAATGATAGTGAGTGGTTCCAGTCGATGGTCCTGCAGAGCATTTCATTGATTATCCGCAATGCACACAGTGTCAGAAATAATAAACTGTGAGAGGGATACCCCCACCCACCCATCCCGGAGGCTGTGTGGCAGTTGTCTTACAGTGACATAGATCTGTGTGGATGTTGCTTATCCAGTTTCTCATTTATTTCTCCATTTTTCAGCGCGCAGGGGTTGACAGTGACACGCCGAGCTTCGGCATTCATTAGGGCTCATTAGGAGGGTGCATGTGGATGAACTCCCCCCAGAAAAGCCATATATCTCCCCAGGACCCGCCGCAGCATTCGCATCTGTCAGCTCTCCTGTCAGGGTGATGCTTAAAGAATTGTCTCCATTTGGTTGCCTCATAAATTAAGTGACACAAATTCAACTCTTATCTCTAAAAGCACATGAGCGTCTCTTTTCAATTATTTATTTGTCTGTGTGGTTGGATTTAGCTTGTTGCTCGTCAGGGAAAAACATAATAATGATAATGAACTCCTTTGAGAAGAAATGTTTAACCTGTTTTTTAATTGTTTAAAAAACATATTGCCCCACAGTTCAATTAAGTTCTTGTATGAGCAACTTGTAACAAAAACTGAGTTTTTGTTCTGCATGCAATGCCCAATCAGATGTGTGAAATGAGACATTTAAAGTCTATGAAACCAAAAAGCACAACTTTCTGACATGTATTTTACTTAAAGCTTACTGTCAGGGCTCCGCCCCCTTAAGCCGCAGTGTTTTTGTTTTTTCCCCATACCTGTGTTTTTGTTTCCCCTGTGTTCCAGCCCCGCCCCGCTCCCTGCCTGGTCTACGCCCACCTGATCCCCTCAATACCGGCACCTGCCTGCCTGCTCACCTGCATCCCATTGCCTCGTTACCTCTGCCCTATATCTTCCCTGCGTGTCTCTGTCTTGTTGCTAGTTCGTTTCAGTGAGTTCTTCCTGTCTCGTCCCTGCTTTAGTTCCCTTGAGTCATTTGCTGTTGCTGTTGCCGTTTCCTGCCTGTTTCCCGACTTCGTTTCTGCCTGCCGACTTGGATCCGTCTGACGCCATTCGCCTGCCTGGTTCCCGACTCTGCCCGCCCCGATCCTGGATCTGCCCCCGGACCGCTTCCCTGTGCCTTTGAACCCTGCCTGTCCCTGTACTACGAACTGCCTGCTGATTGAGATTAAACGCTTGGTTCTGTTTACCCGGTGGTCCGCGTTTGTGTCCCGATCTCCGATCCTGACACTTGCTGTCAAGAAAATAACTTTCAGTTTTAGTGTTTTTGTATATTGTTTGCAAATACAGTGCTGCTGGTGGCTGATGAAATGCTGATATGGCCAGGTAACTGAGTTTATGGTAAATCAATCTTCGACCTCACTGCTATCATCACTTATTTCACTGAATGCATACCCATTATCAGTATTTTTATGTAATGTGAGGTGTGCAAAAGTGCAAAAAGTGAAAAATATAAAAGTACCAACTACCAATGGACAATCCTTACTAAAATTGTTCACGGAACAGCTTCAGGACAATTATTAGTTCTCTGTCTACCTTAATTCATATTTCTACTGCTAGCTGCGGTAATGCCTTTGGCTGTAACATAAAGTTAAGCGATTTACTCTGGATGCATTATACTGACATTATGAACATTTTTGTTGACTCTTTTGTCTCTCAAACCAAATTGCATCTGCACCGCAAAGTTGTGTTTGCAGAGAGATGTCATTTACATTTCCTTTATGTTTGTCAATATTCTGACATCCAAACCCCTGGAGATACTATCACTGCTACTTGGTAGAAATGTGTTGACTCTGAAGAAAACTGTATGTGTACTGTATTTATTGAATTAATGCTGGTTCTTGATCCGTTTTGGTGTGAATCTAAACACACCAAAACTGACCAAGAACCAGTATTAATTCAATAAAGGGCATTAAAGAGATCCCATCACCAAGATACATTTTTTTTTAAACTATGGACAGATACAGTGTTGCGAAGGCTAAGATCTGCTGTGTTCAAGCACACCAGGGAGCACCACTCTATTTAAAGCTACATCACATGTTTCAGCTCCTGGTTACAGCTTAACTCATTTACCCATGCAAATAAAAATGTTAATTAATAATTGTAATTCATCAAAACAAACTCTTTATGTTATGATTAAAGCCAGTTTAAAGAAAGTAAATTTTCAATATACTTTGCTAACATACTAACAAACTACTGCTTGCCTTGAGAAAATGTTGCATAGGTCATGAAGACTGTTGATTGCAGCAGCGTGCTGTGATTTGTTCTTAATTGAGCGTGCAAGAGGGAGAGGTACACTGAAGGTATAAATACACCAAAAGTAAACCACGTTAATGGTTTTTGTGTTAATGGAACGTTTTGTATATGCTGCAACCAGAATAGTAGAGCAAATGTTGTCCAAAGATTAAACAATTTAATGTTGTTACTGTGTTGTGACCAAGGTTGTGATAGGCAGTGCCTTACTAAAATGTATTCTTCCTCACTGCTAAGCTTTGCATTAACACTGCAGAAAAGAAAACAGGAGAAACATCCAGTGGGGAATTAGGTCCATTGTCCAATTTTCTTTTTTTTGTCGGAGGGAGGGGGCAGCTACTGTAGGTGAGCTACTGTACCTGCACTCTTATGTAGGGTTAAAATCTTAAGTACAGAGTCAGCTGTTACACACGTATGGAGCCAAACAGCTCTGGTCACCTGTGTCACCTCATAACCACAAGGATTTAGTGTAGCTGCTGGTTCAATGCATCCTCAGTGTCCCTCAAAGACAAATTGCTAGGGTTCACAAATGAATAATTGTTGGGATAGATAAACACTAGAGGTGGATACTCTGTTCCACCTCTAAGGCCATGCATTTACATTTACATTTATTCATTTGGCAGACGCTTTTATCCAAAGCAACTTACAAGCTAGGTAGAGTATAACACAAGCAAAAACCATAAGTCAACAATATTAGAAGCACTGCATGACCAGGTTTCAATGGTTGGCCAGCCAAGGTACAAGCTACCTGGTAGAGCTAACAAGTGCATTAAACCATCAGATTACATTTTTTTATTTTATAGTTTAGTACAGAACAGTTTGAGACATGAGAAGTTCCTTTAGGTGGTAGTGTTTCAGGTGCTCAGGTGAGAGCAGAAGAGCTGTGCAGTGGGGAGCAGAAGAGTTTGAGCAGTGGGGTTCCCCAAGCCTGCTTAAGTGCAGTGGGGAAGGTGCCAGTGGTGAGTGATGTGTTGATGATGTGTGTGAGTGCAGGTAAGAGTATGGGAGAGATAGCCTGTAGGAGATGGGAGGGGATTAGGTCCAGGGGCAGGTGGTGGGTCAGTTGGAGAGTAGAAGCTTGAAGACATCAGCCTCAGAGATAGGGGAGAATGAGGACAGTATTGTGTTGCATGTGGATGGAGGCAGGCTGTGAATGTGTGGAGTGGAGAACTGACTGCTGATGGCTTCACCTTTCCAGTGAAATAAGTCAGGCGAAGTCATCAGCAGTCAGAGAGGTGGAGGGTGGAGACAGCAGAGGGCAGAAGAGAGTGGTGTCTGAAGTGCTGTTGATCTTGTCTTGATAGTAAGCAGCCTTGGCAGTAGAGATGTGTGAGGAGAAAGAGGAGAGGAGAGCTTGATACTTGGTCAGATCATTGGGGTCTCTGGATTTGCGCAATTTTCTCTCGTCTGCCCTAAGCCTGGTCCGATGGTCACAGAGAACCTCAGAAAGAAGAGAGGGCAGATGCTGTTGAGGCAGGAGGTTAGGGTGGAGCAGAGAGTGTCAGTGGCATCATCTACATCAAGTGAGGAGAAGTGGTTGGGAAAGGGGAGAGAGGAAAAGGTCAGGGAGGAAAAGTGAGTGGGTGAGAGGGTATGGAGGTTGCGGCAAAAGGAAATGTGAGGAGAGGATGGTGGACATGGAGGGAGGCACAACATGAACTGAATGAAGTAGTGATCAGATATGTGCAGCAGGTGACAGGGAGGTTTTCAGTGTTACAGTTACATCAAGATGAGGTCCAGCTGGTTGGCCACTTTGTGAGTTGCTGGAGTGCAGACACGTTTCAGTTCAAAGGTGGCCAAAAGAGTAAGGTCTGCCTTTTTGTGCACCCACCCTCCACAATTCAAAACAGGTCAATAGGAATTCCAATGCACACCATAACAAACCTGCTCATGAATCAAATACTGAAAATTGGAAAACCTTTTTACAACAGTTCTCTTTTATGATCCACTTACATTTTTTACAGTGATAGAAAATGGCAGGTAAATGGTTTCAGGTCATTTTAATTTTGGAACAGCTTCCAAACTTCTGTTTGATTCTAGCAGTACATTTCAGTGAACAATACCAGATTCAGTTGCAACATAATATTCCAGCTACTCTGGGTGTGAAAAGATCCCTTACCAGCTCTAATGTGTGTGCACTGCATGAATGTATTCTTAACACATTGAATATTCCATCCCCACATACCATTCAGCACATTAAATGTTTTTACTCCTACTGACCAGCCACTTGCCATCCTTTACCCTCTAATTGCTCCTCTGACTTTCACCTCACAAGCCTATAAAATTTAAAATGATACTGTCAGCATAATGAAATTGAACTTGATTTAAGGCAATGTGGATATAATTTAATTCTGAGCAACATTAATTTGCTATTCAGTGAGTGAACGAGCTAGGCTAAAGGTGAGAATGATATGTTTACTCTGGACAGCCAGAGTACTGCAAGGGCAGGCTGTCTAAGGTTGCCTTTTCAGATTTCGAGAGTGACAGATGCATACTGAATTAGTAATCATAGTGTAATGTCATAATGCAACAGGGAATAAATTGATTCAGTGGACCACTTTGTAAACATTCTACAGGGGACCATCACATGGTGCCTGCTGAACTAGCGAGAGGCAGACTAACACCACTAGTTTTGACTGACACATTGCAAGTCATCGATTTAGTAGAACACTAGTTTATCAGGCTGCCCAAACATTAGGATTATGGTATAAAATACATTCATGAAGTATGCGAAACAGTGCAGTGTGATTGATACTGTATAAATACATAGTAATGGCCTAAATATCAACACTGTGTGGGTACTATCATACCACAGGTGCAGCCATTAGTTGTAATTGCTGTATAAGTACTTTGTATAGTATTGTGTGTGTGAGTATGCGCATGTTTTCGTGTGCACACATGTACATTTCCTGTAATCCACACAATGCAGCTTTCCCCACCAACAGCGGCCTTCTAATGGAAACAACATTGTGTTAATTTGAGATCATTCAGCGAGTTCAAAGACATTATCCGTGGCCATTTTTCACGCCTGCTTTGAAAGTGATAATGGCGTAAAAGCTATATAATCTACATCCCCTGTCACAGACGTGGTACGCTATTAAACAGCCATGACATTATGCATTATGAGCAAAAGGCAGTAAACAATGGCCACAGAAATTATGAAAGGGGGATACATCATCGCAACAAATCACTACCGCTATCCCTCTGTCATTTGTTCTTGTGTCCCACACTAACTGTGCCATACACTGCAAGTGAGGGTGATATACAAAATGCGCGTTACCTATCAACGTCTAAATGTATGAGTGCATGAATGTAAGTGTGACCAGTTTTTTTAACTGTAGTAACCGGCAACTAATAGTTCCCATTATTCATGACAAACAGTAGAGGTCACTGCCATACGCTTTATGCAGTGCAACCTTACAGTAATTCTTCCCAGCCATCTAATTAACTAAGGCAAGAAGAAATGGATTGAGACAACTGCTTGCTGTATAAGGAATAGCTTTGACTTTGAGTTGTCCTTTAATATAAAATCAATCTGTAAATGTGAAGGAAGATGCACATTGGTGAGGTCCTTTGCCCTCCCATTTTATTGGCTAGGATTTGAGCTAAGCTAGCATGAACTTTTAACATTAATGTATAAAAACAGAAGCAAATAAAGAATAATTATAATAAATAATACGTAAATAATCATCATTGTAAACACCTTTGGTTAAAGTTTGATTGGAGTGATTGAAATTACCAAAATATGTACTAGAATGTCTCACTTTGCAAGAGTGCTTCAAACATCTGTGGTCCAGTCGTCAACAGCATGAGGCCTATTTCTCACCTTACAAAGATTGTTTGACTGAAACTGTGCAGTTGCTTAGTCAAGGTCAAATGTCTGTGGAATGAGGAATATTGATTGTTGGTAACAGTATGGTCAGATTAGCACATTACAGTATTTTTTAATAATGTGATTGTTTCATCACCTCTTTCTCTGCCACTGTCCCCTGAAGAATAAAACATCTTTCTCTCTGGAGACTTTCTCTATGTTCAGATCCAGCTGGCTTCATGTAGTGAGAGAGAGACTAGCTTTGTAGCATTAAACAGGTCATAGATGACTGAAGCCAGGTTGACCCCAGGAAAGAATTCATCTCTGTCAAGTATCGCATCAGTGTCTCAAATTCACATGAAGAAGCACAACTGAACTTGAGGGTCTATTCATACATAATTCTTGTCCCAAGAATGCAATGGGTAGGAATCTTGTGTAACAACAGGCACCGGGGGTTCACCTCAACACTAATGCATTTTCAACTGCATAAATGGCTGTTATCCTTAATAAAATAAAAAACAACAGCGTTCTAAAAGTGGTCAACTGGTTAATGAATGAAAAGTGGTGTGGAATCTTGGGAAGTATCACAGAGGAACAGTATCAGTAAATCATAAGCACCTGGGATCAACCAACAGCAGATTAATACCACGCACTGTACTGCATTTAAATGCAAATTTGTGCAGCCTAAAATGTGATACTCACACCCTACTAATCCTTAATGTGAAAAAATGTAATTATTCCATCATTCAGATAAACCATTGTCTTAATTATGCTGTTAATTCATACTAAGCAATTAATACACATGCTATATACACAGGTGCTGTCAAATATATTTTCAACCTTGATGCATTTTCTTTAAATAGTTTCTGCTTGTTATTGTTTTTTTTTTTTTAATAAATTGAGTCGAACAAGCTGCCACCTTTAGTGAAAGCAAAGTGTAATCACAAATGTAAACATAATTATTAGTTTAATATTGTCATTGAACTAGTCCCCTTTACTAATATATAAAATAAGATTATCCAGTGTATCTAGTGTTTGGTCCTGATCCTGAGCTATCATGTATAAGTCACAATACAATGGAGTCTTGAATAACCTCACTACCACACCACATAGGAGAGAAATGACCTTTGCAAGAGTTTGCTTTTATTTACCTTTGCATTTAAAATCAGCATATTTCATACATAAACGTGTTGAAAATGGGAGGCTTTTTAAAAATTATCCACTGTTAACATATAATAAGACGACATGCTGATTAATTGTATGTAGTGATTACCACATTTAATGCCTGCCTTTCCATGTACGGCAGGAGCCAAGTTACCAAAACTTCAACACAGCATAAGTCAGTAGTGTTGCCACTTTTCATTAACATATATATTAAATTTTCATCTGCCTCATGTTTTCTCCTTGAGACAGCCACTGACATGCTGCGCTTTGCCGGTACCCGCTGAGTGTGCTGAGAGTCTCTTGGGCCATCCATAACCATTTCCCATTTGTGCGCGACTGCAGAAGTGGGGAGCACTTTAACGCAAAGAGGGGGAACAGCAGGAGAAAAATCTCTCCCGCTGCACGTTCATTGTTTATTGAGAGAGCACCAGGTAAGGAATCGTGCGTACCAAGCACACGCATTCCGCAAGGAGATTTAAAGCAGCAGCGCACTGCTTCTGCTTAATGTTCACGTACTTCACAAAAAAACAGAATAAATGTTTCACTGCTTTGGTGTGAATGTCCATTTCCTGGTGTGGGGGTTTTTACATGTAGCACAAGCTCATGAAATGGGCTACATTGCTCAATGCTCCCTGCGCCACTTTCACAGGATTGCGTGAGGGGATTTATTTTGTCTGGTGCAGCCGGTCTCATTTCACCTCCTGTCACCCACTTCCTGTCAGAGGCATGGGAGCATCTGCTTGAGGTTTGCGTCTAATGTCCTGTCTCAGCAAATCTCCAGATTTCAGATATGAAACGACATCGGTAAACTAATTACTTGCCAGAAAACAGCAGAGCGGTGGTGAGGCTCCAAGACAACTGCGGAGGCGGGGGCAATCCGTGCCGTCCCCTTGCGAGTTCAAGGACTGATTTTGGAAATAGAAGCGTTTGCTTAGTGATTGAATCTTTTTTTTGGCTTATACACAAATTGCCAATCCTGACCCTGCAACCCCTGTGGCAGTGCTATCTGTTTTAGTCGCCTTGATGAATGAAGGACCCGCTGCACTAATGAACTGTGTGCCAGCCACATCCATAGCTCACATTTGGACAGCAAAATAATTTGATCTATACTGGGGAGGAAGTTGTTTCTTTTTGTTAATGTTCAAATGACAAGTAAACAAAGGGACAAAGGGCCTATACCGTAGGATACAGTAAATCAGGAAGATCTGAGATGCTCTGTATAGATTATTTTAATAATGAAATGTTATATTTGAGACCTGTTATGTTCAGTCAGTTCAATTCGAGATGTCTTGGTTGATGGCTTTGGCGATATTGCAATGAGATGCTTTTGTTAAGCTCAAGTGAAGTTCACACTTGTCTGGGGAAAAAAATAATGACTAGTGGAGACTTATGGCCCTTAAATGAGTGTTCCATTTTAAATTTGGTGTTCGGATCATCAAACAAATCATGGTATCTTTTAAATCATTTGAGAGAAAAATGATTGAAGTTGAATGAAATGAGGTTTTAAGTGAAGGTAAGTAAATTATGACCCTCTGTCCTCCCATGTGTGTCTCCATATGTCATGAATTACAAAAATGATTGTGCTTTATTATGAAAGAACAGTGTAGTTTGATATAACTGCATGGTGCATGGTTTTGGTCCACAGCATACAGTGAGGTGTGTGTGAAATAAAGTCAGGCTATATGCATGCTACATATCAGGTGTCGATGACCATATTTTGTCTTTAGTGCTTCATATAATATAACTGTTCACTTCAGGTGGCTATAGTCATAAAATTAACTTATGTAGCTCACCAAATCACTCCTAACATAGCGAGACAACAGGGCTCTGTTTCTCACATCAACAAGTTCACATATGATACTTCTTAATTGTTGGACTATCTGATCCCCAGTGTTGAGCCCACATGCCGACAGTATGATTTAGTATGTTATTTGAAAAACCTCCTGTTCTAGTGATCCCTTCAACGGTAACAGGGCCTCAAATGTGTTAACGTTCAAAAAAAGAGGCCATTGCAGAAATTGAATTAGAACATAGCACTGAGATCCAAGAAGTAGCTCGTGAAATTGCCGAGATTGAAATACCAACATTAAAAAGGGCAATTTATGATGCACATAACTTATTGTGGCATACAGAGAGGACTTTGGTGATATGAAGGGGAGCCAGTGCAGGAAATCGGGGTCATAAATGCAATGTGAGAGTGGTTTTTGCTTTACAAATCTGACTCTGCATGGAGCCACCAGAAATCCATATGAGGAATCTGGTGGTTTATTTGTGTGATATCAATGTATCAATGACATTTGTGTGGTACTCAATGTAACCTCTCTGGTGCCTTCCCTTTTACTTTAATTCAACTTTTGTATTACATATTGTAGCACTGCTTGCAAAAAAACAAAGAGATATTAACCCTACTGTTATTGATTCTTGCAATCTTAAAATTACTACAGCTGCTGTTGCGTATACTGCTGCTGCTACTACTGCTGCTGCTGCTGCTGCTGCTGTTACTACTACTACTACTACTACTAATAATAATAATAATAATAATAATAATCTTCCTCTATAGGGGACTGAAGCCAGTCAAACAGCTAACCATGCTCAGCAGTTTCTTGTGAATGTTTTGCAGGTAAGAATGATATCTAAGAGTGTTATCAAGATAATGTCCATGTGGGATGATGTGCAAAATGAGATTTAGCATTGGTAAAAAGACAGATGCATGACATTGCAATGGACTAGGAGTAAATAAACAAAACAATGTAAGGGGTGTAAAGGTGCCATGAGAGCCTTGTCATTGTAGCAGTGTATATGTAAATTGCATTTCAACTACTGTTGGGTCAATGTTTGTTGAATCAACACGTTTTGACAGATCACTGTGGATTGCAAAGTTTCATCCATGTTAGTCTTGAGTCTCTGGGCTCTGTGTGATACAGTGTATTCAAAAGCTCTACTTTCACTTGGCAGCTGAAATGCTGCATGTTCCTTTTGGTTTTGGGACACCTTATTGTATTATTACCATTCCCCTAAGCATTGCATTCCCTGAATTGTTTCTGCTCCTCACTTTTCTTAAGTTATAAGATTTGTAAATCACCTCATTTTCATAGACCTGACATCTGTCAAATTTTTTGGTATTCCTTTCCATTGGACTTAGTTTCTGTTGGATTAAAGACCAGATCACATCTCATGCAGTGCCTTTAAATGGTAACTATTACTATTTCTTCATAGGAGATAATAAGCATAATAGACACAAATTTTCCTTGGCTAGGTCAAAAGATGGACCTTTTGGTAGCAAAGTGACATTATCTGTAATCCTTGCGTGTTCTGGCTGAAGAGGGACACGAAGAATACAATGGACTGCATTTCTCAGTGTGTAGAGAGCAGTGGCTTCTTCACCCTGTTGGAAGAAAAGAGAGATTACAGGGTGATAAACTGATCCTGAATCAGTATTATACACTCCAATACAGCTTAATGCCTTGTGAGTCTGGCTAGTTGGACATATTAGCAAGCAATGCAATATTTATAGGTGATGAAAAAGACAACAAAACAAATTTCTGTTAAACCAGCAATTCATCATCAAGCTTTCAAGAGAATATGTAAAATTGCTAACTATTGTCACATGAGTGTTTATCTACTTCTGAAATGAGAGAGAGCTTTTCATCTGCACTGGAAAAGGCACATACATGCAAAAAAAAAAAAACATTTAAGTTTAACATTAAGTCTTATTGTGAAGTCTCCTGGTTTGCAATAAAATGTATAGGAAAAAGTTACACCTCACACAGGGTGTCTTGTTTGCATGCAGGTTGAACGCAATACAAATAAACATTAATTCCAAGCATTGCATTTAACAAATAAAACTAATACAAAAAGAACAACATTATATGTATTAGGTGTCAATTCTGAAATTTAATTAGCCTGTTCCCTCGGTTAACATTATAAACAAAGGCACAGATCGCTTAAATAAACATAATCAAACTGCAGTGCTGGTTGCATTTTCCCTTGTAAATAGTATTTATTACTTTATAAATTAAACATCTGTTTAATGTATTAGAAGGTCCTTTTGGGATTTGTCACACAATAATTCAAACAGCATAATGTAACATTTTTTTGCATTGTTCTGTCTTTCCAGTAAGTATAATGTAATATTTATGGAAAAATAAAAGGAGGACTAAGAGTTTTTCAGTGAAATTCAGTGAATTTATTTTTAAGTCTAAAATCAGACATCCTTGGCTGTATTCAGGTTAAATACAGAATGGTTTAAATATTGTTTTACATTTGTGTTGTTTGTGTTTTCATGGCCTATTTTTAGTATCTATTCTTTAGACACTCAGATGTCATATTTCGTTTTTTTAAATATTTACTTATGAATTTTTAATGGAAACAATTTAACAATCCAACTGAACCACACAAAACATTCATTTACAGCAAAAGAAAAAGAATTAAAAGAACTAATTCTGGCATTTCTTCTGAGAAAAAGACAGGCTCCTATGGGCTTCTTGTATAATGTATCAATGTACCTACATCCAATTATTCAGACATAAAGGCCTAGCTGTAAGTGGCTTTTGGTGAAGATAGGGCAGGCACATCTAAATATAAACATTATACCAATAAAAACAATTAGCCTATTACACATATCTGCATAGGAGACACAGTTTTTAGGCCCTCTTAACAAAACTAAATATCCCTCACTCCCACCCTGACAACAATTGTCTAAAGAGAAATAAATAAATAAATGAAAATAAATAAACAGATAGATAATGCCGGGTGGGGGGGGGGGGGGGGGGGGATTAGAAAGATAAGCTCTTTGCAAATTCCATAAAAGGAGACCATGTGGCCTTAAATTTTATGTCAGACTTCCCTCTGCTATATCTAAGTTTTTCTAAAGGAATTAGGGACCACCTCCTTGACCCAGTGCAGAAATGAGGGGGGCTTAAAATGAGCCGTCGAGCTGAGTGAGGCAAATGTTATAGCATTAGACTGGGATGTAGTAATACCTGTCCCCCCCTCAGGCACTCCAAAGATGGCAGTAATGGGATGAGGCTTTATTGTTTTATCACATATGAAAGAGAAAGCTTCAAATATACAACTCCAAAATATATATATATACACTATATGGACAAAAGTATTTGGAAGCCTGACCATTACACCAGCAGGGACTGTAATGACATTGTATTCAAATACATATACTTTAGTATGGAGTTGGTCCCCCTTTTGCAGCTATAACAGCTTTCACTCTTCTTGGAAGGCTTTCTACAAGATTTTGGAGTGTCAGGTACAGGAGAACTAGGCCTTGATACAGTTGAGTTGGCATTGCGTGCTCTTAAATTCTTGTTCGACATAATTCTGATCACATGTAGGTCAAGTAATGTTGAACACTGTTGCTCAGTACACTATTGAAGTTAGAATGCCTCTTAAAATACAATTTTGACCATATTTTCTACAGAGCTCACTCACACACATACTTACTCCATCACTGACTTGACAGTGCCCCCGAAATGTCATATTTCTTTGTTGACAGACAATGAATCACACAGATATCATCTTTAGTTCACTTCACTTCCATTTTAATTCCTAAGTCAGTGTAGAACCTATGTCTTCTTATTTCTAATTTACCACAAATGCCTTGAATTTCATCCTTTTGCTTCTTCCACATGAGATGCAAGATTTGTGAAAGTCCTAGAGGATTTGAAACAGCCACAATGTTTATGATGACACATGGTTGATTCCGTTATACATTCTTATCTCCTCTGAGAAATGTGTCCATTCTTAGCGCAGTTGAATTGTGCTGGAATCCCTCAATTCCCTCCTAAATAGAGGGAGCAAAGGGCAGGAGTGCTGAAAGCTAAACACTATTTATACAGTGCACAATGCTATCAGGACCGCCATACTGTGAGATACACTGATATCTTGACCCATTCACCTGGGGAGGGTAGACCCTGCCCATCAGTATTCCAGACACAGCCACTGTGATTAAGATGATTTCACAAGAAGCCCTCACTTCCTGGATTCCTATCGCTACCCATCTTGAAAACAATTTGTATGATTTTTTTTCCCTTGTGTCGGGTATGCACCAAGCTGATTTTCATTCTGTCTTTTTATATTTTTATCCATTTTTTAACTTTGGATTTTTGTCAGAAAATTATTTGACTGTTTTACAACAGAACACAGTGTCCATAAATACTAGCATCGGGCACCATTTGGCCGAGTGATGCTCCTCAACCGGTTTCTTTGGTTAACATGTTTTCCTGCTTCAGCCCCCTCCCTGTCTGGGCCTCCCTCCACACCAGGACAAATGACTCCCCCTGCATGGACAAAGGCAACCATTTACATGTTTGTAATTTTGATGCTCCAGATCCCTGTTACAAATGAAGAACCCCCCCCCCACTACACTGGGGGTCAGAAGGCGGGAACATCGAGGTGCGGAATAATTGAAAACGTAGTCCACAACAAAATGAAATTTGTCTCCTTGTCACTTCTGCCCGACCATAGCATGTTGGGGGGATGTGGGTGGACACGAGCAGACAACTGAGCACGACGGGGGCCACTGGATCATTTTCTGTTTTAATAACTGTGGTGATTGTAATATATATTTATGAAGCCCACAGTTTGCCCACGCCCGCTTTTGAGGACAGCAGGTGTTCAGCGGAAAAAGATATTGCATGCAAACATTTCCAGGATCATCAGAAGACGCATTCAAAGGGCTGCCAGGTCACCGCGAATACCAAGCCTCGCACTGATATACAGGTGCCTTACTAATCTCAGAGCCCGGGCGCCTGCCGAGTGTCAAAATGGAAATTAAGTTTTTGGAATTCAGCTTCAGGGCTTTGAGCCCAGTCCATCGGAGAAATGCTATCTCAGAGCTGTGACCGCTGACAGGAAATGTGTATCTGTGTTTCTCGGACACATTGATTTCAAGACATTGATTTCAATGCATCCGGAAACTGATTTTGAGGAGGGGCATATTTCCAGAAATTGCTTTTGGGTTAGTCCATGGTGGATTCCTGCAGACAGTTGTCTGCAGAGCTGGTCCTGACCTCCCTGGGGCCCTAAGCAAAATTCTGCTAAGGGGCCCTCCTACCTGACCTGTGAGCCATGTAAACCATTTGCCATTGCCACACAGTCACACCTGACACCTCAGTGCTCCCACTACAATCCTGTCTCCTTTAAAACAGTTTGCTCCATCTGTCGGTCTAAGAATAAGTAGACCTATACAGAACAGAATGAGGTATAAACAAACAATACTCATTGAATAGAATATTTTCTATAGAATCTTAAGATAAGTGAATATTAACATTTATATAAATAAGAAATTGTAGAAAATATAAAATGTAGAAAATAAAAAAATAACACTGAGCTTTGGCTCTGCTGCCTGGTAATTAGTCCAGTCCTCACAATATTATACAATTACCTTTGGCTATACAATGTAAACATAAGCCTATAGGCTATGACTGCTGCTTTACGTCTCAAAATAGTAAAATAAAACCTTTACCGCTGTGTGATTAGCTTTGGCTACGCGACGTGGTTATCTTTTCCAAGCTGCAATTTATAAACACCCTTGCCCATTGGCAGTAATAGTTGTATTTCACTCTCACTTTTGTCAGGCACAAAATCACAGAACACAGTCCTGGAAGCAGCTGACATCAAACTTGGAGTGGAGAGAACACAAGTTTACCTGATTGCTGTTTCTGTAATTCTCATGGTGTTTTTTTTCTCTTCGTGACCAGAAGGATAGTTCCACTTCATCCTCTCTTCGAAGTTGTAAACATTGACACTCGCTTTGACACGAGGGGGAGGTGGGGCCCTACGCAACTAGTGTAGTGAGCATATAGGGCCACCCAGCTCTGGTTGTCTGTTTGAGGGTTTGTAGAGGTCATCCTCTATGAGTGCTAATGTCCCTATTCTCTGATAAGGAACACAGTGCAGAGTGAACCACAAAGGCTGTGTTTATTCTCACAGTGATGTAAATGTCAGTAAATGAAAAGGTTGCTGTGTGGCTTGGCTTCATCTTGACCTGACTGATGCCAGGTTGTCAGTGTGCTCTTTAACCTACCAGCATAAACTAAAGTCCATCTACATCAAAACCTCACCAAAGGCTGTCTACATAAAAAACTACTACATAAAAAACTTAAAAGAGAGTGAAATTGTTAAATTATGTCTGGAATTATCACTGAAACATTCAGTCTGGGGTTGAATTAATGTGGTCATCATGAACAACGGTGATAAGGTCAGACACTTTTAGTTCTGTCATGTCATGGTTCTTGTTCTAGAAGATTCAATGGGGTTTACTAAATAGCTTTCCTAATAATGTCTCATAATGTCCCATCTCCATGTGAACTTTGTGGCTTCATCCACTCCTTTCCCCCCAACAGGAGGAGATCTTACTCATGATGAAATAATATATATATAACGAAGAGGGGGCATGATGTAAACATCAAATAATTAAACCAGAGTTGATGGCCACTGAGATAACAGGACCTACACTTTGTTTCATTTCAAGTGCATCACATGTTTACTTAGAGAAAACCTTCAATATTACTCATGGCCACTATGGAGTATTGCATTGCACAGAGAATCGCAATGACGCAAGGAGAGATTTAAATCTTTTTGGTTGTCAATTTGGCTGGATTGCCTGAAAGAAATAAAATAAAGCTGCCAATGGTGCAAGGCATACAACATCAAAAAAAAAGTTTTTTTTTGATGGGGGCAGGGTATTTTTATTTTTAATTGAATGTAAATGTGGTATTGCACATGCATTACATTAATTGACACAAGTGCCAGTCATTTTAAGAGCCCTGTGACATGCATTGCGCTTATGAAAATAACAAGGGTGTTTCTTCTAACTGAAATGTTACTGAGATTAATATTAGAGAGGATCAGTTGTCTTTATTGTACATATTAATGGCTCCTCAAGAATTAATGCATCCACCAGTGTCAGGAGTAATCTGGAACATTAAAAAATGGTAAAGGCTGCTGTGATATTTGATTTAATGTCATCAGGAAATGATGGCAAAATGGTTTTGGAGGCAAAAGATTTACAGTCAGGCATTATGCAGTGGCACATTACAAGTTATAAAGTTTAATTATATTCGCCATACATGAAGGTCCTTGGCTTTTGATGCAAGCCGTGATTGCTCGTCTCCCCTCTTACAGTGACATGAAATGCTATTAAGGTGGCCCTGTTACTTAATTAAGCGAAAGCATGTTAATTGTGAAATGAGTTTCTGTCTTCAGTGCTTAATATCCCTTATGTATACTTTATACTCATGATAATGATGTAGGCAACAAAAGGACAGGTGGATGTACAAAACAAAAAAATCTTGTAGCTTTTAATATTTAATGCATTTCCCAGTCTTTTTGCCATGATCAATACAACATCACCTAATCACAATGTATCATTTATTCATCTGGCATCTGGGAATCTCACAGACAAGCTGGTTCTTGGAACGGCACAACAAAGGAGTTACACATGTCATACATGTGTCATTGCTCTACAGAATGACAAGTGACTGAGATCGTATTTTAAATGATAAACATAAAATATGAGATAAAATATTATGCATGCATTTTGTCAGTACAGCGTATTTCTAAAAAAACAAATATTTCTCACAAGTTAAAAAAGACTAGTAGACATCACATTTTAGAAAACAATTAGTGCATCACACAGCTATAGTGCAACTCAGTGTAATCTGTTTAAAAAAAATTCTGAGGAGCACATTGTCTCACAATGTATAGGCTCTGGGGGTGATCACTGGGTATCGTGTGCAACATATACTGTATTGCTTCCATATAACATATTAGAAATGCACTGTACTGGGATCCATAGTTGAACAACAGGCCAAGAAACCTTCCCTCTCCATCCCTCTACACCCCTTCCCCCTCTCTTTCACTCTGTGTTCTCTCCATCCTCTTCATCCTGCCTGGTCAAGTTGTACAATGAAACCATAATAAAAGAATTTTAAGTCCCTCTCTCCCTTTTGACAACATAGAGTGAAGGCATTCTGTGTATTTTTCCCCTCTATTCAATAAATGGACAGTTAAAAGACAGGAAACGCACTTCCCCTCTTGGGTCATATCAATTCACTGGCAAACATGTCAAAGCATTCAGTATAGGTGAAATCCCACTGCTGCCACCAAAACTTCAATCTGTTTGGAGGTGCAATACACTGGAGCAAAATGTTTGTCTATTTATGATACCCAGGGTCAGAAGGGCATCCCATCTCTTTGCTAAACATGCCTACTGCAGCATTTAGTATTTTTGTTGGTATTGCTTAGGGAAAATGGAGTAAAAACAGAAGAACTTCAAAAGCACCCCCCTTCTTCAAAGCACTTTTGACTTTAAATCATAACCTGCATGCAGCCTTTTTTAGCCAATTTGAAGCATATTTTCAGATTTTAATTCTGATAACATTCCATATATGTACACATAATAAACATTGAGGAATACAGATTGACACACAGCCTTTACTGTCTTGAGACATCCAATCTAAAAAGGTTGTTTTTATTATTGTAAATTTCACCTCAGTGCTACCTCTACTATTTGATGTTTATGTTATGTGTAGTATTGTGATGCATTTTGGATTCTGTTTTTGAGTGACTGATGTATTGTAGTGTACCTTGCTTCCATTGCCTAGTCAGGTTGCACAAGTTAACTTGTGGTAGGGCTTGAATGGTGTTATGCTCACACTCACGGGTCTGACACGGTTGCTTATTTAACTTGAATGGATATGTCGGGAGTGGACAATATGCCCAGCCCTGCCCCAACCAGTTCGTTCCCCCCTGAGGATCCGCCCGCCACAAGGACATCAGGACAAGGCGAGTGGGATAACACATCCTTTATTTTACAAACGGGGAAAAAAAATTACACAATCATAACAGAGACGCGAATTACGTTTCCCGCCAGCAGCTGTTCTTCCCCCCACCCTGCTATCCTCTCCTGTCCTCCCCTTACCGGACCCAAATAGAGGGTGTGCAACCCCCCCACACACACACCTCAAACTTTCACCACACACTTTCCTTCTGCACACGTGCCCCACTACAATAGGCTACACTCTGATCTGGCGCCCGCCGCCACATTGGGGAGAGTCCTACCGCCACGGACACGCATGCACACCACGCAAGACACACAAAACAGAAAGGAAATGTAAAGGGGGACGTAGCTCAGCCCATGCCGGGCCTCGCCTACGTCCCAAAATAAAGAACGAAACGCAAAAAGACGAGCCCTCTCCGTCGCTGCGGACGCGTCGTCTTCCCGCTGTCAGCTTGTACCAGCTCCGTGGGGTCTCACTGAGGGAAACAGTTTTGCAGCCGGTCCGCCCCCTTGCCTTGCCACCTCGTGCCGGGGACTCACGCACCCAATTGCCGGCTTGCAGTGTCGCTTCCCTCTCAACCAGGGGATCCACCTCCTGGTCACGCACTTTCACGGGGTCAGGGCTCTCCTCGGTCCCGGCTGTGTCCTGGAGCCATTCGCCGTTTCCCTTCTCCCTACTCTTCTCTGGTCGCCGTTTCTTCCTGGAGCCGCCTAAAAACACACACACGGACAAACTCTCACTCCTGCACACCAAAAGAAAAGGGAAAAGAAATGAGCTAAACCAAAATAACTCCAAAATCCGCCCGGGTCTCAAACAAAACACAAAACGAAACCAAACTAAACCGAAAATAACCAACGTAAACCTCACCATGCCAGCACGTTCAACGAAAAAGAAAGAAAGAAAAGGAAGGATGGAAGGAAGGAAGAAAAAACCAAACAAAAAATCCCCAAAGTAAAACCCGTACAATCGGCTTCCCAGCGTCTCTGGTGTGCTGCTTACCTGCCACTCACCTGCCTAAGTAGTCCTGGCGTCCTCCTTAACCAGATAAAGAGCAGGTGCGGAGCACACACCAGGCAGCGAATCCCAACACCCAACTCATAATTCAATTATTGAGTTACGTCCGAGTCCCCTCATTCTCCCAAGGAGTACAGCGTGACCATTCACCACTGTCAGGAAAACAGATACACTTGTGTTATTTTGCTGGAAGTCGCTCTGGATACGAGTGTCTTCTAAATGCATGTAATTTAATGTAATGTAATGTATGACTGAACAATGATAATAACATTGGTGATGACGATAAGCTTTGTTTCGGAGATGACAATGATAGTTTACCATCCCATCCCTGATATAACCCTAGCATATGCTCTGTAATCATTATTCTCATTTCTCCCTTATTTACTGGATTTCAATGTCACATGTTTGAATGAGTATTCCAGCCAAATGTGGACAGAGAGAGCATGATGACTTTCAGAGACAAAGACCAGGAGAGGAAAAATGTCCATGCTATGTATACTGGATATGTGCGCTATTACAAAATAATGAGGTTTATTTCACCCCTAGTCCAGACTGTTGGATGTCTGGTGGTGTGTGGTGCAGGTGGTAGGTGGTACTCTGTAGTATTCAGCAGCAGTAAGGTTACAGGTACAGGTACAGTATGACTGTAAGACATTTTCAGGTGACCAGAGATGATCACATCTAAATGACACCCAAGTAAGGATAAGTCATCCACGTGTGCAAGCTTTAAAAGTTCCCAAGGTATCAGAAAAGGGAGCTGGAGAGAGGTGGACAGAATAAAGAACACCTGTCCTTTTATCATATGATTTCACAGCATTACTGTGTACTTCCTATAACACCTGAACAGAACTGAGAGACAGAATGCATGCAAACAGCAGGTAGACGTGAAATCAGTCAGGCCTGAGCATTACTTCAGTTTGATTTATCATTCTCACTCTGGACTTTTGTTTTTGTTGTTTGGTGAAGGAAACCTGTGAGAGTGATCCACAATTTTGTATGACATTTTGATTTTGACATTAAAAGGCATTATCTGGCTTAGTCCCAGAGGAAACACTGGCCTGCTGACTGTGATAAGTGTCCCCTTTGGTCCCCAGTCTGATCACCCCTGGGGTGAAAGTCACATATATCAGACCTATGCCTATTTACTTATTGTAACTAGAGCTGATTGACCAGAGCATTATTAAGCTGGGGCAATGATAACAATTTCAGTAAAATCTACTTGCACCATTTTTCCTACCAATAATATATCTGTATTTGTGTAAAGAGGGCTTTTTTCAACCCTGTATTCACTTTTAAAACTGTGATCTCAACAAATAAGCTGCATGCATTCCACAACATTGCAGGTTAACTAATGTGTTTGTTTCTATGGGAGAGCACTTTCGTGTGGATGTAGAGGGGAATATCAGGCTCTCTTTATTGCCAGAAATACACCATGCAGAAAAACACCCTCACTACATTGTGCTGCATCGTATGTCAACAACTCAAATTTGCAAGTGCTAATCATTTTAAATAGGTATTGATGGGGGATTATACATGAGACTGTATCCAGACCAAGAGTTGGTCTTGCTCTTGAATCATGCCTCATCATAAACCTATAATTCTGCTAGGAATGTGCAATAGAGTGACACATGGTTAATCACACCTGTCATATGACCATAAGCAGACATTTGGTGAGTGAGAGCTCTAAGTGAAAAGCCAATGTAGCATTAACCACAAAGGGGATAAGGGGAATGGAGGAATGGGAAACACCCAATGGTGACACAAGAGCACAAAGTAAAAACTCTCTGGATGAAAGGAAGGAGGGAAAGCAATAGCACAGGGCAGCGGGTCCAAACCCTCTGCAGGAACGCGCTGGGCCTGACAACAGCGGAATTGAATGCGTGGTCGTAAGCAAACAGCTCTGCAGCAACTTAGTTAATGAAGCCCCCCACACCTGCAGTTTATCTGCAGACGTGCAGCGCAGTGGCCAAAACATTGAGTATCATTAATCTCGCATGCTTATTCAGTGGAGGTTTCTTGTGAGCCATGGCAGTTATTTCCAGTGACATTGAGTTATGGGCTGGTTTGGCCCCAGGTGCCACACCTCCCAGCAGTAGCCCAGCTACAGTGTGACATCAGCATATTTGGGCCAGTCATGTGCTTGGCTGCAGAGCTTTTTGGATTCACTAAGATTCAGATAATTTGGCAGAGACCACATTAGGTGACAGAGCAGCAGACGGTGTGTCCCTTTTCTGCTGCATGTACTGTATCTTATGGTCATATTTGTTGTGGAAAAGAAGTAGTCTGTCTGCAGTACTCTGTTACCCACTATCTGAGTGGTGTGTTTGCATTGCTGTTCTTGGCCGTTTTGGTTTTAAAACCCTTAGCAATACTGGAAAAAAAAAAGAAAAGAAAAGAAAAAAGAACGCTACAGACTCAATCCTGTTTCTTATTCCGGTTGTAGGCGATATGTTTTAATAATGAGTGTGTTCTCTGTGAAAACTTGAAAACCTTTGCCAGTAATGTTTCTTTGTCATGTCAGGTTCTTTCTAAGGTTTAATCTAAGCTTCATTATGGCTGAGGAGTTATCCACCGCGAACTGAAACACAGCTTCCCTGTGGCGTTGAATTACTTTTCCGAGGACTCCTCGGGGTGGGACCTTGGGATTACACACAGGCGTACACAGAGCCAAAATATAGGTCTGCTGGCTACTTGTTGACTTGGGGTTCTGGAATCACATATTTATTAATACAATATGATATCATTCAGCCAGTCATAAAGAGGATTTTTTCTACTATTGGATTCATGGATTAAGATCATGAAACAGCACAATAAAATGAATTGCCTTGCATTCTATGGTATTGTGTGATGATGAGGGCTGCCAAGTGTTTGCAATGTATCACTCCTAATACATTTCCAAATCAAGTCAAAAATGTTGATCACTTGCATGCAACATGGTGGGAAAATAAAAAAATGGAGCTAATGTTCTCAATGGAAATCATTGTTATGGGTTTCAATCCTCAAGCATAACAGTCAGTTTGAGATGCACAATCTCAAATGCATATTTGAGCTCAAACTGTCAAGCTGGTGACCAGTGGCTACTACGTGGTGTGGCCGGCTTAATGAAAGGCTTCTCCTACCATCCGAGTCCCCTCACATCGTCACTGGGAACTACGGTTCTTGCCTTTCGCACGTCGCCCCAGACGGATCGTGACGGTGTTATGTGTCTCCTCTGGGGGGAGAGCCCAGGCCGAGTGAGCTGATGAAATTGGACTTGAGTACGTGCACTACATGGATTCATTTCCATGCTGGACTGCATTGCCCTTTCTCTGCCTTTATTTTAAAGAGGAATTAAATTACTTGCTTCACTTTCTTGCAAGCAAAATGAAATTAGATAAGGCCAAAGATGAAACTTTATTTCCTCTTTGGAGAGCTAACAATTTTTTCAGCTGAAATTTACTGACACGTACTGAGAGACTGCATGCTGTGCCACAGTGACGCAAAGGTTAAATGTTTTGTAATAAACATCTTTTCGGCTGGAATTTATTCAGCTTTGCCTTTAAATGCCACTGTCCTTGCACCACGTTGCCTCCTTGCTTTGTCTCAGAGTTGATGGCTTCAAGAAGCTGAATCTGCCTGTTGCAGATTCATAAACATCTGCATTAACTTATTTAATATACATTTTACACATTATTTTTTACTGTTTGTCTATGAAGTGCAGTAGGACATCTACAAGAAGCAATTCAGATTGTGTCTGAGTTTTCTGCAACAGATTCAAACCTGCAATCTCCTTAATTAAGACTAATTCCCAAAAAAGTGATTTTTTTGTGATTTAAAAAATTGGTTAACTCAGCAGGGTAAACTTGACACTTGATCTTCTATGAGAACAAATGATATGGAGAGCAGAGGCCTTGTCCACCCTACCCTACCCCACTGCTGCATGTGAATTCATAAGTAACTCAACCAACTTATTACTTTGCCAGATCGGAAAATGTCCTCACCTTCATGGCGTTCATTAATGAGGTTCCCTTCTTCTAACTAAAGCACGATGTACCACATGAGACAGTATCACTTGATAAATTGCAGGTCTTATGCATGTTACATTCCTCTGTTTACTTTTGTATTTTCCCTGCCACTGCATTCTGTTTTGGCGCTGCTGTGTGTTCTGTTTTCTTTTGCAGGTGGAATTTAGAATGCCAATCTCATTGCCAGGAGACACTAGTAGAAGATGCGAAACAGCTGGATGCACTGACGACATTCATGAAGAAACAAATTGGATTACAATCATGGCCTGACAACGTGTTTAGAAGATGCAGTATCTGAGGACACTGTGGACCCTATAAAATGGATCGTCTGCATCGGCACGTTGTACATTCTGGATTTATATACTTTTAACCTTGTTGATAATTATCTCCTGTAGTTTTTCTGTTAATAAGCGAAGAATTTGTTAATGTTTTACTTAAGTATTTACTTATACTTGTTAATGTGTGACTTCGTAGCCTTTCTGACTGCATAAGGACAACGTGAAATCTACTCTGTATGTATATTATTTATACCTTATATGTCGTTACATGTTGTTGGTATGTTGCTTAATTTAGCTGTTGTAAATAAACTTTCGCTTGTCCTCTTGTAACTGGTTTTCCTCAACTGAATGTGTTTGATTGTGATCATGTGATCATGGTGGCTTAGTGTTACGGCAGTTTTCATCCACTTTGTTATTGCAACACTGCTGGACTTTCAGCCCGTAACATGAAGAACAGAAATAGAAAATGTAAATATTTATTTAGTTGTGGCTGTGGCACTTCCTACAGTTGATTGATGGCAGACTTCAAAGTGCTTGTGGGCCCACAGGAAAGGAGGCTAGTTGGTGGCATATAGGCATTCCCATCATGGTGTATGTAAGAGCACCCTGCTAAAAGAGCCAGCACAATCTGGACTTTTTAATCAGTATTGCTTCCTTGTGTTTTTTTTTTCTTTTGTGTCTGTAGAGTTCCTTTGCTTCCTATGGAAAAGCTGATGAAGCTGTTAACCAGATGTCTCACCTCCATTTCCATACAGAGCAATGAAACCAAGCCTCGAGTAATTCTCAATCACCATGTGTCTTGTTCTGGCCTCCCTGGCTCCCAAGGTTAGCCACCAAAAATGACATGACACATGAATCCTCTTCTTGGTAGAAGGAGTAGGGGATGTCTGTGTATAGTCATAGCCACACTAAAGACATATAAATATTTCAAAAGGAAGAGAATCTTCCTTTGGTGGTCTTAGTCTGCAAAAATGGAAATTCAAGCAGCGTATAGCTGCATGAGAAAATGAAAACTATTGGTTGGAATCCTCTCAAGACCTGAACATATGCATCTTATGCCTCTGATATGGACGACAAGCACATTTACTGGTTTTGTATACAAAATATTCTTGTAGTTCTTGACAATTGTGGGTGATGTGCCAAATTATGATTGATAGTCTATTTGATGTCATGTGTGTCACTGTTTTTACTGTCATCTATTTGTTAATTTGTTAAGTTGTAAAATTTCATTAGTTATTCATTTGAATTGTTATTGTTAGAGTATATAAGGGTTCTTGTGACAGCATGTTGAGATCCTCTACATTATTAATGCCAAAGTTTTTTCCTACAAATCATTCATTAATTAACTAACCTGTCATTAGCATTTCCAACAAGAATCCAAAAATGCTGTCAATCATGTGAAGCTAAAATAGTGTATTAATGAAATTTTAAAAAAATATCAATAGGCTGTTGCCATGCAATGCCTGTATTTAATTGCAGCAGCCTGTGTAAATCAGCAGCCCACAAAATAAGTGACTACATGGTCAACATACAGTAAATTTTTAAATAAGCAGTGAAACCATGAGTGCGCGCTGAGTGAGACAGGAAATGAGGCACAGGCTCCAATGGGGACTGCAGGAGGCCCAGGCTCCAATGGGGACTGCAGGAGGCCCAGGGTCGAGCGTTTCAACCCACTGCCCTAGCAAGGGGCGGGGCCCCCTGCCAAGGTCACGATGCTAAAACACTCTCTGGATCTAACAGGCCAGAGAGACACAGCTCTGCCGGCTCAGATCAACAGACACATTCCGGTCTGTAAAAAAAAAAAAACGCTGGTGTTAATCCTTCTGGACAGTGCGGTGTCAAAATAATCCTCTCCGATGTCTACTGCACCAAAACATATCTCACACCAACAGCTTTGTGCCCATGAATTACTCATCCAGTGCTGTGAAGAGCGCTAAATTGTCCCATGAGCAGGACCTCAGCACCAGCTGGGAGGGACAAATGTGGCACTGTGTTTGTGTGGTAAATTAAAGTGTATGCTGTGAATGTATTAAACATAGTAGCAGATATGTGACACTGTAGTTTGGCACTTGCTAAATAAATCCTGCTGCTTTATGTCACCTATGAGTCTATGAGCAGCAGGATCCAGTGGCTTTGGCCTAAACAGAGGCCTCCTGCATTGGAAGTAGGCATTGGTCTGTTTTTTTCCCCATTAATGTACTATAAAAAAGTTTGAATTTTACCTCCTGTCACCAAATAAAGGTTTCCAATTTATAATCTCACCAAACAATGTTTTTAAATATTGTTTGTGAGAAGCAGTATCTAACAGCTTCAATTGCACTGTAGTGGACAGTGGAAAAGCTTTCAATTTCTCAGAATGAAGTGTTCAGGGACATCCATTAAGTGGTTATTATGAACAATTCTTGTATGATCCCTTGATTTCAGTTTTCCTTCAAAACAATAGTATAAAGCATATTCAGTCTTGCTCAGAATCTCAGCTCAAAGTCAAGAAAGCACCATGCTGTAATTACTACATAGTCCATGCCACTGAGGTACCTTCAGGTCACATGGCTTCTGTTATTTCCTGTGTGTCTGACAAGCATATATCTGAGGCCAAAGACACACAATACTCATTCTTAATTCCATCATTCACTACATGTTTCTAACACAATTTTGAAATAGAGCATTGTTGACTTTTTTTTAACATCTGTGTGTACATCGCTGGTCGAGTGTATTCCTTGTTCTCCACATCACTCCCCTTTCAAGGCTGCAAATTTCAATGATGGCGATTTGTGCAGTGAGAGCTCAGGCCCTTCTGAAAGTCAGCGCTCTGTCCCTGTGGATATTATTCCTCATTACCAGGCCCTCGCTCCATTCCCCATACCATGTCCCGCCCATCACACTGGGTGACAGGCAGGAGGTGGGGGGTGGTATCCGGGTCGGGAATGAGGGGGGTTAGGAGAGGTATGAAAAGAGGCTCCCCAGGTGGAAAGAGTGTCGATGCAGCTACCTCCCTCATCCCCCTCCCCTGCTGTCCAGGAGCAGCATCATCAGCGCTGCTGTCCATCAGAGCCGCTGTCTGTTTGATACCGTCCTATACAGCAGGGCGAGACAAATGTGCTAATGTGGTGAGGTGATATTGGTGCGTTCAAACGAGACAACCCCTGGTATCGGCCCCTGTTTTTCCCAGGCCACTCTGCACAGCTGTCCATCATTTTCATGGGATCTCGTAATAACCGAACCTCATGACTCCCATCCAAGCGACAATCGACGCAACACCGAGGCTTTGATGATGAACGGCCTAGGGCAAGGAAAGAAAACACGGTTTTAGCATTTTACAGCAATGTGACCCAAGCTATTGATTTAAGCTGTGGTACGTTCCAATGCAAATGGGAACACCAATAATTAAGTTAGTATCTACGCATAGTAAAATAACGCTGAGTGGAAATGGGGGGGGGGGGTCAGGGGCAGGCGATGAGGGCTGAACTCTCACCCATCCTCAGTGACCCGGGCTACAGCTGTTGTTTTTCTCCTGTGTCCTGCCTGTGTTGCAGCTAGGCTGAGACAGACCCATTTTTACTCTATACTCGCTATGAATCCACTGAAGCACCAAACTCATTTTGAAAAGAAACACTTATTTTTGCTGAAAATGCTCAAAAGGAAATAATGCTTATCCACTCTTTATGGCTTTGAAAAAGCGCATTATTATTATTATTATTATTAGTAGTAGTAGTAGTAGTAGTAGTAGTAGTAGTGATATAGTAGTAGCAGTAGAAATATCAAGGTTGCTTAGCAATCCCTGCCTGTGCAGTCATTTTCTTCCCTTCTACAGTTCCGATTTGTCAATATTCCACCAGTGTTTAGCTAGAAGGAACCAGGTGCTGGCCAGTTGTTTCACCAAAAACTGTAAATTCCTTATTAAATTAAATGTTATCTTTAGTATAATATACACTGAGATTACTGTATGCTTAGCCTATTTCAGATTTCATAGTTAGGCTATCCCATTAGATTCCACCACTTTTGTTTGGAGAAATCCAAGACAAGATTATAATATTAAAAATCTGTTTGGAGTGAATGGAAGGAAAAGATCAGAAGAGAAGCTGATTGGTTGCAAAGTTCAATCCACTGGGATGGTGATGTCACACGGACACCCTTTCTCAGTGCATGACTTTCCTCTCAGGCTTCAAACATGAGGCAGATTAAAGACCCCTCTAGCCTTGGGACCATGACCTGAGGTGAACTGTGAGAGGAGTTCTGTTTGGAGTCTGAAAGGGGTTTTGTTACCTTGTGTTCACCTGTTCACAGTTTGGGTTTGTTCTGCTGATAAATGTAGCTTGTCATAGTGAAAAAAGGCTGTTTTTAGAGAGAATAGTTGGGAGTGGAAGAATGAGACAACTGTGTCTTCTGCTCAGCTGCATGACTCTGTGACAGCTCTCAAGCACAATGCTTAACCAGTAGTACAAGGTTCTGCTGTATAATGTCATCTGAGCCTAAGCAACAACACACTTTCATTTGCTGATGTCATTTTCTCTGCTTACATGTTACATTGCATCTTATTAGTTATCAGACACTCTTTTCTAGACCAAAGCGCAAGATTAGTACATATAGCATTACATTTACATTCTTGACATTAAGTAGATGCTCTTATCCAAAGCAACTCCAGAAGTCAAGCACAAAGTGCATTTACCAAGATGACACAGAACTTTACAAAAACAAGGAAAGTATCATCCCCAAACAAACAAGAGCCAGTGTAAAACTCACAAGGCTGACACCACAAATTGCTCCTGGCCCAACATGCAAGTACAATACTACATACCCAACAGGATTGTACCATTCCTACACTAGTTTTTTTGATATAGTTACATGTTACAGAACTGAAGTGATTAGCTTGTGTGAGTCCTGCGTAAAAAGCCTTAGGTAGCGGGTAGCAGGTAGCCGAGTGGTTTCAGCAGCTACGTCACTTTCCAGAGACCTGGTTAAGTAGCGTTGTTGCCGACAGGCTAACGGCAATTTGCCTTTAGCTCAACTGGCAATGACGCTGGCTGTGTAAGGGGTTGGCAGCGAGCAGTGAGAACCTCGGTTCGAAACTTGCTTGCTTGCCGACCCACACCCGTTACATACATATGCATGCGCCAGGTGTGATTCGTATTCTGTTTCTGAACTCTGAACATTATGAACTCAAGATAAATCCTTCCATATGCTTGGTTTTTTAATGCTCCTTCCATGACACCTACTATTTTCTGCAAATAACACTGAATAATTGCAGAAATGAAAATAGGATGAAGAATATAAAAGAACTAGAATGGTTTATGATTCTGTACAATATGAACATTGTCACTTTGATCTATTGCATGCATTGCATGCTATCAACCTATAATGGCCAAAGTGTTCCTTATTTCCCTAGTGTCTTTGCTGAGTTTGACAGTATTCACATATGTTAGTACCATGAATCAAACAACGCACTTGACTGAAATCTCCAGAGCACAGAATCCCGTTTGGCTGAGATGAATTACTTCAAACCTCAGTGCACGTTATTGCATCTACCTGATCAGGCACCTTTTCAGAAGGCAGCTGAACATAGCTGACTTTCTGTGGAATCTAACCTGTATCAGTCAATCAGGGCTGTCATTCTCCTAGCAGAGCACAGCACCACTAGGGGCTAAAGAGTTGCTCCTATACGAATCATGAGGAATTATAAAATTGGCTGCTGTTAGCAGCTGTTAGCCTATGTTGTTTCTATGTCCTGACTACAGTAAGGAGGAGGATGCTGTTGCCACAGTGTGGTGACTTTTACTGTGTGCATGCCCCTTTGTGTCAACTATATATATATAGTTCACTATAATCACTATAAGTGGATGATGATCACTGTAAGCGGATGATCATTATAACCGATTTTTTTTTCTTTTTCTTTATTTCTCATGCAGATTACCATTGACATTTCTATATTTATTACATGAATATAAAGTAATGAAACGGACAGTGTCGCTATTTACTGAATTTTATTGACTCTTTCAAAATACAGTACATCTGTTTCAAACGCTTTTCAAATTACAGTACTGTACAAATTAAATTACTGAACTGTGTATAATTCAAATACACTAGTACAGTACTGTATATAAAATATAGCTTATTGTAGTTCAAATTATAATTAGGCTATAGCCTAAAACGTAAAAGTATTGTGCAGTTTACAAAATACAGTACATCAGTAGTGCAAATATAGGATAAGCCACGGCTTGGCTGGGGTTTCAGTGCATTTCTCAATTTTTAACAGCACTGAAAATAAACTGTAGGCTATTGATGCCGAACTGGTAGTAGAGTTTGAAATCAAACTTATTCGTAAAACATTCATCCACTTGACGAGGGCGGCTTCAACCACAGGTGCTTTCCCAGTGCGGAATTCTTTTTTCTGCCTCCATCATTAGCAGCCAGGACTGTTTCTCGTTGTTTGAGTAGACTACACAAAGAAACCTGAGGAACACCAGGTTTCGCTGCTGCATCGCGTTGGCTCGTTTTTGGCAGTTTGTCATAAGCTTCAATGAGTCTACATTTGTCATTGAGAGAAAATGACTTTCTTTTTCCCATCATGATATCTGTACACACAGCATTAGCCTCAGGTAGCTAGCCGGAAGCAGATGGGTTACCGCGAAGCAAAGTAGGCCTATCAAAGTAAAGCCTAAAAAAAAAAAAAAGAATTACCGTAGTTTTCATTTTTTCCATATGTTGGCATGTATAAAAAGACCCAAAATGAACACTGTAAGCAGACTATTTGATTACTATAAGCGAATTATTTAAACAGTATTTGTATAGGAATGATTCTGTCCATGATTTCTGATCCATATAAGTGGTTGATCACTATAACCGTGATCACTATAAGCAGGTATGTATATTAACTTATACTTTACATAAAAAACAAGTTATCAATGAAACTCCAAAGGGGGCTAGACCTTTTGACCCTGACCTTTTGAATCAGCCTGTTCAGTCCTTTGCAACATAGAAGGGGTTTTGGACCTCTACGCTGAACCAAACCACCAAGAAACTAAGTCTGCCAAGCAGTATACAAAAACACACACATATAGGAGGTTACTAGTTTCTAGTTGAATACTACACTGTACCATCTCTCTAGAAAGTTTCAGTATTGTACATTAATGTTAGTTTCAAATTACAACATAGCTGTCTTTATTCTGGGTGAGTTCAGATAAATGGAATGCACATTAGGAGCTGAAGCTGAGGCCTAATGTCAGATAGGTAGTGACATCAGTCTAAACACTATTGTAATTCATTCAGTTTTCAAGTTTTTATATCATTACTTTCACGAGACAAAGCCAAACTAAATTCAATTTCCCAGCTCAACTCCACATCAGGTCTCTGAAAGGTCATTCTGTTTGAAGGTGTAATCTTGGGTACTCATTGATAATTCACATTCAGTTCCACAGGATGGGCTACCTTAGTGCTCAGAAATAAAATTATTACTGCATAACCACCACTATTAACCACTGCATAATGGCCGGGTTCTATGAGTGCATTTCTCTTCAGCCGTTTCCTCTCTTTGTGATTTGGAAGACTGCTCCATCCACATGCTCACAATCCCTACTCGGATTAATACAGGACACCACTGCTGCTAGACACTCATTGAACTGTTCTGTTTATAAAATAGTCAGGGGACAAGCGGCCTCAGTTTGTTTCATTTTTTTCTTTTCCAAAATAAATATGTTTTTGGCTTGTTTCTTTTTTGCAAGACAATGTGAAGCATTTCTCTCACAAAGGCAAACAACCTTGCCTCCAACAGTCTTTCCATGTTTTGAATCAGGTTTCTCTCTGATGTCCCTGAGCCCATGTGAGCCTGTGAGACATCTTGTTTGTCTTAATAATACACATAAACAGAAATTCAGTTTAAGAGAGCAAGGAAATGAGGGCAATTTAAGGGAGGAAAAGAACTGAAATCCTTCAGATAAAGGCAAGGAATAAAAAAGTACAACACAACATCACTTCATCCCACATGGGGCAATTCAGATTAGTACCTCTGCACTTATGGTGGCTAGCAGGGTTTAAATCCTGCAGGTGTCCGTGTGCCTCTGAAGTGCTGAATACAGTGAAAACCCTTTCATGTACCTTTCAGATGCAAGTTTAGACCTTCACGACAAACTGTGGTTCAGTGTGTACATGCATACAGCTGAAACATGTTTGTGTGCCTTTCCATCTCAAATTTACAGCATTGAGATGAGTCTGAACTGAATTATTAATGCTTGAAGTAACATTATAAACACAGTAACATTACACACAGAGCTGAAAAGGATGGAAGCCAGAAGAGAGCCATAAAAAGCCTATGTATGCCCAGGTAAGATACTTTGTAAACTACCACAGTACTGTCACCTTGATGACATTATGCAGCAATTCTGCTTTGATGACATCACACAGCACTGTCACCCTGATGAAATTGCAAAGTAATGTCACTTTGATGACATCACACAGCACTGTCACTGTGATGACAACATGTGGTGCTGCCTGAAACAGCTATCGCTTCACAGGAGAAATATACCGGTTAAACTTGTTTCCTATTTAAATATTCTTAATGAACTAAAGGAAGAGGTCTCAGAAGTCTTCTTTTTATACTTTGTAGACAATACCATGAGAAATTATTTTCTAAAGCAAAAGAAACATAAAAAGTCATTTATAGCACAGTGCTTTCTTATTGTGCTGGATTGGAGGGAACAGTTCTCTGGTGTCTTAGTTATTTGAATCTGTAGGTTTAGATTGTGGTGTCAGGTTTAGTAACACAAGACTTTTCTCAATAGCAACAGTGACTCTCAACTAATCCCGGTAAAGCAATTAAAAATGGAAATTGCTGTCTTTAATACGCATAGAAGCAATAAATCACAAGTCCACCTGTTGGCATTCAGCAAAATACAGTAATTCCATGCAGTTTTATGCCTGTCTTATTTTGGCTCCAGGACAAGATGGTGGTCCTACAGACATGGCCTCAGAGATTTGGGCATTGGGGGCTGCATAAACAATAGGCAAGGTGGCCAATATGTCTCCTGAAATTTTGATGCAGAAATCGCCAGTCTATGGCTAATAAGTGAGATGAATCAGTAAAACTTGCCAATAAACCAAAAATGAATTCATTTGTTAATGGATTCAGAAGTGATGATTTGCATGGAAAATTCCTCTTATTAAATATGAGTAAACATAACAACAACCCTGATTATAACTGTAAAACAGATTTCATGGAAATGCATCAGAAATTCATCTCAAAAGTGGATGCTATTAAAATCATAAATCAAGTGGAAGTGATTGGCTATATAATTACCCGGTTAGACCACCATAACATGTATGCAATATATGTGTACAGAGATATTACTAGACTATTCAAACCAGGATTCTGGTAGAGGATGATATGAATTGCAATTGTACATTAAATGCAGATTTCTCTTTTGAGTGTCTCACTGTGGGTTGCAATGTTACACCAAACCCCTGCTTATTCCAGTGTGTGCATTTTTATCTTTCAAAATCCTCCTGGAGTTTCATTCATTTAAAGCCACACACCACCATAAACAGAATAAATATGTTGCACACTTCAAACTGAGTGATAGCATTATTAAAATGCTGATGAAGATTGATGTGTATGAGAACTTCCACACCATGTCTGGTCTCCTCAGGGAGTCCTATAAAATAGTAGCATTGTCATTTTGCCGAGACGCGTCCTATCCATCCAACTGTGTGACTCCTTCTTTATTGATTATTCCCCCACCCTCCTACCCGCACAAAATATGCATACCTTATTTGCCTAGACTTTGCTGTGAGACGACCCCATGAGCAAAGCTCCCGTAAGACGCACAAAACCCCAAAGTGAAGCTCAGCACAGTTGACTAACTTACATCAAGACCACGACAGTTACAGCAACAGCAAAAACAAAATGGAAAATTAAAATCAAGATGAATAGTGCAAAATAAATGTGAAGTTTAGTTTTAGTCTCCCTCAGGCACTCCCCACTATCCAAAACTATAACTAGTCTCAGGTACAACCTCTACCTAAAAACCTGTCATGGTCTCACATAAAGTAATATCTCAAAGTTTATATAAAAGTCTACTTCCTGCTATCTTCAACAGATTAATTACTTGCAATAATTAAGCTGCTTTTACTTTATACGTATTACATGGAGTATGCATATTAAAAGCAGTACACTGGTATTGCATGGTGTGAAATCAAAGAACAAGCGTACTGTATCTCAAGTATCAGGTACAACAAAAACAATGAAAGAGAATCTGAACACCACACATCAAGAGTACAATTCACAATAGCTTTATTGGAAATATTTTCCAGTATACTTTCTGTGGAAAATACTGGCTCACTTTGCGTTGGGTTGGAGACTGAGAGTGATCCCTGGGTAAGGTATATAACACATTCTGCAGTGCTTCCACAGCATACTAAAAATGTATTCCTGGGATTCATAGTGCATTGTGCACACCAATCTCCCTCCACACTACTCTTACTCTCTGTCTCTCTAACTTTGTGCTCTCTGTATCTGCTTTCCTCCCTTCTGGTCAACTTCTGCAATGGGACTACCATAAAATAATTTCAAATAACAAAAGTTTCTTTATTTTTTCCCCATTTTTAAAAATGATATCTTGTGTGATATTGATGATCTGTGATCCATGGCCCGGCTTTACCATTTACCATTTGTTATTGCTGGCATCTAAAACAATGGTAAATATACTACTGTCCCCTGCTTCACTTTCTTTCAAAAATCACGAGCAATTTCAAATCGGGGATCAAACAAAGACTCTTGTTGTTACTGTTGTCATACTGTCATAATATAATTTAAGGATTCACCTCTATCAATTAATGTATAGGTTTTGTCTGCAAGGAAAGGCAGTTGCACACTTATTTTTAATAACCCCCAGAAATCTCAGAAATATGTGCTTGTGTTGACAATATGTAAAATCCAAAGCACAATATTAGATCCTGACAATCCAAAAATGCATGATACTCAGTACATGTGTACATGAATGACTGATTCAGGGTTCTCTTCATACCTTCCTTACACCTTTTAATGAGTGAAGAGCACCTGTTTTTTCTCTGCCTGGGAGGAAAATTAACAAAAGCAATAATTTATCATTGACTCTTAAGAATTACTACCACTACGAAGATTGTCAAAGAAAAAAGGTATATACTGTATAACCAGTACATTTTGTCTGATTGGTAAACAGTAGCCTTTGGTGTGTATGGTGTTGCGGTATGCCTCACTGCAGCAGCTGTTCCAGGACATATGTATGTAGATCCTGTCTTTAATTTTTGTGAAGTAGTGTGGACCACTGTTTTGATTCCAATATTTCGGAACATGAAAGTGAATCCTTTGGTTAAGATGGACTTGTTTTCTTTGGGAATTGTCCTGGTCTGTGTTCTCTTAAATTCTCCAAGGTGTTCATGTGGCAGTTGAAGGAACATCTGCCAGCAGTCAAAGAAAAATGGAATTTCTGCCCCTACATGGTGAATTCCCAATTGATCAACAGGTTACAGTGTACAAAGTGTCCAGCTATTAACCACAGTGGGTAACATGTAAACATGAAGAGGCTATGAAAGAGAAGCAGGAATGATAAAGAAATGTGACGTTACAATAAAGAATTGTCATAGTGGGAAATGTTGAACTGGTAAATGGGTTGTTAAAGAGGAAAGAAAAGAAAATTGAAAGAAATGCTTCTCTTTCTTTGCTTTTTTCTCTATTTAATATTCCTGTTTCAGATTTGAAAGCAGTCCTATTCTTCATCTGACATGCCTTCATTGCTAGTTCTTTTTCTTGGTCAACCACAAGTTGAGAGGTAATCCATCATCTGCTTGCTGGGGGTGGGGTTTCTGAATAGTCACCTTCCATGAAAATAACTCTCCACTTAGTTAAATATAGTGGCATACTATAATCCTAGCTAATGGAAGGGTTTCTTGACATGGTTAATCAGAAATGTGAGTAATCTACAAAATTTCATTTTAATAGTTCAATTATTACTTGCCTTTTAATGATTTAATGTCAAATATATAAAAAAAGAATGCCTACTAATTAGAGACCAAGCAACCTGTTTAAATACTACATACAGAAGTCCATTTGCCTCCTGGAAAGATCCATGTAGCAAGACCCATGATGTAAGGAAAGAGAACCAGCAGCGGACTACTAATGCTGCCATGTACCATTACGTAGCTACAGGTAATGAACCCTTGAGAAACTACTGGCCATTTTTATGTTACCATGTTAATGGTGGCATAATTTGCTGTCCTCTCCTCATACAAATCAGTTTGTGTGGAAGCCAAATTTCCTTCAGCCAGTATTAATTCTATTTCATACCAATGGAATGTTCTCTGGTAATTGTGGCTTAATAAGTCATAATTATTCATTATGAAATATTTGTCTGCTCAGCTCTCTTTCTCAAAATGTGGGTGAGCTGACTTGCTAGTTGAGATAACCAGCCGTACATGCATATAGCACTACTGTGCTCTCCTTCAACACATTACTCCTATAATTCACATGAAGTTTGTGAATGTAACCACGCATGCCCCTCACTGTTAAGCAGTTTGTCTTAGAGGTCTAAGTCATTTGCCATTGCCACGAGACACTTAACTATTTATATGTCTGTATACAGAAACACCTAATTAATCACTGAAGTCTCAGGCAAGAGAGGACAATAAAAACTACCTCTCTTCTGTCCACACTTGACTAAACAACTTTGGAACGTGCAGCTCCAACATCAATCAGAGAGAAGTCACATCACCGGGGAAGCATGCAAGGTTCCTTTGACACAATCCATTTACCAAAGAAAAAAATGAAGAAAGGCACATTGGAAACTTTTTTTTTTTTTTTACCACAACCTTCAGCAACCCCATCGGATATGGTATCTCTCGATTTTTAATAAGACTGACAAACATGTCTTGTTTGTAGACAATTGTCTTATCAGCAGGCCTCCAAAAGCCTTGAAACTGCTGCTGAGGCCTCAATGGCAGGCACATTGTAGTGCATTTTTTACTACCTCAGACTGAAATAGAAGGGAGATCACTCCATTCAGACAAAACCCATCCTATAGTACAGTAAATTAAATTCTTACACGTTTCCAATAGGCAGACCTCACTCTGTGCCCATTTACAAAAGGGAGCCCAGGAGATGCCAGAGATGACTCAATGCAATGCCAGCCACTGCTTATAAATGACTGTTCTCCCCCGTGCTGTATTTCTCCATGGCAAGAGGCGCAGGTACAAAGCATCGCAAATTGTTTTGGCTGGGGCCCAAGTAAACCAATCACTTCTAACAAGAGTGATTTCATTCCTATTAAATCTATTTGTTCCATTCAAAATCCAATATCTGAACTGTCAGTAATGCTATTTCAGACTGCCGAGCAGGAAGAAATTGCTGCAGGCTCATATATTAAATCCAATGGTATGATTTTACGTGTTTATTCTGCCGGCCACAGGATAACTCTGTATCACTCGCTGGATGGCTGTATTCAGATGTACATGTAGTCAGTCTTGATTGATGTTCTCTTACCTGTCAACATCATTTGAATAAATTGATAAAATCACCAATTTAGTGCATTTAAGCATATGTCAGACCCTTTTACAGTCTTGTTATAACTAGTGTTAACTAGCACATACATGCTTCAATAAATTCTGCTATTTGGCACATGTCTAAGCAGTATACATGAGTGCAATGCAGAGACACAGCATACCCCACAGCCAATGCAGAGACACAGCATAGCCTACCCCACAGTGAGACTATATAGGTCTGTCTGGAAGATGGCCAGCAACTCTGCAGTCCTGACTACTTTTAGAAACCTGTTCCGCCACATTGGGCTCAGAAAAGAGAGTATGCAACAGAGACATCCGATTACAAAGGGGAGGGACCAGATGTCCCAAAGTGACAGAATGAAGTAAACAGCTGCTGTGTAGCAAGTGATAATGGATTGAAGATAAGGGGCCACCTTTCTGCTCCCCACTAGGTAGGTTACCAACAACCTTTTGAAACAGATGCAAGCCAGTAGCCAGCAGAAGAAGACAAGCATCGGTGAGACATGGGAGCACTTGGGGAGATTATTGATCAGCAGCATTCTGCATGAGTCACCGGGGTCCCATTGCACAGGAAGAGTGACCAGCAAGGAGGGATTTGTAGTATTCTGGACTGGAGATGACGAGGGCTTAGACCAAAGGCTGGGTTGAGTGAGTGCTGTAGAGAAATTATGTGGTGACAGGTACAATACATGTTGAAATACTTTGTATAAGTACTGTAATGTAATGGGAAGGGGGACAACTTGGAAAAAGGAGACTTTTAAGTTGAAGAGTTTTAGTTTGACCTGTGACCTGCCAAGGCAGCCATTTTAGTTTTATCAGCCTGAATCTGTCACACACGTAAGAAAGACAGAGGACAGAGAAGTTCATGTTCATCCAAACAACTTTATTCTGGTGTTTTCTCCCGGCATTGCCAATTTACCTTTTCTTCATTAAATTCTGTCCAAATACAACACCCCCTTGGAGAAGATAATGGGAAATGAGTTTAAGCTTGCTGTTTCATGCTAGATGAAGACAGTACAGTAAAATGGCAGCCCCTCAACAAAAGACAGCGCAGGATAAAGGTGCTCAGGCAGCGTGTGCAGTTGAAGAAAGAACAGTGATGAAAGGTGAAAAGTACAATTTGGACTGTAGATCCCAGTCATCGAGCTCTCAACGTTCCACACGTTCAGCGCTAAGTGTTAGCATGGCAGCTACTAAAGCACGAGCAGAAGCGGAAGTGGCGAAAGCAAGAGCATCATTTAGCCGAAAAGAAATGGAGATAAAATTTGAGAAGGCCCGTCTGGAAGCAGAATTGGAGGCGCTCATGCAACTTAAAGAAGCAGAAGCAGCCGTCGCCAAAGCAGTTATCATGGAAGCCGCTGTCGTTGGTGTAAGCTCCAGTGGAAGCCTGGAAGAATTCAAACTTTTACCTCAGATGGAGGATTCACATGAGAAAGTAAGCGAATATGTCGTAAAGCATACACAAATGGTAGCTGGTCACAGAGAGGAAGTGGAAGAATCCGACTCGAGTGAGGAGACACAACAGCCATCCAACCTGCTCACTCTGGATGAAGTGCATGGCTCTCCAAGTCCACTGCAGCAGAGGAAGCGCCCAGACCAGGGGATCCAGCAACACTCCAGCCCACGGCGAGTACATTATGGCCACTCTCAACCACAATGGCAGGACCGCCAGCAAGACATCTCAGGGCCTGGTGTTCAACGATATCATACTCCTCAAACTGTTAATAGCTCGCACAATCAAAGGCAACAACAGGTGAAAGGCCATTATTCACGAAATGCTCCATCCAGCCATGATGTGAATAGCAGCACATCAGACCATCTATGCCATACATCCTAAGAACATGTGCTGGAGCTGTACAGGTGTCTGGGAGAAGAGCCCATGGCTATGTCATCGAGCCACTCACAGGAGAGCTGAGTATATCCCTACCAACTCTAATAGAATGTAACAATGTGCCTAACTCAAGAGAAGAGATTCCCACTCCAGAGGCAGCATTCCACCACAGCCACATGCGAGCCATAGGTAAAGAGATACCTGCTCTGGATAACTCTGTAGACATCTGGCTTCTCTTAGGCCGAGACATTCTCCAGGTCCACAAAGTGTGTCGGCAGTACAATGGGCCACACAATGCTCCATTCGCCCAGAAGCATGACCTAGGATGGGTCATCGTTGGCAACGTATGTCTGGGTGGAGCTCATTCACCAAAGACAGTGAACACATACAAAACACACTTCATGGAAAGTGGCCGTCCCAGCTACATGCAACCCTGTGAGAACATCATCAAAGTCAAGGAGGACTTCAGACAGAACAGCAATAAGGACAGCTGTGCATCTTGGTCCTATGCTCCAGTGCAGCAAGACGACCACTTAGGCAAAGCAGTCTTTCAGAGGACTCCGAGAGACAATCAGCTAGCACCTTCAATTGACGACCTGTCCTTCCTCCAGATAATGGACAAGGGGTTTGTCAGAGATGAAAGTGGCAGCTGGATGGCGCCATTGCCGTTTCAGAATCCAAGAAAGCATCTGCCCAACAACAGGCAGTATGCATATGATCGCTTCAAGTCTCTACAGCGTTCATTCCAGAAAAGACCCAGCATGAAAGAGGATTTCATGGAGTTCATGCAAGAGATCCTGGATAACAACCATGCTGAACGAGCGCCACCGCTAGAGGATGGAAAGGAAGTCTGGTACCTTCCAATGTTTAGGGTATATCACCCACGGAAACCTGAGAAAATACGGGTAGTGTTTGACTCAAGTGCCCGCTTCCAAGGAATATCATTAAATGAAGTTTTGCTTCAAGGGCCAAACCTCAACAACGGACTCTTAGGGGTGCTTATGAGGTTCAGGAGAGACCCCGTTGCCATTATTGCAGACATCAAGCAGATGTTCTACTGTTTTCTAGTTAAGGAAGAACACAGAGATGTTTTACGCTTTCTGTGGTTCAAGGACAACAACCCTGAAAAAGAAGTGGTGGATTATCGCATGAGAGTCCACGTATTCGGGAACAGCCCTTCCCCAGCAGTGGCGATGTATGGCCTAAGAAGATCAGCTCAAGAAGGGGAAGAGGACTTTGGCAAGGACGTGTGTCAGTTCATCAACACAGACTTTTACGTGGATGATGCTCTGAGGTCCTTTCCAACTGAAACCGAGGCTATTGATGTCTTACAGAGAGCCCAGAAGTTACTGGAACGCTACAACATAAAGCTTCACAAGATCGCCTCTAACAAGGCACAAGTCATGGATGCCTTTCCTAAAGAGGACCGCACCAAGGGAATAGAAACCCTGGATCTAGCAGTCGATGACTTACCTGTTCAGCGTAGTCTAGGTGTGGCCTGGAATATGACAGAGGACAAGTTCACCTTCAAAATTCCAGAGTCCCAGAAACCATACACACATAGAGGTGTTTTGTCAATAATCAACAGCCTGTTTGAACCGTTGGGCTTTCTGGCGCCAGTGACAATCCAAGGTAGGCTCCTCCTACGTGAGCTAATGTCTCAATGTACAGACTGGGACACACCCCTGCCTGACAAGAAGTTGATCAAGTGGCAAGGATGGCAGAATTCTCTGCAAGAACTGAACAAGTTGACCATCCCACGCACCTATGCTTCATTTCCACTCACCAGGGCCATAGTCACAGAATTGTGCATCTTCTCAGATGCCTCAGTAAATGCCATCGCAGCAGTAGCTTACCTGAAGGTGGAATCTGAAGAAGGTCTTGAAGAAGTCAGCTTCATCCTTGGCAAGGCCAAACTCGCACCTCTGGCAGAACTCACCATCCCAAGACTAGAGCTCTGCACAGCAGTGCTGGCCACAGAGATAGCAGACCAAGTCAGAGAGGACATAGGTCAAGAACTGGACAAGACAACATTCTTCACTGACAGCAAGGTAGTATTGGGATACATAAACAACACATCCCGGCGATTCTATGTTTATGTGAACAACCGCGTACAAAGAATCCGCCAGTCAAGTCATCTGTGCCAGTGGAGGTATGTGCCCACAGAACACAATCCGGCCGACCATGCCACTAGGTGCTTGTCTGCAAACCAGTTGCAAACTTCCAGTTGGCTCACCGGACCAAAGTTTTTGCTAAAACCTGGCAGTTCATCCTCAGATAACACTCACTTTGAACTGATTGATCCAGATTCAGATGTGGAGCTGCGTCCTGAGGTCACAACCTTCCTGACTACGGTCCAGGGACCACAGCTAAACACAGAGCGCTTCCAAAGATTTTCATCTTGGAGCAGACTGACAAAAGCCATAGCACGGCTGAAACATGTTGCACAGAGTCACCACAAGCCATTGCATGATCCACGGTGTGTTGGCTGGCATTTCTGTAAAAAGAGTATGACCAGTGCAGAACTTACCATGGCAGAACACATCATCGTCATGGCTGTGCAGCAGGAGGTGTATGCAGAAGAGATACAGTGCATTCAGCAGAATCGAGACTTACCTGCATGCAGTCCTCTGAAGAAACTTCACCCTTTAATAGACAAAGAAGGCCTGTTGCGTGTAGGAGGCCGCATCACTCACTCAGACTTACCTGGCGATGAGACTCATCCGATCCTGATTCCTGGTAGGCACCATGTTGCCACACTGCTCATTTGTCACCACCATGAAAGAGTTCAACATCAGGGAAGGCACTTCACTGAAGGTGCTGTGCGTGCAAGTGGATTGTGGATAGTAGGAGGCAAGAGAGCCATCAGCAGCCTTATTTTCAAGTGTGTGACATGCAGAATATTGCATGGCAAATTGCAACAGCAGCAAATGGCAGACTTACCTCAAGAACGCCTGCAACAAGAACCTCCATTCACCTATGTGGGCCTAGACGTCTTTGGTCCATGGGAGGTCGGGGCACGCCAAACTCGAGGAGGCAGTTCCAACAGCAAGAGATGGGCAGTATTGTTCACGTGCATGTCCACAAGAGCAGTTCACATAGAAGTGATAGAGTCAATGAGCGCCTCAAGCTGTATAAACGCCCTCCGCAGATTCTTCGTGGTCAGAGGACCAGCAAAACAGTTGCGGTCAGACCGGGGAACCAATTTTGTAGGGGCTAGTACACAGCTGAACCTAGGCAAATGCCCTGAAGAGGATAGTGTAGAGAACTACCTTCGCACCCAAAGGTGCACTTGGATCTTTAACCCCCCTCATGCCTCTAACATGGGCGGAAGTTGGGAGCGCATGATCGGAACAGCACGACGGATCCTTGATTCAATGTTACTTCAAGCTGGAAGATCAAAGGTCACCCATGAGGTGTTATGCACTCTAATGTCAGAGGTCATGGACATTATCAACTCAAGGCCACTCTTACCAGTTTCCTCAGATCCTGAAGCGCCTCTGATACTTACCCCAGCTACACTGCTTACGCAGAAGATTGGCACTCCGTCTCTCCACAAGGAGACTTCACAGAAGCCGACGTCCTGAAACATCAGTGGAAAAGAGTTCAGGCTTTGGCGGATACATTCTGGGCCAGATGGAGGCGAGAGTACTTGAGCACGCTTCAAGCCAGACAGAAGTGGCACGTAAAGAAACCAAACCTAAAGGAAGGAGACTTAGTGCTACTAAAGGACAAACAAGCCAGAAGAAATGAATGGACAAAGGGAATCGTCATGAAGGCCATTCCGAGCGCAGATGGACTAGTAAGGAAGGTGGAAGTGAAAGTCGTGTCCCACCAGCCCCCCAAGTCTTACCTGAGACCTGTCTCCGAGGTGGTCTTACTGTTGGAGTCAGAGGTAGTTTAGGTAGAAGTGTGGCACTCTAATAGTGCCAGGCGGGGAGTGTAATGTAATGGGAAGGGGGACAACTTGGAAAAAGGAGACTTTTAAGTTGAAGAGTTTTAGTTTGACCTGTGACCTGCCAAGGCAGCCATTTTAGTTTTATCAGCCTGAATCTGTCACACACAAGAAAGACAGAGGACAGAGAAGTTCATGTTCATCCAAACAACTTTATTCTGGTGTTTTCTCCCGGCATTGCCAGTAAGTAATTGTTAATGAACCTGAAAGTAAAGGAAAAGGATAGTTAGACAGTTATGTTATGTTAGCACTAAGAAGCATACTTTCCTGTTAATCCGGTTGGAAACCTGTGGAGAGAAGATTGTTAGAGAAACCTGTGGAAGGAAGATTGTTAGTAAAATAGCTATAATTTGTAATACTTTTATACTTACCCGTACCTGTATTTGTATTTATTTCAGTTTTACCTTTTCTTCATTAAATTCTATCCAAATACAACACCCGTCTGTTCCTTGGAGAAGATAATGGGAAATGAGTTTAAGCTTGCTGTTTCATGCTAGATGAAGACAGTACAAGTACTGTATTTGAAAACTTTTTTGTGACTTCTTCCTGCCACGGGCCGTTTACTACCCTATGGCGTCAGGTCAGAAGGTAGTCATGGTCAAGTGTGCAAGGGTGGGAGTGGTCAGGCATGGCCAGGGTAGAGTTTACCTTTTCACAGTCTGCCTGCATAAATATGATCATATATATCAAAATGAATCTTTAAGTGAATACATTTACATTTACATTTATACATTTGGCAGACGCTTTTATCCAAAGCGACTTACATAGGTTACAGTTCTTTACAATGTTATCCATTTATACAATAGTGGTGTAATGACCACCATTATTGTTATTTCACTGTGAATTGATTACAGACGTATAAAAACAAATCTGTGGATATACTGTGCTGGACTTACAAGAATGGAGGGTGGGTTCCGTACAAGTAGAGTGGCTGTATTCTTGCTGGATATCATATAGGACACAGCTGATTCCTGTCACATTAACTGCAGGCACTGTGGACTGTGAAAAAAGAAAATGATGAAATTAATTGAGGATGACACCTTTCCAATCACGTCCCAATGTTTAGCAATGTTTCCATCTATCCACCTTTGAGGGCTTATATTACATTGACCAGTTTTATAGGCAACATTGTTTCCCACATTACTGTCACCCAACTTGATTTAATTTGTGTGTTATTGCTTGGCACATTGTACCCTACCAGTGACAGAAATCCATCAATATTCAAGGAACAACCCACAGACCATCCCAGACTTCCTTGCAGCATTCAGTTCCCATATGAACAGAACAAATTCAAAATCATAGAGACCACAAATGACGTAAAAGTTTGGAGCCAACATGGTTGTGGGGTCTCTTTACCTGAAGGCAGTAGAGGCAGTTCTACAGCAACCAAGACCAAATGAGTCATCCAGATATACAGCAGGTGTGTTTATTCCTTGCAAACACACCTTGACATGAAGTTCATAGTCCCACCTAAGGAGAACAGTCTTGTTTTCATATCACTGATGGAAATCTCTAAAATACAGATTTTTTAATCTTGATCTTTTTCACCAGAGTATACCCATGTAACCAAAATCACAATCTTTTGTTGTGGTCTCTCTAAAACAGACAACTTTTAAGTGCACCAGCAGGATTTCCTCCTTTCAAAGACAACTGCATATATGTAAATTTTCTACACTAAAGATGTCCTGGCATCCAATTTGGCAGTAGGTGAGACTACATCTCTTTGGCTGTTCCCCTCTCTCATAACCTCATACCCCAGGCACATACACTGTCTGTCTTGGCCCCTGTGTGGCGGAATGAGCTTCCTGTTTTGGTGAGAACAGTTAAGACACTGGCCATATTTCTTCCCAGACTGAACATTTACATTTACATTGATTCATTTGGCAGACATTTTTATCCAAAGGACTTACAAGTGAAGCAGAGTCAACACAAGCGAAGGCCATACACAGAGTCACAATATTAGAAGTGCTGCATGACCAAGTTTCAATAGTTGGCCAGACAAGGTACAAGCTAGCTGGTAGAGACACAAGTGCATTAAACCAGTGTTTCCCAAAGACTGGGTCGCAACCCACAGGGATTTTACTTGGGTCGCCAAATTAATTTGCAGAATTCCCTATCACACCCTTTTGCATGTACGATCACGCTGGTGTGATTAGCCGTTTAGCGTGTATGCCGGTGCATTTAGAAAACTAGATTGGAAAAATTCTAGCTAATTTTAGCTTTGAGAAAACAGCAATTTAACATTAAAAAATATTGCAAATGCAGCGGTGAAAGCTTAATAACGCTAATGAAAACATAACGAACCATAACACGTGCGCTACATAGCATACAATAAGTTACAGACGAAAGGGTTAGCCAGGTAAATAGCACATAATGTGTCTAATGAGGTTTGACGTGGAATAGGCCTGATGTAGGCCTGTGTTCGAATTGATTGATTGACTGTTTAAATAGCTGCACACTTGTTCTGATAATAGGCATGAGCATCTCAAAAAGCTTTCAACAAGAAGCATGTTTTTGATAGTACTGAATGTTCATATTGTTGTGATAATTGTACTTATAACATTCAATCTAGTATGAAAGGCTAGCGTACATTCTCTTTCACTGATGAGAGGAAAAAAATAAAAGCCTGCTAATTCCACCTAAATTCACTTATTTTGTCTCATTTATAAAGTAGTTAAAATGTGTATATTGTTTTACTGATGAGAGGAAATAAAAACAATGAGATAGCCTGTTAACTCCACCTAAATGCATTTATTTCGTCTCATTTATAAAGTATTTAACATATGCATATGTTTTCAATAACACATGCATAAAACGAAGTTGTGATTTATCAAATGTATATCTCTTCGAAATGGCTGGTTTACCTATTCAAGATAATATAAGGTAATGCGGAAATGGCAGTAAAAATGGTCAGGAACATTCATTTATGCACAAATCTGCTCTTCTCACGATTTATAGATAAGGCCTATTGTGAATTGGGTCGTGATGGTTTGTCATTTTTAAAAAGTGGGTCCCCAGAAAAAAAGTTTGGGAAACACTTCATTAAACCATTAATTTTTTAAAAGGAAAACAGAGTTTAGGACATAAGAAATTGCTTTAGATGGTAGTGATTCCCGTGATCGGAGGAGTGCAGAAGACCTGCGTCTTCAGATGTTTCTTAAAAATAATGAGGGATTCAGCAGAACCAATTAACCCTTTTGTACTTGACTTATTTTATGCTTTGTAGCACGTGTTACATTACATGGTTCGTTTCATTCATTCGTTATTAAGCTTCTCATAGTTTTCACCTCCGCTAAACTTGTTAAATCTGTAATGTTAAATCACTGTTTCCTCAGAGCTGTTTGCTAGAATTTTTCCAATCTAGTGTTTTAATCACACCGGTTTGACCATACACGCAAAAGGGCTAATCACACCGGTGTGACTGTCCGTGTGAAAGGGTTAAGTGTGGAAGGTCATTCCACCATCAGGGGACAACAGCAGAGAAAGTTATGGATAGTGATTTTGTGCCACAATGTGATAGGACCACCAGATGCCATTCGGTAGGAGAGTGTAGTGGTTGGGAGGGAACACATGCTTGTAGTAGAGCATTCAGGTAGGTAGGTGCAGTTATGTTGGCTGTTCTCAACGCAAGTAACAAGGCCTTGTACCTGATGCAGGCATCTATAGGGAGCCAGTGGAGAGAGACAAAGACAGGCACAAAGAGAGGTGTAACGTGAAGATCGTCTTCTTCAGGTTGCATCTTAACCCCCCTGCCCATGTGTGACTTTTTGTCTCGCTTATGTGCAATTATGTATGTGGAAGTACATTTCAGAATTTTATGTAATTTTGAATTATACGTCCATGTGTAGTATGTGTACTTGCATGTGTGTAGTATGTGTTAGCATTGTACTGTCCTCCTAATGGTGTTTTCTAACCAAAATTAGACAGCCAGCCAAACTCCCTCAATAAGCAACACGAGAGTCAGGACATAGCTTTCTCGATCCAGGTTTAATGCAGACTCTTGTAGAACATGTTGATAGAGTAAAGGAGTAAAACTGAAACAATAGAAACATACATCAAGTTACTTGTATACAAATAGTAAATGTATAGACATACATGTATGTTTGCCAAAGCACTACATATAAAGCCAAAATTACACAAACTGTGCTCAAAATACTAAATGTGAACTGTATGCTACCGAGATATGACATACTTGTCGCAGGTTAGCAGACCTGGACACAGACCTGCCCCGACCACTGTCAGCCCACCACAACCCGAGACCAGGTAGTTAACAAGAACCAGAACTTTTATTTGCACAAGTTGGGTTAAAAACTTACTAAAAATTCATTGACAGCACACTCTGGAGTCACCCCCTTTTGCCTGCTCTTCCCACTGTAAGCCCCAGCGGAAACGTAACCACCCCAAGGATAGCGCCCCCACAGGTAAGTGCACTCACTCCAAACCCACAGCACAGAGTGGTCCCCTCACACCCTCACACTCTGGCAGACAGCAAGCACTGCAAATCCCTCACAAGCTGCAGTTGGCGCTTCCCTCTGGCCGGAGTGAGTCCCGAAAACAGGGCTGCCCAGGTGGAGGTCGCAGGCTGCCACTGGGAGCGCTCACACATACACGCACACACCCACATTTTTACAAAACAGGCATTGCCGCGGATCAGCCTCCCCAAGCAGCAACGCCAAAAAAACAATTCATCAAACTAAAAAAAGTCCCCCAAAACACCCTCGTGTCCCATAAAATAGAGTCTCTTGGTGTCCGGACGCCAAGCTCCACAAAGTCGTGCTGCCGGGTAGAATTACACTGCCTCCCCGATCTTTTCTCTCGCCGCACTCTGCAACTCCTGCAAACATGAAGAGAGAACTGAGAAGCACAGTGGAGCCACCCCAGGTCACACACACACCTCATGAAGGACAAAATGCACCAGTTTCCTTACAGTAAAGCAGGGCGGACGTTCCTGCTGTTTGCGCCAGTTGACCAGCCAGGCAGCAGCTTCTCCGCGGTGGGTCTGTGGTCGACAATCTTCCTCTTTCCCGGCTCTCTGCTCTGTCAACGCTCCACCCTGCTTAGGTCCTGCACGAACACAGACTGCAGACAAAATAAAACAGAGGAAAACCCCCAAAACTAATACATAAGGAAAAGAAAAAAAACTCAAAAAGCAACCTAATAAACACCAAGACCGAGTGCTTCCCCATGCACTCCTGCTGCTTTCTCCAGGCGGCTGTCTCCACTTTCCTCCCCAACTTGCAGCCTTTCAAAAGGCTGCTGAGCTCCCCTACATACCCTGCTCACAGGTGCCCAACAACACTCACTCATTATTCAATTATTGAATAAACGCTGTGCCCTGCCCACACGGCACTCCCCGGGCTGCCTGAACCACCACCCGACACACTGAACACGTCGCGTAGTATGAGCACCCATCAGCCAGTATCTAGCATGAATCTAATACAAACATAAAAACATCCCATCAGTGACAAATATTCTTCAACACTGAAAGATAACTTTGCAAACAATAAAAGATTACTCACCGGTAATGCTTACGATGGGGCAAATCAAAGGATTACACCAGATGTTAGAACACTATGTTGATCTGCTGAGATCTCCCTCCCAACTGAAACATGTGGTCTACTTCCTGTTTCTTGTTCATACTGCTGCAATATCACATTTAACCAGTACTAAAGCAAACCAAAATTTTAGACCAACTGCCTGGAGGGCAGAATAAGCATTATATTTTGAATGATATAGTCCTTAACTTGTACATGTTGCTTTGCACTTGCACATGCCAATCTAGGCACACATTTAGGTTCTCAGCACTGTGCTTAGCACCAATGCTAGTCCATGTGTTGTTAGTGGTGTCCTGTTTGTACAACTTTTCATGCCTCTTTATTAGACGCAGTGTGTAAGATGTTCTGGGTAAGAGAATCTGCCAAATGACAACAATGTGATGTAAAACAATGTAATACATCTGTTAAAATAAAAACAAATCTCATATTTGGTTGCATTTGTAAGATCATCAATAACAACAAAAGAATACATTGAATAAAATAAATAGAGAGGTATAAAATACAACAAATAGAAAGATGTTTGTGCAATTATGCATTGTGCAGTACTCCTGTAGTTGTCATATAATAAATAAATGAGAATAGTGAGATAGAGAGGTTATCATCCTTGTGCTATGATTATATACATAGTATATAATGAATTATGAAACAAGAATAAACAAGAGTAAGGTTATTGCTATTATATAGTATGAAAGTACAGTAGAAAAACAGTTATTGTTGTACAATGTGCATAACAATGATAACTGTATAGTGCAAATCCTGACCAGATAGCTAGAGAACAGTTATTATCCCATGTGCAAAGATTATGTGTGGGGGGGAACAGCACAGGGCATCAGGTGCCAGTCAATACCATGTTGCAGCAGAGAGGGGAAGAGTTGTATAGTTTGATGGCTGCAGGCAGAAAAGACCTTCTGTGCCTCTCAGTGGAACATCTGGGGGAGATCAGCCTGCCACTGAAGGTGCTCTTCATCTTCACAAGCCTGTCATGGAGAGGATGGGAGGTGTTGTTTAGGATGCTCACCAGCTTGTTAAGCAACCTCCTCTCCGCCAGCGCCCCTAGTAAGTCCAGCTCAATTCCGCCACCTATGACAGAGCTGGCTTTCCTTAAAAGCTTGTTCAGTCTGTTTGCATCCACAGCTTTCAGACCACACCCCCAGCACACCACTGCGTAAAAGATGGCACTGGAAACCACAGACTGGTAGAACATCTGCAGCACCTTGTTGCAGACGTTGAAGGATCGGAGTCTCCACAGGAAGTAAAGCTGACTCTGGCCCTTCTTGTAAAGGGCCTCTGTGTTCGTAGTCCACTCCAGCCTGTCATCTAGGTGCACTCCAAGGTATTTGTAGGAGTGGACTACTTCAACTTCTTCTCCATGGATGGCGACAAGGGTCCGAGCAGGCTTATACCTGGAGGTCCACAATCAGCTACATTCGTCTTGCTGACGTTTAGCTGCAGATGGTTCAGGCTGCACCACTCCACAAAGTCTATCAGTCCTCTGTATTCTGCCTCCTGTTGCCCCTTGATACACCCCACGATAATGGAGTCATCAGAGAACTTCTGAAGGTGGCATGACTCTGAGTTGTACCTGAAGTCAGAGGTATACAAGGTGAACAGGAAGGGAGAGAGGACGGTCTCCTGGGGGGGCCCTGTGCTGCTCAACACTGTCTCTGACACACTGCCCCCAAGTCTCACATACTGTGGTCTGTTGGTCAGGTAGTCAGTAATTCAGGTCACAAGCGGAGTGTCCACCCACATGCACCTGAGCTTGTCTCCCAGCAATAAAGGCTGTATGGTGTTGAAGGCACTGGACAAAAGTATTTGGCCACACCTGTTCAAAAAACATGACTCTCACAGTGGTCCCAACCTCGTCAAGATGGGAGTAGACCCGGTGCAGCAGGTATATGATGGCATCCTCCACTCCGATGCGTTCCTGGTAAGCAAACTGCAGGGGGTCCAATGCTGGTCTGACCAGGGGTCTGAGGTGGGAGAGGACCAGCCTCTCCAGGGTCTTCATCACATGTGATGTTAACGCCACTGGCCTGTAGTCATTTAAGACCTTGGGGTGCCCCTTCTTGGGCACAGGGACCAGGCATGACGTTTTCCATAGCGCGGGAACCTTTCCAAGTCTCAGGCTCAGACTGAAGATGTTTTGGAAGACTCCACAAAGCTGTTCAGCACAACCCTTAAGCACCTCCGTCCCCACGCCGGCTGGGCCTGCAGCTTTGCCTGAGTGGAGTCTTTCCAGTTGCCTCTTCACCTGGTCAGTTGTGACGGTTGGGGAGAGTGGCGAGGGGGGAAGGGCAGTCCCCGGTACAGGGGCCTGAGAGGGTCTGGAGGGGGGCTGCATGGTGATATGGGAGGGGCTGGGGGGTGGGTGGACCATTGATCCAGTGTCAAACCTATTGAAAAACAGGTTCAACTCATTGGCCCTGCCCACGCAGTCCTCTCTCACACAGCTGTTGGTCTGGTTGTACCCGGTGATTCTCCTCATGCCGTTCCACACCTCCCTTGTGTTATTCTGTTGCAGCCTGTAATCCATCTTCCTATAGGTGTCCTTGCCCTCCTTGATCTTAATGTTAAGTGTCTTCTGGACCCTCTTAATCTCCTCCTTGTCTGCGGCTCTGAAAGCCCTCTTTTTGTTATTAAGGAGGGCCTTAATGTCACTGGTAATCCAGGGTTTGTTATTTGGAAAACATTGTACTGTGCGGGTGAGGATGACGTTGTCCACACAGAAGCTGATGTAGCCCTTGATGCATTGAGTAAGCTCTTCTACATCCTCTCCGTGAGGCTCAGTCAGAGCCTTCCGGTCAGTAACCTCAAAACAACCCCTGAAAGCCTCAATTGCATCATGTGACCACCTCCTGAATGTCTTGGTGATTGCAGGTTGCCGCTGGACAAGAGGCTTATACTGGGGTGAGAGGTGGACCAGGTTCTGATCCGATCTGCCAAGTTGGGGCAGGGCTGTGGAGCTGTATGCGTCTTTAGCGTTGGCATACAGTAAGTCCAGGGTTTTATTGCCTCTGGTTGGACAGTTAACAAATTGGGTGAAGTTTGTCATAGTGGAGGAGAGAGTCACATGGTTGAAGTCTCCAGATATCGCGGTGAAAGCGCTAGGGTGCTGTGATTGGAGCTCCGCTGTCACTGAGTGGATGACGTCACACGCTGTGTTCACGTCGGCCGATGGCGGAACATAAACAGCAATCATTATCGCATGTGAGAATTCCCTCGGAGAATAATACGGACATAGACCGACCGCTAAGAGTTCAATGTCCGGGCTGTAAACTCTCTCCTTGACAGTAATATGCCCTGGGTTGCACCATGTTGTTAATGAGAACGGCAAGCCCCCCTCCTTTTTTCTTCCCGCTCTTCCTTCGGTCTCTATCTGCCCGCATTGTCTCAAAGCCGGTGACGGTGGCATTGTAGTCCAGGATATCTTCATGCAGCCATGTCTCCGTAAACAAAAACACATGATACTGCACTCCCGAAATTCCCTCTGACTCCTCACCAGTGCCGTCAGTTCGTCCGTCTTATTCACCAGCAATCTCACATTTCCCATAATGATGGAAGGGAGATACGGCTTGTACAGCAAACACACAGCTAACCTTAATCAGTGACCTGGCTTACAATGCTTACAATGGTTCCAACTAATGGCACATTCATAACCATAATGTTTTACACCTAGTGGTTTGATTTGATTCTGCCTTTAATGTAGATATAGATCAATCATGATTCACCAATGTTATGTGGAAGCAATAATGTCAAATTGCGGTGTATAGGTGAATGTTCTGTCTTTACTAATAAGGAAATTACTACATTTAAGTAATTTACGTACTGTGGAGCTTCCTACAATGCAGTGCATTATTTCATGTTCTGCTATATGCCTACACACCTTTTCACTAAAGCTAATATAAATATAATAATGCAATAATATAATAATGCAATAATTGAAGATGTATTCATACTACATAACTGCACAGTTTTACAGTTCAGAATTTATCAACAGAATTTATCAACAAGTAAATTAACATGAATAATATAATTACTGATATGTTCATCATATAACTTGACCTGCTAAACTGAGTATTTGATTATTCTGTCATTAGCATAAGTGCAAGTGGAAGTTACACCATTATTTTTGTTTTTAAAAGCTGCTCTGACTATGACTTTGTCAAAGCCTCACTGAAGCATAAAACAAGGCAACTTAATTCACTGGAACGCAAAGCCAAAATCTGGCTGTCCCAGTCTGAGCCATTTGTCACCAGCACAGGCGTAGGAGAGAATTTGATATTGTGGGGGACACAACTTGCTATGAATTTTATGTCTATATACATAATCCCAGTCCTTAAAGGAGCATATATCTTGATTGAAGAATAAAACAATATCAGGGTGGCTTGAAATAAGAAGGTTCAATTTTATTGTACAAAACATTTTTACAAACTAAGTTAACTATATATATATATCTATCATATTCACACAAGTGGTGGCTGGTAAGCTGGAAACAGGGGATGCTGAAACATTACCTTTAAATCTATCATTACTTTCAACCTGTTTCCCTTTATCTTCCTTGATTAACAATATAACACAGACCTCACAAAAGCTGTGATGTGCCATGAGCATTTAATGTAATTTAAATCGATAAATGCTATCCTTGTTAATTAGACAATCTCACATTGTAGCTTTCGCAAGGACACAAACTACAGACAATCTGCGCTGTTTCGCGAGCATAATCATTCACTCCATTTACACCATTGGAGTGAATGATTATGCAATAACATTATTCTATGAATTATTTGTTTTATGATAGATTTAGATTTAAATGATAGATTTAAAGGTAATAAAGGTTTAAAGGTAAGGTGTGCTCTGCTTTGTTGATTGTATGCAAGAAATTGCTTGGGGCGGGGGGGGGGGGGGGGGGTTGGGGGTGCAAAAACACTCCGTCTCCTCGTTTCGCTTCTAAGACAGCTGAAGTATCCTTGACGTATTGCTGGAGATTTCTGTCTTTCTTTTGGACTTCCAAACCAAAGGCTTTTTGTGGTAAGCATTTTGCAAGAGAAAAAATAAAAATGTGCTTAGTGTTGTGAATAAAAAATAAGGATAAAGTAATGCAGACTGAATAGGTCTAATTGTTAAGTGTTCTCTTTTCGTGGTTCAAACAGTATGCATTTTTCAGAAATTACTTAAACTGCTAAATGTTTTGAAGGCAGATTTATAATTGGATGGTTGGCAGCCCAGAAAGGTCACGGATGAAAGGGTTCCGTTCACAGTCTAATGATCCAAAGGACACAGTAAGTCGCATTGAAGGCTCGTGATCCAGCAACCACACAACGGTTTAATACTCCCACAGCTGTCTGCCTCACAAAAAACCACTTCTCTGTCCAACCATGCTCCTCATTTGCATTCATATCTGTTCACCAGTATTTAGGTTAAAGGAATAAAACAGACAAATTAAGTGACAGAAGATGACAGTGCTGTGGAAAACTGCTCAACTGACAAGAATTTCAATCAAAACGAAAATGTTAATTTAATGTGACCCGATGCTTACTGTAACTGGAATACATTTGGCTTCTTTTTGCTGACAACAATCCTGTCCGCTGATTCTAAACTGTTAAAAGAAAATGTTTTGAAGCTGTAACGCTGGAGGCAACCCATGTGACAACACCATGTGACAACACCAAAGTGGGAGGTGAAAAGGAGGTGAAACTCTGGCTTGTGTTTGGAAACACCAATTAAACCTTGCCCTGTCAAAACAAGATATACCATAAAAACATGCCATGATCTGCATTTCCATGCTTAATGAATATTCATTTAAATGCTTTATCCAATGCTGTGAAATTATCATATTGTGCAGCAAGCATTTTTGTCAAAAAAAACAAAACAATATACACCAATTTAAAGGCTTAACGCCAAATGCTTCTTTATGACTTTGTAACTTCATTGCTCATGGGGTTATCCCTTATGATGTCTTTCCACATACTCTGATCTTTGAAACCCTGTCAGCAGAGATATGAAGGAAGACATTTTGATTTGTAAACAACAGAAAACATTGGGTTTATTTAACAGTCAGGCACAAGGACAGGTTCAGAGTTGGGTTACATGACAGTACAAAAGAAGAATTTTCAAACAACATGACACCATTTATCAATTCAGAAACTTCACTTTTTGGACTGTTGAAGTATTTAGATTTTTACAGTGCATAAATCCATGGCCCTCTCCAACAGCTTGGGACACTCACAAAAAGTCAAAGATTTTAATGTTTCTCATTTGTCTCACTTTACTGTTTCTAATATTTAGGTGCCAACAAGCTAACAATCTCCACCCAGATCAAATTATGTTCTTGTGATCTGAACTCCTAAGATATTTATTTATTTACACACACACACACAGACTGCATTGAAATGTTTGCTCAGTGCATTTAAGTCAACGGAACAGAATCCCTCTAATTAATCCTTATCTGTGATTTTAAGAGTTGTGTTTGACTGCAGTCTTTAGTTACAATACCTATGTTTGCACTGCTTTCAGGAGAAAAGTCTCTCTGCAAGTATATAGTTAGAGCACCTATGCAGCATCACTGTAGCTTTGTTCATTTAATCCTTTATTGAACTCCCTGTATTGTTCTGCTTTTATGTAGACCTTGGACGGAGCTCCATAGTAGTAGTGGAGTGCTGCTGCAGGAGAAAACCATGAGGATGGCTACGGTGTTTAGTTGATCCCAAATGTTTTATACTTGGCTGTGGCTTAGCTAGCGCCTACATAAAGTTTCCATAATCATGCCATTGTTATCCTTACAAGAACAGTTTTTGCCCTGCTAGGTTGTCGGACACATATTTAGTGCAGTTTGTTTTGGGTTAGCAAGCTAACTGTATCCCATTAGCTCTAGATGTAGCACATTATATGTGGCAGCACAGTTCCCTGGATTTATAACCCTGTACCCAGATTTTGCGCCTTGAACTGTGTGATCAACGTGGGCTTTTGTTTCACCAGTAATAAGACCTGTTCTTGGGCTTCTTGGTGTTGCACTTCTCTTGTTCTCTGACTGGGGCTTTTGTACTAGGCCCACCTCAGTCAGTCAGTAGGATTCTACCTGTTAAATAAATGTTGTAAATTTTCTCCTCTTCTGGCAAACCAACTGGGTCACCGACTGTTGTGTATATTTTAATTACATTTCCTTTTTAGATTGTTTCTGGAGCAGAGTGGCCGCACTGCAGGTGGGGGTTGCCAGTACAGGTTTTCCCCATTTCCTTGTACTTGCATGTGGTCAAGATTGCACTGCACCTAATAGCACTTTTCTCTTGCAGTGTGTGTGAGTGTGGAGGCACGAGCATGTGTGGTAAGTGGTGTGGTTTTTCTCCCTGTGCGGCATGTTTTCCCCTTGCAGTCAGCCTATCCAAGTTATTGTCCAGCGCTTCAGTAATTTTGTGTAGATTTTATTCGTCTACTGTTTTCATCCCCGTATCTTTGCAACTTTGTCTTGGCAAAGTAATAAAGCTTGAATTTTTTTTTGCATTTTCCCTTTGTCCAGTCTTTCCAGGATTCTTGCTTTAAATAAATTTAAACCATTTACCATTTATTAAAATTGAAGCCACGTCTCTGTTCCTTCTTTACAAACTTACCTGAGGGAGTCACTTGTAACAACATACCTGTTTCCTTGGGTTGAGTCCCAAGGTGGCGTAGTTGAGCTACTTAGCCTAGTGGGCCTGGCCACATTATGTTCTCTCCTTTTGTCCCTGAAACCACAAATCAGCAATGTACTGAATCACAATATTTATTAAGGTGAGTTTCCATGTTTTAGAATGAACTAAAAGTGTAACATAATGAAGTGTGTGATGTGCTAACGTTGTGTGTGATAGTATGATTTCCTGCTATCCCTAAGTGGCAGATGGGAAAGACACAGAAAAGAAGTCTGTTTTGCAGTCAGTTTCTGTGACGTTCATCCCTTGGTCTTTTAGGACACACTAAGTCAGAGCTCACAGGAGAAAGAGACTGTGGATTTGCATTTTTTTTCTCTCCAAGTCGAGGCATTTCTCGGCTTTCTGCCGAACAGAGTGAGGCTTGAGGGAGAGTAACACAAGCAGCTAAAATGCTGAGCCAATGGAAATGGCTTGCATGTGTGCTGATCCAGAATCAATTGCTTCCACAAAGCATTTAACATGTTTTTTATTGGAGCTATAGCAGTGGCTCACTGTAGCACAGAGTGTTGCAGTGAACCAGCATGCAGTGCATGCAGGCTTATGTGAGTTCCTGAGCGGCTGTGGCCGCAACAAGCCGTTGCATGCTGATGATTCACTCTCCGCAGTTGTTACAGAGGGGGTAATGTTCTGGCTTTGGCAGCCTTCCTGAGGGAAAAGCCCCTCTCTCAGTGTTGTGTGTGTTTAGTGCCCTTCTCTCAAGTCAGAGAAAATCCTTCCATTTATACTCACATGACAGTAGGTTTCCTTTTCAAAACAAATATGCCGGGGTCATTTCTGGCTGGATATCATCTTCTAGAAAACTTTATTTTTCAGAGGGACTGAGAGTAGGGAGTTGTCAGGACAGGAAAAAAGGATAAATACATTACAGGACCTTCCCAATCAAAAGTAATCTGTGTCTTGTATATGTCCCCTTCAATTACCAGTCATACAAGCACAAACCATCATCACAATGGCTCCAGTGTGTCTGAAAAAAGGGAACAGGGTGACATATGTGACTAGAAAGGTACTTCAGTCCAGCAGTGACTCTGTCACCAACAGAGAGAACGATCTGTGGTGAGTGGTAGATGAGTGGTATCTGCATAGAATATTTTGCAGCATGGTGTCCTCAGACAGGATCTGGTGTTGGATCTCATGCAGTTCATGTGAGACACCACAGCAACTAGCTAGCTAGATGACTATAATACTTTGCAAGTGTCTGACAGCTGTTGACAAATAAATGCTAAGAGCCACTTACCTAGAGCAATAATAACAGATTTGTTGATATGTCCCTTATTCCTGTCATCTATAGTGTATAATGGTGTTAATGCTTGCTACATACATTTTGCTTTGTTACATTTCAATTGTGATACTCCCTATATGGCCAGTTTTAATGGCTGAAGGGAGCATTAATGTAGCCAAAGAAGCACTCAGTGCCTTGTCATGCAGTAAGGAGCAGCTGTAATGTTCACACTCAAAACAGAACCAGTGTTACACTGCTTACTTTGTATCTTTTTGTTCTCTTTTCCTTATCTGCATCATAATAGTTATGTGCACAGAGTTTACATTGTGCCCCCCCAAGACATGGGACCATCAAAGGGCTCCATCTGTGAATGAAAGATATAAGGCATGAATGCTATTCATTAAGAAGTACTTTTCATTTTAATTTTATTAAATTGTTTTGGACTGCCTGTGGATAAAGATGATTTTGAATGTAAATCTTGAATTTTTTAACAAGTAATGTGAACAAGCACAGATTGATGATCATACCCCCATTTTAATCAGTGAGAAATTCAAATGCTGAAAGTTGAATATTCATGTCTTGTCATCTCCAGTTTGGCTGAGCACAATTGCACAAAACTAATTCAACCACAACTTTGTAGTGGGAGTGAATCAGAATCAGAATCAGTCTTTGTTGGCAAGGTATGGTTTTACACACACAAGGAATTTGACTCCGGTTCCAGTGTCTCTTTTAGTGCGTTCACACAATTATTTAAAAGGTGACAACAACAAAATACCACGCAACAGTAGTGGAACAACAAACAAGAGTAGTGCAGGGCATATACAAAGAATGGTGTAAGGATGGCATGAAAGAGGTATGTATACTATACAATAAGTTAACAGACAGCTACTGCACAATAAAGTATACAGGAGTGCAGGCTGTGGGTCTGTACAACAGTTTGTTTTAGACAGCTATTGCACTGTGTTATATACAGCTATTGCACAATGAGCGTAAGATAAAGTGTACCTGAGTGCAGGCTATGGGTATGTACAACTATAGTTGTACACCTATTGCACTATGAGTCCCTAGTTTAACAGTTCAGGAGTGTGATGCCATGTGGAAAGAAGCGATTCTGGTGTTGGCTTGTTTTGGTGGGTAGTGATCTGAAGTGCCTGCCGGAGGGAAGCAGTTCAAATACAGTATGTGGTGGCCAGGATGTGAGGGGTCAGCAATGATTTTGCCTGCCCGTTTCCTGGCTCTGGTATTGAAAAGTTCTTGGAATGTAGGCAGGTTAACTCCAATGATCTTTTCTGCAGTGAAACAAAGTTGTGAAAAAAAATCCGTAATCACTCTTTTCCAGGGTTATATAATGATGATCAAAATTACATGAAGCTGCTCCAAACATCACATCCAGAAGTGTGCAGCACATATATGTTCAGTTAGAAGGACACACTTCCTCTTTCATCCCAATTGAACGTTGGTTTTCGCAAGCCCGCTTTGAGTTAAATTATGGATGCTGGGGCCAATGATTTAGAGAAAACGCTGGATGTATAAAACAAGACTCTTGTGTTTGGAATAAAAAATATATTCAAATGAACTCCTCCTGCCTTGCGGTTTGTTGCAAAGCTCGTGGTTGCCCTCTACAGAGAATCACTGGAGGCACAGTTTCAGATGCAGTTCTGCCTCTACCATCCATTAAAAACAGAGGAGGTGTCTGACTCTTGATAACTACAATTGATGTCAGGCTTCTTATCTTATTCTAACATTATGCAATATGGTTTGTTTTTTTTCCTACCTTATGAGCCAGCATATTGCCTATGTTATGTGTGGCCCATATGTCATTGCATCAATTTTAAAGGGGTCACAGACATGAACAAAATTAAGAATGAACCTAAGTCAATGCAGTGGGTTTATGAGGCTAACCTCTCCCAAGAGGAGCTTAGCCTCAAAAGCCGAAGAGCAGTCACAAACGAAGGTGTGAGGTCCTCAAGAGATATGCCCACTGACATAACAGGTGTCAATCATTCTATTTTGCTGTTTGCCATTTTGGTGAATAACCATGCATAAAATTGATGATTTTAACAGCTGAAAATGCAGATCATTCAAGTGAAAGCAAAAACATTTTAATGGTGACACCGGAGGAAAGGACCTGTGTGTGCGTGAGCGTGTGAGAGAGTGTGAACCAAATCAGCTCCGTGTGCTTCATGGAAAGTTAAATCAAAATGTGTCAATGTGATTCTTACACTGTATTTACTGCCATTTGGAACAGTGGGCAATACAGTAGTAAAAGCTTATTAATGTATTTACATTTCTTGATCTCACTGTTCCATAAAACAATACCAGTAGATCACATTGTGAGTGCAGAAGGAAGCATACATGAGGAGACCACTGGAAAAAAAAAAGTTTAATTTTTTCGTATGAATGAAATATAGTTTTAAGCAATAAAAAAACAACAAATGAGCAAACAACTGTACATGCAGTGCAAAAAAAGAGCAATAGACAAACGAGCAGAACAGGTTCAGGTATTTACAGTGTCCAAATTTACACTTAGTGGAAAAATGGCATGATAGGTTGGGGGGGTGACAGCTTGGGAAAATCTGCCATCTGCCACAGCTCATCGTAGAGGGGATGGGAGGGGTTTCCCAGGATGGTCCTGATTTTATCCCTCATCCTCCTCTCCACCACTGCCTCCAGACTGTCCAGTTTAAGTCCAACAACAGAGCTGGCCCTCTTCACCAGCTTGTTAAGTCTGCTTGATGCCACCTCCCCAGCACACCACAGCAAAGAATAGTGTGCTGGCTATCACAGATAAAACATCTGTAGTAGTCTGCTGCACACATCGAAGGACCTGAGCCTCCTAAGAAAGAACAGTCTGCTCTGTCCTTTCCTATAGAGGGCCTCAGTGTTGTCCATCCAGTCCAGTATATTGTTTATGTGCACCCCCAGGAACCTGTACCAATGTAATAGGGATTGGGACTTCCCGCTCCGTCGGAAGTCCACCACCAGCTCCTTGGTCTTGCTGATGTTGACCTGGAAGTAGTTCTCCCCACACCATCTGGTGAAGCTCTCTACTACCCTTCTGTACTCCTCCTCCTTATCCTCCCTGATGCTGCCCACAATGGTGGAATCATCAGAAAACTTCTGGAGGTGGCATGTTCCAGAGTTGAAGCTGAAGTCAGAGGTGTAGATGGTGAAAAGAAATGGTGAAAGTACGGTTCCTTGGGGTGCACCAGTGTTGCCAATCACCACATCTGACAGGCTGCTCTGCAGCCAGACAAACTGTGGCCTGTTGAGGTAGCCTGTAATCCGGGCCACCATGTTGTGGTCTACCTGCATGGCTGAGAGGTTCTCCGCAAGCAAGAGGGGCTGTATGGTGTTGAATGCACTGGAGAAGTCAAACAACATGACTCTCACTGTGCTTCCCAGCTTCTCCAGGTGTGAGTAAGCCCTGTGCAGCAGGTAGATGATGGTGTTGTCCACATTGATTTGGGCCTGGTATGCAAACTGCAGAGGGTCCAGGGAGTCACTCACCAGGGGCCTAAGGTGTCGCAGAACCAGTCTGTCAAAGGTCTTCATGACATGCAACGTCAGTACCACCGGCCTGTAGTCTTTGAGTTTATTGGGACATCCTTTCTTGGGCACATGAACAATGCAGGAGGTCTTCCACAGCTGGGGCACCTTCTTCAGCCTCAAGGAGAGGTTGAATAGGTGCTGGAACACTCCTGCAAGCTGTCTGGCACATGTCTTAAGCACCCTGGGATTGATGTTGTCTGGACCCAATGCTTTGTTGATTCTGAGCTTGGATAGCTCCCATCGCACCTAGCTCGATGTGATGGATGGGCTGGTGGGGGGAGGGGGGGTCGTTCTCTGGCGTAAGGGACAGAGTGTGTTGGGGGAAGGTGTCAGTCTTGAGGACGTCTCTGGTGGCAGGGGGAGAGGAAGGGAGAAAGGCTGTGGTGCCTTGTATATTGTCCTCAGTAGCAGAGGGGGGGCATGGAGAGGGGAGGGCAGCAGCTGAGGTATGGATTGGAGCTGAGGGGGGCATCAGCTGGGGTGCGGGGGTTGAGTCTAACCTGTTGAAAAACAGGTTTAGCTCATTTGCATGTTCCTGGCTCCCTTCCATAGCTGGACCTGATTTTTTATGTCCAGTGATCCTTTTACCCATCCCACACCTCCTTGGTGCTGTTCTTTTGTAGCCTGTCCTCTAGCTTCTCCCTGTAGCTGTTCTTGGCCTTCCTCAACTCCATCCTCAGCTCCGTTTGGACTGTCCTGCCCTCTTCCCTGTCTCCTGCCATGAAGGCCCTCTTCTTCCTATTGAGGAGGGCTTTAATGTCCTTGTTAATCCATGGTTTATTGTTCGGGAAAGCGGGAAGCGGACCTTCTTGGTGGGTACAATGCTGTCCTCACAGAACCGGATATAGTCTGTAATGCACTGGGAGAGTCCCTCAATGTCCTCCACGTGGTCCTCCAGGAACAGGTCCCAGTCCGTGGTCTGAAAACAGTCCCGCAGGGCCTCCTCAGCTTCTCTAGACCACATCTTCACAGTCTTGGTGGTGGTGGGCTGCTGTCTGACTACAGGCTTGTATGGGGGTACAATATGTATCAGGTTGTGGTCTGATCCGCCAAGGCGGGGGAGGGCGGTGGAGCTGTATGCCTCCTTCACGTTGGCATACAGCAAATCCAGGATTTTATTCTCCCTTGTTTTGCATGTCACATACTGAGTGAGGTTAGTAAGGGTTTTGGAGAGGGAGACATAGTTGAAGCTCCCGTTGACTGTCATGAAGGCGCTAGGGTATTGTGTCTGTAACTCAGCAGAGTGGATGACGTCACAGGCACGCGCAGCCATCGCCGACGGTGGGATGTAAACAACAACAACAATGGCGTGAGTGAACTCCCAAGGCAGATAATATGGCCTCAGTCCCACAGCCAGCAGCTCTATATCTGGAGTACAGATGCTCTCTATATGTATACTTTAGGCTACCAGGGCACGGGGATTCCAGCTGAATCTGGAGATTTTCTTTTTATAAAAAGAAAGAACTGGAGATTTTCTTTTTATTTTCAAACCAACAGTTCACACAGATAGACCCTTTGATTTGGACATATCACCCACCATTCCTACTGAAAAAGGAAACAATGAAAAATGTTGTCAATCTGTACACAATTCAATAGTTCAGTAGCTCAAGATGTAAAGTAAGATATGCATGATCCTGTACTAGTCCAGGCTGCAGGATAAGGTGGAGAAGGTAAAGACAGGGCAGACAAATGGAACATGAGATCACAATACCAATGACACAGCAGAAAACAGAAACAGAGCAGTCTGAAGGCCAGGGTCCGAGATTTCCAAAGAACACATTGTCCTTCTTTTGCGGTCACAACTGTCACATAATTGAAATAACCTTTATGAAAGTTCTCATGCTCACACTCTCTCTTCCTCTCTCCCACACTACCATTATCCCTGCTGTACTTAATGATCACACTGGTCCCATCTGGCTTAAATCCCTGGCTCTGCCTGGCCTCTTGTCTTCCTGGCTTTAGGCTCACTCACCGCCCTGTGTAGTCACACCAGCTCTGCATCTAATTCACCCCCTTCCTGCCCTCTCCTGTTTTGCTGTAACAGCTCTGCCCATGGTCTGTGTGCTGGTTGAACTGAGCTGGTTCCGAAAGCAGATGAGGGAGATTAAAATCAGCCTCCACTAGCCATTGATTTGTGAGGGCAATTCACATTTGACCTACAAGTAGCAGACATGTCTGGAGCCTGTGTCACTTCTTCCCCTCACTAAACTTCACCTTGGAGAGGTTATTAGTGTCAGTTTCAGCAGCTATGCAGATAATAAACAACTTCATGCCTCAGTGTATCAAGAGGAAGTTGTACCTGTGAGAAGGCTAGTGGTGTGTCTCAACAGCATAAACTGGTTGGCTGCCAGCTTTCAATGACTAAATTCTAATACAACAGAGCTGATACTTTGCAATCTCAGGCAGTCGTGTGACAGGATGTCACGGTGCATCTCAAATGTAGTTGGCTCTTCTTTACCTAGTCAAACTAATCTCTCTGTACAATGCAACGTGGATAGCACCTTTCTCCACTTTTCACCTTTCTGTAAACTTTCTATATAACAATGTGAGTAGATTTAACAGTGAATCAATGAATTCAGCCAGTTGTGCTGGAATGTCAGTGCCTAGGCATTGTAACTTGTACTTGTGGTGCAGAAGGGAATCAATCCTAAAGATGCCTCTATTGGATAAGCGGTAAAAACCTGCCTCTTTACCTTTAACAATGGAAGAGAGGCATGAGCAGAGCAAAATAGTTATACTGCACTGAGCCAGCCAGCGGCTCTTTGGCTAACTGTTGTATATCCAAGTGTATGCGGATAGCCCATCATACTTAGCTGCTAGCACCTAGCTATACAGAAGACAAACAGGACATACTGGAATGCTTGTTGGTGAGTAATTGGCTCAATGGGAGATGTTAAAGGTTATTGTTTTGTTAGATTTGCTTTTTTAGCCAGGGTCACCTGGGTGCAGCTTTATCCAGTTTGCATGTGTGTTCATGTACTTCTGCATGCCTCACTTGCTATGCCATACTGTGGTTTATAAAGGCCATATGTGCTTTGCAGGTAGCCAACCTGTATTATCTTTACCCATGTAATGTGTCCGGATGAAATGGATATGTCCAGATGAAATGAAAGCAGGATTGTGTTTTAATAAAAGGGGGCTGGGGCAGTGGAGTAATCATGTACGTTGGACAGGGTAACGTAAACTGGGTCTGGAAAATTGGCCCAGTGTGTTACTTGCTAGAACGTTTATTACTAGAAAGTAAAAATATGCATAATTGGTAAATTATGTGTGAGTGCATAGCTAAAGTATAGCTTATACCATGCACAAAGACAGAAAAGCCATAGCAGTGCACAGGCCAAGTTTTATGCAGAGGTAATTTCATGAATTCCTTTTGAATTCATTTTGTGCCCTTTGTTACTTTTACCAGCATTAAACTAATTTCTTGTATAGTAAGAAATTAAATAAAGGCACACAACATTCAGAATTTCTTTTTATACATATACTGGCTTCTTTTAATCAGAGCAGAAAATATGAAAATATACTGTTAACATGTTAAACCAAAGAATGGATCCACTTTTGTTTCTCCAAACCCGTTGTTTTTACATGATCGCTCATATGGTGGTAGCTATCTTTTACTGCATGTCAACTCCTGCTGAGACCTCTACTGTTTCTTTCTGAAAAGCAGGCCAACAATGACTGTAAGGCCTGACATATTCAGTTGAAATTAATTTGTCATCAGTATTTTATTATTTACATTACTATATTTATTATTTATATTACTTGCATTAATTTACAGTACTGTCATTTACCCTCTACAGGGACGTAGTGAGTCAGAGCTGAAGTCACCACACCAATACCATTTGAGTATGATGTACCAGATGAGTACTCATGTGTCTTTGATTCCTTGGAGATACCCATTGAGGTGACAAAGAAGAGATGCTAGGAGACTGTAAGGAGATACCTAATATTGCAAGGGAAATAAAATGTCCTTGTGGTTGGTTTAACTTTGTCAGTTTCATATGATGTTTAGTAGGAATCTCTTCCCTCTTCAGGGCAGATGTTTTTAACATTGTATGGTTAATTTGACTATTTTGAAAGCAAAATGTTTCATCCATAAAATTTTGTATAAATAGCCTTTCTTCTGTTGTGACTTTTTATGTTATAACAATACAAAACAATATAAAAAGGTTCGGATGCCAAAAGTGTTGCGTTGTTCCAGACTGTGCCACCGGTGTCTGACCCACCCGTTGCGGAAGGGTGTGATGTTGGTTATAGCCCGTTCTTGGGGAAAGACTTTGTTTCTTTTAGTAATGATAAAAAAGGCCAACAACCTGTTGCTGTGCTGCGAGACACTGGTGCGGCACAATCTCTTATTCTCGACAGTGTGCTTCCTTTCTCGGAGGCGTCATTTTGTGGGTCGCATGTGTTGGTGCGTGGTATCGAGCTGGGCTGTGTGTCAGTTCCCCTACATACCATTTACCTAGACTCTAAGCTCGTAGCTGGGTATGTACGAATTGGGGTGTGTTCACAATTGCCTATGGAAGGGGTTTCTCTCCTCCTCGGCAACGATTTGGCGAGAGGTAAAGTGTTTCCTTTGCCTGAGGTGGTTGACGAACTGAGTGTGTCTGACCGGTTAGATGACCTTATCTCGGCCTGTGTGGTGACGCGTGCTCAGGCGTGCAAGTTTGGCAAGGACGTGGACCTTGCTGACACGTTTATGAACAATAAAATGCCGCCTTTAAAAATCGGGAAGGAGCAGCTCCTAGCAGCTCAAAAGGCTGACCCTTCCCTGTCGACATGTTTTTATGCCGTTGTTCCCTAGAATGAGCTGATAACCAAAAAGGCAGGTCACTCTTATGATCAGTGAATTCTGATGCAAAAATGGACACCAACTACGCAAGATGATATGCGGTGGAACACAAGTTATCAGCTTGTTGTTCCTGTCGGATATCGGCCACAAGTGCTGGCTTTAGCACATGATAATGCCTTGGCTGGTCACTTAGGGGTCCGGAAAACGTATCATCGGGTCTCTCGATATTTCTTTTGGCCCGGGTTAAAGACGGATGTGTCGAAATATTGTCATTCATGTCACACTTGTCAGTTGGCAGGGAAGCCTAATCAAGTGATTCCCCAGGCTCCGCTGCACCCTATCCCAGTTATCGGGGAGCCGTTTGAGAGGCTTATTATTGATTTTGTGGGTCCCCTGCCTAAAATGAAATCAGGGCATCAGTATGTTTTGACCTTGATGTGTGCTGCCACACGCTACCCCGAAGCCGCTACGCACGCTCAAGGCAAAGGCAGTTGAGAAGGCACTGGTGAAATTCTGTTCTACCTGCAGGTTACCTAAGGTCATTCAAATGGACCAAGGTACAAATTTCACCTCTAAACTGTTCGCCCAAATCCTACAACAGTTGTCCGTGAAACACCAGGTGTCTAGTGCTTATCATCCGGAGTCCCAAGGTGCGCTGGAGCACTTCCATCAGACTCTCAAGTCTATGTTGCAGACCTATTGCCTGAGTTCGGGTAATGAGTGGGACAAGGGACTTCCCCTCGTCTTATTTGCCGTACGGGAGTCTGTGCAGGAGTCCCTTGGTTTCAGTCCTGCAGAACTGGTATTTGGCCATATAGTTCTTGGACCGCTGAAACTGTTACGTGAACCCCTGGTGTCTAGTGAAAATCGTGCTGAGCATAACGTGCTGGATTATGTAAGGTCTTTTCGTGAGCGGCTTCACAATGCTTGCGCTGCCGTGACACAGTCCCTGGGACTGACCCAGTCCAAAATGAACTCATTTTGATAAACGGACAAGGTGGCGAGACTTCTCGCCTGGCGACCAAGTCCTGGTTTTTCTTCCCATCCCTGGCTCTGCTCTGCAAGCACGATTAGCTGGCCCTTACGTCATCAAGTCAAAACTTAGTGACACTATGTGGTTAAAACGCCGGATAGGAGGCGAAAAAGTCGTGTCTGCCATGTGAATATGCTAAAAGCGTATGTTTCCCGCAATGTGGCGAGTGAAAATGTGTCCTCTGGGTCATCTCCGCCGGAATCGGAAATTAAAAGTGTTGGTTCGGTTTCCTTGTTGTCCACCTATTGCCCGGAGGAGGATGGGTTGGTGATGCACTCCTCTCCGATGTCATATGCTCGGTTGCAAAATTCCAAGATCCTGGGAGACTTAGAGTCTCATCTGTCCCACCTATCTCTGCCAGCTCGTGATGAAGTCATTCAGTTAATTCGAAGTCATCTCAGCATCTTTTCCGATGTTCCCACACAGACCGATGATTTGTCTCATGACATCGATGTAGGTGATCATTCACCGATCAAGCAGCATGCTTATCGTGTGAACCCCGCTAAAAAGGATCTAATGCAGAAAGAGGTGGAGTATTTAGTCCATAACGGTTTTGCCGTCCCCAGTGCTAGCTCCTGGAGTTCGCTGTGTATTCTGGTGCTGAAGCCTGACAGCACAGTCCGTTTCTGCACAGATTACCGGCGGGTAAATGCAGTAACCAAACCCGACTCTTTTCCTCTTCCTCGTATGGAGGATTGCATAGATAAGGTTGGTTCTGCTCAGATTGTAACCAAGCTAGACTTGTTAAAAGGGTACTGGCAAGTGCCGTTAACTCCCCGTGCTTCTGAGATTTCTGCTTTTGTGACCCTGGGCTGTTTCCTGCAGTACAATGTCTTGCCATTCGGTCTACGAAATGCTCCTGCAATGTTTCAAAGACTCAAAGAATATAGTCCTCGGTGATGTTCTGAACTGCGAAGCCTATCTGGGCGACGTTGTAGTGTACACGTCCACCTGGGCTGAGCATCTGAATTGTCTGGCGCTTGTGTTTGGTCGGTTGCGAGATGCGTCTCTCACTCTTAACTTAGCCAAGTGTGAATTTGGGAAGGCTACTGTTACCTACTTGGGGAAACAGGTGGGTTAGAGTGAGGTGCTCCCTGTGGAGGCCAAAGTCGAGGTCATCGTAAATTTCCCGGCGCCCACTTCTTGACGCGAGTCACAGCGTTTCCTCTGTATGGCTGGCTATTACCGCACCTTTTGCCGAAACTTCTCCACTGTTGTCTCACCACTCACTGACCTGCTCCTTAAGGACAGAGAGTTTGTATGGACAGTGGAGTGCCAGCGGGCGTTTGAGTCCATGAAAACCCTGCTTTGCTGTACCCCCGTGCTTGCTGCTCCCAATTTTGCGCTGCCTTTTAAATTAGAGGTAGATGTAAGTGCTACCGGAGCTGGCACTGTACTGCTGCAGGAGGACTCCAAAGGAATTGATCATCCCATCAGTTTTTATTCAAAAAAGTTCACCAAACACCAGATAAATTACAGCCCAATTGAGAAGGAGACGTTGGCTCTATTGCTGGCTCTCCAACACTTTGAGGTGTACCTCGGGTCCAGCGCTCTTACGATAGTGGTTTATACAGATCACAACCCTCTGGTGTTTTTAAGTCAAATGAGCAATTCGAACCAGCGCTTAATGAGATGGGCCTTGCTGGCGCAGTCGTTTCCCCTGGAAATACGTCACAAAAAGGGATCAGAGAATTTGGTGGCAGATGCCTTGTCTAGGGCATAAGTTATTGGGTTGCTCGTGTGTGTGCACTATGGTGTGCTCGGACAAACACCTCTTAAAAGGAAAAAACATTGGGATGTTTCTTTTGTGTGGGGGTGTTAAGTCCTGGGACGTAGACTAGGCTACTGTTCATGTGTCTGCTCCCACTCTCGCGCTGTTCGCGTGCTGAGCTCTCCGTTTTCTTTTTTTTCCTGCAGATTGGCGCCCCGCTGCGATTGGGTGAGGAACGAGCGGGAAGATTTAAAAGGAGGAAACCTCAGGATGGAGAGAAGGCTTCCCCTCGGATAGAGCCTACTCGATGATGCGCGTTTGTGTGCATGCGCTCTGTTTTTGTGTATATTTGTAATATAATGTAAATACTTTGTGTTACCGTTTTGTGGTTTAGCCAGTGGGTAGTAGGGGGTGGGCGCCGTTTTCTGTTGATTTTTTTTTCCTTTTCTCCTGTTTTTCGAATAGTTAGGGAGTCAGGGAAGAGATTGTATTTTGTTTTCTTATTTTCTTTGGTTAGGTCATTTATTCCCTTTCTCCTCAGCAAGTTGTGTTATGTTTGTTATTTTGGTCTTGCCCACCCCCAAAGTTTTGCGTTAATAAAAGAGCCCTGGCTTTATATGCGGTGTCTGTGTTCTGGACTGGAGACAAGAAAGCGGGTGTCCACATGTTTTATTTTATGTTGCACCTCACCCTAGACGGGGTCATAACAGTATGGAAAATGGCAAGTGTGTGGCAGATTACGTTAAAAGATCCTTGAAAAACTCTTCTGCATAATAATACAATGGTGCATCATCCACCAAAGGAGACCAAACAAGGACATGCCTTGCTTCCTTCATACGTCTCCCACAGAATTGGTGTTGTCCGTAAGGAGGTGACCACTTATCGATTGGATGTGAGGATGTAGGAATTGAGGAAAGGACAAAATGTAGCACAACTGGGATGCATCCCTGGAGTTTAACTACTAAAGGGCCATTGGTGGTAATACGTGTTAGGCCAAGAGTACTGCCCCATTGGATTTCCTATGGTTTTAGCTTGTGGAGGTCTACTATGGTCATTTACATAGGTCATTCTACTACATAGGTCATTCCTATGTCCCACTGTGGGGATTTGTTCATTGGACCAATTGTATTGACCAGACATAACACTGATAAGTAACTTAATGTTGGCCCAATGAAAATCAAAGAACAACAATATGCAAACTGTACTGAGAAGCAATGCTTATTATTCTTAAGGTTTATTTGAGATGGGTCCAACATTGCACTAATGATGACACCTGTTGTTTTTTCAGTATACTTTATTCTGTGTACTTATACTGTAGTCCCAGTACAACACTGTTGACATACTGAGTAATGTATGCCCATGTGCACTATGTAACACTGGACCATCATGAATGAAACACTGTCAACACAATGACCAAACTGCACAAAGGTCCATCCTCATTGGTCGTAGCCAATTTTGAGCCAATTGTTTTGACCCTTTGGGCTGCTGATGAGCCACATAGGTTGTAAATTGACCATAACGATATGAAGCCAATGTTGGTCTGGCTGAGTCATGCTTACTGCATGGTAATGAATTTGATGTGTTAGGCTTCTCTATATTACCACAGTGAGAGTACTGTCAGTCCTTATTTTTAGACATTTCATTCAAACAGTGCGCTGCATTGCTGTCCAGACTAAAGGTGTCCAGACTAAAGGTGTGGTGTCCAGACTAACGGTGACTAACTGGACTAACTACAAGTAATTAATTCAACCGAGCTATTAATATTTGAATCAAATGAATCACCTCTCGTTTACTGCGTTTACTCACTTTTTTCCCGTTGTCTCACTGCACTCCATTTCTGCTCTGGCCCTTTCACTGGTTTCATCAAATTATGAAACTTAACCTGAAATGCAATTGTTCCTGTGCAATGTTATTAGTCGGTCATCCCACTGTCCTGCTTTAGTCTGATTTTGTTAGTCATCTTTCATTACCACACTTTTTCTTGTCATCCTGTGTCAAGATTTGATGTTTTATTTACTTTTTTGGTGGTGGTGGTGATCTTCAATAATCTTAACCTTTTACTAAATACTAAATACCTTTTCTCTTTTTTTTTGTTTTTCCTGCATGTAGCTCTACACAAAGAACTCTATAGCATTCTTATTGTTAGTTACAACACCAAATAAAATTTGATTGATAATACCACATGCAGCCAGTGGTTATTACTACAACAGGCATTGTGGGAACTTCACAGTTAAGCGACAGAATATGTTTTCAACCATCATATTTCTGTTATCGGCAAAGCATGCTGGCTTGTTGCGGTTTTCTCCTCTATTCATTCAGCATGGAATCCTGCGCCGCGGTGTGGCACACGTCACAGCGCTCTGTATATGAAACTTAATTGGCTTCCTTTGTCACACCCATGAACATTTCAACTGCTGTCACTGACAGACAAGAGAAGGTGTCTCGTGCTAATTCCCCTGAGAATTCAACCTTTTGTTACGATGCTCAATTTATTCCAGCAGATAAACTCAGACGGGAAGCCTCCCTGCGTCTGTCCACCTTCGCCAGCAACACACATCTCACCACGAAACGTTCACATTTAGTATTGTTATAGGCAAATCCATAACTGAATTGAAGTGTGGTTAAAATATTTAAGGTCATTTATTAGTTCAGGCATGGTAAATTAAGGCAGCTAACTTAACACTTTGATGTATTATCCATTAATACAGCTTGATGGCTGCATTCTTTGCTCAAGAGTAAAATAGCATATGTTCACTTCACAGAGGATGTTTATTTTTTTCTTCCAAAAAAGCATTTTACATGATAAAGCCTTATTTAAAACAAGATAAAATAATCCCTGTACCATGTCAAAGTTACACTGAGGAAATGTTATAACCTGTATTACTGTACATTACCATCAAATATAAAACTGTATGATTAGCATATAAGTGTAATATTGTTACACTATAATGAATTCTCATTTGCTTATATGCAGATAATTAAAATAAACTAAAAGTAGTCCCAGAATTTAACCTTATGTTAAACCCTGTACCTAAGGTTTTACCAAAATATTTCTCCAAAATAATTATCTGGTTGACAAAATCGGACATCTGCCTTGACAAGATCAGTGCAAATCGTCCCTGTAAATTTACTGTGAGCAGTTGATATTGCCGTGTCATTAAAACATTCAAAGAGTTTTAGTAGATGCGTTGAGGGATAAGGATAAGACAAGCTGATTATTGAAGTGGCAAGAATTTTTAGAATCCATTCACACAAATAATAATAATGCAATAACTACATGAAGTTTATGATAAGAATATTTTAACAGCATGTTGTGTTTTTGAAAATCTTAATCTGAATGCGATTTGCATGGCACAATAACCGCAGTTTATGATAGACACGTCATTACACAGCCTCTTTTACCACCAGACTTTTCACCACACCTAAATTACATGTGAGATAAGTAGCACCTTATCACAAAGACTTCCTCACCTGTGTGTCTCTCCAGGTTGCCAATACTTCTCCTGAGTCCTGCCAGAGATATGAGAACTGAGAAGATTTCAATCTCCTCTGCTTTCAAAATGGAAAGGCCAGCATGCTGTGGGTGTGAGATTGTGATATACAAGAAGTCCTCAAGAGGTTTTTTCTCTCTCTCAACAGTAAGTAAAATGCAGTTTCAAATCTTTGTCATTGCAGAAATTATTTCCTGAATTATTTGTGGCATGGATTCAACAAGGTGCTGGAAACATTCCTTAGAGATTCTAGGCCATGCTGAAATGATAGCATCACACCGTTGCTGCAGATTTGTCAGCTGCACATTCATGCTGTGAATGTCCCATTCCACCACATCCCAAAGGTGCTCTATTGGATTGAGATCTGGTGACTGTGGAGGCCACTGGAGTACACTGAACTCATTGTCATGTGAAAAATATAAAAACACTTTTATAAGCAAGGTTAGTCTTATGAGTAAAACAGGTAACACTGGTAGTGGAATAAGCCAATACTGATCTCCATCCTACTCTCCCTGTCCTTCTCCATTGACTTCTTTAACTGAGGGTCCATGGAGGCTGCCTGGATGGCAGGGATCTGCTCAAGGAATCGCTCCACCATTAGGAACAGGCTATTCGACCTGTTCTTCACATCCAGGATAACAGCATGTTCTGGAAGGTCTACAGAAAGGAAAAGGAGTGTCAAACTGGTTATCCATTTGTAGTAATAGTTTAATAAATGGTTTAGCCAAGAAATCCTGCACTAAGTTTAGTGTATTTTGATTTCTACTTACCGAGAAGTCGCTGCTTCTCTCTTAGGACAGGTTTAGCCAGGCTGGACCTCTTCAACCACACCACCATTGCGCTTATTCTTCCTGCCCACTTTGACATTGAGGGTATTGTGTAGAGCTTTTGAGCAGCAACATTAAGAGTGTGAGCAAAGCAGCCAATTTTTCTAGCACTCATCTTTTTCACTGCCACATCCATATTTGCTGCATTATCTACAGTGATGGCTGCTACCTTGTCCTTTACACTGAATTCATCCATTCATCCTCTTCTGCTATAACATCTCCTGTCTGAGATGTGTACACTGCCCTTGGAGGATTTTCTCCTTCATGGAACCCTCTTTCACATAGTGGACTGAAACTGTCAAGTAGTGCTCCTGTGCCACACTGGTCCACCCATCAGCGGTCACAGCCACATCCCTCACGGCTTGCAACTCTCTTGACATTTTCTGCATACCATACAGGTATGAGTGTATTTGACAGTATGTCTCTGCTGGAGGACTGATACTTGGGGTTTAGGGTTCTCATCTCCCTATAATTGACATTAGAACACAAACCATTAACAATAGCATGGTTTCATTATTTTTGCTTACAGTAAATGTAAAAAAACATCTAGGCTAAAAGATTTCATCGGCTATATTGGCCAACTACCTATAAATTAAAACACCGTTTACAGCTTACTCACCTCCACCATGGGGCCTCCACTGTAGAAAAAGGCAGCAAACCTTTAACAATGAAGTTGGTGACTGCCCTGTGGCACTCATCTCGCTTTGGGCATTTTCCCTTTTTCTGCCAGTGTGAAGGGGTTGACTGGCATCGCCTTCCTCACACCTGAGTGAACCAGAGGAGAGACTAATGTGGAGACAAAAAAAAAAAAAAAGATAACCGTGCTGTTTAGCTAGCTGACTCAATGGACAACTACAAGCTAACCTACTGTATAGTAGTTAAAGTTGGCCAGTGACTTTCAGTCTTAATGCATTTCACCTTTTGATTTACCTAGCTAGCTATAAATGAACAATTTAGCAGTACGCACAACTCAAAACTTCAAAGTATTGGGTGGTCGGTAAAAAAAGAAGTCTTTTCTTCCTCTGCTTTAATAATTATGCTGACAATGGCTTCTAGCTGAAACGCATTCATTTTTTGCCCACAATCAAAAGACTGTTCATTTGCGAGTGACGGTTTGCTAGTTTTGTTACCTAGCTAGCTATAGTCATATAATGAGTTGAAGATATACTCAAACAATATCCCAAGTAACGTTACATCCCAGTTTCAGTCACTGGCGCCGCATCCAAGTTAAATTCAGTAGCCTAAACAATGTATAAGTTCACTGAATTTCTGTTTGCTAAATGTTAGCTTACCTGCTACAACCACAGCCAAAGCGCTGTCCTCAGTAATATCAGATGAGGAATCCAGTGGTGATGAAGGAGGCAGACTTGACTGAGAGGAGGAAGGCGGCTGTGGTTCGTTCTTCTTACAGTCAAACACGGAGCAACTTTCTGCTCTTAAATTGATGCCATGTATAGTTAAGTGCTTCATCAAATTTGTCGTGTTGCCGTCCTTTGCTGCAACGTCCTCTCCACATATATTGCATTTTGCTGTGTTGGCATTGAGCTTAATATAGTTTAGCCACACTTGATTTCTTTGGCATTTTTCTTACTATACGACAAACACATACGATGTCACGATGGGCGGCAGTGTAGCATAGTGGTTAAGGAGCAGGACTCGAAACCGAAAGGTTGCCGGTTCAATCCCCGCTGGGACACTGCTGCTGTACCCTTGGGCAAGGTACTTAACCCACAGTAAATATCCAGCTGTGTAAATGGATAACACTGTAAAGAACTGTAACCTATGTAAGTCGCTTTGGTTAAATGGTTTGGTCTGCCAGCAGTACAGGAATAAGTAGGAATAAATGTAAATGTCAGGGCTCAGGCAAGGACTCAGTCGCAGACCACCGTGCGTAGACGGTTTCCGGGCAGGAGTAATCCAACGAGCAGATCGTAAACAGTATACAGGCAGGGTCGAAAAACAGAGAGACAGAGACATCGGGCGAACAGTACAGAGCGGCAGGCAAAAATGAGGTCGAAAAACAGGCAGGTCGAAAACGGAATAAAGCAACGAACAGGAAAAAATTGCAGGGACAAAGACAGTCAGAACAGAACTAGTAACAGGACAGGGAAACGCAGGGCAGATATAGGGCAGGGCTGACAAGGGGATAGGAAGCAGGTGTGCAGGCAGGCAGGTGAAAGGGATGGGAAGCAGGTGTGCAGGCAGGCAGGTGAAGGCAATGAGCAATCAGATGTGCGGAGAACTGGGCGGGGCTAAAACACAAGGAAAACAAAAGCACAAGGATCGAGAAAAAACAAAAACACAACGGCTAGGGGGCGGGAGCACTGACACACGAGCCAATTCACGAGGTTTTCCTTCGGACCTCTATGTGTTTGTGTAACATTAGGTTAGACAGCCAATCACCAGCGACTTTACTGTTTTGGTATCAAAATTTGGCAAGATAATTATTTTCTCAATACTCGATAGGATCAGAGCATTTCGGTCGGTACCACAAATGTATCGAAGTTCGGTACCCAGCCCTACACGTACCACACAACTTTTGTAGTCAGGGGCACAAACAAAGTATTGTAGAGCAAAACTGCCAGCAAGTCAGACCCACACACACACAACAACAACAGCAGACCATCATTTCTGTTCAAACACAGACCCACACAATGCTGTCATGGTTGTCTTATCCTCAGGACACACATGAGGATAAGAAAATCATGATAGTGTAATGCTTTCTTTATTATCAGTACCCAACACTTTATTAAAAGTCCTAGCATATTAGTTGAGAACAGTTGTTATGCATTCCATCAGTTTCTGAAAGTACTACTTGCCTAAATATCTGGTATGATGGCATACATCTTTAAGTGCAGTCTCCTTTCTAACTCACCTCTTTGCTACTAGGTCCTGCCTGCTCACTGTCTTCCTGACCTGCTCCTGCCTGCTGACTGCCATTCTGACCTCCCTCTGCTTCCTTAATACAACAGTACATACATGTAAAACTCACCATCACCCATACTATCCTGCTCAGTAAAGTAGTCATACATTTAACTAATACAATTACTCAGCCTTAAGCACACATGGATTTTAATATTCTTCAATTACCCAACCAGGTAAAACTGAATTCCTGAGAGAAAACAAAGGGGGTGCCTATTATAAAAGCTAATATCAAAAAGGCAAAAGACTAACTAAACCACCACACCCACACAAAAGACTATTAAAATGAAATAATAAATTCTATATTGATGTCAAAATGTATCCCTATAACAACCAATCCTCCATTGGCTCACTGCTCATGACTGAGCACCAGTTTTAGCTAACATTAGATAATATGGCATTTTATATAGGTAATGAAATGCCAAGCCAACACTGGAAATGAAAGGGCGTGCTATCAGCTAGCTAACATTAGTTAGCTAACGTTAGGTAACGCAAACGTTAGCTTTAGCTAGCTAACGTTAGTTAGCGAAACTGTAACTAAAGGCAACAGTTAGAAACTAGCTAATGTTAGCGTTCATCCGTACACAATCGTACACTTGACGTACACTTGACACAATCTAATTCAGAAACTCTGAAGGTAAGAAAGTAAAGTGTACTAAACAAGCTAGATAGCTAACTTACATTAACATACAGTGGCTTGCGTGACGCACGGGAGCATAGACTTTTGAGGACACGAGCCACTGCAATGATGGGAGTGAGGCAGACAGACGAGACGTTCAACTAACATCAAGGTTAAGAAATGGTATTGTCAACTTTAGGGGTGTCTGAAATCATATTACAAGATTCTTCCAGGCATGAATATGGGAAATATATCATTTCGTATATATTGACCCCCCCGTAATTCGAACCCTGGTTATATCTACCTTTTATAATAAATAAATTTAGGGCTGTGCGATATGACATTATATATCACGTAACGATAGAAAAAAGTCTATCATTTCATATTATGCTCTATTGTTTATTTCGTTGTGTCACAAATCACACACTTTACGGCAATCTTTTTCAGCATTTGGACAACGCTTTGCGTTCTTCCACACGGCACGGATGCAGGCAGGATGTTTGCATGAAGGCAGCACAAACAAACATGGAGGCGACTGAACGTGACACAGAACTATAGTTGAAAGGTGTTTTCTATTTACCTTTTTATGTTTTATACATTTGTAGCAGAGCTGAAGTGATTAGCTCGTGTGAGTCCTGCGTAAAGCCTTAGATAGCGGGTAGCAGGTAGCCGAGCGGTTGCAGTGGCTACGTCACTCCCCGAGACCTGACAGGCCAGCGGCAATTTGCCTTTAGCTCAACTGGCAACGACGCTGGCCGTAAGGGGTTGGCAGCGAGCAGTGAGAACTGAGGATCGAAACTCGTTTGCTCGCCGACCCACGTAACATCGAATTAAACACAACGAAAGATGCCACCCGTTATACATTAATATTTTATATTTTGTTACATGCTTAACCCTTTCGTACCTAACTTATTTTTATGCTATGAAGCGTGCCTGTTACACATGGTTCGTTTTCATTAGCGTAAGCTTCTCATAGTTTTCAGTTAGCATTTGCTTCATTTTTTAACGTTTAATCACTGTTTCCTCAAAGCTAAAATTAGCTAGAATTTTTGCAATCTAGTGTTTTATTTGCACCGGTTTTAGCATAGACGCTAAATGGCTAATCACACCGCGCGAAAGGGTTAGTTGAAAATTTGCACAAAGGCTTTTAATAAAAGGAGAAAAATAATCAAATATGAGCAAGCACCTTTTATTTGTCCAGTATATAATTCAAAATATAATAAATGACCACATGGAAAGGCATATTTCGTTATATAAACTATTTATTCATTGAATTTACAGAAAATGTGCTATATCGTGATATGTATCGTTATCGAGATATGAAATGACATGAATCGGGATATGAGATTTTGGTCATATCGCACAGCCCTATCACGCCTTCGGACGCTGCAAGTCAAGTTCCGCTCTGTTACACAGTCTGTTGTTTTGCTATAAACAGTTCCTTTTTCAGGGCGAAAATATTCGGTGCTAGGCTTAAAATATTCGGGGCTATAGCCCTGAATGATCGGACCTAACAACGCCACTGCCCCACACCATTACACCATCACCTCCAACCTGAACCGTTGACACAAGGCAGGATGGATCCATGGAGTCATGTTGTTTATGCCAAATTCTGACCCTACCATCTGCATGTCGCAGCAGAAATCGAGATTCGTCAGATCAGGCAATGTTTTTCCAATCGTCTGCCGTCCAATTTTTCGTCAGATCAGGCAATGTTTTTCCAATCGTCTGCCGTCCAATATATATATATATATATATATATATATATATATATATATATATATATATATATACATTGTACACTCTAGGTTATTGTAAACCCTGTGGTATTCAGGGCAGAACGCATTTGGGCTGCATTGTTTTCAACTGATTTATCAACAACCAAATTGTAATAAATGAATGAAAACTTTATTCTTCCCTGGCAAAGATTTCCCTTGAGGCAATAATGAAATGCAATAACAAAGACAACACACCGTAAGATTTAAAAAGTCAAAATAAATGATGCAGTACAAAAATAGCACATGTATTTTACGATAGAGGATGGGGCAGTCAAAGTACATATGCAGGTATGAAACCAAGGTTGTAGATCCTTAGCATTCATATAAGTAAGAAAATTCATTTTAGCAGTACAAAGACTGTCACAATCGACAAGAAGACACATGAACATTGACATATCCTCCAAAACCATACAATTACCAAACCTCTAGTTGAAAAGACAATCTCATCTGGTATGAAGAATTTTAGTGGATCTCTGTTTTAATTCCTTTAAATGCGCAGGGAGGGGAACTTCAAACTCACAATGAAGACATTTGTCAGTACTCCGGCCAGTACAACAGCTGTTGTTTTGGTGTACTCCCTGTCTGTCAATGTGGTCCATGTGCTTTTGTTTACTGTTTTCCTTGCGTTCCAGCCCTGCACCGCTCTCCGCCCACCTGATTACCTGATCTTGAGCCCTGACAACATTCTTCGTCTAAGAATGCGTGTGCATGTGATTGTGTCCTTGAGTTGATTTTGCGTATAGTAAAAAGTAATAACCTCTTTTTTGACCCTGTGATGAAGCTGTGTAATCTGACTTTTACAACTGACTTCTGTCTCCCTACAAAGGCAAAACAAAAACAAATCCAGAAGTGGATATCATAAAATTTCATGAATTTGTCAAATAAAAAAGACCATAAGTTATTAAGCAGAGTAAAAGGAATGAGAAACAATGATGTCCCTTCTATGTACTGTCCTTACTCTCTTTTCTCACAATCCTTTTCATTTACATCATCTGGTACTCTAATTAGGGGGTGTGGCCAATAAAAAAATTTGGCAATTACCCAATACCTGTGCAGGAAAGTGGAAATGTTTTTAATGGATTCTTTCCTTAAGGGAAATGAAAATAACAGTGCAATCAGAAATTATTGTATCAGTTAAGCACGGCTCTAACATGCAATCAGGATACTCATTAAAAAATGCTCATTGCATTTCTGAATAATTCTGGGTTCAGCAGCAATGCTGTGTAAGGTTTATATTCAACTGCAATGAGTAACTAATGAAAATAAAGTCACTTTTTTTCCTGGAATATTACTGTGTAGCAAAATGCAGTCCATACCACTGTACTGTTTGTATTAGATCCCCCGGAAATATTTTTAATATGTGTTTTACCAGACTGGAAGAGGTTTGCAAAATAATAAAATACATATCTGAGTCATTGAAGTCAGGCTTCTCACATCAGCAAACACTTCAAATGACTTTGGCTCTCAGTCTGGCATTAATTTGTTACAAATGATAACACATTTCCCTGCCAATTCAGGAAAATTACTGTTCTGCATGAACTTATTTATTTTTCAAATCCATTTCATTGACTGCAGATTTTCCACTCTAATAACTCTAAGGGATGGTTCACTTGTGCTAATGTCTTACACTTACGGCAAGGGAAGATCTAATGATGGAGAAGCATGCTAACTGTACATCAGACATTGTGTATTGGCCTCCCATGATGCCACGCTTAACAACCCCTCAACTTCGTAAGCATTTGTTGCAAAAAAAAAATCACTACATCTATAATGCTTTCTCCTTGGCAGAGCTGTTTTATGTTATGAATCAATTGTTATATGCTCTTACACAGTCACAGAAGTAATAAAGCTCTATAACTTCCAACTGCAGGAAATAAATGTCAGGCTTAAATATGTGTTCATAGGCATAAGGAACACTGCCAAGATTCAGGATGAGATTTGTGCTTTGAAGGACTGGTCCACCCAGATGTGGATGTCAGGGCTCCGCCCCCTCAAGCTGCGGTGTTTTGTTTTTCCCTGTCCATGTGCTCTTGTTTTCCTTGTGTTCCAGCCCCGCCCTGGTCCCCGCCCACCTGATTTCCTCATTGCCTTCACCTGCCTGCCTGCTCACCTGCATCCCATCTCCTCGTCACCCCAGCCCTATATCTTCCCTGCATGTCTCTGTCTTGTTGCTAGTTTGTTTCAGTGTTTCTTACCTGTTTTCCTGCGTCTTCGCCACATTGCTGATCCTGCCTGCCGCTTGGACCCGATCGCTTACTACTCACCTGCCTGGTTCCTGACCCTGTCTGCCCCGACTCCTGATCCTGGATTTGCCCCCGGACTGCTTCTCTGTGTTTCGAACCCTGCCTGTTTCTGGTCTTATGAATTGCCTAATTTCAATAAACGCCTGGAACCGGAATATCCTGTGGTCCGCGTGTGTGTCCCAGTCATCCGCGTAACAGTGGAAGACAAAGGAAAAACTATATGCCTTTGATCATGTAAATTTTGTAATAGAGGGTTTGGAGGACTATATCTTGCTGTTTGTGTTTGCAAGACTCACATCATCCATGTTGTGGATAATTTGAATTTGCTGGTTTCCTTGTATCAGATCCTGCCTTAATTACAACAATTTTATTTCATTGTTTTGTTACACTGATTTAACTATTACTGACTTTATTGTCTTTATATAGCTTGCTTGTTCTCCATTCAGCTAAGTAAACAGCTTATAACTACTAATAGCAGATACCTAATGTACCTAACTACTAATGTATGGAGAGCACATGGATGTATGGAGTGCACATTCATTCACTTCAAAATACATACATTCAAACAATGGACATGTAAAGTCAACATTCACATTCAGAAAACACTTGTGTCTAAACTGTTTTTGTTATAGCAAGACAGGTATGGCATATGTCATTACAAAAGTGCATGAATATGTATAGAAACAATCAAAATTAAGTCTCTTGAGATTTGCATAGAAACAAAGTGGAAGACAGGCCTCAAGAGATGAATTGTAATTTAATCCCCATTACCTTACAATCCAGTTATTGGTTGCTCTGTATTCACACATGAACAAAGTAAAGCTATTTTCACTATCCATCACATTCAACAGCACATCTTGAATATTCCATTTACAAAGTATAAGTGCTTTTATTTCAAGTGGGCAAGATAGTGAAAGAAATATTTACATGTGTTACACATATAAATGCATCATAACTAATAAACTACTGTAGCACCTCTTACTGCTGCAGATCAGATCTGCAGATTTGCTGACCTGAGATCAGTCTGATATTTTTACAAGCCACAGTACCGCCCAAAGTAGGGGCCATGGCTGTCTGACCCAGAGCCCATCTCAGTGGTCTCTTCCATCACGTTTTCCCAAAGCCTTGGGGCCCCTCCTCCTCTGACATTGTCAAAGCTGTAGCAGGGGGACTCTGAGTCACAGCCGACTACCTAGCAACTGGGAATTGTCCCAGTCACAAGTTTAAAGACAAAAACCTGTAGAATCTTGTCCACTCTTGTCTTACACATCTATATATGTGTCTAAAAAATCAGCTAAAATGTATTTTTGTAAAAATAAATTTAGTTTGGCTAATGTGATTATAAAAAAACTGGACTGTTGCATTTATTATCATGTTCCTCATCTTATCCATCTTATCCACCTCTGTAAATAAATACTATTTATTGTGGATATTCAGCCAACCAGATTTTAATTATGTATGACACTGCAACACAGTACAATGTCTGGGGGCTTAAGCCGCTGAATTGATGTATTTGTTTCTGGTTTGTTGTTGTTGCACTCTTTCTGACAGCTTTGGATGCACTGAAATGTTTAAAAATAAATATTTTTTTAAAAGGAAACAAGAGTTCAATCCCCTGATGCTGCTGTAAGTACCTGTAGTACCTGCTGAATATCTCTAGTATGACTAGTATCTGGAGCTGTTTTTTTTTTAATTTGTTTGTTTTAATTTGTTTTTTTTTTTTTTTAATGTTCGCACACTTTTCACTCTCTTGCTTGATTCTCTTGCTCTTTCCTGCCCTGATGTCCCAGTAGAGCTGTCATCAGATAGAGCTAAAGGGTAAACAGTGTTTTCCGTGTTGTTGGTTTTGGTGAAAAAAAAAATGCTGCAACTTTTTCCTTTCCATTGTTATGTGAAAGCATCACATTGACAAATAGTCTCCACTTTATTAATCTTACCATATTCCTCCAGTAACCTAGATTGCATTATATCTCCATTAGATGATATGAATGAATGAACATCTCATGTAGCTCTTGAACTGACCCATTTGACTGAAGATCCACAGTATGCTTACAGAACCAAGAAGCTTTTAAGACACAAAAGTGAGTGTGATAATCTGATTTTTCACCATACCCAGATTATCACACTGTGTAGTCCTCTGGTGTGATGTCTGAAGTATGTTTAAAATCATTAGCTTAAGTGCCTTGCTCAAGTCAATGAAATGGGCAACCTTTAGGTTACAAATCATGCAAACTACAACTACACCATACTGCTGCAGGATGAAAAGGCTGAACACAAGACCTAAATAGGTATCTGTAGAGACTAGTCCACACTCATCCTTTAATGCTGTCCATTGTCCAGGCCTAGCTGTCTATCTGATTATCTTGACCGGCCATTGTTCAGGAAACTTGATGTGGCACGGCATGCCTTAATGACCTCCAGCTCTAAGGAGAGCCTCTGCTCATTTTGTCATGCATGAAAGGCCCTATAGAAAAAGTCAGAGGAACACATAGACTCTGAGAATCAGTCATCCTTGCTCGCATGAGGAGTTTTACAAGCCTGCTGGTTGAACAAGCCTGCCAAGAATGAGGAGTTCATTAAAGTATGTCGTGAAGGAGATAGTCGAGAGTTTGTCTTGTAAAACGTCCTGGCTTGACAATTTCAAATGCTAACACAGCAATGTTTTCAGATTTGAATTCTCAAGAGACTTCCACAGAAACAACCTCAACTCTAAAAGCCACCTTTCAGCTTTGCATTACATATATTCCCTTATAAATACACACTAGTGACCTCAGTGCTGTGAATAAGATGTTTGAGTGACAGGAAAATTTATACCGGAACAAAATAATACTAAACAAACAAGTTGCATAGTTTGGGAAATAAGTTTTGGGATCTCATTAAAAGTCAGCTGGAACTAAAAGAGGTTTCCTTTGTTGGAGGTCTTGTAAATTGATGTCAGGCTTTCACTGAGATTTATGGTTCTTTTGCCGCCTGAGACCCAAAGGTTTAAAGAAATACGGCAAAAATAAAGCCCACTAATGGAAATTGAATGTTAAAATATGTTAATGAGCCTGGAAACCATTAAGAACATGGTAATTTTTAATAAATTGGGTATCTATTCCACCTCTTATCAAGCCATTTGGCACCCTAATGCATAAGAGAGGTACACTTAATTTAAAATTAATTGCTTCTCCAGTTTTATTTCTGGCTGTTTGGTCTTGCGAGGGATGTTGCAAACTCTTGAAGTGGTTTGGCTTTAATTGGGGACAATAAAGCACAGTACATGGGGGACGTAGTCAATCTGACAGAGCAATTAGACTGTGCTTTGTGTGTATGTCCCTTCTGTCAGCAAAGGGAGCTATCCTGTTGCAATCTTTCCATGTTCACTGCCCTCAGTTTACTCATGGTAGTAGAATAGCATCTTGCCATTGTTAGCTTGTAACAGAAAACTTGGCTGGGATGATAGGTTTAATGAGAGTTAATTATGACCATCAGTAGGCCAAAGGCAGGTTTTTCTTTTTTTTTTTTTTTTTGTTGTTGGGGGGGGGTTTCGGGGGGCTTGCAATCTTCACTTAGAGTAATAAAGCTTGAAAATGGCATTAAATGCTATCAGATAGTAAAGCATTTCAAAAGATGTAAATAGAATTAAACAAGATTTTTAATTTATATTTAAAAAATCATTAACACATCCCCAAGGCAAAGGTTCAGTTCAAGTGGATATGGGGGATATATTATAAAGACATATTTGCTATGAACAAAAACACTAAAAACTAAATAAAAAACTAAAAACTAAATATTTATAAGCTGTGAACTTTGAAGTTATAAATAAAATAATAATCTTTATATTACCAATAACTCCATCATGCAAATATTGTGTACCTCTGAGTTTCATTTTATGTAGACAGGCATTGACCTAAAATAGTGTAATGTAATGTAAATCAAACCCAGATGAAAACCAGCATCATCACATCCATACTGACAAGCAAGATGGATATTAATGTGCCTCACATGGCTCTATAAATGTATACTATTTTCCAAGGATACAGTGTGCACTCACTAAGTGACTAAAAATATATAGATAGCTGTAGTATATTTAAAATTGTACTGATAGATTTACTTTCACTTGATGGCAAGGGTTTCATCATTGTATCTTAACTGATGATAGTACATTCAGCTGTGACACCGTTTAAGCACTGTATTTGTGGGGCAGCATCTGCGGAATCCCAAAGTATCCGATCCAATCCTACACTCCAACATGGTACATTCTGGATGCTTCATGCAGTGTGTATACCAATGAATACAGACAATACACTTGTTCCTTTTCCCACTTCAAGCTGCAATAACCTTCCATGCCATCTGTCTTGTTCATTTTTCCCCCTGGCAAAGAAACCAATGGAAATGTGAAATAGAGAGAGAGAGAGAGAGAGAGAGAGAGAGAACTCTTTCCCACAATGTCTCTAAGTTTGAAACTAAAACATCAGCATCTTTAGAATACCCACTGAATGGGACATCTTTGATGGAGAAAGAGGAGGGCGAGAGGGGAAAAGTGTTCTTCTGGTCTGCAAAGTGCATTTGAATACTGAAGATAACTGTCATGTTCAATTGTTGATGCTGTTTTTGCAGTGTGTGACCTACTGTGAAATGTGTTTTTAATTTGTTTACACATTTTTGCAGTCAAGGAAACAACATTTCTTGAGACAACAATCACAACAATTACAATGCAATACATTACATTACAAATCACTTTCAACATTCAAAATCACTTTCAGACATCATTTTCATGTGCCAAAAATCCTATAAATCAGCCAGGGTCATTGGCCTGGGTGTACACCTGTCCAGATTCAAGCAGAGGGAATTAAAAGTATGTATGGATATTGGAAATTTGATGAAAATTGGTTCAGTAATGCTGCAAAGCTAACATGTAATCGGTGTAACGTGCAACATCAGTGTGATTCCTAGTATCTCCTTTTCATGAGTAAAATTCTCTGTGAAGCTCCCCAGCTGTTCTCAGATCAGTGGCCATGCCATTAAGCATGTTCGGAGTTTAGCGCAATGTGTGTATCTCTGGCTGCGGTGAAAACAGTTGGTTTGTCAACAAACGCCTGGAGCAATTCTGCAAATAACTGGATAAATCTGTCTGCGGTTCGCACACCGTAAGCTCCTTAGTTGCTTACAATCGCGGGAAAGCCTTTTAATGCTTACTCACACATATCTGTTCTCTGCTGAAGTGTTATTTGGGCCCGAGATCCTCTTAGCACAAAGAAACTGTTGATACATCCTTAAGACTTTTGCATTCTGGCTCAGCATGATAATCTTGCGCCTGCAGAACGAGCCGTGATGGCTTTAAAACAGGACGTGGCAAGGTAATTCTGCTCTGCTTTCCCAGGCCTTGAGTCGCGTCTCAAGAGTCCTTGTCTCTGTTCTCCCACGGACTGTCCAAGTACGAGCATTTGCCTGCATCAACAGCAGTTTCTGAAACGAACAATTCCTTGCCAGATTCCAAGGGCCCTTTGCTTCAGGATGTTGTCAGACCAACACAGAGAAAAAGCCCAGGTCCATCATTCCCTTGGGACATCTGCTATTATTATTTTATTCAATTTTTTTATTATTATGAACTTGGTGTGAGTATACCATGTGTGGTGTACAGTGGCGGATTTAGGTATGGGTGACATGGGCAGTATCTTGCTGGGGGCAGCACGGGGCGCCTGCACAAAAAAATTCAGAATGGTGACATTTGCGCGATCGGTTTTCTATCGCTCATTTGCATGTCACGTCAATGATATCATGTCATCGTGTGGGTCAATTAACCTTGTCGGAGTGATTCTAGTTTGAGAGCTAGGCAGGCTACTGCCTGGGAAGGTCTCCCACTCAGAAGTACGACATGAGAAGGGGGGCAGGGGTAGGTTGCCCTCAGGTCTCCCCACTGGAAGCCCGAGGTAGGGGGAGCGGGGGAATCTATCAAATAGTACACCTATAACTTTGTACAGTACTAATGCAATTAGTATAATCAGTCACACTACGAAATGCTACCAAACAAACCACAATTCTTTCATAATACTGTGAATATATAGTTTCACAGACATATTGATGCATTTTTTTTTGTTTGTGTGAAATCGTTAAGAATAATATAAAACCAGTCTGCACACCACCAAGGTGAATTGGTTTAGTCTTAACTGTTGGTTGACAGTGTTGGGGTATGGGTAATGTATTGATGCTCGAGTGCCAAATCAACACAAATGGATAAGAAAAGGTATCAGGTGCCCAGTTTAGGAAAAAGAGGAAAGAAGAGGAGGAGAAATGCGCAAAAGATAAAGCTATGCAGCTGTCATCTCTTTAGGAGTATAATGTTATGCATGTAATGAAACAGACTACTACAACACTTATGTTTGTTAGCCTATGTTGCTTGCTAGGCTATTACACATAGGGTGACAATATTCTGTTTTCTGTCCAACTAGCATACATAACATTGGATATAATTTCACACAGTTATATCATGATAATGTGTGTAGCCTGCAGCAAAACGATTACAACTTAACTAGCACATTATTGATTTGGTTAACTTTCATTGAGGTGACATCAGGTTTTCTGTGATTGTATTGACTAGGTCCTGAGTTCAGAATTTCCAATGCTGTAGTCTAACTTAAAAGACATCTATATTATACTGATATTTTGTATCTTTTGAGATATATTGAGTCTTTTGGGGTGTCTTATGCCTAGAATTAGCCAATGGTTGTATGGTTCATTTGGTTCCTATGATAAATTGTGCATAATGACATGTATATTTAGCAATAGGGTAATAGTGTAATAATTCAATTCTCTTTTATTTGTAATGTGGCAGAGCTGAAGTGAGTAGCTCGTGTGAGCCCTGCGTAAAGCCTTTGGTAGCGGGTAGCAGGTAGCCGAGTGATTACGTCACTTCCTCAGACCTGGTTAAATAGCGTTGTTGCCGACAAGCTAGGCCACAGTGTTTCTCAATCCTACTCCTGGAGCCCCCATCCTGCATGTCTTCTATCTTTGCTCCAAACACACCTGATTGAAATGACTAACATGCTCTTGATTAAATCAGGTATGCTCAGTTAATCAAAAGTGCCACTGATGAGTTCAGTCAGATAGGTAGAGCAGGGAAAGATGGAAAACGGCAGAGCAGGGGGGCCCCACGACCAGGATTGAGAATCAGTAGGGGAAATGTGCCTTTAGCTCAACTGGCAACGACGCTGGCTGTAATGGGTGGGCAGTGAGAACGCAGGTGCGAAACTCGCTCGCTCGCTTGCTGACCCACGTAACATCATTGCGTCAGATTTATGCCAAAAGTCGCGAGCGCAGAAAATATTCTCGCGAGCGCAGGAAACATGCTGCGAGCATATAAAACATTCGTGCGCACAAAGCAGCCACCACGCGCGAGAGAATTTCTGCTTGGCGAGCGCTGGAGGGCATACACGCTCGCGCGGATCGACTTGAGTTTTGACAATTTGGGGGCGGAAACCAAGGGAGGCACTGCCCCTCTTATGATTGGTCACTTTCAATCACACGACCTCCTTGAACCTTGACAGCTTCTGTGAACCGAAGGACAGGCAGACAGTGCTTGGGCAGCGGTTTGTTATTTCAAACAACTCAGTCCTGATGACAGGTTCGGAGTTGAAGACACGGTGGACGGAACAATGGCGGTGATGGCTAGATGGCTTCGTCTAACAACCCTAAATTGCTGGGTTGTTAGACGAAGCCATCTATCAGTATCACTTACATATAAATCTTCAGGTATCGCCGCCATTGTTCTATCCACTGTGTCTTCAACTCCGAACTTGTCAGGACTCAGTTGTTTGAAATTTCTCAGTTGTTTGCAGTTTCAGACGTGGACTGAAGACACATCTTCAGACTCTACCTGGACTGACACCCTTGCCATTTGACCTTGTAAATCTACGGTTCTTGGCTCGTACTTGTAGCAAGTTACGTTGTATTTGTAGCACGTTTTGCCTAGGTAGTATAGCATCACTTTATTGTACCAGTGACTGTATTTGATATGTAACCTCAGATCAGTTCTGTCTCGCTACACTGATCTTGCGCTCAGCTTCAACACAATCTGCATAGTATGACCTGTACACATCTTGCCCTTGTGCCTGTTTGCCCACTATTTGCACTTTTATACGTCGCTTTGGGTAAAAGCGTCTGCTAAATGAATACATGTACATGTAAAATAAAAAGCCTCTGGCCAAACAGTGTATGTGTCAGGAGTGACACTATGCCCACATAGTTCGCCCTCCTAGGGATCCGCCCGCCACAAGAATGCCAGGACAAGGTGAGTAGGAGCAACTCTATTCTTTAAAAAACACAAATTTAACAATTCATAAAATCTGAGACGCCGCTATCCCTCTCCCAGCGAAGCCCTTCCCCCTATCCTTCTATCCACCCCTGTCTGCCCTCCCCGGCTACAAACAGGCAGGAGCGCTACCCAGCCGCTCACACCAAAAAAGGAAGGAAAGGGGAAAAAAAAAAAAGGAATCCCCACACACACACACTTAGCCTCACTGCAAACACCCGTGATCTGGCGTCCCCGCCCACCTGGACGCCGGGGGAGAGAGGACTACTCAATTTCACCACGGAGGGGTGCTCACACGTGCTCACACGCACGCACACGCACACCACACAAGACGTACAAAACGAAACAAAAATATAAGTGGGGACGTAGCTCAGCCCGCGCCACACTGCCGGGCTTCGCCTACGTCCCAAAAAACAAAACAATCAAATAACTCCAGACAAGGCCCCCGCGTCACTCCTGCGGGGGCTGGCGGCTCCGGCGGCGACCCACGTCTTCTCCCCGGTAGTAACTCCGCCGGCTCCGCGAGATCGCACTGAGGGAGACACAGAACAGCAGCCGGTCAGCCCTCCCTCTCCACCCCGTGCTGGTGACCCACGCACTCTCTTGAGGTTTCGCGGTGCCACCTCCCTTCCAGCTAGGGGATCCACCTCCCCAGCACGCGCTTCCACGGGGTGGGGGCTCTCTTCGACCCCGGCTGCGTCCGGAACCAAGCATTGTTTTCCCTGCTCCCTCAGGGATCCACCGCTAGAGCCCCTTCGGTCGCCGCTCTTCTGAAGCCGCCTAAAACGCACAAACACACGCACAGCCAGTACACCAAAGCAAAAAACCGAAAGAAATTAAACAAAGCAAACTCAAAACCCGCTCTGGGTCGCGACTCCCAGAGCTCAAAAAAAAAAAAAAAAACAGCAAACCAAAATAAACCCTAAACTCAGCCGTGCCGGCACGTTCAAAATAAAAAAAGAAATCAAAAAACTTAGCTCCACGCTAAAACCCCGTGTGGCAACCTCCGTCAGCGTCTCTGACGTGCTACTCCCACTCACCTGCCTAAATAGTCCCAGCGAAATTACTTACAGACAGGCAACAGGTGCGGAGCACACACCAGGCAGCGAACACCGTCAATTGCCAATTATTCAATCCCGAGCCCCCTCGCTCTCCCAGGGAGTGCAGCGCGATCACGTCAGGAGGAACTCCTGACATATGCCTGTCGTTCAATTAACGGAAGCTGTCAATCAAGGTTCAAAGAGATCGTGTGGGTGTGATTGCGTTGAAAGTGACCAATCATAAGAGCGCCAGTGCCTCCCTTGGTTTCCGCCCCAAATTGTCAAAACTCAGGTCGATTCGCGCCAGCAGAGTTAACCCGCGCGAGCGCGTATGCCCTCCAGCGCTCGCCGAAGGAAAGGGGGGGGGGGGTACCCTTGGGCAAGGTACTTAACCCACAATTGCCTCAGTAAATATCCAGCTGTATAACTTGGATAACATCGTAAAAAAAAAAAACTGTAATTGATGTTAGCTGCTCTGGGTCTGTTAAATGCCAATAATGTAATGTATTCTTAAAGCAGACTTACAAATGCATCATGGACACATTTGAGCCACACCATTCACCATTAAATAAAACCTCTGACTGTGAAGAGTTTGGAGCTTTATTTTTTCCCAGGGATGACTGAAAAGCATACTTGGAATAGCCATACAGTCACACAGCTGTGCATGGGTTGATGATGGTACAGCCCCTGTACTTACAGTGTCCCAGCAAACCCACTGCCCTGCAACTTGATCTCCCAAAAACTCCTTTATTGCAACTTCCAAAATCAAAATGAATTAAATTGATTCAAATTTTGAACATTTTGGCTTGCTTTCCTTTCTTGAGACATCTGACATTTGCTGAGGCAGAACTCTTTCAGAAAAATTAAGTTGATAGCACCCTGTGTCATAGACAGTTATTACATTTTTTAATCGCATAACCTTGATAAGTTTCTTCTGTTTGCAATTCAGTCAGACATCAGCTTACGCAAATGGAATTCTTTGTGGAATATGGAATACTTTGTACCAGAAAGAAAATGAACAACAATGATAACAATAAAAGAAATAGATATAAGTTATCTTTAGAATAGTTTTCAAGGCACCATTCATGTTGCACCAGCTCTGGCAAAGACAGACACATGAGTCACTAGTATTGCTATAATTTGTAATACATTACATTACATTATTGTCATTTAATAAACATTCTTATCCTGAGAAATCTACTTTGGTAACAATTTTATCCATTTATGCTGGATAGTTACTGAGGCAGTTCTGGGTTTAATACCTTGCCCAAGTGTGTCTTTTTCTCTTTCCCTCCCTCTACCTCCCAGGTCAATGAAAGAATCTCTGCATGCCTGGCTGACATCTCCAAATGGAGATGTCAAAGCTGAACCTCAGAAAAACAGAACTGCTCTTCATCCCAGCTGGCCCTTCCCCCCCTGCATGACCTCTCCATCACCGTCGATGGCACCACAATACCATCCTCTCAGTCAGCAAAGAGCTTGGGTGTCATCCTCGACAGCAACCTGGACTTCAAGGAGTACATTGCTCACACATCACGGGCCTGCCAATTCCTCCTCCACAACATCAAGAGGATTCGTCCCTTCCTGACAACATACGCGACGCAGCTCCTTATCCAGGCCACAGTTCTCCCTTGACTGGACTACTGCAACGCTCTCCTCGCAGGCCTCCCAGCCTGTACCACCCAGCCTCTCCAGCTCATCCAGAACGCAGCTGCCCGACTGATCTTCAACCTCCCCAAATTCTCCCATGTTACTCCCCTGCTTATATCCCTCCACTGGCTTCCTGTCGCTGCCAGGATCAGATTCAAGACCCTGACCCTCGCCTTCTCTGCAATCAACAGGACAGCCCCTGCCTACCTCCAAGAACTCATCCATCCCTACACACCAGCCCGACCCCTGCGCTCAGCAGCAACTGGATGCATCGCTCCTTGCATGGTCAAGGCAGGAGGTGCTCATTCTGCCAGACATTGACATTTCACCTACATCGCTCCCCAGTGGTGGAACGAACTCCCTGTCTCGCTACGGACAGCTCCTTCACCCCATTCCTTCAGATGGGGCCTGAAGACGCACCTCTTCAGACTCTACCTGGACTGACCCAGCACACAATTGCTGCCCCCCCCCCCCCCCCAATCAGAGCTGCCGTAAATTGCTGTGCTTTTTAAATTGTTTCTTGCTGCCGCCTTTACCCTGACGCTCATTGCACCGTTTGAAGTTGTTGAAGTTTGCCGTTTGAAGGTGTATCGTATTAGTTGCCCTATAGGCTGTAATTGTACAAATCTGATAGTACTGTGTCCTCAAACAGACCTTGCTCTCAGCTGAGAACTGTCTCATTGTGGAACTGTACACATCCTGTCCCCGCACTGTCGCTATACTTGCTGTATGCACTTTTGTAAGTCGCTTTGGATAAAAACGTCTGCTAAATAAATAAATGTAAATGTGTGCAAAAGCAATACCTCAGCAAGGATTCAAACCAGCAACCTTTTAGTTATGAGTCCAGCTCCTTACCTTACCACAATGCCACACTGTTCCCCTGTACTATAATAGTATTAGTAGTCATAGTAGGACTAGTAGTAGGAGTAGTAAAAATTATCACAATATACTGGGTAGTGCTCAAAAGGCACAGTTCATATCAAACAGAACAATGAGTAATCTGAACTGGAAAGAGTAAACATTGATCTCTCTGCCACAAGGCTGATGGTGCCTTGGAAATGGTTAAAAAACTCAGATGATACAGAGCATTGGGACTTGGCAACTTGGCTCATACCTGTAGCATCAGTAGCTGCTGTTACCAAGAGAGCTAAGTATGAACAGTGAAACGTAATGCACATAGACACCAGTCACCACTGGTGAGCACATTTCTTTAATGTAGTGTCAACATAGGGTTACAATTAAGAAGCCTCAGCATATTGAGACAGAGAAAGACATATTGGTGGAATAATTTCACATACACTACATGGCCAAAAGTATGTGGACACCCCTCCTAATTATTGAGTTCAGGTGTTTCAGCCACACCGATTGTTAACAGGTGCATAAAATCAAGGACATAGCCATGCAATCTCCATAGACAAACCTTGGAAGTAGAATGGGTCGTACTGGAGAGCTCACTGACTTTAAACATGTCACTGTCACAGGATGCCATCTTTGCCACAAGTCAGTTCCTGAAATTTCTGCCCTGCTAGATCTGCCCCGGTCAACTGTAAGTGCTATTATTGTCAAGTGGAAGCATCTAGGAGCAACAACAGCCACGAAGCAGTAGACCACAAAAACTTCATGAGCTTCATGAAATGGGTTTCCATGGCCGAGCAGCTGCACACAAGCCCAACATCACTATGCGCGATGCCAAGCGACAGCTGGAGTGGTGCAAAGCATGCCACCACTGGACTCTGGAGCAGTGGAAACATGTTCTCTGGAGTGATGAATCACGCTTCACTATCTGGCAGTCTGATGGACGAATCTGGGTTTGGCGGATGCCAGGAAATCGCTACCTACCAGAATGCACAGTGCCTACTAATGGTCTGGGGCTGTTTTTCAGGGGTGTTTTTCAGGGTTTGGGCTAGGCCCCTTAGTTCCAGTGAAGGGTAACATTAATGCTACATCATACAAAGACATTTTAGACAATTGTATGCTTCCAACTTTGTGGCAACAGTTTGGGGAAGGCCCTTTCCTGTTCCAGCATGACTGTGCCCCTGTGCACAAAGCAATGTCCATAAAGACATGGTTTGACGAGTTTGGTGTGGAGGAACTCCAGTGGGCTGCGCAGAGCCCTGACCTCAACCCCATTGAACACCTTTGGGATGAATTAGAACGCCGATTGCGAGTCAGGTGTAACACAGTAGAAAATAGGGTAATCTACCTTTAAAATTTCAGTCAATCAGAGAGAGAGCTCACACATCTGACTGAGTGACATTTTCTAGAAGAACTTTCTAAAGAGAACACGCTGAGCGCACTAGAAGATGTTGAGGTGGATAATAAGAAAAAGTATAGTTTTTAAAAAAGTTGTTTCTCTTAGTCCCTCGCTGACAACAGGAGACAGCACTGACACTCATGTGCAATATTTTCATTGAAATTGACGAACTTGAACTGTTTTTGCATTGCTGGAGCGAGGTAATTTCCATGAAAAGGAGTAAGGTATGCGATTGTAGCTTTTTCTTCTCAGTTCAGAAAATGGTGGATGATCATGCAAGTCTGTGTAACACGTAGAAAAAATGTTATTGGGAGTTGATTTAAGAACACTTATGTGTAAGATTTAAGTTGTACAGCATAAGAGTTAGAAAGAGAATATCTAAAAAACACCACTGTTGTTACTTTTATATTTTAAATAATTGTATATAGAAATGTGACTACTTGGTGTTGTATATGGGTGTATTTCTGAGAATGAGAATATGTGAATAATTGCCTGTTCTTAATGCACAAGTCAGGTTTTTCTTTTGGATTTTAATCCTCTTTCGAAAGAATGGCGAGCCACCCAAGGAACTCAGGTTAGACCCATCTAGAGAAGACGATGTGTACCCAGCCAGACGCTGGACATCTGTATACTATGTGTAATATATGCAACTTTGTATTACTGTTAGTGAACTCACACCAAACAGAAGAGAAGGCATTTTTGTATTTTATTTTTGGGTGCACCCAACCAATCAACAAGAAGTGTAAATTGTCAGTACATTCCCAGTTTATCATACATCCTGGTCTCAGTCCTCATATAGTGTACATTTGTGGCTTGTCACGGTTTTTAACTCCAGCTGGCACATCTTCAAAATGAAGGTGCATTTGACTTGTACAATTTGATTTCAGGAGCTTTCATTCAGCAGGGACCCCCAGCACTGTCTTCATCCAGCTCCACGGTTCCTCCCTGCAATGCAGCAGCAGCATTTCTTATAAACTGAGGCACAAACCACTGCCAGATTGACTTACAAAAACAGAGCAGCAGCTTCATGTCATGCAAGTTACAAACCCAGTTTGCTTCTGGAAGATTTCTGGCTTGGTGCTCTGCATTGAGTAAAAAAAATAAATAAATAACTCGGCAAGTTTCCTACTCAGAATGTCACAGCCACAGATGTATAATGTGCTGGTTGGGTTTGAGCTGGCTGCTACTTAAAGAGCTCTTCTCTCCATTGATTTCTTCCTCCTGAGGCAAAGTAAATGTTTCCACAGAGGATATAAACCTGCATATAGACTGATCCTGGCATAATTACCCAGAGAACAAGGCTCCTCTGGGGTGCTCACATTTGCATGAACCCTTCAGTGAGTGGCAGAGTGGGCGATGAATTAGCAGGAAATAAAAAAAGTCTGAAAAGTGAGCGGAGGATACAATAGATTATTAACTGTGAAATATAATGTGATTATACAGTCAGTCAAATGAATCAAATGAAATTTCACTTCTTTTGCCACTGTATCTACACGTTAGCTAGTTAGCTTTAATACTATGCCTACTAGCTATCTGAATAGCTAATCCAGTGCAGCTAAACCATGTAAGATAGCTAGCTAGCGATCAATATTAGCTTAAATAATGAAAAAGAGAATTTACTTCAGGTTAGAGGTCAACTCTTTTGAAGCGGATAGCAGTTTGGTTGCTGGCAAACACAGCTTGCATTGTACTGTCATGTTGCGACTTTGCAAAAGTAAAATGGTCCCTGTATTTCCATGACATAAACGCGTTGCGCTGGTTGCTTTCTGTCTCACTCTCCATTCTACTGTCTTGTGAGTCAGGCAGGCTGCACGCTTTTTTCTTCTTTTTTTTCAGCCTTGTGTGTTTGACACTGAAGGTTCATGGGTTTGTGTGTAGTTGATTTTTTTCCTTGTTTGTGCGATGTGTTGCTGTTGTTCTGGATGCCCTTTGTGTTTGACAACTGTAATTGCTCTGGATGAGTGTGTCTACTTGATGTCTTCAGTGTAAATGTATTGTTAAATGCACTCATTTTGTATGTCACAGTGGATAAGAGTGCCTGCTAAGCGACAAAATGTAAATATAAATGTACATTACATTAGCATATAGACAGTAGGATTTGAATCAGTGGTGTTTAATAACAATCAGGATCAAAGGATGGCCACACAACACGTCAAATGGGATCAGACACCACAAGCTCCAATAATGCTGATCAAACTTTCATCTATCTAATGCTTGCCCATCTTGTACTTGAGTCTTAATATTCATTAGAAACTTCATTGTAGTGTAATATTAATTTAGACCTAATTGATACCACTTAGCAGTGCCAAATTTACAATAACCATCTGCAAATTTGCTGAATAGAGTCCTTGAATTCAAGTTGCTGTTCAGACGAATTGGTAATTATATGCTCTGTATCTACTGTTGAAAGTTTTGCTGTTTTCCTTGTTTGTTTCTCTCTCCTTTCTTTCCTCGTGTGGAAATTGGTCTTGCACTGATCGTTCTATAAAATAACAATGTTATCAAAATCATCATTAACGTTCATTGATGGAATGAGATGATCGTAGACCAATATCCACAGAAACACAGTAATCATTTCCAATCAGTCTCTCTCTCTCTCTCTCTCTCTCTCTCTCTCTCTCTCTCTCTCTCTTGCCACCACCATATGCACAATCCGCACGGGGCACAAGGAATGTGTTCAGGGTATGAGGCTGTTCTGGCTTACCCCTCAATACATGCAAACATAAGAAACTTAATGAGAGACACAGGGTTTTCAGCCCAGCTAGGTTTGTTATTCTGCCCATAGTCTGCAGTGTATCTAGGACTGTGTAAAGCTGGTCTTTAACCTAGGTCTAAAGGTCTCTGCTTCCACTAAAATTGCTGGCAAAATATTCTATGCATTCATGTCTCTTTTTTACTCCTCTTAAACAATTAAAAACTCCAGTCAAAGGGCTCCAGAGTATCATAATGATTAATGTTGTGAGTGCATGCTGAGCTCTACAGTCTGTGTTCGACTTCAGCTGTGCCACCAGACAACAATGACCAGGAGTCCACAGCAGCAGGACATAAGTGGATTTGTTGTGCCAGGGATACAGGAGGGTGTGTTGCCTGCTAACCTTGTTGCTGTCAGGCAGCTGTTGGCTGCAGGTTGCCGGGATGACATCAGTGAAGCTAAACCCATCCCCCAATAGGAAATTAGTTCACTGTGGTGTGCAGGGTGATTTGGAGTTTGAAAGAGTGAATAGTCAGTTGGCATACATCTGGATTGGAGTACTGCATTCAGTACAACCCAGCCCTCCTCCATGAGTACAGTGGTTCTTGAAGTGAGACAAGTCTAATATATCCAACTGATTATTACAAAAGAGGGCTGCATAAATGGGAACCTCAATCAATTTCTCTCTCAATCAAACTCTCCTTTTGTCTATATTTTATGTGTTATATTTTGACAATTGCCATACATGGGAAATGCATTCTGGAGACCCCTGTCAGTGTTAAGATCCATGAATACTGTTTAAGTATCTCCAAGGACCGTGGATAATGCCTGAGTAACAATGCCATAAATACAATCAGCATGAGCATATATGTAAACATACATGTAAATGTGAGAGGGTTTGGGTTCGCACCACACTTTGCATAACCTGGGAACAAGGAGCAATGCACAGCCTGAATAATTGAAACTGCGACTCATCAATCATCTAATTGTGAAGGCATCTAGCCTCCTCTTGAGGGCCTCCTCCATATCTACACCAGGAACACTGACAGACTCACCTGAGGGCCTTCTGCAAATTTAACCCACAAGCTGTGACTAACTGACTTGTCTGAGGGAATCCTGCATATTAAACCATGAGCAGTGACTGACTGACTCGTCTCCTTTCGTTCTATGTGCTTTTAACTGCGCAGTGAAAGCTCAGTCTCTGCTAGACTGGAGAGCAGATGGTAGGTCACTGTTGAAATCGATCTCAAAAGACAATATAATGTACAAAGAGGGTCTAAAGAGAATGGATCAAGTTCCTGAAGAACTGTGTTTTGCAGTGAGTAGATTTCTAAGCACAGCTGTGTTCACTATATGTAAGTGGAGAAGAAAGGCTAAGGACCCAATGTCACCCCACCTTGAATGCAGTCCTACTCCAAAAGCACAGTATCATGCGCACTTTCTCCACTGCCTGACAGACAGATGACATTTCCAGTGCCAATTTTTATCAAGGCTGAAGCCTAATCTGTCCCAGCAAGACAGCAGATACAATACATTCTCATCACTACATACTGTATGTCTCCTGTTTCTCCTGATGTATGGCCTCACACAGGAGACATGCTAAACAGCAAAATTGAAGGAAACAAAATATATGCAACTGAAGCTCTCCAGACCGGTGTGAGGAGGCCACACAGAGACAGTGCTAATTAAAATCCTTCCCATGCAAACACCCTTTCTTTTAGCATGCTTTCAGCATGCAGATGGCATCTGCATCTGGGAGGTCATGGCAGGGAAGGAATTGACAGGAGATGGTCTGCTTGTGTGAGATTTTACTGGGGGAAAGGCACCCCTCTCCAACCCCACCCCCCAACCCCTTAGGACAGTATTGTTCCCAGTCATACTGTTTCTTTTCAGAATGCGTCCGGCCCTCTAATTCCCCTGTGGGAGACACAGGATCAGCAGAGCAGTGTGTGGAGAGTCCCTGCTGAAAAGGCAGAGCCATCAGCCCAACAGCATGCTGGACAGAGAGACAGAGGCCTCAGTCTTTCCCTGGGGCCTCCCAATAGATAGAAGAGGCCTTTGAGAAGGGGCTACCAACAAATATTTATGAAAAAACAAGAAGGATTAAGTATCTACTGTTATAATGCCAAATCACTGTTTCCTGTCTGTGAGGTTATCCAGAAAAAAATGTAGAGAAAAATGTAGTAGATCAGGCACCATATGTATCAATCTTTGTGTACAACTTGCCGTAGGAACATGCGACACAGAATCCTAACTTTTTCAAGTTATCAAACACCATGTACCCCTAATTGTCTTCACAAATCTGAGTGTAAATCAAATCAGCGTGAGATTATGTGCACATGAACGCGCTTAACGTCCACTCTCACAATTGTTCTTATATGGACCAAGACACACCTTTAATTAGTCGAGTTAGCATATAAAGATCCCAGGTAAATCTAAGTGAAATGCAGGGATTGATGTTGAGGATCAATGGCAGGACGTAAGAAAAGAAATTATTCGGACAGGGAGATAGAGGTGATGGTTGATGAGGTGGAGAGGAGAAAAAATCCTTTTTTGGAGGCCAGACTTGCAGCATTTCAAAACAATGGAAAAATGCAGAGTGGCTCAAAGTGGTGACTGCTATGAATGCAGTTTCACCAGAAGTGGTCGGATTTTAAAAGAGAGGCCAAAAAACGAATAAGCGCACACAGGACCAGTGTGTCTGCACCCGGCGCCACGAGGGGGCAAGAGGGGGCTTTGCCCCCTCTCTTGTATTTTGTGCCCCCCCAGTTTAAGTTTTATGTACCCTATAGAAAAATAGCAAAAACAACAAAAATAGGCTGTTGGAAATGTTGGAATACTCGTTGGAAATGACGCAGAAGTGAAGTTTTGGTCAACGAGAGAGAGGGAGAGAGAAAGAGCGAGAGAGCTGCATGGCATGAGCATAAAGACAGACAAAACAATCTGGTCATCTTTTTTTTTTTTTTTTGCTTAATGACCCTGATGCTGTTGCCTATTATTTTGTTGATTTTAGCAGTCATCTCTGTGGTTAGAATCATTTGTAAATTCTATTATTTTGTGTCTTGTAGACCTAGCCTACATTCCGAGTGCTCCAATTCCCTAAATTGTGCGAGGACATTCAGGTTTAATACTGGCTTCACCACCGCTGTGAAATAAATGCATTATTTGATTTTGAAACAGTTTTGTGTTGTTGTTATTTAGCCTTTCAGAGGCTATGGCATGGTTAAATAAATGAATTTCATTAAACCTACCACCAGACCAATTTTAGGTGGTGACCTGGCAATCCCCAATTATTCCTATTTCATATTATGGCAATGACGCACAAACATATGGAAAAGGTAAGGTAGGGAATTGTTCACATCTAGTCAAAACGCCACTATATTACAACCCGCAGGTGATTATAACCAAAAAAATAAAAAATATATTTTAATAGAAAGAAAGCACATTCATATGTATGCATATGTGTGCTTCCAGTGTTACAACACCCGCAGGGTTTACAAATACTAAAACTAGATTGATGCATATAGTTAATATACTTATTGCAGGTCCCCTCAACCATGCCAAGGCACCCTGTGTAAGCAGATGCATGGCAGCTATAGCTATAGTGCATCTGAGAGAGTTCATAGCTCAGAGTCACTTGTTGTGCATCATATACATTCATTAGAATAAAGAGAGTATCTGTAAGTTTGGCTTGTCCATGATGAAAACTATACTTTTATTTGTCACTCATGCTTCTGTTAACCTTCAGAAAAAGTCTTTTTTATTGCCTGTGAATTACATTCAACATGATACATTGCCATACGAATTTCTGCAATGTATTCCTCAGTGTGCAATAGTGCACAAGGTGCAGTATTGTGTTTTGTCTCAAGACATTAGCTGTCAGAAAATGTTGTGGATCATGCTACAGAGTTGAAATAACATACAAAGGACATCATTTTCCTCATAAATATGTCATATGTATAATGGTCAAAGGTGCATACTGACATTAATTGGCATTTACCGGCATGGTAATTGTCACTTTCCTGGGCCCAGAGTGAAAATGAAACTTTGCTTGTGTCATTCCCATTGCAATTTGGTTAATTTGCCTTGAATGTCTTGATACAGTGATACCGTGATTTTGTGAAGCTTCTGACTCTTGGGGAGGAGTCTTTTCGCAGACTACATTGAGGAGACTGATTGAGTTACTTGTGTTATAATACAGAAAAAGCTACATTAAATGTCATTGCATCATTATGAAGATATTTAAATTCATGCCATGGGACTGAAGCAACAAAAGGATTGTTAGATTAGTACCCATAATATGCAAAATCGTTGTTTACCATGATTATTACTGACATGTTTTCAATGTCAAACTCTTACCCACAAATCTAGATAATGGGAATTAGTTTTGGACATTTCTTTTCTTTTCATCTTGGCAAACTATTGAAGCCTCACCATAGCATCAATGCTTTCAAGCAGCGTTAACCACATAAAGCTGATGTGCAATGAGCTGATGTGCAATGAACTGGATTTTAAAATCAGCTGGTCAGCAAGCCTGTCACTCACACCATCTGCAGAAACCACTCACACGCAAAAAGCTCAAATGCTCTGCAAGACGCAAATGCCATCTGTCTGGAGGGTTCATCTCTCAGGAAAAATATTGTTGCATCACTAACAGAACTGCCTCAATTTCTTCTGTTCTGCACACTGAATAAGTGGGGTGTTAGCAGGGGGCAAGGGCCCTGTTTCCCAGCCACGTGGGAAACAAGATTCTCCTGACTCAAAATGGTGTGAGAGTAACAAGTGGTCATTATGCATTTTAGTGAGGGCACTGTTCCTTCATTTTGCACTGCAAATGATACCAAGATAGTTATATAACAGCAAGAATTTGTGTACATGAGACCTTTTAGAGAGCTGTTTAGACCTTGCCTTCAATGCAATAAAGAGTTTGTTAGCATTGGTTTCTTAATTTTAATTAACAAGATACTTGCAAATTAATGAAAATTGGAATGCACTGATCCCAGAAGTTTGAGAGAATAGGCTTGATCGCTTAATTGTCCTGAGATAAAGTCATCATCTAATTGAGATGGCAATGAGCACAAAAGTAAGTAGCACAAAAGGTGGCAGGTTTTTGGCAGCCTTGAAAAATTAGAGCTGCAGAGTTTACAAAGGAGTAGGTTAGGGAGGGGAAACATGAATTGTAACTGCTCACATCAGAGAAGGAGAAGGCCGTAGCCATCACTGGTTCCACTGCTCGAAGCCTACTACCGGTCAAGGTGGGGCTTCGTGGCGTGACCATCCTGGTCCTTCCTTTGGAGAACATGGAAGGGAAGCCCCAAGCATCCCTGCAATAGTGAGGAAATAAAGTGGTGATGAAGGAGAGAAACATGCAGTTTTAGGGAAAAATAACAATCATTCAAGCCAAATAAGTGTTCACTTGCTTGTGTTTCATGAGACAATGAAAAAGAATATTTTTTCTTGAGTCACATCAGCATATCTGTCCTTATACCAAAACTTGTTATATCAAAAGGCAGCTTGGAAATCAACAGGCCTGGGACTGAGTGGGACATCCCAGTTGGTGGTTGAGGTGTATGCCTCTCCTTGAAAACATCTCCTCTCTACACAATGTTTTCACTCTTTTTGCCCTTATGGATATTATTCCAAATGTATATATCCTTATATTTTTTTAATACCAACCTAAACCACAAACTCTTGAAAAAAAATATACATAGACATTATGAGAAATTAATCTAACAAATGACATGACAAATCCTAGTTTTAGCCTGTCTCCCGAGGGAAAGCAAAAAACAGGGCATGTGTTAATTTTTCATGAACACAAATACAAATTTCCTCTTCAAAAAGCCAGAGACACACAAATGTTATGTCTGGTTATTTGATCTGACACAGTGTATACAGCCTAAAATATGCATGTGACTGTATGTATACTTTTCCAGCTGATGGCCAGATCCTCCTAGCCTGGCTAGCAGCCACACATGTCAAACAGCATGCTTCCTTATCCTGGGAAGGGCAGTCCTGCTTTGGTTCAGCCTATCACATCACAGAATAGATATCTATGGATCCATATCAGGTTGTTTACCCATGACGGAGTTCAAAAATGTATTACAAAATGAAAAACAAAAAACAAAAACAAACAGAACACATCCTTTTTGCCTTAACCCTTCTTTATACATTATATACAGTTCCTTGCAAAAGTATTCAGACCCTTGATCAATTCTTGCATTTTAGTGAATTACAAATGATGCATTGAAATTTTGTTCTGTGTAATATTTTATTTTAAAAAACGAAGCTCAAAATTGATTTTAAAATGACATTTGTTTATGTAAAAACTATTTATAAGAAATAAAGGCTTCAGAAGGTTACACACATGAAAAATACTGCCCTATCACAGACACAATTACCTTAACTGTCACATTTTCTGGATAAAATCTTCACTCTTTTTAAAGATCATTGGTCAGGCAGTGAATCTGAAGGAAAGGTGTGAATAAATGGAAGGAAAAGGTATAAATAATATCAGGATATCTGGATCTCAGTGAGCACTGTTGGATCAATATCCAGCTGCATGTCAGGAATATGACAGAACAATCCAGACACAGACCAGACTAGTGAAAATTCTGTGTTTATTGAAAACAAAACAGTCCAAGGTCAAAAAGCCAAGAGGGTCAGAACACACACAATCAATCCAAAAAAAAACACGAGGCAAAATCAGAATCCTAGTACAAGTTGACAGCAAATGCCAGAAGTTGCCATGTGGGCCACAAACAAAAACTGCCTTGTTTGGGGCATTTGGGACACTTACAATCTTGTAAATATCACCAATTGTGAGACACAGAGAAGGGAGTGAGTGCAGGTGGGTGAGGTTACTCAGCTTGGTGAATTCGGTAGCACAGAGGGAGCATGATGACTTAGGAAGGGAGATGAGGAAGTTCCAGTTAGTTAAGCAGACTGTGGCTGAAAGGGAAACAAAGAGGTACTGGTTCACCACAGCTGGGAATCACTTCATTGTCTCTATTTTGTTAAGCTGTATTTGTTTGTAGGACATGTCCATGTAAGTGTTTTGTGTTTTATGTGAGCAAGCCATAAAGAAAGCCGGTGGCCAGAAGGATGAAGGGAAGGAGTAGTTTTTGTGGGAGTACCTGGCAGGAGTGACTAGGAGACAGCTGAGACTGGATGAGGGGGGACAGCGAAACCATGCACTCCAGGCTGACCACCCATCCAGCGAAGGAGAGTGATTAAACCTGTACTTTTTGAATGGGTGTGGGACAGCTGGGGTGATGTGGCGGCTCAGTTCCCTTTCCTGTTGGCAGGTTGACAGGCTGGGGAGTAACAGAGTACATCATGTAATCAAAATACAAAAAAATGGTTAATGTCTCAAAGACTTTATTCAGATCAATGGTACTTTTCAAAAATCACATGGTTATTTGTGGGATTACATTTATACTACATATTTCTTGATACTTGCCACCACACACGTTTGCAGATGATATACTGCAATGCCTGTAACCTTTGTGCTGCTGACTGACTGCAAGCTTGTTTTGTGGAAGAGAAGCAGAACCCTGACAGAGTTGTCTGAGCAAGTGAGAGTGGATAGGATTCTTGTTTCACCCCAGTGAATGCTGGGCCATCTTGAGTGATTTCATGGAACTTGAAGTATTTCAGACCAGTCTGTGAGGACAACATCACCACATCACCATTGGACAGCACGCAACAAGCCATGCAATGGCTGCCGTTCGGGGCAATGAAGACATTGCACACATGGTAACTCCTGACATGTCAGTCAAGATTAATCGATCTGACTAAATATTTGCTATAGGACTCCTGACACAGGGGGACCATTACCAAGAGACATCCACCATTATAGAAGGAATGTTGAGGTCTGTCACTTTCTCATCTGCCAAGGCAGGTGAAGCTGCTGAGGTATGAATAGGAAAAAGGAGGCATCATTTTTGGTCAGCCTGAGAATTTCTTGTAATACTAATAATGGCTTCACCAGTAACCCACATCTGGATACATCGAAAATGAAAATTGATCCAATGGTGGTTCAAAAAGTACAAGGTTGCACATCTAGCACAAATAAAGATGAAATGAACAATTACCTAAAAATAAACAGTGTCTCAAAATAAACAGAAGTGTAACGTAAGTAATCTGTCATTTTCATATTTATCTGTGGGAAGTGCTACTGTGTTCTCCTCCTCCTCCTTTTTGGGCCCAGCACTCCTCATGGAACAGTACATACCTGTTGTGAAGCACATTCTACTTCTAACCCTGATTACAAAAAACAAATTGTTATGGAGATATTGGCTATGAATGTGTTCACATTTGATATTGTTGCACCAGCCATGACATGTGGATGCTGATATCCCTGGGCTAAGACCTGCCCAGCAGGGAAAGACTGGTGCAAGCTGAGATAGAGAGGTGTCCACACAGCTGTGTCTTCACCTAACAAGAACAGGCCACCACCACACACGCCTGCCACCTTTGCTTATTGGATGACACATATGGCCACCGCCTGGATGATTTACATGATTGGACGGAGGCTTGCAGTAATGGAACGGAGTGTGCAGATGCTGCATACAAGTTTACCACTTCAGGTGGTTATCTATCTGAGTGCAGAAAATGTCAGAAATGAAAACCACAGTCTGTCAAATAGGAATGAAATACTGTGCTGTTGAGAGCCACAGCATGAGTCATCCAGTCGGGTAGGGTGCCAAGTGACCACCATCTGCTTTTGGACACTGCAGCAGGAAACATTACACTTAACAAACCCATAGTGTAAAAAGTATTAAAGGTCATTCCATCACTTCCTGTTTCACTAGGTTATGAAAACGAGATAACATGCAAAATCCCTTTGTCACCCATCACCAAAAATAGATAAGTTAAACTCATTATGTTAGCCGGAAAACCACCATTATAACAGTTTGGAGAGTCCTTAAATACTGTGGCAGCAGGTTAACCTGCCTCTTTGGGAGTGGGTAAGTGGTTAATGGTTGTACCTGGGATTGATGAATTGATCAGGTGCAGGTGATTAGTTTGTGATGCGCGCAGCCTGGGAAGGGAATAAAAATAAGAGCTGTGTGTTTGGTGGGTCTTTTTTCGCCTGGGGTGAGACGGTGGCAGCGTGTTTGTCGGGATCAGGAGGGGGTCGTTCTTAGCTGTTAGAGCTACCAGCGATGAAGCTAGATAGCAGGGGGCAGACGTTCCAGTGGTAGGAGGTGAGGGAAGATTGCCTCCTTTAGCTTGATAAGGCCGGGGGATAAGGACGGTCACCTTTCTACAAATTGTTTCGGGCAGCTACACCGAGCCAGCAAGATGGTTCCTTTAATGAATGAATATTTTGCATTACACTGGCAAAACTTGTCTTGCTGGGGAGTCAGACAGCGCCACTAGTGCAGACCCCGGGGGAGGGTCTTGTTAGCCGGGTGAGTTAAGTTTTAATTCTTTTCCGTTAACTTTGTGTGTTTTGTTTTTTTCTTTCTGTTGCTTTTTGTATTCTGATGACAAGCTTGGCTCGGGGAGGGGATTAGGTAGGAGGCTGGAGGTGGATCTTAGTTCTGGGGTGCGCGTATCTGGGGTTGGCCCCCTGCTTCCGGGACATTTTAATGTGTGCTGTGCTGTGTATTGCGGTGGGGAGTGATGAGCGACACTTTATAGTCTATTGGGTCTCTAGTGTAGACGTGCTAATGGGCCTTGTGATGACAGTGTGTAGTGGGGACATGTTGGTGTGCCTTATAACGGCTTATAATGCTAGAAACTTAGCCCTTTTGCATGTAGGGATATTGAGGGGGGTGGGGGGTGCCTCTAGGTTACCCGCATGACGGGCTAATTATTGTGATCTGGTACTAACTACTCCTAAGATGCCAACTGTTTTGCCCCAACCTATGCATGAATTATGATGTAAAAATAAAGATTGTTTTTATTGTACAATATTTGTGTTTGTGATTGCTCGAAGCCTCTAGCTCCGGACCAGACCGGGTTATCAAAGGTGGTGGCAGCGGTTAAGCTGGCCAGTTAACATTTATTACAATACATACCGGATAAAACTCCCATGTGCACACGGAAGGCATTTAATTTGACTGGCACTTTCAGCTTAGCTTTGAGTAATGGATTTAAACAATAACCCCTTTTTTTGTCAATGTGCATCATTATGAGTTTGGCAGGCACTGAGAAAAATGAGAACTACAATGTGAAAATTGAACACATATAAATTGTGCCTAATACAAAGTCGCATCGTGTTAGCTAGATTGAAAACTCTGGCACTGCCAAAACCTCAGTTTAAAGTTGGATTTTGAATTCATTCCAGATCATTTTTCTCCAGAATCTGCAACATTATCACAATGCCTAATGGTTTAGTATAAACACTGAGTGTAAATGTTGAACAGTCACACAAGGACATGCTAAAGTGCAGTCCTATTAAAACTCAATTATGCCTCCATCTAGCAGAGATCAAATTAGAGCAAGTGGTAATTGATTGTAACGGAAATTACTTGACCACTATTTTTCTAAGCCAGAGTCTGATGCCCCCAATTTAATGGCTGCACCAGTCTTGGCAATTGTGGTTGTGATTGGTGGGCCTCTGGAGTTCTGACTTCCATATTAATTGTCTAATTATTGGATACAGATGTGCTATTGGAGATTATTAAATTAGCATGGAGATTGGATGTATTTCAATGTAGAGTCTAGAGGTTGCTACTTAAGATCACAATACTTCTTACCATGGAGCCGGCATACACATGAGGTTTGCAAAGGGTCACTGAAAGCGGCCTGAGGAAGAACATTTCAACAATTGTCATTTCCCCAGTCCTGAAAAGTTGAAGCCATGTCAGAGGAGTTTCTGGATATGCATCTTATTCATGCTTGAATGGCCGTACTCTCAGCTTATGACTTATCTGTGCACACTGACATGAGAACAGCCCTAAAAAACATGAGAAGAAAGCATATTCTTTGATCAGGCTTTCATGCAAAAGGTGGTTAAAAGTTTCCTGGGGTGTTTTTTTCTGCATTGTTCTTCCTGCTAATTGCATTCATCTATATACTATATTGCAGTCATCATTGATTTGGATAAAATTATATCTAAATATGAGGATGTTTGAATGCTCAGCTCACTGCTTTTCTGCAGGCAGGGCTTTATGGCCTTGGCCATTGTAGCATCAAATGCATTTTTTTCAGCCCCAGGGCATACTACTCATGGCAAGACTTGGACATTGAAATCATGCGCATGTACACTGTTGTGGGTCCGCTAAACTCCAGGGCATAATTGCTCTGCAGTTTGGCTTGGAAGCCACGCCTCTGACAGCCATCAGCTGTCTCTCAAAACCTAGCAAACCTCTAGATAGGATTGTTTAAATCCTAAATACAGGCCAAAACCAAAATAATTTGCACAAAACCACAGAAAACCTGTGTTTGAGTGCCCTGCTGTTCTGGCACTCCAGCCTCTTCATGAACATATAGTCATTTTGCCACATATTGGATTGGCTCTCCACGGTGGCACTAGCCAATGCATCGCACATGAGATGCACAGAAGGAGAAATGTAGAAAAAAATTCAAATGAGTCATTGCAAAACAAAATAAAACAAAACACAGGAACCAGGCTGAGCCATGCCACAGCAAAACCAACTGCTGAATGTGGTGTGTTGCCTTCCAGCCATACAGCTATATGTAGCCTTTGATTAGGCAGGTTGGACTACTTAGCCAATAGTTAGTCAGACAGCTATAGTTACAGTAAACCTGTTTGAAATGAATGGATGGAACACAGATCTTCCCAGGATGGTAAATGGCAGACTGTTGAGGATCCTCTAACATTAACACATTTACACATTTAACAATTCATAATACAATTAACAGAAAAAAGCAGGTTTTCAGGACAGGTAAAGACTGCATTCACTTTGCCATCTTGCTTATGATGAATACATGATAATGCATTCCTAACAATTTCTCTCCAGTGTAGCAGGAAAGATCACAGGAAGATAATACAGATGCGTTTGGATTACAAACAACTGAGTCGTATACTTTTCATGGCCATATTGTTCATGAAAATATACATCTTTATGTGTTTGGAAGGCATTTCTTTTGATTCTTCAGTCCAATAAACATTTAAACGAATGAATGTTTGGTTGGAGGAAATAGTTTATCACGATGCACAAAGAGGCCTTTAGAGGGCTTGGCACTGTGCTAGATATACTGTTGACAATAAGAAAAAATACAAGCTCAGAGACAGATTCATCACAGAACATTCCCTTACTATATGTACATCTCCTTACTCAAAGTTAGGCTATTCATTTGATGTTGGGGCCCATACTGTGTATGGAATATACTATACACACTTCTGTTAGCTGCATATAAATCAGATCATGTACACACCTGTAAATGCATGATATGTATGGCATGTGAGTCCATAATATGACACATATGAATAAAACACATACTTTGAAAGTTGTACAAAATACATTCATTCTTAATAGCATAGCCCTTACAATAGTAAGACATAAGGCTGTGAGTAACTGCTGGTTGGTATTATCACAGCACCATGAAGGTCACTGAAGAAAACCTGCTTAGCGCTTTAAGCCCTGAGGACCCATCTATTCAGGCTATACCTAACTCCCCCTACCCAATACCCTTCATTTCCCTTCATGTGTAATTATATATGTGGAAGTTTACTTCAGGATATGTGTTAGCATTGTGTTTAGAATTGTACAATCCCTCTGTTGTGTATATTGTGTTGCACTTACATTTTGATCCAGGCACGCACTTGCAACGTCATCATTGCATTTGGCACTGACATTTGACCTTAAATATGTGGTTAGTGGTGTCATGTTTGAGTAACTTTTCATTCCACTTTAGTAAATGCACTTTGTAACAGTAATAATGTAATGTAATGTAATGAAGTGCTCTGAACTACTGCCTGGTTCAGAGAAGTACAGAACCCAAGTCTATTGGATAAAACCAGTCAGGCTTGCACTACATACAGCCCATTCTGGTAAGCTACTATTCTGGTAAGTCAACTGTATTTGCTTGTATATCCTCACAAGATAAAATACATATATGTTGCTGAGCTGGCAATATTGAACTGCAAAGAAACACCATTTAACTGAGCAGTTCATGGGGTCATTCTGGTTCATTTATAAGGTCAGGCATGCCTGCTGCTCCGTGCTATACCACTATCCACTCTATCCACTCTCCAAATGCATATTCTACAATAAAAGAAATAATGTGGCCCTGCTTCCTGGTTCAAATGAATAATGTTTTGACCAATTGACCAGCTTATAGGATGAGGTGGACACAATGTTTTTCAATTTTGTCACAATATTCTGGTGATTCTTAGTCATATTTTGTACCACACCTCTCAGTGCTGATCTGAGATATTTCAAAGCCATTGTGTTTGGTAATGGACCAAACCCTTTTTTCCTCAGTTGGAGATTATGCCAGTTTGGAATGGCTTCCAATCAGTTATCTACCCCTCCAGCTGCACCACTCAAACTCAGGATCCAATTGTGGGGCCGGTAGGCCAGCGTGTGATTTCAGTGGTATATTAGGGGGTTTAAAAACTCTCTGTGAGCTTCATCAGTTTCTGTACAAAGCGCAGTCTGAGGCAGTGGGGGCCCCAGCCTGCGGGCACGCAGCGCAGTGTGCTCAGCAGGGACTGAGCAATCCCCTGGTCCCTTTCATACCGCCAGCTAAACCTCATCCCAGCTATTTAAGAGCCAACAACAGAGGGACGTTAAGATGTCACTGTCACACGGAGCTTATTAACCCAAATTTCTTTCGGATCGAGGAACATGTTTTGCACACTAGAAAAACTTTTTTTCAGTGTGAGGATTAACAGGATGGGTGATGTGTCAGCTATTCTTCAAAAGGCTTTACAGAATCCATTTTGGACCCATCCCCTTTTAATAAGCCTTGTCCCTTATTAGACTGTTAAGCAAGAGTTTTGCATTATTATTCATACATACGTTCACACAGTTTTTATATACACACATGCATGAATGCATCCATGTATAAACATAGACATATATAAACACATATAGTCCAGCTCCTGATAACCGCATGTGCTCATGGGCGAAATGATGTTACGCACTTAACAGGAATATGTCTTTAGCAGAAGTAAGTAATGCCAGGGGAATTAAAAAAGGGATCAACATCGTTCTATGCAATAAAACAGAGTATGCAGTTATGCAATATGCAATTATAGAGAGTTGACCGTGCATATGTAAAGCACACATATTCTCCCTATATTGTGCATACATCAGATGGCACCAAATATGCTAGTGTGTGTGTGTGTGTGTGTGAAGAGGGAGAAATAGTGAGATATATACAGACAGTTCCACTGACACACATGCTACCTCACACACACAGATACTATATATTCTCATTCTCGTAGCGGCAGAACACACACCATTACTGTGCAAAATAATACATGTTTCTGCATATGTATTTGCAAATCGGACTCATGGACAGAAAGTTATATATGCAGATCCCAATTCTTTGTATTTGCTGTAAAATGCATTTATTTGGTAAATATTATTGGGTGTACTGTCAGAATCAGACTTTAGGCTGTGTTCACACATAGCGTCTTTTTTGATGAAAAACGCTGGCCAGAGCATAGAAACTCCTATGATCTGTCCAATTTGACTCCAAACGGCATCTTTATGATGAATGTTATGATTCCGTTTAACGGTCATGTTGTTCACTGTGCTCAGAAACTAGCACTTCACCGCTACCTTCTCCATCTCCGCCTGTGATTGGTCAGCTGTCAAAAAAGCGCTTGATGTAGGGCGTTTTTTCTGAGAAGTTAAACTTTTTTCAACTGAAAAAACTAAATTTTTCTCCCTTAGCTGCAGAAAAAGATGTCGGCGACAGCGTTAAAAAACCGCTCAGGACGTTTTTGAAAACACGGTCTACTCCATAGGATTATTATGTAAAACAGACGCTGACAGCTTCAAAAAAAGACGCTACGTGTGAACACAGCCTTATTGGCCAAGTATGGTTTTACACATACAAGAAATTTGACTCCAGTTCCAATTGTCTCTTATAGTGCGTTCACACAATGATTTACAAGGTGACAACAGCAAATACCATCCAACTGTCAGGGCTCCGCCCCCCTAGCTGTGGTGTTTTTGTTTTTTCCCTGTCCATGTGCTTTTTGTTTTTCCTTGTGTTCCAGCCCCGCCCCGCTCCCCGCCTGGTCCCCGCCCTCCTGATTGCCCCATTACCTTCACCTGCCTGCCTACCCACCTGCATCCCATCTCCTCATCAGCCCAGCCCTATTTCTACCCTGCTTGTTCCTGTCTTGTTTGCCAGTTTGTCTCAGCGTTTTCGTACCTGTTTCGTTCCCGCAGTTTTTTTGGATTTCTGTATTCTCCGTGCCTGACTCTGCCTGCCCTTCGTCTTCGTTTTCTGCCTGCCGTTTTGTCCCTTTGCCTGATCGTTTGCCTGCCCGGTTCCTGATCCTGCCTGCTTCTGTTATTGACCCTGCTTTTGTCCACGGACTGCCTTCCGGTTTTCGACCCTGCCTGCTTTTGGTTTCGCTACGTTCCTGCCATCATTAATAACCCTGCCTCAACCTGAAGCTCTCTTGGTCTGCGACTGAGTCCCTGCCTGAGTCCTTACACCAACAGTAGTTGTACAACAAACAACAAGAGTAGTGCAGGACACATACATGGAATGGCATAAGGATGGAATGAATTAGGTATATAACAAATAAATATGAACAGATACTGTACAATAAGTTGAAGTGTTGGGCCTGTTCAACAATTTGTTATGGACAGCTATTGTACCGTGTTATATACAACTATGTAACAATACGGTGTTATATAATACTATGTAGCCCAATATGGTCCTAGCTGTCTTATTTGTGTTTATGTTCCTCCATGTTAGTGCTGGGTGGATGATCTTATAAGTATGCTAATATGCTTGCTTTCCATGTAATGGTGCAGTGTATAGTTTAATTTAGCTGTATTTAATATCATGCTACATAGCAAGGACTATGTTTGACACAAGAGAAGATGGAAGATTGTGGTCTGTTCAATATGAAATCAGAGCCAGTTATTCTTAGGTTTGTGAGTATTTACTATATTTACTGTATTTACATGAAGGCCCTACAGTTGTTTTCTTAAAACCAAAAAGCACGGTACAGATGCAAATGCCAGTATCTGATTGTAATCTAATTAGTAATGAAATTAAATAATATACTTATGATATAACATAATCTTGCACTTCCATGCAGAAAACACTGTGAAATCAAATACATAACTATAGAATCATTTTTCAAAAAAGGGATCATAAAATAAACTTGCTGTGAAGAAATGCCTCATGCCATAAATCATTTTTCTTTTGTGCATAAGATAATCAACCTGTCATTTCCATTTTACTGAAAATGGACAAGAAAAAATATTGAACTTATTGACGAATAATTACCATTGCTGACTTGAACAACTGAATTTAATTTTACTAACTGAAAATGACCTCAGAAAGGGTAAGCTATATGTTAACATGTACAGCAGGGTTCAGTGACATTGAGCATATGGAGCGAGTGTGTATGTGTGTGTGCATGTGTAATTGTATGTGTTTGTGCGTAACAATGACAATAATGTGTGTGTGGCTCAAAAAATGTACAGTAACTGGACTTGAGCTCAGATGAATTCAATTCAAATGAACATGAACTTCAGATGGATGGTGGTACAGACATCACTGCAAAGCTTTTATTCTTGGGTGTATGAAATGGCTGCCCTTGTGAACAAAACACCCATGCTGGCAGTTATCTATACTTCAAAGCAAAACAATAGGCCTACTTTGTGTACATCAGAAGGAGTTATGAACACAGGTTTGCAGTCTCCACTGGGTTAAGTGCACAGAGGACAGGGTGCAATCTGAGCCATGTACATGAGCCAAGACGGAGGATGTCAGCGGGTTGACCGCTACAGGAAATCAGTGTGCGCAACCCAAGCACATAACGCATTTCAGGAGCCTTCCTGCCTTTATCTCTGTGGCATTGGGTGATCGCAAATGAAATTTCCAGCAAGTGTGGTTCATAAATCAAGTGCTCACAAATGTATTCCCCTCCAACCCCCAGAATGAAGATGTACTAAAATTGATTTGGTCTGATATAACCTATATCGCAGCCTGATGCCCTGTTGTCAGAGGAGTGAAAAAGTTTTATTGCACGCCGAACGTGAAGTGCTGTGTAATGCACCGGTGCTGTGGTCATGAAGTGCCGCTTCACTGCAGTCGCTGTCTGCTCTCATCAGCTCGACACAGCTGAGCAATGCCCTGTGACCTCAAGCATGGAGTATGCCTTCAATCCCCATGTTTCGCCAAAATGCTCATTCCTCATTTAGTGTATTTTTCATGTGTTCTGCTCAGGAGAAAGCAGTTGAAATCATGACAAAAAACACTTTGCATTGTTCCAGTGTCACTCCATTCATTGGAAAAATGATACGGCGCAATGAAATCCTTAGCAGGCAAATGTTTTTAATTTAAAAGTTCAGCTATTTTTTTTGTTTGCTTCATGAATGAATTGACCCACTACCTAATTTCATATAATTAATGATTGTTGATGAGTTATTTCTCATAATTACCTTCTCTCTTATTATTTCTTACATAAGTTTATCCCTGCCATAGAAAAGGCAATCAATTGATGGGAAAAATTGATAGATTCCTGAGTTGGTGCCTCATAACAAATGCCTTGGAGAGGCATTGTTCAGCCCAGAAAAACTAAATATGGATTATACTTTCCATGAATCCATACACTCCATACACTTTAATCCATGAGTAAACTATTCAAACCTAAACCTATTCATAAATCACCCCCATCTATTCAAAGATTCCCATACAAATATTTTTAGCAGAATATTCGAATATTAGGATATTTTTTACAAAATTACAATATTACAATATTAGAATATTTTTAGCTGAATCAGTATATTTAAAAGATGTGAATTATTGCTGTTTCATTTTATTGAGATGTCTGGTTTGCATTAATATGTTGTAAATATATTTGCAATAAATTCATGGGCTGTGTTGGCTGACAGTATGATGACACAGTATAATACCATAGTAGGAGACAGGCCAGAATCATGTAGTGGATTTTATGAATTTTGTAGAGTTTAAAGAGTTACAGTTTGGAGGAGCCATTTAATCCTCATGAACAAATCCACTGCAACATTTGACCTAGCAGTCCCTCCCTCGCCTCCTGCTAAAGTCTTACCAACTCTGTTTTCCCACCATTTTCCCCCTGAGCTATTTTATCTGTCAATGCCATGATTTTTCATGAATTCAGCCAGGCTAGTGCTAGTGCTGGAGTGCAAAGTTTCAAAATATTCAATTATTCTCATTTGTCCAGAATGTCAAAAGCAGCACTTGACTTCAATTTCAATTGCATTCAAAGTTCAATTAACTGAAACCTGTAAAACATCAAGTTTTAAACCTTCTTTATTTCTCAGTGAATGGACCACAGCATAAATGTGGAGATGCATAAAGCAATTCACCATATTGCCAGGTAAGTAAGTCAGGTGAGCACCAATGGATTTGGTCACTTAAGAAGATTTGTGTCTATAGGGTTTCACACTTCCTTGAGTGACAAGTGGGGTATGATCTCATTGACAGGATGTGCCTTTTGGAAATCACAGGAGAATAATTTAGAAAATAGATCTATCTGGGAAGACTCCATCTGAAGTGTTGTTTTTCACTTGCTCCACCAAGATTAAGGCATGTCTCCTGAGATTACTGATTACTGGGCTCTGGATAGTGTCTGTAGTTTGCAGCTGCAACATAGACTATAACAATTATTAGTTATCATTGGCCTGCAGGGTAAAGCAGAAGAGCTACTGTACCATGATCAATTAGTGTCTTTCTTTACATAAAGGGACTGCTGCATTAGCTTGTGAAAGTCATTCATTTGTGACCCCTGCCCATCAACTATCAAAATTTCACATCTCAATGTTCCTCGCCAAGGTTCTCATGTTTATTGCACAGCGAAGCTCAGTAGATTTCCCAAATGGCGGTGTCTTTCACCGGGCCCTGGAAGGAGCGGGGGTATGCCTGGGAGCCTTCTGGAGGGAGATGGGGAAGAGGGTCAGTCAGGTTTTAATGATGCTTCTCCATAGCATCAGTGCAGCAGCAGTTGCTCCTCTGTTTGGGCCTGGAGCACACACAATGCTATTCATATCAGACATGCATCTCTGTCCCATCCAGGTGTGTTTCTGGGCCCAGAAAGGTGAACGCAAGGTTGCCTAGCCAAATCTAACTGGAGGTCATACTTTTGCATCCCAGCTGTGCTCAGGGAAAACATGTTACTTTTTGAAAAGACAGGATATCAATCATAGCATTTTTTAAGTTTGAATGTTTTGGTGAAGATTAGTTGATTTATCTTGTGCAGATATTCCCTTTGCAAATATCACACAAGCATGTTTTTGAACTGTTCTCTAAAAATAGCAATGCCCACTGGAAGCGTTGGTAAATAAATATTTAAAGGGTAGATTTAGGAGCAGTATTATCTTTTAAAAATCTATTCAGTTTTGATTAGACTTGCCCCCACCTTCACTTCACAACTGAAATAGAATTTTTTTTCTGAAAAATGTACTGCATAAAAATATGTTGTAAAATATACACATTCAAACCCATATCAAATCAAAGGAGGTGAAAACCAAGGTCCTTGTGTGCTCCCATATCTGCTGTTAGCTGTGGGGGTATTATTTTGCACAGAATTCAGTGAAATGTGTGGGGAAAGAAAATTTATAGTGCTGCAGAGTCACCTGTGGTCCCATCCATGCTGTGTTACAGATAGTACAGTCACACTTCCAGATCTTTGTTCCATTTATGTAATGCCACATATTGTGTTCTTCTCCAACACAGGTAGGGATTGGAATGAATACACTATACAGTGGGTTACCAACAAATGTACAAACTTCCTTGTCAGCATGATTTAACCATCTCAATGTTATCACTGACTTTCCATCAGTGTCAATATCAAAACTAGGGGCAAGCCATAGTGCATTACATGCCCAGCCTTAAAGACATAGTTTAGCATTTTCCCTAAAGGCCAAATCACATGAATTGGCACTGACTTTCAGGCTGCAAGAAGGTGTCGCTCCTGGAGTTTAAGCAGGGGCAGTGATGTGCACTTGCCCTGCCCATTGTCTGCCAGAAGCTAAAACTAGATGAACGTATTTCAATTTCAGACATGACATGAGTGACCAGATGGCTGCCGACTGAACATTTCCACCTTTAGCAGCTTTTCCTCAACACTGTGGCTATTGCAGCTTTTGAAGCAATCATTCCCCAGCATGCTTGACAACCCACAAATGCTTACATCACAACCACAAGGTGCGTAAGTGTTTTAATCTCACGTGAACCCTGCTGCAATAGTTATTTGAGACATTACCCTTGTTGTAGTTTGGCTAAAACCCTGATAATGTGGAACTTGGTTAACAACACTTATGACACTTCTTTGTTGGTTAAGGATGGATGCCTGGACTGAGCTGACCAGAATGGCCCCTAATGATTCATCCTGTGAAGATGAAAATTTAAAAGCATGTCTATTTAAAGTATGAAAAAGGACAAAGGACATGATCAAATGTAAATCCTGGATGGGTGTGGTCATTTCTTATAACATTTGAAATAAAATTGAAAGGTTAACTAGCTACAGCCATTGTTTTTATGACCAAAACAAGTCAAATGTTTGTTGCAGTTGGGATCAGATGTAGAAACATGTCTATAGACTAAGCTATGGACTGATTGTTGTACCACAACAAATCAACAACATTTACATTTTGTCGGGGCTCAGGCAGGGACTCAGGCGCGGACCACGGGAGCGTCGGGTTCCGAGCGTCTTTAACGGAATCGTCAGGCAGATCGCTAATCCGAAAACAAGCAGGGTCGAAAACCGGGAGACAGTCCGTGGACAGAGCGAGGATCGGGAAATCGGAGCAGGCAAAGTCGGGGAACCGGACAGGCAGGCAATCAAGCGAACGAGGCAAGGAGGCAGGCAAAAACGAGGTCAGGGTACAAGCAGGGTCGAAAAACGGGAAACAGGCAGACAGAAGCATAAAGCAAACGCGGGGACGAAACAGGCGAAAAACACTGTGACGAACTAGCAACAGGACAGGGAAAAGCAGGGAACATATAGGGCAGGGCAGACGAGGGGATGGAAAGCAGGTGTGCAGGCAATCAGGCGGGCGGAGACCGGGCGGGGAGCGGGGCAGGAAAAACACAAGGAAAACAAAAGCACGACAGCTAAGGAGGCGGAGCACTGACAGTACCCCCCCCCTCTACGGACGCCCCCAGGCGTCCTAGCGGGTGCGCCAGGATGCCGGCGGTGGAAGTCCCTGATGAGGGCAGGATCCAGGATGTCCCTGGCAGGGACCCAACACCTCTCCTCGGGGCCGTAGCCCTCCCAGTCAACCAGGTACTGGAGTCCGCGCCCCCGTCGCCTAACCTTAAGCAGGCGGCGCACAGTGTATGCTTTTGTCCCGTCGATCAGGCGAGGAGGTGGAGGAGCCCGCGGAGCCGGGCAGAGGGGGCTACGGACGACGGGCTTGATCCTGGAGACGTGGAAGGTGGGATGTATGCGGCGGAGAGAGAGCGGTAGCTTAAGGCGGACCGCCGCGGGACCGATCACCTTGGCAATAGGGAACGGCCCGATGAAGCGAGGAGTGAGCTTGCGGGAGTCTGTCCTGAGGGGAAGATCCCTAGTGGAGAGCCACACCCGCTGACCCAGGCGATAGCGGGGGGCTTTGGAGCGGCGGCGGTCGGCGAAGCGCTTAGTCTGGGCTGAGGCTCGCAGCAGGGCGAGCCGCGCACGCCTCCAGGTGCGGTGACATCGCCGGATGAATGCAGCCGCTGAGGGGACGCCGACCTCCTCCTCCTGGGCTGGGAACAGGGGGGACTGGTAACCTAGACAGCACTGAAAGGGAGACAGTCCCGACGACGACGAGGGCAGGGAGTTGATGGCGTATTCCACCCATGGCAGTTGCTGGCTCCATGCTGACGGCTCTTGGGAGGTGAGACACCGCAGCACAGTCTCCAGTTGCTGGTTCGCCCGCTCGGCTTGGCCGTTGGACTGGGGGTGGAACCCGGACGACAAACTGACCGTGGCGCCCAGCAGCCTGCAAAAAGCCCTCCAGAAGTGAGAGGTGAACTGGGGACCCCGATCAGACACCACGTCAGTGGGCAGCCCGTGCAGCCTGAACACGTGGTGTACGAGCAGTTGGGCGGTTTCTCTGGCAGAGGGGAGTTTGGGGAGTGGAACGAAGTGGACGGACTTGGAAAACCGGTCAACGATGGTGAGGATGGTGGTGTTACCATCAGATGGGGGCAGACCGGTGACGTAATCCAGCGCAATGTGGGACCAGGGTCGTCGGGGAACCGGCAGGGGTTGCAGCAGACCAGCAGGCGGCTGGTTAGGCGTCTTGTTCCGGGCGCAGACTGAGCAGGCAGAAACAAAGCTGCGGACGTCCTCTTTAATGGTGGGCCACCAGAACCGCCGACTGATGAACACCGCTGTACGTCGGGCGCCGGGATGGCAGGCGAGTCTGGACGAGTGTCCCCATTGCAGGACCTGGGATCGGACAGAACGAGGAACGAAGAGGCGATTAGGGGGACAGGAGCTAGGACCCGGTTTGGTCCGGAGAGCGGCGTGGACGATGGTCTCGATGTCCCATTGCGCCGCTGCGACCACACATCGGGCAGGCAAAATGGTGCTGGGTTCCTGGATCTCGTCTGCTGGCGCGAACAGGCGAGACAGAGCATCGGGTTTCCCATTCTTGGTTCCCGGTCGGTAGGACAGAGTGAAGTCGAACCGGGAAAACAGCAGGGACCAGCGGGCCTGTCGGGGGTTCAGACGCTTAGCCGACCTGATGTATTCCAGGTTCTTATGATCGGTCCACACCAGGAACGGCGTCTTCGCCCCCTCCAGCCAATGCCTCCACTCCTCCAGCGCCAGTTTAACAGCGAGTAGCTCCCGGTCACCGATGTCGTAATTACGCTCAGAGGGTGAAAGACGGTGGGAGTAGTAAGCACATGGGCGGAGCTTGTTGTCGGAAGCGGAGCGTTGTGAAAGGACGGCCCCCACTCCCACGTCCGAGGCGTCCACCTCCACGACGAACTGTCGGGCAGGATCGGGCTGGGTTAGAATGGGCGCTGAGGTGAAGCGGCCCTTCAGGTTGCGGAATGCCTCCTCGGCTCCCGGGGACCAGGTAAAAGCCCTATTGACAGATGTCAAAGCAGTGAGGGGAGCCGCTACCGTGCTGTAATTCCGAATGAAGCGGCGGTAAAAATTTGCAAAGCCGAGGAAGCGCTGCAGCTCTCGACGGGAAGTGGGGCGAGGCCACTCCTCTACTGCTCGCACTTTCTGCCGGTCCATTTGGATCTCTCCCGCTGTGATCACGAAACCCAGGAAGGAGACGGTCTTCCGATGGAATTCGCATTTCTCCGCTTTGACATACAGGTGATTCTCCAGCAGGCGCTGGAGAACCCGACGGACATGCTGAACGTGTTCGGACAGGGAGCGGGAGAAGATGAGTATGTCGTCCAGGTAAACGAAGACAAACCGGTTCAGCATGTCCCGGAGCACATCGTTTACCAGAGACTGAAACACAGCTGGGGAATTCATTAACCCGAACGGCATGACCAAATATTCATAGTGCCCGGATGGAGTGTTGAATGCAGTCTTCCACTCGTCTCCCTCACGGATACGGACCAGGTGGTAAGCGTTGCGGAGGTCGAGTTTGGTGAAGACGGTGGCCCCTTGCAACGACTCAAAAGCAGCGGACAGGAGCGGTAGGGGGTAACGATTCTTAACGGTAATGGCATTGAGACCCCGGTAATCAATGCAGGGACGGAGAGAGCCGTCCTTCTTACCGACGAAGAAAAACCCGGCCCCGGCAGGCGAAGAGGACGGGCGGATGATCCCGGCGGCTAGGGACTCCCGGATGTAGCGATCCATGGCCTTCCTCTCCGGCGGAGACAGGGAGTACAGGCGCCCCCTCGGGGGTGAGGAGCTGGGCAGGAGATCAATCGCACAGTCGTAGGGGCGATGCGGAGGAAGCGAGGTGGCGCGGGACTTACTGAAGACTGGCTTCAAGTCCAGGTACTCCAGCGGCACTGCTGACAGGTCCGGGAATTCCTCGGGTGCGGCGGCGTCAGGTGACACCGGAGTCAGAGCATCGCGAAGACAGTGGGAATGGCAGAACGGGCTCCAACCCAGAATCTTGTTGCCCTGCCAGTCAACGTGGGGGTTGTGCTGAGCTAGCCAGGGATGGCCCAGGACCACGGAAGCTTGTGGGGTGTCTAGCACGTGCAACACGATCTCTTCGCGATGGTTGCCGGAGATGAGGAAGCTCACAGGGGGGGTAGCGTGGGTGATGCGGACCAGAGGGGCCCCGGTGATGGCGTGGGCTTCTAGCGGCGAGTGCAGCGGGATACGGGGCAGCTGCAATCGGGCCGCCAAGCCGGCATCAATGAAACTCCCGTCGGCCCCCGAATCGATTAAAACAGAGACAGCATGGGAACGACCCCTGATGAGCAGAGTGGCCGAAAACAGAGGGCGGATCTCAGGGGACTGGTTTAAAGGGGTCACGCTCACCTGTACTCCCCCTGCTACGGGTGAGCGCTGGCTTTTAACGGGGCAGGTCGCCACGAAATGCCCTGGCTGACCGCAGTACAGGCAGGCTCCGGCGCTAATCCTCCTCTGTCGCTCGGCAGGGGACAGGCGAGTCATGCGAGTGCGGTCTACTTGCATCGGCTCCGGGGAAGTAGGCGGCAGAATGGCGGGGCTACGCGCAACCGGTGCGGGCAGTTCTTCGAAGGGGCTCAGCAATCCACTGGCTCCTCTCTCCCGGCACCGCTGCGACAGGCGCTGGTCGACACGGATGGCCAGATCCACCAGGGCGTCAAAGCTGGCCGGCAGTTCCCGAGTGGCCAGCTCGTCCTTGATGGACTCCGAAAGGCCGTGAAGAAAGGCGTCGTACTGCGCCGCTGTATTCCAGCCACTGGTGGCAGCGAGAGTGCGAAAGTCTATCACAAAATCCGACACTGACCGGCGCCCCTGGCGAATCCTGAGCATCTCCCTTGCAGCCTCGCGACCGTGTCTGGATCGGTCGAAGACCCTCCTCATCTCCTCAGCAAAGGCTGTGAAGGAATGGCAGAAAGAAACGCCGGCGTCCCAGACCGCAGTGCCCCACTCCCTGGCACGTCCCGTCAGCAGGGTAATGACGTAAGCGATCTTCGCCCGGTCCGTGGGAAACGTGGAGGGCTGCAGTTCGAAAACCAGGGAGCACTGGGAGAGGAACGACCGACAGGTTCCTGGATCCCCCGCGTATGACTCGGGAGGAGGCAGACGGGGCTCCCGGCTCGGGGGTACTGGTGAAACTGGTGGGGGAGCTACCGCAGGCGGCGAGAGGCAATTACCCTGGCTCAGCTGCAACTGTTGCAGCTGGGACGTGACGCTGGCGAGGCTGGCAGCGAGGCCCTCCAGGGACCGGCCGATGGTTCCCAGCTGGGATTGGTGCCCCCCCAACAACGCGCCCTGCAGCTCCAGTGCAGCCCGCAGCTGGGGTAGGTCCGCTGAGTCCATGGTGGCTAGTTCGTACTGTCGGGGCTCAGGCAGGGACTCAGGCGCGGACCACGGGAGCGTCGGGTTCCGAGCGTCTTTAACGGAATCGTCAGGCAGATCGCTAATCCGAAAACAAGCAGGGTCGAAAACCGGGAGACAGTCCGTGGACAGAGCGAGGATCGGGAAATCGGAGCAGGCAAAGTCGGGGAACCGGACAGGCAGGCAATCAAGCGAACGAGGCAAGGAGGCAGGCAAAAACGAGGTCAGGGTACAAGCAGGGTCGAAAAACGGGAAACAGGCAGACAGAAGCATAAAGCAAACGCGGGGACAAAACAGGCGAAAAACACTGTGACGAACTAGCAACAGGACAGGGAAAAGCAGGGAACATATAGGGCAGGGCAGACGAGGGGATGGAAAGCAGGTGTGCAGGCAATCAGGCGGGCGGAGACCGGGCGGGGAGCGGGGCAGGAAAAACACAAGGAAAACAAAAGCACGACAGCTAAGGAGGCGGAGCACTGACACATTTATTCATTTGGCAGACGCTTTTATCCAAAGCGACTTACATAGGTTACAGTTCTTGACAATGTTATCCATTTATACAGCTGGATATTTACTGAGGCAATTGTGGGTTAAGTACCTTGCCCAAGGGTACAGCAGCAGTGTCCCAGCGGGGATTGAACTGGCAACCTTTTGGTTACAAGTCTTGCTCCTTAACCACTATGCTACACTGCCACCCAAATGGTACAGTTGTGAGAAGTTTCTGAACCCTTTGAAATTACCTGCATTCCTGCATTAACTGCAGATATTAATTGAAGATATGGTTTGATCTTCATCTAATTAAACAAATAACACACAAACAATTTGTTGAACACATGAAACTGTACTGCTACTGTACCTGTAATTTCCACAAATAACTTTTTGTGGCCATAGTCACTAGTCAGAGGTCTGAAAAAAATGTGACCATCGCCACAGTCACCTCCACATTCACATATCCAGTCTAACATACTCTATATGGTGTGTTTCACATACTGAGTTTTACAAGTTTACAGGTTAATTGATATTTCTGTGAAAGGAAGCGAATGAAAATGTGTTATTGTTCACTGGTGAATAAACAGTATACTCAAAAAATATTGGAGCCAATTTGTTTTTTCTGTATAATGTTGCTCAGTGCATCAGTCTGTCCTTAAATATTAGTAGCTGTCAGTATGAAGTATGCCGAAAAGTGCGAGAACACTATGATGGTCTGCACCCTCTAATAGCTTTCCTCAAACTGCCTCAGTAGAGACTGTCTGCAACATATATCTCAAATGCTCATGTGTAAAAATCTAAAGCTTTTTGTAAAGCTTTTGTAAATGCTTATGGTAACATGAATGGGATATTCCATTTCCTGGGTCCATTCATGTGACCCACTTCGCGTCTCTATGAGCAATCAAAATCATGTGTAAATATGGGAGTAAGTAATTTATTTCTCTGTGTTTACATTTACATTTACATTTATTTATTTAGCAGACGCTTTTATCCAAAGCGACTTACAAAAGTGCATACAGTAGGTGTTTCTTTCCATATGAGTCGTGGCAACGACATCATTGCCCTTAACTATATTTATAAACAAGTGGTTCAATGGGACCAAAAGGGTTTTACTATACAATAAATTACCAGGGTGTCTCAGGTGATCCAACATTCAAGACAGCAAACAGACATGCTCCTTCAACATACGACGGCAGTGCTCCAGACTATTGTGTTCTCTTGACTGCAACTTTCGCTCGATATAAGTCTATGTATGATGTATTTAATTCTTAAAAATACCTCCCTATGTCGTTGCCATCTCCCTATTTGTGTTACCATAGGCATTTACAAAATCTTTATTATAAGCAACCTGCTGGTGGCCCAAATGTGAGACTACCATTTTGCTGAACATTTAGGTCCTCTCTATCAAGTCGTGCTAGTCGTGTGATAAATTATTATGATTTTATACGATTTCATTGCCCTTTTAGCAAGTGTACAGTAAGGAACTACAATACGTGAATAAAACACTGAAATAAAAATATTTGTTGTAATGTATTAATTAGGTCATTATCAGCCTATAATTGTTGTCAGCATGATCATGATCATCATTATTATATTAGCTAGCTATTCATATTAATTCACCTAGTAAATCAACAGAGATTAACTGGCTAGTTAGCTTGCTAACTGGTTTGAAGCTACCTAGATAGCTGCTACTTGTGGCGGGTGGGACCCGTAATGGGTGCTCGTGATAGGCTCGTCTTTCGTTCAAAAGAGGGAACGGGAAACAGGCACCTGAGAGGACGACTTTTGGGTCCTACCTGTTCTGTTTCCGGCTGTCTTTCTCCGTATCTGATACCTCAGGTGGACGCTGTTGTGGCTGTGGGCATCTCTCACGTAGTGAGGTAGGCTTACACTATGGGATTGTATGCGCGTTTTTATGTTAATGTTGCGTTAAAATAGACTGACTCCGCTCTTTGTCGGATTATGTACAGGTAGGGGCAAGACCAGATAGGCTGCCCCGCGGGAGCAAGGGGCATTTGTTCCGTACTGTGATGGGATAGGTATGGTTGCGTATGGGCTGGAATCATGTTTATCAATTGTCTCCAACATTCTAATGTGTTTTTTATACACAAGTTGCCTCTACTCGTAGGGTGGTAGGTGTATTCTTTGAGAAATTTACTTGAATTCTTAGTAGGAATGCTCTCGAATGGCTCATAGTTGTTTAACTGTGTGTGCTTTTTTTTCTTTTAGATTCCCTGTTTGCGGTTGTTGAGCCTCTGTTCTTTGTTAGTTTTCTGTTTGGCGTCCTGGTCGCGGGGCATGTGTATGTGCTGCTCTCTCCTTTTTTTTTTTTTTTTTCCTTTTGATTTGAGACCGGTGTTAGCCCGGTGTGTGGGTTATCGGCTTAACTAGCTGGCCAGCTGGTCTGTGTTTAACTCGTCCTGTTGTAATCATTTGTGTAGCGCTAGCTGGCTGGCTAGTTCCTTTTTTTTTGTTTTGTTTCTATCTTTTCTTCACTTGTATGCAACCATCTGCCTTTTCCTCCCCCAAGCCAGCAAAGGTGAGGGCAAGGTCCTGGGGTGCAGGGACCCTTTTTGCTTTTGAGTTCTTGTAAATTGCACGGGTCACCGCGAGCTTCGCGTGGAGTGCTTTTATCATTGAAGTGTGTAGTGTGATATACGAATTCTCTAAGATTGCGGTGGTAGTTGCTCTGTGAGTACGATATAGATCTTATTGAATGTCACGTGTGTATTTGGCTCAGCGTTACCTCCCTGTGCTCTCGACTGCACTGGCTTAGCCTGGGGAAAGCTAACTTGGGGTAGGCCTACCCTTTTTACTAATACTGTATTTTATGAATTTGGGAAGAATAAAGAATATTTTTGATAGCGTTTTTGTGTATTCTTGGGAATTCTCCTCCAGACATAATTGGGAACCGAGGGTGGCGTGGTTGGGGTTTCTTTGGGGTGGTAACATACTTTTCATTCGTGCGCGCTGTCCAATGGACCTCTCTTGCCAGGTACTTTCATTCTCTCTCGTAAGCAACTTTCATTCGCGTGCGCTGACCATTGGACGTGCCACTAGAGGGCTTCAGTCCCCCTCGCAGGGTTCAATTGCGCTCTCGCGCAAAAAGCGTTCGTTCCCCCTCACGTTTTTCACACGACTTGTCCACAATGGCACCTCATACAGCTGATATAAAATCAAAGCCTCAAAGCTGGAGATTGCAAGCACAATTGCAATTGTTAGAGGTTTTGAATTGTGCATAAGACTCCTGGGTGGGTGTGATGGGAACGCTGAAAATGACAAATTTTGCTTACAAGCTGCTGCATGGAAGCATCGCAGTGACCCTCAGAATTAATCCATCTCCTTCTCACGTATGCGGATGTGAAAAGTAGCCGCATTTGACTTACAATTAGAAAAATGAAATTGATTTTCTTCATAAAGGATTCTCCTTTGATCTTGATCTTCCACCTCTCTGTTGCTGCCTGGTGTAGGCCAGGCTTTTGCATACAGTTTTCTCTTTTCAGGTGTTATATCTTAGCATATATTCTTGTCAAAGGACCTCTAAGCAAAAATTAACAAACATTACCATTCCCATGTCTCTTAGAATTCAGCTGCTATTGTGCTTCAATTTGTCAAATCTCCAATTAAAACTGTTCCTCCGGGTAGCTAATGACACCTACTATAATTAGTCAACTGGCACATTCTACTTGGCCGATTGATTAGAATTCAACTAAAAATCATCAAAGGCTTCAGCTTTTTCCCATGTCTTTTTTGTAGTGGGGTTTTGTCTTCTGAGGAACAGGAAATCATTTTTTGATCTTTCACCTACGTCATTCCAGGCAATTGTGTTGAATTATTTATTCATTAAGCTTTAAAAGTGACATAACATTAGAGTTGGCCTTTTCCATGGCTGAATATCTAAGTTTGTCTACAATTGTCAGGACCTCTAAATAAAAGTGTTGCAATGACAACTCAGCAAAAGCATATTGTAAAATTTTCAGTTTATTGTGCAATAATAAAAACACTGAGGGCATTGAATCTAGAATTCTTTCACCTGCACAGATAATCCAAGACAGATTTGGCTTTCAGTTTTCAGGACCTGAAGAGTACCTCATTTGCATTATCCAAAAAATCTTTGCATATACTGTACATTGTGGTAATTTGATTTAATTTCAGGTTGGTTCCAGGTGAGAGATCAGTGTGAGGTACCTTGAGCAAGGCATTTAATCTGGACTAATCAAAAAAATAGGACTTCCTGTAAAAATTTAACCAGCATAAACCAACCCCGGATTAGAGTATCCATTGAGCAAATTGATCATGTAATAATGGAAGCTGGGAGGCTGGCCTCAAAAAGGAATATCCCTTACTGTTGCACAGAAGGTCCCTTTATCAAAATAAAAGCCCTGACCCTGCTGATCTTCCTGTTGCATTTTGCTCATAGGTACATGCACTCCTAATAATTTACCTGTACCTACCTCTCCCCTGATGAACAACAGAATCTGCCCAATGCTGTCTGTCTTTTTCATTTCTTCATTCAAACAGTAGCTCAGTGGTATATCCTAAGAGCTCACATTGTCAAATACACATATGACCATAACTAAACGGTGTTTATTTCTGCATCTGTCCCCTTTAGCAGAACAGTAGAAAGATTGATGCATTTGTTACAAAGATTATGTAAAATATTTCTCCACAATTATACCACTGCAGCTTGTTTCACTTCAGTTTATATCATATAATTTTAATCAAATCAAGCTTTAGCCTGCATTCTTTGATTTTGTTAATTAGCTCAATGCCAATGTGACAGTGATGTGTGAATGGCATTAGCACCGTGGGAACATTCTTAACGGGCAACTGATCTGTTTATTAATGTTAACAGTTGTATCGCATTACTTGCGATTACCTTAACTTTGCTAAACATTTGAAAGGTTTCCAGACGCTAGACTTCACGCTGACAGAAGCGAAAGTGGATGGGAATTTCCTCTGTGCACATGACATTTATATAAACAGTGTTAACCCTAGACTTCCCACAAGAGACACATCTAAATTCACTTTACTTCACTTTTTTTTTTTTTTTTTTTCCCCCCTTTACATCCCCCCCCCCCCCCCCCCCCCCCCACTCCACTCCATCACCCCACAGGGTAAAGGGGGAGAATGTGAAACATAGCTGACAAACAGACAATTAAGGGAATACTGCCATTACTACAGACAATAAATGAATAATTAGTCTTAAAATACTTTATCAAGTGATTTTATGCACATCCAACAAAAGTGGCAAATTGTGCTCTAATGTATTGATTATAAAGTGATTTTGTTTACTCATTTAAGCACAGGCTTCCCAGGGGACATTTCTCCTCACCGTAAACAATGAGATCAAAATCATTCTTTTCCAAAGTCGTGAGGGTAAAAGTTTGCTGAAGACAGAAACATTTAAAGTGAAGTGAAACATTTAAAATGAAGGCAGAAAAAAAGACAAGGGTGTTATTGTTATGGAGTCTTGGTGAAAGCAGGCCCGGCCCAAACCAATTTGGCGCCCTAGGTGAAAATTTAGGTGGCGCCCCCCTTGCATCGGAGTAAATTCAACTGCTGGTGTACATACTCACAAGAAACTGAATAGCTTTGTCTTCGACATTCTTTTATTTGCGATTGCAAAATCAAAACACTTCGAACAAATTAGAAAGAAATACAATAAAAATATGAAATGAATTTTTGAAATACAATATGAATAGCTTAAATAAAGTATAAGATTTAAATAGCCACAAAATAAAGTGTAAACCAGTGGCATAAAATAAATTATAAATACAATATAAATAAGGACACAAGCACACAATAAGATATTAAAAAACAACAGTATCGGCTGTTGAGGTGGAGGAAACAGGAGGAGTGCTTGATGCTGTAGATGACCCAAGATTTGCAGGGGTGGGACTGAGAAACCTCAACAGCGCATCTGGAGAGAGAAGAGGAATATATTACACCAATCTAATAATAAATGATATGATACATAATATGACTTTAAGAATAAACTGAAATATGACAAATTAAAAATCTAAGGGATATGTGCATGATGACTATGCTGTACATGTTTAATACTTTTCTGATATGCAAATGATATAAGATTCAATTTTTGTCATTACAAGGAAATGCTGATTAGCAGAATGCAAAGAAGTAGTAAACTGCACTATAATATAGAATGTAGGAATGCTAAGGTGTGCTATAACAGGAATGATGTGCACTGTGCAGGCTTAAAACTATAGGATAAGGAATAACACGTTAGCTTTTTGATTAAGGCTAATATTGCAAGCTAAGAACGTGAGCTAACCAGTTTTCAATAAAAATGTAAACAAGTTTTATTTTAATTTTAACTCTTGCTGACCCTATAATATTTACATATTTGGAAGCTGGGTGGGAGTGCCATTTTTCATAACAGCTTTGGTCCTTCGTAACATGCCATTAGCCTAACTGAAGTTAAAACAGTTCACGCTAGCTATTTATTGATTAGCAAACCATGTTTGGTTAACAACGTGTCGTTCTCCTACCTACAAATAATGTTATGACATCATCTTTATTGTAACATTACCTCTGTCTTTCTCTTTTTTCCTCCTCTGGGCACCAGACAGTTTGGGACGTTTTGACATGTTGTTGTCCTGTCGTCGTCGTCTTGTTGTCGAGCTTGCTTTTGGGGTCAATGCGTGCCCCCCTCCCCCCTCCGCCAGCAGGTAGAGTCTAATTAGTCCGGGGGGAAGGGGGAGCATCTCAGGAAAGTAAAGTGTGATCATCATTTTTATTATTATTTTTATTCATATTTAATAGGGTTTGCTATGCAGTTAGATATTTTTGGCTCATTATCTTCCTATTAAGATATATAATACCAACTAGTTTTAAGAAGAGTTTTTTTTTTTTCTCCCCCGTTTTTGGCGCCCCCTGGATGGTCGGCGCCCTTAGCATTTGCCTATACTGCCTATGCCGCGGGCCAGCCCTGATAGCACGTCTTTTGTGTTCGCGCTGGGCGGAATGTATACCGCTGTGATGCTGATGGCTGTGAATTTAGTGCATTTTAGTGTCAGAAACTATCTTCCAAACAGTGGCTTGATACAATTTCAGTGTTGGTGCACCAGGTGTTGTTGATGTAAATACACACTCCCCCTCCCCGAGATTTAACGCCGAGGGCATGGTTCCTGTCCGCACGGAATGTTGTTAGCCCGTCCACCCGAATGGCGCTATCAGGAACAGCGGGATTTAGGCACGTCTCGGTGAAGATGAGAGCACCACAGTCTCTTACCTGATTTTTCATACTGTTGATGAAGAGCCACAGCCTCCCCTATTCCTAGGAACATACCCCCCAGTTCACCACAGATCATGTAAATATTTTGCTCACACTTCATTAAGTGTATATGGACCCACTGCAGCATTCTGCCTTGAGAACCTTTCCTCCACAGGTAATTGGAATAAGACCAGAGAGAGGCCTCATGCTTCGTTATGAGCAAGACAGCCGAGAATCAGACCACTGCAGATGCTAGGGGTGACAAATAAAATACAAGGCATGCTGAGCACAATATAAAAACTCCCCAAAAAGACATGTTAAAAGCTTAAATCTAAGAATTGCATACTGCAAAACTAGAAACGCCCTCTCCATACAATAACGCAGAACAATTTGTAATCACACTACTGTGCTTCGAGTGCAGCTTTCAGTATATGGATCTGCAAGCTTAGCACAGCTCCTTTCATTGCAATAGCAGAAACATACTAAAAATGGAATCACATTTTTTCTCAAGGACCCCTGTTAATACTGCAACTGCTTTGGGCAGAGTATCACTAATTCTCCCTTCTAGCTCATTCACACTCATTAACAAATCATATCCAGACAAATAGATATTGTGTTGCTTCATTGTGTAACGGATGTGACTTGTATTTTTGTTTCTGTACAGCAAGATGTTTGGCTATGAAACTCAGCAACTCCATCTGTTAGGTCTGAAATTAAAATGATGATATGCTTAGTAATGGTAAAGCACTTAAAGAGAGAGTGGAAAGACATCTTTTTGCTTGGAGCTTCATGGCTGGTTAATCTGTGTGTGCTCTATGAAATGTGTTCTGTCTTGCGACAGGTGGACTCAAAATGGAAAATCCCTATGGGTGAGATGTCAGCATTGACACTTTGTATCACATTGGCAATCACCTAAATAATGTAAAGTTGCTGTTTCACTGGAATGTGGTTCTGTGTGCACGAGGTTTATCACCAAAACAATGCTTTCTAAATACAGTCAAATGTCATAAATGTTTACACAATGTCTTTCATTGGAGAGAGAAAGAGAGAAAAAGAGGTCCACACACACACATTTAACATTAATGGCCTGAGGTCTAATGAAAGCTTGCCCGTAAAAGCAAAGGTTAATGTTCAATGGCCCACTTGTAATCTAGTGATTCACTTGTTCAGTCCACTCAGTCTGCCGTTTTTTCCTCCTGTCCTGTGGCTCTTTCACACCTCTGACTGCTTCTCAACGCTGTGCATGACCACTCATCATGCTCTTGTCACTTTCTCCTGTATGGCTGCTGTTTCTCTCTGCTCACTCATTCCCCTGCTGGTCCCTTCACCCCCATGCAATCTGTTTCAGCCTCCACCTCAGACTCTGGTAATGCATTCATTACGTAATCTTCCTCACTGGCTGCCTGTAACTCACTGTAATTTCTGCTGTACTGTTCTGTTCTACTGTAGGGATAACACTGATGCACACTTAAGTCACAGGTCAGAGCACCCCCCCTAAGTGGAAAGGGTCATGCTAGCATTTGGCCTTCTGCACTCTGGGCACAGAGGTGTCTGATTGGTTATGTGTCCAGTCAGTCACAACCACCTCTGTCCAAGGGCAGGGGTAAGGCACTAACAGACAACATTTTGCAGTTATGATTGGATTGTGGGTAAGAAGGGTCATCCTATCACAAATAGGACCACAGATATCTGTGTGTGACATACAATTGAAGGCCAAACTGAACAAGGAGACATCTTTTGCAACTGACAATGAAGTATCAAGTCACCTTCACCTGAAGGGCCTTCAGTCGAATTATGATAAAAATGTTAGTAGTCTGTACTAAGTGCCTGTCTTCTGGGCAGTCAGGATTAAGACTTTTGAAGGTGTACGATGGCTTTTGTCATCATCATATAACTGGGGATTTTCGCGGAGTTGGTATGAGCGGAAAACGTGGCTGGCAGGCTGCGAAGTAGGTAACGTTTTGTTCTGCTACCCTTGCTCAATTCAATGTGACAATGTCAAGTTAGCTAGCTGTTAATTTACCCATTGAACGGGTCACTGCTTAGCCAACATCGCAACAATTGCCCCCTCCTCCCGAGAGATTTGGCAGGAGCCGCTACTGGTCACACTCCCAAAATTCTGTGTAGTCTGAAACAAATGTATCGCATATGTTAAGTTTAGTCTTGAAATGTTGATATCTTCTATGATAAGCAGATTATTTTTCACGCTGCACTAATCTTAGACAATTTTTTCTCCTTAACTAAAATTACTAAAACTGAAACTATGATAAACTAAAACGAAATGAGTCCATGAAAATAAAAACTAAACTGAAACTAATGAAAACACTGGTGAAACTAACTAAAACTAAACAGAAATTCAGACTGAATACAAACATATTATCAAAATAAAAACGAATTTGAAAATGTAAAACTATTATAACCTTGGTTCAGACAGATGCGAGACTCATTTCCTCTCAGGTCCTTGCCGCCTTCTCATTAAGCAGTACAGATTTGTGGGCTTGTGGGAAAGTGGTCTTTTTGAAGAGGATGGAAAATAAGCAAGCTCGATTCCTTCTGAGACCTTAGACATCTCATATTTCCATGGTGTGTGGGGCCATTGGTGAGGTTTAACATCCCTCTGAAATGGGAAGGAAAGTAGGTTTAAAAGTACACCACTGGCAAAATGGTTATACCACTCAATTAACTGCTGATTCAGTCTGACTGACTCCACTGTGAGGACTGGACCGCAAAAGAAAACTGTTGCAATGCTCCACTGTCAAACTGTTTGCTTCTTGTTGTAAAGAGGTCTCCCTGGTTAGCACAGTTCAAAGGCAAACTCAATTCTGTCTCACAATAACACTTAAAAGCTGAGCCTGCTGTGTTGTTTCAAAGCAGCAGTTAATATGGCATCTGAATCTGCTGTTTTTTTTTCTGAGCTCTTGAATTCCATTTACAAAGCATATGCTATTTTACCACAACTGAACTTCAAGAAAAAGTATTTCTTGTTCAAAATGTTCTTGTTCAAATGTTTACATGTCCAGTGTAGCACTGCACAGGTTGATAACAATGTCATTTTCATTCTGTATTCATTTATTTCCATAATTGTAACAAGTGATGACTTATAGCTTTTTTCTTAAAGGTGCGTACCAACCACCCACCTTGAATTAATGGCCTACTTTCAGGTTGTTGTAGCTGTGTTGCAATAAATGTTTAGATGTGCTGTGATTTTTGTGGACCATTCGGCATAGGAATGCCAGGTTTGCTGTCTTGGTTAAGGAAGCAGCAGTACCAGAAGTGGTTAGCTAGGCACGGTGGACCCCTGGCCAGGGACAGCATGGTGACAGCCAGTCCCTCACTGTGCCATCTAGCCTATCCAGACATCACACAGCTTGCAAGGTTATGTAACAACTCTCGGTTATGCACAAAAATTTGCTCACAAGTCCTCCCGGAACAGCAACGTTTCAACTTACAAACTTCAGAAAGCAAGACAGATATTTATGAGGTAGAGGGCACACACACTTTTAAACGTACAAGCAACCTGTTGCATGCCTCTCAAATATGATTCCACAGCGAGGGTGGTAGCTGGCTGTTAGTAAATGTCCAAAATACTGATCCGATACCATTCCGATAAAGAAGCAGATGCAGTGTTCGTAGCAAAGTCATGAAGGTTTATTTGCACAGCCGGCCATGGGAACATCAGCATGGAGCAGACGTTCGTCAGGTACAATGTATGGTCCACATTTATAGAGTTTTCAGGAGGTACATTTACATGTGATGGCCAGAAAATCTCCTGGAAGGGAAGTCCATATATAGTCATAAGGAACCCCACGTTCCCTGGACTGGAAGTAGCGGTAATTGTGAATTGGCGCCTTTTGGCTCCGGTCAGATGTAGCGGCATTGCTTTGTATTCTAATACACATCGCTTGTCTCCGGTGTTTGTATTCTAATATACATCACTTGCCTCAGGATCAAACGCCATGCCGTTCCACAGAAATGTCTCCTAACACTGGCCATTAACCATTTCCCAACCCTTATACTCCTAATGAACATCTTAAATGTTCTTTATCAGCATTAACATGAGATTTGATAAATGTTTATTTTCAAGAACAGCTTCACACAGCAGGTCATAGCGAATGGCAGTGACTTGAAAATGAACAATGTAAGTAAGAATAAAGCTGCGCCTAGAACAGGGGTGGCCTGGGGGCAGATTTTAAGTGGCTCGTGGCCTCTCTCCCAAAATATACTGCGAATGGCCCGCCACGGTGCCAGCGCTACAGTACAGTATTAGGCTATGTGGTGAAGACGTGAAAAGTGCTATTCAAGTGGCCCACCACACGATGGGAGCACTAACAGTTTGTAGACCTGCAAAATAATGAAGAAGAAATTAAACTTGTCCCTTAATAACAAACTGATTGGTTATTCAGTCAGTAGCCTACCACTCATTCGCTATGACTGCAAAGAAGCGCAAAGTTGATAGCGAGGGCTGCTACTTTAAATAGAGATGGAAAACAGTACTTTTTCACTGAAAGCTGAAATAATTGCGTCTGTCTCATTTGCCAAGAGACTGTCGCTGTTATGATAAAATTCAATCAATGTGAAGAGACTTTACGAAACTAAGCATTGTTTGTACCAGAAACTGTCCAGCTGTGAAAGGACTGACAAAAAAGTGAAGCAACTGGAAGCTCGCTTGGCCTCTCAGCAACAACTCTTCTCACGGGCAAAAGATTCAAAGAAAAAAGGTACCAGAGCTAGCTACGAAGTGGCGATGCTAATTGCGAAGCGCGCTAAACCTTTTGCTGAGAGCGAGTTTGTGAAACACTATGTAATGAAGATGGTGGATGCCATTTGTCCAGAGAAAAATCAGGAGTTTTCCAGTGTTTCCCTGGCTCGAAATACCATGGCACGGAGAATAGAAGAATTATCTACAGACATCAAGAGACAAGTGAGTGAGAGGGGGGCACGGTTTTACTTTTTTCACTAGCCTGCAATGAGAGATGATGACATGAACATTACTGAAGAATTACTTGACCTTCAGAGTCTGAAGGGCCATACTAGGGAGGAGGATTTGTTTCAGTCCGTGTCTAAAGCTGTCAATGACATAAAACTGAAATTGCTACTGATGGTGCGCCTTCTGTGCAAGGTGAAAGGAGTGGATTAGCCGCGCTGATACAGAACAGAGTCCGTGAGCATGGGGGCGATGCCATTAAAATTCACTGCATCACTCATCAACAAGTGCTGTGCGCAAAATTTCTGAAATATGAGCACGTTGTGTAGCCAGTGGTTAAAACAATTAATCTAATTCATGCAAAAGCTTATTAAACACCTGTGTGTAGCAAAAGTAGGCCTAGCCTGCAAATACATCTACAGTTGATGAATCATCCAAGAGAATCTGGCTGCAGGCTCCATTGGTGGGACATGTCCTACCAGTGGAGGTGAAAGTGACGTAACGTAACGCGTTTTTTCCGTGTTTTTCATTGGTCAGTCGTGTTCTGAGGCTTGAGACTCTTGGTTTGCCTTGTAATAGCTGATATTTTCAATGTTTTTAATCGGAGATGAAGAGTAATTGTGCTTAATTTCTATTGATAGCCTGACTAGCCATGTCATGTCTCATGTAGTTGCTGTCTAGACATGAAGGATAGTCTCCAATGTTTTTATCGGTTAATTTGTTGAAAAGGAGCATAGTCACTAGCTTAGCAATGGCTATCGTTAGCCTAGCAATGTTGCTTGCCTTATGCATTTGTAAGGTCGTGTTGCTGCATTATTGTCATCCCTATTGTGCTTACAACTCCTTTCATTTTAAAACAGCATCAGCTAACAAGCCGACTAATTGCGTGCTTTTGTTAAAGTGAATTGAATTGAATATAATACAATATAAATAACATTAAAATGTGTTGTTTTCATTGCTGTCTAATCTTACTGTTTCATTAAAAACTGCACAGTGCATTTTGAATTTTACTAAGAAGTCAGTCAAGATGTGCAGGCAAGGCTTGCTATGTTATTGATTACAGCCCATTTAATTGTTGATTTATTATTACACGGAAAATAAAAGCTTTTAGAATGCATATGTAAAATTAAAAACAAGGAGCTGGCCCCCGGGTATTTTCACAAGATCTAATCTGGCCCCCGTTGAACAAAGTTTGGCCACCCCTGGCGTAGAAGAAGCTGAATGAATTACAGCAGGCACACAGGACTAAACTTGAACTCCTTACATTTGAAAAGAACTGAACCATGTAGTTGCCATAAATCATTAAGTGTCACAGAAGCGTGCAATGATTTTGATTGTGCTGTTAAACATTTAGATGCAGAGGTCGTCATTTCCAAAGGTTGAAGGTTTTCTGATTGGGGTCACAGGTGACCCCACTCGTACCATGTAGATGTTGTTTAAATAAAACGTCATTATTTACAATTATTTAAACAAAATATTCCAAAAGATGGAGCCAGAGATGTTCAAGTCAGAGATGTTTTACAATGTTGTGGAATGGATTAATTGACAGTGAAGAAATTTTGATATTGACCTGATTTGACATTGTAATTTCATCGTTACAAAGTGTTAAAATGTGACAAATTCTATACAATAAAAGTCTTTTTAGGTGGTCAAATCCATGACTAATAATTGGGTTAAATATTTACATACATACAGTGGAACTAGAAAGTCTACATACTCTCAAAATTTCTTGTTTGTGGTGTCTTGTTTGTGGCTAAAATCAAGATGCTGCTACCATACTTGACAGAAGGGACTGTGTTCTTAGGATGATGGGCTGTGTTGGCTTTGCACCAAACATATCATTTGAAATTAGGGCCAAAAAGTTCTACCGTAGTCTCACCAGACCATAAGACCTTTTTCCATATCTTTTTGCACAATCCAGATGAGACTGGATGATTTTCTTTGTGAGAAATGGCTTCCATCTTGCAGCTCTACCCCACAGCTCAGAACTGTGGAGCACACATAAAATAGTTGCTATGCATATGGTGGCCAGTCCCTGCCATGACACCCTGCAGCTCTTTTAATGTTGCTCATGGCCTCTTGATGGCCTCCCTGATGAGTTTCCTGCTTTCCATTTTGGAGGGATGGCCTGATCTAGGCAATGTCCTGGTGGTGCTATATTTGATCCATTTCTTAATTATGGTTTTTACTGTGTTCCATGATATTTTAAGGCCGTTGATATATTTTTATAACCTTTGACTGATCTGTGCCTTTCTACAACTCAATCTTGGAGATGTTTTGGTTGCTCTTTGTTGTCGACAGTTGTTTCCTTACACTAGCATGCACTAAGAAGCAAGGAAACCTGATGAGAAACCCTATAAGAGCAGTTGATTTTATCCTGAACTAATCAGAATCCCTTCAGTTGGTCAGTTAGCTTTGGCCATAATTTGGATGGTGAAAGGTTAGACCTGAGCACAATTATAACTCCCATTATAAAGTGTGTGTAAACATATGCGACCAAAATATTTTTTTTTTATTTTAAAGTAATATTCAGATACTCATATAATATCTGAATATTTTCTAAATATCCATTCAGAGAATATTCATGTGCTGCCTTTTCATTTTGCTGTGAAGTTGTCGGTTACCATGTCTAAAGGAAAGTGGAAAAAATCTGATTTAATGGGTTTTCAATTCAGGCTTCAAGGCAATAAAAACAAGAAATTTTGAAAGGGTGCATAGACTTTGTAGATCCACTGTATGTTATCTACTGTATGTTATTTATAAAGGAAAAACAGGTTTCTTGTTTGAGTCACTGGTGACCCCATCCATGTGAATGTATATGGTGGGTGAGCCATGTACCTGAGTGTAGTCAGCTCAAAGGCATGTTGTAATGTCCTTACTGAAGTGCACAATTTTAAGCTAGACCAAACACTGTGATGGTGTCCCATCACTGCAGCCACTGGAGCTGTCCAGGTAATATTGCTTCATGGCAAAACATATTCTATTTTTACAAACAAACACAAACTGAACCTTGGTGAGCTGAACTGAACTGAACTGAACCCTAAACATATGAATAGGCCCGGTAGTAATAGTTGTGGTATCTGGTTGTTTAGACCCTTCTCTTTATAAAGCATCTTGTGATTTGTAAGGTTCACATGATTTGGTAGAGATGCGGGTGGAAAGGAGCAGAGAAGTATGTCTGGAAAGTCCAAACAGGTGCCTGGTGACATTAAAGTAGACTCTAATAGTAAGGTGACCTTGAAGTAGTAACATTTTAAATTAATTGCTTACTGCAAGCTTCAATATGCTTACTGCAGTAGTTCCTCTACCTTTACTCTTTGTTTAGTTTTATTTTAAGTCTTATGTCTTGCCATTAATTGCGGTTGAACCCCTTAGTCTGTACCTTTTGGCATTTAATTGTATTTTGCAATCAATATTGCATTGCTTTGTAAGTCATTCTGGATAAGAGTGTCAGCAAAATGATGGAAATCTTAATGTTTGTTCAGCTAAAAGAGAAAATATGGATTAATTGTGAATTTGAACATGTAAGCTAATTTTACTGACCAGCATTTTTATTAAACTTGAACTACTCAGATATTTGAGGAAAAAAACAAATGTATAGATATGTAGGAACGCTGTCTTGGCTCCTCCCTTACATTCCAATCTGCTGAACCCCCTTAAACAATGAACCTTTGTACCTGAGCAGGATGCTAAAGAGTGATTTCTCAGGCTATTAAAACCAGTGGTCCTGTCTCAGTTATGGGTGGCCGTAATGCCATGGTCAACCAGGATATGCTGCACTATATGTGTGTTAATATGTAATTTACTGGAATGTCTATTTAAATTTTGTTAGGAAAAAGGTTTGTTTTGAGATGGGTAAAATTTATCTCAATGACACACATGGAGGCAGGAAGGTAGCTTGTAATGCAAGTATTTTTTTTACTCATGTTATGGATTATGCTTCTTAATCGCGTAACACGAAAAATCTACAATTCCCATCATGCATAGCAGCTAGTATGATAATCTATGGAGTCCACAATACACAACAGGTTCACCTTATTTTGTGGTGAATGAATTTAAGAGCTCTATGGTTGATTCCATGTGACCAAAGAAAAATATTTTAAAGCCACATAAACCCTTATGCATGTTGCATGTACTGCAGACTGCCAAATATAACCAGTAACCAGTCTGTGAGTGTGCTTTCTGCTTGCTGTTAAAGACCACATTTGGGTGACTCTTTTTAATGGTATTCTCAATCATGTGAAGCATGAACTACAGAACTGGAACTAGGGCTCTGTAGGTTACCAGCTTTTAACACTGGGCCAGAATGTCACAGCAGGTTAGAAAAATGTGTTGAGCTTTTGACCAGAATACACATTTATATATGTCAGCTTCATCCAGCCCTGCCCGATGCATTAAGACTATTTATCCAAAAGTGGGGGAGGTCTTTCGGAGAAAAAAAATATTTTTCTTTTTTGCCATGCATCTTGTTTATGGACCAAATTTTCAAAAAACTGCAATCCATTTGTATCGCAATTCCAAGCACCTCAAGATATTGGCCTTTGTAAGTATCCTGCAGAATAATTCATATGATTACCTGCACTTTGAGATTTAGCTGACAATGGATGATGGACAATCATGTTGAAGGATGGTAGCCTGAAAAATAGCTGTTTGTTTTTAGATTTTAGCTTTGTACTAAAAGTAACACATATTTGCATTTCCACTGTGTCCAGTTAACTGAGCCAGTCCTTTCTAAGGAACATTAGTGGCTGCTTTGTGCAGATCAGGGTTAGGTTAGATTGTAATGCAGTCCCAGGGGCCCAGGAAAAATTGTCTATCACTTTAAGAACATGAATCATCTCCATATGTTCTAGTGGACATTGCTGTCACTAAACTGACTTCATTCTTCTTGTTTACAAAAATAGAGGATGATGGAAATGTTGCAATTTCCATCCATCTCCATGTGCAAGTCTACAAATATTATCCTGCCAGCATGCTTGGGAAATCCCCTTTATTAGAGGGGAATTGAATTTACATTCGGAAGATGGAATATCAAGAGACACGAAACAACAGGGTGGGGCTGGCGTTTTGCCCATGTACAACACCGCTTGTGTGCCATTTTTTTCAATTTTAAGAATTGATTGTGACATACAACATGAGCACACACTTCAATATGTAATGAAACACAAACGCCTTTCCCGTATTATGTAAGCTCAACACATTCCTGTGTCCGATTTCACAGTAGCCGTATACTTCTTCATCAGGCCTCTTTCCACATGGAGTAATGAATATAAATTAAAGTTGTTCCGCAGGTGAAATGTTGCAGCAAATCACCCCAAAGAGATGCTTTTAATCTCCCTGCACCTCTACGGAAGCAGTCAGATAACCACATCATGAAGATTTTTACTGCTTTGGAGAGACCGGTCTGGACCAAACACTGTCACTAGGCACTGGGAACTATTCCACTACAGAGCGACATACAGACACCAGTTCTAGACAGTGAGCCATCAGAATGTAAATACCCCCCCCAAGTACACATTGGGATGAACAGCTGCTAGCTAAATCCACCTCACACCCACCCCGTTCTATTTCCAACAGGACTGTTCTCTGCTGGTATTTAGCATGCAGCATGTGCTGGAATGAGGGGAGAAAGTGAGAGATGAACATGTTTCCTCATGAAAGCCTTCAACAAACTGCCCATACAAGACAGAAAGTGGCTACCACAAGCTACAGCTTTTTTGCATTTAATCTACACTGACTAAGCACTTTATTAGGAACACTATACTAATACTGGGTAGGGCCTCCCTTTGCTATTAAAACAGCCTCAATTCTTCATGGCATGGATTCCCCAAGATGTTGGAAACATTCCTTTGAGATTCTGGTCCATGTTGACATGATTGCATCACGCAATTTCTGCAGATTTGTTAGCTGCACATTCATGCTGCTAATCTCCCGTTCTACCATATCCCAAAGGTGTTCTATTGGATTCAGATCCGGTGACTGGGAAGGCCACTGAAGAACGCTGAACTCATTGTCATGTTCACGAAACCAGTTTGAGATGACATGGTGCATTGTCATGCTGAAAGTAGCCAGATGGGTAAATTGTGGCCATGAAGGGAAGCACATGGTCAGCGACAACACTCAAATAGGCTGTGGCATTCAAGAGATGATTGATTGGTATTAAGGGGCCCAAAGTGTGCCAAGAAAACATTCCTCACACCATTACACCACCACCACCAGCCTGGACTGTTGACACAAGGCAGGTTGGGTTCATGCTGCTGGCACCAAATTCTGTGTGCCTCAGCAGAAATCGAGATTCGTCAGACCAGGCTAAGTTTTTCCAGTCTTCAACTGGCCAGTTTTTGTGAGCCTGTGCCCACTGCCGCCTCAGCTTTCTGTTCTTGGCTGACAGAAGTGGAACCCGACGTAGTCTTCTGCTGTTGTAGCCCATCCGCCTCTTCTGTCCGCAGAACTGCCGCTCACTGGATGTTTTTTGTCACCATTCTCAGTAAACTCTAAAGACTGTTTTGCGTGAAAATCCCAGGAGATCAGCAGTTACAGAAATACTCAAACCAGCCTGTCTGGAACCAACAATCATGCCACGGTTGAAATCACTGAGATCACATTTTTCCCCCATTCTGATGGTTGATGTGAACATTAACTGAAGGTCCTGACCCATATCTGCATGATTTTATGCACTGCGCTGCTGCCACACGATTGGCTGATTAGATAATTGCATGAATAAGTAGGTGTACAGGTGTTCCTAATAAAGTGCTCAGTGAGTGTATATACAACTTAAAAAATAAATAAAAAAGCTTGCAGTCCATTATGAATTGAGACTGTTTGACAAGGAAACATTTTATATGCATGTAACAAGCAAGTGTGCTTCAGCTTTGGAGTAAGCTGCTTCCTTCAAGATGTGGTGCTTTTGCATGGCTTCAACAGCATGTACCAGCACATACACAGTTCACATATTCTGCAGAGTGCAGCCCCCTGTAACAGCTATTCATTTATACCCTGTAGATTTCTCATATATGCCCAAAGGAGAGACCTCTGCAACCAATCCACACAGTGGAGCCATCTCAGCGTCAGCCCACTGACCCTGTACTCCAAGGCATGTGGTCCAGCACAAGCTCCTCTTCTTTTGTTTCCTGCATTGGAATGGCAACAGCACCCTCTACCTGTATGAGCTGGGAATTTCCCCCATTCCCCCATTCATCTTTTCCATCACCCATTGCATGAATCCGGAATTGATCCACTTGAGTTCAGCGTCAGGGTTACTGCAGGTCAATAACACTGACAACATCCCTGATAAACATTAGTCACACTTAGATAAGCACTTTGCTTCAACTGGATTAGTGCCATAGCCTGCATGACACACTTATTTATGCATGTATGTATTTAATTGAATGTGTTCTTTTGTTTGTTTATAATGGCGTTAACCCGTCATTCCAATTATTTCAGATTGAGACGAACAAACAATCTGGCTGAATGTAAATATAATTTCATTTCTGTATGAAGCACGTTTAGCCCTTATTATACTTTGTAATTCACACAGTATGATGAATTGGGGAAGAAATGTTGGCTATTCCAGATACAGACTCACACCAGAATAAATCCAAGGAGCAATACAGAGGGGATTGGGGAGTGTTTTAAAGACTTGCATAATCATGAGTGCATGATGAAAAAGGTTTCCTTTTTATTTCTGTATTTCTCATGAGACTGCTGGGATATTACAACCATCTATTAAGGTTTTGGTGTAATTTCAATATTAATAATGAAGCATAAAATAGGAGGCCTGCCTCCTTCCACAATGCATTAAAATGGCAAGTCCCAAAGAAGCAGGGTTTATTCTTTTCTACAAAGCTTGTCTCTTAATTCATCAAAAATAATGACCTTTTCCTTCTACTGTTTTACACTTGGAAAATAAAACAATGATGGTTTATTTCCAATGATCCAGTGAAGCAGTTCATAAAACAGAATCCTATGTTGCAGTAAGCCACTACTTGCACTGGTATTGCCAGTGGCAAATCCTAGCAGTGGAATTCTTTGATATGGACAGGAACCATTAGGTCAAAGAGAGAGAGAGGCCTCAAAATATCTCTTGGGCATTGAGTAAATAGATGAAAAGTATGGTGATGACCTCATATGACAGCTCTCTTCCTCAAAAATCATAAAATCATAAAGAAAATCATAAAGCCTTCTTTTTCCATAGTAGAGGCTTTGACTTCCCCACAGTTTGTGACATTACAACAAAGTGCCGGCCATTTTGAGCAATGCTGTGATAATGGCCCCACTGATCTGGGATAGGCTAGGGAGAGGGATGTAGGAGTGAATGCTATAAGCACAGTCCATACCATGAGATTCCCGATTTGTGAGCACTCCATGAGAGAGAGAGAGAGAGATGTCTATGTGTATATTTGTCATGCCAATAAATCTGTTTGGAATTGAAATTGAAAATTGAGAGAGAGAGAGAGAGGTGTGTCAGAGACATTAAAAAAGGAGGAGACAGACCAGTCATTGAAATATGAATGGCATTGGCTGTAACACTCAATGTGGCAGTTGCATTAAGGGAAGTCCTGCTTTTCCACCAAATGGCCAATTGCTTTGTTGGTAAAGGCGTAACCAGGAAAAAGGCAGGCCTATGATATTCTTAAGGCGAAAAATGAATGCCCACAGCCCACTCTACTGGGATGTGGGGAGCACTTTTTGCTGAGATCAATGGGCGCGTCAAGCTCCTGTTAGTCTATCGTATTGCATTTGGGTGCAAGGATGGACTTGGTGACGGTGAGAGAAGCCTCCAGGTGTTTGGGGACCATGCCCGGGAACATGTCGCAGCGCGGGTGGAAGCGGTCGGCGAGGTTCTCCACGGCCTCCTGCGATGTGCAGGGGTCGGTTTAACACCACAAACTTAAGCATTTGGAAAAACACCACACGGAACAACACCAGGAATTTCTGCAAGCAAGGGCTGAAAAGAAGAGCAAAACACCCCAACAGCAGACAGAGGATCAGATTGATATCGGTATCAGCCAAAGCTGCGGTATCGGTATCGGTATCGGTATCGGAAGTGAAAAAGTGTAATCAGGATATCTCTACTTGCTAGTCACCTGCAACTAGCTCTTGGCACACTGAGGAAAGTAGCTATAAAACAAACAACAAACTGTGATATACCGACTTTATTAAGTACCGGGCATGACACGGTGACCACCTCTGAGTGTTTACTGATATTCACAGATCATGTGCAAGTCCACTTCATATTTCGCCTCCAGCTAAACGCTCTTCAATTAGGTTATGTGATCGATGTCTGGTAAGTGAGGAAGCACTCAAACAATTCGATGCAGCCAGGAGAAGGAGAGTAAACTTCAAATAAGTAGGCCAGATTTAATTATTCATTAATCAGTCAGTGGCGTTTTTCTCTCTCAGCTCTCTCTCAATGTGTGTATGCGTGGTCAGCGTACCCTAAGATGAAATCCTGCAGGTGCCCCTGATTTCATCTACTGTACCTTGGACAGAGGTAAGGAACTAGAGAAAGTCACCAAATCACCATTCGCACAAGACTAGAATTCTGAGGTCCCTTCTGATTTGTGTGTCATACCTGATATGTCAACCTGAGCGCTTGGATTAACCTTTCCATCGTAAAGGCAATGCTTTGGCTAAGAGCCAAGGGTTCTGACATGTTACTTTCATTGTGGGTCACAGCAGTTTACTTGGTTTCATATTTTGAGAGAGGTAGTCAACTACGCCAACAGTTTCCTGTTGTTTTTGATTTTTGACCAACACTTGAAGATGCGATTTCTTCCTTAAAACAGATTAGCCTCTGACGTATTCATTTGTTGGTCTCCATTTGTGACAATATCTGCAATGTTTATTCGTGGAATTTCTATGTTTTCCGCTCACAAACTTGCAGCTGTTCAAGTGAACAGCTTTAAAATGCAGGTAGGGTGAATACGCGGTGAAACAAACCAAGTGCGAAATACAGATGAACCTCTCTATCAGCCAAAAGCCTAGCAAAATTCTGTAATTTAAGAACACTTTACCGACTGGTGAATTCAGATGAGAGTACACATGCTGAAATGTGTAAGAGTATGCACAGACTTTTGGGACACTAGGGAAAGTAGTCCCAGTCAACTGGTACTCTAGTGTCTGTATCTGGAGGACTACAAGGATTTGCCCTTGAGGCACAACTTTTGTGAAAGTGTTCTAAAATTCTCATCACACTTAGGCTCTGAAGGTAACACCACAGAGAAATTTGTAAGAACAAGAAACCACCCTTTTATTTGATTGTGGCTGATGCAATGTGTGACACTGGTAGGTCTGTCAGCATCAAAACACACTTTGCCACAGTGAACTGCCTCATTCAAACACCTGGCAACCTTTTCTCAGTGGATCTCACTAGAGGAACCTTGATTCAGTGCTATGATACATTATGCCGTTACACCTGGACAATGGCATTAAGTACGATAACATAGTCATCTTTATGTCATGATATGTCTGTGCACCTGCCAATCTTCTCTCTAATGTAGTTAATGCAGCGTGGGGGCTGGGCTTACATAAGTAGAGCTGTACATTGCATGTAAAAACACCTATGCCTACCTGTGCTATCTCTACCTGTCCATACAAAGAAAACAGTAAAGCATGAAATAATCCTGCTATTACAAACAAAAAGTGGTTCCAGTAAAACAAATGGGACACATCCAAAGCTTTGCCATAGGTTTGAATCGCCCCACTAAATTTGCTCTTTGTCACTTATTCTCAACTGAGATTTCTAGTCCCTCATAAGTGTTTCCAACAGTGTGAGCCAGGAATCTCCAGTGAATAAACACCAGACAATGTTTCCTCAGGAGGATTCATAAATGATCCTTTCCAGTGCAAATAATGTGAGGACACAGTAGAATGTTGTGGTTATTGTTCAGGGAATGCCCCTCTGTGGACTAATGCATCTCCACAGACCTCTCAGTTGTGTTCATTAAATATAGCCCATAATCACAGTTCTGTGATTCTTTTGCTCATTCCTGTTAGTCTGTAGCTACTGTCACAGCTCTCTACTTACATCTGCAAATCTCACAAATTTGATAAATGCCCCATGTGTCTGGGTCATGAGTTAACTGGGGAGGTGACTACATATTCAGGTTTTTCCAGGGGAATGTGATAAATGACAGATCATAGGGAGAGGAACCGTTGTAGATGAAACAATGACTTCATGATATTTTTTCCGACAGTTTATATTTCCAAGTACAGACTTCATAGATGGCAGCCCATTCATTTCACCTTGCAGGTGCTTGTAATCTTTTTTATGGATTATTAATCCAGCTATGGGTTATATGTTACTAGAACAGCACCACATAGCACATAATTTAGGCCTCTAGCTTCTTTACTTGTTTGACCTCATCCAAACACCTTGCCCATTTCCATTATTACATTACATTATTGGCATTTAGTAGACACTCTTATCCAGAGTGATTTATACAGGTTACAGGTATTTACAATGTTATCCATTTATACAGCTAGATATTTACTGAGGCAATTGTAGGTTAAGTACCTTGCCCAAGGGTACAGCAACAGTGTCCCAGCGGGGATTGAACCGGCAACCTTTCAGTTATGAGTCCTGCTCCTTAACCACTGCTACACTGCCACCCATTTCTAGCTGGCTTGTCTATCCTCTGGAGATTTTGATTCAAAATCAGACACTACCAGTAGTGCATTGCTTATAACAACATTCTTTCTAGAATGTGTTTGGACAGACATACTACCACCACTGGCTTTGATCCGATGGTCAAGCTTAGAAAATTTGGACTCACAACCCAAATTTGTTAATTTCATTGTTCTTGTCTTGATGGCAATATGAATGTTCCAATTGCTTTGATTCAGATTTTTGAATTCAGCATCCTTGAAAACCTATAAAAAGATATTGAGCAAGCCATGTTGGTAAATTTCAGAAAAAAACATGAATTTTTAGCCGCCATCAAGTCCACTGAACCTGTAAAAAAAATCATTTTAGGGCAAAAATCTTGATGGATTCGTGTCCAGCAGCCAAAATGGCCATAAAAACCACTTGTCTTGAAAAAAAGTTCAGATTTGCCCACCCCTACTAATGTGAGTACGCCCTTAAACAGACTGCTATCACGCACATTTCATGTGCATTCCACATGGCACCTCATGCACCTATCTAGCGAACATTGTCTTTTTGCATACTGAACTCGGTATAAACAAACCATTTAGCATATACACAGTTATAATTCCGACACATTCACAGAAAGTGTAATACTCAGTAGTGATTGTATTAACCGTGTTAACAGTATATAATACCTAGAGAAACTAGCTAGCAATTGATTTTCATTAACTAGCATTTTCGATTAATTCAATAGCATTTTCTTTTTGCATATAAAACTCGAAATAACAAAAACAAAAACAATTAACATGGACTTGGTTATAATTGCGGCATATTCACAAAACAATCACTATTCAGTTTCGACTGTGTTAGCGGTATATAATACCTGAAAAGGGAAGAGAATCATGGAGCTACAGCTTGTAGCGCTTCCTCAACAAGCTTTATCTTCAATGAGGAAGGCACTGTGATATCCCCCTACTGGATGGACATAGGCATAATTAATCAATTAAAGATCAGCGTTCCATCCATTCCGTTCCTCACGTTTTAAACAACAGACTTCTTACCATACTAAAGAAACAAAAATTCAAGCAAGCTATAGTGTATGCAAGCAAGCTATAATACTCTTTTCTTTTAGCTTGTGCTTATGAATTGACATCATCACTTCATGAATTTAAACTGAAATGTTATGTTTTTCAAATTTTTAAGGTGTCACACACTCCCCTACAGAAAGAAATGTCATCTCAACATGAACACAAAAATAGATTCCCTACAGTCTCTTAGGAATCTTGTATGCAGATCTTCTTCCTTTTCTTCTGTGAGCAGGTACTCACTAAGTGCATAAAGTCAAAGGTCACAGTCCATTCAAATGTCCAACATGTAGTGAGTCAACAGTTCACAGGTGATCAACAATCTGACCACAGTCCCTGTATAGTGTCTGTTGAGTGCTCATAGCAAAAGTCCATATCAGCAGTCCATAAGCATCATTAATGTCAACAGTCCATGAATTGTCCATGGCAATGGTCTGTTTCAACAGTCTGTGAATTATCCATAGCAATAGTCAGTGTAGTCAGAAAGCAACAAGTTCACAGTCTGTAGGCTCACATTTACTGGAGTCCATACGCATAAGGGGGCTGGTGGAAATATGGCTGGGGCGGGGGCAGCCATGAAACCAGTCCAGTTGTGGTGAAAAGAGGCAATAGCTGTGGCAAATGGACAATTTTTGCTTGCCCACCACTGTGGCAGGTAGGAGTTCCCACCTGGTCATACGAGGAGAGTCTAGGTGGATGTCTCTCTCTCTGGGGTAATCGGTAGACTTGTTCCTCGGCATTACCAGCAACAATGGAGGGAGGTGATGTGGGGCTGGTTCATCAGCTGGCAAGTTGAGCTCCTCCTGATTCTCCTCAGGCATTGGGGTTAGCGGTACGGCTTGTTCCAGTATTTCATTCTTTTGCTCCTCTGGTGGAGCCCTTTCCTCAGGCTCTGCTTCCTGTTCATAATGTCTGTCATCAGTGACTTCTTGACCTATGTGTACTTGCGGTGGAACATGATGAAAGTCACTGTCTTCATCGGATTCCTGAGGTGGAGACGTGAGCTGTCGTGCCATTTTCTGTCTTTGCTTCCTTTTGCTGACTGTACACTCTACTGGCACTTCAAAAAGCAAATGGTCACAGGGCATAAGAAGATTTCTATGCAAGACCCTCGAGTGCCCTTTACCTTGTTCTGGTCTCACTTCGTAAATGGGAAGGTCAGGCCCCATCTGTCGCACAACGGTGTAGATGCTGTCTTCCCAGTAATTGCGGAATTTACCTGGTCCTCCTCTGGGTGTCAAACTCTTAATCAGCACACGCTCACCTGGCTGTAGCACTGAACTCCTAACTTTGCTGTCATAGTGCTTTTTACCTCTTTCTGCAGCCTTCTGAGCACTTTTGCTTGCAATGGCATATGCTTCCTCCATACCATGCTTCCATTTCTCCACATAATCTTGCTGGGTGTTTGAGTCCAACCCTGAATGCAACCCAAGCAGCACATCAACTGGAAGCCTGGGTGATCACCCATATAGGAGGTAGAACGGTGAGTCCAGTCACCTCACAGCGCATGCAGTTGTAGGCATACACTAATTTGTTCAGGGATTCTTTCCAGTTTGATTTCTGTGTGTCTGTGAGTGTCTTGAGCATCTGCAATAGTGTCCTATTCATGCCCTGTACCTGCCTGTTCCCTTGCGCGTGATAGGGTGTTGTTCTGGAACCAGCCACGCCACAGAGCTTCTTTAACTGGGCAAAAAGTTGGTTTTCGAACTCTCCGCCTTGATCATTGTGGATACGAGATGGAAACCCAAACTTCAATGCAAAGTCATTGAAGACACAGTTGGCAGCTGTTTTACCAGACTTTGAAGTGGTGGCATATGCTTGGGTGAAACGTGTGAAATGGTCCACGATGACAATTATGTACTCGTAACCGCCTTTGCATCGGTCGAGATGAAGGAAATCAATAGACACAAGCTCAAAGCTGTGTCTATTGATGCTGTCAAGTTGGGCTCTTGCATCATGACAGGGTTTTTTCTGCTTAAGACAGCTACATGCTTTAGAGCAATGACACATTGCAGACACATTTAACAGGCATGGTTCAAAGGTCAGCAACATCCAGTCTGATCATAACTGTTATGTCAACTAAATGAATAGAACTAAGGCCAGAACATCTATTTTCCTTAGTATACCAATATGGCATTCACATTGCTCATCCAGAAATGGTGAGGGAAGGAGTGTTGACAGACATTCATATGGAAGATACTTATTAAATGCATGCAGTGAATGTAGAGTGCACATTCCGTGATAACAGAGTGTCTGAGCACAGAAATTTCCCATGAACCCAGAGAGAATGGGGACGAGCAGAGGTGGAAAACCCCCGGCTTCAGAAAGTAAAAGTCCTACCATGTATTTGTTCTAGCCATTCACTAAACAAGGTGATTTCACTAATTAGCTCCTCTACCTGGCTGAAGAGTTGTGCTAATTAAATTCAGCTGGTGTAGTGCATGGGTGGAACAAATACGTGGCAGGACTTTTACTTTCTGAAGCGGGGGTTTTCCACCTTTACAAGTAAGTAAAAATGAATAACAGTAAGCATTTATTTCAAACCTGATTCCTGGTGCCATTGCCGAAAAAGAGATGTTGAAAAGCAGACATTGTCCTTGTTCTGCCATTGGATTCACACATTTTAAATGATTTTCAGTGCTCCAAACTTTGCAGGAAGTCATTGGCAAAGGCAGTATCTGGAAAAACAGATTTTTTGTAATGTTTTAAAAATGTACCAATTTCAATGACTAATCTGCTGGTTAGACCTGTGAGTCAGGTTCATGTACAAGCCATTCACACTTCACAATCGGTAACAGGAAGAATACCACTTTAACAGCACTTGAGTGTTCAGCATCCAGTTTGGAGGAAGGGTAGCAACATTCAACTACTTGAATTTTTGTACTGATGAGCAATCAGTGCGGCCAGGTTAACACACTGGTCTACAGTCTAATTTCAGTCCAGGGGTCTTGAAAAGCTATACAGCCAGGACTTCAGGATAAATGCCCCCATACTCCCCTTCAAACCTCTCAACACCTTGTCTCTCATACAAGCCCCAAACCATATTGATAACCCCCCTTCCCTTGCATTTGAATGGCAGCATTGTGCTGGACCCTATGTGACTCAGTCACAGAAGCACTCCACCTGGGCTGAAACGCTGGCCACCGGAGCAGCGCCTGAATATAAAATGTATGTGCTCACCTTATCTGGCAGCTGACACACTGCAGCATCCACCCATCCTTTAGCAGGACCTCTTTTGGCAAGAGGAGGGTGAAAAAGAACAAAAAAGGTGAGCTCATCATATTTGATTAGGCCTGTTCCAGTCAGGCAGTGGCTGCCATCAGTCCTCATGGCCTCATTCAGGTCCCTCTACAAAGGGGGGGACTGGAGCCCCAGTGAATGGGAAAGTGGCATCTCTTACACGTGCAGGGGAGTGATTAGTGTTAGGGGGTGATGAAAGGGAGATTAGGGGCTCCGAGCCCAATCAGGGCTGGCATTTGTTAAAGTGGGCCAGATCAGTTGTGCCCCCTAATCCTTTTTGCCATGGTAGACATGCAAGGGAGCCTCATGTGGCACAGGGGGGCATTTCGGCTGGACATATCCATCCAATCAGAAACCTCCTCCTTTGCTCTCCCATTCACCTCTTCCCCACACAGATACACACACACACATACACTATACAGACAAAAGTATTTGGCCACACCTGTTTTTCAGGGTTTGGGCTAGGCCCCTTATCTCCAGTGAAGGGCAATCTTAATGCTTCAGCATACCAAGACATTTTGGACAATGCTATGCTTCCAACTTTGTGGCAACAGTTTGGGGAAGGCCCTTTTCTATTACAACATGACTGTGCCCCAGTGAACAAAGCAAGGACTATAAAGACATGGTTTGATGAGTTCGGTGTGGAAGAACTTGACTGGCCCGCACAGAGCCCTAACCTCAACCCCATCAAGCACCTTTGGGATGAACTGGAATGGAGATTGCGAGCCAGGCCTTCTCGTCCAACATCAGTGCCTGACCTCACAAATGCTCCACAGAATGAATGGGCACAAATTCCCACAGACACACTCCAAAATCTTGTGGAAAGCCTTCCAAGAAGAGTGGAAGCTGTTATAGCTGCAAAAGGGGGACCAACTCCATATTAAAGTATACGTATTTGAATAAAATGTCAATACAATGTAATGGTCAGGCGTCCAAATACTTTTGTCCATATAGTGTACATAAATAGACCCTTACTCACACATAAATAGATTAACACACACATAAATAGACATAATAAAATGTATAAACAGACACACACATACAAATACAAATAAACACACACAAACGCACACACAGTCCCAGCCATCTTCTGCACATTCCCTTCTTTGTCCTGGTGCCCAGATCTGGGTTTTCAAAAGCAGGGCTGAAGTGGCACAGTGATTTAATGATCAGCTGTTTCCCTGTTAGCACCAAACTCATTCCCCCCCTTATTCTGCAAGCCTGATAGATTTCCCCCTTAAAAACCCTCACGTTATTCAGAAGATGGAACAACATAATTACCAAAAGTAATTTCTATCTCCTGTATTCCAGGAGATTGTTGAACAAGGAAATGCACTGTGATGATTAAAGGTGCTTGGCTTTTGGGGAGCAGAGAATGGAGGGGCTGGGGGATGAGTCAGACAGAATGAATTGGGCAAAAGCTGAAATTGCACCCTGTCTTCACTGGGAAATAAAATGGCTAGAAATTGGAAGGGTTCCTGTCTGTTTTTTTTTTTTTTTTCAATATTAAATTGCACCCCATTTGTTATATGCATTTTGCATGCAAAGCCTCCCTCCTACACCTGGCTGCCTCTGGGTTGAATGGGAATTGTGATTGTTTCTAAATGCTTTAAATGTGATATTTGATCTGTTGAAACACATTTGGGGAAGGTCCACTGCTTGAAGACAAAATCCTCTTGAATATTCATCAGGTTATGTTTTTTTTTCTCTCCCCCCCAATGCAATAGAATAGAATAATTGCATTGGAATCAGTGAGGCATCGATATTGACATTGTGGAAGGGTTTGTTTAGAACAAATAGGCATCGTTCACTGCACTCTAATTAAGCCTGAATGCATGGATCCTGTAGGTTTTAGCCAACACCAGCAAGATAGGAAAAAATTCAAAGCTACACCTCAAAGAAAGCATCAGTGATTTATTGTATATGTCTGCTTGCCTTCATTGACACAAACTGCATAGCTGACAGTCAGATAAATACTGGTCTACTGTCTTATGTGTGTTTTCGTGACTGCAGAAGGAGTGTGTTCTTCCTCCACTGACCATACAGTGGCAATTTCCTGAAGAAAGCATTTATTAGAGCATAGCAGCTATTATATATGCCTTGTATCAGTTGGCTACCTGTCATCACTTGGAATATACTCATTGTTAACTCATTGGTAACATTGGTGTCAGCTGTAATTGCAAGGTATTTTCAACTTGAATACATTGTTTGAGATGCTACACTGAAGAACATCCTGTCCCATATTACTTTGGTTTTTAACTTAAGGTTAGCAGATTGTCAACAGCCTGTTTGGAAGAGAAGAGAAACGGTCTGTTGAGTGTCCTCCCTCCCTCCATGGAAATTCAAAAGAAATCCCAGCTGTGGTTCCCCTGCTTTTGTCTCTATCAGAGCCTCCGTCTGTCACTGTTGCAGAACATATGCCCCAACGCAAGGCAAAATGAAAACCACAAGTGAAACAAATTGACAGAAACAACAGTTAGCCCAGACAAAATATAACTTTGATAATATAATTATGCATAATTGTTATGACCTTTTGAAATCAATTGCACTTCTATTTGCAGAGTTTATATTTATAAATGAAGGACAAGCCCTCTTTACATTCCAAATAACTTTTTAACAATTGATGACCATATCAATCATGATCCATCTGGGTATCCTATAAAATCTTCAGTTTGTTTGTGGTCAATGCATTTTTAATAAAGTTGCTATTTTCTAAATATCATGGGTATATGCCCACCCACCTAATGTTGCATCATATTGAATATTTCTTCTCTGGCAAAACACGTTGTTGAAGTTTGCGTCACAGTGCTACAGTAACTGCACAGTAATGACCTTTAGTTCCCATACAGAGATTTATCCTCACTGCACCTGCGCTCATGATATTCCCTTATATACATACTTCATTAGATGCAATCTGCTGAGAACGTCACACCTATTCACAGCCCTTATGTCCACTTAGAATGACACATTTCAATAGTGCAAAATAATGCGCAAAAGGAAGCATGTGCTGTCAGTAGCTGGCAGACATTTGTGAAAAAGGACGAGCGATTCAGGGTTGATTGACAGGCATTCAACCCAATCAGAGACTGACTCGCTGACCAATCGCATTAGAAGTGCCTTTGTGTCTGTGGGGAGTGCGTCACTTGTTGTTGTAGTAGACCATTGCAGTAGTAAAACACTGCAAAAACTGAGCAAAAGTTTCTGGCTGTGTAAGACTTTCACGGTTGTTTGGACATACACGAGCCAGCGTGTCACTTGTTGTGAATGTGTGCGTTCAGATACAAGTCATGTCCATGCTACATACAGTATGTTATTCTGTTGTAACAGTGAAGAAGTTTGCGATTTGTAATGCCATCGTGAGCTACAATGCTTGCTAGCTAGCTAACTTACTTGCTATGTTTTTCACTGTTATCCCCTTGTATAACGAACATGTTTAGGGCTAGCATGTAGCAGATGTTATTAGTGCATTTGGTAGTTTTATTTACACTCGCTGTGTGACAGTTGCGGTAGTCTAGCGCTCACGTAAGCAACAGTAGCAAACTGTTTACCATTGCTTAACTGCGGGTGCCCATACGCGCATGTGCACTGCACATGTAGCGTTGTATAATCGCATCGCTTCAGTGCATGCTATATTTAGGTTATACCGTGTTGCGCATCTTCCTGTATGTATCATTGTTTACGTTGATATTGTAAAGAATGCTAATATCACTGTAATTTCTTAATCAAGACATGTTGATTCATTGTTTGTAAGATAGTTTCAATGTATCTTATCTGCTTTCAAGTTAATAATTTTCTTGTTTCTTATTTGATTTACAGAACCACACACTCACACACACACAAGCAAACTGGAACAGACCCCAGAGGACTGTCAATAAAAGAAATATTGTGACCGCTACCTCTGCCTCCTGTGATTCTTACCGGATCCCCTGCAGTGATTCCAACTATCCGGAACTAGTGCATAGTAGCATCCACTATCTCAAAGTATTTTTCAACTCCTTGGAGCCGGATCCAGAGAACTGCTACAATGAAGATGGCAGAGCCTGACCCAGACCGTCCCGTTGTACGTCCTAGGAGACAAGGGAGTATCCCGCCCCACTTTGCAGACTATGACCTTACGGGGCCAGGATCCCTCAGGTATAGTCAACTCTGCCCAGCCGCAGAGAGCAAGATGAGGAATCACTCAGTACAGTCCATCCTGCTATTCCCCAGTCAGCCAGGATGACAGCTACCAGCCGCCCCTTGGCGATCGGTGGAGGACTGTGCTAGATGAGATGGAGCAGGGGAACACTGAGCTGTAACAGCAAATTCACAAGCTACCAGATATTATATCAATGTGGCAAGAGGTGAAGAGAGAGAATGAAGACCTGCGAAAAAAAGTCAGTGAGCTCCCAGGAATGGTGAAAGCCTTTGACAAAATCAAAAGAGAGAATTCAGCACTGCAGCAAGATCTGCAATAGCTTATGTCAGACATGAGAGCTGCAAGGACCTCTCCCTCCCCCACACCACTGACACGTCCTGAGCAGCGCAGACAGCTCAGCCCTGGTGCAGGAACCCAGTGCCTGGTACCTGCACCCCATATCAAATCCAGACTGATCACTGCAGATAGACCAGATCCATCACAGCACTCCGCCTATGTGTCTGAGATGACTGACAGACTGAGACGTCTCAAGCTGTCTGCCCCTGCAGATCATGGGCCTGCCAGAACCATTGATCACCCACAGCCAGCAGCATGGAAGCTCTCTACCTCATCCATAGCAAGCCAACACTCACAAGCCCACATTGAAAGGGATCTCAGCACAAGAGAAGTCTTACAGAGGGCCCAAACCCATGATGCCAAATCTGACATATGCAGACCCCCGTGAATTCGCTAGGCTGTGAGTCGCCCTTGAAAATCTGCTCCCTGAGGATGCAACTGAAAGATTCAAGTTCCAGATTCTCACAGATCTGAAGCTTGAGTAGGTCCTGCTTGTGGCTGATTCCTACACAAACTCAAGACAGCCATTCACTGACACCATGAATACACTCATTAAGATGTATGGACAGCTTCATAAGTTGGCGCTGAAACGCTTTGCTGAACTGATGGATGGGCCAGACATCTGCAGTGGTGATATTAAAGCCTTTCGTCTGTTTGCCCTGAGAGTATGTGCTCTCGTGGGTATGTTGGAGCAGCTGGGGGACCAGGGCAACCCAGAATTGGAGTGTGGATCACATGTGTCGAGGCTGATAGAGAAGCTACCCCATGACTTGAGGGCTAACTTCAAAAGATACATCCATCTTCTGAAGGTCCCCATACCTACCCTCCTTGACCTCGCCAACTGGCTCGGATTTGAACTGCAGGTTCACGAAGAGAGCTGCAGATTCACTGATCAAAGCCATAATTCTGCAGCTATTAAGAGGAAGGAAGTGCCTAAAGACAAAGTATACAGTATACAGTGTTCTCCTTGGCACGGAGAAGTCAGTTGAAGCCCAGACTACAACCTTAGCAGCCCCGGCAAAGCACTTCACCAGGAGAGACAAATTACAGTTCTACTGCCCATACTGTGAAAGCAACAATCACCTCCACCTTAGTGGATAAATGGTGGCAACAGATGCTGGCACTGTGGCCGAGGGCACCACGCAATAAACTGCACCTTAAAAGCCCTCTGCAGTAGGGATGTACCCAAATTCGAATACATTATTCGGAAAAGCACAAATAATGCGATGGAAACAGATATTTCTAAGTTGCTCATTATTATTCGGGAAAAAAGTTATGATTGACATGTCTGTGCGTTAGCCATTATGTTTCTTCAAATCGATTCATATCATTGCGGATGGCCACAAGATAAAAATGCAGCAAAGGACTTTGATTTCACCAACTAGTCACTTCAATTACTACACATTATTGAAAAGTGATTGCTATATTCTGTAGTTGCCCCCACCGAGTCAAGTGCGGGAGCTAGCGAGACAAAAGCCTGGTGTGGCAGCTGGATTACACCCATAACCTATACATCAAAATAAAGTTTAGAACCTCTACTTTTTGGCTGTATGTGTTAATCTCCTCCATCTAATAAAACCCAGTTGAAAGTCATTTCATTTACTACACATTATTGAAAAGTGATCGCTATATTCTGTAGTCGCCCCCACTGAGTCAGCACAAAGCAGGCAGCGGTCTGAGAGCTGACCGTTCCAGGCCATCACTCAGGGAAACTCTCGCATCGAGGAGGAAGGAGGCATCATGCGCGGGAGCTAGCGAGACAAAAGCCTGGCATGGCAGCTGGATTTCTTTCAAACCCCCCATCTTTCAATTTATAATTTTTTTTATGAGGATGTGGAAATATATTTCATAATTAACTATATGCCAATGTTAAATCAATTTGATGCTTTGATAACACAAAAATTGAATTGCCAATGAATTAGATTAGAAAAAAAATTTCCACAATTTAACGTGACTTCCTGTATAAACCACACCCACTTCTGGTCTACTATCCGAATACAGATAGAGACAGATAATTTTGTTGGTTGAACAGATACAGATACAGATAATGACGTCTCTGTACACCCCTACTCTGTAGGATCTGCAACGGAAAACACCTGCAGGTGTTGCATGCAGTAAGCGAGAAATCTACTGAATCCCCAGCAGACAAACCTACTGTGGAGAGCTCCTGCTTAGTCAGTACAGCCAGTGAAGTCCTGTACGTAGATCATCCCGCCTACAGCTGCAAAGTTCTGCTTAATGTCAGTAAGGTCCTACTATGCAATGGGGACAGAACTCTGGAGGCATATGCAATACTTGATGATGGGTCAGAACGAACCATCCTTCTTCATTCAGCTGCCAAGCAACTAGGCCTGGAGGGACAGCCAGAAGATCTGGACAAGACCTGCAGGTTCTGCATGGGGCAGCTGTGTCATTTACTGTGTCCCCAGCTACCAACCCAAAGAAGTCCTTCAGAATCCAGAGTGCCTTTACTGCTGAACTTCTTGGCTTAGCTGAGCATACTCACCTGGTGCACATGCTCCAGAAGAAATATTGCCATCTTTCCAAGCTGCCACTCCAACAGCTGAGTAAAGTACATCCTGTGCTGCTAATAGGTTCCGACTAACTACACCTCATCACCCCTGTGCAATCTGTTCACCTCGGTCCCCCTGGAGGCCCAGCCACAGTGAAGACCAGGCTGGGGTGGACACTCCAAGGACCAGCTCACGAGCTGCAGCCTGTCCTTTCTCCCCCACAATGCCTTTTTGTGTCAGCTCTGCCTCCAGATGCTCTCACGTTGCTCTCACGTTGAGAAACTGTGGCAAATGGACGTGCTCCCCTACAGGAGTGAGAAGGTTATTACATGGTCGAAACAAGACCAGGAAGCTGTAAGACTCCTTCAAGAAGGGACAGTGACAGTGGACGTTGATGGTATAAAGCGCTATGCAACACCCCTGCTCTGCGTCTCCAACATACCCTGTTTAAATGCCACAAAGGAAGCTGTCCTACCCCACCTGAGAGGTACAGAGAAGAGGTTGGCAAAGAACCCAGAGCAGGCAGATGCCTACCAGGGCGAAATTGATAAGTTAGTACAAGCCAGGTATGTAGTGAAACTGGACCCAGAGCAAGTGGAGCAAGGACAGGAGGTGTGGTACATATCACACCATATGGTCCAGCATGATGGCAAAAATCGTGTCGTATTCAATTGCTCCTTTCAGTTTTCAGCGGCCACAACCTGAATCAGCTGCTGCTACCAGGCCCCACCTTAGGCCCTTCATTGCTGTCAGTCCTGCTTCACTTCAAAGAGCACTCTGCTGCTATCACAAGTGTCATTTGCGGAATGTTCCATCAGGTGCGTCTTCTTCCTAAAGACTGGAGGAGCATGGAGCGAGAAAGCCCAGCAAGTGTCTACGAATGGCAAGTGTTGCAGCCCATATTGTGCGACCTTTGTGCTACAAAGGCATGTGATAGACCACAGCCAACCTGGAGATGAAGTCAGGGACTCCATTGAAAGGTCCTTCTACGTGGATAACTGTTTACGGAGCCTTACTTCACCCTAAGCTGCCAAAGCCTTGGTCAACAACCTTTGCACCCTCCTAGCCGAAGATGGCTTCGACCTGTGACAGTGGGCAAGTAACGACTCCTCAGTCATTAACCACCTGCCCTCCAGTGCACGGTAAGACAGCTGCGAACTATGGCTCTGTTACGGTGAATCAGATACCCAGGAGTCCACCCTTGGACTGCATTGGAACTGCCAGTCAGATACCATCTCCTATAAGCACCGGCCCATAGACCGAAACCTTACAACGATGCGCAACATCTACTGGATTCAGGCCTCACAGTATGAACCCCCTGGGTTATATTGTCCCCTTCACCATGTGGGCCAAAGTGCTGGTGCAACACCTATGGGAGAAGAAGAGGGAGTGGGATGACCCACACTTGCCTGAAGGCCTGCTACAGGCCTGGCACTCCTGGGCCAGCGAACTCGAGGATCTCCAGGACATTTCTCTTCCCAGATGCTACACCACACCAGAGCTTGACAACATCCACTGCATGCGAGATATTCACATCTTCTGCGATGCCTCGGAGCAAGCTTACAGTGCCTTAGCTTACCTCAGAACACAAAGTCTGGAAGGAAATGTTGAGTTAGCCTTCCTTACTGCCATGCCACATGTTTCCCTTAAGAAGAAGCAGTCCATCCCTCAACTGGAGTTATGTGCTGCTCTCACGGGGGCCCAACTAGCCAAGATCCTCAAAACAGAGCTCACCCTCAACATCCGGGGTGTCACTTGTGGACTTGTTGTTGTGGACTGACTCCACAACAGTGCTGACCTGGCTGTCCTCCAATTCTTGTGGCTTCAAAGTCTTCATCGGGATGAGAGTGGCAGAGATTCAAGAACTCACAGGATCAGACCAGTGGCAGTACTTCCCATCCAGTGACAATCCCGCTGCCGATATCGCCAGAGGTAAAATGCTCCATGAATTGACAGGCAACAACAGGTGGAATTGTGGACCATCCTTCCTTGAACATCTCCCTGAGAGATGGCCAGAACAGCCATGTCTGATACCCGACGAAGCTGAAACAGAGTTGAAGAGGTCCACATTCTGTGGGATCACCAATACCCCTCCTACTTAACTGACCCACAGCAATATCAGAGCTGGAATGACTTCCTGTGAGCCATCATGGAGCAGGGTCAAGGGGCAGCTCGGTCTCCAGGCGCATTCACTGCAGATGATTATGCAGATGCAGAACAGGCAGCAATTAGACAGGTACAGACGGATTCCTTTCCAGCTGATCTGACGCAACTGCAGGCTGGCAAGTGGGAGGCCACCTCCGCTACAGCAGTCACTTAGAGCCAGACGCTGTACACCTGATTGTCCTTGATCCCCATCATCCCATCACCAAGTTGATCAAAAGGGATTACAATGACAAGTTGCATCACCCAGGCCCCGAGAGGGTGCTTGCTGAAATTCGCCGGAAATACTGGATATTACGAGGATGAGAGGCTGTGCGCCACCACCAAAGACACTGTCCAGACTGTAAGAAATGGCGAGGGCCTAAGATGGCTGAGCTCTCCCCAGCAAGACTGCAAATCTGGAAGCCAGCATTCTACTCCACTGGAGCAGACTGCTTCAGGATTGGACGCAGGAATGAGAGACAATGGGGGATACTGTTCAAATGTATGACTTCATTCATCAGCGATGTTCAATAAAACAACCAAATCCAGAATTGTACCTACTGCAAACACCTGAAGAAATCCACAGACCTTCATTAGTGAACAGTTGCAGCTATGATAAGCTCTATCTGACACATTGATACAAGCCCTGTTATACCTCCCTGTTGTTCCACATCATGACCTTTTTAAAAATCGCTCTGTCAGTGTGACCTGTATTGTGGTTCAGACAGAGGGGGCCTGTTGCGGTCAGAGCCACCTGCTCCTCACCTCTGGAGCCCACTGACAGAGCTTATCTCCATCGACCCAGTGGCCTGTAAAACTGCACAGAGCTTATGAGAGGGGCACAGTGGGCGGAGGATGTGAATGTTCCTGACACAGGAATGAATAACACTGTGGAGAACACAGGCAGGGTGGTGCGTGGAATCAAGCATTTGGCATGGCACACATTCCTCGGGTGATGTCATCCCCCAGGGAACAGCTAGAGCTGTCACTGAGAGAGGCACACAGATGTCTCCGGGATGGGGATGCAACTCATGTGTATCTGTGCCAGCGCCTGGTCAGAGGTTCACCGCCAGCTCGCCGTATCAGGTCACATTTGCGTTACCCCAGGCTGCAAAGTGTGTGATAACCATATGACACCACCAGCACACTGGCACAGCACAACTTGAGAGGAATCACAGGCTGGAGTCTAAGCAGCGCTACACCCAATGATTACCACCACAGATAAACACACTGATCTTTACTATACCCAATGATCTTTAATTAACAACCACCAGAAATACACACACTGATCTTTAATTAACCACCACCATAGATCACTACTAAACCCAATGAACACCACGTGTAACCGTTGGGCAGGAGGAATCCAGATGCAGAGATGATGCAAAAAAAAACTAGATAAGATTCTTTGTCTTTTAAAACCGTACTAGTAACTAGGAACAAGCAAACCTGGGGCACAGGAAAACACACAAGGCAGTGTAGCTCAAGACTGAGCACTGAACAAAGGAACAGGTAGGGCTTATAATAAAGAACACTAAACACATGTCTAGACAGTGAAAACAGTTAACTAAATTAGACAAGTCACAGACAGACCCTCCCAGTTACCTTATTTGGCCCCTTCCTCCTCTGGAGGAAGATCAGGGAAGCAGCAGGCAGCAGGACCAGAAAGGCAGTTACGAGGATGCCTGCTGGTGGTTGCAAGTGGAATTCTCTGAAACCCTGACATCATGGTAGATTAACCATATCTTTGTTATACCTAATGGCTGCCAGGATTTTACCAACTAACCACTACAGTGGGTAAATACATATCTTCACAAGAATATAAAACCTTACACAATAAGAGCAGCATTTCTGAAAGTTCAGACAGATATTAGTAGACAAAAGTTTGGTCAAAATATAACACTCCAAACATAATGTATATGGTATAGTTTATATGGTAATGTTGACTTTAATGCTGCATAAATTCACATAAATCCTTATTTTATTTTACTTCTTGCTTTCTGTTTGTCATGTAACAAAATTATTACAAAGTATATATTATTAATACTGTTCATTTGACACCAAGTTCTTTTTTTTTTTACAATTAGCCACATGGGTAAATAGTATGAAGGCATGTGAAATCATTCAACCATAATTGCCTGCTTTTATTTTTCCTTAGAGAGCAAAATATTGAATTCTCAAAGGTCTAATAAATACAGCTTGCCACAGTGCTGATTAAGAGATGCTCATTCTTCTTCAGCAGCAGACATTTGGCATTAGTATAAACCATAACCCCTGCAGCTAAATCTTGAAGGGCAAATGCTCTCCTTAATTTATCAAGTTTGCCTTGCTGTTCTCTATGGATAGTAATGACCTTAAGTTTCCATCCTAAAGATGGCTTTTACCATCATGGAGTAACAGAATCTGATTGGCTGTAATGAATCACAAGAGGTAAAGGCCATCAGCTCTCTCTGATTTAAGGATTTTGGTCCTCTGTGTGTAAGTCTGAGAAATTTTATCACTATTATCTTATATATAAGGACTTTTTTCACTTTCTTCTCCATTAGACATGGGCTGTTAATATGAGACGGATGGATGCATTTCAGTATGGATTTGTTGGCTGTGCTACTGTCAAACAAATAAACTGCTATACATATGCCACAGCAAACAACCCATGTCAGATCTGATACAGTGCATTGCATTCAATGTTCCTATTGTCCACATATTGATCTTGTGAGATACCTGCTTGAAGTTCACTGTGGGAGAGATATGCTGCACTGCTAATGTTGCACACCTACATACAGCAATGAATGATATTACTTGTATCTTGTTATAATATATGCGCGTACACACACACACACACACACATATACACAAGAATGTTCATGAAAGATTACTTGATTTGATAACAACCAGCAGTGAATGTCAGAAAGAAAGTCATCATTGTTGTTTTTTCATTCAATCATTCATTTATAAAGGCAAATGGCAATTAAAGACAGCAGCATCTGCATAGTGTTACCAGGGCCGTGGGAAGAGGCTTTAAGCTGGGGGTGCTGTAGTGGGAGGTGCTTTTTTTGCGTGTCCAGCCTGGGGGGGGGGGGTTAAGATTAGCATTCACGATGAATAGGCTATAGGCTACTTCATACACATAAATTAATTTTTATTTAACGACCCTTGAGTGAAAGGTTTTTTGGTGAAAATTCCATTCATAACATTCACATTCTAATATAACATACGATACTATAATATGAATCAAATGTATGCCAGTCTTGCAACTTCCAGACCCAGCACACAGCAGACAAGAACATACAAATAGCCAAGACATATCCACATACGCACAATATTTTAACAGCACAAATACATTACATTATTTAAACCTCTGGCTCTGTGACAGGGCACAGGCATCTCACAATTGTAGCAACCTCACATTGTAGCTTTCTCAAGCACACAAACTACAGACAATATGCGCTGTTTCGCGATCATAAACGTATTCTAATTACGTGATTGGTGACGAATATTCTGTGAATTATTTGTTTTATTGTTAGTCAAAGAGGATAAAGGGGAATAGTCTGAAAGTAATGATAGATTTAAAGGTAGTGTTCGGGCTTCCCCTGTTTCCAGCTCACCTGCCGCCACTGATTGTGATAGCTAACTACCTTGAATGATGCAACATTACTAGCAACTAGATGACTAGGCTACGTGATGTCCGTTGACCATTTTGATAATTAATAATTATTCAATATTACTAATTATTTCTCAGAACATCCCCAAGCAATAAATTCTTAGGTAAACAACAACAGTTAACAATTAAATGTCTTAATACGTATATGTTTTTGCATCTGGCTGAGAGTTCTGTGATGTCTGCCTTTTCCAACAGGAGATGCTCCAGCACCCACAGCACCCCTACTTCCCAGAGCCCTGAGTGTTACAATCAACTGAAATTTGGAGGAGCTGAGGCAACAGGGTGTGCGTGTGTTGGGGGTGGTCCTTTTGAAGACAATACATTTCAATAATTTCAGTTATCCTAAAAGGTGTGATGATTGCATATCTGTTCTGGGGAAAAGATAAGAGTATTTCAGGTTATATTTGAAAGAGGAAATGGACAGAGATGTTTTGGGATACAGTTTGAGGTAGAAGCTGTTCTGAAGGGGAAAAAGTTTTTCCTTCATTATTTTTGAAATGGGAACAGGATTGTAATGTGTACTGAATAAGCGAGCCTTAACTGTACATTTGAGGAGAGTCTTAGGAGAAGGCTGCAGGCTGTTCAAGGTGATATATTGTTCTGAATATTTAAATCTAGCTTCATGGCCAATATTGCATAGTAATTGACAAATTTAAACACGTTGGAGCATCATAGTGCTCTGCTGTAGTGTGTCCAAGGTGAGAGAGTTGAATAAATTGTGTGTGCTTTATTATACCAAATAATGATGGGATCAAGGAATATTTGGGAATCATATGGGAGAAAGTCATGTAGGCAGGACAGAGTTACTGTTATATTAAGAGTATTAATTACATATTAAGACTATGAAGCAGACATTTTTGGTTGGTGTTGAGTGTGGTTAGTTTTTGTATGCTGGGTTTTGAAAGAGAGATGAGTGTCTCGGGCAAGCAGGCCAAACATTTTTTACTGTCTACTTAAAACACTGTGTGAATAAGTAGTATACATATGTGTAAACAATGCAGGCACAATCCTAAAATGTGCATTATTATTTATAATGGTTATTTCCTTTTATTTGTTTCTCATGTGTGGTGAATGACCAGTTTAGATCGGATACATGCAAATTTCACAAATAAAACAATCCTGAAAAAAATTTCATGGCCACAATTAATGATAAATAGGAAACTCAAGTAACAGGAATAACAGCACATAAACCAGAGAAAAGCATGTGATTTACTCAAAGAGCCTGTGATTAATTTTATTTCAGTTATTTGCAAACTTTCTATCTCTTTTGAGTGTTTCACTTTCCTTAGATATCTGTTTAGCACAAGTTCGCGTGATTAGGTATGTATTTCTCATTTTAGGTTTGTCTCTTATTATAAAAGGGAATGTTGAGGAACCTCAAGGTTAGCTAGCTATGCCACCTGTAACTAGCTGAAATTATTTAACCAGATAGATATGGTAAAAAGAAACCAAAAATGCCAGTAGATGTCATAATGAGCTAGGAGATGAAAATCAACCTCAGGTTTAAAATGCCAGCATGTGGGTGGTGACAACCCCGAGGGACATGCATAAACTGGATGGGTTTGTTTGTTGGTTGGTTAGTCTGTGTCTCAGTAATTAAAGGGTCAATAAGAACCCATGGCAGACTGCATGTAGCCCCCAGGGTGTTAGCTGGACATCCTTGCTGTGGGCGTTCATTGGCCAAGAGTATAGGGTCATGTGTAGGAAAAATCTGATGCCTAGGAAAAAACTGAAAAAAAAAATATTGAGGTTTTTTTTTGATGTTGGACAAAGTTCTGGAGTGTGCCCTCGTCATGGTTTCATGTTGTGGTGGCTGGTTTTGAATTTGTATCCTAGGAGTAGGTGACAGTATGAGCAGTGTATAGAAGACAGAAGGAGTGCAGGCAGGGTTTTACTGAGTCACTGATGTAGAGAGGCATTTAAAGGGTTTTAGATTCAAGTTCAGCTTGAACGTGGCATTGGGAGACAACCCTTGAGAGGGTCCCCAACCTCACATGGAACTTGGAAAATGGTTTGTAATTATTCCAGGTTTTGGCTAATCTTCAGAATCAACTTGAATTGGTAATGTTAATACCATTCTCTGACTTTAAATTTGTAATTTATAATACTATAACTGTGCATCTGTTTTTCATCTTCTTGCCACATTGTATATAACCATGATTTATCTTATCGCCTGTTTATGTGACTTGCGTTTCTGATATTGTCATAGTATCTGTGTCTGTATGTCAGGTCTCCCTTGAAGAAGATATGTCAATTTCATTGGGATTTTTCCTGGTTAACTAAAGGATAAAGGCAAAATAAAATACAAAGCCTGTGATGCAATGCACACTGCCTTTTCCATCTGTGTGGAGACGTTTTGTTCAGAAGAATTCAGGCCAGGAGAACTCAACATAGCTGATGTTTCCACATGCTGGGAAAGCCCTCAGTATTCAGCTGTGGCCATCAGCATTGCACCTCGGAACAGACAAAAACAAAACATCACAGTCAAAATAAACATACCACCTATCCCAGCATGGAAATCTCTCAAACTCTTATCTACTTGTTGAATGAAAGCAGATCATGTGTGCATCCATTGATATATGGACTGTTTACAGATGATTAATAATATTTATCTTTTTATTATTTTATTGAAGATTTTAATGAAGATATTTAATAAACAATGCTGTTTATGTGCATATGATGGAAAATAAATTCACATTTAGCAGATGCTTTATCCAAAGTGACTTACATAGGTTACAGTTCTTTACAATGTTATCCATTTATACAGCTGGATATTTACTGAGGCAGTTGTGGGTTAAGTACCTTGCCCAAGGGTCCAGCAGCAGTGTCCCAGCGGGGATCAAACTGGCAACCTTTCAGTTATGAGTCCTGCTCCTTAACCACTATGCTACACTGCCACCCCACTAAACGGAGTCTTTATCTATCAAAAGTGAAAATCTTATCTCTATATCTCTATCTCTATATATATATAGATAGATATCTGCAGGCAAAATGCTCATGTTCAATGCTCAAGTATTTCCTTGAATATTCTACATGAAGTATTTTATTTTCCCGTTCCTTCAGGAAGGTCTGTAATGTATGCTCCATTCTCAGCCAAACACAAACAGTAAAATGCCTCTTAACAGGGTTTTCTCACTGCTCTGGGGCTGAGACAGATGTCAAAAACCAGCAAAAGGAAGGTACAACTGAACCTCACATCCACCCTGTCTGCATTGATGAACTAATTAAATCAATTCAATTTGCCCCCATGGAGAATGTTACTGGCTGTTTTAATGCCTTATGCTTTCATTCACATCAGAGTGGGAGAAAGCCAATGGCAAATTTCATCCCCAGAGTAATTCTGATAATTTATTCTGGGTTTAGAAAACCATGAGAACAAGCATTCTCAATATAGGAAGTTAGTCTTGTTTCTTCTCCTTATTTGTCCCATTGATATGTTATTTAATCACAGCTCTTTATTGATCAGGTTAGCCACTGTCCATGGCATAACCATGTTTACCACTGGATGGAAACTCTGTGTGTTAGCTCTGCTTCAGTGGACTTGCTTTGGAAGTAGAACCATAACAGCTGAGGCACCCTTAGTATATTTTTGAGAAGATAAGTCACTGATCCATTTAGGGTGCCTTTCATGTTTTGAGTAAGGATTAGCACTTTTCAGATCTGGTCAGCACACAGCATGGGTCCTGCACACAGCTTCCAAGAATGGCAGATGGACAATTAATAGTTCTCACTGTGTGTCTCTCCTTTTATCCTCCCAGTTACCTTATTAGGCCCCAAGTAGCAGGTTAATAATTCCACTGCATGGCATACCAGCTGATGGACTGGGCAAGGGACAAGCCCAAAATATCGTCTGCCCCAATACACAATATAAGCATACTCTGGTACATTAGCATAAATACAATTCTGTCATCAAAGTAGAGCCCCCTGCCATTTACACCCACATTTTTAGCATTTTTAGAGCTATTTACAGCTGCGGGGGTATGCTCCATACCCCCACAGCACATTTCAAGTCCTGCACTTGATCTAAAGCTTGTCTTAAGTTATGGCATTTATTAATTTGACAATTCGTGTCTCTGGTCACTGGAGATTCTTCTGCCTCATCCCTCAAAATCATCATAGAAACTATTCCAAAGCAGCACCCAGTTTCTTATAACACAGGTCTGAAAATTCTTCTCCCATTTTACCATTTGAGGGGAATGTAATTGTCTTCATTGCCTCAAAGCATGAAACACTTAGCACAATCACTAGAAAGCACCTGTCAATGCCCATACACATCTCTACAAACCCATTTATCTACCTATGACTGTACTGTTTCAGCAATCGATAATAATGTTTCCCAGTGTCCACTAGTGTTTACCCTGCAGCTTAATGTCTCAGTCATTCTTAAGTATCCTTTTCAAAGCGACCTCTCTGACCTTTTCTCAATTTTTCAACTTCAACCGATACCGACTCACATTCATTTAAAAGCAGGGCCTGGCTCAATGTACCCCCTAGGCAACAGAACAGAAACATAGCAAAACCAGGAGGATGGGGTAAAAAAATTATGTAATCAATACTTCCTTGCCATGATATTCTCCAAATGTATGTGTGGTGTGTGTGCACTTGTATATATTAGAGTTCCTGCTAGGATTTTTCCTTGCTGGTCCAGTGAATTTATTTTACCGGACAAATTTGAAACTTACCGGTCACATTTCAATAACAGTCTATGTTACAAACGCAAATATAATATACACCTAGGTTGATGAAAGAATGACAACGACCTAAAATCAGTTTGATAGTTTGCAGCTTGCAATGCACATAAGCCATGTCACTCACTCTCTCCTGCAGACGACTTCGCAGCGCAGTCTTAATTCGATTCTGCAGAGAGAAGTCCCTCTCTGCTGGCACGCTTGACACAAGCAGGACATTTTGACCAGCAAGTTTTTAATTTATTGTTTTATTTATAAATTTTAACAGGCAAAAAACGGCATTTATTAACCACTATATTAACCACTATATATACAGTAGATTCCAAATTTAATAGAAATATATATTTTTTCCCAGCTGGTCTTGACAGTACTGTACAGTTCAGTTTGCTGCTTTTTGTAGCTAGCTAAGAGACTTTCTATTCTTGACTTGGGTTTTCACCCACTCTTCCTTGCAGATCGCTTATAGTTCTTAAATGTTCTTGACCATCTTGCATGCACAGCATGTTTAGATCTACCCACCGATTTTCAGTGATGTTCAAGTCAAGGGACTGTGAGGGTCATTTCAAAAGCTTCATCTTGTGTTTATTGAAGTAGTTCATGGTGGATTTTGAGGTATGTTTTGGATCATTGTCGTGTTGTAGAAGCCAGCCTCCTTTCACCTTCAGTTTCTTGACTGACTGTGTAACATTTGCTTCCAGAATTGGCTGATATTTAGTGGAATCCAGTTTTCCCATGCAATATTTCCTGTGCCACTGACCACCACACAACCCCAAAGCATAATAGATCCACCCCCATGTTTAACAGTTGGCAAGGTGTTCTTTCCATCAAATGCTGCTCCTTTTTTCCTCCAAACATACCTTTAGTGATTGTGGCCAAAGAGTTCCATTTTTACTTCATCAGTCCACAGCACTTGGTTCCAAAATGCCTCTGGCTTATCTATATGTTGTTTTGCATACTTCAGATGTTGACTTTTGTGATGAGGTTGCAGGTAAGGTTTCTTTCCGATGACTTTTCCATGCAGATCATGTTTGTGCAAACAACACTTCACAGTGGAACGGTGTACCACCACTCCTGTGTCAGCTAAGCTTTCCTGCAGGTCCTTTGCAGACATATGGGGGTTTTGCTTTGCCTTTCTGCCCAGCATACGGGCAGTTCTGAGTTTTTTGGTCTTCCAGGTCTCGTCTTGACTTCAACAGTTCCCCTTAGCTGCCATTTCTTAATGATATTTCGGACGGTGGAAAATTGCGAGCTGGAAATGCTCTCACATTTTTATGGCCATCTCCTGCTTTGTAGGCATCAATTAGCTTCATTTTCAGATCATCAGTCAGTTGTTTAGAGGAGCAAGTGCAGTGTTGGCACAACGTTTGAAGACTCAGAGAATTTATTAAGGTCTGGAATTGTCATTAGCTGAAAATTCCTAATGCCAATTCTTGACCTGCCTAACAAGTCCTAATGAGTCAATTAATGCCTAATGAGTTAAGTTCTGAGATGTTACAACTAGAAGCACTTTGCAGCACATGCCACAATTATTGTTTTGTTTTTTTCTATTTTTTAGAAATGTAAAGTAACTGTGCATTTACATTGGCAGAAAAATGTTATTTTTTAAAAATAGTGTCTTGCAGAGGTTTGTGTGGTGTAAAGGTAACAATACACATCAGCCAGCAAACATCATCCCCACAGTAAAATAAGCTGGTGGCACCAGGTCATAGGGGTGCTTTTCAGCAGCAGGGACTCCTGATGGGAAGATGAATGCTGCACAATACATGGAGATTCTGGATTCCCTACTCCCTTTTGCCAGAAAGTGTAAACTAGGGAGGAGGTTTGTGTTTCAGCAGGACAAGCACATTGCCAGAGCAACACTGGATTGGCTTAAAATGAAGAAAACTGATATCCTCCAGTAGCTCAGTCAGAGTCCTGACCTTAACCCCATCGAACATCTGTGGAAAGACCTCAAACTGCTGTCCACCCCTGCTCCCCAACTAACCTGATTCAGCTTGAGCAATTTTGCAAGGAGGAATGGGTTAATATTGCTCCAATTAACAGAGATACACTATATGGACAAAAGTATTTGGCCACACCTGTTTTTCAGGGTTTGGGCTAGGCTCCTTATCTCCAGTGAAGGGCAATCTTAATGCTTCAGCATACCAAGACATTTTGGACAATGCTATGCTTACAACTTTGTGGCAACAGTTTAGGGAAGGCCCTTTTCTATTCCAACATGACTGTGCCCCAGTGAACAAAGCAAGGACTATAAAGACATGGTTTGATGAGTTCGGTGTGGAAGAACTTGACTGGCCCGCACAGAGCCCTGACCTCAACCCCATTGAGCACCTTTGGGATGAACTGGAAGGGAGATTGAGAGCCAGGCCTTCTCGTCCAACATCAGTGCCTGACCTCATAAATGCTCTACAGAATGAATGGGCACAAATTCCCACAGAAACACTCCAAAATCTTGTGGAAAGCCTTCCAAGAAGAGTGTTATAGCTGCAAAAGGGGGACCAACTCCATATTAAAGTATACGTATTTGAATACAATGTCATTACAGTCCCTGTTGGTGTAATGGTCAGGCATCTGAATACTTTTGTCCATATAGTGTATATTCAACAAGACTGATGGCTGTAATAGCTGCAAAAAGTGGTTCAACCAAGTACTAAAGAAGAGAGATGAACACTTATTGTTGACATTTCAGTTCTTGATTTTTTTATTTTTATTTTTTTTATTCTTTAATGGTTTGTAATTTTATTTGTTTGGGCTGCACTGTTGCAGAGTTCAGTGATTCACAAATAAATTCAGTCTAATTAGTCAAAATTTCAGATTGTGGAAATCATTCCTGTGAAAAAAGGGTTGGGGGCTGAATATTTTTTCAAGGCACTGTATACATATTAATATTAATTATATATATATTAATTACAGCGTTTGCCCTTACCAGTCCTTAATTAGAAAAGTCATATTTTTATAACCTTGTGAACATTAATGTGCACCACAGCATGTGGCAAACATCTTGCCAGAACCAATCAGGAAAGTTACCACAAACCACAAACATCTATCACATCAGAAAAGGTTACCTCTACCTTTGCACATAGACATAGCTGCAAAGCTGGAACCAGCTAGTTCTCCATGCGCTGTTTCTCCCTACCACCACCCTCCAAGCCCCTCTGTCTCCCAAAGGTGTGTACTGTTTCCTGTAGTTTGGGACTTCCATTATAGCTCACCACGAATATTACCTCTAGCTGTGACATCCTGTAAAGCTTGGCTCTACACATTAAAAGGCTTAGCACATCCACAATGGTGCAATGGAATCAGATGATGTTAGATGCTTGCTTTGTGGCGCATGGATAGCCACAAGCATTAAGCCCCATTCCAGGAAGTCCTTTTGTGTGCCCAATGGCCCACACTTCAATGAATAGAAGGTTTTTTTTTATGGCTACAGTATGTTATCTCATGAAAGGAAACAATTTGGTTGAATATACAGTCATTTACAGAAAGGAAAACATTAGTAGTATAGGAAAACATGTGGTGCACATCTAGAGAATGGGCTGTGCTGTATGTACGTGCAGATTTCATTTTGGGGAAAAACGTTGCTGAATCAATTAAAACATCTTCACGTCCTCCATTTTCTTTTGCGTCTGATTGAATGTTTTGTACTGCTTTACTCTTGTATCCTTCAAATAACCCTTATTATTGTCATTTACTGTGATTTACCTCGATAAAACCTAATAAAAACAGCGGTGATAAGAATGTGGTTATGATTATTTCTTTATGTACGTTATCATCATAACCTTCTACTGGGTGACAGCCTCAGCTGCAATTTGGTTTACTCCATTTTAAATGGTGTTGTGCATCGTTAGAAACTGCTCTTTAAAAATTATGACAAAATGGTTCAGCACCATTTGCCCTCTCATGCTTTGGTCAGCAGAAAGGATCTCTCAACATCTTTTGACTAGAAATCATGTCTACATGACTTAAGCATGGGGGTTAGGCCACGCCTTACAGACCTCCACGAAACCTCATGCTCAGAAAATGAGGTGGACCTCTCCTCTCTGATCACTGAGACAACTTCAGCAACTCACTTGTAATGGAGCTGCTAGCCCGTTACGGAATGCCTCTATAATTGGGACAATAAAAAATAACGTTGTAAATGACTGTTCATTACTTACCCGTATTGTACAAAAATATCTTGCAGCATAAGTTTGTTAGTATGCAACCGAGCGCACTGCCTACGTTTAGAAACAAAGTTTTAAACTACTCTCAGGCTACACTGTTGTTGTTAGGGTGCCCAACTAACAGGGTAGTGAAGCTGCATGCTGTTAAAACGTAGTTAAACAGTTTTAAGTTTGTTTTAAATGTTTATGGTAGGCTACTGTGTTAGTGTGCTAACTAGCAAACGTCTAACCGTGCGTCTGTTTGTGTTTCAGTCAGCAACCAGTTCCGGGTCAACGGGAGCAAAGGGTGATTCGTTGTGCTGGGATTTTATTTATAATATAATGTACATTGGGGGGTATATTCCAGCTGACACCAGTGTTTCTTATATGTTTATTTTCTGAACAAGGGTAAATCGGAAAATGTGTAAAATGTGGTATAATTGAAATGCTACTTATAATGTAAATTATTTGTTATTTATGGAAATATTAACAGTTTGGGATTGAAAAGAATTAAAATTGTTTTGGATCAACCCAGCCAGCTAGCAGGGTATTTAAGGGAGTCTTTGGCTGCATCCTCAGTATACTCAGTATGCACTAATGTCGGTTAAGAACGTACTACCCACCGTTACTGTTACTGATACTAGGTCAAATCACTTAGGTGGGCACATGCGCAACCTGAGTCGATAGGCATGAAGCCTCGGTCATCACAAGTATCGATGGTAGCTATACTGTATGTTGTCATGGCAGCTATAATTCAAGGACAACACATTTAAACATAATTTTATTGTAGCAAATAGAGACAGGTAGCAACACACATTTCTTGCAGGACTTTAATGAGTGATCGAAGATCAGACTGAAGACACATTGCGTTCTTAGGCTTTCACTGTACATAACGTTCTGAAACTGAAATCAACCAGGTGCTGTGTGCAGTCTTCCTCCGGAGTGTCGGTCATGGCTGCTGTAATTTCTGCAAACCACCAGATGTCACTGTGTCTGTCGTTGATGCTTCGTACGAAGCTTTGGATCTTTTTTCGGCACAATCAGGAAGAAGCTTCAAAAGCCTCACAAGGCTTTGTCCGCCCATCACTAACCTGAGGTAAAACGAGGTAAAAAAGCTAACATTACATAACAAGCCAATTGATTTGTTAGCTTAACCAAAGCCGTTTTCACATATGAACACCGGACAAGGTCCGGAGAATCAGGTCCGGAATTTGGCCGGAATTGCCCTTTCACACATGTAGCATGCAACAGGAGATTGTCCGTGACAGACGCGTTCTCACCTACAAGAAATACTTTGGTTTGGTATAGGTGAGGGGCTATGCCTGGGTAGAGCATGTAGGAGGCAGAACATGACGCAAAAACTTTTCTACGCTGCAGAAATCGCAGTGGCTGTATTCAAAACCGCCTACTGCATACTGTATACTGCGTACTACACAAGTACTGTATACTGCATGCTATTTTTCAGTGTAGTACCCAGTATGCGACCATTAATAATTACATTTGTAGTATGTTACATTGTCGCTTGAAATCATTGCGAGTTTAGAAACGTCCAGATTTCCTTGTGGTATTTTCCGGTTAGACGCCACTTGCATTCTCAGGAGTGAAAAAGTATTGACGAGTTCACGAAAAGCATTTGCGAGTTGAAGTGTTTTCAGGTGTTTTCTTTTCAATGTCTTACCTTTTGGTGGTATGGGCACATAATGTGGCACAGAGGAGGAGAACATAGCTATCGTGCTTTTGGGTAGCCTATAAAAAATCACACATAGCCATCCAAATGGTGCTACCGGTACACATAATTTATTATTAATTATACATTTATTATAACAGGAAGGTAAGTTTTTGTTGTTCGCTATGTAATGTTAGGTCACCAGTTCACCTATCTCACTATACCTATCACTATTACTTAGCTACAGCTTAGCTAGCTACTAACCAGATAAACTACTAACCAACGTTATTGATCATCGTAAGAGACTAGTTTTGGCAGTATAACTATAGCTAACTATCTCTTTAACGATCATTGGACGTAGCCGCAATGTCAACGAAACAGTGGAAAGCAATGTACAGGCACGCGGAAAAGAGTACGGGCAGATGTTTGTATTCTTCCGGTTTTGCGCCAGTCACATGACAGAAATGTCATCAACACGCCCACTCACTCGCGGTGGATTCTCCAGAACGTTGCCTACTCTGTTCACACATGGGCTCACTCCGACATGAGCCGGAATTTGTACTAGGGAGCTGGCAGAATGAAGTCCGTTACATGTCCGGTCCGACTGATTCGGACATTTGCGTTCTCACATACAGCTCCTCCGGCTAAGGGTACATTCCGGCGTCCAGTGCATGTGTGAAAGGGGCTCAAGTTGACTACACCGCCATCTTCTTTCTCTTTTTCCCGGGGAATTCTTCTTCTTCAGTTATTCGGGCTCCAGCTGCCTTATGGTCATCTGGGTACCATTCGTCCACTATTAAATGCCTACTGAGTATTCGGACACCCTACGGATTGTGATGTGACAGTATGGCAGAATGAGTATTCGGATGCAGCCTTTGCCCTCATTTTGTGGGCGGGCGGTCGCGGTTGCTCAAATGAATGAATGAATGAATGGGAGTAAGACTGGTCCAAGTCAAAGTGCATACAGTGAGTGGGTATTATTGGAAACCCCTGTAAATAGTTTTGTTTACCTGTTTGTTTGTTTTTTTTATTTTTGTTGCATGTTTGTTGCTTGAGTTCTACTTTTTGTTTATTTTGATACTTTTGCCACCTGCACTGTATATAGCTGTCACCTTCACCTGCACACCTGGGAACCAATAAAAACACCCTTGCCACTTCATTTGTTGTTTGGCTCCATTTTGGGTTTTTTTCCCTGGCTGCTGCGGTTGTCTGTATGTGGGATGTGGGGTTTCAGATGTGGGATGGCTTGCCACGAGGCCATCGGAGGCATGCCCAGTGTGTGAGCCATACGAGAGACCCCCAGGTTAGGTTGACCCCAATGTCAGGGACCCCAGAGATGGGTGAAGCACCAGTGAGAGGGGCACCCTGGGATGGGAGAAGTACAGTGGGGGAATGTGTGAGGGATGCCTTGGTGCATGAAGTGCATGGGTGCACTTCCTGAAGGGGAGGGCAGTGTGACAGACTGCTGTCACTACAGTTGAGCATGCGCTCTGACTACCAAACCAACAAGCCTGGCTCTTTGGTGTTGTGGTCAAGCTGCAGGTTTGGTACCCTGTAGACCTGGGTTTGAGGCCAGGTGGGGTGACTGCTCTCACCTTTCGCTATGCCACTGCACAGTCCTCTGACTAAACCAAGCAGGAGTTTTCAGCTGATCTCACCCAGAGCAGAGGTTCCTCCAAGCCCAGACCCTACATAAGTCAGGTCTCCTGATAAGGCATGCAACCTATAGCATTAAGCTGCTCAAATGAAGATATTTGAAATATCTTTACACCAAAAGAACTTTTAAATAAGAAAATACCAGGAAAAGTTAATCCGTTATTTCTGACACTAACAGGTGTTTCACCTTGTGAAAATTTCATTTTGGAGTACTGATGCATGCCGGTGCTTTTGGGCAATCTGCGGATGAAAAGATGTAAGGGGGTTGTGATGTTTGTGGGTGTGATCCATAACAGGCCAATCAGGCTGCACAGCAGCAGCAGCAGCTTTCAATGTGTTTACGCTGTGGCATCTAGGTAATTTTGAAACCACAACGGAACATAGAGTAGAATTCATGTTTGATTCAGTAGAGAGCATAGGAAAGGAGCTCTGCTTAAAAGATTGATGTTCTCTTCAAAGAGATAGCAATTTCCAGGACCAGAAACCATCCTACATGACTTTCATGTGTGACAGAGGCATGTAAGGTAGCTCAGAGTTTCCAATTCTTTATCTTGAGAACTGCACCTCAGAGCAGAAAGCAGTTTAGTTACCTCTAACAGGGAAGCAAACTCCAATTCCAGTATTCCCTGAGAAGACTCAGCAATGCTGTGAGTCCATCTCTTGCACATGAGTGCAGTAGTCTATCTGTCTCACAAGCAGAAAAGATGGTTGCCATCATCAAACAACACTGACCCAGTAGCCTTAATGGGACAGAAGACTTCAGTGTATAAGTATTACGTGATGTTTGTGAATATGATTGAAAGATGCGTTGAGACAGAAATTACCTGCTCAACACTACAATTAAATTCTAAAGGTCCATGGTTTGATTTCAGGATAAACCATATTTCAGGTCACATGCCCTCCCATGCAGCAAATTTCAATTGAGAGCAATAAGAAAAAAACAGATTTCAAAAAATCCAATGCATGTGATGTTTATAGCATGCCTGTAGCATATTAGTACCAGAGATACTTGAACAATCCCATGTAACAATGTTTATGCAGTATTACAGTCACCACAATATGCAACTTTATGAAGACAGGAAAGCTAATTACAATACTGCTACCAGTATATGAGGATGGCTATATTGCTAGCTAGACTGTATAGCTAGCCTGCTGGCAAACTATCATTCTAATTGGTAAAAACAGACAACATTGGACAGGTGAACTATCTTGCTAGCTCGCAAATTAACTCAAACCAGCTACATTAACTCACTAGTTAACTACAATGGCTTGTTAGAAAACACTAAAAATCCCATAAATTACAATGCCAAAATGGTTGATAGCTGTAATGGTTTTTTGTTAATATATGGATAATTGGCTATGGCTATATGGCTCATTTTCACAAAAACATAACTTTGTGCATAACTAGCCTTGTGAGTAAAATTATGTCAATGTGCTGGTGCTAGCTGGTGGTGTCACAGCATTCCAAACATCTGACACGTATAGGAAGATTTGCATCTGGTCATGGCACTCAGAATCAGGGGTTAACTTTGGTTGACCAGGCAGTGAAGCGACAATGGGTGAAATAGAATCAAAATTTGTATCTTCATGTGTGGTGGCTCACACCATGCATTCTCCAAATGTACATACAGAACATCTTCCCATTCAGACCGGGGTGCTAGAATTCCAATTAGCATGCCAACAGAAGTGTTGCTAAGCACTTCTGAGTATGCCTCCCGCATCCTCATCCCCACCTCCTCTGAAGAATTTCGTCATCTGTCTCCATCTGACATTATTATCCTGCTGTGTATGTGTGTGTGCGTGTGTGTGTTAGCTCTATAAAAAGTGATGGTCTGGATGCAGTTTCAACATCTAGCATGGAAAAAAACGTGCACATGCATGGCATTCAAGTCAACTTGCATTTTGAAGTATTGCTTTATGCTTGTGATTGCAGAGATCATTGCTATGCTTTTCTTTTTATTTTGCTGTTCCACTATTTGCAAACTGGCCTAAGTAAAAAAAAAAAAGGAAGCATGCAGAATCAGTACAGCTCCCTCCCAAGGCATGAGAACCAAGGGTTGCAGTCTGATCTGATGAGAATTATTATACTATCTTCATACAGAGCTATCAAGTGAATGTGACCTTTTTCTGGTTTATGGGACTTTTTGGCTTGATGTTTTAGCTGCATTAATTATTTCTCTTTTGTTTGTTAGATGACTGAAACATCTTTCTGTGACAGACAAATCTTCCTTTTAAATGTTTATTTACTACTCTTTCATTTAGTATGTCTCATTTTTATTATTTATGTAACCACTGAGCTCTGAAATCTTAATTGATAGCCGGTCTACAGTGCAACGAGAAGGGCTTTCAGGAGTGACCTCAGAGGCTATAACAGAGAAGTCACGCACCTCCATCCTTTACAGTGGCGGCTCCACACAGCATAATGCACTGCTCCAGTGGATCCCATAAATCATGACTGAGAAAGCTCAGTTTCCTCACAACACATCCAAGGAAGGGGCCATTCAGCCCACTCATGGCACAAACCTGAAACCTATTCTCCGCTTGAATATCAGCCATTTGTTGGACATGGCTAAGGCTAATAAAGACCTTGTATTTTGGGCTTTCATACTCCCTCCCAGGTAAAGAACAGGATAAATGACATTACTCCTACAGCTAATATATCCACACTACTAATTTCAGGAGTCTGGGAAGGAAGAGTCATCTGTTTGCCAATCCACTGTCATAGTTGGAAGGGTTAATTTGAAAATTTATTTTGTCACTGATTTGTCACTGATTTTTTTAACACTAATTTCTATATAATAATTTATTATAATAATTTATTTTTTGTGTATTTAGTTAGACTCAAAATCAGCAACTGAGACTACTCCTCATTACTTTTAGAATACTAGCCTTGTCTTTTATCGAAAGAGCAGTTTTGGAATAAAATAAAGTTCTAAACAATTCATTCTAAATAAATGAAAGTTAGAGCACAAGAAAACTTGATAAAATGTTATTCATATTTAAATATTTATGCAAAAAAAACAAAACATTTCAATTAACATCATGGCTAAAATGCAAGTTCTTCCCCCTCTATTCCTAGTTGCTTTGGGTCTGAATTCTTTAAGGATGCCCTAAGCATGTAATTAAAAAAAGTTCACTGTAGAACAAATAAATTCCACCCCATACCAATGTAATATTTGCACTAAGTTTGTCCCTCTGGTTGCATGGCCATTTCTTCCTGGTTCTGTCTCTCTCTCCTCGATTCTGTCTATGGCACTGTACCACAATGCTTCAAGCCTTTTGTTCTTTCAGGACAGTATTGTACTGCATTTCCACAAATTAAGCACACATCCTGCAAGAGACCTGCGTGAAGTTGGCACCCCAAGTATTTAAAAAGTTTGAAATGGTATTACTGTTCGTTTGTGCTACGTTTGTGCCGGTTTGTGCCGTAAAAATTTTCGTTTGTGCTGCTATGGTTTTTTAGATATAACAAATTATATTGTATCTGCTATGACGTCACCCAGCACCCCAAGCGGCTCCGAATTGCTCCAAAGTGGTCTCGTTCGTTTGTGCTACGTTTGTGCCGGTTTGTGCCGTAAAAATTTTCGTTTGTGCTGCTATGGTTTTTTAGATATAAACATTATATTTTTAGGCGATGACGTCACCCAGCACCCCAAGCTTCTCCGAATTGCTACAAAATGGTCTCGTTCGTTTGTGCTACATTTGTGCCGTAAAAAAATTTTTCATTTGTGCTGCTGTGGTTTTTTAGATATAAACATTATATTTTTAGGCGATGACGTCACCCAGCACCCCAAGCTTCTCCGAATTGCTCCAAAATGGTCTTGTTCGTTTGTGCTACCTTTGTGCTGGTTAGTGCCATGATAATTTTCGTTCGTGCGGTCATGCTTTGGATAAACACTGTACTTCATGGCAAAATTTCTGTGACAACCTCCAGAACGCTGCTTCGTCATAACGAAGAAAGTGAGTTCTACTGTGCAACGTTTTGCTGGTTGGTGCCCTGAAAAAACTTACATTACATTATTTCCTGATAGGCCTACACAGAGCGCTTCAATGCCCAGAGCAATAACATTACATGGAATCCCAGTAAACTTACGTTGCAGCGCTATTTGGAAATGTCCAACACTTAAAAATGACAAGCACTTGTAGCTATTTTTTAAGCCAGCTAATTACTTACAAGGCCTGAGTTGCATTTGCTAATTAGCTGGTGTGGTGGATATCCCCCTGGTCTGGGCCAAGGGTCTTCTTCCACATTTTGATGCCTTCCGGAAAATAATAAGTCCTCACAGAGTCTGATGTAATCATGGTTGTTTGGTTTATTGCATATGGTGATCAATCACATACAGTAAACCGGGTTGGTCCACGGAGCAACAGGTGTATATGCGGTGTGTATACATTCACAAACACTCCCCAATCACTCCGCCTTCCCCTCAGCCTACATCCATCCTTTATGCCTTTTCTCACTCCTTCTATCCCAGACCACAATTTCCAACTCCTCCCAGGCTCCTCCTTCAAGATCATCCCATTTTCCATTGTAATACACCATTATTTAATTTTTAAGCTGTTACATTTACCCCGCCTGGAAAGTCCCATAAACTCAATAGTCATTAATTGTATATTATTTTTAAACATAACACTTCTGAAATTTCCCATTATTTCCACTCCACACCTATATGATTTTTAAACATAATTAAATAATACACAGCATATATGCCTGGAATATTACCATTATTTCCAGGCCCACATTTAAATAATAAAAAGGTTCTCAGTTAGCCAGACCGCGGTGCTGCAGACTGTAAGAAGGCACACAGATATCTATGTGCCATAAGCTACAAGGTTAGGCCTTAAAGCAAAGGGTTAATGTAAGAACTAGGCCCTGTCTGGACACGGCCCAGAAGATGGGCCACAGGAACAAGACAAAGAAGAATTAAACCCCGCAAAGGGGGGCCGTTGGCTCAGCACTACTATGATGGGCAACTATGACAAACTGCAGTAAATCCACATACAGTTCACAAGCATTTGCCAGTAGATGTCAGCTAGGCCAAAGCAGGGAATCAGCTCTTATTTTCTAGCTGTATGACTCCTGAAAGAAAATATAAAACTAAAATGGGATGCATATTTTAAAATGAGGCAAAAACATGCTGACACGCTGTAGGGGCATGTCAGGGGGAGAAGATACAATAAGCGAAGGTGGCATGACTATGAGGCAGAGAAAAAGGATACAATAAGCGTAGACCATGAACCAATAGGAGAAGTTGGCATGACTATAGAACAGCAACATAGTGCACAAAGGTTCTGGGGTGACTTCCAGGGAGGGCCAATGCTGAAGGCAGTGTTCCTTCTCCAAGGTCACCCACTGTCCTGTAATAGCCCCCAAGATTACCCCCCTAGCGGTGTCTTACAATGGCCTACATGCAATGTTTATGACCTAGGGTAACCCCCAGCATTATTTAGGCATAGAATCACATCATATTACTTTTCAGTAGTAGTGCTTAATGCAAACAATATTTTCCACTATACAAAGTATAATAGAATACATATTATTTAAGGCTAACATATTAGATTGTCTGGTTTCCTTATACACTTCCAGACCTCCGCATGTACAGTAAAGATAAAATAAATAGGTAATGTAATATATCAATAACTTCAGTTAATATGTCAATAACTGTGGTTAAAATCAAAAGCTAACATCTGTTGGCAATGCTTATGATGTTTGCTGGCAATAACTTATTTCCACCATGTAACAAGCTTAATCGTGCCACATCAAGCTCCGCTTTTCTCTGGGGGGGGTGAAAGTGGCAATACTCATAATTTACATATGGGGTATACACTTTTCCACCACACTGGTTAACGTTAGTTACATAGTAGCCGTCAAGGTAATTAACGTTGCTGAATGACGTAGTTTGCATCTGCACTTGGAACTTCTCTTTCGGGTAAGCAGGTTTGGATTGCGTGCGGTCCCTCTTGACCTGTAGTGCCGTGATCACCGTCTAAAAGGGAAAGGCTGGGGCAATGTCACATTTAATGATATCGACTTAACCTACAGTTAATATCTGAATCCAACCCAACCCACAGAGGCTATTTTGGATTGTTTCCAATAAAGTTTGAATGCCGTCAGCAATGATCACGTTATATCCATCTCAAAAAACATAGCAGCATGAACAAATATGTTTAGCCTACGGCACAAACGTCTGGATGCTGGCAGGATCACAGTCCATAAAATATAATGTTTAGCCTATGTCTTTAAAAAAATGAAAACATAGCAGCATAAACAAAACATACAAACGTATAGTTAGTTAGCTAGCTATCTATTTTGGACAATTTGTGAATCATTACACACCTACCCTTAGGTTTTACAACACAATTAGTTCCCTCTGAGCCGATTAGGCCTACAACTTTGTCCAGGTTCTAGTGTTGCACGAGCTGCGTTATTCACGTCAAATCTGAGCTACTGACTAGATGTAAGTAACTTAAAAAGTCGGACAAATATCAGACAGACACCTTTAAGTTATATATAAAGCGCATTTATTTTTGTGTGTTTTATTGCCAGCGTTAATGTATTATTTTTACCTAACGTTAATGACACAACATTAATTACCTTGACGGCTACTATGTAACTAACGTTAACCAGCTAATTAGCAAATGCAACTCAGGCCTTGTAAGTAATTAGCTGGCTTAAAAAATAGCTACAAGTGCTTGTCATTTTTAAGTGTTGGATATTTCCAAATAGCGCTGCAATGTAAGTTTACTGGGATCCCATGTAATGTTATTGCTCTTGGCATTGAAGCGCTCTGTGTAGGCCTATCAGGAAATAATGTAATGTAAGCTTTTTCAGGGCACCAACCAGCAAAACGTTGCGCAGTAGAACCCACTTTCTTCATTACGGAGAAAGCAGCGTTCTGGAAGTTGTCACAGAAATTTTGCCATGAAGTACAGTGTTTATCCAAAGCATGACCGCACAAACGAAAATTATCATGGCACAAACCAGCACAAACGTAGCACAAACAAATGAGACCATTTTGGAGCAATTTGGAGAAGCTTGGGGTGCTGGGTGACGTCATCGCCTAAAAATATAATGTTTATATCTACAAATTCATAGCAGCACAAATGAAAATTTTTACGGCACAAACGTAGCACAAACGAACGAGACCATTTTGGAGCAATTTGGAGAAGCTTTGGGTGCTGGGTGATGTCACAGCACATACAATATAATTTGTTATATCTAAAAAACCATAGCAGCACAAACGAAAATTTTTACGGCACAAACCAGCACAAACGTAGCACAAACGAACAGTAATACCATTTCAAACTTTTTAAATACTTGGGGTGCCAACTTCACGCAGGTCTGCAAGAGTTGTCATTGTTAGTTGACTGCTGTTTGGCAGTACATTTACATTTACATTTATTCATTTGGCAGATGCTTTTATCCAAAGCGACTTACATAGGTTACAGTTCTTTACAACGTTATCCATTATACAGCTGGATATTTTACTGAGGCAACTGTGGGTTAAGTACCTTGCCCAAGGGTACAGCAGCAGAGTCCTAGCGGGGATTGAACCGGCAACCTTTCAGTACTACAATGCAGTACACAGCATTGTAGCACACTGCTTAATCTCTGTATGGTTGAAAAGATTTGTGAGATTATTTGCACATTTGTTTGCAAGTACAACTTTTAAAATTGATTGTTTTCAAATTTTAATCTTTCCCGTAATGTTTTTGTTGACTTTTAAAACACTAGTGATCAGATTATCCTTTTTAAATAATAACTACAACAAAATACGGCTAATATATATATGTTACTGTCCTGTGATGACTTGGCCTGCATCAAACCCAGCTGTAGCTAATGCCACCAGCTGCTATTTTTGTTTGGTTTTTTGTTGTTTTAATTCCTAATAGTGTTTATTACTTCCCAACCCTCTTTGCCCTAAATGACATAAAATGCAATAAAAGTGGCTTTTTAAGATGACAATAAACAAAAAAGCTATATTCATTATATATGTGCGTTATGTTGGGTAACATGGAACGTTACTCCATGAAAAATACATAATTTGGGTGGGAATGGAGGCTGCAGAAGACTTTGTGAATCCCACTCAGACACAGGCATCTCTCAGAGCTGAGTGCTGAGGTCCAGCTCTCTGGAAGAGACCACTTCCAATTTACAAGACAAAGAGAAAATAAAACCAGAGAAACTCAACTGGACTGAAGTCATTCCTCAAAACATTATTAACAGTTTGTGTGGTCACAGTAATAAGAACTTGGACTCAAAGGAACCACAAACAAACTATACCATCATGCAACATTTATAGCATGTCTATCATCAAGCAGAGTTACCCTGACATATCCCCCTTTATGGCCACATTCATTTCATGAGATGTACATGGTCGTCATGCTGTACATACATTGGCAAGTACATACCAAAATCTATTTTTTCAATAACAGGAGGGCCATTTCACTAAGTGGCAGCTATATCTCCCATTTTCCTGAGCATGTCCCAGTTCACAGCTGTTTATAGAGACAATTGGCAAAAGTATTCTGGAAGTATTCTATTCATTTCCATAGAGTGTCTTTGTACATGGTAAATTAAACATAAGCAAAGGCAAAACAAAGATTCCCTATTGACTACATCAATGAACCAACAGAAATATATATTTCCCACAGTTCCCCTAGCAGTTCTCCAGTGTAATTATGATGCCATATCTCATGTGTTATCGGTTTAAGAGGAGAAAGCTAAAAGAACATAGAAAATATCCGTCTCATCAGTTCTTATCAGTCTTTAGTGTTCAATTTTCTATTTTACTCTGAGGTGTAACATTTCAGTAGGACATTTATTATGGCAAACTAAAATATCTCTATGGCAAAGAAGACAACACAATTTTGTGTTAACATTCATACATGAACATCACTGTCATAAATAAATAAATACATAAATAAAAATTCAGTGCCACTCCCACCTATAAGGCAGAATATCACAGAATGCGAGAACATTACACATTTCATAATGAGAATAGGCCATTGGGCCCATCACCATGTGACTACCGGTAGCAACAGCGGCAGTAAGTGGATGGCTGGCCCATCTTTTTTGCAAGTGATCTTACCTTACCTGTTCAGACCACTCCAGGCCAGGATCAGCTGGCACATAAAGCAGCTGCCATGCATTTTCATATTAGCTATACATCCTTATCTTTTAAATAATTGTATAATTTCATGCCATTTTTGACCTTCCAACTTGGTATGTTTTGGCAATACATATGAATGTGTCAGCTTTGTTAATAACGTCATGCAAATTGAGACTAACAGAGAGTCAGTGTAGTCACAGAATTCATTAACATGTATGGTCTGTTTTTGCATTTGAAGTAAAATTGAAATGGTAGGTTTGAATACAATGAAATAACTGGCTCATTATTGCAGATTTCAGTATCACTTGAAAGGGTATGACTGTTACTGCAAAGGTTGAACTACAAAGAATAGCAGTATGTAGCTAGCAATGTAACTGTGTAAGATGTGCTTTTTAGTTCCTGTAGTGAAGGGCGAGAGCAGTCACCCCACCCGACCTCGAACCCTTCCCTACAAATGGTGTCAGCAGTGGGATGGCTTGCCGCGAGGCCATCGGAGGTGTGCCCGGTGTGTGAGCCATATGAGGGACCTCCAGGTTCAGTTGACCCCGGTGTGTGAGGGACCCCACAGATGGGTGAAGCACGGTGTGAGGGACCCCAGAGATGGGTGAAGCACTGGTGAGTGGGGCACCCTGGGATGGGAGAAGTATGGCAAGAGAATGCATGAGGGACGCCATAGTGCGTGAAGCGCATGGGCGCGCTTCCCGAATGGGAGGGCAGTGTGACGGAGTGCCATCACTACGGTTGAGTATGCGCTCTGACTGCCATACCAGTGAGCCTGGCTCTTTGGCGTCGCAGTCAAAGATGCATGTTTTGTACCCCGTAGACCTGGGTTCGAGGCCGGGTGGGGTGACTGCTCTCGTCCTTTGCTACAGTTCCCAAGGAAATGTCTGAACAGCATCACTTGGCACTATCAAGCCATTTTCAACTAAGGAGCAAATAAATGTGTCTCTTTGCGCACATAATTTTTCAGCCTCATGATGTTGTCATGGTTTCTATAGATGTTGTAGCCTATAGATTTAATGAAAGAGCATGGTTATTAGTAGAACATATACTCATACATTTCATTTATATGCTTACATGCAAGACTGATGGAAGTAGCTAGCTGGGTTTATTAGGGAATGCAGGGTCAAATATTGCAATGTGTTCAATTACTGTTTTAAGCTACTGTATACAGTGTATTAATATGCTATTATGTTGCTGAGATTTATAGTGTTGTATCATTTTGTATCATGCACTTGTGATGCTTAATGATATCTGTTAGCTGTGGCACCGCTTACATACCCGCAGCCCCAGTGGTGAGGGGAGGTGCTGGGGCATAGGAGCCCCTGCTACACTGTGAAAATTCAAGTAATCCAGTAATTTTCTAGAATTATTCAAAATTATTCTTAAAAACAATCTATTCAGTAAACTTTTTGTATTCTCAGATTTCCAAAATCGTACTGTGAAGAGAAAGGATGTGGCTAAGACCTATTTCATGGGCACCCTGTCATGCAGTATGTCTAGCCAGACAGTAAGGACAGTATCCATCATTTATAATTATGGTCAATATGAAGTTTTACCAATGCTCAAATATGCAGGTTCTACTTCTCTAAAATAGAGCTGGATTGTAGTTGAAGCCCATTTCTGTTAACCTTACGGTTAAAATTGATTAGGATGGTCTTGTGCCCCAAATATAATCAGTTTGTATTTTAGTCTCCTGATTGCAGCAATCTTTCCAATATGGAATACATACTCAGAGAGAGTGACAATCTGAAAAACAGATGTACACACAGTTTATACAGTATTAAGGCATACAAGTGCAAATTTCTTGGGGGCTAAATAGATGAATGATGCAGTCTTCAGAAGTCATCCGTTCCACTACAGATCAATGCAAGGTGTGGAAGGATCATTAAAGGAAGTGGAGCAGGTTCTCCAGAGGCTGTTCTCTGAGGCCCCTGCCACATGTCATCCTCCAGAAGCCCTAAATGTTGTGTCTAATTGGAACTTTTGCACAAGGAAGGGCCCTGGGCAGCCCAAACCTGTCAGTTGGTTCTAAGCATTCCCCCCAAAGATGCCGGGAGGCTCTGGTCCATATGTTGTTGCTTGGCTTGAGACGCGAGACACATATATCTTGCATCTTGCACACTCCACACAAAGAAGCGTGATTTCCAGCTGCATATGAGGGGGAAAATACCTGTGACATTTTTATTATTTTGTGATCATTGTATGGTGGATGGGGGCATGTTACTTGGAGCATATTTAATTCTGTGCCATTACAAGTGTGTATTGCTTAGTTTGTTTTAAAGTGTAAGCCATTCTCATTTTCAACAGTCTGTTGTCAACACATCAAAGAAGAGGTTAACCAAGAAAAGTCAAGCTGGTCATTGGGGGCACAAATCACAATTGAATAAATGAATGTGCATAAATTGAATGTGCAATGAATGCATGTATAAAAATACACAAAGTACACCACCCACAAGGACAATAGGGTTCACAAATAAATGAGATCCTTTTTTATTACATCAATTTAAAAATGTGAAATTCACACAGTAATGGCACTGATCTTTTCTTAAACCTACTAAAGGCAATATTATGGCACTGTACGGTGTGTATTGTGTACATCTACACATGTTGTAATGGTTTAATTAAGCCTATCTTACATTTTTCTAACTTAATCGTCTCTTTCTAGGAACCATAATCATTTGTCCTTCCAAAAGCTTTCGGCTGAAGGTTACAAATTCATCCTTGCAAAGCAAGCAAATGAAAAATTAGACCCCTGGTAGGAGAACTGTGCTAACAGCAGTCAACCATAACCAAAAGCAGCGCACATCTATAATGCAGGTGGAGCCAGCAGATGCGGAGACATGCTGGCAACAGCTCCAGGGTAGTCTGGTGAGAGGCGCACAGTGTGGAGCCAGGCAGATGGCCGAGACTTGTGGAACACTTGCAGCTATGCCCCCTTAACGTGTTTACTACAGCAGGCAGCCATTTTGCCAAAATGTTTTGTTGTTGTTGCATTTCTTGTTTCTGCTTTTGGATCATCCTGAAGCAAAGGTTTCCACCTCCGTCTTGTGTGTTTTCTCTTGGAGTTTGAACATTTCCTTGTACGTTTACAATAAAAATTATTTTAGATGTACTGAAAAAGTCAGAAAAAAGGCATCAAATGGACTTCTCTAATATGCAATATGAGAGCTGTATTTAGTGCAGATGTGACTGAGCATGGCCTATGTGAGCCCTCTCATTGTTTTTCCCACTTCATCTGTGAGAATATATTGATGCATCGCAAGCAGTTACTCATATAAATATATGAGAATCCCAAGGTTAATCAACCTCTGCGTCCTTGTTAGTCTGACAAAGGGATTTCAATAAAGCCTTGCTGGAGAAATTTTTCTGGTATGCATGGCAAAGTGATGCATATGTTTTATTTTGTAATTGTCCTATTTTGTAATTGTGTTGTTTTTTTCTTTGGGTATCTTTAGGTATCTTTCTTTGCCATGACAGAAGAAAACATACTCACACTAGACCATACTTTCATTGGGGCATTTAGACTGCATAGATGAATGGTATCCTAAATTATTTTAAAATACATTTTGGGCAAAATTCACAGCTAAGTCATTTTCACTAGCTTTTCTCCCTACAGCAATGCATTCAATAGTTTTATCTAAATGTTTACCGTGGTTTGTAGACATATGAGAAAAAAGTGGAATAATCAATGTAATGTCATAAATGATATTGTATGTGTGCATGTAATGTATACATATGATGGCTCTGTTACTTCCAGTTGTAAATGAAGACTGTGTCTTCATGACCCATCACAGTCAGCTTTTTTCACATCACTCTTCCTCACTGATCTCCAGTCGGTGGTCAGGAAGACCTTCTGCCGATATTTAATCTGTCATCTTGGCCTCAGGTCACTATGACAAGGTGGTGGAGCTTTGTTCCAATAAAGTGCATTTGCAGTATAAAGAAATATGTTTGCTAGTCTGTCCCCTTAATATGAAAAGCACACCAGTAAACAAAGGAGGCCAATGAGAAAAAACACACAGGAAGCCTCTAATAACGTCAGCCAGTCATTGTGGAAAAAACCTGACGGCAAGTCTTGTGAACCACCACTGAATGACTTCTGTGTACTCTGACAAATGTGAAAGGTGAAACCGAAATAATTACAGAGCATTTTTTAAAAGAAAGTTACATAATCTGCTTCAGTGCTTTATTAACAACTAAATATTTGGATCATGTGAAATCTGATATGTAACAGTAAGTAAATTACATACAAAGTCTTGTGCATGAATATTGAAATACCTGAAACTCATGTGAGCATAACATGTGAATCACTGGATGGCTCTGGGGGGTTCGGTGCCTATGTGATTCTCTTTGGCAGGCTTTATTGTTTCTTCTGGTGATCGATGGCATTTCCCCATGCTGTGAATGTATATGAAGCCATGAAATATCAGCCTCTCCCCAGGCGGCTCACATGGTGACATCATCCAATATAATCAGGTTTAATAAAGATTTTGTACATCACATTCATTCAGGCTTCATATGCATATCTAAAATATGCATGATATGCATATTTTGGGAGTTCAGATCCAGATCTCTGTAAATCTGCTTTGTTTAAAACACTACACAAATAAAATTGAATTTAGCTGAATTTAGAACAAATGTGAAAAATATTTTGTTGGTAGAAGCTGTCCCTGTGAGCTCAGTTTGAGCAGGCTGTGTGTGAGTTTTCCTCACCCAGTGAACCATCTTCTTTTTCTGCATCAGAGTAATTCATCCCATTTTATGTCACCTCATCAGAATATTCTCATTACAATAGGGTATGGTAATCTCCTACAATCAATCTTGGCCTGGTGCTGGTGTCCTGTCAAAGTCAGATGATTTCAGAAAAGCTAATCAGACGGCTCCTTTGGTTGGCAGTTAACCTTACCACTGCTGAAAGGTGGTATATTACATTTTAGGTGCTATATTACAGCACATGTCAAATCTTTTTTCAGTGCACTTGCAATAGCGTTTGTAACTCGTTTGTAACAGCGTTTGTGCTGTGACTTTGGAGATGGCCAAATGATGTGTATGTCTGTGTCTGTGTTTGTGTGTGTGTGTGTGTGTGTGTGTGTGTGTGTGTGTGTGTGTGTGTGTTTGAAATTCAATGTTGGCCAGAGGAGTCCATGAACAATCAAATTGTCTTAAGTATGACTATGCCACCATTGGTTTTTTAATTGAAGGAACTCATGATTTTCTTGTTAGTAGCAAAATGCATGCATCTATAAAATCTTGATTGAGCACAACAAAATGTGGAACAGTGAAACAAAGACAAACTCATTGTATAATTTACGCTGGAGAGTGAAGCCGCAGTCGGTTTGAAATGTTTTCTCTGGTCTTTTGGCAGTGATTACACTTCGATGTAAAGATGGGTTACTTTTGCAACTTTGTAGATTTCTCGTGTGTTGCTCATGTGCGAAGTGTCCAGTGCGATATTTGCCATTTTCAAACTGTGAGTACTCGCATAGTGCATAGCGCTGCCCGCCGTGAACATGCAATTCATTAGAATGTTTATTTGGTAGGTTACCGAGTTTGTGTACGACTGCTCTTGTGCTTCAACGCACAGAATATTAAAGGACAGCCTTTTTAAAAGGCATGGTGGTTCAATTACTTCATTCCATCTTTTGTGCTGTTTCTTGAGGGCAAACCATTTTGTATCTCTGCTTAATGTCTCTGGCCTATGTTTGTTACACACATAAGCTGCGGTGCATATCAGCTTCACTGTTCGTCAACCATATAGCGTATCCTAGTTGGACTAAGTTACGACATATTCACACTTTGTCTATTGAGTGTATGCCTTGCGGTTTCTTTATGTTTTAAAGGAATGCGAATTAGCTTTTATTTTTTTCTACTTTGTGAAGTTTCTCGTTTATTGTGATGTGGATGCAATGTATTTATGTTGATTTTTTTCCTCTTTCATTTTAGTTACATTGCTGGAGCGGCCTAAAGTCAACAGGGGTCGTGACGTTACATCAGTTCCCAACTCTAGTTAAGGAGCTTGTGCCTCGGCCGTTTTTTTCCCCCAGAGTAGTTTAGTTTTTGTTTTTCTTGTATTTCATTTTAATTCATGTGTGTTTCCCTGTCATATTGTTGTATACGGTGTATACTGTTGGGTGCTGGCGCCCTGTGGGCACCTAGCCTTCTAATTTATTTTCCTGCCATCTCTTGTTTTGTGAAGTTTGTCTTCCTTTTCTCATGTAACCCACGCTGTGCAATAAGAGGCCATGGGCATTGTGCAATAGGTGGTGTCAAGTGTGTGCTGTGATCTCTTTCGGGTGTAGCACTTGCATTTTATCTTTTTATCACAGTCTTGGTATTAGTGTAGGGTTTATCTTTGTGAAGTGTGCTATTAGCCTTGGTACAGACTATTGTCCCAATAGCCTTATAGCCTCCTGTCATTTTAATACGGAATCAGCTTTTACTAGTTTGATTCCCCTACCCCATAGCCCCTTATATTAACCTGGGTTGTAATGTCATGTTTTTAATACTTGCATAAACAATAAAGCCTTTTATGATTTTGTACATCAGCAGCCACCTGTGTTCTTTCATTAGACTGGCTTGTGCAGGGCCAATTGCCTAAAATCAGGGTTCTTCCCTCCCTTCATTAGGGAAGTGGCATAGGCCACTACTAGGAGATCTTTTAAAGTTAAACATAGTGAGGGTGGTGCGCTAGGCAGACCCTTGAGTTGTAATTCTCAATTGGAAGGAGCATCATCATCGATCTATTCCATGTCATGAACACAAAGAAGCACAGAAGGCAAAGAGGTTTGAAGGCATGTTGCGCTCATACTAGCCCCAAGTGTCTCAGACAGTGAATGTTATTTTCACGTGAAGGTCAATGCAGACTAAAGAATCCAATGTCCACACAGGTTTTTTGAATCCACAGAAATATCCTTTTACTAAGCAAACTCTTATGCAGGTAACACTGTCATACACATGGAAAAACTTCTCTACAGTATATTGTGTGTCAGGATGTAAATGTTGCCCATTATGGTAGTGCCGTAAACAGAAAACGCTTAAAGGTATCTGTATCATTTACATGTGCACATTGTATGACACTGACTAGGAACTCATAGTGGCTGAACGAATAGGCTTTATTTCCCTGGGGTATAGGGGTCAGGGTTCTTCCCCTTCTCTGCTGTGGTGCCCTCTCATGGCTCATGAGGTATCTGCAAAATCCATCCGTGATGTCAGTGGCAATGCACCTATCCTCCAACCTGTGTCTACCCTGCAGTATGGTAATTTGCTCTGTTTAATGCTATGAAGGTTCTAGGGTTGTACTGAAAATTCGAAGCTTCGTTCATTGAATTGGCATTCAGTAGTTAAAGCGGCCTACTTTTTATTATCATTTAAAATAAACAATTTTGCCAATAAACTGTGGGGCGCCAAGTGTAACAGACCTTTTTTCATAGACAGAATGCCTTCTGTGCTATGAATCGCATTAATTCATTACGAAACCATGTAACACCCTAACGCGTTTTGTCCACGAAAAAACAAATGTGTTAGCATTGTGTCCACGAAATATTTGAGAGCACATACTTTCGTGCCGAGAAAACAAAACGGATGATTCCTGTCGTGCACTGAATTGACCGTTGTGTTTTTCATATTGTGGACAAAAAAAAAACTCATTTTGTAAACAAAAGTAATTCTGTCCACGTAATAGATGTCCTAGGCCAGCACTTTGTGGCGCAAAATACAGAATGCGCTATACTATCATCATTCCGTGCCATTGATATTCATTTGGTCCACTGTTTTGCTATATTACTGAAAGTATGATGTGCACGAAGGCGATTTAGCACAATATATTCTGTGACTCCGCAGTTACAGAAGGCATTCCGTCCACGAAAGCAAAGGCTGTTTGAACTTTCGTAGACATTTGCTTAAGTACAAAATTAATTATGTTCATAGGCTATATTACTGAAGGTATGATGTGCACGAAAGGGCTTTGGTCCAATACATTTTGTGAGTCAGCAGTTTACGGAATGAATTATGTGTCATGAAGTCGCACAGGAATAATTGCACACACTAAAGCAAATGCTGTTTGAACTTTTGTAGAAGGAACCGTTTGTTACATTCATTTGGTCACTTACGAAATGCCGAAACAACAGGCCAAAATGATGATAAGGGGCTAGGCCCCTTATCTCCAGTGAAGGGCAATCTTAATGCTTCAGCATACCAAGACATTTTGGACAATGCTATGCTTCCAACTTTGTGGCAACAGTTTGGGGAAGGCCCTTTTCTATTCCAACATGACTGTGCCCCAGTGAACAAAGCAAGGACTATAAAGACATGGTTTGATGAGTTTGGTGTGGAAGAACTTGACTGGCCCGCACAGAGCCCTGACCTCAACCCCATCCAGCACCTTTGGGATGAACTGGAACGGAGATTGCGAGCCAGGCCTTCTCGTCCAGCATCAGTGCCTGACCTCATAAATGCTCTACAGAATGAATGGGAACAAATTCCCACAGAAACACTCCAAAAGCTTGTGGAAAGCCTTCCAAGAAGAGTGGAAGCTGTTATAGCTGCAAAAGAGGGACCAACTCTATATTAAAGTGTATGTATTTCAATACAATGTCATTACAATGTAATGGTCAGGAGTCCAAATACTTTTGTCCATATAGTGTATATATAGTTTTGCAATGTATAGTTTAATAATGTACCTAATTTTTACTGTAAATATATACATACAGTTACATATATAGTATTTAGGCACTTGGGTACATATATAGTTTTTACTCTGTTAACATCAGTCATTGAATATTAGCATTAGTACAGCATGATTAAATTTATTCCCATGAGAGAAACATTCACTCCAGCTGAGTTAGTTTTGCATGTTTGTATTTGAGAATTGTAAGTCTTTTTTCCATTCCAGACATTGCAATCTGGGTTGGTTTATGGAAAAATAAGCCATTTCAAAGTTGACTATGGTCGACATATAACATGCTGCTCTGTAAAGTCTAATAAAGGTAATTTTTTTTTTCAAAGAAAAATAAACATGAAATGTGTTCAAGAGCGTACTTGTTCATTTTATGAATGTAATCATAAGACATTTTCAAAATTGAAATTCCAGTTTAAGAAGGATTAATAGTAGCAACTGTTTTTTTTTATTATTTCATCTTTGTTTTCAACTGTCAGCATGTATTGTGTATTTCAGTTAGAAAATGTCAGCTTTACGGCAACATCAGAGATATTTCAATTTTTTCAAAAAAAGCTGAAATCTCCATCCATGGTTCTGGTATGATACCATAAATATGCACACAACACAGCTTGTATTCTCACAGCATAGTGGAAGACACAACTGGATACAATATCCAGTGTAACAATCTGCACTAAATAATAGTGTTTTAGTTACCAATCGCTACGGGTATTATCTGAATATACTTTTCAATTGACCGCAAGCACAAAAACACACAATGCATAACTTAGCTCGTAAGCACAAATACACACAGTACACGCACACAGCTCAGTTGATCACACATATATTTACAAATTATCCCTCTCCCAATGCATAAATGCGCCTCCCCAAATCACCATAAAGTCCCACAAGTCTCACAAACACGCAATCGCGAACCCCGGCGTTTCTTCAGTGTCACCCGATAATCCCAAAACAGTCCAACACGCGTCTTCAGTGAACACTCAATAATTCCTCGCAATACAAGAAAACAAATCAGTCTCACAGCTTCCGTTGAGTCTCGGCCGAGATATTCCTTGTCGCTGAGGCGTTGTGGTCAGAGCTAGAACCACCTTGACAGAGAGTTTCTTCGTAATCCAAACGCGCGCTGCTTCCACATTTCAAAAGCTCCCTCTTCACTCTTCCGCGTTCCCATCAACCTCTCACGTCAATCAGCTGACTCGTTCCCCTACTACGTCAGCCCCCCGCTGATTTCACACTGGATAATCTTCACATATTCAGGCATACATACAGGTAAACACACATTTTTAAAGGCTTATTATAAAACGGAGCTACCCTAGTTCATACAAAGGAAAATATTGTTAGCCTCGTCATTCTTCTTATTTTCTACGACTGGCCAACAAGAAAATGCTTATGTGGCAGTGTCACATATACCCCCCCTCAGCTGAAGGCTTCTAAGGTAAGACACCATAAAATCTTTTAAGGTTTACCACATTAATTGTATCTTGTTTCTCCTGTGGGTTATTCCATTGTATCCTATAGTTAACTGGCCCCAATTTCTTCAGTATAGTTGCTGGCCCTTCCCACTTAGGCGCAAGCTTAGCTGAAAAGCTGTCACTGGTCTTAGAGAAGGGGTGTGCCCGAACCCAGACTAGGTCGCCCTGCTGGAATTGCGCATGTTTCCGGCGGGAATTATAGTGCCTAGCTTGTCTGGCCTGGTGCACCCCTACCCTGCTTTTGACCTCTTCAGCCATCTTCTGTTGTCTCTCCAGTAAATTGTATGCATCATACTGGGCCGGAGAGGGAGGTTTATGGATTAGTCGCTCCAGAGGTCCTTTGAGGTTCCTTCCCAAGGCTAGTTCTGCAGGACTCCTCCCGTTGGTTTCCTGATATGCTGTATTGATTGCAAAACGGAACTCCGGTAGCCATTGATCCCAGGTGTTGTGATGTTGCCCTACATAGGAGGAGATCATGGTTTTTATTGTTCGATTGAAGCGTTCAGTCAGGTTGGTCTGAGGATGGTAGCTTGTCGTCAATTTCTGCACTACCCCCGAACGACTTGCATAGTCCCGTCAACAGAGTGGATGTGAATTGCGGCCCCCTGTCAGACACCAGGTATTGGGGAACACCCCAGCGAGTGAAAATTTCCTCTCTGAGGATCTTGATCAGACGTGGTGTTTTGCCGTCCTTGAGAGGGAACATTTCCACCCACTTGGAGTAATAGTCTACCACCACTAGTAGGTACGAGTTAGCCTTCTTACTCCGGGGGAGGGGACCCATAAAATCAACTCCTAGCATTTCTCCAGGGTGGTTGACTTCTGTGCTCTGTAACAGACCTAAGGGCTTGATGTTACTTGGCTTGTACTGCTGGCATGTCCTGCAGGTTTTTATATGTTCCCATACATCTTTGCGAACATTCGGCCACCAGGCGCACTCCAGAATCCGTAGCAGAGTTTTCAGTCTCCCCAGATGTCCGCCCAAGGGATTATCATGGTAGTATCGCAAAAACTCTGGAACCATGGCTTGTGGTACTACCAGCTGGAACTTTTCCCCATGGTCTGACAAAGGAACCCTTCGGTATATTATTCCCTGATGTTCCACAAAGCTGATTCTGTCTGATGAACGTGATGAGTTCGCGCAGTCTGCCTTTAGATCCATCACACCTTGATTCTCTTGCTCCTGTGCAATCTCATCCAGAGTGCTAGGTAGACTAGAATGACATTTTGGGGAGATGGTGAGGCATGGAGATGGTGTACTACTGAGCGGCTCAGGGGTCCGAGACAGTGCATCCGGGGCGGAATTAAGGCATCCCTTGCGGTATTGCACTTTGAAATTGAACTGCTGTAGACGGAGAATCCATCTAGTCAGCCTGGAACTTGTCTTCGGACAATTAAATGCCCAAGCCAGTGCAGCATGATCAGTAATGACTGTGAACTCAATGCCCTCCAGGTAGTGTCGCCATTTCTCAACCGCCCAGACCACCGCTAGACACTCCTTCTCCGATGTAGAATAATTACACTCTGGACCTCTGAGTCCCCTAGAAGCATACGCAATCACCTTCTCCCCCTGAGTTTTGTGTCAGGATAGCTCCGAGACCCACCTCGCTGGCATCCGTTAACACCTGAAAAGGTAGGGCAGGATTGGGTTGCATGAGGACAGGAGGCGTTCTTAAAGCGTCCTTCAAGGCATCCATGCTTGCCTGGCATTCGGAGGTCCACTTCCATTCCATTCCTTTTCTCTTGAGCTGATTCAATGGCATCGCAATGTCAGCGAAGCGTGGAATAAATTTATGGTACCAACCGGCTAAGCCAAGGAACCGTTGAAGAGCTTTTATATCTTTGGGTACAGGAAAGTCTGTCACAGCCTGGGTTTTAGCTGGATCCACTTCAACACCATTCTTTGACACAATATGTCCCAGAAACTTCAGTTCTTGCTTGAAGAAATGGCATTTTTTCATGTTTAAGCTTAAATTGGCACCCTGTAACCGTTGAAACACAGAGGCCAGATCATGGAGATGTTCGTCACGAGAGCTGGAGTACACAATAATATCATCAATGTAAACAAAACATATCTTTCCTCTTAGCTCTCCCAAGACCCTCTCCATAAGCCGTTGGAATGAGGCAGCCGAATTTCGAAGGCCAAAGGGCATGGCTTTGAATTGAAATAAGCCAAGAGAGGTTATGAAAGCAGTTTTTGATTTGCTCTCTTCTGCCATGGCCAATTGCCAGTAGCCCGATTTCAAGTCCAATGAGCTGAACCATGAAGCACCCTCCATAGACTCCAGAATGTCGTGTATGATTGGCATTGGGTAAGCATCTGGTAAAGTTTTTGCATTGATCTTTCTGTAATCAACACAGAATCTGTATGATCCATCGGGCTTGTTAACCAAGACTACTGGGGAGGAGTAGGCTGACTGGGATGGCTCAATGATGTTGTCTGCCAGCATTTGTTCAACGTGTTCTTCAATTACTTTCTTTTTCATGGGTGAAACCCGATAAGCCTTAGTACGCACTGGAACTTCATCCTGAAGAAAAATGGTGTGTTTCTCCACATCTGTCCTTCCCAGTTTACCTGAGGTTACAGAGGGCCAGTCCTTCCTGAGCTGATCCAGTCCTTCTGGCCAGTCGGTGTCATAGTTGATCACATGATCCGTCAAGCTGGTAGAAACCCAACATGGTGGCAACTCTCCTGGAGTTAAGGCATAATAGAGGGCTACCTCCTTATCATTGGATGGCTTTGTCTTGCTCCGCCCAGCTATGCCCCTTGGTTGCTGTAAGAAGGAATGATAAGAGTAGCCTCTATCCGTCTTCCAACCATAGCTGTTCTTTGCAACGTTAAGAGTAACCCCTGTTGTGGACAGGAAATCCAGTCCCACAATAATAGGAAAGGCTAGATGACGATCCTCCATAACGTGGACTTCGATTGCCCATTGCTGCTCATGCCACTGAAGACAAATGCTCTTCTTCCCTAGAGCCTGATGAACTGTTCCGTCAGCCATTACAAATCGCTGCTGCTCTGCAGGCATAAAAGCTTCATTGGATGACGCCACCTGCTGCCACAGGCTTTCCTTCATCAATGTGAAAGTGCTTCCCGTGTCCACCACTGCTTCTCCCTGCCAGCCTCTGATGGAAATGGGCACCATCAGGAGACTCTGTTGACTCTTAGCCGTCTGATGTTGCAGTACACTGACTTCAGCTGTGTGTCGGGTGTGTTTCTTCTCTGATGTCTTCTTTCCTTGTTTATCAGATGTTGCATTTACCTTCTGCCAGTACTCTTTAGCCCCAGCACAGTCCTTCTCTACCATTGAGCCGACCCTGACCAGCTCTGTCACTGTGTTTACTGTTCCTCTCAGGCACCCCGCCACTTTTGGATTGATGTTATTCAATATACGCCTTACTATCTCATCTTCTGCCATGTCCTTTTTCCATTTTAGACATAGGGCCTGATAGTCATAGGCAAAGTCCCTGAGGCATTGATCCGGCCTCTGGACCATGGATCTCAGCTTCTCTTCTACTTCGCTTAAATAATCCGTAGATAAGAAAGCAGTCATAAATGTTTCTTTGAAGGATGGCCAATCATGGACTTGCCCTTTTGTGGCCTTCCACCAGCTAAGTGCTGGGCCTTTTAAAACAGATGACAAAGTCCCCAGTAGCTCAGGGTTGGATAGGGGTCTCAATTCCAGAAAATTCTCACATTGCTCTACAAAGTGCAAAACATCTGAGGACTCTGTGCTGGGGCCGAACATGGGAAAATCCAGCTTCACTGGCGGTTTAGGGTAATAGGTTGGTGCACCAGACAGACAAGGTGAGGCAGGGGTAAGAGGAGGAGCTATTGGGCTTAGGTCAGTAGCAACAGCTATTGTTCTTTGTGTACAAGGAGTACTAGTTAACCTTATTTTGCTAACTTGTTTTTTCCACTGTACATCTCTCCTTAAAAGACAGTTATAGATTTCCCTGTCCAATTTACTTAGGCTATCCATTAGCCCTTGCTCTATGGTAGCTAGTCTGCTATCCATATATTGCCTAAAACTCTCCTCTCTGTTTACGGCACTTAATGTGGAAACTCTAAAATCAGACTCCAACTTAGCCACATTTTGTTGTATAGCAGCTAAATTGTTAACCATTTCCTCATACTGAATGTTATTCATTATGTCTTCTTCTCTCCTAGTGACTACAAGAGGTTCACCACCAGCTCTATTTCGATCACCACTATTAGATGGACCACCATTTTGATCAGTAACATCACCCACAGTATCCTCATTGACATTATCAGCATTTGTAACCCCATCGCCAACAGCATTTGCATTTCTCTGATTATCATGTACATTATTTTCTCTATCATCATGTTCAACATCATCATCACCATCATCATCATCATCATCATCATCACCATCATCACTTATATACATTGAACTCAATAAAGATGTTATTTCTGCTGTGTTAACTCTTCTTGTAACAAAGGGACCAGCTGTGAAATCTGGATCACCAACGACTGGCCTATGCCTAACAGGCATAGGGGTGTCTGCTGAACGTACAGACTGCTCTCTTTGTGACATAGCCGTGCTTGACGGAAACAAACAAATTAAACAAACAAATGTAGCCTATTTCAGATCCCCGTACGGGCCACCATATGTAACAATCTGCACTAAATAATAGTGTTTTAGTTACCAATCGCTATGGGTATTATCTGAATATACTTTTCAATTGACCGCAAGCACAAAAACACACAATGCATAACTTAGCTCGTAAGCACAAATACACACTGTACACGCACACAGCTCAGTTGATCACACATATATTTACAAATTATCCCTCTCCCAATGCATAAATGCGCCTCCCCAAATCACCATAAAGTCCAATAAAGTCCCACAAGTCTCACAAACACGCAATCGCGAACCCCGGCGTTTCTTCAGTGTCACCCGATAATCCCAAAACAGTCCGACACGCGTCTTCAGTGAACACTCAATAATTCCTCGCAATACAAGAAAACAAATCAGTCTCACAGCTTCCGTTGAGTCTCGGCCGAGATATTCCTTGTCGCTGAGGCGTTGTGGTCAGAGCTAGAACCACCTTGACAGAGAGTTTCTTCGTAATCCAAACGCGCGCTGCTTCCACATTTCAAAAGCTCCCTCTTCACTCTTCCGCGTTCCCATCAACCTCGCACGTCAATCAGCTGACTCGTTCCCCTACTACATCAGCCCCCCGCTGATTTCACACTGGATAATCTTCACATATTCAGGCATACATACAGGTAAACACACATTTTTAAAGGCTTATTATAAAACGGAGCTACCCTAGTTCATACAAAGGAAAATATTGTTAGCCTTGTCATTCTTCTTATTTTCTACGACTGGCCAACAAGAAAATGCTTATGTGGCAGTGTCACACCAGGAGCACACAAATAATTATCTTTGATGGGATTAAAGAATGTGGTACACGTGGTTCTGAAATGACTCCGGCTGCTGTGGTGGCTTTTTAATGGCAGTCACTGCACACATTATGCTTTCCAAGGTCACCCATGTCACTTCTATGGTACATAAACAAATACACACATGTATGAACTTTGTAATACATCTACTGAAACACCTCATCACACCAATCTTCCAGTTATATTTCTGCTCAGACATGTTATGGGGATTGATGTTAGGTCTGTGGCTAATGACTTCATCGTGTTTTGTTATGCCTGAATGGAGAAGAAAGTTTAAATGCAATTGGAAATGGTACAAATGGTTGTGATAGGGGAGATGGCTCAGCTGGTAGTCCAAGAACAGAATATTGTGTTAACAGCACTGCCAAACACTCAATATTGACTCATTAGGGTGTGCGTGACATGGTATTGTCTTACATTTTGCCACTTTAATTTGTGCTCACTGGATTAAACATGCATGGGCAATTCTTTCAGTTTCCCCAATTTCCATTGTTTCTGCAGTGAAATAAATGGGATTAAAGTAATTTTCCAAAACATTTAAAATTATAATCACTACTGCATCTTGTTGTCAGGAGATTTTTAGAACAAAAAATACTCTTACAGTATCATCTTGCAGTAATACATAACCCAAATACACAGGCAAAACAATGGATTTTACAGTACAATTGACCTGTTTGAATTATTTTGTCAGTGTCATTACTGTAATTATTACTGCAATAAGTTCAATAAATGACTTATTGTAACTGGCACTTCTCAATTTTGGCTGATCAGATTCAGAACAACTTCATTTACTGCTTCCAACATCTCCTCCACACATATTGGTAAGAGATAATACTATAAGTGCAAAAGTATTACTAAACTAATTCAAATCCAGATTGACATTAACTTACATATGTACTATATCACCTGATTTAGGCACACGCTTGCCTGAGTTTTTCAAGCATGGCGAATTTCTGGGTCTTAATTCATGGATACAGTAACAGATTTACAGTATTGCATTGTCTTCCACAATTCATACCATGGCTTATTTAACACTTAACAATAACAAAGCCAAAAGACTACACAAGCAGATTGCTTTAATGACACAGTACATTCTTAGAAACCTATGTAAACCTGATCATTGGGAAGTGAATCCTGTTTCCCCACAGGTTATCGACAGGGTCACATTTTTAAACGTGGTAAAAAGGTGAAAAAATCACTTTAAATCAATGTAGCTTATTTGTTCTTTTTTATCCAAACAATTCTCCCCAGCATTGGAAATCAACATGGTTACAATATCGAAGAAAATGTGAGAATTAAAGCAAAAAGGAGATGGTGTTTTCAAGGGATAAAGTGGTGAAAAGTCAGTGAGAGGTTTGCAAGGAAGTTCTGTTTAAAATTCTGCCACCTTCACACTGTAAAGTAGGATCTCTGAGCCGCTTGGGATCCCAGTGAAACTTAAGCAGATGAGCACAGGAAAGGTTTGAGGTGCTGTAATTTTCAAAAAGCCCTGCAGAGCGAATATGCCTTCAGCCTGCGGCAGAGGGCCTGTGCACAAATTAACCTTGGCTGCTTTTCTTTAACAACATCTCTGGCACAGGAAGCAGTTGCACGGGATTTCATTATTTCGCAGAAAGGAAAAGGAACCATTTAAACTCATGCTTCAGTAACTCAGTCTTTTTTTTTACACCAAGCTATCTGATAATGATCTGTCTTTCATGGAGATCTACTCCCTAACCTCAAAGTACTTCTTCAGCCCATAGGACACTGAAATCAGCTCTGTAGCTATCTAAGGATTTCACTTCCCCAAGTCAGATGAAAAACAAATACTTCTGACTCTGTCCAGCCACAGTTTCAACCAGATGTTTTCTATAGGTGTCAGTTCTTTTGATGTGAATATTCATTACTCATTTCTGTTGAAAATGGCAATGAAAAGAATTTTGATGGCTTCGTTTCTTTCTACCTGGTCTGGGTGGAAAGCCTCCAGAGCCTCAGTTTCAAGTGTACAGTGCTTTAGACAGACAGACACACACACAAAACAACATTTTCTGGGTGTTGAGAGATGCAATTGTCTGTGGATGCACTGCGATGGAAGCCATGTCAATTAAAAATAATATTATTGATAAATTTAATAAAAAACCAGTTAAGGTGTATGGTTGGGGAAATTCCACTTTCTTGGGTGCTATTAAAAGCGTAGTGATTTCATAAAAGACCAGGACGTGGCACGGTAATTCAATTCCCATGGGCTGGATGCAGTGATCCATGAGAGTATGGTTGGGAGTAGGCTTCCCCATTCATTATAGGTGAGTTTACGCACAAACTTTCACGAAATTGAGCATGACAGTGAATGCACCCCAGGTTGGGCTGGAGGGATGGAGTTACCAATAAAATAATGTAACCTTATCACCTCATTTCGCATGGTTTGCTCAATATCTTTGTCCTTACAACAAAATATATCACAACAAAAATACAACAAAATTCACATCAATAAAACATCTCTTGACAATAGCCTTGAGCATAAACACCAGTTTAATGACAGAGACTAGCCAGGAACCAATTCCCATTCTTTACAGTGCAAAAATCAACAGGGCACAGAGGAGTAAAGGTTCTTTTCCAAATCCACTCTGAGACCCAAGAAAAAAAAACACCCTATAACGCAGCGAAGCTGCTTCTTTTGTGCTTATCAAATAAGCCACAGTGAATATGCAAGTTTAGGTCCAAAGATACTTTGGAAACAGATGGTGACAGAAGGGATTTTAAAAATGTGTTCCTGTTTGCATTTGAGCATCCACTGTGTGTATATTGTCTCCATTAATTTTGATGCTAGTTCAAATTTGGTTAAAAAAGATTCCACCTTTAATGTATGCAGTGAATGCTGACAGGTCTGTTCATACTTGTTCTGCTAGAGGGTTTACTTCACGTGGAGCCCCTAATGGTCCACAGGTCACCCCCTCCTGCTCTCTGACTGGCTCAGAACTTAAGGCCTGCTTTCTGCCAGACTAATGACATTCTACATGTAGAACATATTGAGCTAGGGTCTTCCAGTTTCCTAGAGCATGGAAGAATCCAGGCAGATGGCTTCAAACTATGTCTGTTCACTACCAAATGCCATGGCAGACCAATTTTGTGAAGCAATCACCTGCTTGCCTATAGTCAGGTCAAATTGCAGGGGCCTTAAGAGGTAAAGAGCACCTTATACTGTGTCTGTTTCCCCATTGTAACATAACAAATCTTCACACTTTACCATTACAGATCATTACACTACCTTAAATCCATTTAGCATTTAGTTTCAGGGAATCTCTACTGTGTTTTAATCCTGGAGGCATTTCACTGATGACAGAAATAGTTTGCATTTGTATTTTTTTTTTTTTTCATGTCCTTTGCACTTTTCAAAGTCCCTTACAGATAATGTATAATGTTGCCTCTAGGGCTGCGACTAACAACTATTTTGATATTGATTATTGAAACGAATAATCGATTATTTGGATTAGGAATCACACAAGTACTCAATGGCTCTTATTTATCTATTGGCTTTTAAATTTAGCTTTGAGCTTTAGGCATATGCTAACTAACAATAAAGATGAGAACTGCATTCAAAAATACGTCTTTTAATGAATGGTTACTAGGACTAATTCAGTGAGGGCAGTTGTTTGCTTGGTAGTACAAGTCTGCTTCCTTTGAAGAAAGCCATCCATGGTAGCATTACGAGATCCAACAAACCCATAACTCGTTCTAATTAATTCGAATGCAACCCACGCTGGGCACGCACGCAGAGACACGAGTTGTAGAAATCTTTCGCGATTTAGAAAGCATCAAATTCTTCGTTGTTCTCTAAACTTGCACTCGGCAGCAACACTACCTCCAGCCATAAACGTCACCATGACAACGATGCAACGTTTAAGAGCGCAAATAAATAGCAGACCGTCTCTGGTTTAACATTGTAAAGTTAGGGCACATTTGGAATGTGAACAGGATCATTGTGAATAATAGGTTATTTGCTACACTGTACGTTCAACCTCATTAATAATTTATTGATCAAGAGAAAATGTATTTCAAAATAGAAAACGTTACAGCTCATAACATGAAGTAACATGGACATTAACATTAGCTTCTAGCTAGCTAACTAACTTAACGAGACGAGTCTTCATCGTCCAAAGGGCCAACTTGCCACCTTCTCAGATGCTCAAGCATAATTGATGTGCTCCCATGCCAGGCAAGGTCAGGTTTGCAAATGTTACAGTTCACAATCTTCTTGGCAGAGTCAAGAGTGAAATACTGCCACACTTTTGTGGTTTTTGGTCGTGAAGCAGGGCTTCCTGGTAAAATTTATAGGCTTAAAAAAACGATAAATTAAAAACTTGCCGGTCAAAATGTCCCGTAATAATGCTCATACAAAACGTATCCTACATTTTAGCGGCTAATGTTGAGGTTTTATTCAATCGTTAGCCTACTGTTCGTTTTGCTTAATCCTTAAGAAAAGGATTAAGCAAACTGATTTGAGGTTGTTGTCATTCTTCCGTCAACCTAGGTGTACTGTTAGGAGACAGTTTTGTGGAATGGCATGGCGTTTGATCCGGAGACACGCGATGTGTATTCGAATACAACCGCTGGAGACAAGCGATGTGTATTTGAATACAAGGCGATGCCGCTACATCCGACCGGAGCCAAACGGCGCCTCTTGTGAACCCTATGGAGCCAATTTAGCTATGCACAGCTCCACAAGACCAATCAGAAACAGCACCCCTGCTGGTTATCATAACTCATATGCAAATGTGACTGCTATTAACTATATAAAAAAATAACTGAATTCTATACCTGTTGAACTTCTGCTCAATGCTGATGTTCCCACGGCCGGCTGTGCTAATAAACCTTCCTGTCTTTTGCTACGAACATCGAATCTGCTTCTTTGTCGAAACGAAACACTTTTTGGTGTTCCGTTGACTAACAGTACATTAGGCTATATTTGCGTTTGTAACACAGCCTGTTATTGAAACGTGACCATTAAGTTTCAGATCCGGTAAAATAAATTCTTTCTGAACACCGGACCAGCAAGAAAAAAATCCTAGCGGAAACCCTGTCATTAAGGTGTTGCCCTTTCGCACGTAACTTATTTTTTATGCTATGTAGCGCGTGTTACATTACATGGTTTGTTATGTTTTCATTAGCATTATTAAGCTTCTCATAGTTTTCAGTTAGCATTTGCTATATTTTTTACTGTTAAATCGCTGTTTCCTCAAACCTGAAATTAGCTAGAATTTTTCCAGTCTCGTGGTCTAATAGCACATGCGCTAAACGGCTAATCACAACAGTGTGACCGTATGCGCTAAAGGGTTATTCCATTATGCCAAATAATTAATGGTATAATTAACATTAACGAATTGCAAAGTTAAGGCTATATGCAGCTAAGTAAATATATTGTCATATGCGCTATTAAGCTTATCCAAGTGTTCGTGGGGACCGGGGAAGCTAAATTATCTCGCTTAGGCCTACTGCATGTTTAACTTCATGTTGTTTTTTATTTGTTTGTTTTATAAGTTATTGTGTTGGTGTTACAAGTTCATAAGTTGTATTATGTTATACTGTGTTGAAATAAGTTACCAAAATGTTCAGTCTCCTTGCTGGTTGTTTCGACACATTAAGAATCATTACCGCTTTTGCCGTTAGCATTGTCATTCACAGGCGACTCCCTTCGTGCATGCGCTTGTAAAATTTATATTTTAAAGGCTCTTTATTACGATTTTGTATTTCTCTCAATGTTAACAATGTTACTTGTAACATTCTTCCTCAGCCCTGGAACTCAAACCATTTTGTGATGCCCCAAAAATATATACATTTAAATACATTAATGTCATAAATGTGTGACGACTAGTCGACTAATGGCTTGAACTAATGACTAATAGTCGACTAGGAAAATCTTTGGTCGAGGGCAGTACTATCAATTTTAGTCAACTATGTCAATTATTTGTTGCACCCCTAGTTGCCTCTTAGCCTTGCCGTTTAACAACATGACTTAGCACTGTTGCTGTCCTAGTGTGAGCAATCGGTCTTTTATTACTTACCTCAGCAATAAAGGTTATGTTACCTGAGGAGTGTCAAAGATGTGGAATCCCAGCAGAATGTTATCAATACAACATACACCAGCAGCTTGGGGGGGTTCAGACATCTAAGGAAACACTACACAGCCTTGAGTTGATTCTACAAGTAACAAATGGACAAAGGACCCACAAAAATCATATCAGTTTGAATGTAAATCAATGATCTGTCCAATCCCCATTCTACTCATTGTGATGTCTTAACATCTTAATGTTCTGTTTTTGAAGGACAACAAAAATTTTCTTATCTTATAACCCAAGTCCTACTCACCTTTTATCTCATTGGGCACTTTTACAGGAGGCTGTGTTTCAAGATGTGGATACATTTTCAGTTAATCAAATCACAGGTGACTTCACAAACCATTGACTGGATACCCATATTGACCTTCAAACTCCTTGGGGTGGATTATCATTAGCACTGAAAAACATGTTGAAATTGCAGATGAACTGATATCATTAGAATCTCAATGCCACCTGCTCCCCTCAGTTGCGCAGTCTAGGAACCCCACCCCTAGTTCTTACCCCTAATCATATGTGGAGCTACTGGAGTAAGACAGTGAAGACAGAAGCATGAAAGAGACCCATCTGATAGACACACCACGGGTAAGGGGACCATAAATCTGTGATGTGCCACAAATCCCATATAATTCCATCCCAAGTCCTAAAACTCTCAAGATCCTTTTCAGATAGAAAATTTGGAAGCATGGATACTTGAAAAGACCCTCATGGAAAACATAGCTTGATTCAAACACTACTGAACCCTTGACAGTGGCCAGATTTAACCATCTGGACCAAAAATGAATAGCGTCTTTCAGTATAACTCCAGTAATCATTTGTTTGTTTTAACACTGTTGTGTTTTCCCAAGCCAGCACACAACGGGTGAGTCTTCACAGCCCCCTGTTACCTGAAAAACTCCCTTGCCAACTTTCCTGTCTATGGCCCGTGCCCCAGTCTGCTCCCTATTTTACTTCAATGCACACTTGTCCTCTAAACAAGGGGAGCAAGTTGCCATGGTCCCCATGGTCCCAATTTTAAGAGCCAGAAGCAACAAGTAAAGGTGTATTACAATGAGAGTCTTGTTGGTCTTGTTTTGTTTTGAGTTAATATCTACAGATCTGAATCCCTGGGTATTTTCCCAGTTTTTAGACAATGCTTGTAATTACCAGAACAAAAATAATACAAACAACAGTGGTGAATTTTACTACTTGGATTTTGGAAAATGACATCTCAGTTATTCAAATTACAGGTTTACCAAACTTTGATATGTAAAACATAATCATTCTCAGCTCCTAACGGACCCATGAGTTCTGACAATTAATACTATGTCAAGCACATTAAATAATTTTATAGTATAGCATTTTTTAACCACTCACGAAAGTGTTTTCTCCTGTCTGCCAAGGCATTCACAGTTCATGCAGTTATAAAATGAATTATTTCTCAACATATACTTCAGCTGGGGAAAACTTAACTAAGGGAAATTGCAATGTGTTCCAGTGTACTGAAGTTAATATGTGAAAGAAAAACAAAATGCTTTGGGAATGCTGTAGAAAGCTTTGGTTGCTGGTTTCTGCTACTCCAGGAAGTAATTGGACAGCAGCAGGCTATTTACTAGCTGCCAGTTTGAATGGATGTGGTGTCAGCCTCGCATGTGAGTGGTTGAAAGGCACAACATAAGTAAATGATAAACGGACACCACCAGTTATGGTAGGGTAGCAGACAATGGAAAAAAATCAAAGGAGATAAATCTTTCTGAGCTATTGTAGATTTTTTTGTGACAGAGGAGAAAAGAAGACATGTTTTCCCCAGATTGTTTGGCTTTATCTAAATATTGACTATCAACCGACTCCTGAGAAAAATGTATGAAGTCACCAAGTCTGGCTTTATGCAAGACCTAGAAGGCATGACAAGGAAGACACTTGGGGGTGGGGGGGGGGGGGGTACATGAGGTTGTTGGTTATGTGACTGGATTAATAAGTACAGATGTTATGTGGAGTCCATGTAGAGCTATCACTACTGAGATTGGCATAAGGGTGCACAAACCTTATACTTCTTCACAATATTACACTGTTGGAATGAAGCAAATTTATAGTTCATGTAAAATTATTGCTTCGTTACATGGAAAACTGCATGTGTGTATGGGTAAATAGATTGGTTTTACACATACGTTTTCAGCAGTTGTCACGGACTTTGGAGAAAAAGATTTTGTGGCATACTCACTTTACCACACAGAAATGCACTTAAAAGAGCATGACCTTAGGGTGTGGGGAAGGGGGCTCACTGGCATTTCTTAATACGGATTTAGGATAGAAATTAAGCAAATTATCGGTCCAAGTAGTCAGCGGTGTGTGTGTGTGTATATATTAGGGGTCGGCCGATTATTGGATCCGATATTCAGCATTTTTACGATTATCGGAATCATTATTTTTCTTATCCGATTGCAGATAAAAATAAATTAATTTAAAAATGCGCTACTCTGGCTCTGATGCAGCCGCTTCTCTCTGTCTGTAGTCACCACTCTGTGGTCTCGAACAATGTCCCGCCCACAGCACTCAGATTGGTTACACGTCAGGAGTAATAGCCTATCAACACTGAAGGCTACTGTGCCACAGGCGGGCACAGAGGAATGCATTTGCAGACTGGAGCAGCTCCGGTGAAGGTAAGGCAGCAGATATTGCTGAAGTTGCAATAAACATCACAATCCTCCAGGGCCGATTAAAATCCACCACTATACTCCTCTGTATTTATGTCAATTATTGGGCTCATTGCATATACTCAAATGTAACACAGAAGATAGACTGTGTCTGTGTCTGTAAGATTAGCGTTCGCGATGAATAGGCTATAGGCTACTTCATACATATAAATTAATTTTTATTTAACGACTCTTGAGTGAAAGCTTTTTTGGTGAAAATTCCATTCATAACATTCACATTCTAATATAACATACGATACTATAATATGAATCAAACGTATGCCAGTCTTGCAACTTCCAGACCCCGTTGCACACAGCAGACAAGAACATACAAATAGCCAAGACATATCCACATACGCACAATATTTTAACAGCACAAACACATTACATTATTTAAACCTCTGGCTCTGTGACAGAGCACAGACATCTCACAATTGTAGCAACCTCACGTTGTAGCTTTCTCAAGCACAAACTACATGTAGCAGGAGCTACTATGCGGACTACGCCACCTTGGGAGTTGCACCCAAGGAATTAATTCTCTACCCCTTTGTGGTAACACGTTGGTTTCTTACACAGGCCCCTTCAATTTAATGAAGCAACCAGAGACGTGAATCCCATAAAAAAATGTTGTTTATTCCAGCAAAAGCAAACACAAGTATTAAAACACACAAAAAAACACAGATTTTATCAATAAAAAATAAATAGTTGTTCCTCCTCCACGCCAGTAGGGGAGGTACGGCTGTAATGCCTGCGGGTGAGAGAGCTACCGGGGAGAGTCAGTGACTTACCGGAAAGGGACCAACCAAGCACACGTGACCGTAGCCGACACTCACACACTGCAAAATGGTGAAGTACAAGTAAGTGAAACAACCTCAGGTGACTCAATGTCTGCACACGCACACCCACACTTAAGTGAACAAAAGATCCCCTTCCGAAGCGCGCGGTCACCCGTCTCCACCGACACGGAGTCTCACACCGCGCACACACTCAACCAAAAAGAAAACAATTTTAAAACAAAACGGAGGCCGAGCCCCAACTCTACAGTTGGTTTGTCCAATAAGCTAAAGATTATCGATACCCGACACCACACAGAATGTAAACAACCCGTCGCTTGTTAGCTACTGGGAAGAGGGCTTGCTTGCTAGGCAAGTCCGTGGGTCTGGTGACACGATATGCGCTAGGCAAGAATTGATAAAAGCTAGCTAGCTAAAACACTCAGGCAAAACAGCAGCCAGCCATCCTAAAAATAAAAATAAGAAAAGCAGTTAAAACGAGTAGTATCTCGATGTAATCTTTTCTTAGCAGGTTCTCCCCACTTTGTGCAATATATAACATGCGGAGTAGAATGCTTCATGTAGCTATCATTGCAAGAATTAAGAGGGTAAAGAGCCAGGGAAACCGTCACTCAACTACAGATATTTTACATCTTATTTAGTTTGTCACTTTACCTTGGGAATATAATGACAGCGATCTCAATCAAGCAGCGCCCGTCTGTCCACAGGAACCTAGAATGAACAAGTCTCGTCAGATTTGCCAAAAGCAGTACGACAAGTGGATGAAGACGCCAGCCTACCTTCTCGGGACATGTATTCAGAGTGCCCAGGGGAAAACCGGAACCAGACAGGTAAGACGTTCTCTTTTCTCTTTGGCTACCACAACCTATTTATAGGAATAGGGAATTGATTGTGTTTCCTGACCGCCAACCGAGTAGCTGGTTGCCTGGTAACCGCGCATTGGGCGTCCAACCAGCTAGCTATGCCACATACAGACAATATGCGCTGTTTCGCGATTATAAACATTTATTGTACTTACGCTATTGGTGACGAATATTCTGTGAATTATTTGTTTTATTGTTAATCAAAGAGGATAACGGGGAACAGTTTGAACGTAATGACAGATTTAAAGGTAGTGTTCGGTCTTCCCCTGTTTCCAGCTCACCTGCCGCCACTGATTGTGATAGCTAACTACCTTGAATGATGCAACATTGCTAGCTTTATTTCTCAAAACATCCCCAAGCGTTAAATTCTTAGGTAAACAACAGGGGAATTATTTTACATGTTTTAATACGCTTTATGTTTTTGCATCTGGCTGAGTTCTGTGATGTCTGCCTTTTCCAACAGGAGGTGCTGCAGCACCCCTACTTCCCACGGCCCTGCAATCCTCTACGCTGAAGTTGCAAAAACACCACAGTCTTATGATTTATGTCTATGATTACAAGTATGCCCCGTTTCCCAGTTACACTGAAAATGCCCAAATAATGCACTTTGCTGCAGTGATATAGAGTTAACGAGATAATAGAGTTTATTTATGTAGCAATAGCTATATCTTTGAGTAACATTGGTGCCAGTGGAACTGGAGCTTATTTTTGCTACCATAGTCCGAACGTAACATTACTTGCCCGTATGAGTTGGTGTTTTTCATGTTATAGATAGCCGACGGTCATAATCGAATGGTCAAGTCTCGTAGACCTAACTTGAATGTGATAGCGAATGTCAGCAAGTTCTGTTGTGTCAACAAGTCTGTTCCAAGTGAGCACGTCTTCAATGAAGTCTCTGCAGTTTATGAGAGGAACAGAAGCCGTATCACTGGAGAGCACGCTGAGCAGCTCTGCTTTCTGCACCACAATCTGCTACTGCTGAATTGGGACTATTAATTGAGACTCAAATTGAAGTTTTACTAGTTTTATTTATTTTTACTTTATCTACTTTATAAAACTTCGGGGAGCTATTTTGTTTATTTATTTATTAAAATTTTCAGTTAATTTTATAAGAAATGCTGCTGGGAGCTCCCTGCACTTTTTGTTTTAAGATAATGTTGAAAAGTTCTATTTAAATTAAACATATGCTTAAAGGCATTTCAACAAATTTTTGTGTTGGAGTTTGTGTTATTCTAAATTTTGACACCAAGATTTTCATTTTTACTGCAAATGTATATTGGTTCCAAATCGGCTCTGAAAAACCATATATATATATATATATATGCGCATTGCGATGCGACAGTGAAAGATTCTGCATCGATGCAGAAAAAGAAAGTAATCAGTTTTCAAAAATTGTAATTAACCCTCTCGCGCATATCGTCACTCCGCGTATGCTTACTCCAGTGCGATTAGAACACTAGGTTGGAAAAATTCTAGCTAATTTTAGCTTTGAGGAAACCGCGATTTAACGTTAAAAATATAGCAAATGCTAACTGAAAACTGTAAGAAGCTTAAAAGCTTAATAACGCTAATGAAAACATAACGAACCATGTAACGTAACAGGCGCACTACATAGCATGAAAAATAAGTTACGTGCAAAAGGGTTAAATAATATACATGCCAGCGTACTGTTTTTATTGTAAATAAAGTAGGCTATGTAACTAAAAAGTACACCCCCCTTCCCGCATACTACGATCATCACTTGTGCCTGGTGTGATTGGAAACATGGCGGAGGGAGAACAACATATCCAGCAGCCAGAGATTAAAAATGCACCCAGTATCTTAAAAGGAGATATGTGGGCACATTTCCGTTTTTATGAACATATAAAAAACATATGCTGTGTGTAAGACCTGCTGAGCCAAGATTAAATTCTTCAGCGATACAACAAATATGAGGAATCAAATCACCCGCTTCCACCTGGAGCTAAACTTAACAAGCCACAAGTATGTAGCTGCTAGAGCTGTAAAAGAATTTTATTTTCTATGGAAAACCATTTATATATATATATATATATATATATATATATATATATATGTATATGTATATATATATATATATATATATATATTATATATATATATATATATATATATATATATATATATATATATATTTACAATGCACTAAAAACAAAAATGTTTTGTGTTACTGTTTACATATACCTTGTGGTAATCTTACTTGAAAAAAATTTTTATGTTATATGACTTGATATGATTTTTGAAAACAGCTGTTAAACAAAAAGTTGAAAAGTAAAAACAGTTCAAATCCGAGGGCTTGTATTCTTGTCCTCTGTGTGTTTTTCAGTTAATACAAAATGCACCATGATGCATTGAGAATCGTTTTGTAATCAAATTGAATCGTGAGACCAGTGAAGATCCACACCTCTAATGTATACACTGATCAGCCAAAACATTATGACCACTCACAGGTGAACCAAATAATGTTGATCATCTCCAAAACAAGGGCACACGTCAAGGTCTGGGCAGATTAGATGGTAAGTGAATTATCAGTTCTCATAGTCAACGTGTTGGATGCGGGAGAAAGGGGCAGTAGTAAAGACCTGAGTGACTTTGACAAGGGCCAAATTGATATGGCCAGACAATTGGGTCAGAGCATCTCTGAAACGGCAAGGTTTGTGGGGTGCTCCCGGTCAGCAGTGGTGAGTACCTACCAACAGTGGTCCAAAGAGGGACAAAACACAAACCGGCGAGAGGGTGTTGGGCGCCGAAGGCTCATTGATGCGCGAGGGCAACAAAGGCTATCCCATCTGGTCCAAACCGACAGAAGGTCTACTATGGCACAAGCAGAGGTGGAAAACCCCGGCTTCAGAAAGTAAAAGTCCTGCCATGTATTTGTTCCACCCATGCACTACACCAGCTGAATTTAATTAGCACAACTCTTAAGCCAGGTAGATGAGCTAATCAGTGAAATCACCTTGTTTAGTGAATGGCTAGAACTAATACATGGTAGGACTTTTACTTTCGAAGCTGGGGTTTTCCACCTCTGGGCACAAGAAGTCACAGAAAATTTTAATGATGGTTACCGGAGGAATGTGTCACAACACATAGTGCATCGCACCCTGCTGTGTATGGAGCTGCGTAGCCACAGACCCACGATGACCCCTGTCCACCATCGCAAGCGCCTACAATGGGCACGTGAGCGTTGGAACTGGACCTCGGAGAAGTGGAAAAAGGTCATCTGGTCCAATGAGTCTCATTTTCTTTTAGATCACCTGGGGAACCGATAGCACCAGGATGCACTGTGGGAAGATGACAAGCCGGTGGAGGGAGGGTGATGCTCTGGGCAATGTTCTGCTGGGAAACCCTGTGTCCAGCCATTCATGTGGATGTCAGTTTGACACGTGCCACCTACCTAAATATTGCTGCAGACTAGACGCACCCCTTCATGGCAATGGTATTTCCTGATGGCAGTGGCCTCTTTCAGCAGGATAATGTGCCCTGCCACACTGCACACATTGTTTGGGAATGGTTTGAGGAACATGATGAAGTGTTCAAGGTGTTGCCCTGTCCTCCAAATTCTCCAGATCTCAATCCGATTGAGTATCTGTGGGATGTGCTGGACCAACAAGTCCGATCCACATTGGCTCCACCTCACAACTTCTGCTGCTACTGTTTTGGTGCCAGATACTACAGGACACCTTCAGGAGTCTTGTAGAGTCCATGCCTCGGAGGGTCAGCGCTCTTTTGGCAGCACACAGAGGATACAACAGCATATTAGGCAGGTGGTCATAATGTTTTGGCTCATCAGTGTATATATCTCAGAGAGCCATTTCCCCAGGGGCTTTAAAATAAGCTACCTCAAACAAGACAACATTGCTTTCATTTCATTTCTGCCAGGTCCCTAAAAGTGTTGAGCCTCACTTGTTCTCAAAATAGCACAAAAATCCTTTTGTTTCTTCCCAGGTCATGCAGCTGATCAACTCCAGTCTTGCGTGTCACCACTCAGAAATGCAGCTTTTGTGTTCAGTGGATCTGGGCATGTTAGCATTAGTAACAGATAAATAACAGTATGTAAAAAATGTGTTGTTGTATTGTATGTGTTGTTGTCCCTCTTTTGTAACAACAGGGGATCCTATTATAGAAATACTGATTGACCTGTGATGGCTGTTTATGGCGTTATAAAAGTGAATTTTTTACTCTCTGTGTTGTGTCTCAAAATAATTAAATCTCTCTGATTTCCTAAGTGCTCCGGGACACTTTTTATTTTGATTTGTTGTGAGAAGGTCATTTATAGAGCTCCAGAGATACTGCCATCTCATCCTATTTGCCTTTTCAAACAGACTGCAAGTGTTGACTTCACTGGAGTTTTTCTCTGAGCTACAGTGCTAGTCTGCAGTTTGTGTTATTTTCAGTTGAATTTGCAGCTTCTCAGATAAAGAGAAATCATTACTCCTGGTGCTGTTGTGTACTTCCAGAAAGAGCCATCTGAATCCAAACAAATAAGCCCCGCTCACATTCTTATGTTGATGGAAGAGGAATAAACAACTGAATTCAATTAGAATTACCTTTATCTGTGCAAATGATTGTTCAGGAAGGTAAATGCCAGTTTGTGATAGGCATGGAAATGAAATGATGAATTCATCTTTATCTACAAGAGAATGCAGGCCTTCTAAATGAGTCATTTCCTGCGGTGCAACTAAATTGACTCTGTAGAATGTCAAGCCGGTCTGTTGAAGATGCACTGGAGAAAAATCAATCTCAACAATTGCAAGTAGCATTTATCTGGCTGCATATCAGCTCCAGTGCATGATCTATTATGTAGATAAAGTCCAAGGTGCCGGTTATGATCTGAGTGGCTGTTGTAGGCTATTGTCTCCTCTAAGACAGCAACATGACTTACCAGGGTTTCTCTGCATCTTCATTGCAATTATTATGGAGGTGTAAATTGTGTTTTTGGTGGACATCAGGGCAACTGTGTCTAAATTCATAGTGCATTGCTTCACATAATCTGAGTCCAAGATGACTTTTATGTATCTTATTTCTGACTTTGGCATTAGCAGTTGCATGCTTAATGCTTTCTATCCAACACACTGTAAGAGAAGAGGCATGGTATTTATATTAAACCAAAAATGTGTAGGGGGTCTCGAGCACTACTAATTTATTACTGTACCGACACACACACTGTGTGTCTGTCTTGGATGGAGAATCAACTGCAGCATCACATAAGTGAAGTCATCTAGCCCAGCGGTTCCCAACCTTTTTTCCTTGGAGCCCCCCCTACTTGTATCTAAGAAAAACTGAGCCCCCCCCCACAGCCTGCACACACACACACTAAAAGAATAAAGTGATTCATTCCAAATCTTTATTGGCAAAAAGTAACATCAATTATATATATTTTTTTCCTTTTCTCTTTGGTTTGTCCCGGTTATCTTTGGTTAGTATAATTAACACCCTTTTTAGTTAAATTTGTATATGTGGATGTAGGTATATCTCTATGCATGTATGAATTTATGTATGTACTAGGGGTTGCACAGCCTTGTCGACTAGTCCGCTACTGCTCTGCGATGACACTTTAAGCTTGACGTTGACTAGTCACTGATCATGTGATTATGACACTAACAGCATGGACACCTCAGAGAAGACAACAGGTGAGGAGCCTGGTGGGTCATTGCAGCAAACCAGCAGCGGTGAGTGTGTGGAAATACTTCACTAAAGGTGAAACCTATACTACTGTCAGTTGCAAAATATGCAAGTCCGTCCTGAAATACAACAAAAGTACAAGTGTCATGCACACTAATCTGAAAAGGCATCCACTAACGCTATCTGAGGAATGATCGAAATCCTCTCGACAGCAGTCAATTAGCGACTTCACCAAACACCCTGCTGTAACAGAGAAAAGATGGCTGCAAAGAACTGACCTGTGGACATCCTCCACCATGGAGCCGTACATTACAGTAACTGCTCACTATATCACCGACACATGGAAGCTGAAGGCCCTAGTGCTGTGTACATTTATGATGCCAGAGAGACATACTGCTGCTAACATTGCCGATTGTCTGTCTGAGATAATCAAGGAATGGGGCATACTGGTGTTTTGCACAGTCCATGATAATGCCAGTAACATGAACTTAGCCATGGAGCTATGTTAAATGTTTTCCAAAGATCTGGGATGCACTGCGTACACTCTACAGCTGGCAATAAAGACTGGTTTAGTCTTACCTGATGTGGTGAAGGCTATCAATGCAGCAAGGAGAGTTGTCAGCCTCTTTCCCCGCTCAGCAGTGGCCACTTGTGCCCTGAGGAAATGGCAGGAACAGCTTGGCATGAGAGCCAACAAACTCCAGACTGACTGTCCGGTCCAGTGGGATTCCACAGTTGTCATGCTCCAGCGGCTGTTCGAGCAAAGGATCACAGTGCAATCTGTGCTCGTGGATGAAACAGTCACCAAACCAAGCGTCCAGAAGTCAATTGCCATGACAGCTTCACAGTGGGAGCTGGTGGAACAGCTGATTCCAGTGCTGCAACCTTTGGCCAAGGCTACCGAAATAATGTGTGGTGAGTTGCATGTGGGGTTGTCTTTCATCTATCCAGTGATTTTCAACATGATCAGCACCCCTTTGTCTGTTGAAGCATCTGACCTGGCAGCTGTACGAGCCTTCAAAAACACAGTTTGACGGCAGTTGGAAACACAGTTCATACTGGAGTCTGATGATCTGACAGAATCCATCCACATTGTGGCCTGTATGCTAGATCCCCAGTTCAAACATCTTCAGTTCATCCCGGAGAGTAAAAGAAAGGCTGCCCACAGCCACCTACACAGCCTGCTACAAGATGAGGGAGAGCCACTTGCAGCAACAGGTGGATTCGCTGAATGAAACTAGTCAGCCAGCTTAACCCTTTTGTGCATACAGTCACACCGTTGTGATTTGCTGTTCAGTGTGTATGCTAAAGCCGGTGTGATTAGAACACTAGACTGGACAAATTCTAGCTAAATTTAGGTCTGAGGAAACAGCGATTTAACGTTAAAAAATATAGCAAATGCTAACGGAAAACTATGAGAAGCTTAATAACGCAAATGAAAACGTAATGAACCATGTAACGTAACAGGCGTGCTACATAGCATAAAAATACGTTACGTGCGAAAGGGTTAATCGATTTAGAACGATCTTCTATTGCTTTGTTATAATATGCGCAGCTATGGTAAACTTAGTTATTAATTTTCATCCTAGGTGAGGATGTCCAAAGCGAGGACACTGTTGGTAACAAAGGTGAGCCAGTAACTGGGAAAAAAGCCAAGCTTGAGCAAGATTTTGAGCAACTTTTTGGGCCACACTATCAAAGTGGGAGGAAAGCGGGACACTACTGCACCGCAGCCGAAGAATTCCGTGATTATTTATTAACACCGCATATTCCCACCATGGAGAACCCGCTGCAGTGGTGGGCCCGCAACCAGGACAGATTTCTCCGTTTTCCGTTGATTCAGGACCCTGCATCCACTTGTTTGTCTCATTTTAGAGAGTGAATGTGTCCCGCTAGGTATGCCGTTTTGATCCAAAATGCATCAGTCAGCTGTTTGCACAGTGGTCGATTGTGATCTTGCAAGAATTCCTTTATTTTTTCCTGCAGTTCCATAAAACACACAAGCACTTGTCCACACGACAACCAGCATACCTCTGTGTGTAACAGTAGTGATTAATGCGCTTCATCCTCACACAGCTGGGCAAACAGTCTCTTGTTAGAAGCGTGAGCCTTAATGAAGTGTATAACTTTAACAACAGTTGCCGATGTGTTTGTAACCCTAACCCCGACTACGGTATACAATTAGTAAGGACCAGAAGAGTAGGTTCGTAGGAGTGGTAGTGCAATAATGATGACACCAGAGACCATAAATTAGTTTAAAGCGGCTGGCTTGTTGAGGAACATGAGAAGACAAAAAAAAATTGCTAATGGTAATTGTCTGTACAAATGTCACAAGTATAAGTATAATAGCAGATGCCACTCTGGTCAACGTAGCAAAAGAAAACAATGCAGGTCAGTACAAAAAAAAAAAAAACAGATAAGTAAATTCTCAGGCACAACAGCACTCTTGATAATCTCCCTCTTTTGAACTCTTTTCAATCCTTCTTTAGGGGTATACACTTAAAATCTTATTTTATGTATTAACTATCATCTATTTTATACTTAAGGACTATAGTTCAGTATGCTAGGTTAGATGGTAATATGTTTTATAGTTATCCCATAAATTAGTGTTTTCTTGTCAAATATATACTTCTAATTTGGTTTTGGTAGTTTAGTTATAATTATAATCACAGCTATATTTATATTACGGAAGGGTGATTTGGTCTAGATACAGAATATAAATCTAATTTTAGTGTTATGAGTTAATTGTAAATCCTAATTGAATAGTCTTAAGGTTTTATTATTGCTCAAGTTTTCCTGAGTAGCTGGACTCTCCTTGTTTCAGGCAAAAAACTCAAAAGTATTAAATCCCATAAAAAAATTATACCCTTCAGGTTCATGGAAAGAGGAAAAGAAAAAAAACTAAAACAGACTGCTGAATTCACAGTATTGAAAATTCACAATAATAACTGCACAATCCAAACAAATGAAAGTGGTATCTATATATATCGTAACAGATTACTTGGAAACAATGTCCTTCTGCAGACAATGCAGCACCATTTGTGATCGCTCTGTCCCTACCGCACTGGCAGGGGGCACTAGGGTGAGGGGCCGTCTCACAGAAAGGTCCTGGAATCCCGTGGACGTGGATGAATCGCTCATGGGTGGCTCGCCATCTTGGATTTGAAAACTCCGTTTGGAGTAACATAAAAAAAAAACCTGACCTGTTTTACAAACAACAAGATTTCAGAAAATGTCCATAATAATTACAACACAACACAATTCTCTCAAATCGCATAAATTCCAAACGAACAGTGCAAAATCATTACACGTCTCCATAAAATGTCTGCAACACTACATTACAAAATGACTAGATCGCTAACATGCTCGCTCGGCTCTAACTAGCAAGCACATGGCTAAACTCGCAGTAAATTAAATACATGAAAAGAACCACAGCCTTCAGAATATAACAGAACATATCACATTCCTTCAATCAGCTGTTAAATCCTTTGTTTTTGCCCACCATCATGCAATAAGATTCTCGTAGGGCAGATGGTTGGATATAGAGATGAAACGGTATGAAAATTTAATATCACGATTATAGTGACCAAAATTATCACGGTTATCAGTATTATTGCGGTATTGTCAAGATGTATTGAAAATGTTCAAAAACAACTGATACACAAACTCAGGGCCGTGGGAAGTAGGGGTGCTGCGGGTGCTGCAGCACCTCCTGTTGGAAAAGGCAGACATCACAGAACTCTCAGCCAGATGCAAAAACATAAAGCGTATTAAAACATTTAAAATAATTCCCCTGTTGTTGTTTACCTAAGAATTTAATGCTTGGGGATGTTTTGAGAAATAATTAGCAATATTGAATAATTACTAATTATCAAAATGGTCAACGGACATCACGTAGCCTAGTCATCTAGTAGCTAGTAATATTGCATCATTCAAGGTAGTTAGCTATCACAATCAGTGGCGGCAGGTGAACTGGAAACAGGGGAAGACCGAACACTACCTTTAAATCTATCATTATGTTCAAACTGTTCCCCGTTATCCTCTTTGATTAACAATAAAACAAATAATTCACAGAATATTCGTCACCAATGGCATAAGTACAATAAATGTTTATGATCGCGAAACAGCGCATATTGTCTGTAGTTTGTGTGCTTGAGAAAGCTACAACATGAGGTTGCTACAATTGTGAGATGTCTGTGCCCTGTCACAGAGCCAGAGGTTTAAATAATGTAATGTATTTGTGCTGTTAAAATATTGTCCGTATGTGGATATGTCTTGGCTATTTGTATGTTCTTGTCTGCTGTGTGCAACGGGGTCTGGAAGTTGCAAGACTGGCATACGTTTGATTCATATTATAGTATCGTATGTTATATTAGAATGTGAATGTTATGAATGGAATTTTCACCAAAAAAGCTTTCACCCAAGAGTCGTTAAATAAAAATTAATTCATGTGTATGAAGTAGCCTATAGCCTATTCATCGCGAATGCTAATCTAACCCCCCCCACTGCCGCAAAAAATGCACCTCCCACTACAGCACCCCCAGCTTAAAGCCTCTTCCCACGGCCCTGCACAAATTGAAATCATTTCATTTTTCGATGTGGGTGCATAAGCAACCTGTCTTTTAAATGCATGCTGGAGTGTCTGTGTCGCTGTAGATGAGGACAAAGGACCAGTAGCATTACTGGGTTTGCCTGCTGCATGCTCACTCTGTAAACAAGGGAATAGCAAATGCATTATTATTATTACTGTGGTGGAAAATTTTTGATAAAGTGTATACCCCATATGTAAATTATGAGTATTGCCACTTTCACCCCCCCCCCCCCCCCCCCCCCCAGAGAAAAGCGGAGCTTGACGTGGTACGATTAAGTTTGTTACATGGTGGAAATAAGTTATTGCCAGCAAACATCATGAGCATTGCCAACAGATGTTAGCTTTTGATTTTAACCACAGTTATTGACATATTAAATGAAGTTATTGATATATTACATTAGCTATTTACTTTATCTTTACTGTACATGTGGAGGTCTGGAAGTATATAAGGAAACCAGACAATCTAATATGTTAGCCTTAAATAATATGTATTCTATTATACTTTGTATAGTGGAAAATATTGTATGCATTAAGCACTACTAATGAAAAGTAATATGATGTGATTCTATGCCTAAATAATGCTGGGGGTTACCCTAGGTCATAAACATTGCATGTAGGCCATTGTAAGACACCGCTAGGGGGGTAATCTTGGGGGCTATTACAGGAAAGTGGGTGACCTTGGAGAAGGAACACTGCCTTCAGCATTGGCCCTCCCTGAAAGTCACCCCAGAACCTTTGTGCACTATGTTGCTGTTCCATAGTCATGCCAACTTCTCCTATTGGTTCATGGTCTACGCTTATTGTATCTTTTCTGCCTTCACTTCTCTTATTGGTTCATAATCTATGTTTATTGTATCTTCTCTCCCTTCACTTCTCCTATTGGTTCATAATCTACTCTTATTGTATCCTCTCTCCCTTCACTTCTCCTATTGGTTCATAATCTACGCTTATTGTATCCTTGTTCTCTGACACATAGTCATGCCACCTTCGCTTATTTTATCTTCTCCCCCTGACATGCCCCTACAGCATGTCAGCATGTTTTTGCCTCTTTTTAACATATGCATCCCATTTTAGTTTTATATTTTCTTTTAGGAGTCATACAGCTAGATAATGAGAGCTGATTGCCTGCTTTGGCCTAGCTGACATCTACTGGCAAATGCTTGCAAACTGTATGTGGATTTACACATACACAACTGTACACAACTGTATGTATTCTGGCTCATTAGCTTCCATACGGGGGGATTTTCTGATTTTGACAATCATCTCTGCAAATTAATAAAATTACTGTTAAAACACTACTCTTTAATCTGCTTATTACTTTGACATTTTATTTTATATTTAGAGTGTTGGTTTTGTATAAAAGATACTACATTTTAATGTAATTTAATTTCACATAACATCAACATTTATTTTTGGCCTGCGGTCCTCCTTCCAGATTCATTTTTGGCCCTTCATAGGAAAGAATTTGGGCACCTCTGGTTTAGAAGAAAATATTTTAAAGGGAGCAAGGGAAATTAAAATTCAATTTCTTATAGTTACAATGTCTTCAAATCATTTATTTCATTTCTTTATTCAGTGGGCATAAGCTATTCAATGTTTGGGGTCTACGATAGCAGAGTACCTATTAAAGCAGAAAGACGTAGGAACTGTATAGCTAATATGCACACTTCAATATTTGTGTATTTATCACAAGTCATATCGTCATCGCAATATTGAACAATGTTATCGCACATTGCAGCTTTTCCTCATATCGTGCAGGCCTTGTTTCAAGTCATCCCTGTCAATATATTGCTTATAAACGATGAGCACGGATTTGTCTGTAACGACTCAGGCAAGGACTCAGTCGCAGCCCAAGAGAGCTTCAGGTTCCAGGCGGGTTTATTAATGACGACAGGCAAGTTGCAGGGTCGAAAACCGGAAGGCAGTCCGCGGACAAAAACAGGGTCGGTAACAGGAGCAGGCAGGGTCAGGAACCGGGCAGGCAAATGATCAGGCAACGGGACAAGACGGCAGGCAGAAAACAAAGACGAAGGGCAGGCAGAGTCAAAACACAGAGAAATCGGAAATCCAGAAAAAACTGCGGGAACGAAACAGGTACAAAAACACTGAGACGAACTGGCAAACAAGACAGGAACAAGCAGGGTAGAAATAGGGCTGGGCTGATGAGGAGATGGGATGCAGGTGGACAGGCAGGCAGGTGAAGGTAATGGGGCAATCAGGTGGGCGGGGACCAGGCAGGGAGCGGGGCGGGGCTGGAACACAAGGAAAACAAAAAGCACATGGACAGGGAAAAAACAAAAACACCACGGCTAGGGGGGCGGAGTCCTGACATTGTCGGACACTGTTGTCATTTCATCCAACTGAATGGCAAAGGATAACATTCCTAAGCTTTTTGTGCAGCTGGTTTTGACAATCTCCAGCCATTTTATCAATTCTGTCTTTGACAATGTTGTCAGAGAGTGGGACAGTTTTCACTTTATCACCTGTGGGCCAGACAGCCTCTCTACAATTTTCAGGCTGGCAGGTTTGATTAGCTGCTCTCCAATATTGTGCGACTTTTTAGCCTTGGCAATTAATAGCGAACACTCAAATGATGCCTCCGTGGCTCTGTGTAAATCACTGCCTGCTCTTTCAAATGCTTTTCTTTTTTCTTTTTCCTCTCAAAAAAATCCTGACCTCCACCAATAGTCTCCTGGTGTTTTTTTTCCTGGTGTCGTTTCATTTTGCTTGGCTTCATGCTGTCATTAGCTAGCTTAAGTTAAGGTAACTCTCGAGATATAGCCTTATTTTTTTATTTTTTGATACTGATGAGTTATCAGCACTTTTACGTTTCTCAGACACGTTGTTTCATTCATAAAATAGTGATGCTCTGACTGCAGGAAATATGAGGATGAGCTGGGATGAGCTAGTTAGCTAGCTGCTAGCTGACCTGACGGAACTGATTGAGAGCGCGGGTCACAGACATTGAGAGGTCACAGTAGTAGTAGGTGTTGCCTACTAAGTAGCCTACTATTTTTGAGTAAGGACCAAAAAAAAATCATCTTTTTAACCCTTTCGCACGTAACTTATTTTATGCTATATAACATGGGCGTTATGTGATATGGTTTGTTATGTTTTCATTTGCGTTATTAAGCTTCTTATAGTTTTCATTGCCACATTTGCTATATTTTTTACTGTTAAATCGCTGTTTCCTCAAACCTATAATTAGCTAGAATTTTTCCAATGTCATGGTCTAATCGCACCGGTGTTAGCATATGTTTACATTTACATTTACATTTACATATGTGCTAAACAGCTAATCACACCAGTGTGACCGTACACGTGAAAGGGTTAAATAGTTTTGTATACAGACTTCTGATTATCCAGTAAGTGTATTATTATGATCTTATTTAACGTGTGCAAATCTAATTTTGACAACCTCACAACCTCAGAGCAGACAAAGCCTTGTGCACCCCCTGCGATCTTTGGCGCTCCCTTGAGGGGGGCGCGAATTCCAGGTTGGGAACCATGGATTTAGCCTTTTGCATTGTGTTGTATACAATTCTGAGAGTCCTTTCAATTGCTGTCCCAGCCAGATAAAGCCACCTGGCCCTGAATGGCACAGGCGTCAGATCGCGATGCTACAACCTCATTACCCACGCACCCTCCCGAGATGCTGGGCTCATGATGTATGGCCCCAGACTGCACTCCATTCTCATTACGGCCGTGACTTTGAGGATGGCTGCATCAAGCATTGTTAAAAAAAGGAAAAAAGGAAAAAGGTAAGGAAGTAATAACAAATGACTTAATGGATTCATGGCTGGTGAAGGGACATGATTGCCCTCCATGACAGACAGCAATGAGTGCCACGTCTTCAAATTGGTGGCTATTGACTCCCAGCCTAGTTATATACCCATCTCCTGACAGTGTAATTCATAGCTAGAAACCCGACTGGCTCATCTCAGAAGAAGTGGCGCAGCGCAGTCCAGCATGAATTATGGACATTTGTGATCACATATCTTTTTTGCAAGGAATGTGTGTATTCAGTACCTCTCCATGACCTTGTCTGGAGGTCAGTGTACACATATCCACAGTCTGTAAAAAAAAAAAAAAAATCAGGTCAGTGTGATTTACTCTGCTGTTGAAACCACCAGCAAGGATCCCTGTTGTAATGTCTCTTTCCTGTAAGTATCTTTTTCCCCTGTTTTCATGTCACATCACTGTAATATTGATTTATGGCTGTTTTGATTGGACGTTGCGATTAATGATCTCATTGATGGGGACTAATCTCTTGACGTTTATTTCCTGACACGCCAGTAGATTATGGTTCTGCCCAGATCGCATCATAAGAATGAGAGGAGGCGGTGGTAATTTGAAAGAAACCTACACGAAAACTCCTCAATTATTTTTAGACTTCCAGGCAGTAGGGGACATTAGGGACCATTTTGGCTTAGCACATTAAAGAATTCATGAAATGAAACCATACTGCCCAGACATCCCAGTATAATTTTTTCTATGCCTGAAGCTCTCTCCATTTTCATGAAGCTAGACTTCATTCTCCTCCTTTGACATTGATCTATCCTTGAGTCTTTAGCTCCAGGCTTCAAGTCTAAACTTTCGTCTCGAAGCATTAAAGAAACAGCCACATATCAATCTCGGCATAATGATTTTTCTGCTCCCCATCATATGTTGGTCTGTAACAGAACCCCAACGCTGGAGCAGTCTGAGAGTTGGTGAGGAGTCAGAATGTGAAAAAAATGGCACACATCGGAGAGCTTTGCTAACAGATTGCCAAAAGCACTCCAAGACGTTTGATGCCCACTGCCTTTTTGCAAACAGCAAATGACAAAATCCATTTCTTTCCTGTCCTAGCAGGGCTACAAGGACCTGTGCTTTTCTCACTCAAGGTCATTGCCCCTCTAGGGCTTGACGCAGCTCAGTTTTATATATTTATAAGGATTAAGGATTTGGGGTTGGGGTTTTCTGTTAAGTTCCTGGAAATTCATGCTATGCTGCTCCCTGTTTAGCTACAGTAAGTGCCTCTTTTTCATTTATAAATAGTACAGTGCATTAGGAACCACCACAACAGACTGGCAAAAAAAAAAACAAATACACCTATAAATCCACAAGTTATTGCTGTCATCAATGAATATGAAGTGATGAGTTCACAATAAAAAGATAGCGTAGTGTTTATGACTGAAAAATGGCTCCTAGGCTTGGCATTAAGATTTAACTGTACCTCACACATTAGATGCAGGAACAGTGATCATACACATGATTAAGGTGGAAATGTGTATAGTATTTAGCCTGTTGGGCAAATCCGACAGGGAAAGAGCAAAAAGCTTGACATGTTCTGTTACAGTCATTCTCAGAAAGTCTTGTCAGAGACCAGGCTGAAGATTCAGTAAAGACAGTGTGACAGCAAGGTGTTCTCCCTCTTTCCAAGTTGTAAAATATATTTTTGCTATTGTGAAGGAAAGCAGTAAGAAATGTTTTTTCTTCCTTCCTTTGGAAGTGATCATATGTTTTTTTTCAATATCTGACAGACAATCTGACACATCGCTGGAGAAGCTGGAATGACAGAAATAATAATAATAATAATAATAATAACGATAACCTTTATTTATATAGCACCTTTCATATCATGGAATGCAGCTCAAAGTGCTTTACAAGAGAAACAATAAAAATCACAATGTACAAAGGAAAAAAAAACAGTAAAACAATAAAATCCTAAAAAGATACTATCAACAGAGGTTGCTTGTCTTATTTATAGTGGGAGTTTGTTCCAAACCTTTGGTGCACAAAAACAGAAAGCTGCTTCACCATACTTTTTATAATTCATTTTTGGGACATTGAACAAACCAGCACTAGACAACCTAAGGGAACGGTTTGGAACATACTTAGATAAGCAATTGCAGAGGTATGAAGGTGCTAAACCATTTAGGGCCTTATAAACAAGTAAAAGAATTTTAAAATCTATCCTCAATATTACAGGGAGCCAGTGCAATGAGGCTAGAACTGCTGTAATATGTTCACTTTTCCTGGTTTTTGTTACAATTCTGGCTGCTGCATTTTGTACAAGTTGCAGCCTATCAATAGTTTTTTAGGTAATCCAGTAAAGAGTGCATTGTAATAATCTAGGCGAGAGAATACAAAGGCATGGGTCAACTTTTTGACATCTTCCAGTGAGAGGTAGGGTCTAACTCTTGCAATATTTCTTAAATGAAAAAAAGCAATCTTTGTAACAGTGTTGATATGTGATTTAAAGTCCGGCTCAGAGTCAAGAATAACACCCAGGTTTTTTACTTCAGGCTTATTCTGTAGAGCCAGATTTCCAAGTTTGCTTAATATCTTTTCTCTCTGTGCCATTGTACCAATTATAAGAATTTCTGTTTTATCTTCATTTAGTTTGAGGAAATATTTAGTAATCCACTGTACAATGCTGGATAGGCAGTTTATCAAGGGATTTAGGGCATCAGTATCATCTGGCGCTACAGATAAATATAACTGAGGGTCATCAGCATAACAATGAAAATTCACTCCATGATCGCAAATAATTTTTCCAAGTGGCAGCATATACAGGCAAAACAGTAAAGGACCAAGGATAGAACCCTGTGGAATACCAAAAAGAATGTCATGCTTGTCTGAGACATGGTCACCAAGACTAAAAAAATATCTTCTGCCAGTGAGGTAAGTATTAAACCAGTTTGGGGCTGTGCCTGAGAGACCAATCCAATTTGCCAATCGGTTCAGACATATCCCATGATCGACTGTGTCAAAGGCAGCACTCAGACCAAGAAGTACAAAAATAGAAACTTTGCTATTATCGGCGCTCACTCTAAGATCATTGATTACTTTTACAAGCGCTGTTTCAGTACTGTGTCCCCTTCTAAAACCAGACTGAAATTTTTCATGAATCTTATCGCATCCAACTGTTTAAACACTGCCTTTTCCAATATCTTACTCAGGAAAGGGAGGTTGGAAATAGGCCTAATATTGCTCAAAACAGAAGAATCAAGATTATGCTTCTTGAGTAAGGGCTTGACTAGGGCTGCTTTGAGTGCATCTGGAAAGATGCCTGTTTCTAGAGAGTAATTTACAATATCCAGTAACTCACCGATCAGACTATCTAAGACCTCCTTAAAGAAAGTAGTGGAAATTGCATCCAGCGAGCAAGTGGATGAGTTCAACTGCAAAATAATTTCACGGAGTTCCTCTATACTAATTTTACAAAAATAATTCAGATTACCTCGCGAGCCACTAACGGTCAGATTGTTTTGATTGTCAACGTTTTTCGCAATACTAGCTCGGATATTAACGATCTTATTATCAAAATATGATGCAAACTCCTCACATTTTGGCTGTGAGGCACGACATATTTGCTGACAAAGCTGGGAGGGATTTAAAAGGCGATCGATGGTAGAAAATAGGATTCTGGGGTTGTTCCCGCTTTCGCTGATAATCTTAGAGAAGTATGCCTGCCTCTCACAGTGTAAGGCTTTGTTATAAACATATAGGGATTTTGTAAAGATCTCACGGTGGATTGTTTGTTTTTTCTCCACATTCGTTCGGCTCTACGGCACTCCCTCTTGAGCAGACGTATTCGCTCATTTTTCCAAGGCATTACCTTAGTCTGTGATTTCTGTTTAATTTTCGCGGGTGCCACTATGTCGAGAGCAGATCTTAATTTAGAGTTGAAGTGATTTACTTTTTCATGTATCGATGAGATTTCATCTGAAAGCGTCTTTTAATGAAACGCTCTGTATCATTTCTAGCTAAACCAGCGATAGTCACGTTGAAAAACAAACAGTAGTGATCTGATATGTTAATATCAGCAATCTTATCAACAACGATATTCAGACCCCTAGAGATCACTAAATCTAGGGTGTGGCCACAGTTGTTTGACCCAGCAATATGTTGAGTAAAATCAAAAGAATTGCAAGAGTTGCATAAATTCCATTGGCTTGCAGTCCGAGACGTTATCAACATGCAAATTAAAATCACCAGTTATAAGAATCCTATCATCGTTAGTAAAACAGACTGACAGTAGTTCAGACATTTCGGGTAAGAATGAAGCTGTATGCTTTGGTGGTCGATAAATAGTAATCAACAGCACTGATATTTGACTTTCCAATATAATAGCCTGATATTCGAAAGATGAAAAACTACCAAAATGCAAACGCTTGCATTTAAATTAGATAACAAATCTATTAGAAATAACAGTTTCAATAGTGTAGACATCACAGTGTGTATGACTATATACAAGATTTTCAGGCAATGAATTTCTTTCATGTCTATGTGTAGGAGTACCTTGTTTTTTCATTGAAAAGTGCTCTTGTCATAACAATAGATGGTCCATGAAGTTGTTGGCCAGCACTGACGTTCCGTTGTGACTCGGGTGAAGACCATCCCTTCTGAATAATGCAGGCCTTCCCCAGAAACAATCCCAGTTGTCAATAAAATCCAAATTCTTCGTAAAGCACCACGTTTTAAACCAGTCATTTAGCGAAAATAGACAACTGAAAGCTTGAAGAAACTGAAGTGGCCTAGATATTATAATTCTGCAAGCAGAGGATTTTATTTTCCTGTGCAGTGAAATAAAATCTTTCTTAAGGGTTTCTGATCTCCATAGCCTGATGTCGTTTGTGCCAGCGTGAATAATAACAATAGAAGAGTGGTTTGTGTTGACTGTCGGGACTAAATGTGCAAGATCAGAAACTCTTGCTCCGGGGAAACAGTGTACTTTACAATCATTAAAGAGTTTGTGGTCAATCATGGTGTCCAGATTGCACACAATGGAGTCTCCGATGATGACAACATTATCCATCTTGTCCGATGTTGACAGCGGTGGGGATGACACAGATACAGGGGAGCTGAGAACTTCAAACCAGTTTGTGGTGGTAAAATCTCGGGCGGCCTTTTCTGCCTCTGTGGCTCTGGCGTACCCAAACTCCGTCTGTGGGTGCAGGGGTGAAAATCGTTGCGCCCTGCCTGAGGCGCTGGCAGGCAAAAATGAGAATTTTGCGGCGTAGATGTAGCCAGGGCACCTGCGCTGCTGCGGCCTTGCGGCTCATCCTCATCGGCCTCAGCTTTGGGACCGGACTGGATGGCCGCCCCAGCCGTACGGGCACCTGTGCCGCCGCCACCTTGCGGCTCATCCTCATCGGACCCAGCGTTGGGACGGAAGTGGACGGCCGCCCTAGCCATGCGGGTAGCATCACCGGCCCCTGCCGCCTCCAGTATGGCCATTCTTGTGTTTAGCTGCATCTGTCGCTCCAGTAACTTGTGGATCTCCCCCTCCATAGTCCTCAGCTCTGCTTTGATGTTCTTGAGTTCAGTTTCAGTGTCCACCTCACCGCTGCTCTCCATGTCTCTTGGTGATTTTTCCCAAAATCTTAGTGAAACTTGGTGATTTTCCCTGCCAACATCGCCTTTTAACAAAGGCATATTCCCCTCAGACTCCAGTAATTGCAGCATTGGTAACCAGCTAGACAGCGACTGTAGATTGCTTTTTGATAGCGGGTACCGTTTGGGATTCAGCATTTTCTTGCTAGCTACGCGTTCGCTGATCAGACATCAAGCAATCCCATTTGCAATCATAGAGCATCCGAACACAGTAGATGATGTCCTTAGCAAAACTTGCAATCAATCAATCAGTAGATAAATAAATAAATAATATAATAGAATAAATAAATAAATCCAAGTGATAGAAAGAGATCCAAGTGACAGAAATAGATGCAAGTTCCTCTTCCCAGGTATTGTTCATGATAGAACACGTCCAGAGCACACATTTCAGAGTCTGGATAATCTCATATGCAATGCTGGTGACTGCATTGAGATTGCACTGTGTAATCTCCATCAAAAAAGTACACGCTGGCACATGGTTTGCATCAAATCGAAGGAGTCATTGCAGATGGATAGCCTAAGTGTTTTATGTTTTCCGAACAATGCAACTATATGAAGAAATAGTAATTTGCTGGGGCAGGGACGTCACACTCAAGAGAAAAAATTATATTTTCTCTCCTGTACAGTGTATATTGCGGAGAGGTCCACTTACAAGGAGGTAATATAGAAATAAAACGCAACACTTTTCCTCAACTTCCTGGGATGAAGCTGATCTGCCAAATGCTCAGCCACAACATGTTACATATCCCAACATTCCCCACTTTTTTGGGATGTGTAACATGTTGTGGTTGAGCAGTTTCATCCCAGAAAGTTGAGGAAAAGTGTTGCTTGAGCCCACCGTTTCATATGCAAACAATTCCTTCCTGAGATGACAGCGGGACTGTCTGTTCCCCACAGGACAATAGCTCAGATGGGTATTCAGAATGGTGGTTAACATCAATGCCAATTGAATGTTAACCCTGTGGGGACAATCTTTTGCTTGACCATTTGCCAGGCCAGTCTAACCCTAGGAAGTCAAGGGTAGGTGTTGCTTCAGCCCACCTTACAGAATGCAAATGATTCCTTTCAGGGGGGGGACTGCTGGAACGTCCAGCCCCCACAAGTCACCAGCCAGGATGGGTACCCAGAATATTGGAGGGGGTGGGAAAGAATTCCTTTTAAAAAATCAGTGTTACCATACCATCAGGGTTCTTTTGTCTCTGTACTTGGCTTGGGGAGAAGATCCACTAGTTCCTTTACTGTATTAAAGAACCTATTTGTGAAACAGTGAAACGAAGTCTGAAGCCTGCATTCATTTTCATACTCGGAAAGTACGACAACCGTTTTATTTCTGCAGGAGGTGGTGAGCATAAGATGGTTACAGCTTGCTTTGTAATGAGTTTTCCACAGAAAATATCACAAGACATTTTGGTGAGGTTTGTTCAAGGCTTTTGATGGAGATTTTTTTTTCAGTTTTCAAAAAGATGATGCAGATGGGAGACATTCTTTTCCCTCTGAGAAGCGAATTCCTGCAATGAAAAAGTCTGTAATATTCCAGAGGGGTTAGTGTGATGAGGGGAGCAGATTAGTTTTTATTATATTGGGGAATTTACCAGGCTTTTCGGCATGTTTTCAATGATTGGGTTCTTGAAATAGGCATGCTTTTGTATGGATTCTTTTATGAAGGGTAGGTCATTGCTTTGCAGAGGACTTATCTGGATATTCCCAAGGGCAATGCTGGCTGGATACATTTTTTTCTGAAACAATTAGCTGCATTGGTTCTTTGAAATGATAGACAACATTTGCTAAAGTGAGGGGTTCTAACAGCAGGTTGTTAGGTGGACAGTTTCATGCAGGGTATTCTGCATTGCGAGCCCAGGAGGTAAGCAAATTAGCAGGAAGGAAAAGAGGTAGCAGTCTTCTGAGACTTTTGAGCCAAAGCTGGACCATCTGAACATGAAGAACTGAGGACTGTGTAGTGAAGAATGAATAATGAGAATACAGGGAGGAGACTCAAGACCTGAGGTTCCAGATTTATATCCAGTACTAAAGAAAGGAAAATTAATAAATAAATACATAAATAACTAAAATTTCTAGAAATTACTAGTGTTGCAGTACTGATTGATGCACCACACACAAAATGCTGCAAATGAAACTAGATGTTTGTCTGTATTTAAGCCAGTTTAAGTGAACAGGTGTCATTAAACTCTTTACTTGTTAGCCAGTAGCTTGTCTTCACATCTTCACATACACATTCCTAACATAGACAAACAACTCCTATTTGAAATGATGCTGGCGAAGCTCATCAGCCTATTTCCTTTTTATTATTATCATTTTGAGTATCCACCAATCAGATAACTGGAGACCTATGCAGCTTTTCATTTCATAAATGAATGCTGAACACCAGGGGTGAGAGAAGGAGTGTGCTAGGGTGCACTATAGCTACCCCTAGAGAAGGCTTAACTACCCCATAGCATCCCTAGGAATGTTTTGATATCAAATTTAACATTTCCAAATGCTAAAGAAATACAGTATAAAACTATGAGACTAAATACAATAAAACCTTTGTTTAAGTGATTAAATAATATTTGTCATGTATATAATTGACGATGACCATATGTCACTGACCTGTGCCATACATTGTGTGATTCGACTGGCTGCTACCTGCATACATTGCAAATGTAAATGGCACTTGACTGGCTGGTTCGCACCTTTTGGTTATTTAGGGTAGTGCCATAAGACTACACAAGTGGAAAACATTGAAGAACTATCTGAGGAACCACAGCCGACAGATCGATCCAGCAACCTGGTGATAAATTTGCTAAGTACAAAAGAACTGGATATTGTCAATTTCATTGGCTGCTTTGCTACGAACCACAGCAGGGAGGATCATTCCTCTGTGACCAGCGAGTAGGCGACACCGGTCTTTTTTACTGGTTCAAATGACATACTAATGTCCAATGTGTGGACAGGCCTATCAGGGTGTCAGTCTCTGCATTTAGTCACCTGGGTGACTTGTGCTGGAAGTCACTCTGGATAAGAGCATCTGTTAAATGAATGTAATGTAATGTAGTGTGTGTGTGTGTGTGTTTGTGTGTGTGAGTGCGTTCAGCATTTCTGGGGAGGAGGGGGGCGACTTTGGTGTGTGTTGGTGGTTTGTGTGTTTCCTTTTAGCAAAAAAGTTTCTTCAAGCATACAAATGTTAATTTATCCTATGTGTGTTAATTTTGTCATGATAATGATTGTGTCTGATGGAGCAGCACTATGTACATTATTAGTATGCTATCAATGGGTGATGCCTTCTGTAGCTAGTTTTCTGTGATTTGGTTTGCGAACGAGTCGCATGGTTTTATGGAGTTTGTCAATGTCTGAACGAGTGAGCATTACTAAATCCCCAGAGTAGGTGTTCTGTGGTGACGCTTCTGTGATATGGTAACTGAATGAGTGATAAAAGTGACTGAATTCAGGCTTGTCTTTGCTGACTGAAGTAAACCACTTCAGCATGCAGACATACTACTTATTGCCATTCCACAGTCAACCCACTGTCTTAAAAGTTTCTCTATCCAATAAAAAAACACACTAGCACAGAATTAAGTAAATGTAATAAAAGGAAAACCAACTGGATGTTGGTTTATAGAGAACTTTATTTTTAGTTAGACTATACGTAATGAGGCTAGAGCCATAACGCTAAATTGAGGAAGATTAGGCAGGGTATCACTCAGACAGTATGGGATAGCCCAAATAAAATAATGTTATTTAACACCATACTGAACTGTTTGTTTGTACACTTAAATATGAAATGGCATTGATTCAATGTATATTCACACATGCAGATATAGCTTGATATCAACATGTGAGACAGGAGAAGTAGTGTGAGGATTTGCAAGGGTAGGGGTACAACAATGATCTTTCCCAGGCAATAAGTGTTAAACAAAGTGCATAAACAAACTAGCCAAAAAGGTATTGCATCCTGTGCTGTATATAAGTGAATTCTTTAGGGAACTGTGAAAGAAAGCTGTCTTTTTACTTTACATTGCTGAGTTTGGGGGGCATTGCTGTTGGACCTTTGAACAGGGTCCCTAGCCATAACTGCCCATTAAATGCCCCTCCATGTGAATGGGTGATACAGTAAAAAATGTGAAAGCTGCAAGCTATGAATGTTCCCTTTGAAAGGGCTGTCTGCTATGTAAATCAATAATCATAAATACCCACTGTTGTTTAGATGCATACACAGTATATAGTTTATGTATCCATAGGCAATCTACATCTATACATGTTATTTTTTTTCAAACTTTGTCACTGGTCATTTGCATTGCTCATTTTCTTTTGTAAGGTTTCTCACATTCCTCAAATAAAAATTCTTTCTTTGCTTCTCTGTTTATTCATGGAAGGCATGTGCAAATGCCTTCAACACTCCACAGTGTCATGGTAAACATGGCTATTTCTGCTCCCCATTACAGAAGTGCACTGAGGGAGACCAGTGTCCACCCACGGCGAGGTGTTCCCAGAGTGCATATAAGCCCTAAATACCCTGCCCATGTTGGGGCATAGCTGAACTCAGGCTAGTGTAAATGGCCTAGGATTAGCATTGTTGAAGAGTGGTCCAGTGATCCTGTGGAGCTCAGTTACTCAGAGAACAAAGAGCACTGCAGCTTGTCTCTGAATAGCTTTTTCCATCACATTGCATGTTCTGTTTCTGTTTATTAAAAATTTTAAAATATTATCTATTGTAAGAGCTTTGCAGAGAGCAAATTTATATTAAAAATGAAGTTAGTATTTTAGTAGTAGTTAGCAGGTTAGTACTCATAGTTAGTATTTTATAATTCCTTGCCTGACATGGATTACACTGACAAGACATACGGTTATGGCACTTGTGAGGGAGTCATTTATTTGTTTTTGTTTGTTTTTCTTCCATTTCTCCAGAGAGAATTGTTCTGCATCCTTCAAATATTAGGGTTTTCCTTCCTGTTTGTTTTCTTGGTGTCCTTCCATACTGCTTTGTCTCTGAACCACAAACATTCAATTGGATTGAGGTTTAGAGATTGAGAGTGCTAGCTGAGAATGTCTTTTTTTTTTATCAGATACCTTTTTCATTTTAGATTTTCTTCTTTTGCCTCATGGTTTTTGTTCTAATTCTGGGAATAATTAAATACATATGAAACACCTAAATTCAGAGGACACTGTAAGACCACCTATTAACTAATAGCAATGCTTTATTAAGACAGTACTGTAATTTAAAGAAGACAGTGTGGTTTCTCAGCTAATGATGTACAAATGTTTATGTACCAGTCAATGCATAGCTGATCATTTCTATGTTAAACACATTTTCCACTGAATAAATCAACTTTATATAGCTTGGAACTGATTTCTGCAATGCTGATGCAAGTTCATTACACTCACAAATAACCCTTCTATCAGCCGGCCTGAAAGAACTGACAGGATGCAGTAATTCTCTGTGGTTTACATGCACCATATGGATTGAATCATGGCATACCAAGGACTCATCCTCCACCTCTCACTGCCAGTGACTATAGCTCATCCCCTTGTTATTTTAATCTGAACCTCAAGTATTTATTGTGTTTGTGTTTTGTTATTGCACCAATGTGTTAGTATTATTTATTTGCAAATGTTTTCATACATGGCATGATACTCAGTTGACATTTTACAAATTATCAGTACACAGCACTAGATATTATATTAAAGCAGTTGCAGACCGAGAGAGCTTCAGGTTGCAGGCGGGTTTATTAATGACGGCAGGAAAGTTGTGAAACAAAAGCAGGCAGGGTCAAAAACCGGAAGGCAGTCCGTGGACAAAAACAGGGTCAATAACGCAAGCAGGCAGGATCAGGAACCGGGCAGGCAAACGATCAGGCAACGGGACAAAACGGCAGGCAGAAAACGAAGCCGAAGGGCAGGCAGAGTCAGACACGGAGAATTTGGAAATCCAAAAAACTGCGGGAACGAAACAGGTACGAAAACGCTGAGACGAACTGGCAAACAAGACAGGAACAAGCAGGGTAGAAATAGGGCTGGGCTGATGAGGAGATGGGATGCAGGTGGGCAGGCAGGCAGGTGAAGGTAATGGGGCAATCAGGTGGGCGGGGACCAGGCGGGGAGTGGGGCGGGGCTGGAACACAAGGAAAAACAAAAAGCACATGGACAGGGAAAAACAAAAACACCACAGCTAGGGGGGCGGAGCCCTGACAGTACCCCCCCCCCCCACGGACGCCCCCAGGCGTCACAGCGGGTTCGCCAGGGTGCTGGCGGTGGAAGTCCCGGATGAGGGCGGGGTCCAAGATGTCCCTGGCAGGGACCCAGCACCTCTCTTCAGGACCGTAGCCCTCCCAGTCAACCAGGTACTGGAGTCCGCGCCCCCGTCGCCGAACCTTAAGCAGGCGGCGCACGGTGTACGCCTCCGATCTGTCGATCAGGCGGGGTGGCGGGGGCGCCCGGGGTGCAGGACACAGCGGGCTGCGGAAGACGGGCTTGATTCTGGAGACGTGGAAAGTGGGATGTATGCGGCGGAGCGAGAGTGGCAGCTTCAACTGGACCGCTGCGGGACTGATCACCTTAGCAATGGGGAACGGCCCGATGAAGCGGGGGGCGAGCTTGCGGGAGTCCGTTCTGAGGGGAAGGTCTCTGGTGGAGAGCCACACTCGCTGACCCTGGCGATAATGAGGGGCTTAAGAGCGGCGGCGATCGGCGAAGCGCTTAGCCTGGGCAGAGGCTCGCAGCAGGGCGAGCCGTGCACGCCTCCAGGTGCGGCGACATCGCCGGATGAACGCAGCTGCCGAGGGGACGCCGACCTCCTCCTCCTGGGCAGGAAACAGAGGGGGCTGGTAGCCCAGGCAACAATGGAAAGGGGACAACTCCGACAAAGAAGATGGCAGGGAATTGACGGCATACTCCACCCAGGGCAGGTGCTGGCTCCATGCCGATGGCTCCTGGGAAGTCAGACATCGCAGCACCGTCTCCAGTTGCTGGTTCGCCCGCTCGGTCTGGCCGTTGGACTGGGGGTGGAACCCCGATGACAAGCTGACTGTAGCGCCCAGCAATCTGCAAAACGCCCTCCAGAAGTGGGAGGTGAACTGGGGGCCCCGGTCAGACACCACGTCAGAGGGCCGGCCGTGCAGCCGGAAAACGTGATGTATCAACAGCTGCGCAGTTTCTTTGGCGGAGGGAAGTTTGGGCAACGGAATGAAGTGGACAGACTTGGAAAAACGGTCAATGACAGTGAGAATGGTGGTGTTACCGTCTGATGGGGGCAAGCCGGTGACAAAGTCCAACGCGATGCAGGACCAGGGTCGTCGGGGAACCGGCAGGGGTTGCAGCAGACCAGCGGGCGGCTGGTTGGACGTCTTATTCCGGGCGCAGATAGAGCAGGCGGAAACGAAGCTGGAGATGTCCTCCCTCATGGTGGGCCACCAGAACCGCTGACCAATGAATGCCGCAGTACGTCGGGTGCCAGGGTGGCAGGCAAGTCTGGACGAGTGCCCCCACTGCAGGACCTGGGATCGGACAGACTGAGGTACAAAGAGGCAGTTAAGGGGACAGGAGCTAGGACCCGGCTCGGTCCGGAGGGCGGCGTAGACGGTGGTCTCGATGTCCCACTGCGCCGCCGCAACCACGCACCGGGTAGGCAGGATGGTGCTGGGTTCCGGGGTCTCGTCTGCTGGTGCAAACTGGCGAGAGAGAGCGTCAGGTTTCCCGTTCTTGGTTCCCGGTCGGTAGGACAGGGCAAAGTCGAACCGGGAAAAGAACAGGGACCAGCGGGCCTGTCGGGGGTTCAGACGCTTAGCCGACCTGATGTATTCCAGGTTGCTGCGTCACACCAGGAACGGTGTCTTTGCCCCCTCCAGCTAATGCCTCCACTCCTCCAGTGCAAGCTTCACCGCTAGCAACTCCCGGTCGCCGATGTCGTAATTGCGCTCGGTGGGCGTGAGGCGGTGAGAGTAGAACACACAGGGATGGAGTTTGTTATCGGCAGCCGACCGTTGCGACAGGACGGCCCCCACTCCTATGTCCGAAGCGTCCACTTCTACGATGAACTGACGGGCAGGATCAGGCTGTGTCAGGATGGGCGCAGAAGTGAAGCGGCCTTTCAGGTTGCGAAATGCTGCCTCGGCTGCCGGGGTCCAGGAGAATGCCCTGTTGGTAGATGTCAGAGCCGTGAGGGGAGCTGCTACAGTGCTGTAGTCCCGGATGAAGCGGCGGTAAAAATTGGCAAAACCAAGGAAGCGCTGCAGCTCCCGACGGGAGGTGGGGCGGGGCCACTCCTCCACCGCACGGACCTTCTGCCGGTCCATTTGTATGCTACCCGCTGTGATAGCAAAACCCAGGAAGGAGATGGTGTCTCGGTGGAACTCGCTCTTCTCAGCCTTGACATAGAGGTGATTCTCCAGCAGGCGCTGGAGAACGCAACGGACATGCCGGACGTGTTCGGGCAGGGAGCGAGAAAAAATGAGTATGTCATCGAGGTAGACGAAAACAAACTGGTTCAGCATATCCCATAGGACATCGTTCACCAGTGACTGAAACACGGCAGGGGCATTAGTTAACCCGAATGGCATAACCAAGTATTCGTAGTGACCGGTGGAGGTGTTGAAGGCTGTCTTCCACTCATCTCCCTCCCGGATACGGACCAGGTGGTAGGCGTTGGGGAGGTCGAGTTTGGTGAAGATGGTGGCCCCCTGCAGCGACTCAAAAGCAGAGGACAGGAGCGGGAGGGGGTAGCAGTTCTTCACAGTAATGGCATTGAGACCCCGGTAATCAATGCACGGACGAAGAGAGCCGTCCTTCTTCCCAACGAAGAAGAAGCCGACCCGGCAGGTGAGGAGGACGGGCGAATAATTCCAGCTGCTAGGGACTCCTGGATGTAGCGATTCATGGCCTCAGTCTCCGGCGGGGAAAGGGAGTACAGACGCCCCCTAGGTGGTGAGGAGCCGGGCAGGAGGTCGATCGCACAGTCATAAGGACGATGCGGGGGAAGCGAGGCTGCACGGGACTTGCTGAACACAGGCTTCATGTCCAGATACTCCGGCGGCACTGCCGAAAGGTCCGGAAACTCCTCTGGTGTGTGAACGACAGGTGACACAGGAGCTAGGGCCTCATGCAGACAGTGGGAGTGGCAGAACGGACTCCAGCCCAGGATCTTGTTGCCCTGCCAGTCGATGTGGGGGTTATGCCGCACCAGCCAGGGATGACCCAGGACTATGGAAGCTTGCGGGGTGTCTAACACGTGCAAAACGATCTCCTCGCGATGGTTGCCGGAGATGAGGAAGCTCACAGGGGGAGTGGCGTGGGTTATACGGACCAGCGGGGCCCCGGTGATGGCATGGGCCTCCAGAGGTGAGTGCAGCGGGACACGGGGAAGATGCAGGCGGGCCGCCAGGTCAGCGTTGATGAAGCTCCCATCGGCCCCCGAGTCAATCAGGACGGAGACCACGTGAGGCTGATCCTCGACGAGCAAGGTGGCAGAAAATAGAGGACGGACTTCAGGGGACTGGCTTAAGGGGGTGACGCTCACCTGTAATCCCCTTGCTACAGGTGAGCGCTGGCCTTTTGCTGGGCAGGTTGCCACGAAATGCCCAGGCTGACCACAGTACAGGCACGCCCCGGCGCTGATCCTCCTCTGACGCTCAGCCGGGGACAGACGAGTCAGGCGAGTGCGGTCGACTTGCATCGGCTCCGGGGAAAGAGGCGGCGGTGTAGCAGGGCTATGCGTCGCTGGCGTGGGCAGGGGTTCACGGGAGGGGATCCGCGGTCCACTGGCTCCTCTCTCCTGGTGCCGCTGTGACAGGCGCTGGTCAACGCGGATGGCCAGATCCACCAAGGCGTCAAAGCTGACTGGCAACTCCCGAGTGGTCAGCTCATCCTTGATGGTCTCCGAAAGGCCGTGGAGAAAGGTGTCGTACTGCGCCTCCGTGTTCCATCCGCTGGAGGCTGCGAGGGTGCGGAAGTCAATGGCATAATCAGACACCGACTGACGCCCCTGATGGATCAGGAGCATCTCCCTCGCGGCTTCACGACTGTGTTTGGAGCGGTCGAAGACCTTCCTCATCTCCTCAGCGAAGGCGGAGAAGGAGCGGCAGAAAGAGGCGTCGGCATCCCAGACCGCAGTGCCCCACTCCCTGGCACGTCCCGTCAACAGGGTAATCACGTAGGCGATCCTCGCCCGGTCCGTGGGAAACGTGGAGGGCTGGAGTTCGAAAACCAGGGAGCACTGGGAGAGGAACGACCAACAGGTTCCCGGATTCCCTGCGTAACATTCGGGAGGTGGCACTCGGGGTTCCTGGCTCGGGAGAGCTGGTGGGGCAGACGGGGGAGCTGCCGCAGGCGGTGCGGGGCGGTTCTCCTGGCTCGGCTGCTGCAACTGCAGCAGCTGGGACGTGACGCCGGCAGTCTTCAGCTGGGGTAGGTCTGCTGAGTCCATCGTAGCCAGTTCGTACTGTAAGGGCTCAGGCAGGGACTCAGTCGCAGACCAAGAGAGCTTCAGGTTGCAGGCGGGTTTATTAATGACGGCAGGACAGTTGCGAAACAAAAGCAGGCAGGGTCAAAAACCGGAAGGCAGTCCGTGGACAAAAACAGGGTCAATAACGGAAGCAGGCAGGATCAGGAACCGGGCAGGCAAACGATCAGGCAACGGGACAAAACGGCAGGCAGAAAACGAAGACGAAGGGCAGGCAGAGTCAGACACGGAGAATTTGGAAATCCAAAAAACTGCGGGAACGAAACAGGTACGAAAACGCTGAGACGAACTGGCAAACAAGACAGGAACAAGCAGGGTAGAAATAGGGCTGGGCTGATGAGGAGATGGGATGCAGGTGGGCAGGCAGGCAGGTGAAGGTAATGGGGCAATCAGGTGGGCGGGGACCAGGTGGGGAGTGGGGCGGGGCTGGAACACAGGGAAAAACAAAAAGCACATGGACAGGGAAAAACAAAAACACCACAGCTAGGGGGGCGGAGCCCTGACAGTTATGGGTGCAACAGTGTCCTACCTGTGACTAAAATTTGCAAAAACTTGGTTGCAAGTCCTGTTCCCTTTCCACAATGCACAGCTACTGCCCCCATGATAATCAGACTCACCTGCAGCCACTGGGCACGTGCCGGCAGCTTGTGCCAGATGGCCAGAGCCCCAAGCTGGATTTCTCTCCTGTGGTCAGCTGAAAATGAGCAGATCTTTGGAAAGGTAATAGAAATGTGATTTACAGTGCAATCATATAAAAAAATTCAAATCGAAACTAATTGCCTTTTTTATAAATCTTCAGTCTTTCTCTGATAAAACTGAGCGATGAGGGTAAGCCAAGCCCATTCAATGAATTACACTAATGCTATGATAAATGATCAATTCATCTCTTAATTGCTTTTACCTGTGCATATGCACAACTTTAGATTCATATTCTTTACAATTACTTCTTCCTCTCTTTCTTCTTATTAATATTTTATGAAAATGCTGTATGTTATTAAAAACACAGACTGAACAGTTGTAGTTCAGGTGAAGCATAAGGTAGTTCAACCCCTGGCATAAGGTAAATGCATCCAATTAAAACCCTAATGTTCATTTCCTTCAGTCCACTTTCTCAATTTGTGAGGATGCTGAAGCTTGTCAGTATCTGCGTCATGTTCTTTTTCTTTTTTCTTTTTTCATTAAGAATGTTGGTTATTCATAGACTGCCTCTGTGTACAATTACACAGCCACAGTCTGAGCCAGAAACAAGACTGTCTTCCTAGAAGCAACAGCTTAGGAACATAACAGTTCAATTCACTTAAACTTGAGGGCTCATCCTAGCAGCTGGGAGGCCAGACAATGAGTGGGGGATGGGTCTGTGTGTAGGAAGCCAACTGGCTGTCTGGGGCTTTACTGCCATCTAGTGGAGGAAAACATGGAGAGGGCTGATGTTCCTTTAGGTGATTGTTATCCATGAACACAGTGATCACACTGTGAGTTCTTCGAACCAGATTTGCACAGACACTTATCATAAATGAGCTGGAATGGACTGATGCTACCACCTCTTAGGCTGCTACAGAGAGACAGTGCAGAACCGTGGGCAGGTAAGCAGACATGCAGCCAGCAGGTCACATGTTCAAATCCCAGGGTAGATAACAGTAACCTTCTTTACCACCCAACTATACTAGGGGAACATCAATGGTAGAGGTTATTCCAGATAAGAAAACAAAGACAGGTAAGGACTCTTGTTAACTGACCCCGCCAGTCTGAAACAACCCCTTTTAACATTCTGAGTGGGGGTGGGGGTAGGGGGGAAAAGCTATGTTAGGGCATTTTCAAATGAGAACTGAATCAATTTCCCCAGCGCAAACAAGGACCCATGGAGTTGGCTCCCAGCATGTGTTCTCAAATGGTCACGGCAGCAGGCAAGCTATTTGTAGTGGGAGCTCAGTGCATGTGTGCAATTAAAAAGGAAGACACCAGCCTTGGGAAGGGCTCTAATGTGATCCAGCTATGATGGATTCCAGGCTAATGGGCTTTGCAGGCCTACCAGCACCTTATTATCTCAACCAGGTTGAAAATCTATCAGAGAACTAAATTAGAGGAGAGCGCACAGTTCGCTTCAGGGAGTCCGGCAGAATGGGAGTGTTGCATTGTCTTTAGAGGAGACCACCCACAGGCCGACGGCATTATTGCTTATTGATGGCTCTGAGGTGTGCCACCATACAGATTTTTAACTGCACTCTCAAGCAGCCTCCTGCTCTTGAGATAATTAGTCTGTGGATCGCTAAGCTCACCTTAATGTGTGTGCCTGAACTCCACCAGTTAAACAGGACTCATTTGTGGCGGTTTACTGTCTCTCACTGTGACTATCAGACCAAGATTTTAAGGTTTTTTTCATTTTCCTCTCTCAACTCTCTGTCTGTAGAGCATATTGTGTTGCATTTTTCATGTACTGGAAGGTCATGCAGTCTATTTGGATTAAAAAAAAAAACATAGGGTGAAAACTCCACTTTTTGCAGTTTCAGGTGTAACCCAAGATGCTGACTATCCAGGAGAGAATTGATGGTGGTGACCTTTGATCTGCAGAGAAAGTCATCTGGTGAAATGAGGACATTTTTTGCAGGAAAAGACTAGCGCTCTGAGTAATACATATATGCTGTTATTTCAGGTTTTTATCCTGTTGACACAGATTATGCTCTGGTCTGGTTTTCAGTGTTCATTTTAATGTGCACTGTTCACTAGTCAGTTTGTTCTTTGTAATATTTTGGTAAACAGCTTGATTTCCAACTTTAACAATGAAACTTGCTTTATCTAAATACTAGATTAACTCTCTTTGCGGAAAACAGATAACAGAATATTTGTCTACTGAATACAATTCCTTAAGGGTGTCTATCCAGAATTAGCCCTCCTTTCAAGTATATCGATTTCACAGTAATCAGATGTGTGCATTAGTGCATCATGGCTCACACATAGGTTTGCACATGAATCCTGCCCTCCCCTTGCAAGCATGCCTTAATGGCAGATTTACACTGATGTAACACAATTGCCAATCACAATGAGTGCTCCCCCCTCACACCCCTTTTCTCATGGTGCTGTGCAGTTATAGCTCAATGCTGAGCAAATCACCATTACAGTGCCGTGCATCAGACACATTCAAAGTGTACAGTGGATATAAAAAGTCTACACACCCTTATGAAGTTGCAGGTTTTTGAAATGTAAAGTCAGAAATAACAACAATGTAAATGTCAGACTTTTTCCATCTGTAATGTGATCTTCCAACAAACAAAAATCCAGAGAAAAAAAACAAAAAGTTAATTATTAGGTACATTTTAAATAAAAAAAACCTACAACACCTTGATTGCATAAGTCTGCACGCCCTTTCATAATGGGGGCTCTAGCTATGTTAAAAGTTAACCAATCACGTTCAGAATCATGCCTGTAGGTAAATAGCATACACCTGCCATCAATGAAAGTGATTCTGATTAAACCCAGATTAAAGTCAGCTGTTGCTGTAGGATTTGCTTGAATGTTTGGGGTTGCATCCTACTAGGAGAGCCATGGTCTGCAAAGAGTTGCCAAAGAAACTGCGAGAGCTAATTGTTGAAAAGTACCAATCAGGAGAGGGATATAAAAGAATATCGAAGGCACTAGATGTACCATGGAGCACTGTCAAAACCATCACCCATAACTGGAGAAAATGTGGCACCACAGAGATATGAGGATGAGCCTCCAAAGTTGATGAGTGGACGAGGAGAAAACATATCAGGGAAGCTACCAAGAGGCCAACAGCAACACTGAAGGAGCTACAGGAATTTCTGGCAGGTACTGGTCACTCCTTGCATGTGACCACCATCTCTCTGCTAGGGATATACCCGAATCCGAATACGTTATTCGGGAAAGCACAAATAATACGATGGAAACAGATATTATATCTGTATTATTATAACTGTATTATATCATTGTGGATGGCCACAAGAAAAACATGCAACATAGGACTTTGATGTCACTAACTAGTCGTTTCAGTTACTACACATTATTGAAAAGTGATCGCTATATCCTGTAGTTGCCCCCACCGAGTCAAGTGCGGGAGTTATAGCGAGACAAAAGCCTGGTGTGGCAGCTGGATCACACCCGCAACCTATACATCAAAATGAAGCTTAGAACCTATAGTTTTTAGCTGTATGTGTTAATCTCCTCCATTTAAAAAAAACCCAGTTGAAAGTCATTTCATTTACTACACATTATTGAAAAGTGATCGCTATATTCTGTAGTCGCCCCCACTAAGTCAGCACAAAGCGGGCAGCGGTCTGAGAGCTGATCGTTCCAGGCTATCACTCAGGGAAACTCTCGCATCGAGGAGGAAGGAGGCATCATGTGCGGGAGCCAGCGAGACAAAGCCTGGCGTGGCCGCTGGATTTCTTTCAAACCTCCGCAACCTATTGTTACGACCCCGTCTAGGATGAGGTGCAACATAAAATAAAACGTGTGGACACCCGCTTTCTTGTCTCCAGTCCAGAACACAGACACCGTAAATAAAGCCAGGGTTCTTTCATTAACGCAAAACTTCGGGGGTGGGCAAGACCAAAATAACAAACATAACACTACTTGCTGAAGAGAAAGGGAATAAATGACCTAACCAAAGAAAATAAGAAAACAAAATACAATCTCTTCCCTGACTCCCTAACTATTCGAAACCAGGAGAAAAAGAAAAACCAACAGAAAACGGCACCCACCCCCTACTACCCGCTGGCTAAATAACAAAACGGTAACACAAAGCGTTTACAGCTATTTACACATGTACACAAAGCAGAGAGTGCACGCACACAAACGCACATCATCAGATCTCGCTGTGTCAGAGGGGAAGCGCGCCGCTCCATCCCGAGGTTTCCTCCTTTTAAATCTTCCCGCTTGTTCCTCACCCAATCGCAGTGGGGCGCCAATCTGCAGGAAAAGAAAAGAAAACGGAGGACGGAACAGTGCAAGAGCGGGAGCAGACACCCGAACAGTAGCCTACGTCCAAGGACTTAACACTATACATTAAAATCTTTCGGTTTATAAATTTTTATCAATTTGATGCTTTGACGGTCTACTATCCGAATACAGATACAGAGACAGATAATGTTGTTGGTTGAACAGATATAGATGATGACGTCTCTGTACACCTCTACTCTCTGCACATGTCTGGGATACCAACTCTGAAGCATGGTGGTGGTATAGCATCATGCTTTGGGGCTGCTTCTCTTCAGGTGTGTCAGGGGCTCTTAGATATTTGGAGCTATTCATTATCCCATCTATCAAGATATTTTGGTACAAAACCTGCTGGCCTCTGTCAGAAGGTTGAAGATGAAGAGGAATTTCACATTCCAAATTGACAATGACCCAAAGCACACATCCAAGTCGACCAAGGCATAGCTTCAGAAAAGGAAAATCAAAGTCTTGGAATGGCCCAGTCAGAGCCCAGACCTCAATCCCATTGAAAACCTGTGGAATGACCTAAAGAGATCTGTACACAGGAGATCCCCTCGCAATTTGAAGGAACTTGAACTTTTTTGCAAAGAAGAGTGGGACAAAATTCCAAAGTCTAGATGTGCAAAGTTAATAGACACTTATTCACATAGACTTGCTGCTGTAATAAATGCAAAAGGTGCTTCCACAAAGTATTAGTTGGGCGAGATGTCCAGACTTGTGCAATCAGGGTGTTGTATTTTTTAAATTTATTTTTCATAATAATTAACTCTTTTTTCTTTCTCTGGATTTTTGTTTGTAGGAAGGTCACATTAAAGATGGAAAGAGTTTGACATTTGTTGTTATTTCTGTCTTTATATTTCAAAAACCTGCAATTTCATAAGGGTGTGCAGACCTTTTATATCCACTGTATACATAACCATTAGGTATCGGGCAAGATTGAGTGTTCTTTTAAAAAGGAAGGACCCAAAGGATTTCTACAGCCCCAGTGAGGATACCACGCAGGGCACCAGTTGCTGAGGCTTAAATTAAGACCCAGAGGTTCTGGCAATGGATGTCCACATCCACCAGAGCTGATCTGTGCATCTCCTTTTTGGAAACGTGACCTGAATGCAGAGATGCAAGTGGAAAGCCATGAGATGAATGTGTCTAAAGAATCTTACAATTAAGGGGTATTTTAGAGGGCATGGAGAACCTGGTTCAGCTCCATAACATTGTGTGGCTTGTGCTTTTCTGGCAATGCCCTGAAACACTGGTAGGCCATGTGCCAAAGTGGCTTTGTGTCTGTCTGATCGGTTCATACACTGGGAAGTCACAGAATGGCGGGTTCATTTGTGCTTTTTTTTTTTTTTTTGGAGATGCGTCACCTGCATGCTCTATTCAAGAGCCTGCCTGGCCTGGCGAGGGCCATTCACAGTGCCACATGCTACACTAACAGCATGACGGAAACATTTCAGTAGCAATTACAATTACAGCACCAAGCAAGGGTGTCCTGGGGCAAAGTGCCTCTGCTGACATATGGCCATGCTCCATCTCCAATATTGCCACAAATTCATATCAGTCTTTCAGGCTTGTATGGACCTTTGTAAAATGTTGCAGCTTTACAAATGATGTAAGACCCAAAGCGGGTTAAGAAAAGATGAGCTTTTTTAAAGCAAGCAATACAATAAACAAGATGAGAAGAATTCTCGCTTGTATGAGGTGTTTTTCAATTCATTTTGAATGACATATGGTTTGTCCCCTTACTACTGTCATTACCATATCAATGAACAAAGACAGCAAAATCTTTATCTATTTTTGAGTGATACACATGGGAAAACAGGTGAACACATGGTGAAGATAATGTATAAGATATATCACCTCCAACATTCTGTCCCTCAGTGCCAAACATATTATAGAATTTTATTTACATTTTTTAAAGATGCTGTCTGTATGCAATTCTCACATCTTATGCAATACATCTTCAGTCAGCTTTCAAAAAGCTTTTAATAATGGACTTATAAAAGTGGACTGGATCTTAAACAACCCAGCAGAAATTGTACTGAGACAAGTAATTTTTAAGGCCCACACTAATCATAATTACCCAAATAGCCATCTTTTCAGCTAGGTTGGCTAAAGTCAAGAGTTAGAAACTAATTTTATGTCACTTTTTAGAAAAATGCTCCCAAGACACTGACTTTGGTTATAGATATTGTAACATTTAAATTGTTACTGTAATATGTAAATTGTTGCTAAAGGTAGAAGATGATACATTTAACAGTAGTGGAAGATTCGTGTTAAAGTCATATTTTTTCTGTGTTTTTTTTTCCCTGAGATGTTGAGGATTTTTATACCTTACACCACTCTGGTGGATTGAATTTTACTTCCATGAAGTTACCCAAACAGTTCAATTTTTGGGAAAGATGCACAAGAGGTTAGGTTTTTTTTTGCATGTGTAGTCAGACATCAATGCGATAGGGAATTTTCAAACTACCAATGAGCAATCCACAAGTTTGAAATGGGAATTCATTTTGTTTTGGACGTAAAACACATTTCCATTTCAAATTTGTGGCCATCATATCATATCCACGTATGAACTAGTGTGCACACAGCATCAGTATTATTAGTCACTCTGACTGCAGCATTCAGCCTTCTTTTACAGTCATCAGTCATATCTCAAAACACTGTGGTCAAAAACTGAAAGGAAAGTAGTTCCCATTTTTGATACTGTGGGCAGACAGCTTCTGTATTGTCTACTCCCTTACACAACTGACCCCACATATTGACTTTATTTGAATGCCACAGCAAAAGGGCAGTGTCTTCACAGCTTTGCTCATTTGAATTAGGTCATATTAGCTTGCACATTAATAAGGATAATTACATGACTAGAGTGACTGTGATTTACCTGAGCAATTTTATGATTACTTCACTTAGGGCTGTATTCTCCCATTCGTGCTTAACTTCAGAATGAAGGCGGGCTCATGAAAGAGGCGTGATTTATTTAAAATACAAGTAGACTGAGTCACAACCTTGTTTATTTTGGCTGTCGGGAAAACGTGGAACGTGGACTTAAGCGTTTACCATGTGAATGTCATTGAAATCCATTCAATCCTCTCAAAGGAAAGCATTTATTTCTATGTATGACATAAAAAAAATAAAAATAAATATACCAAACAACATGCAAAGACATGTTTGATGTGTGGAGATTCATTAACCCTTTCACGCATAACATTTTTATGCTGTGTAGCGAGCGTCTTACTTTACATGGTTCATTGTGTTTTCATTAGCGTTATTAAGCTTCTCAGAGTTTTCAGTTAGCATTTGGTACATATTTAATGTTAAATCACTGTTTCATCAAAACTGAAATTAGCTAGAATTTTCCAATCTCGTTTTCTAATCGCACCGGTTTTAGCATAGGCTACACGCTAAATGGCTAATCACACCTGTGTGACCGTACGTTCGAAAGGGTTAATAAAAACGCACTATTGAGTAAAAGGTGCAACAAAACACATGTTCCACGCTTGAACTCATGCTAAATAGCCTATTATTAAAAATTTATTAGTAATCACTCATCATGACTCTTCCAAAGTAGGCCTACTCTCTATTATCTAAACTGATTAATGAATGGGTAACGCTCCACTATTTATACTCATCTTAATTGATATTTCTGTTTTATTCTAATTTAACTAATTATTTATCAGGCTTGTTCACAACACCATGTGATGTAAAATGTTTTTTTTTCTGTTTAACAATGTAATATAGGGTTACGAGAAATGTTATTGTAGTTTAAATATAATGACACACAAATATCTTAGGCCTACATTTTGAACATTATTTGTACATGTATAATAATGTTAAAAGTAGGGCTACCGCCGCCGACCTAAAAGGCAATATGGTGTTTCGCCATGTAATGGCACTTGACTACAGCCCTCAGAAGCGTGTATCTGAAAAGCGCGTAAGTCAAGGGGCGGAAAACGCGTAAATGGTGTTTAATTCAATTCAATTCAATTCATTTTTATTTGTATAGCGCTTTTTACAACACAAGTTGTCACAAAGCAGCTTTACATTGTTCCCAGGCCTGAGACCCCCTGAGAGCAAGCCTAAGGCAACAGTGGCAAGGAAAAACTCCCTATCAGGAAGAAACCTTGAGCAGAACCGGGCTCATGGGGGGGGCCCATCTGCTTCTGGCCGGCACTGGGCAGATAGAACAATAGTAGTTAACAGTAGAGTAATTATAAGAATGTCTCCTAGGATGTCCGGGTCTTGGAATGCAGTTGGCTTTGATGGGCAGGGCAGCGAGGTAGCAGGACTGGAAAACGGGATGAGGCGCTTGGGCTACAGCTCCGGACAGGAGCCCGGAGCAGGGAATAGGAAGCAAACAGAAAACAGTGGTTAGTGGATGATAAGAATGGCAGGGATGTAGAACAGAGAGGCAGGAGAGGAAGGGCAGAGAAAAAGGTGTGCAACAAGGAAAGACCCCGGCAGGCTAACATTATGGCAGCATACCTAGGGGACGGGAGGCAAGGGACCGGCATAGTCATGAGGGCGACCCTAAGACAGTCAACACCAGATCACGGCACAGGGTCCATGAAAGCAATGACCAGTTAGTCCACCAGAGACTCTATGATCCACGCCAGCACCAGGCCATGTCCCTCAGCTGAAGGATTTACTATATAGATATGTTTTGAGCCTAGACTTAAAGGTGGAGAGAGAGTCTGTTCCCCGAATCTCAGAGGGTAAGCTGTTCCACAGGAGAGGGGCTTGATAGGAAAAGGCTCTACTGCCTACAGTAGTTTTGCCCACTCTTGGAATGGTGAGAAGCCCGGCATTTTGGGAGCGAAGGGCTCTCTGCGGAAGATATGGATGAAGAAGGTCCTTAAGATAGGGGGGGGCAAGCCCATTTAAAGCCTTAAATGTGAGTAAGAGTATTTTAAAAATGATCCGGTATTTAATAGGTAGCCAATGGAGAGAGGCCAGAACTGGGGTGATGTGCTCAAAGCGTTTGGTTTTAGTTAAGATTCGAGCAGCTGCATTTTGCACCAGCTGAAGGGGTTTTAATGAGACGTTTGCACATCCTGACAAGAGGGCATTACAGTAGTCTAATCTGGATGTTACAAAGGCATGGATTAGTTTTTCAGCATCGTTAATTGATACGATTTTCCTGATTTTAGCAATATTTCTCAGATGGAAGAAGGCAGTCCTAGAGGTGTTAGTTATGTGAGTTTCAAAGGAGAGCTCGGGATCAATAACAACACCAAGGTCTTTGATGGCTGCACTCGGGGCAAGGGAGACACCATCAAGGTCCAGTGTAAAATGAGTTTGCTCCTGATTGAATTTTGGCCTATGACCAATATTTCGGTTTTGTCCGGGTTGAGGAGGAGAAAGTTTCGGGCCATCCAATTCTTTACATCTGTTAGGCAGGCCTCCATGTTTGAAATATTCAGAGGGACATCGGGTTTGACTGATATGTATAACTGAGTGTCATCCGCGTAACAGTGGAAATTAATGTCATGTTTACGGATGATATCGCCAAGAGGCAACATGTATAACGAGAAGAGCAGAGAAGAGCAGAGGTCCAAGCACAGATCCTTGAGGTATACCATATTTTACGAGTAATGCCATAGTTTACATAAGAAACGCCCAGATTTTGGGGTTGCTCCGCCCGAAGCGCGTAACTGCCTTCATGGCTCGCAAATCATAGACTTAAGTCAAGGGGAGAATAGAGGGTATGCACTGACGTCACTTTCCTGCCGGAATACACCCCCTCAGTCAGACTGAGCGGCAAAACATCGTGCAACATGGCTACCTTTAGCAGAGGAAACTGCAAAACCGGGAGTAAAACAAACGATTATCTGCTTAAAAAGGCAGTTGGACGCTACTGTACAGTGATCCTTACAACTTACCAAGAACCAGTGGTCCATGAGCATTGACATATCGCCAGGAATCGGGTCGCTGGGGAAATACACAAAGCAAAGCCTGAAGGCATACAAAAGCCGGGACATTTTAAAACGCTTAACGCAAAACCGAAATCCTAGGAGTATGGTCGTTATTTCACGTTAAGTGTTTTCCTCTCCATTGACGCCTGTTATAAGAAAAAAGCTTAACGTGGCTTAATGTCCCAAAACAGCGATCAGTGATCACCAAATTTGTCTGACATCTCACGTCATAAACACTGTCTCCTATCAAAAAAGCAGAACTCTCCATTGACGCCCATTATACGGAAAACGCTTCATAGCTTAATTATCTTAAACAGCTAGCGATCAACTAACACAAAAGCAAAACTGAGAGGACAGCGCTTAACGTAACGTCGGCATAACAATAATATTCCTTGGATTTTAGTTTTGCTTTTTTGATTGAAGTGACGAGGACACCAATGGATATTCTGGTTGTATGTGGACAGGTTTGTACAAATATTTTTATTTTATTAGCCTACAACTTTTATTTGGGAAACTGTAAGTGACTCATTTCGGTGCCTGCATTCCAGTTGTTTCTGGAAATTGCGGCGATCCATTTGCTTCTCTTTTCTTTAGTTTTCAGCAGTCTGTAAAAAGATAGTTCCGATTTCTTGTTGAATCTATTTGTACAATCAATCGCACAACAGATCTTTCCCATTTTAGATGTGTTTTTTTGTGTTTTCATGGCATTCAAGCTAAACGCTAACGCTGCCACTCAGTGGATGTAACCCGTGGTGACTCCGCCTACTGTGACATCACGTGCTGAAAAGTGCGTAACTGCACGCTTTTTTGACTTACGAGCATGGCAGAATACCCCCCTTAGGGCTTAGCAGATGAATACAGGTGCTTCTAATAGAAATGGACAAAAGAGTGCTGCACCCTATACTTATAGTATGTGAACCTTATCCAAACAGTTGCAAAACAGTGAAGTTGGTAGGTCTGATATTCCTGGGCTCCAGAGTATCTCAGTGGTTAAGGCACTAGCTTTGAGTACAAGCTGAGCTCTGCAGCCTGGGTTTGATCTCAGCTGTGTCATCAGCCAGTGATGACAAAAGTTCCTTTGATACGATGGGGATAGGTGTGGGTAGGTCGGCAAGGGTTTCCTCATCTAACCACTCACAGGCACAATGCAATTCAACAGGTGCTTGCGAGTTGCTTGGATGACGTCCACAAAATAGGGCCCATCCTCCAATGCACTGTGTGACTTGCAGTGCAAAAATAGCTGTTGGCTGCATTCAAGTGTATTGGAAGATTTCATTCATCTTACTTACATCTTACTACACTCTCCTGCACTGGTGAGACAAGCCAAATATACAGTGGCATGAAAAAGTATTTGCCCCTTTCTTGCTATTCCCATCTTGATATTCTCAATAGTTAACATACATCCATATCACCCCTGTGAAAAAGTAAATGCCCCCTTAAACCTAATATCTGGTCAAAAAACCCTTAGCAGCAATATCTGCAACTAAACACTCCCTATAATTTGATATGAGCCTTGCACGCCTCTTTGTAGCAATCTTGGCCCACTCTTCTTTGCAGAACTGTTTCAACTCTTACAAATTCAGATGTGGTATTACTTCTGTGTTTTCGATCATTGTCCTGCTGCATCACCTCACTATGCTTTAGCTTCAGCTCATGCACAGATGGTCAGACATTCTCCTTAAGAATTGTCTGGTATATAGCAGAATTCATGCTTCCTCCAGTGATAGCAAGTCATCCAGGTACCAAAGCAGCAAAAAATTCCCATACCATCACACTACCACCACAATGTTTTACTATAGGTATGACGTTCTTACAGCGGAAGACTGTATTCACCTTATGCCAGACACAGGAAGATTTGCACCCTCCAAAAGGTTCCACTTTTGACTCATCTGTCCACAGAATATTATCCCAAAATTCTTGGGGATCATCCAGGTCCTATTTAGCAAATGTGAGACAAGCTTTAATGTTTTTCAGTGCAGTGCAGTGGTTTCCACCTTGCTACTCCTCCATGAAGCCAATTTTTGCAGTTTCTTTCTTATTGTTGAGTCATGGACACTGACGTTAGCTGATGCTAGAGAGGCCTGCAGTTCTATGGAAGTTTTTCTGGGATCTTTTGAGACATCCTGAGAATGTTTGGCAGGTCGGACACTCCTGGGAATATTCACCACTATTCCAAGTCTTCTCCATTTGGAGATAATGGCTAGCACTGTGTTTCGGTGGAGTCCAAGAACATTAGAAATGGCTTTGTGAAACATTCGAGACTGAACATGACCGTTTTGAAGGACCATACCTTTGTATCCCGTTTTAATACTGAGTTTAGATCCTTTCTTTCTATTAACTTTCAGTCCACAGATAACCCTGCCCCACTATGGGAAACTAGTAAGGCATATGCTAGAAGGATGATTATTTCATTTTCAGCCAGTAAGAGACAGCAAAAACTGAAGAAGCAAAATTTGTTGATGGCTGAACTTAGAACTAAAGAAAGAGTCTATGTTGATTCTTCATCTTCTACCCTATTGTGAGAAATATCTGCAGTCAGATCAACCATAAGATAGCCTTTTTATGCAAGGTGAGGAGACCAAACTTAACAGGACTGTCACAGAACACTTTGCAGAGACTATTAAACAGGAACAACTCAAGTTCTACCATGAAGTGATTTGTCATGCAAAGATTTTATGAATATGGGGATAAACCCGGAAAATATTTGGTGTACCTTACCAAAAAAAAAGGCGGAATCATAATCAATTGTGGCCATTTGTGATGTTCAGGGTAATCACATATATGACAACAAGCTTATAAATGTGTAGGTACAGCGCTGTCCACAAATAGATTCGTTCATTTTATTTGTTCACCTTTTACGGACAGTAACACATAAACCGCTTTTAATGTGAAACGCAATCTCACGGGAAGTGATGTTACAGTTTTACGACCTCTCACCCAACCAAGGACAGCTACAGTAAACAGGAAATTCCCCCCGCAGCGATGCTAGTAAAAACCGGGTGCATTCCTTTGCTATCTCTCTTGCACTCTTGCCCCGCGTCCGAAGGCGACGGACGCTTCTCTTGCCTCTTGCTTCTTGCTCCGTACGTCAGAAGAAGACGGACATACTTCTGTTGCTCCATACATCCGAACAAGACGGAAGTATCCGTTTCGTTCCCCGTAGGCCGTACCATGTGGACGGGACACGGACAGCCAAGCCGGTGGCCCTGTCCTGGCTTTGATTCTACGAGCTAGCGATGAATTGCTAGTGGAGACCAATAAAGTAAGAGCAATCAGAGCAGCGCAAGTTCGCTACCAGCTGGAGACAATGGTGCAACCGGATCCACCTTAACGTATCTCCCAGAAAGGAATCCTCGCCAGCGCCCGGACCGATCCAGAGTGAACCAGACCAGCCCTGGCTCCCCGACGACGGAACCGCCAGCGAAACCACCCACGGAACCGCAACATTTGGACCTCATTTCATGAGCTACAGTAGGCTGTTAACTCTGGGCATAGGACATTGCATAGCTAAACAACCGACTGTTAGCTATATTGATGAATGTTGTACATCCGTGTGTTTGAGATCATCACGACTAATGTAACTAGCTATGTTTCGTTGTTCCTTGCTGATTTGTCACACACTGTTCTCCGCGCAGTGTTAGTTAAGATACCACACAGAGACATAGGGTCTTTGCATGCGTATCGTCTTACTAACCTCCGGTACCTTCTTTTAATCCGCACAAAATAACCCCAAGGTTATCAATCGTCCGAACATATCCTGTACCAGGATACAGACGTTGTGTTCGCTCACACATGCACATAGGCAACTCAAACTCGCCGCCACACGCATGCTCCTTTGTTCTCTTTGAACACGTGTGTTCAGCAAGCACGCGCAGCACACGCGCCACTCAGAACAAAGGAGCACACACCCTATGACACGCTCGCACACTTGCGCAAGACACTCACCCGAACCTACACATACATACACATTCGCTTCACTCATTGTACATAAATGTATTGATTTGTGTATGATAGCTATGATATCCCAATAAATGCATTATTTTTCCAAGGTTGTCCGTTGTAATGTCACACATGGAATGAATATCGCCAACCTCTGCTGATCAGAATTCTAAATGCCTTCACCTCTTAGTTGAATCATCAGTGTTATTTGTTTAGTTAGCTAAATAGATAATATTGTGATTTGATTAAGATTAACTATTGATGTGGTAATTTCGATTAAGATTATTAATTTAATTATTAATTGAAGTTCCAGTTTGACAGTTTAGTATATTTTATGAGACGGATATACGAAACAAAATTCAGACTGATATTTTATTTTAACCACTATGGTAGACGCCATATTCTGTATGGCACCTCCATGTGTTTAGTTTAATTCTCACCAACATAATTGGTACCTCAACGTAAGTGGTACCCCCTCTAATCGTAGGCATTGCCCCTACATAATTGGTGCCCTCTCTGAGGAAGACTAACAGCACCAGCATAATTGGTGCCCCATGTGAGGAAGACTAACTTCCCCCTACAAAAGTAACAGGGGGTGCAAAATGCATACCCTCATAGAATAGACTGACAGACTGTTTGAAATAATTTCTCAACAGATCTTTCAAGGTTGTCAATTAGCATTGTGCTGTGCAATATATAATGCCTTATCTGCAAATAACGAAAGAAGTCCTGCCTGGGGATACCATATTTGTCAATCATGTGATCAAATGTCATTACCATATTATCAGAAAATAAGTCCTTCAGTCTACTAATGCCACTACTGCCCCATTGTCTGCAACCAGCACCAAACAACTCAGGCTGGAAATCAGGATTGTTCACAGTAGGGGTGAAAACAGATGTCAGTTTTGACCTTCCCTTGCGTGGACACACTAACCGCCATGCCTTAAGTGTATTAAGTGTAACAGGGTTGTCACAGCTCGACCTAATAGTTTTAAACAGTAAGTCCCTCAGTGGATACTTTGAAAGGGAAGCTTCAACACCCAGCCAGATAGAGTTTGGACTATTTACGACCCAGTCATAAATATATATCATATGAGTACACAGCTGATATGTTCTGATATTTGGTAAGTCTAGACCCCCCCCCCAGAACCTGGTAGCTGCAATGAAGCCATCTTAAACTTTGGTCTGCATTTACGCCATATAAAGGAACTAAGCCAGCCACTTAGGTCTTTCATCACCCTATTCTAGAATAAAACAGGAATCATTTGAATAGGATACAATAATCAAGGTAATATGTTCATCTTAACCAGGGATATGCGTCCCAGCCAAGAGACAGGCCAAAGCTTTCCATCGCTCCAAATCCTGCCTCACCTTCTTGAACAGGGGAATAAAGTTTGCTTTGTACATTTGCTTAAACTTAGGAGTTATAATTGCCTAGATACACAAAACCTGCCAGTGACCACTTCAAGGGAAAAGAAGGCAAGGCAGCAGGTATCAAATTAAGGATCCCAAGTGGCATGGCTTCAGACAAATTAATTTTGTATCCAGAAAACTTACTAAATAAATCAATAACATTAAGTAGAGCTGGTATTGATATCTCTGGGCTGGAAATAAATACAAAAACATCATCTGCATATAGGGTTATCTTATGATGCACACCAACAACTGGCAAACCCTGTATAGAGGGCGTCATCCTTATGGGCTCCACCAATGCTTCAATGGCAATGGCAAACAAGAGGGGTCGACAAGGGGCAGCCTTGCCTCATTCCTCTATACAATGGGAAACTGTCTGATTAGCCCATTAGTCAAAATAGCTGCCTGGGGATTGTCATTCAGGACCTTGACCCAATTAATGAAATTGTCACCAAGACCAAATTTGTTTAAAGAATAAAATAAATAGGCCCATTCTACCCGGTCAAAGGCTTTCTCAGCATCTAAAGAAAGCACTAGACCATCAACTCTGGAATCTCTTTGCTGGAAAGCCTGAATGACATTGAGAAGGCACCTGATATTGTTACAGGAATTTTGCCCTTTTATGAAACCTGTTTGATCTTTTATAATTTTAGGCAAATGGTTGAGTGGCTAGAATTTTTTGAAAGTATCTTCCGGTCCACATTAAGAAGGGCTACTGGTCTGTACAACGAACAGGACTCTGAGCATTTCCCTTCTTTCAGAATGAACAAAATATTCACTTCCCTCAGAGTCTGAGGTAGTCCATTATGTAAAAATGAATGGTTAAACATGGCAAGCAGTAGATCTGCTAGTAAATCACAAAATTTTTTATAAAATTCACTACCAAACCTGTCAGGTCCAGGGGCTTTTGCTTTCTGTAAAGTTCTTATAGCATTCAATACCTCCTCTCTGGAAATGCGGGCGTTAAAATCAGATTGCTGCCCTATTGATACAATAGGCAGATTGAACTGAGAGAAGAACTCTTCCATTAAGTCAAATGCATCACTTGGTTGTTCAGATGTATAGAGTTTACAATAGAATGTCTTAACGGTGTCATTTGTAGGGGGAAGTTAGTCTTCCTCACATGGGCAATGCCAATTATGTAGGGACAATGCCTACGATTAGAGGGGGGTACCACTTCCGTGTAAGGAATATCCACGTACCAGTGTTCCAATTATGTTTGTGATAATTAAATTAAACACATCGAGGCGCCATACAGAATATGGCGTCTACCATAGTGGTTAAAATAAAATATCAGTCTGAATTTTGTTTCGTATATCAGTCTCAAAAAATATACTAAAATATTAACTTGGAATTTTATTAAATTGGAATATGTGTGAGCGAACATAATGTCTGTCTAGTACAGGATGTGTTCGGACGATTAATAACTGCGGGGTTAAAAGAAGGTGCGGATTAAAAGAAGGTGCAAAGACCGTATGTCTCTGTGTGGTATCTTAACTAACGCTGCGCGGTGAATAGTGTGTGACAAATCAGCTAGGAACAACGAAACATAGCTAGTTACATTAGTCGTAATGATCTCAACACATGGATGTACAAACATCCACAAATGTAGTTAACAGTTAGCCTAGTTGTTTAGCTATGCAATGTCCTATGCCCAGAGTTAACAGCCTACTGTAGCTCATGAAATGAGGTCCAATTCTTTCAGTTCCGTGGGTGGTTTCGCTGGCGGTTCCATCGTCGGGGAGTCAGGGCTGGTCTGGTTCGGTCGAGGGTTGAGGGTTTCTTTCTGCCTGGGAAACACGTTGAGGTGGATCCGGTCGCCGGCTGGTAACGAGTTCGCTCTGCTCTGATTGCTGGCGCTGAAACTCGGCTCTTACTTTATTGATCTCTGCTAGCAATTTGTCGCTAGCTTGGAGAATTAAAGCCAGGGCAGGGCCATCGGCTCGGCTGTCCGTGTCCCGTCCCCGTGTGGCCTTCGGGGAATGAGAGGGATACGTCCGTCTTCTTCGGACGTATGGAGCAAGAGGCGAGAGAAGCAAGAAAGCTGGTAAACAGTGATGTGTTGGTCGCAAAGCTGGCTCCTTTACGTCAAAAATAGAAACAGGTGTTCTGACGAGATATCCTATTTATCGAAGCGTCCTACTTTGGCCTAATGCGCATGCGGGTCCGAAAAATGTCACAAGCACGTTACAACCATGATTGTCTATGGTTACAACTCATCGAAACGTCCTACCTTGGCCTAATGCGCAGACGCGTACTTTCACTACATTCAAAGCATTTTTACAATGGAGAGCTGACGGGTTTTGGGGAGATGTTCACCTAATGTTACAAAAGTGTTACATGTTAGAAATCACTGAGCAGGATCTTGTAATTAATATTAGGTTAGTGACCAACCATACAACATGTAAAATCTTACCTTTTGTTGCGTCTTTTTAAAAGGAATGTCCACAAAATCCTGTCTTTCATGAACTTAATTTTAGCATGTGATGGTGCTTTATACTATTTTTAGGCCTACAGATGGCTTCACGTAGCATATAGCCTAGGCTATACGTAGCATAGAACCTATGTATGTAATGTAATGTTGGAGCGCCCTGTACTGGACTCATTAAGTTATTAGGGTACACGAAATAATGCATTATTTAAGTAGTTAATCCTCAAGAGATTCACTGGTTCAGGTAACATCAAGCTGAATAAAAAAAATACATTAATTTAAATAAACAACAACTGTCAACTTCGTTTGTGAATTAAACAAGTGAGAAATGAACAAAAAACTATTAGGAAAAAAAAATATTTATTTGTACAATGTGGTTAGCAAGCTGCAAGCTGTCCAGTCTTGCCTTGCTGACAGATTCTTGATTTGTTTTTACTCCTTTGATGCTCCCTGTCTAGAGATAGGCTTCAGCAAACTGCAAAGCACATAACAAACTCATTGTTACTTTGTAATTTTGCATATTTCATATTAAATTATTAAGTTTGTTTCATCTACCAAGTATGACCAAACTCTGTACACAACCACACCACCCACCCCCACACACATACATACACCCACCCACACATTGCATTAAGGTGCAGTGCTCCTTATGCAGCATGTAAATAAATTTCACACCTTATATCACACCTGTAATGCAATAGAAGGGTAGCTATATTTAACGGATTCAGTGTGGACAGAGAGCATTCAGTGCTACAAAACTGTCGGATGGAGTTAGGACTCGGTGTAACAAAACATTTGAACATACAAGAAGTGTTTTGCAATTATACGTTATTTTTTCTTTCTTTTTTTACTTACCAAATTAATGTCACTTCTTCCTTCCTCAACTTCTCGATTCCTCGATTTCAAACTTTCTCGGCTGCAAGGTCGGACGTTTTGATGAGTTGTAACATGCTTGTGACGTTTTTTCGGACGCGCATGCACAATAGGCCAAAGTAGGACGCTTTGATAAATAGGATATCTTGTCAGAACACCCCCGGCTCCTGTCTGAGAGCCGATTTCTTTCTCTTTTTTTGTTAATTAATACAAGACAGAATAATTGGATGATCTTTTCGCCACACTGCTCGGCCACAGGCACTCCATGCACTGACTGAATGTTAGAATTGTAACATACATTTATGCACGAGGACCAGATGAACTGTGTTTAGTGTTTGTAGCGAAACGCTAATTTACAACGTTCAACATAAATAAAACGTTCAATACACGTGTAATAGTGTTTGATGTTTTTACACTAATGTTTTTATGCCAAACTTAATGTAAAATAATGGTTTTCTGGAAATTATTAGGTTTAGTATAATTACATTGAATTATTTAAAAGATATACATGCACACATTTCAATCATAGGTCATTGCTAAATTTGGCTGAATTATAAAAGCCAGAAGTGGTAGTAAATGAAGAGCCGTTTGGGAGCCGAAAGAGCCGGCTCTTATTTCTGAGCTTACCCAAATGATCCGGCTCACTAAAAAGAGCCGGAATTCCCATCACTACTAGCAAAGGAATGCACCCGGTTTTTACTAGCATTGCTGCGTGGGGCATTTCCTGTTTACTGTAGCTGTCCTTGGTTGGGTGAGAGGTCGTGAAACTGCAACATCACTTCCTGTGAGATCGTGTTTCACATTATAGCGGTTTATGTGTTACTGTACTGTAAGTTGAACAAATAAAATGAACAAATCTATCTGTGGACGGCACTGTACCTACACTTTGCAGGGGCTTAGGGGCACATGGGAGAGGCAGCTATCTGTCATAATTGATGATGAGGAGTGGGAAGATATCTGGTGACATGCTAAATCAATTTCAGTAAGCAATCGCTCCAAAGCAATACAGTTTAGGATCATACTGAGAATGCAGTATGATGAGAATGCACATATCCCCCAACCGCAGACATCATTTCAAGCCTACTCTTTCACCCATGTGCCTTAAATACAAAACAGAAGTTGGTACTCTAACTCATTGTCTTTGGTCATGCCATAAGATGCGAAGGTACTGGTCCAGTGTGCTATCTGAAATAGAAAAAATATTGGGTTTGAAACTGGAAATGGACCCAGTGTCCCTCATCCTGGGCCTCTCAAGCAGATATGTAACATCAAAAAACAAAAAAAAAACAAAAAAGAGATTGTATTGTATTCTTACTTATGCTGCGAGGAAGAACATTTTATTGCAGTGGATTAACGAAAAAGGCTGGCAGAGAGTGCTGTTTGATTTACTGCCATTAGAGTACCTTACATGTATATTACATTCAAAAATAGACCAATTCTATAAAATTTGGGAACCCTATCTGAACTATGTAGAGCCTGGTGTTGCAGGGATTTTCTTGAATGATCTTATTGCACATTATCATTGTAACCTCTGGTGTTGTGTGTTTTTGGCTTGTTTGTTTATTATTGTTTAGTCTTTTGTACTTTTTTCTGTGAATTTCATAATGTATTTATCTTCACAGGGGCAATTGATGGGCATGGGTTATTGATGACTTTTTCTATTATATGAATGAAATAATGATTTAAAAGCTGTATTTTGTATTTTCTCAGGTTTCCTTTGTCTAATAAAATTTTTTGATAACATGAAACCATTCAGTGAGAGAAACATACAAAAAAAAGACAAAATCAGGAAGGGGGCAAATACTTTTTCATGCCACTGTACAAATTGATTTGAAAAAATGGGGGGGGGGGGGGGGGGTTGAGCTGAATGGCCAGTTCTCATCATGTAATTTCCATGTTTTTCATCATTCCTTGTGGGGTAAAGTATAGAATAATGTACAGCACTACATAACCTACAGCATAGCTGCAACATCCTAGCCAGCTGTTTTGTGATGATTTAGTCTTCCGCCACAATAACTACCAACTGCTGAAAGAAAATAGTTGTTCCATTATAACTGGAACAACTACATTAAAAATCTACTAATGGCTGTATCACCAATTTTGCTTGTAAGGCTTCTTTTATTTCATAGGTAATTTCAAGTTGAGTATTTGTACAGAAAAAACCTCTCTAGGTGCATTATAAAGAAATTTGCCAGAAGAATGGTACCTTGTGAGTGGACCCAGTTTATGAAATTTGTCCAATTAGGTGTGCAAACTGTGAGAGAACGCCCACTCAAAACTGTTCAGTGCAGAACCTTGCTTCGCCCGCACTGAAGTGACTGACATAATGTGACATGGTGTTTCTTGTATCACAGAGTGTTTCATCCTTGACATGACAGGACTGATTAAGCCTTTCATTTAATGCACAGAATGTTTTTATCCAGTGTAGATACAATCCCAACATATTCAGCAGATGGGAAATGCAGATATGAAGAACTCTGAACAACAGACACATTCATTGTTCAGGAAGGACACAGAGACATCTATCACACAAACAGACAACAAACAAAAATCACATAACAGTAATAGATTTAGCAATAAATTAATTTGAACACCTCTTTCAAAGCTTTTCCATCCACAAATGTTGGAGAATAAAAGATCATGGCTCCTGTGCAAAAAAAACAAGAACAATGTTATAATTTGATGCATAAACCTTGACCATACTATGTTTCATTGTGCAAAATGAGATGTTTAACACAGTGTATTTTCATTTCCACGGGGCTAATATGTGGCACAGGAAAAATAAAATGTTATTCCAAAGCAAAAACTGGGGGTTTCAATCAAAGTTCTTCACTGTGCTCTTCACATTCACTTTGAAAAGGAGCTATCAAGTTGGAGTGCCATCCCAGCTATGTTAGTTCAATATGAGTAGTGTAATCCTATTTCAGAGTTGGATACAAATAACAACATATTAGAAAAATCTGAGCTCAAAGGAATCAGACTGTCACATGAATTTGAGCCTTCTGAAGTGGAAGGCCTTCTGTAATATGCAAACAGTCTGCAAAAGACTGACAGTATTTGCTTCTAGCCACTGGCATACTGGGGTTTGGTCATTTACATAATGTGAATTTACCTCTACACTCATGAGAAGTATTATTCAACATTTTAAGGATGGATGAAGAGTTTGATAAATTATTTCTCTTGGGAGTGATATTAGCACAATATTTACGTCCAGAGTAAATCTACACTCGATTTCTCCTTTAATAACAAACTCTACTGTTAAAATAGTATTTTACCATTAATATCGCATTTCAGCTGATAAAAAAGATAACATTGTAATCTATATAAGTCTCTCTGGATAAGAGCATCTGCTAAATGACAATAATATAGCAATAAGTTCTGTTTTCATAAACATTCAATAGATTTTTTCATAACCCTGATGAAGTAGTAACAAAAACATGAAATATCAGGATAAATGTACTTATTGGATACATTTTTCTATTTTTTTTAATTATACTTTTATCATAATAGCACTGCACAGAGCAAAAGGTTGTTTTGTTTGCTAATAGCACGTTTCATTCTTAAAAATGAGAGGGTTCCATTTATTCATACCCCTACTGTTTTTCATGGGTTACAATGCCAAGACACATCCTGGTGTGTTTTTCCCCCCTCCAAGAACCTCATACGTCCACTCTGAAGGCATGCTGGAGTTTGTAATATACTTTATTTTAGATCAGGCTAAAGAAAAACCACACATTAATGATTTCTCTGACCTTACTGTTCCACTGATCTCCACTTCACCTGTTCACTTAGTACAAAAATGATTAAACCTGATAATTTTACATCCAGATATTAGACAAGCAATATTCTGAATAACTAAGTTTTTTTTTTTTTTTTTCCAAACATGAAAGATCGCCATCTTTCCAACTGTACATTTAGTATATTCGAATTTTGTGCACACCACCCTTTTGTGGTCATTCTGGGATCTCCAATGCATTACTATCGCTCTGGCACCTTGTTGAAGACATTTGTGTATGACTTAATACAAATTTATGTTTCCTTCTTAAAGCTTGCATCCTCTGTGCATGTTCTTTCCATTATACACTATGGGGGTATTCTCGCATGCGCGTTAAGTCAAAAAAAAAGCGTGCAGTTACGCACTTTTCAGCCTACGCGGATTCTCCCCTTGACTTAAGTCTATGATTTGCGCACCATGAAGGCAGTTACGAGCAACCCCAAAATCTGGGCGTTTCTTATGTAAACACCATTTACGCATTTTCTGCCCTTGACCTACGCGCTTTTTAGATACGCGCTTCTGAGGGCTGTAGTATAAGGGGTGCCAAGTGTAACAGACCTTTTTTCGTAGACAGAATGCCTTCTGTGCTACGAAACGCACAAATTCATTACGAAACCATGTAACACTGTAACGCGTTTTGTCCAAGAAAAACGCAAACACGTTAGCACGTGTCCACGAAATACTGAAGAGAGCACATACCTTCATGCACAGAAAACAAAACTGTTGATTGCTGTCGTGCACTGACTTGACCGTTGTGCTTTTCATTTTGTGGACAAAAGGCAGAATGTACTTCGCACTATGTAGACGAAAGAAACTCATTTTGTAGACAAAAGTAATTCTGTCCATGTAATAGATGTCCTAGGCCAGCATTTATGCTTCTGTGGCACAAAATGCAGAATGCGCTATACTATCTTCATTCCGTGCCACCGAATGTTCATTTTGTCCACTTAACTGTTTTGATACATTACTGAAAGTATGATGTGCACGAAAGGGATTTAGCATAATATATTCCGTGACTCCGCAGTTACATATGGCATACCGTCCATGAACGCAAAGGCTGCAAGTCTTATTCAAATCTTACAAGTCTTACTCAACATACAAGATGTGAGTACATTTACCATTACATTTACATTTTTGACGTCCAGCAGGCACTCTTTTCCAGAGTGATTCCCACAGTCTGGCACAAAGTGCATCTAACAAAATGGCATAAAAGACAATACAATATACCTAATAGAAGGAGCATACCATTCCAGCATAATACCAACACACACACACTGAAGTAAAACTTCCACATATATTGGATGGGATCAAATACTGATTGGCTACATATTGTTGCAATTATGCCAATTCCACAAATGGAAGAAGCCAAATTTGAGTAAGAGTGGGGTGCACTCAGGCCTTTTTGCATAACCATCTAAGGGACAATAATGTCATCTCTGCAGTAACGTACAGAGGGCTCTGATGGACTCTAAACATTACAGGCCAGATTAATTCTAACCACAGAGTGTAAGAATTTAGAATAAGTTTAGCATTTTTCATGAGTCAATGATGTTGCATTAAGAACAGAAAAGTTTTCCAGAGTTGCGGACAGGACATGTTGGGGTTAGATGACACTTCCTCCCAACATCTCGTGTACTCTGTAGCACCCTGTAGGACAATGCTCCTCTGATGTCTGAAGTCAAGGTTATAGATCTCCAGAAGTTTTTCACAGAGGATTCAGCAACTCATGGTAACAACATCAGCAGGGCAACAACTGAAGTGTCTGAAAGCAGCGAGATATACTATTTACTAACATGGAAGATGGGTTGGAATATTCTGGACATAAACTGCCCTCCTCATTATTCTAATCTTTCACACCTTCCAAAATCGCTGTAACATTGTTTGTATTTTTATCTGAGAGCTGATAATACTGTGTTATATGGTTAACATTACCAAATGGTAAATCAATTACACAGAGTGTTAATGTTAAAGCAGTTTTTGGTGGTGTTATGTGTTTTTACTTATTTTTGTCAAATTAACTCAAATAAGAACAATGTTATAACAATAAACATGCCTAAAATACTTTTTGCAGGCATATGCTGTAACCCCATATTGCGTTAGTTAAGTGGCAAGTTAGTCTTTTACTGTAACAACCTCGCCCCCTCCCACTTCACTTCACTTCACCTCCACTTCATCCATTCAGCACTCAGTGTTGCTGACCTGCTAATCACCAGTCTGATCAGCGATTATCTCCCTCACCTGTCTCAATTATCTCCCTTACCTGTCTCCACCTCACCTCATAGCTTTGATTTGTTCCCCTATTTAAACCCTTGTGTTTAGTTCACCAGTGCGAAGTCTACTCTCGTGTAAGGGTATACTAAGCCTAGTTTCTCAAACGCTTCGATTCCTGCCTGTATCCCGTCTGATCTTCTGTTTGTGCCCTGTTTGTATTCTGCCCCGTTCCAGAATAAAGGTTTGCTGTTCCGCACTTGTGTCCAGCTCTCATTGCAGTGTGTGACATCTACAAACAGTTTACTAAGGCAAATTGGCCAAGTTGACAATGTTAGACCACTTTCAGCGAATTTACTAGCATTTATCAAGCAACAGAGTTTAACTTCATTTATTAGCGAGATGCATTGGCCATCTGTCACTTGCAGTCATTACTGTAGCAATAAGTGAGTGCAGGATTTAAGATTCAACTTATCTTGCTAACTACAAACTAGTTAGTTAATTGAACTTTAGTGATATGCGTGTGTGGCTCAATAATTTGACTTGGCACCTCTGATGATTTGTGTGTCCTCTATTATGTTGTTTATCCAATGGTGAAACTTTTAGCAGACAGGGAGTAACTCTTTTCAGTGGGGATGATCAAAGTTCGATTGTCATGATAGCCACAAGTACTTAATAGTATGTTCACACAACATGTATTTACCACTGAGCAAGTTATTGGTTTGCTAAGGGTTCAAATGGTCCCTCAGCCCAATATATACTGTGGATTTTATGAATAAGTAACAGTAGTGGAAATTTTGGTCTTTTGGTAGAGTGCTCTTATGGTGTACTTATTACATTTACATTTATTCATTTAGCAGATGCTTTTATCCAAAGCGACGTACAAAAGTGCATATAGTGGGCAAATAACAGGCACAAGGGCAAGATGTGTACAGGTCATACAATGCAGATAGCGCTGAAGCTGAGCACAAGGTCAATGTAGTGAGACAGAACTAATCTGATCTGAGTTTACATATATCAAATACAGTCACTGGGACAATAAAGTGCTGCTATACTACCTAGGCAAAAACGTGCTACAAATATACTGCAAGAGATAGTGCTACAAGTACGAGCCAAGAATCTTAGATTTACAAGGTCAAATGGCAAGGGTGTCAGTCCAGATAGAGTCTGAAGAGGTGTGTCTTCAGCTCACATCTGAAAGGTTGGAGTGATGGAGTTGTATTGTATTGTCTTTTGTATTGTATTGTCCCAGGGGGATGGGGAGTTCATTCCACCACTGGGGGGGGCAATGATGGAAAAACGATGTTCAGAGGAGCATGGGCCTTTCATTCTATTGGTGGGAGGAGCAAGACGTCTGGATGTAGCAGAGCAAAGTTGTCGAGTGGGTGTGTAGGGTAGGATGAGGTCCTGGAGGTAGGTCGGGCGGTCTTTTTTGCAGCAGAAAAGGTGAGGGTCAGGGTTCTGAAGCGGATCCTGGCTGTGACCGGGAGCCAGTGGAGAGATTTCAGTAAAGGGGTGACACGGGAGAAATTTGGGAGATTGTACATCAGCCTAGCAGCTGCGTTTTGGATGAGCTGCAGCGGCTGAATGGTGCAGGCTGGGAGGCCTGCAAGGAGGGCACTGCAATAATCCAGACGGGAGAGCACGGTGGCCCAGACAAGCAACTGGGTGGAGTAGGTGGTCAGAAAAGGGCGAATCCTCCTGATGTTGAAGAGAAGGAATCAACAGGAGTGTGTTGTCTGCGAGACATTGAAGGTGGCATCCCTTTCTCTTGATTCTAATTTGTGAAAGAGTTGCTGTTCTGACTGAAAGCAGTTACATTGTGTTCTCCATAGATCGTCATTGCTACCGTGTCACCTGGAGCATGAAGATATACATCCTGCCCCAGCTGAAGAAGTTCAACCCCCCATAGAAATTTCTGGTAAAGTTCTATCCAGCAATCATCAAGTCTGTCCTCACCACCTCCATAACAGTCTGGTTTGGCTCTGCTACCAAACAAGACATCAACAAACTACAGCACACCATCAGGACTGCAGAAAAGATTATTGGAGTTAACCTGCCCACAGTCCGAGATCTTTTTAATACCAGAGCCAGAAAACAGGCAGGCAAAATCACTGCTGACCTCCACATCCTGGCCAACACATATTTGAACTCCTTCCCTCCGGCAAGCGCTTCAGATCACTACCCACCAAAACAAGCTGATACCAGAATAGCTTCTTCCCGCATGCCATCATGCTCTTGAACTGTTAAACTAACGACTCACAGTGCAATAGGTGCACTCCTGTAGTTGTACATACCCATAGCCTGCACTCAGGTACACTTTATCTCAGGCTCATTGTGCAATAGCTGTATATAACACTGTACAATAGCTGTCTAAAACAAATTGTTGCACAGACCCACTGCCTGCACTCCTGTACACATTAACTTATTGTGCAGTAGCTGTTAACTTATTGACCAGTATATGTTCATATTTATTTTTTATATACCTCATTCATTCCATTCTTACATCATTCCTTGTATGTTTCCTGCACTACTCTTGTTCCACTTGTCGGGGAAGTGAGAATTTAATATAAAATTAAATGGTCTGAACCCAGCGGTCTTAGAAATTAATGCCCTTGTTGATCGTCCGGCACTCTGAATACTGAACACAAATGACACCAATTACTAAAACTCCTCACTTAAGCAACATGTAAAATAATTTAAAAATTGATTTAATTTAATAGTTATAATCAAAGATATTAATTATGAATTAAATCACTGAATTCGTTGATAGGAAATGAGTGGTCTGGTGGATCAAACTTTCACAGAAATATGTAATTTACAGGAGCTGTCACTGAGTGGGAATGAAGTTGGTTGTCTAATAGAAAGCAGACTGTAACTGTGGGAGGAACTGTATCAGAGCAGGGTCCTGTACGAATTGGAGTCCCGCAGGGATCAGTGTTTGGGCCTTTGCTATTCCTAATATACATAAATGATCTTGATAGAGAGGTTAGTAGTAAAATAGTAAAATGTGTAGATGATACAAAATGAGGGGGTCTGGCCAACAGTATAGAATCAACTAAGGTAATACAGGAAGACCTAAACAGCATCCAAAAGTGGGCAGATACCTGGCAGATGACATTCAATTTAGATAAATGTAAAGTCTTGCATGTGGGAAATAAGAACCTTAGACAAGACTATTTCATGGGGGGAAAAACTAGAATGTGTTCAATTTGAAAAAGACTTGGGAGTAATAGTTGACCCAAGCTTAACAGGATCTAGGCAGTGTGCTGTAGCAGTAAAAAAAGGCCAACAGGAGTTTAAATCTAAGGAGGTTACATTGAAATTATACAATGCTTTAGTCAGACCTCACTTGGAATACTGTGTGCAGTTCTGGGCACTGCGCTATAAGAAAGATATTGAGGTTCTTGAAAAGTTCAAAGAAGGGCAACTAATTTAGTTCCTGGCATGAAATATAAAAGCTATGAGGAAAGGCTCAAGTTACTAAAACTATTTAGACTTAACGAGAGGAGGCTTAGGGGTGATTTAATTGAGGTTTTTAAATTTATAAAAGGACTCAATAAGGTTAACTACAATACATTTTTTAGGGTGAGTTTAGTCTGTAGAACATGATGACATAAATGGAAACTAGTTAAGAGTAAGTTCCACACTGATATAAGGAAATATTATTTTACACAAAGAGTTATCAATACATGGAATAGGTTTCCAGGTCATGTAGTTCACGCAGAGACCCTGGCTGTGTTCAAGTCCAAACTGGATGCAGTTTTGGATACTCTTGCAATGGCGAGCTTAGCTGGGCCGAATGGCCTGTTCTCGTCATAATATGTTCTTATGTTCTTCTTATGTTCTAATCATCACTGGAATGGATTAAAAAGGTTTATTGAGCAGTTATACTAAGACAAAGACAAAATTCAGAGTCTGGGCTACAGACCTGGTCCACTACCTTAACAGACACTAAATGACATAAAGACATTAACAAAACAAGAACATGGATGGATCACGGAATGGATGAATGAATGCGTGAAAAGAAAATTACCCAAGCCAATTGTTTATCTCTCCCAAGAAAGAACACAGGAACCACTCACAATAGCAGCAAAACTCCAAAAGGAAAAAACCAAAAAGTTGCAGGTGAAACTGAGCCACGGACTGGATGACTGAACTGATAAGTGAGCGTCTATCTGAGCATAAGGCTGAATATCAAGGCTGATTATAGGGAAAAACTGAGCATCGAGGCCTGTTCTAGTACCGACTTAAGAAGAAGCTCTCTCCACCTCCATGACCCGCGTATACTTAATTTTATGGTGGGGGAGTGCCTGGAAGTTTCTTCAGGACATTCAGCTCTTCATGAGCACCGCAATGACACCAAACATTAACAGGCATGGGTTGAGAGGAGAGAGTTGGCTAAGAGGAACTGGTAAAATAGTGGTTTTGCTGCTATATTGAGAAATACACGTTATCACATGGCATTGGGTTTTCCAACATTTTACCCATGACATGAGAGTACAACTAACTGTGGGGTATAAAAGGGTAAATAATCCAAGCGTGTAGATATGCACAAAGAAACACACATATACACAGACAAACACAAAAACCCCTTTCACACATGCACTGGACGCCGGAACGTATCCAGCCCTTACCTGGAGGAGCTGTATGTGAGAACGCAAATGTCCGAATCAGTCGAATCGGACCGGACATGTGACGGACTTCATTCTGCCAGCTCCCTAGTACAAAGTCCGGCTCATGTCGGAGTGAGCCCATGTATGAATCGAGCAGGTAACGTTCCGGAGAATCCACCGTGAGCGAGTGGGCGTGTTGATGACGTTGATGACCTTTCTATCATGCAACTGGCGCGAAACTGGAAGAATATAAACATCTGCCTCGTACTCTTTTCTATGTGCCTATACATTGCTTTCCACTGTTTCGGTGACATTGCAGATACGTTCAAATACATGCTATTTTGAGTCCAATGATCATTAAAGAGATAGTTAGCTATAGCTATACTGCCAAAACTTGTCGCTTACGATGATTAATAACATTGGTTAGTAGTTTATTATCTGATTAGTAGCTAACTAAGCTGTAGCTAAGTAATAGTGATAGGTATAGTGAGATAGGTGAACTGGTGACCTAACATTACATAGCGAACTACAAAAACTTACCTTCTTGTTATAATAAATAATAATGTATAATTAATAATAAATTACTGTATGTGCAACATTTGGATGGCTACGTCTGGTTTTTTTATAGGCTACCCAAAAGTACAATAGCTATGTTCGCCTTCTCCTCCTCTGTGCCACATTATGTACCCGTACCACAGAAAGGTAAGACATTGAAAAGAAAGAACCTGAAAATACTTAAACTCGTGAATACTTCAGGTGATCTCGTCAATATTTTTCACTCGTGAGAATGCAAGTGGTGTCTAACTGGAAAATACCACGAGAAAATCTGGACGTTTATAAACTCGCAATGATTTCAAGCGACAATGTAACATACTACAAATGTAATTACTTATGGTCGCATACTGGGTACTACACTGAAAAATAGCATGCAGTATACAGTATATACTTCTGTAGTACGCAGTACACAGTATGCAGTAGGCAGTTTCGAAAACAGCCACTGCGATTTCTGCCATTGTGTCATGTCCTGCCTCCTGCACGCTCTACCCAGGCGCCGCCCCTCACTTAAACCAAACCGGAGTATTTCCTGTAGGTGAGAACGCGTCTGTCACGGACAATCTCCTGTTGTGTGCTACATGTGTGAAAGGGCAATTCCGGCCAATTTCCGGACCTGATTCTCCGCACTTTGTCCGGAGTTCATATGTGAAAACGGCTAAACACACACGCTGAATGCGCTCAGGAAGGGGAGAAGGGGGGGTGAAGGCAATCCTCTGCAGTTGTGGTTTGTCTGGATGTTACTGTTTTTGAGAAGTAGCTTTAAGATTGTCAGGAACGGGGATCGGGACACAAACGCGGACCACCGGGTAAACGGAACCAAGCGTTTAATAATAATCGTCGGGCAGTTCGTCGTACAGGGGCAGGCAGGGTTCAAAAACACGGGGAAGCAGTCCGGGGGCAGATCCAGGATCGGGAGTCGGGGCAGGCAGAGTCGGTAACCAGGCGGGCAAGAAAAGTCAGACGGGACCAAGACGGCAGGCGAAGGACGAAGTCGGAAGACAGGCAGGATTCGAAGAACAGCAATCAGATCTCAGGTTAACTAGAGCGGGGACGAGACAGGAGAAACTCACTGAAACGAACAAGCAAACAGACATGGACACGCAGGGGAGATATAGGGCAGGGATAACGAGGCGATGGGGTGCAGGTGAGCAGACAGGCAGCGGGGCGGGGCTGAAACACAGGGGAAACAAACGAAAACACCGCGACTAAGGGGGCGGAGCCCTGACAGTACCCCCCCCCTACGGACGCCACCAGGCGTCACAGCGGGTTCGCCAGGGTGTCGGCGGTGGAAATCCTGGATCAGGGCCGGGTCCAGGATGTCCCTTGCAGGCACCCAGCTCCTCTCCTCGGGACCGTAACCCTCCCAGTCCACCAGATATTGCAGACCGCGCCCCCGACGCCGAACCCTAAGCAGGCGCCGCACGGTGTGAGCCACCGCTCCGTTGATCAGGCGGGGCGGCGGAGGAGCCCGGGGAGCAGGGCAGAGAGGGCTGCGGACAACGGGCTTAATCTTGGAGACGTGGAAGGTGGGGTGGACACGGCGAAGAGAGAGCGGGAGTTTCAGCCGGACCGCCGTGGGGCTGATCACCTTGGCGATGGGAAAAGGGCCGATGAAGCGGGGAGCCAGCTTGCGGGAGTCCACCTTGAGGGGAAGGTCCCGGGTGGAGGGCCACACCCGCTGACCCTGGCGATAGCGGGGTGCCTTGGAGCGGTGGCGGTCAGCAAACCGCTTAGCCCGAGCCGAGGAGCGGAGCAGTGTGGTGCACGCGCGTCTCCAGGTGCGACGGCAGCGCTGCACAAACGCCGTTGCCGAGGGGACCCCCACCTCCTCCTCCTGGGCCGGGAATAGGGGAGGTTGATAGCCCACACAGCACTGGAAGGGCGACAGCCCCGTGGAAGCAGAGGGAAGGGAGTTGACGGCGTATTCGACCCAGGGTAGGTGCTGGCTCCACGCCGACGGCTCCCGAGATGTCAGGCACCGTAGCACCATCTCCAGCTGCTGGTTGGCCCGCTCGGTCTGGCCGTTGGACTGGGGGTGAAAACCAGAGGACAGACTGACAGTGGCCCCCAGTAACCTGCAAAACGCCCTCCAAAAGTTAGATGTGAACTGCGGCCCTCGGTCAGACACCACATCGGAGGGTAGACCGTGCAGCCGGAATACCTGGCTAATGAGTAGCCGAGCGGTCTCCCTGGCGGAGGGCAGTTTGGGTAAGGGGATGAAGTGCACGGCTTTTGAAAACCGATCCACGATGGTGAGGATGGCGGTGTTACCGTCAGATGGTGGCAGGCCAGTAACGAAGTCTAGGGCGATATGGGACCAGGGCCGTCTGGGGACAGGCAGGGGTTGCAGCAGACCGGCGGGGGGTCGGGTGGAGGTCTTGCTCTGGGCGCAAACCGAGCAGGCGGCGGTGAAGTTCCGGATGTCCTCCGTCATCGTGGGCCACCAAAACCGCTGGCCAATGAACGCCGCTGTGCGCCGGGCTCCAGGGTGGCCAGCGAGCCTGGATGAATGCCCCCACTGCAGGACCTGAGAACGGACAGGCTGGGGAACAAAGAGGCGGTTAGGGGGACACGAGCTGGGACCCGGTTCGTTCTGGAGGGCGGTGCGGACGGCGGTCTCGACGTCCCACAGCGCTGCTGCGACAACGCATCGGGCTGGCAGGACTGTGCTGGGTTCCTGGGAGTCCTCGGCCGGGGCGTGCTGGCGCGAGAGGGCGTCGGGTTTACCGTTCTTCGAGCCTGGTCGATATGACAGGGTGAAATCAAAACGGGAGAAAAAGAGAGACCAGCGGGCTTGTCGGGGATTGAGGCGTTTAGCTGATCGGACGTACTCGAGATTTTTGTGATCAGTCCACACCAAGAACGGAGCACTCGCCCCCTCCAGCCAGTGCCTCCACTCCTCGAGCGCCAGTTTGATGGCCAGTAGTTCCCGGTCGCCGATGTCGTAGTTACGCTCGGTGGGCGTAAGGCGGTGAGAGAAATAAGCGCAGGGGTGGAGCTTGTTGTCGGCGGACGAGCGCTGAGACAGGACCGCCCCCATTCCCACATCCGAAGCATCCACCTCCACCACGTACTGACGAGCGGGATCGGGCTGGGTAAGGACAGGCGCCGAGGTGAACCGAGCCTTCAGGTCGCGGAAAGCCTCCTCGGCAGCCGAAGCCCAGGTGAACGCTTTGTTGACCGATGTCAGGGCGGTGAGGGGAGCTGCTACTGTGCCGTAGTTGCGTATGAAGCGACGGTAGAAATTCACGAAACCTAGGAATCGCTGCAGTTCCCTGCGGGAGGTGGGGCGCGGTCACTCCTTGACTGTGCGGACCTTCTGCCGGTCCATGCGGATACTACCTGCCGTGATCACGAAGCCCAGGAAGGAAGTAGTGCGCTGATGGAAGGCACACTTCTCCGCTTTCACGTACAGGTGGTTTTTGAGCAGGCGCTGCAGGACGCGGCGGACGTGCTGTACATGCTCAGGCAGGGAGCGAGAGAAGATCAGGATGTCGTCGAGGTACACGAACACGAACTGGTTGAGCATGTCTCGGAGGACGTCGTTCACCAGGGACTGGAATACGGCCGGGGAATTCGTCAGACCGAACGGCATGACCAGATATTCATAGTGCCCCGAGGGGGTGTTGAACGCCGTCTTCCACTCGTCCCCCTCGCGGATCCTGACCAGGTGGTAGGCATTACGGAGATCGAGTCGCGTGAAGACGGTAGCGCCCTGTAGCGACTCAAAGGCGGACGACAGAAGAGGCAGGGGGTAGCGGTTCTTGATGGTGATGGCGTTGAGGCCCCGGTAATCAATGCAGGGATGGAGGGCGCCGTCCTTCTTCCCTACGAAGAAGAATCCGGCCCCCGCAGGAGAGGAGGAGGGGCAAATGAGACCGGCCGCGAAAGACTCCTGGATGTATTTATTCATGGACTCGGTCTCCGGTGGCGATAAAGAAAACAGTCACCCCCGAGGGGGGGACGAGCCGGGCAGCAGGTCGATGGCGCAATCATACGGGCGGTGAGGAGGCAACGATGTGGCGCGGGACTTGCTGAACACCAGTTTCAGGTCCATGTATTCGGGCGGCAGTGCCGACAGGTCCGGGAAGTCCTCGGGAGCGGAAGCGATCGGTGACACAGGGGTAACGGCATCCCGAAGGCAGTGGGAGTGGCAAAAGGGGCTCCAGCCCAGGATTCGGTTGCCCTCCCAGTCGATGTGGGGGTTGTGGCGAGCTAACCAGGGGTGACCCAAGACCACGGCGGCCTGCGGGGAACGGATGACGTTGAGGACGATCTCCTCGCGGTGGTTGCCCGAAACGAGGAAGTTCACCGGGGGAGTGGCGTGGGTCACGCGAACCAGGGGGGCCCCGGTGATCGCGTGGGCTTCGAACGGCGAGTGCAGGGGGACGCGGGGCAGGCGCAGCCGGGCTGCCAGGTCGGCGTCGATAAAGCTGCCATCTGCCCCGGAGTCAATCAGGACGGAGACGGCGTGGCTCTGACCTCCGACGAGCAGGGTGGCAGAGAACAGGGGACGGGTCTGGGGAAAGTGACGCAGTGGGGTTACACTCACCTGTAATCCCCCCGCTGCGGGTGACCGCTGGCCCTTGGCCGGGCAGTTCGCCACAAAGTGGCCAGACTGCCCGCAGTATAGGCAGGACTGGGTGCTGAGTCTCCATTGGCGCTCCGCGGGAGACAGGCGGGTGCGGTCGACCTGCATCGGCTCGGAGGTTCCCGGGGATGGTGGTGCAGGGCTCCTGGCCGCCATCGGGAGGGGTTTCTCACGGACGGGACCGGGCAGGCTGCTGGACACTCTCTCCCTGCGTCTTTGCGAAAGGCGCTGGTCCACGCGGATAGCCAGGTCCACCAAGGCCTCGAAGCTGGCAGGCAGCTCCCGAGTGGCCAGCTCGTCCTTGATGGGCTCCGCGAGACCGTGGAGGAAGGTGTCGAACTGGGACTCCGCGTTCCATCCGCTGGTGGCGGCCAGGGTGCGGAAGTCAATCGCGTAATCCGACACCGACCGACGCCCCTGGCGAGCCTGTAGCATCTCTCTCGCTGCCTCGCGGCCCTGCCTGGAACGGTCAAACACCCTTCTCATCTCGTCGGCGAATCCGGCATACGAGTGGCAGAAGGGAGCGCCGGCGTCCCAGACCACAGTACCCCACTCCCTCGCGCGGCCTGTCAGCAAGGTGATGATGTAGGTGATCCTCGCCCGGTCTGTGGGGAACGTGGAGGGTTGCAGCTCGAATATCAGGGAACACTGCGAAAGAAACGAGCGGCAGGTTCCTGGGTCCCCCGCGTATGACTCGGGGGGTGGCAGCCGAGGCTCCCGGCTGGGAGGGGCTGGCGGAGCCGGTGGGTAGGCAGCCGCTGGCGGAACCGGTGGGTAGGCAGCTGCTGGCGGAAAAGGTCGGCTCTCCTGGTCGAGCTGCAATTGTTGCAGCCGCGCCGAGACCTCGGCGAGGCTGGTGGCGAAACCCTCCAGGGACCGGCCGATGGAATCCAGCTGGTTCTGGTGTCCCTCCAGCAGCGCTCCCTGGAGCTCCAGGGCCGTCCTCAGCTGCGGTAGGTCCGCTGGGTCCATGCTGGCTTGTTCGTTCTGTCAGGAACGGGGATCGGGACACAAACGCGGACCACCGGGTAAACGGAACCAAGCGTTTAATAATAATCGTCGGGCAGTTCGTCGTACAGGGGCAGGCAGGGTTCAAAAACACGGGGAAGCAGTCCGGGGGCAGATCCAGGATCGGGAGTCGGGGCAGGCAGAGTCGGTAACCAGGCGGGCAAGAAGAGTCAGACGGGACCAAGACGGCAGGCGAAGGACGAAGTCGGAAGACAGGCAGGATTCGAAGAACAGCAATCAGATCTCAGGTTAACTAGAGCGGGGACGAGACAGGAGAAACTCACTGAAACGAACAAGCAAACAGACAGGGACACGCAGGGGAGATATAGGGCAGGGATAACGAGGCGATGGGGTGCAGGTGAGCAGACAGGCAGCGGGGCGGGGCTGAAACACAGGGGAAACAAACGAAAACACCGCGACTAAGGGGGCGGAGCCCTGACAAAGATTGGCTGAAAAGGTGGTGTTCTTTAATATTATATTTGGCAGTATTTGGCACCTGAACCTCTTTCAGATTAAACCAAACATGACTGTCTCCACCGTTTAGCCAAGGATTCCACATCTGAGGGGCAGATTAATGCTTACCAAAACACAAAGCAGGCGTACCATGCCTTACTTCCGCTTTTATCTGGCAAAATCAAATGTAAATCCAAACTGGCAATCATTAGTTTGGGATTTTAAAGTATCTGATTGGGTTCTGCAATTCTTAAAGCAATGGCTGCTTATCTTAATTCAATTCAATTAAATTTTATTTGTATAGCACTTTTTACAATACAAGTTGTCACAAAGCAGCTTTACATTGTTCCCAGGCCTGAGACCCCCCTGAGAGCAAGCCTAAGGCAATAGTGGAAAGGAAAAACTCCCAATTAACAGGAAGAAACCTTGAGCAGAACACATCTCAGAGGGGGAGCCCATCTGCTTCTGGCCGGCACTGGGCAGACAGAATTAGAGAGAAACTTAAAGTTGTACAATGTACTTTAAGACATTTGAGTATGATAGACAGCAGTAATTAACAACATAGTAATTATAAAATCTATCCTATAATGTCTGGTTCTTGGCACGCAGTTGGCTTGATGGGCAGCGCAGCGAGGTAGCAGGACTGGAAATCGGGATGTAATGCTTGGGCTACAGCTCCAGGCAGGAGCCCGGAGCAGGGATAGGAATATCTTAAGTAGGATAGGATATCTTAGTAGGTAGGTGACCTGAGGTCACTGATTTAGGGGTATTTATGGTGGTAGGCCATCCACCCTCTTGCCTGTTATGTGTGTGTATTTGTTGACTTATCTTATATGCCCTTGGTCTGGTCCTGAGTAATGAAGGGAACCATAAAAAACCTAGACCAGGGCAAAGAACCATAAAATGCCTGGTACTCTCCTGACACACTACTGTTGGATGGTATTTGTTGTTGTCACCTTCTAAATTATTGTGTGAACACACTCTGAGTGACACTGAGTGACACTGGAGTCAAATTCCTTGTATGTGTAAAAGCATACAGTATTTGGCCAATAAAGTATGAGTTTGATTCTGAATTGTATAGAAATATGTATTCTTTGAAAAGCCAAATATGTAGAAGTATCTCAGACTCTCATGCATCTTTACCTGATGAAACAGAATTGCCAGAAGATGATAGGTGAATGTGCACAAGAAATTAAATTGTGCCACATTATCACTACACCTCCCCCCCCCTCATTTATTCTCTAGAAAATTAATTACATTGAATATTTATTCTAATTTTCTGTGGCTCTTTGGAGAGAAAAAATTCTACCCCTCAGCCAACCAATTAATTAGTGAGCCATCATGGAAATTCCTCCATTAAATTTTTTTCTACATTGATATACATTTTGTCAGTAATATTAAGTCTAAAGGTGTACCAATACAATTTTCTGTCAATGTATAATTTCTCTGTGATTGTGTGTGTGCTCATTTCCATCATCATCATGTTCCATCATGTTTTCCAAGTATTTTAGATTCTATTCCTTTTTGTTCTGCAGAGGACAGATAGGGTGTAATATCAGGGCAGGGATGCCAGGCAGAGCTACTGGGGGAGGAGAGAGAATGAAAAATTTATTTGTTGTTGCTTTTGTTCATATGAAATACAATATTAATATCTAAGTAAAAGGTTACACCGTTGTGGCAGTATTTATTTCTTGAATTTATTCATTCCCTATCAATAGCTAGTAATGGCTTCAGAGTACCTGTAATGTCAAAAGCAGCTGAATAATATTTATGAACCACAAATAATTTATGTAATTAAAATGATTAAGTGATTAAGATTATATAGTCAAAGTGATTATGTGGTTAAAGTGATTTCTCAAAAAATCCTCAACATCGGATCCATAAATAGGCTTTCTTGGACTTTTTGTTGGAAGACACACAATAATGGTAAGGATAAAATACCTGGCAAGATATGAAATCGCTTTCATATTGCAGTACCATAGTTATTGTCAAGAGTGACAGCAAAGGCCATACCACCTGGCCTGTTATCCCAGAGTTAATCTAGCCCAGCCGTGCACTGAAAGTGTTACACAATCTCTGTGCCCTTTTCATTCTGTGCATGTGCAAATGCTTCTGTTAGCCGAGATTGACAGTATCATTATCTCATCAACATGTTGGAGGATGCGTTATCTTCAAGGCCTAAAACCCAATGTGATTGGCTGTGGTAGACACCCAGGAGAAGTCATTATGGGTTAGCTTTAATTACGCAAAAGAAGACAGCTGATAAGTGTGCAAGAGGGATGTCATCTTTGTATGTTTGCTCCGGCAAAAAAAAAAAGCAACGCTGGCAGAGTGGTGTACTGTTTGCTCAAGTGCTCGAGTGCATGATCATGCCTTGCCTAGTTCTCTGTCCCTCTTTAAAAAACAACCAGTAACATATAGCTTATTAGCTTTCCAGTGTTACTGTAAGTGCAATGCAGGACACAAGGCAGAAGTGACTTGCACACCATTATTTCACAAATATGTTAGGATTGGATCACAGACACATCATGCACACAAGCTTTTTTTGTTTTGTTCTGTTTTTTTGATTTGTCACACACTTCTGATGTCACCACACAGCCAGAGGCAGCCTCCCTTTTCAGGTAAGCATAAACAGGTGAACCTGAAGAGAGGGAAAACTGTGGTAGAAAATAGAACTGTATGGAGATCATTGGTGACAAATGCAGCTTTGGTTTGGAGCATGGAAATTGCTTCTTTATGTCATGAGACTAGTAGACAGCATTTTTGGGGGGCCTGATCTAGGTAGTTCTAGCCTGGGTTTAGTGTAGGATTTTGTTTTCCTATTTTTCCCTCAACAGACACCACACAGTAAGTTGGACTTCTGTGCCATCATTTTAAATAAAAATTAATGTAAAATGACCCACCACTGTGGCTCTGATGGCTACAGGAGCCTAAAAGACAGAGCTGGTCCAAGAAAAAATCCTGTGAATTGGTGAGTTCACCTGTGAATTTCAGTTTGACAGGTCTGTCTCGTACCACTTTTGGGTTTGTTTGGTTGTTTTCTTATAAGCATACACAACACAGAATTTGGTTAAGTTAGCTATTGTGTTTTTACAGCCATTTCAATCATTTTTTTCAAGCCAGGGATATCTAGCTTGTAACAGATATAACAGCATGTAGCGAAGAGCGAGAGCAGTCGCCCCACCCGGCCTTGAACCCGGGTCTACGGGGTACCAAACATGCAACTTTGACCACGACGCCAAAGAGCCAGGCTCGTTGGTATAGCAGTCAAAGCGCATACTCAACTGTAGTGACGGCACTCCGTCACACTGCCCTCCCCTTCGGGAAGCACGCCCATGCGCTTCACACACCACGGCATCCCTCACGTATTCTCTTGCCATACTTCTCCCATCCCAGGGTGCCCACCTCACCAGTGCTTCACCCATCTCTGGGGTCCCTCACACACCGGGGTCAACTGAACCTGGGGGTCCTTCATAAAGCTCACACACCGGGCATGCCTCCGATGGCCTCATGGCAAGCCATTCCACTTCTAACACCATTTGTAGCGAAGGGCGAGAGCAGTCGCCCCACCCGGCCTTGAACCCGGGTCTACGGGGTACCAAACATGCGACTTTGACCGCGACACCAAAGAGCCAGGCTCGTTGGTATAGCAGTCAGAGCGCATACTCAACCGTAGTGACGGCACTCCGTCACACAGCTTAACCTCTTGTAAGTATGTAAAATATTACATTGATACATCATCGCCTTACACTTTTCTCCATCAATAGTCTGAAAGCAGACTAAAAGGCTGCACAGGGTTTAAGCCATGTGACCGACACCTGAACACCAGGCTGAACATATGGCCGCCTCTGAAATTCCCCTCTAAAAGGCTACAGCAGGCCCTGAAATAGCCTCTTAGAGGGACGTCTTGCAGTCTGTTATTAAATTTAATTCAGTTAAAGGCTATTTGCCATTTTTTTACTCACGTAGGTCTTGGACTGGGATACTTTTTGGCTGTCAGTAACACATCACAATTTCTGCCATGTTTATAAGGAGCAGAGAACACCTTCCTGCTGTCCCTGATGAGTTTTGTCTTGCTCAGCAACTATGTAACATAATACTGATAAGACATTGTCAAGTCAAGGGATACCCATCTTGTTTGTCTTCATGTATCTCTTTATTATATCGTTATGTGAATAGAAAGACACCAATGCCGTGCTCAAGAGAAGAATATATGATTCATTATTTTGCTGTTCACACTGCATTCTCTGGTGAGTTAAACCATCAGAAGTACCACAGATAAGTGAAGTGCAGTAAGTGAAAAGGGTCAGATTGTTGTGCTGGATATAATTATGACCACAATAAAAAATTAATTTTATTTCTTGGATATCTCTTTTTTCCTCATTTTTTCAGTTTGAGGAAGAATAGGAATTGAGATAAATGCTTCTTACATGTTCTAGAGGTTGTGTGATTTATAACTAATCAATCACTTGCATCATGGCCTGAAATTAGCTTCATCAGCAGGTTAGTATTAGCTACATTCTCACACCAGAGCAGAGAAAATGTCAAATGAATTCCTTTTTGATTCAAGGTTTGAGATTTTACTTACCCATGGGAAGGTGCCTCCTTTAAACAGTTCTCAGTATGTACCTGTAGCTTGATATGTATATGAATTGTGAACCTAACATGTTATGACTTAACTAACTAGCAAAGGTTAGGCTGTTTGAGCTGCATCACGCAGCTAGCACACAGTTTGTTGTTTTCATGAAGTAGCATTTAATAACATTTAAGCACTGCGCTAGCTATTATTAGGAATGGCTTTTAAGGATGGGAAAGCTATATGCCTCTTGTTCAGCAAATTGAAGCCAATAGTGAACCAGCAGTGTGGATTTGATTATTCAGCATTCTTTATCAGCAAAATCAATCCACTGTAGTTTTACAAACTTAGTAGCAGGTGATGTTATTCAAGTGGCTGCAAAGGTGTGCATTGAGGGTAAGAAAAAAGGGCTGTGTTTGAGGGAAAAGGACAGCATGTTCACATATTGATGTGAAATATTATTCATCATTGAGGCTGTAGCATTTGAAGCGGTGTCTAACACTGAGATAATGCTTTCAATAGTGGGAGTCTGGCTAGTTGATGACTCTCAATGGATTCCTAATTGCATTTTGAATACAAAAGCACATTAGGAGCAGCTTTTAATGAATGAGTGAAAGGGGTGTACAATTCATTATGTGAATTTACAGTAGAACATAAGATTATGTGAGGTCTTTGGATCTACCAGGTGAAAGTTAATTTGCTGACTCAGAGTTACAGACTGACTAAAGTATTACATGTACATTACGGACAGTAATGGCTGTGTGTGGGATTTGCAACTGCGAACTGCTTCTCAGAAATAGAAACACACAGTTCTTCAAATACAAATGTGTAACCAATTTTTCCACCAATAATTTACTAAAGCTACATATAAATTGAATTATGGACATTAAATTGCAAACAGACAGAGACACACATTTACCCCCGGCAGACAGACAGGCAATAATATTTATAAACTATGAAATTTGTATGCTTAATGCACAATGCAGAAGAAACTGAATGCCTCAGAATATCTAAGGTTTAATGCTGCCTGGCAATGTGCCGGTTATCTAGTATGTATATCACTGAATAATTGTATTACTCATGTAAGATGTGAAAACCTGAGCTGTGGGGTGTGTTTGCTCTCTTGATGGGTTCATCCTCTCGGATCTATCTGCCCAGTGCTGGCCAGAAGCAGATGGCCCCCGCCTCTGAGCCCGGTTCTGCTCAAGGTTTCTTCCTGATAGGGAGTTTTTCCTTGCCACTGTTGCCTTAGGCTTGCTCTCAGGGGGTCTCAGGCCTGGGAACAATGTAAAGCTGCTTTGTGACAACTTGTGTTGTAAAAAGCGCTATACAAATAAAAATGAATTGAAATGAATTGAATCCTGCCCAGCCTGATATTACGCGTTTTAACCAAGCCTCATTTTGAGGTTTTATTTTGTCAGATTATGCAGAGAACTGATACTAAAACCAAATATTTTACGTATAAATGGAGTAAATGAAGCTTCTACAAATTTACTTGGGATAATGTATGAACCATACAGTGAGACAAAAACAGCAATGACCTGATGTAAGGTATGGCCTTAAGGTTACTGCCATCAACTAAATTAAAGGCTGCCATAAGCTGTGTAAAACAATTGATCTTCAGGTGCTTGTCATGTATACAGTACATCTGTTAGCCTACTTAAGATGTGACACAGCAGTGTTTCGTCAGGCTGTCTGTATTTTTGCCTGCACCCCATGCAGGGCTCCAGACTAACTTTTCCACTGGTAGCACTGGTGCAACCAACTCTCTCAGTTGGTCGCACCAGCACATGATTTGGTCACACCCTTTTTTTAGTGCAGCATGGTATTAATAAATGACCTTGCGTGCTGATGAATAGTTGTCTTAATTTGCATACCCAAGTTTTGCATTGATGTAAAGATTGACAGTGACTCGAGACTTGATATTTGCAAAATATTTTAATCTGAACATTAAGTTTCCCTCGTACCGCAACCACAGGTACTGCGTTAGCCACTTTTTCTTCTTCACTGGCTCAGTCGGTCTCTCCCTGCCTGCACCTGCACTCTCATCATCAGTTGTGTCTGAGTCGTGACCTCTCGCTGGCTCTCCCTCTCCACCAGTCTCCTCTTCTCTCTCCTCATTTTTTTTTTTTGACCCCTTCGCATGTACGGTCACACCGGTGTGATTAGCCGTTTAGCGCGTATGCTAAAACTGGTGTGATTAGAACATGAGACTGGAAAAATTCTAGCTAATTCTAGCTTTGAGGAAACAGCGATTTAAAATTAAAATTTATAGCAAATGCGGCGGTGGAAACCATGAGAAGCTTAATAACGCTAATAAAAACATAACGAACCATGTAACGTAATGCGCGCTACACAGCATAAAATAAGTTACGTGCAAAAGGATTAAAATAATCAGCTATAGACAGCTTCATCTTTGGAACATGGTAACAGCTAAATGGATTGTTTTGTACGTTTCATCATCAGCACGAGTGTACAGGCAGGGAGAGACCGACTAAGCCAGTGAAGAAAAAGTACTACTTTAAACCACAATGGCTAACGCAGTACCCGTGCGGGAAGGGCACTAAAATAGCCTAATGATCATCATGCACTCGCACGAATGCGACCACGTGAAATTTTATTTGCAAGTTGCACTGGTGCACCTAGTTATAAAATTAAGTCGCACTGTCTCCAAAAATGGTCACAAAATGTGACTAAATGGTCGCAGTCTGGAGCCCTGACCCCATGCACAGCACACCTGATCTGATCATTGTGCTGCTTTATTTTATGCATGATCGTGTTACACGCTGTGCCCTTGTGCTTCGGAAGTGTAATATACATTGCTAACCAAGTAAGGGTTTCACAGTGTAGCATCACTCAGGGAGCTAGTCTCAGTTGGTTGCTAACTTCCTGCTCACTGAAAACGTATTGAATCCACATATACATCAGATCTGGCCCTTAGAGTCATAGTGACACAAATTAAGTTTCCAGGATTGTTGACAGTTGTTTGACAGTTTTTACAGCATGCTTAAGGAAGCAGATTGTAATGTGACGATTATGTGGATTTAATCCCAAAAGGCACAGCTGTTGTAGCCTTGGACACGTTAGTTAACCCCTTTATGTGCTTCAGGGAACATTCAGGTACGCAAACGAATACTTTGCAAAATACAAGCTACTCAGGGTGCCCTAGATTGAGCATATTATGCTGAAAAAGAACTTAAAGCCATTCATACACCAGTTAGTTCACACTGTAGCCTTTAATTCTACCTTTAAATAAGCTTCCCAATGGCTCCACATTAAAGTGAGATTGTTTCAGCCACAGTAAATGAGCTTGACAATGCCAGGACTCCTGTTGAATCAGTGGGCAATGCAGTACAGCCCTATGTTGGCTTCCGGGCTGATCTGAGATCACTTCTAAATGAAATCCTTTTATGAATATTGGATTTCAACAGCCCGCTCAAATTTCTCCAACAGCCCTTTCCACACTCTGCTAATGGAGCTTGCCGGCTGCATTTAGATGGTGAATTAAAACCTGCTTCCTGTTCTGCTCCCCCTAGCATACATGCTAATGCCAATGCAGCTACCTATTTGGAGGACAGGCCCCATTTCATGTGTAAAGCAGGTCTGTTGAAAAATAATAAGGTAATGCTCAAATGAGATGGACTAAACTGCTGCATTTTATCAGCCAGTTCAGCGCACCTTAAGTCATACCACAGCATATAACCTGCTTTTGTAATAAAACTTCATTTGCACCTGATAATGTCTCAGACTGACAGAATCCATTCATATCCTTAAAAACCTTAAACTGCAACACCCCCTAGACAACACATCAACACAAGACAATGAGGGGTGGGGCTAAACACTAGGCTTGTAGCCATGCTCAAACGAAAGAGCCATGAGCTGTTGGTTCAATCCCATGCAATTTAGTAGTAGATTAATTCCACACAGGACTGTATTGATTCATATCTCTTGTTTAGTGTCATCCTCCGTGTCAGAAGCCTATGTGCTTTGATTGTGGCATTGATTTGCACAGACGGAGGAAATGATCGGGTCACTGGCATTATGTGACTCTCTATAAATGAGTACCAGCTTCATTACACACAGCATCACTGCAAACAAGGGCTGTATGCTCCTTGGCAGATTGTCAGGTATAATTAAGTTTGTTTCTATGCAGCATTCTCTTTCCAAATCATTTGAAATGATTAGATGTCAGACAGAATAAGATTAGAATATTCTTTGGTTTGAACACCCAGCTTTTTTTTTTACCTTAGCTGTAAAATGCTATTACAGAACCGAATGCAGAAGTAGAAATATATTGGTTTTTAAATCCCCTTGATATTTCCAACCACATACCAAAGTGCACGGAGTTTCATGGTCTGTAAGACGTCGTTAGACATAAATATACTTGCCTTTTATATACAAATCAATGGGCTGTATGTGAGATGTATTATGGGTAAGGAATATTTAAATTTATTGTTGACCTTCTATCCTAAAGGGCCAGATTTATCTAAACTGCACAGTGCACACTTGGCGTTAATTGTATTTCTGTACGTGGCCATTTTTGAAAATAACCTCAATAACTGTGTTAACAAAACAAAAAAAGTTATTTCAGTGAATGTAGAATGATCAGTGTATCATGGTAATGTTATAAATGGGAAAGTAGAGTGATCAGTGAATAGTAATGTTATAAATGGGAAGCTAAATGTAGTAATATTTACTTTTATTAATGATTTTTTTTATCAATAATTTTCCTTTTTTATAGAATCGGTAACTGAGCATTAAGTTCTTTTTTTTATTGTTCTTCAACAACATTTATTAACAGAAAAATATACATCATTGGCGCAGTAATACAGTTTCATAACAAAAAAAAAAAAAAAACCATACATGTACAAGAAGACACAGACATACATAAACAAAAAAACAAGAACACATCCCAGACCAGATCCCTGTTTACACTGTGGAGAAACCTGGCTTTCAACAACTTATTCACCAGCTGAATCCAAGGTATGATCTTCCTTCACGGAATCATTTTATGTAAACCGAAATCCCTGAGCTATACAACACAACAAAACAAATAATCATGAAGCAGCTTGAGGGCAAACCTTACTTCTCATGCACCACTGACCTTTGGACCAGTAGAGCCACAGCATCATTCATGGCAGTAACCCTGCAATTTATAACTGAGTCCTGGGACATGCAGAGCTGGTGTCTGGGCTGTGTTGGGCTCCACTCAGAGCATACAAGTGACGGCATGAGGGAGGCTTTGGAGGAGATTATACAGGACACATGGAAGCTGGACATAAACAATATGGCAGGCATCACCACAGACAATGCTTCAAATAATAGGAAAGCATTTGAGCAGGATTTCACATGGGTCCCCTGCTTTGGTCACAACCTGCATTTGGCCATTAACAAAGGCCTAGATATAGACTGTGTCTCTGCAGCATTGTCTAGACTGAGAAAGACAGTGACAGCTTTCAGCAGGTCACCAAAGATGATTCGACAACTAAAGAAAAAACAAAAAGAAATACAGTTGGCAGAACACAGACTAATTCATGATGAGCCAACACGCTGGGACTCGGCTTTTGAAATGGTTGAGAGGTTCCTTGAACAACAATAAGCTGTCTGTGCTGTTTTAGCAGATGACAGAAAGAAGTGGCACCTCATGCCAAAAGATTCTGACATTACAGTTCTTGAGACTTTAAAAGATGTACTGAGCCCAATAAGCTCATTCACTGATGCTCTTAGTGGAGAAAAACATACGACTCTTTCCTCTGTCATACCACTAACCTGGAAGATCTGGAAGACAGTGACACCAACCTAAAGTGACAGATGAAAGAATTAATTGCAAAAGATCTTCAAGACAGATATAAGGATGGACACCTGCAGCTGATATTGAATACAGCAACTTTTCTTGACCCCCATTTCAAGGACAGTTTTACAACACTGTGGCAAGCGTCCCAAGTCTATAAACATCTCCATGTGCAAACCAGCCAGCAATAAATAACAAGAACAGATCTGAAGGGACTGCTGTCAAGCATCCAGGGGGAGAGAAAGAAACACCATGATGTACCAGCAACGGCTACAGGCGAGGATCCAGAGCACAAGATCAAGAATGAGTTGACATTGTATGAAACCATGCCTGAGCTGAGTGCTGAACAGGACCCTCTAATATGGTGGAAAACAAATGAGAACACCTTACCTCACCTTGCCTTTTTTGCCAAGAAATACCTGTGTATAGCTGCCTCCAGCTGTGCCTCAGAGTGTGTGTTTAGCACATCAGGGCTCATATGCTACCCTAGAAGGGCAAGACTTACAGAGGAGCGCATTGACATGCTTGTGTTTGTTGAAAAAAATCTGCAAATTGCAAAGCAAATTCAGGCCAATGAGACTACCTAAATGGTCACACCTGCATTGTGTAGAGTGTAGACTGGAGCACACTGTATTCTGAACATTTGTATGTTTAACATTCTTTGCACTTTTAAATTGTATTCTGAACCTTTGTGTGTTTAATAGTGTTGCACTTTTAAATTGTATTCTGAACCTTTGTGTGTTTTAATATTCTTTGCATTTTTCAGCATCAGGCTTTTTGAAGCTAACTACTTGAAACTGTTTCACAAAGATGTTGATGTTTAATAGTTTGTTTACTGTTAACTAAATTAATTTTACAGTTTTTATATATACTACCTCAAACAACCTTCATTTTGCACAACATAACAAAACCTTAAAATATTTTAATGTATATAATGTTCTTGTATTTGTGTTACACTACAAAAGAGAAAATTTGAGAAAAGAGAAAAATTTGAACAGTGTTATCATTGACGTTATTGTTTATATTGTTCTGTTCTTTATTAAAAAAAACAATTGGGAAATTTTTTCCCCGCGGTATCGTAAATGGTATCGAGTATCAAGTATTTTCCTGAGTATCAGTATCGAGTTTGAAATTATAGTATCGTGACAACACTAGTACTAGCGTTTCCTCCGCATAACCACAAAAACAGCATTTGTTATCTACGTCTGTATATTTGGATAACATAACCTTCACAGGATATATCTTGTGGAGAATCTTAACATGAACCTCCTTGGCTTTATTTGAAATGGAGTATTTACTGGGCAAAAGCCAGGTTTTCTGCCAGTCAACATCTTGGATATAAGACCTCCAACAGAATTTCCCCCTAGGTGTAATTCTTCCCCTAACTTGAAGTATCTGGCGAATATGTTTATTATCACATTTTTTGTCTACTATGTCAATACCATCCAGATGTAATTTAGATTGTACTATATTGTCCAACCCATAAGAAAGGTGATTTTTAATAAATTGGATTAATCCTAGAGCTTTCATTAAAAAGTTAAATTCTTTGAAAGGGACTGGGAGGCCATAACGTGTCAAAAACTGCTCATACGTCAGCATATTGCCGGATTTATCAAATAAAGAAAGAATGTTATACATGTCATTGTCAAACCATCTGGACTGATGGATTGACTGTAATTTCTGCATTGTTCCATATAAGCATTTTTTTGAGGAGAGAAACTGTGGACCTTTTCAAGCTTATGCGGTTTGTTTTTCCAAATAAAATCCAAAAATATTTTATTAATGTCCTTTACTGTTTTGTCATTAATAAATAATGAGAGGGAGGGGTATACAAAATGAGATAGCCCATCCGCTTTGGATAAGAGGACTCGACCAAGCATGCTTAAGTCTCTTTGAAGCCAAGAATTAAGAATATTTTTGGATTCAGTAATCTTTCCAACAAAATTCAATTGCTGTCTAGCCACTAAATCTTTAGTTATGTGAACACCCAGATACTTAACTGTGTTTTTGACTGGGATATTGTTAAAAGAAGTATCATCACCTTTATGGAGTGATAATATCTCACATTTGGAGATGTTCAACTTCAGACGGAAGCGTTGGAAAATTGCTCCACTAAATTCAAAGCATGAGACGACTGGTTTTTGTCTTACAAAAATAGTGTAGTATCACCTGCTAGTTGCACAATTTTAATTTCTCTCCCAAAAATAGATATGCCCCTTAATTCTAGATCTTGCACAACACTTAAGGAAAGCAGTTCTGTGACCAATAAAAACAAAAAGGGAAATTGGACAGCCCTGCCTAACACCACGCTTTATCTCAAATCTTTGCGATGTATTATGGTTGATTATAACAGAACTATTTATGCCTTTGTACAGCATTTCAATTATACCAATTAAGGAGTCACCAAAACCAAATAGCTAAAGGGCTTGCAAGAGAAATGCATGTTCAATGGTGTCAAAGGCCTTACAGAAATCGAGGAAGACGATTAGGGCCTGAGATCACAGCACTGAATCAGCATAATCTAAAAGATCAAGTACCAACCTTATGTTATTTGTGATATGTCAATTTTTAATAAAACCAGATTGTGTCTCCGCAATGATACTATCAAGGCCAGTTTTTAGTTTGTTTGCATAAGCCAAAGCCAAAATCTTACAGTCAATGGTCAAAAGTGTGATAGGGCGCCAGTTGTCAATTAAGAGTGTGTCTTTGCCAGGTTTAGGGATAAGGGAAATAATTCCCTGTTTCATCATCGTAGTCATCTCTTTCTGACTTAGGCTGTGTTCACACGTTGCGTCTTTTTTTGATGAAAAACGCTGGCAAGAGAATTTTTTCAAGTAAAAAAAACGCCGGCAGCGTTTTTTTTTTTTCCCAAAAAGCAGTTGAGAGCGTCTTTTGTTGCCATAACAACAGTAGCATGTACAGTAGCATGTTGTTAGCGATCTAGATGGCTATACATTGTTGCAGAGCTAACGTTAGGTAACAGGCTAGTTTTGCTAACGACAAGCAGTAAACACAAACACTTTCCAGAAACTCTGTCAAATCTGTCCAATTTGACTCCAAACAGCATCTTTACGATGAATGTTATGATACGTCTAACTGTCATGTTGTGCAGTTCACTGTGCTCAGAAACTAGCACAATTAAGTCTCCACTGCTACCTTCTCCATCTCCGCCTGTGATTGGTCAGCTGTCAAAAAAGCGATTGACGTAGGGCGTTTTTTTTTTTCTTTCTTTCTTTTTTCACCTGGGAAAAAAACGCCCTAAGCTGCAGAAAAAAAATGCCCTGAGCTGCAGAAAAAGGAAAAAAAAAACGCTCAGGACGTTTTTGAAAACACGGTCTACTCCATAGGATTATGTAAAACAGATGCTGACAGCTTCAAAAAAGACGCTACGTGTGAACACAGCCTTACACATTCTTTATACATACAGAGCAATGGAACCTATTGGAAATATTCCCAAAAATGAACATAAAATTCTGCTGAAAGCCCGTCAATACCAGGAGCTTTGTCTTTCTTTATAGAGTGGAGAGCTTTCTTAATTTCATCAATTGTTATGCTAGAGTCACATATTGCTTTGTAATCATCAGTAATGACAGGGGTCAATTTTTCAATTTCATCAATGAAAGTTCTACAACTATTGGTGTTAAACTCAGAGGAGTAAAGATCTCCGTAAAACTTTGTGACAAATTTGGAAATTAAATCAGGGTTGCTACTATTAACACCATCAATACTAAGAGTAGTCAAAGCCTTTCTTTGACCATTTCGTTTCTCTAATGCAAAAAAATAACTTGAATTCCTTTCACCTGCCTCTAACCATTTTGCTCTTGACCTTATAAAGGCTCCTTTAGCCTTCTCCAAATAGTACTCATCGAGTTGTAAATTAATGTCTTTAATCTCCATCTTTTTTTTTCTGTGATATTCTCTTTTGTTGTTAACTCATCTATTGTCCTTATTAGTTTTGTCTGTAATTGATTCCTAACTGCCTTAATCACCTTACATCTCTTAATTGCAATATGTCTGGTCACTGTGAAATGGACTAAATCAAAAGGGTAATTAAATGCTCAGTCTTCTAAAACTTTGATGAGAAAAGGCATGTAGCATGTAGCATGTAATACCCAGCTATTTACACCTGAAATGTTAATAAAAGTTATCCATAGAATACAAAAAAGGCAAAAAAGTGACATAAACCAAAATATTAGCCTGCTGGGTGAGAAAATGTCCATTTTGAACAAAATAGTTACAAAGTAACAAAGGTGCATGAGGTTAGGTCTAAATCAAACTATTGGACTGAGCGCAATTCAAAGTGTGTTGAGAAAAAGAAAATATATGACTATTAATAGTGAAGAGATATGTGATATTCAACCCAAGCCAACCATAGCTGGATTAGACAAGGAAGAAAAATTACAGGCTGGGCAAGGTGTTATCAACTGAGAAGTGTGGCTAAAGACCCTTTGTTGACAGTATAACATTATTTGACGTCTGAGAAGTGGTATTTCTTCCCATCAAACGAACTGAAAGAAGCCTTCTTACCATCCTCCCTTGCCTTCTTGACCAAAGGCCAAAGTTTGCTCCTGATAGCCCTGTCCTCTGGAGACAAGGGCTCTGTAATGCGCAGATTATTTTCTAGCAAAAATGTACATTTCCTGGCAGCATGCCAGACCGCATCCCGGACGCGTTGTATTGCAAAAAGGATGATGACAGACCTGTCCTTCCCAGCTTCTTTGGGTCCAAGACGATGTGCGAGATCAACACCAGTATGTAGGCTGTCACGGATGCTAGGTGCCACACGCGCCAACACATCTATCACCGTCTCTCTCACATCCTCCCCTTCCCTTTCTTTCAAGCCGTGTAGTTTTAAAAGCGATTTCCAGCTGTCACGACGGCACTCCTCTATGGCTACTTTCAGAGTTTTATTTTCTTCCTTTAGCATATGGATTTCAGCTTGCATATGTTGCAGTTCCTTCTTGTGTTCGCTTACGTCAATCACAAGTTGCTGCACCGTGGAAGATAGATTCTCTTTGTTTGGATGTAGCGTCAGTGTTTTTTCGATTGCTGAAATCTTTTGGAAAGTCATGTGTTTGGCAGAAAGCTTGCGAGTGGCAGAGAGAATGTCCAAATTCCTATCATTGTTATTGTTTCTACTGCCCACAGCTCCCTCACGCTTTGTTTTTTTGTTTTTTTTTTTTTTGCACCGAGGTTTCTCAGGAGTGTCAGGAAGAACAGGAGCGATAACGGTGTTAGGATACTATCAATGTCGGACTTGAATCAAACCATATTTTCGCCTCTTTTTTCCCCAGAGTCCATCGGGGGGTGGATAGCACGAGAGCTAGCAATTGCATACTTTCCGTATCATGGGGCATCTCAACTTTCAGTTTTGTCTTCCTTGTTCTCTTCGATTTACCCATACACTCAACACTAAATAGCATTACTTAGATAATAAGTATATCATCCGTGTGTATAGTCGGAGTAGTAATGTTACTATGGTTGTATTACCACGTTACTTGAAACTTCTTCACAAGTTCACAAACACACGACCACCTACGCCGACGCCGTCTTGGCCTCCCTTGAGCATTAAGTTCACCTCAATGGGAATGCCTTAGGTGCGTTTTAACCGAACGCGACGTGAAATTTACGAGCGACGCGAATACATGAAAAGTCAATGGCAGGAGGCGAATGGGCGGAGTTAATCGCAGCGAAAATGCGAGCGACGCGAAATGAGCGTTCGCTTGAGTTAAAAAACGTTCAACTCGAGCTAAAATTTCGCCTGGCGAAAGCCAATCACCTTCAAACAGGGCTAGAAGCCACGCCTCCTTTCCAGAAATCTGAGGCTCATTGGTATTGTCCGTTAGCTGACGTTTCAAAACGTGGACCCATCGTTGTGTTCACCATTAGCTTTGAAACATTACTTCTTAAAAAAGAGAGTTAACAAGAAATGACAAACTGCTTGTGAGCGGTATTTATATATGCTAATTAACTAGGTAGCTAGCAACGCAGAATAACTTATCTGTCTTCTATTGTGTCTAGCAAACTTGCTGGCAGCGTTGGTATAGGCTAATCAAAAAATGGTTGCTGTGACGTGGCGTGAAATTCGCTTGTTCATTTTTCAGGCAAGCGATCAAACCCGCGCCAAGAAAGCAAGCGAAATTTCACGTCGCGTTCTGTTAACACGCACCAGTGCTCTTTTGCAGACAACCTATACACGCTGCTGCAGCTAGTGGCACTTTACACACCATGGATCCCATAATACACTGCGGGAGAGCCAGCAACAATGAAGGATTAGTGCATCACACTGATGTCAATTTAAGATGAATTAGTAGGTGGTGCTCATGTGTGATGAGACAGGAGACCCTGGAGACCTAAGCCAACGCAACCCTGGAGGGACAAACCCAATCATGGCCCGCTGCTGTGGGCTTCCAGTCATGCTTAACTATTTGTACAGCCTAGACCAAGGCTGATAAAGGGGTGGGCTGTAGAGCTCAACTTATATAAAGTATAAAAAGTTAAAAGCATGGCTGAACTCATGCAGCCCTAGGGGGCTCTAACATTGGTCGTGATGGCAGATGAAAGGGTTTTGTTCACCTTTACAATCTGGACAATGTTGTTTGTATTATTTACACAGCAGAAGGTCTTAATTCTGATCTTAAAAACACATCTTAAACTTGCTTTGTAAGTATAAGCTCACAATTCAAAACCATTCATTTAGTAATATGAGCTGTCACATTTATGTCTACACTTTCTACGTGTAGGATGAAACAATTATTTGTAATCACATTTGAGTCTGTCCAGATGACCAAATTGAAAGCACGCAGTAAAAGTTCAGCTGAGCCCCTGTGTCACTGCCATACCCATTTCAGCTGTGCTTTAGTGAGCGCCAGTTAATGGAAATGAAGACCGCGCTGATGAGCATGCTGAATTTAAATAAATACCTCTAGGCGTGATGAAATTTCCTTGTGCCGCTATTCACAGCATAATTGTGCAGCCTATGGTCATCTGTTTGGCTACAGCTGTTACGTGTACAAAACTAATAAAAGCTGATTATCTGCCAGATGTCCCTGTTTACAGGGAAAATGTTTCATGCTTGGTTCAGACGGCCCTGTTTCCAGAAGGAAAACTGTGTCTGACTCATGACTTTTTTTTACAAGGTAGACTTACAAATGCTTGATGCATCTGAAAGCATTCCCTGTTCCATTGTCATAGAACAACACAATGTGCTTGCAATAAGCAGTGCTATGCTGTTAAGATCAGTGATAATAAAGACCATTTTTCTGATAAATGAAAACAATGTAATGTTGTCCTTGAACTCACAAAAATAGGTCATCATCCTTGTGTGTCTTTATGCTAAAGCAAAAGTTTTATGGACCACGTGGGATTTTAGCTGGGAATTTTTTTCCAGACAAAAACCAAGACAGCAGAAGAGATTAAAGACATTATTGTGTTTTTGCTCAGTAGACACCCTCACAGTTCTTATCATTCAGCTTCCTGTTTGCTCCTGTTTGTCTGCCTACTGTCTGGGACTATAACACCATATTCACAAAGTAGCAGGCTTAAATTTAACATTACCTGGATTAGTTGTATACTTGTTCACAGAAATTGGGAAACCCAAACATATTTGTATAGATGTAAATTGATTGTGAATGGTTTGGAAGACAAACTGTACAAGTTTGGCAATGGCAATTAATGAACTCTGCATTTACCTAAATGTTGACTTCAGCCCTTCAAAGCAAAATCCAAAGTCTCTCATAGCAGGTGGGAGGAAAAAAGAAGCAATAGGCCAGCTGTCAAAGATGAACACCTCTGGATTGGCACTGAAAGGGTCACTATGGCATCCGCCTAAACTAACACAGACCTTCATCAGAAACACAGCCTGGTTCACCATTTTGAATGTGCCGCAGAGCACTGTTCTACAGTACGGAGATAAAAAAGAACCTATTCAGTCATCCTAACCTTTCATCCATAGCTTCCAAAAAACACAAAAACTGGGCCCAAAATCCGAAGACAGGTGTCAGACGGATTAGGCGGTGTAAGAAAAGGCCCCAAATCCCCAGATGGAGGTGGAGTGCGGAGGCGTGGAGCAGGTGCGCAGTGGTGCCGGTGGCTCCAAACTATTCAGAGCTCTGAGCTGCCTGGCAGCCGCAAGGCACTGTAATTAGAGGCCGGGGCCAAAGCCACAAGTGCCGGTTGCTGAGCGGTGGCTACCACAGCAACGGCGCGATGCTCAGTGCCCGGACGCTTTTGTTGGCCAGAAAGCCCCAGAGTCTCTTTTTTTTTTAGCCACAATGGGGATGTGCTTCTAATCCACAATCTGAGGCCATTGAAATAAATTAGCAATTACTGCCAGGAAGAGAGAGGGAGAGTAGGGAAGAGAGATAGGGAGAAAGAGGGCGAGACTGGGAGAGAGAGAGTGAGTGATAATGTGGGAGAGAGAGAAAGAGAAGGAGAAATGGAGTTAGCTCAACTTCACTTGACCTAGCTCAGGCCTCATCCCAAATGTTGACAGGCATCTATTTCACTTTCATGTTTTAAAATGCCTGCACAGCGAACCCATTTTCGTGGACACCTGCTTTAAAATGGTGGAGTGACAAACCATGATTCTCACGTGCACTCTTTAAAGTGACAGGGCTATGAATCCTGTTGTCTTTCCGGGTATGCGTGCTGCAGCCCCATTGGAAGCAGCTCAAACGCAATTACTGCGAGGCAGGTGCATAGCCCCCAGACCTGAAATCCAAGAGCGCAGGTTCACTGGGATGGAGGAGCAGCAACTCGAGTGGATCTTATTGAATTCTGTGAGAATAGGGTCAGCTTTACAGAGCATGAAACTAGTGTTGGTTTAAGAATTCATAAGGAAGAAGTAACTAATTAGGGTGAGAACACAGGATCGGGCCAAACAGTGGAGATGGCCTTAATACACTGCCATCCAAGTTGACCTCACTGAGCACAAATCAAATCCAGTTGAGAAGAAGCAGTGCGAAAGGAAGAGTATAGCACACATCAGTGGTTTTAGAGATGGTGCTGACTATGCGGAGGGAGGTGGAGGGGGTGTCATATTAGGCCATAAGGCCATTACATGCCATTCTCTAACTTCATGGTTCCCAACCTGGGGTCACCAAAGGTCACAGGGGGTGCGCGAGGCTTTGTCTGCTCTGAGGTTGTGAGGTTGTCAAAATTAGATTTGCACATGTCAGATGAAATCATAATAACACACTGGATAATCAAAAGTCTGTATATAAAACCATTTAACCCTTTCACGCATACAGTCACAACGGTGTGATTAGCCTTTTAGCGCGTATGCTAACACTGGTGTGATTCTTTTGGTAAGGATGTGTGTGTATAGGCCTACTCTGTTGGGTTGTTAAAAGAAAAAAATGTTAAACTTATGTTAAGCTTATGTTTAATGTTTAGCTACAAATTTTTTTCATACTTTTATTGCAATTAATTCGTAATTCAGTACAACTACAAAATGTCCAGTATATTTTCATGTCATTGCAATTATTATTTTTTGTGTGTGTATTTTATACACCTGGTGACACAAACAGAAGGAAAGAAAAAAAATCATCCATCCATATATACACATACATACATATACACACATGTATGCACACAAATATTTATATGTACATACATACACTCATACATGCATACAGATATACCTACATCCACATATATAAATTTAACTAAAAGGGGTGTTAATTATACTAACCAAAGATAACCGGGACAAACCAAAGAGAAAAGGAAAAAAAACTAAACTAAACGAATTGATGTTAATTTTTGCCAATAAAGATTTGGAATGAATCACTTTATTCTTTTGGGGTACCTGTGTGTGTGTGTGTGTGAGAGTGTGTGTGTGTGGGCTGGGGCGGGGGCTCAGCTTTTCATTTACATTTACATTTACATTTATTTATTTAGCAGACGCTTTTATCCAAAGCGACTTACAAAAGTGCATACAGCAAGTATAGCGACAGTACAGGGACAGGATGTGTACAGTTCCACAATGAGACAGTTCTCAGCTGAGAGCAGCGTCTGTTTGAGGACACAGTACTATTAGATTTGTACAATTACAGCCTATAGGGCAACTAATACGATACACTTTCAAACGGCGGACTTCGACAACTTCAAACAGCGCAATGAGCGTCAGGGTAAAGGCGGCAACAAGAGACAATTTAAAAGCACAATTTAAAAAGCACAGCAATTTATGACAGCACTGATGGGCGGGGGGGCAGCAATTGTGTGCTGGGTCAGTCCAGGTAGAGTCTGAAGAGGTGCGTCTTCAGGCCCCGTCTGAAGGACTGGGGTGAAGAAGCTGTCCGTAGTGAGACCGGGAGTTCGTTCCACCACTGGGGAGCGATGTAGGTGAAACGCCGATGTCTGGCAGAACGAGCACCTCCTGCCTTGACCATGCAGGGAGCAAGGTGTCCAGTTGCTGCTGAGTGCAGGGGTCGGGCTGGTGTGTAGGGCTGGATGAGTTCTTGGAGGTAGGCAGGGGCTGTCCTGTTGATTGCAGAGAAGGCGAGGGTCAGGGTCTTGAATCTGATCCTGGCAGCGACAGGAAGCCAGTGGAGGGATTTCAGCAGGGGAGTAACATGGGAGAATTTGGGGAGGTTGAAGATCAGTCGGGCAGCTGCATTCTGGATGAGCTGGAGAGGCTGGGTGGTGCATGCTGGGAGGCCTGCGAGGAGAGCGTTGCAGTAATCCAGTCGAGGGAGAACTGTGGCCTGGATAAGGAGCTGCGTCGCGTATGTTGTCAGGAACGGACGAATCCTCCTGATGTTGTGGAGGAGGAATCGGCAGGCCCGTGACGTGCGAGCTATGTACTCCTTGAAGTCCAGGTTACTGTCGAGGATGATGCCCAAGCTCTTTGCTGACTGAGAGGATGGTATTGTGGTGCCATCGACGGTGATGGAGAGGTACAAGTAGGGGGGGGCTCCAAGGATGTGGTTGGGAACCACTGGTCTAACTGACACAAGAAATGGGGCATCTACAAATGTCTTAACAGTCCTACAGATTCAAAAGCAATAACCACACAATGCTTTCAAGTCAGCCAGCAATGGATATCAAATTTGCACTGCCTATAAATAGCAATTTATATATACATTAAACTTGTCCAATGCGTTCTGCTCATCTAATGCGGGCAATACATTATTTAAACAATACCATTTCAGACAGTCAAAGCTTATTATTTTTTCATTCTGACCAGTTAATCATCTAGTGGCATTAGGAATATATGGAAATTATTTCTATATGATTAACTGTTTTTTTGTCCTCTTGTAACTAACGGTCCACCAGGGATGCACAGCCTGTTGGAAATCACCACTATACATCAGCTCTGAGTGCTGACAGATGAACACTCTGAGATATCATTAGAAATTCTGAAATTAAAATAGGATGGCTAAAGTATTAACCTGATTACTCCATTTCCTGGAGCTTTTCCCTCTGTCATTATGGGACCATTAGAAACACTCTTGAAGGTTTTCGTAACCTGATTTGTGAAGGACAAATAAAATAGATAGCCCTTGGCTACAATCTGATCATATTATTCAAGGGAAATACATTGTGTTTAAATGTTAATGTACTAAAATGGCCCCCTCTACTTTTTTAACCTGAAACTTTACCACATCGCAACTGTATGTCTTTAGCTAATAAGGGTGGCAGTATTTTAGAAAAACACCCATTTGCATTGGCCATCTGATGATGATATTGGCTTGTGCAGCTGTGCTTTGGAAGGTAGGGTTCCCTCATGGTCAGGGCTCCTATGTGCATGGTTACATGGTGGGGTGTGTACATGTTATAGGGATAAATGAGCAAAAATAACAGAAAGAACACATTTTTCACTTTTTTTCATACTCTTCATACAACACAGGAAAAAAATGTATTGGATAATGTATAACACAAAATTTTCAACAAAAAATGCAATCAATAATAGATCATATTATGTAATTATGTAAAACCGTGAAATGATATTTATTATAATATCATTTCACGGTTTTTTTTTAGGTTTGCTTTGTTTTGTTCTTATTTTGAAAGAGTTAATATATTTGGTACAGTTTCATGTATTAACCACTAGGGGACAACAATGTTAACAATAAACCCTGTGACGAGCACTGCCCGAGGACAGATACAGACAAAAGGCTTTACCGCCTCTGTTGCTGTGGTACATATCAGTGACAATTTGCATCTTGTATTAAATCATATACTGTGCAGATTTTCCTCCTTTCTCATTATTGGTTGATAACTGGAAATATTATTTCCTGTTGTCCGATCCACGACACTGATGACTACCGCAAGACTAATCTGTGATTAATCGTGCAAGTAAACATGTAATCTGTGAAATGATCCACGCTAATTAATCACACTGGAGGTGTCCATTGCAGCACGAGCTCCAGGCCACCAAAGCATCAGGTCCAAAAACAGATTGGGTTTAGCGGTCATGGGAGACCTGATCTGCCTTGCACATATAAACTACAGTCTCACAAAGATTTTCTCACCATACAAAGATTTTATCTGCAGACCTGTTGCTTTCATTTTTGCTTTAAGAATATGTTGTAATGAAGTTACAAACAACTTCATGGGGTTCATTCTATGAATTACAAATTGTAAACATGCATTTTTTTAAAATGTATTATTGATGTATTGTTGTTAGTCTTTATTCTGGCTTTGAGGACAGGGTATCATAGCGGTATCAGCTCTCCGTGCTCAGATCTGCTGCTTTAATGAACTTGTGCGCATTTTTAGAGAAGGGCGTTTCCAATAAGCTCCTTTTATTGTCACATTACAAAATTCTTGAGTTCTCACTGAATATGATGCTAACATTATGTTTCATGTTGATACTGTTCCTACATGCCAGTCAAGATGAAAGCTACTGCCAATTATTAAACCAAACTGTTAATACCCTAGTCACATCAAATGAACCTCTGCCATTTCGCTGACCTAAACTGAACCAGAGCACTACAGGACATTATTACTGTCCATTTTCCTTGTGATTAAACACTGAATTACTTTAATTCAGAGCTTGGTGCTACCTCAGAATAGAAAACAGTTAAAATTACTACGTGACTTATTTAAACCATAACTAAGTCAGCATTTTGAGACAAAGATAACCGGATAAAATCCTTTTTAATATGCTTATGTTCTCTGTCAGTTCTCCCCTTTTAGAAGAGCCAGTATGCTCCATGTGTTCTTGCCACCTGTTTCTCTCTCTTATCTCATCCAGCAAGTCAAAGGTGAGTGATTATGGGTTGGCCTTTTGCTACAAGCTGTATGCGGTTCACAACATGGAAAAGTGTTTTTTGATTTGTGACTTGAATTAGATTAATAATGCTTTCAAAAAATTGGAGTACACATCCTTTGACATTAATCAAAACATGAACAAACAGGGTGAAGGCCATCCCCTTTGTGCTCCGAATGAGCCGACAGACAGTGGAAGCAACTGACGGTGTAAGGAGGCCGCTTTCAGCGAGGAAGTTTCATTATCCAAGCCTGGCTCAGCACGCATGCGGAAGGAACTTCCTGAAGGTGACCTTTCCATGGCTGTAACCACGGAGACCATTATCCTTTTAGCAGGAGCACCCCTTCTGCTCAGAGAGACAAAGCACGAGGAACATCACAGAGCCAGCAGCTCGGTGGAGTCGACAAACCACAACCTGGCTGTCATACGGGGCAAACCGTCATCACCGGCCACCATCCATTCTGCCCGGACTAACAGTGGATCAAAACAGATATGCGCTGGACTCAAGAAAATGACATCACCACAGAGATACAGTATCACAGTTATATACCCACCAGACCATGCATTCTGCAAACCTCTGATACTTCATAATGTTAATGCACCACTTTTAACAATGTAACAGAGAAAGCTGTGTCCAACTGTCAAAATGTCATTTCTTTTTGTGGCTCCACAATGGCATTACTACACCAATATGTTTTCACAAAGTAATAGTATTGTATTACAATCTATATACTATGCAGTTTGGGTCCCTCATATATTTATATAATTTTTTGTGAGGCTGAATAGCAATGTGTCAGGGCTCCGCCCCCCTAGCTGTGGTGTTTTTGTTTTTTCCCTGTCCATGTGCTTTTTGTTTTCCTCGTGTTCCAGCCCCGCCCCACTCCCTGCCTGGCCCCCGCCCACCTGATTGCCCCATTACCTTCACCTGCCTGCCTGCCACCCTGCATCCCATCTCCTCATCAGCCCAGCCCTATTTCTACCCTGCTTGTTCCTGTCTTGTTTGCCAGTTCGTCTCAGTGTTTTTTGTACCTGTTTCGTTCCCGCAGTTTTTCTTGATTTCTGATTTCTCCGTGTTTGACTCTGCCTGCCCTTTGTCTTCGTTTTCTGCCTGCCGTCTTGTCCCGTTGCCTGATCAATTGCCTGCCCGGTTCCTGACCCTGCCTGCTCTGGTTCCCGACCCTGTTTTTGTCCACGGACTGCCTTCCGGTTTTCGACTCTGACTGCTTTTTGTTTCGCTACTTGCCTGTCGGTATTGATAAACCCGCCTGGAATCTGAAGCTCTCTTGGTCTGCGACTGAGTCCTTGCCTGAGCCGTTACACAATGTTGGAGTAACATTCTTGCTCCCATATAAAATAACAGTGCTAAAATGTTGATGTGAAGGATTAGCATGGATATGATTTTAAATGCTACTGCTGATTTTAAATATCATGTTTCAGTAGTGAACTTGTTTATCTTATCATGTTGATATGATTATTATGCCTTTTCAGGTATGAGCTGCTACAATGAAAAATTATACTCAATTTTATAGGATAGGATCTTGAAGATACAGGAATAACACTTAATTTAGGGTATTGATATTGTTCCCTTATCCTGCAACCTTGTATAACTGTAATGGGGAAAACAAATCATTACATTGAATTAGACAAATAAAAACCATAAAAATAAGTGAAGCTATTGAAAGAGTAGAGCAGAAAGAATGAGAGAATCTGTGATTTCACTTCTTTAACAATGAGAATGCTTTCATTTTGATTAAAAGCATTCAGTCTCACTTTCAATCAGATGCTTCAGAGGAATGCTATATCCACATTATTATTGTTTCCACAGTTACCTGCAGCCAATTACCACTGAGCGCTATTTTTGATTTCTATGCATATCCAATGAAAGAGATTCTGTCAAGGAACCAAAGTGCACACGATTCCTGAAAACTCATTGAATGCCATCAATAACAAAGGCCAGTGTTTTCCAGTCTTTATAACATCTTTGATGGGTTTGTGTGAAATGAGCTATGATTTTCGTGGAATGGTTTATAACATCCTTATTGGCTTCAGGCCATGATAAAAGGGCTACATGTTCTCGGATATCGCTGCCCAGGTTGGCTGTGATGCATTTTTAATAACAAATATTTAATTGGCTAACAAACAATATTTAAAGATAGAGGCTGAAGTAACAGAATACTCTGACCCAGCCAGTAATGACAAAACACAAACCTGCAATGCTGTAGCAAATTAGACAAAATATTTACAAAGAAGAAGCAGTAATTCATCTTGGAAGCAATTAGAATTCAATATTTGATTCAATATAGAATTCTATATTTCAGCATTTTGGAATTAAATCTTCCTCTCATAACTAAATCTAACAAAATGTGAGTGCAATATAGTCTTTTTAGCCTTTTAGGCTTTTTAGGAATCTCACAGTATCCAAATGTATACCCCCCTGAAAGACTCAAAATGAAAAGGAAGGTAAGGTGAACACCTCATTCTGGCTAGAGTGTGTTGCACAGCCATTATTAAGACACTCTTTAATAACAGCACCACACCTCTTAATCAATTTTAGCAGCTTGGATATTGTAAAGGAATGGATGAGAGGGCGCCACTGAGGGCTCCTGGGTCAGGCCAAAAACTCAGAGTGCGAGTGAATAAGATGGACAAAAGGATTTTTATTTCTGGCTTAATGGTAAAACTAAGCAATAAGAGTCCACATTCAAAGTTCAAATAACTCAAAAATAGTTTTAAGTAGAAAAAGAAAAGAAAAAAAAGCAAGCAAGAAATAGCAATCTCTGAATGCAAACAAAGTACAAAACAAAGTACAAAATCTGCTAGGCCTCTTTTGAAAAGCAGAGAACAATACTACAGCAGCAGTACTCACAGTCCAACATCCAACACTAGACTCTCTTCCATGAGACTAGACAGACAGACATATCCCAGGTGACCAGCACCATTCACATAAAGGGGGGGAACATAAAACAATCAATCAACACAAACAACAACATGACAAACCCTGATGCAGCATCATAACACCCTACAACATTTAAACATTTAAACAGCAGATTTTAGCAAAAATACAATTCATCCAAATGACACGTGAGGATTAATCAGGCTTGATCAATCCTTGATCAATCCAGGCTTACCACTACACCACAGAGCTGCCCTGCTCTTTACCACTACACCACTCTGCTACTCCTTACCATTACTTCACACTGCTGCCAGCAGACATCACTCATACCATCATGGTCCATTCATGTTTTGGTGACTTGTTACACTGGTAGCTTCCCAGATGGCACAAGAGCCCATGTTAAAGACTCTCTAGCCTGTCACTGTCAGCTGTCACAACAGCTATGCCTGTTTGCTCAGTAAGTTTCTCTGCCAAAGAACAAAATATAAATTTAAATGTTATTGGTTACACTGAGAAGTGTCAGGTATATCTATTATCCATGCATTCACCTGGAATGTGAAATCCATTTTATATAACACCTGACATTTGGGGGAGAGAATGGGGGACATTAATGGAATGGCTGTTTTGCTAAACGCCTTTTAGAGCTCCTGGTTTTATTGTGTTTGCGGAGATGATAGGGGTAACCTGAACACTTGCTATATGATACATATGGCAGCATTTTATGTATTTCATATGACTCAATCATTCATTCAATCAATTCAGGTAATTTTGAATCATGAATTTACAAAGGTTTTTTTCCCTTCACACTCACTTCAAGGGCAGCCCATGAATCTCTAAAGGGCAGCACGCCAGTGCCCCCTGCTCTTACCCCACTGTAACTTACACTACATTAGAAGAAACAAATGCAGAACAAAGAGAGCTAAAACAAGGAGTGAACAAAACCATCTACAGCAAACCCACAATATTTCACCCACAAATCCCAAAGCACTGTAGATCCAGTACAACTTATCACCACTAACTGATAACTATCTGAAGTGACATAGCAAATGTTGAGCAGTGCAGATTGTGGTGTTGTATAATAAAACAGTGACCAAGTGTGGTCAGGTGTGCTTCTGTGGTGTTTGAAAATGCTAATATGATTGTGCTCATCTGTCTCATCTGGCCCCTGTAAGACAGCACCATACACAGACTCATTACTGGAGAGAAATAAAAACAAGCGGACCTAACCACGGCAAAAACAAAGAGGTGCCAATAAATCTGCTCCATTTAATTGCTGTCAAGAGTCGGCAGAGATGTAGAATGGCGCGCAGTTTGCCCTGAAGCATTTGAATTAACAGTCTAATTAAAATGTCCACCCCCTCAGGGAATGGAGTCTGCATGGGTTGTATTTTTAAACATCCATTAAGACTGAGTCAGAGGTCGTGTGCATGCATATGACGGACCAGGAAGCCCTCTCAATCTAAATTCACCAAGGTTCAGCTGAATTTGCTGTGAGGTACACAAAAGCGTATGATTTATTGCGACCTAATACTCTTAAGCTTCCTTTTGACACCAAAGTCACCAAACATTGAGCAAAAATGAGGAGGAAAAATATGATTTAAGCCACATCTCACGTTAACCTTCGAGCTAACACCAGGACCACAGGAGAGCAGCTCATGACATTTATAAATGACGAATAATTTCATGTCATTTGTCAGTTGTAAGACTTTGGTCCAGATCCCTTAAACAGCTCACTCAGTGCAGCATAAGATAGCACAGATCGTCTCACTTAAGGTATGCAAATACCTGTATTCATTTGTCTAGATGGCCTTATCGTAACCACAGTTCTGCTCACAGACTTCAATTGTCACTTTGGCCGCAGCTAGCCATTGCGGCAGTTGACCAATAAAGCTGGATAATGTTGGATAAAAATAGGAATTTCAAAATTATAATGCCAAAAAACAGGATCCCATGCAGTCAGAGAAATGATAGAGGAGAGCTCATCACAACTATATTCATCACTTGTGTCAGTTGTGAAAATAGAGAAGAATTTGTGTTGATTGTGTTGATTATTCAATTACAAAAAATAGAAACGATACAAGAAATTTGATGCAGTTATGAAGGAAAGCTAGTAATGCTGGTGAATTAGACACATTGACATTAGACATGTCACAGAACACATACAGAACACATCCTGCAGCCTCACATAATGTACACTAAACCACATCCACTATCCAGTTAACCCCAATGTCCTCGCAATCGGAGGGATGATCTTTCGAGGCTTACAATGGGTCGCTGGTGTGAACTGTGGCAGGATTTTCAGCCTGCATTTATAATACCAGCATTTCCAGTGTTAAAGCTGCTGAACAGGGCTGCATTTTTAGCAGAGGATATTGCCCCTCTCTTAGTTCTCTGCAGGATTGCCTTTATCTGTTAGAGATTCCACATGGCACAGCCAATACGAATACACTTAATATTCACAATGCATCCGGAGCTCTCTTTTTTGAGAGTTCAGAGCAAACATCCCTCAGAAGCTTTCAACATCCCAGGCAGGAAAGGACAGCTTTCACTGACTCCCCAATGACCTTGTCTGTCACATATGTATCACAGGGAAAAAATCTACACAAATGTTAAACTGTGGTGAAAAAACCTTTCTTTAATTCAGACTTCTGCAAGGGCAATCAGGAAATGTGGTTCCCTCTACAGCATTCTCCTGGGGCCTGACACCGTGTCCTGCATCCAACCTCTCTGTCACACGCGACATATAAATAACATTTCCTCAAGTTCTGTCAGTTAAAATGCACCAGTGAAACATGAAGACCAATACATGACTGCACATTCCAGGAGCCAGCCTTCCCCACAGCACACCCACTGTACTGGAAACAGGCATTTGCATGTGTGACATATGAACCACATAGTGTGGTTCTGTTTATGGTTCTCAGCTGGGTACTCTGTCGATTACAGTGTGTCTGTGTAACACCTCCAATGTTTGCAGTGTTCTCTACACATATATTGTATTACTGTGGAACCTTCTTGGATGTTATTTCCTTTTCGTTCTGGAATGTGTTATGTATTTTATCCATTGATTTATCCACAATTAGGGGAAATACTGTTGATTAGGGACAATACTGTCAACCTACTAAGGTTACAGATTTGTTTACCCATAATATCTTTTTTCCTTATGAATCCTATTTTCACCCAGTCCCATGCCAGTGGAGAGAGCTAGCACTGAATCAAGTATAAACCTTTTATGCATTGTCCTCTGGCTCTTCCTAAGTGCCACATCAATGCAACAGCAATGAGATTTTAATAGCTTTAGTCCTAGTAGCTTTTCATTTTGAATATAATTGATAAGTTGTCATACTTTTTCCTGTTAAAATGTATTGATATATATTAAATGCAATACTTGTGTAATAATGCACTAATAATAATAATTGTATTATAATAATTTACCTTTTTTTCAGTATGCCACCATTGTCACAAAACTTTGTGTGTGCATATGAATATTGCTGTAAAAATACTTCCCATTCAAGTAACAGATTCACTTTGCTGCCATAAGAGTACCTCACAATTGAAGTACTGTATATTTGCTGTAAGTGGTTTCCACTGTGAGTCAGAGCTGTGCATTAAAATGGGTTTAGTCATTGTCTGTTTGGCAGAGTAATAACTCATATATTGTCTGTGGAATAGGCCGCCACTACAATAATTCTGCATCATTATCACGCCCCCCCCCTCCACACACATACACCCTATTACACACAGAGGGCCAGTGACTAATGCAGGCGTCATGCAGTACGTCAATGACAGATCTAAAAATAGCATGTGCCATAGACTGCGATCTTAACTCAGCGCCCTGCTGCATGGAGCCTTATCCTTTCTTTTTTGTTTCTGTCAAACCAGCTGATGATGTTTTGGCTGTGATTCCAGCTCTGCTTTCAGATGAGTATCCTTACCACAGGCTTTCAAATCAATAACAAAGTCAACAGAGGGGAGAATGATTTTATACAGAACAACAGGTGAGAATTAATCACCACAAAATGCAGAGGGGTAACTTTTATTAAGGGATATTTTACAACCTTGCTGTTTGTTGTAGTTATTAAGGTATTACACAACTGAGAATAATTCAGCATTATATTTATATGCAATATTCATAAATGCCTATAATCTTAATATCTATAATTTTTCCTCACACAGATAGCAAGTGTGTTTATAGCATATTAATAGTTAAGGTTTCAGGTGCAGATGCGATGCAGTAAGATTTTAATATAATCAATAAGTTATTAGCACAATTTATTTCAGTAAACAAATTGTAATGTCCTATAAAATGAATGTAAGATTTGAAACTCACAGCAGTACGTATTGACCAAATCAAAGCCATTGAAGTCTGTCTTACAACATACTGTATTTCTTTCTCTCCTCATCATTTAAATGTTTTCCAGAATTTCTCTTTTTTAGCCTTCTTCTTGCCATTTCTCCTTTACCCCCAATTATGAATCACTGCTGTAGGCTTGTCTCTCACACCCTCGCCAACACAAGACAAATGTACTCTACCAAAACACTCGAACACAGCCAATGGCTACTTTTCAAACCTCAAGGTCTGAGCTGTAGGCCTCAGCCTGCACAGAACACTCACCTTACCAGCTAAGCCACTTGGGATCATATTTACCAGCATTTCTGAGTTACGAATATGTCAGTTTTCTTTCTGTAAGAATGACCCTGCCTAAAGTAAACAACCAAAATAAATCAACAAATTCATCTGAGTTTTGCTGTGATTTAGTGTGCAATGGTATGGGCATTGGTGATCAAACATGTCAGTGAAGTCTGGAGCTGTGGCTAACTGATACAGTCCATGCAGAACCTTAAATTAAACAAAGTAGTTAACTGGACAGTATTGTGTGATATTTCAACCAGCTTTATCAATGATGAAGTACAGGTGCAAAATTATCCCAAACCTAGCCAACATACCCCAACACAAACCTAGCCTTTGCACTGTGTCTCTGGTTAACTAGTTAAATACAACACTTAGCTTGACTACCTGGCCAAGAGCACCGTAATAAGGGCACAGGTGTGATGTGTGGGCGATGTGTGTCTGAATGAAGAGCTGTAATTAATATCAGCAAAATGACAGCAAATGAGCAACACAAGTGTAGCCCAGTGGTAAAGGGGAATGAGGAAATGTCTGGAAATCTACTATGGGGCAAGGTCACTTTAATGGTGCGTTTCCACCAAGCAGTACAGTACAGTTCGGTACAGTATGGTACGCAATTGTGTTTCCATCATCAAAAGTTGCGAACCATACCAAAATAAGTGTACCATACCGCACTGGTTTTTGGTACCCTTCTGTTGGGGTACCAATCACGGTGGTACGGTTTGTAAAGGATGGAGCTACACCCACTGCCGTCCGTTGATTGGTCGACAGAGAGTCGTCACTTCCGTGCGACAACGTGAATACAAACTAGGGCTGTCAACGATAACGCGTTAATGTTATAACGCAAATCAATCATATTATCAAGTTTGACCGCAACTCCCTTCCGTAATTCCAGGGCGGATATTTACCTGGCTGAATTACTGAAAGGCGTGGCAAACGCAGATGTGCTGAACGGCAAATTTCATTTTAACCCTTTCGCGCGTAGGGTCACACCGGTGTGATTAGCTGTTTATCGCATATGCTAAAACTGGTGCGATTAGAACACTAGACTGGAGAAATTCTAGCTAATTTTGGCTTTGGGGAAACAGCGATTTAACTCTAAAAATATAGCAAATGCTAACTGAAATCTATAAGAAACTTAATAACGCAAATGAAAACATAACGAACCATATAAGGTAAGACGCGCGCAACATACCATAACAAATAACTTACATGCGAAAGGGTTAAAACGAAATTTGCCGTTCAGCACATCTGCGTTTGCCACACCTCAGTAATTCAGCCAGGTAAATATCCGCCCTGGAATTACGGAAGGAAGTTGAGGTCAAACTTGATAATATGATTAATTTGCGTTATAACATTAACGCGTTAAAGTTTCCAGATTAATCACGAACGAGCGTTAGTGCGTTAATGTTGACAACCCTAATACAAACACAAAAGTTCAACTGTCTCTGCTGTGTTGCAATCTTTGCGCACTTTTATGATGACACGCTACTTACCTAGCTGGCGCAGCAATCGCCATCCCGCCTATTAAGTAGGGTACGGTTGGCAGTGCAGATGTAACCAAGTGCCAGTATCCAGCAGAAATGAACAGAGCAGATTGACTTACTGGAATGGAGAATTTATTCAGGGTTTGGTAGCCGTTTACTACCTGAATCTAATGAAATTATTGAATTGGAATGTGTCCCTCTTATATCTTACAATTTGGATTTTATGTTATGAAACCTTATGTTACTGTTTCTTTTCAGTATGATCACATATAAAGTAAATTATTCATCAAAATAAAGATTTTTGTTCCACCTAAAATAAAGTCTTTCTATAGTACCTTTGTTTATATTACACTGCTTTTGTTCAACAATACAAAAAAAAAGATTCTCACAAAGTTTAAATTCTCCCCAATTGCTACTTCAAAGGCGTCAATTAGACACAAACTCCATTAACAGTTGTGGACAATGCTTAAACCAGTTATAAATTGTTACTTCGGCAACAGATTAACTTAATCCTATCTGTGCGTGTTCTTATCACCGCACTTCAGTTTAAAAGCAAAAGTTCTATAAAAGAGAAAAAAGGGGGTACCCCCCCAAAATATGTATAGAGCTCTGTGTGTATTTTTTTTTTCCTTTTATACTCAAGTTGTCCTGGTGAGGTGACCAGTACAGCTCCGGCAGCTCTTCTCCGCAGCGTGTCCGGCATAGAGGGCTACCAGAGACAGACAGTCCATCTAGCAGGAAAATATTGCAAGGTTATGTACAATAGTGAAACTCAGGCAAGGACCACACAACTCCTCAGACCTAACTGCCTTGTGACGGAGTGCCGTCACTATGGTGGAGTATGTGCTCTGACTGCCATACCAACGAGCCTGGCTCTTTGGCGTCGCGGTCAAAGTCGCATGTTTGGTACCCCGTAGACCCGGGTTTGAGGCCGGGTGGGGTGACTGCTCTCGCCCTTTGCTACAAATGGTGTCAGCAGTGGGATGGCTTGCTACGAAGCCATCGGAAGCATGCCCGGTGTGTGAGCCGTATGAGGGACCCCCAGGTTCAGTTGACCCCGGTGTGTGAGGGACCCCAGAGATGGGTGAAGCACGGTGTGAGGGACCCCAGAGATGGGTGAAGCACTGGTGAGTGGGGCACCCTGGGATGGGAGAAGTATGGCAAGAGAATGCGTGAGGGACGCCATAGTGCGTGAAGCGCATGGGCGCGCTTCCTGAAGGGGAGGGCAGTGTGATGGAGTGCTGTCACTACGGTGGAGTATGTGCTCTGACTGCCATACCAACGAGCCTGGCTCTTTGGCGTCGCAGTCAAAGTCGCATGTTTTGTACCCCGTAGACCCGGGTTCGAGGCCGGGTGGGGTGACTGCTCTCGCCCTTCGCTACACTGCCTTTACATAGCCGATCTGAACCCGCTGCTTGGTTACTACAGTTATTTATAACACTTAGCATAAAGCAACACATAGCTTAATGTTCTTTGAGTAATCAACTCATACTCAATTACCTTAGGATGTAACAAAATGCTGTATTACCATGTTGAATTTCCGTCAACTACGTTCACATTTTCTCGACGTAACCTTCTAACAAAATGTATTTACTTAGCTTAAACATTTAACATAACCCGCATGAAAACTGCGTGCTAAAACAATGAGGTAGCTCAGAAACCCACTTAAACGAGCCTGTCTGCAATGGCGGCAATTTAACAATCAGCAGTAGGTTTAAATTTAATACAATTCTCACATAGGGTACAACAGGGATGGTTGTAACAGCATCACTTTCACCAATAAGGGATGACCTAAGAATCATGTGATCAATTTCATTTATGACCACTTCCTTCCTGATCTTGCATGTGAAATTCGCTACATGCACTAGGCTTTGTGGCGTACTTCCGATTCAAAATAATACTGCTTGTGAATTTCCGGTCTATTTGTTTACTTGGAGGTAGCTAGCTAGAGAGCTCTTGATAGCGTTAATGTTTAGGCTATTTCACAATGAGTGTACACTAGAAAATGTTCAAGACGGAACATTTTCAAAAACAGGGGAAGAAATACCGCGAGCATTGTTGTGTCTAGTGGTGTAACGGACCGTAGCTGATTGGTGATCTGTACGCATCCCCGCCCACGGTTCGGCACGCATATGAACCTTGGATTAATTGCAAAGTTTAACCATAATAATAGTGTGAAATACAGTTTTACTGCCGCTGTTACTTTTTAAAGTAATAGTTTCCTAAATCACCCAGCTTTGTCTGTTCAAATTAGTTGAAACTAACGTTAGCTAGCTACCTATCAGTTAAGTCCAACGATCATGTGTAAAATGTATATATTGAGTTCTTTAAGTAATAAATGAAAAGCAAAGTGATATTTGTCTCCCCTTTTTTGCTGATACGAAAAATAATCCGATCCGTGAGAGAAAAACCGGGACCGAACCGTGAGTTTTGTGATCCGTTGCACCTCTAGCTGTGTCCCACTTTGTTTGGCATCATCCAAATTTAACGGTATACTAAATTTCCATGGCTTTTCGACCCATCCTGGCCTGAGAAGACAATGGCTGGTAAACATATGCAGGGATAATTTCACCATCTCCTCTCACACTAAGGTCTGCAGCAGACACTTAATCAGCTCATAAAGCCAACAACCGTTGATGGGCGAAATTAGAAATATAACCTCTGCTTCATGGAAAAGAGCTAGTAGGTTCTTATGAGAACAGTGTGTTATCATTGAACCATGCTCCTAGAAGAAGCCTACCCCCCTGAATGCTTAGCGTTACCTTCTCTCCCTACTACAACAAACTTGATTAACCTTAACTATAATGCCTTAGATGGTGTATATTAGCAGTGTTAACTTAATGTAAATTTGTTTCTGATCACCCAAACACACACATTTCCATCTTATTCTTATTAACTTGGATCAAATTATGTGGCCAATCAAATTAGGTGTGATAAAGCAGGGACACACGGAAAACATCCAAGTTGGTGGGCCTTTAGGAATAGGCCTGCACGATATGAGGAAAATCTGCGATGTGCGATAACATTGTTCAATATTGCGATGACGATGATTTGCGATAAATAAACTAATATTGAAGTGTGCATATTAGCTATACAGTCCCTATGTCCTTCTGCTTACATAGGTACACTGCTAACATAGTTAATGTTAGCGAACTTGTACAACGAAAGCTAGGATTTGACGTTAGGTAGTGTTAGTTAATAGTTGTTTTCTTATCTTCGTAGCTGTGTATATACGACGCAGCATATAATTTAAATCCTTTGTCTAATTTGCTGGTTGAGGCTTTAGTCATCCTGCAAATCCGATGAACATCGGTTATGTTCAACTTTGGTAGCTCTTTGTAGACAGCGGGTGTAGAACGTTGCCATTGTTTAACTGGAAACAAACGAGCAGTAATAAGTAGAAAGCGGAAGTGATTGTGCAACCAACGGATTGAAAAGCTGTGTGAAGAAGTACGCAGATTTTACAGCCAAAATACTAGTTTTCAGGTAAGAAAGTAATTTTTTTGACCAAGTCTATATTTTGATTAGTACTGATACTGTTGAAGTTAGAGTTATGTAACTTGTATTATATTAAAGAGTAGTCTCTTAGGTATAATGTGAGCCATTTCATCAATGCTGATTTCAAACCACCATGCTGCTACAGCTATCTAAACAATGGCTGACAGGGGTGGGGATGGTTGTACACCTTTTAAAAATGTGTTACAACTAACCCCGTAATGACAACTGAACACATTTCCTCTATCCTACTCCTTTTTCAGAATGCCAAGACAGTGGGTGAGAAAAACTGATAGGGGTGTGCCTGCACACATACTTAAATCTGCATCAGATGAGGTGAGGCAGGGAAAAACAGTAAGGTCCGTTGCAAAAGAATATTCTATCTGCCATGTGACATTGAGCAGATACTGCAAGAAATTAGAAAACCTGAGAGAACAAGGATCAAAGGAGCTCCCTAGTGTGGGCTATCACAGCAGTCAAAAAGTCTTCAATGTGCAGCAAGAGGAGGTGTTGACTGCTTACTTGACTAAGGCAGCAGACTTGTACTTAGGACTCACTCCACGTGAGGTAGGCCTACTGAGCATCTGACAGGTGCAAATTAGCGTGTTAGACCTAAGTAGGAATTGGTTACTAGTATGTGTATCAGTTCTTTATGTGTATGTATTCAGGTACTATTTTTATTTTTATTGATAAATTTAAATGTAATTCTAAATTAGTTTTTATTATTTTTTATTTATTTATTTTTGTCTTTTAGGTCAGGAAGTTTGCATACCAACTTACAGTGGAGTACAACATCAAACACCCCCAGTCATGGGATGAGAACAACATGGCAGGTCCTGATTGGTTCTCAGGCTTCATGAAAAGGCATTCTAACTTGTCCATGAGAAGCCCGGAGGCAATTAGCTTGGCGTGAGCTACAAGCTTTAACCGTACAAATGTGGAGGCATTTTTCAAGAAGCTTGGGGATGTTATTGTGGGCGGCAGTGTAGCATATTGGTTAAGGAGCAGGACTCGTAACCAAAAGGTTGTCGGTTCAATCCCCGCTGGGACACTGCTGCTGTACCCTTGGGCAAGGTACTTAACCCACAGTTGCCACAGTAAATATCCAGCTGTATATGTAAGTCGCTTTGGATAAAAGCGTCTGCCAAATGAATAAATGTAAATGTATTGAGAGGTATAGCTTTGATGGATGTGATATATGGAATATGGACAAGACCGGTGTTACCACTGTCCAGACACCTAACCGGGTAGTTGCACGCCGTGGAGTGAAGCAGGTTGGATCAATGACTTCTGCTGAGAGAGGTGCCTTAATTTCAGTTGCCTGTGCAGTGCAAGCACCGGGAAATGTCATCCCACCTTTCTTCATTTTCCAACGCAAGAAATACAAGGATTTCTTCGTGCACCTTGGACCACCTGGTAGTGCTGGGAGTGGTAATAGTTCAGGCTGGATGCAAGAAAATGATTTTCTCTTGTTCCTGGAGCACTTTGCCAAGCATACTTAGGTAAGTCCAGAGAAGAAGGTGTTACTCCTGCTTGACAACCACAGCTCACACATTTCAGTGAAAGCAGTTAATTACTGCAAGGCAAATGGAATCATGCTACTCTCTCTACCCCCACATTGCTCACACAAACTTCAACCGCTAGATCGAAGTGTCTATGGTCCATTGAAGAAGATGGTGAACTCAGCTGGGGATGCCTGGATGAGGATGAATCCCGACAAGACGATGACCATATATGATGTGCCATGTCTTGCGAGGATAGCTCTGCCAACAGCTGCATCACCCAGCAACATACAGGCTGGATTCAGATCCACAGGCATTTGGCCATTTAACCCAGATGTTTTTCAGGAGCATGACTTTGCACCTTCCCAAGTGACTGACCGTCCAGACCCAGCTTCAATGGCTTCGGCAGCTTCCCAGCAAGATTCCTCTGCAGCCACCACAGCCTCCACCCTGCCTCAGACGTCCTCTGCAGACACAGCAGCCTCCACCTTGCCTCAGATGTCTTCTGCTGACACAGCAGCCTACACTTTGCCTCAGATGTCTTCTGCTGACACAGCAGCCTCCACTCTGCCTCAGATGTCTTCTGCAGCTTCCTCCTCTGCTCCTGCTGAGTCCTCAACTAAAGTGTTCAGTCCCTCTACTGTAAGACCATTTCCCAAAGCAGGACCAAGAAAGACCACAGGTACCACAAGGAGGAGGAGACAGTCAGACATCTATACAGATACACCAATTAAGTAAGCCTTGGAGGAAGAAGAAAAGAAGAGGAACAGTAAAAATGTGAAAAAGGCCATTTTTGGAAAGAGGCAAACCAAACAAAATTACGCAGAGAGAAAGCCAGCCAAAAAGAGATCCAAGAAAGACAAGGATGATGATTCGGACACTTCAGAAGATTTCTGCATCGTGTGCATGGAGCCCTTTGGAAATTCCAAACTCAAAGAAAAGTGGATCAAATGTGTAAATTGCAAGTTCTGGGCCCACGAAGACTGCACCCCTGGCAGACCTACATACATCTGTCACCACTGCAACTCCAATTAAATGGATAACACACACACACACACACACACTTTTTGTTCACTGCATAGCTGATGTTCTCATGAAGAAAGAAATCTCTTCTAAAGTTAAAAGGGTCAGCACAACTGTCAAGGGCAAATACAAACACAATGACACTGTTCTTCGTTAAGCCTAGTAGCCTACATATGTTCTAGAAGAAAGTTCCTCTAAAGTTTTAACGGTAGGCCTATCAGCAACAGTTCATTATTGTGGATTACAGTCATTGTTAGTGATTTAAAAGTCAGTGGTGAGTTTTTTTGTTCTTGGTGAACCACAGGAAGATGTTGAAGTGTTTGGCGTATGCACAATAAACTGATTTAGATGCATATTTTGTGGTGTGGTCTCAATTTTTAATTCCTCACTCTTATTGTTACAATTTACCCCAGGTTGTGTTACAACTTACCCCGGTAGTGGGGCAGGTTGTAACAATGGAACTCCTTGTACTTGACATCAATTAATGAAATCTGTGATATAGCTGGAGAAGTTGGAAACATTGCTATTTGCAGTAGACAAATAAGGGTACTTTGTGTCAAAATTTGAGAGCTCTAACACAAATATTCTGCGAGTTATAGGTGCTGAACCAAAAAGTGTTACAATCGTCCCCGGTCTCCCTACTCAAGTTCGAAGCTACTGTACTTAATGCACAGCATATTACATCACACACAGAAATAACCATGCTCACTTGGCAAGAAAATATTGCAAGGTTATGTACAATAGTGAAACTCAGGCAAGGACCACACAACTCCTCAGACCTGTCGTACTCTTAAAGTGACAGCAGCTATTTAGAAAAAGAAAAAAAATCAACGAACACAAGCTGGCTAAATTACAGCTGGGTTACAGAGACACAAGCCGTACCAGGGTTTACCGTACCAAACCGTTATGTAACGAACTCAACTGTACTGTACTGCTTGGTGGAAATGCACCATAAGAGATTCCAGCTTGGAGTTTCTGCGCATGTGCAGTCTTAACCCTGGGGAGCTGGTACAACAGGCGGGCAGAGGAATGGTGTTTAAAATGGAATCAGAATCAGAATCAGAATAGACTTTATTGTCATTGCACGGTGGGCGTGCAACGAAATTGTGGGTGGTCTGCAACAACAGCGCACTGAGGAACATTTATGTAAACACAATACAAATAAGGCACATGACATAGAAAAAAAAATATACAAAATATACAATAAAATACAATAAATCAAAGTCAAAGTCAAAGTCAACTTTATTGTCAATTCTCCAATATGCACAGGACATACGAAGGATTGAAATTGCGTTTCTCTCAGGCCCACGGTGACAATACAACAGTTCGACATAACACAATGAAGACACTGAGAGACAAGAACAAGAATTTCTACAAATTACACATATTACACATATTTACAGCAAGGGCATTCAGGCACATTGTGGGTTTATAAATATGGAGAATAAATATAAAAATATATAAATATAACTATAACTACATATTCCACAGGAATACGATGTAGACTGTTTATATAAGTAAAGTGACTGTGCAAATCTGTGTGATTGTGTGTGTGATGATTAATGTTGGGAGTAAGGATGGGTGGAGAATAGTCCAGGCTTCAGTATGGGGGGGGGGGGGGGTTCAAAGCTCAGTCCTGTGTTGGAGCAGATGGCTGAGGGAGGGAAGAGAGTTCAACTTCCTAACAGCCTGGTGGATGAAGCTGTCCCTCAACCTTGAGGTACGGGCCTGGAGGCTTCTGAATCTCCTCCCCGATGGGAGGGGGCTGAAGAGCGTGTGCGAAGGATGAGTGGGGTCGGCAGCAATGCTCTGTGCTTTACGCGCTAGGCGCGTGTCGTAGATGTCCAAGGGGGAGGGGAGTGAGGCACCAGAGATCTTTTCTGCTGCATCCACTATGCGCTGCAGGGGTCTCCTGTTGGCGGTGGTGCAGCTCCCAAACCACACAGTGATGCAGTTGGTAAGGATGCTCTCAATGGTGCCTCGGTAGAAGGAGCACATGATGGGAACTGGGGCTCTGGCTCTCCTCAGTTTGCGGAGGAAGTAGAGGCGTTGCTGAGCTTTCTTAGCCAGTGATGTGGTGTTGTTTGACCAGGAGAGGTCTTCTGTTATGTGCACACCCAGAAACTTGGTGCTACTCACCCTCTCCACAGCTGCACCATTGATGGTCAAAGGACGATGCTGGGTGTGCTCTCTCCTGAAATCGACGACCATCTCCTTTGTTTTCGTCACATTCAGGGAGAGATTGTTGTCACCGCACCACTTGGCAAGTTGGCTCACCTCCATCCTGTAGTTAGCCTCGTCTTTGTTGGTGATGAGGCCCACCACAGTTGTGTCATCCGCAAATTTGATGAAAATGTTGGAGCTGTACTTTGGTGTGCAGTCATGGGTCAGCAGCGTGAAGAGAAGGGGGCTAAGCACACATCCCTGAGGGGCTCCAGTGTTCAGTATGATGTTGCTGGATATGTGGTTGCCGACCCGAACTGCCTGTGGTCTTCCAGTGAGGAAGTCCAGTAACCAGTTGCATAGGGAAGTGTTAAGGCCCAGATGATCCAGTTTCTGAATTAACTGCATGGGGATGATTGTGTTGAATGCTGAGCTGAAGTCTATGAACAGCATTCTCACATATGAGTCCTTCTTTTCCAGATGGGTGAGGGCTGAGTGTATAGCAGTGGAGATTGCGTCGTCTGTGGACCGGTTGGCTCGATATGCAAACTGGAATGGGTCCAGGGAGGGAGGGAGGATGGATTTGATGTGCTGCATGACTAGCCGTTCGAAGCACTTCATTAAGATGGGCGTCAGTGCAACAGGGCGGTAGTCATTGAAGCTGGATGGAGATGGCTTCTTTGGCACAGGTATTATTGTGGTTGCTTTGAAGCAGGTAGGGACAACTGCCTGGCTCAGGGAGGTGTTGAAGATGTCTGTAAAGACATCTTTGAGCTCCTCTGCACAGTCCTTCAGCACACGGCCAGGTATGTTGTCGGGCCCAGCAGCTTTGCGGGCATTGATTCTGGAGAGGGAGCTCTTCACGCTGGCTGGAGATAGGCACAAGACCTGGTCATCAGGAGGGGGTGGTGATTTGTGAGCAGGTGTGGAGTTGTCTGCTTCAAAGCGCGCGAAGAAGTTATTGAGGTTGTTCAGCAGAGGGATGTTGCTGTCGCAGGTCCATGGTGGGGGCTTGTAGTCTGTGATGGTCTGGATCCCCTGCCACAGGCTCCTTGTGTCTCTGCTGTCACTGAAGTTCTGTGCTAACTTCTGTGTGAACTGCTTTTTGGCTTTCCTGATGCCGCGGGACAGGTTGGCTCTGGCTGTTTTCAGTGCAGCGTCGTCACCGGCTCTGAAGGCAGCATTTCGGGCCCTCAATAGCCTGTGGACTTCTCCTGTCAGCCATGGCTTCTGGTTAGCCCGGGTGGTGATGGTTTTGATTTCATACAGTACAATACAGTAAAATACAAATTTAAAAAGAAGACACATTGTAAATAAAAAGAAATATAAAGAAAAACTTGTGCATTAATATGGCCTTTTTAAAAACTACTTAAAGTGCACAGTGGAATTGCACAGTTGTATTGAGGTAGAGGGTTGGGGGGGGGTCAGTGTTTGTTAGCAGTCCGTATGGTCCAGGGGAAGAAGCTATTGGTTAGTCTGGTGTTGTGGGACTTGATTGACCTGAAGCGCCGTCCGGAGGGCAACAGGTCAAACAGGTGATAGGCAGGATGTGAGGGGTCTCCTGTGATGGCCTTAATTTTACTGAGGCAGTGGGATCTGGATATATCGTCCAGGGAGGGCAGAGTGCAGCCGATAATTTTTTGGGCGGTGTTAATAACCCTCCGCACAGCCTTCCTGTCCTCAGCTGTGGAGCCTGCGTACCACACCCCCAGAGAGTATGTTAATATGCTCTCCACAGACGAGTGATAGAAGGCCAGCAGCAGCTTCTTGTCCAGGTTGTTCTTCCTGAGGACACGCAGGAAGTGCAGCCGCTGCTGAGCCTTCTTCACTAAGGCCTTGGTGTTGGATGTCCAGGAGAGATCTGCAGAGATGTGGGTGCCCAGAAACCTGAAGGTGGTGAGCACCACACAGACAATTTCTCTGTCTCAGCCTTGTATGCCATCTCATCCCCATCGGAGATGAGCCCAACCACAGTGGTGTCGTCCGCAAACTTAATGATGGTGTTGGTTGGGTGGGATGGAGCGCAGTCATAAGTGTACAGGGTGTACAGTAAGGGGCTCAGCACGCAGCCCTGAGGAGAACCAGTGCTGAGTGTGAGCGTGGAGGAGAGGTGGGGGCCAAGTCTGACAAATTGTGGGCGGTTTGTGAGAAAATGTTTGATCCAGGTGCAGGTGGGGAGGTCCATCTGCAGTTTGAACAGTTTGGTAACTAATATGTCCGGGATGATTGTGTTAAACGCTGAGCTGTAATCCACGAAGAGCATCCTCACATAGCTCTTCCGGTTCTCCAGATGACTCAGCGCTCTGTGAAGTGTTATGGCGATGGCGTCCTCTGTAGATCGGTTCGCTCTATAAGCAAACTGGTGGGGGTCGAAGGAGGGAGGGAGGCAGTCTCTGATGTGCTGAGAGACTAGCCGCTCAAAACACTTCATGACTACAGACGTGAGGGCTATGGGTCTGTAGTCTCTGAGGCTGTCTATGGCAGGTTTTTTAGGAATGGGGATGATGGTGGCGGCCTTCAGACATGAAGGGACGGTGGCATGCGTCAGGGAGAGGTTGAACAGCTTGGTGAGGATCCCTGCCAGCTGGTCTGCGCTTGCCTTGACCGCAGTCCCCGGGATGCCGTCAGGTCCAGCAGCTTTCCTGGGGTTCACTGCTCTCAGTGTCCTTCTCACCTCATGCTCCTGGAGAGAGAGGGGGGGGGGGGGGGTGCGGGGGTGGTGGGGAGGCAGTGTGTGCAGGTGTGTGGTGGTCTCAAAGCGGGCAAAGAAGCTGTTCAGCTCCTCTGCCAGCGTGCTGCTGCTGCTGGTGGTCGTTGGGCTCTGGCCTTTGTAGTTGGTTATGGCCTGGATGCCCCTCCACATCTGCCGAGGGTTGTTGTCCATGAGGTAGCCCTCCATCTTCCTCCTGTAGACCTCCTTGGCATGTTGGATGCCTCTTCTCAGGTTGGCTCTGGTAATGCTATACAGTGAGCTGTCTCCCATCCTGAAGGCAGAGTTACGAGCTCTGATCAGAGTCTGAGAGAGAGAGAGTTCAGGGTAAGGGTTTTCTCCTTTTTATGTTTAATATGTCAATTTTCTTGTCTAGATAATGGGAGATATGGCTACATAATGAGGTGCAGTTTGAGATTTTTGGGTTTTAGCGCACCATGGCTGAGGAAATGTTAGGAGGTTTCACGATATACAGGTTGGCTGTGGCTTGTTTTGCTGATACCTGTGGAGAATTTGTCTCCTAAAAGAAAAGTACTTTAGACACGTGGAAACGTTTGTTTACTAACTTTTTATTTGGTATTCGAATGTAGAGACATATTTTGTTGGAGAAAACTTTTTTTTTCTTTGTATGACTAAATGGCGTGCTAATGTGTCTTGCAGTAGCAGCGCAGGACAAGAGAGTGACATCACAGTGCAGCGTTTGAGAGTGACCTTGGTGAATTGTTTGCGTGGTAAGATAATTTGGGAACTTTGTTAACTAATATGTGTATTTCAGACTGTAATGGTAAGTAAAAATGTACAGTGTGATGTTCAGTTTTGTCATGTTAGCACTGTATTGCATTTCCTTATGAACATGCCAACAGTTATGTTCAGTTTTCTTGTCCCTATTAGAGTGGGCCACTACCGTATTTTATGTTGTTTCTTTTGTATTTTATTTTATGTACTACAAACTTTGTATTATGCTCAATGATAGAATTTGAAGAACCCTTACATGGAGAGCTAACGGTTATTTGTTACCTGTACATGTATGACGTGAAACCATTTGATATATTTTTTTTGCAATTCTTGAAAGAGAAAGAAATAATAAGAAACAACGCTCTCGGTACTTTTATTTATTTTATTTGGTAAAGAAGGAAAGGTCCATTCTAACTAATGGAATAAAGAACCCCAAAAGATTTTTGTGTCCTGTGCTGGTCCCGGTTTAAACTGTTTTCTTATGTATCCTCATATTTTGCAGTTAGTAGTCTACTTGTGTTGATAGGATACTTACAGCTGCGTTATATTTACACAACTATAAAATCCGGTTGATGTAACACATGGTAAGATACAGTGCGTTGACAAATTCTGGCCCGATTGGTGTCGTGCCTATATATTAAATTCTTTTCATTTCACATTGCCCGATTCCTAAAGTGTGACCTTGACAAGGTGCCCTATGCACTCTCCCAACACACTAGTGCTGTGTCGGTCGCGAACAAGTCAGCTCTATGAGCTGGCTCCCGTCTGAGAGCCGATTTCTTTCTCTCTTTTTTTTTTTTTTTTTGTTAATTAATACAAGACAGAATAATAGGATGATCTTATCGCCACACTGCTCGGCCACAGGCACTCCACGCACTGACTGAATGTTAGAAGTATAACATACATTTATGCAGGAGGACCAGATGAACTGTGTTTAGTTTTTGGAGCGAAACGCTAATTTACAACGTTCAATATAAATAAAACGTTCAATACACGTGTAATAGTGTTTGATGTTTTTATACCAAACTTAATGTAAAATAATGGTTTTCTGGAAATTATTAGGTTTAGTATAATTACATTGAATAATTTAAGTGATATACATGCACACATAACCAATCATAGGTCACTGCTAAATTTGGCTGAATTATAAAAGCCAGAAGTGGTACTAAATGAAGAGCCGTTTGGGAGCCTAAAGATCCGGCTCTTATTGCTGAGCTGAGCCGAGCCAAATGATCCGGCTCACAAAAAAGAGCCGGAATTCCCATCACTACGACACACTCACTTTGCATGGACACGTCAACAACACCCCCTCTCATGGCCTGTTACCAGGAATGGAATATGCGCCTGCGCACGAGGGTGTGTGAATGTCTGAATCACCGATTGCCAGTGAGGGAAAAACGCGGATTTATGGGACCGAGGTGAGGGGAAAGCGGCAAGAAAGCTCCTGGCTGGTTAAGACTGTTATTATTCCCCTTCAGGATATGGAATAATGCGTGACAGACATGATGAGGATACATTTGACAATGTTCGAGACATTATAGTTTTTGATTGTCTCAGAATTTTGGACATTGTACGGTTTTGTGAATAAGATGCTTTGACCCATCGGGGTTTCATCGAAGTGAACTTTGATTCATTAGGCACTATGAAGACATTTCCATCGAAAACTGTTGAAATGCACGAACAAGTAAATGTGTTTTTTTCGTAACATTAAGGCATAGCATCAAATGTCTTTTGTGCATTGTAATAAATTGCAAAATGTTGTTTAGACGTGCATGTGTGTAAATTATACGGTGTCAAAGTTGTACTCTAGTATTTGTTTATGATCACTCCTATACGAGTGGTAGGGGTTATTTACAGTTGCGATAGACTACATGCGTTCAAGTTAATCGTTGTCGACATCCATGCTATGTTCTGGCGTCACGTATTACGTTACGTAGGGTCACCACTACAGACAGCAATTTAATGTGTAGTAGTTTTGTGTAAAGAGAATGACGCGGCTTAACATTATATAAAAATACTTCGAAAATCAGTTACTGTGAATGCAGCCTATAGTAAACTTACCATGCATGTATGCCACAGACTCCAGTCAGCTTATGTTGTTTGTTAATATCTGTAAAAGATTTGTATACGTTTGTGTATATGTGTCACCTGGTCATATTTCAGAATCAATGGAAAATTTTGCGGGGAAAATACATAATTTAAATATACATTTTACATGTTCGTCTTATTTTAGCACGCAAACCATAGGACACGATTTAATCAGGAGTAGCCCATTTTACCAAGCCCATTGATACATATCGCACGACAGTTTATGTAGGGGCGGGCTACTGTGTTTTGGTACCTTCTGTCTAGTACTGTTGGGCTACTGTCTTTGGTAACGAAAATGTATGACAGTTGATTATTAAACATCCAAGTCGTGTACTGTTGGTGGTTTTTATACCGGAGTTATTAAAATACTCATGAGTAAATGTTAGGCCGTTAATATTCACCGTGTCTACGGCGCATTCTACAGATGCGTTAGGTAGTAACGGTGGTACTTAGGGTACGCGTGTTCTAATAATAATATACAGTATGTTGTCATGCAGATTGTTAATCATAATACCAGGCTCCTCACTGTTTGATTAATTTTATAGCTGTGTTCTGTGTAACCATTCTTTCACATTGCAATAATTTATTTGTGTCTTTGTTACGATATGATTATATTATAGGTTTGATTCCAATCTTCCTGGTGTATGCAGTGCTGCACGATGTCAGCCAATCAGAACTTTCTGATATTTGTTGAACGATCAAACTAGAATTTCTTTGTGAGCAAGCCTTAAATGAGAAAGCTAATAGGGAGTCCTTACCGAAATGTAGCACTGAATGCGTAAACAGATTTCGATACTCGGTAGTACCGACGTTATTCGGTCGGTGCTTTAGAAGTACGTAGCCTCGATACCCAGCCCTAATGGTAACTGTGACTGTGCATGAAGCCTTATTTACTATTGTTCAGTCTTTACCACTGAGTGTCATCACTGGCGGTCTAGTGCAGCATTTCTCATCCCCAGGCCTGGAACCCCACAGTGTTTATTGGTTTTCCCTCCAACAGAGCTCTCCTAATTAGGATTAATTAAGATGTTAATTGAATACTGACCTGGATTTGAGCTCATTTAACTCAGTTTGTCTCAGCCCTGGTCGTGGAGACACACAGCATGTGCTGTTTTTCCTCCTATTGTGTCAGCATTGCCTGGTAAAATATAAAAAAAAGTTGTTTACTTTAAATAATTGAGTTCTCATTGTCTGTGTTCATCTTAATTAGCTATTCAATTTGTTCACTCAATTTTTCAAGGCCCCCTTGAACCAATCACAACAAAGTACACTCAAGTACAATCAATAAAAATGAACACCTGCCATTATCACACCAATGTGCCCTTCATCAGCAAAGTTGAGTCCGTATGACCAATTTCATTAAGGCCATGAAAACAACAAACACTTCCAGAGACACTTTGACTCATATTCTTCTATTACAATAACAAACACAGGTTCAACAAACCATGTCTGTTATTACAAATTCAGAGGAAAACACTAGGTAAGAGATCTCAAATGCAGATCAGCATTCAGTTAACAGCTTGATGAATCCTAATTAGTCGAAACTAGAAATTAGTAGAAAACCAGCATAAACAGGGTGTCCCCAGGATCAGGGTTGAGAAACACTGATATAGTGTATGAAATTGTTGTGAGTATAGTAAGACCAGAGGAAGCACATATTATCAGTCAGGGCTGTGACTGTATTGTTAGTGAATGGCATGTAACAGGAAACATTTAGCGAGATGAGCTCAAGTTGTATAGGGTTGCATTTGTGCTGCCTAGTCCCTTTGCCACATTACCCTACTGTGTTGCTCCCTCTCCCTCAGGTCTGTCTCACATTTGGAACCCTGATAATTGTCATCAGTGCTCACCGGGGGCTACGCTGTCACACCCAAAATTGAGTCCTTTGGTGAGCAGGAGTTGCTGTTTGTGGACAGCCAGGCAGCACGCTACAACCGGGTGCTGTACATCTGCAAGCTGGCAGGGGCTGCTCTCTTCTGCATCGGGGGGGGGGGGGCCTAATGGCCGTCAGGGTGCTGCTGTCCACGTTCACCCCTGGTGATTCCAAGGAGGAGCAGCACCCTCAGCAACGCTTCTGGGAGAGGCTGGCTGAGCCGCAGGCCAACTCCCATCCTGTCACCTGGGTGCCTGCCCCCGGGGAGAGGAAGGTCCCCATCACCCTATTGAAAGTGCAGAACGTTCAGCCAGCCCCTGATACCTGACAGGGAGAGAATCATGTGATTGGACACTCCTCAGATACCTCAACAGTTGGCAATTCACAGGGTATCCTGAAAAGGAAGCCGATTCCTGCTTCAGTGTGGTTTTACGTAATCAATCCTCTGCTGGATTTTTTGTTGTTGTTCTTTGTGGTTGCTCATGCCCGTGCTTTACCGTGAAATCCAACACTGCTGCAATCAGTTTAAATCATGTAAGCATCGCTCACTTCCACCCTGCATTTAGTGTCTGAAAATATTGCTCTGAGCCAACAGAAACAAGGGACACAGAGCAGAACGTCACAGCACTAAGCCCTACGGCTGGGAAATGTGTCTGACACTTCATTTTAAATTCAAATAAACCATTGCTCTGTATCATTCAAGTTTTCATTCAAAGTTCCTTGTACGTCTGTACACAGGAACATTGCCGGAACAATGGCCAGGCCTGGACTGACAAAGCATGGCACTCCACCAATAGCATCGCAGCACACACCCACCCTACACAGCTGTGAATCAGATGAAGAGTTTGAGTGGCACGTTCATTTTTATGGGATTGCCATTTAAATGGCAGATGAACTACACTTCATGTAGTATACACTGCCATCTGAGCAGCATAAATGAACATTCTCTTTCAGGTTGGAGAGGCCTTTCAATGTAGCAATCATGGTAATGATGGTAACTCTTGATTCTCAGTTCTCTCTCTCAGCAGTTCTAAGTGCACAGTGTGCACGCAGCTTACAAAATTACCAATCAGAGTGCAGCTGCACATCCCTGTCCAACAGCAGTGGCATTAGTAAAGCATTGCACAGTCATTGATGTTAATGTCCATGACATTTCACAGATTCTCATTTCCTCTTATCAAAGTGTGCAACATTTTATCATGTAGTATATTGTTTCTATATAAATGACATAAACTATTCTAGATTTGTGCTGTGAAGTGAATTATATTATGTAAGATGACCTTCTGTATGAACAATTTCTCTTTCTCTTTAATCTTAGATTTTCCCCCTCATATTTTTGTAGTAGTGCTGTTCTTGTCTATGCTAGGGGCTGAACCCAAATGCCACAGAGAGGGCCAGAATCAAAACCATTTTGCCCATCAGTTCATAAGTCATCATCTGGAAATGGAAAAGTGGAACATGTGAGCTGCCATTTATGAACTCTGTCTTCATGGTAACTAGTGATTTATTAGAAGATTGATGCTCTGATTATAGTGCTACCTTGACTGATTAGGTTAATGACTTGTGAGATGTTAGGAAAAACCCCATGGAGCCCTTTGTCTGTGTCATATTTAAAAATCTAAAAATTGAGCTGTATACAATATAATGGGGAGCTTTAAATGATTCTTATTTGTCATTGAGAAAACCAAATTGTTCAAAATTCAGTTTTTTTTCCTTTTCCATTTTCTCCTCAATTTGGAATGGCCAATTCCCCGAATTCTGAAATGTCCAATTCATCATGATCAATGTTCGTTCCCATTGTACAATTCCTACTGTCAATCCGGGAGAGTGTGGACAAGCACGTGCCCTCCTTTGAGACACGTGATGTCAGCCTCTGCTTCTTTTCTCACTGCGGTCCACAAGCTAAGCTAGCACAGAGATGAGTTGGATGAAGACATTTCGTATGCAGCTTTGGCACGTGGACCACACACACCCAATCAACCAGCAGGGACCGAAACCCCAGCCGACGTACTCACCCCTATCCCCGACAGAAACCAATGTGTTCTGCCTGTGAGCTCCCGGTCACTGTCGGCTAGTGACACGGTCGGGTTCGAAACCAGGCCGCAGCACTCAGTCTACACTCAGAATACACCGCAGCCCCTAAAATTCAGTTTCTTTCCTTAAACCAACATATGTCTGTCTTCTTTCAGTGGATACAATAAAAAATCAATATCTGATCACACAAAAATTCTTCTCTTTGTCACTTTTTGCACACACATTTAATTACATTATTGTCATTTAGCAGAGGATTACCTGCAAAGGATTAGTGTACATTACTGCAGCATGCATGAATGTACACGAAAGAGGAAATGAACATATTTGAACTTATTAGCATTAGCACTTGTGTATTTTAACATGAGCCCAGTGTGAAAACAAAAATGTAGGAATGTTGAAATACATGGGCCTTGGCAGTCCAGATGGACTGAGTAGCAGAAAGATACACTGTTCTATTTTCAGTGTCTAAAGACCCAGTGGGAGTCAGCAGAAATAGAACATGAAAGCACATCTGTAGTTTCCTGACTCACAGGTGACAGTCTCTTCTAGATGAGTCATCCTCTCCTTTTCTGTTTAAACCGCTGTGTGGGGGCTGTTGAACATCACTTTCAGCACACTCGCTTTCCTAGCACTCAGGTTCACAGATGTACAACTGTGGTTGCACAGATGTAAAAAAAGCTTAGTGGCAACTGACATCCCACGAATCATCAACTGTCTTCATCAACACCATCATAAACAGCAAAATTATAACAATGAATCATTTATAAGATCCTCTCATCCAGATGGACTTTCAGGAATATGAAGCATTGTTACAATAATACAGAGATAGCTGTTTGTAAGTTAGACACTCTTTTTGGTGGGTGCTCTCTTGTTATATAGTAGTTTGGGTTAATTATAAATTAGATAGAAATTAGATCCACAGATGCAAATAAAACACAACTTGCGTGTTTTTTGGAAAAAGTTTTTAGTTTGTTCTTAGATTTCTCATTTGGATAAGAGCATTTATAAACACATTAATAACACTTGCAATAGGTGAAGAAACTCAGCCTCCCTGTAGTTACTGAAGCTCACATAAGGTCTCAGTGTAGGACAGCCAGTCACAACCAATGAGGGAAGTGGTGGCTGTTTAAGGCAGATGCGTGCGTTTGCGTCTTTGGAAGTAGTGATGTTAAAATCTGCCTATCAAATATCTCAAATCTGACTCCATTTTATTCCAACCTGCGTTTTAGTTCCCCAATTCCCAATTCTACTTAGCATCCCAGGAATTCTTAGTTTGCTTTGGCTTGTAGGTGATCAGGCTACATAGTCCACGACGTAGGATACCATACCAGCACATTTAATATAACTCGCTGCCGTATTATATTCTAAGTTATAGAATATACATTAGGCGGCCCACCTAGGGACTGCAGACTCGTCAGAATAGTGCAATACTTAAGACTGACTATGAGCGTAAGTATCAGTGGGTTTCGAGCGGTACGGCAAGAACATACGGAAAAACCTCGAATCCTGCTACGTGCGTCGTTAGAAATGGCCAAATGAGAAGTCACAAACAAAGGTTAAGGCTAATATTTTTATTAATCCAAACTGTTCCAATTAAAAGTGTTCCAATCAAGTAGAAATTCCCGCATTACAGTAAACAGTATGGCAGAGTGCAAATGATGGCAAATATACACAGCTTACCAATGCGGAGTCACGTGGCTATACGCTTGATGCGCAGGAGTGCGTACTAACGGTGCTCCCATACGGAGTCACATAGCTATACGCTTAATGCGCAGGAGGCCGTTCTGACGGGCTCCCTATACGGAGTCACATGGCTATACGCTTAATGCGCAGGAGGCCGTTCTGACGAGCTCCCTATACGGAGTCACATGGCTATATGCTTAATGCGCAGGAGGACGTTCTGACGGGCTCCCTGAGTGAAGAAATCTTTCCCTTTATATACCCAAACCATAAGGAGTTGGTCAGCACATGAGGTGGGGTCATGGACAGAGCCCCACTAGGTTTTGTCCTTATCTGGCTATTGATTGGTGCCGGTGTTTATTCTTGTCCCGTTATTTGGGGCATGTGCATTGGTGTTCATTCTTTCATCTTGCAGAGCGGTTTTTTAGACTAAGGGTTAGGAGACCCTCTACTGTTATAGAACTATCACCCCTTTGCTACTCGCATCGTATGGATCAAAATGAGACCAAACAAGACATGTGTACCTTAAACCAAACATGAATATACAGGTACATGTGTACCTTAAACCAAACAAGAATATACAGAAATAATAGTTGATAGTTGCAGGTTGGGATTTCACTACTGGTCAGGAGGAAGGGTCCCTGAAAGTTTTGGGATCATCAAGATCCCGTGCCCTCTGACTCTCCCTACCCCCTGGTGACCCATCCTGTCGTATAGTTCCTTGGTGTGGAGGAGCGGGGACACATTGCTTGTCTTTTATGGCCCAAGAATGCTTACTTGAGCAACAGTCCCTTATTTTAGTGTGCCACAGTCCGTATGTTGTCAGGCGTCTCCCATTCCCACCTTACATCAGTATCAAGTGTTAACTTCTTTAACACCACAAACAGTGAGAATACCTTCAAATACACTTAGGGCTACTGTTGCACATGGGATGTACTTCAGCAAATTCACTGCCATCCCTCTGATACCACTCTCTATTGGCATATGTTGATATTATCTGTGGTCTAGTGAATGCAACCCTCCATAATATGGACTATTTAATGGTTACTGAAACATGACCAATAAAGGGTGATCTTGCCCCTTTGATAGAAGCCTGCCCCACCAACTACAATCAGTTCCACAGGCCTAAGGCTCCACAGAAAAGCTGGATGATTAGCTGTTATGTACAGGAATAATTTCCAGTGCAATGATGTCCATCTCTGTGATTTCTCATCCTTTGAGATAATCATGTTCTTAGCTATTAAGGACCTTCCCAGCCTCCTGAGCCATGGTTGATCCCCTTCTCAAACCAAATCAATTATGCATGTCTGAATTCTCTGAAACCCTCTCTATGGTAGTGTTGAAACATGACCAGATAGTCATTTTTGGTGATTTGAATTTGCATAAATATTTCCATATATATTTGAGTCAGCTCTATGGCTGAATACTTTAAAGAGCTAATAGGGTCTTTAGATTTTATCCAACACATATCAGGACCAATGCAGAACAATGGCCATATTCAGTAGGTGATCTGTTCATTTTTAACAGGTGGCAGATGTACACGCAGCTCTCAGCTACTAACTAGGGGATGGAGAGGGGGGATGCAGAGATGCCCATTGACCTTACCTCTCCAGTTAATATCAAAAAGGCTCGAGCAGAACACCCTGGAAAAATGGTACATTTTTTGAGTTAAAAAGGAGTTGTCAAAATGCAGAACACAAATTGAGAGCTACAAGTTACAGATTCGCTAAGATATTCATTAAGTACATTCTAAATCCTGACTGAAATTCATCTGTTCAAACTGCATCTTAGTTCAACCAACACTGAACTCTACACATTCATGTTACAACCCTAAACACATTTTCTGTATCATCAAACCTCCTCTTGCACTTGGCACAGAATCCTACTATCTGGTTGAGACACTTAATTTAGGATCGGCGCTCCTCCTAGCCAAACCTTCTTGTTCATAACTATTTGTTCATAAGAGACATGATGAAGCTGTATTGGTTTGATAGCTAACAAAGTTCATGAAAGCAAAATTAGCTAGCTAGCTACTTGCACATTCAGCTGAAAAGTACAAATACCACCTTACAAAGACAACTCTAGCTAGCTACAATACAAACAAAACAATAAACTAAACTAGCTAGTTACTATCACATTCCGCTGACAAATACAAATATCACCTTGCAAACAAACACATAGCTAGCTAGCTACAATAAAAACAACGTAGAATGCTAGATAGCTTGCTAGCTAATGTGGCTTTCACGCACTTCGCTCAGCTGTCATATTACTATAGCTAGCTAGCTATCAAGCTAATAAAGCCTCATCACATCTCTTCTGACCAAATAGTTAATTTTACCACAGACACTGCAAGCAACCTGTTCTGACAACTTTAGTACTGTTAGCTAGCCACTGTGGTTGTGGTAGGAAAAATTGTGTTATCTTAGCAACACTGTGTATTAACTTGAGCTCACTGCCAAAAGGTTGTATTAAGTTCACCATGCTTTGCTTAAGGTCATTGCAGGACAGGTGTAATGGACCCAGGAAGCTTGGGCAACTGCCAATCTAAAATTAGGAGAGTGCCACCCATTTTAAAAAATATAGCTTGGCTTGGCGTGAAAATATTGGTAGAAAATCCCAAGAAAAACTAAGAATGATTGAGAGAAATAAATAAATAATTGTGTAAAAGCCCAATCAAACCAAAAAGAGAAAAAGAGGGTGGATCATGAGAGTGGGAGCTGGCAGGTGAGCTCAGCAATGGGAAGGGTTAGGAAAAAGGTATAAAAGAAAGGGGATTTGGGGTGCTTTCTCAGACCTGGGTCTCAAGAGAGGGTGTGACTGTTTTGCTCCACATGGTTTACTGTATGTGATTTCTGATCCATATACAATAAACCTATTTGCAGACTTTGAGGCATAATTTGTATTAATTTTGGAGATTGTTATTTCTGTATTTGATACAGCACATTGAAGGCACAAGAACGGAAGGGATCCTCTGGTCTGACCGGTAGAGGCGGGGAGTGGTGAGGTCACCACATGGTGGAAAATTTTTGACTAAGTGTATATCCCATATGTAAATCATAAGCATTGCTAGTATATGTTAGTTTTTTATTTTAATCACAGTTATTGATATATTACATTAGCCATTTACTCTATCTTTACTATGCATGTGAAGGTCTGGAGGTGTATAACGAAACCAGACAATCTAATATGTTAGCCTTAAAAAACAATATGTATTCTATTATACTTCGTATGCATGTGAGCAGAAACTTAAGAGACGGTTGGGGGTTGTGCAGCTGTGAGAGAACTGTATGCTGTAAGCTACAAAGTAAGGCCCATTAGTGTGGCAACTAGACGTTGTCCAGACATTGCCCAGGAGATGGACCATGAGAGTAAGATAAAGAAGAATTGGACTCTGTAAGGGGGGAGGTTGTTTGTTCAGTACTATTGAGGTGGAAGAAACGTGAGAATGTGTATATACACATGCAGTAAATCCATGTGTAGTTCATAAGCATTGCCAGTAGATGTCAGTTAAGCTAAAGCAGGTAATTAGTTATTTTTATTTTTAAGGTGTGTGAACCCTGGAAATGTAAAATTAAGGTGGCATATTTTTTCCCTTTTAAAAGAAGACAGAAATGTGCTGATGTACCACAGGGGCATGCTGGAGAGATAACAGGAGAATGTGGTGTGACTGTGAAGAAGTAACAATAGTGTACGGAGAAGATGGGGTGACTTTAAGGGAGGAATTTGAGTTTCACAAGCAAGCATTGCCAGTGGGTTACATTAGGTTAGGGTTATTCTAGGTTAAAGTGGATAGTCATTCATATATATATTTTTAGCACCCAAGGCAGATATGAACCTGGAACAACAGGTTTCTGTATGAGTCAGGGTGCATGTGACAGAGAAGCCAAAATAATGTTGCGTCTCTTGGTGCAGGTGCAGATCTTTGCCTGACCTTCACTTCTCTTGGTGTCTTGTGTTAGGGATACGCCTGATACCCCCTCCCCTTACCTCTGGCCACTGTGAGAAAGTTTTCATCTTATTCAGCAATTACGTTTTGTGAAAGTAATAAAAGAGAAATGTAGCTTTAATGAACAATGAGCTAGCTTTTTTTGGGGTGTGAATGAATGCTTGGGGAGAGTAAATGTGTGTGTTGCTCTGTACAGACCAGCCCGGTTTACTGTATGTGATTGATCACCATATGCAATAAACCTAATTACATCAGACTCTTGAGAATTATATTTGTTCTTTATTGGGCACTGGAATTCACGTTCTGTAATCATTACAAATGTATGCACTTTTGTAAGTCGCTTTGGATAAAAGTGTCTGCTAAATAAATAAATGTAAATGTATAAATTATATAACTTAGAATTGTTACAGCACAAATGTGGAGGGAGCCTCCAGTCCAGTTGGCCTAGTCTAGGAGAGTTTCCCCACCACACTACCAACATTATAGTTAGCTAGCTAGCTAGGTAGTCTGTAGTGAGTTTTAGCTAGCTAGATTAGCTAAGTGCATCAGGTCTTTCTTAACATCGCTATCGGCATCGGCTATCAGCCAAATTGTTATTTTAATCATCGGTATCGGCCCTGTGTTGCCCTTAAGGCATTTATTTATCTTCTTTAAATTTCTACTTCAAAAAAATAATAATAAGTTGTTGGTAATTATTTCTTATCGAATATAAGAAGTTGATAACTGCTTTGCAGTTTGTGGGTTCGTTCGTAAATGATGATAATCGTTGCCTGCTCGTGTCGTCTGATGACGTCACTTGTGGTTCGGTTGCTTGCTGTTAAACTGTTTCTGGTTTGGTAGATAAGTAATGCCGGGTTCAGACTACACAACTTTTTTGTCGTTCACAGAGCGCAATGCGTCATCGGAGGGAAAACCACACCCCTTGTGGGGGAAAACATTCTGTGAAGTTGAAATGGGAAATTGTGGGACACCCCGTCTTAAAACGGTTTTAACATAAAATTTCAACACCAACCTATTTCAATACCCTTCTGTCAAAAGAAAGGACCAGATATATAGAGAAACTAATTCTGACTGGACTCCCTCACTGTCCCTTTTAGCCTAGTGGTCCCCAAAATCAGTGTGGAAAAATGATCCCACAAAGTGGCCAGCCGTCACTTATTTTGACTTGTAACATTCACAAGGTAGGCTAAGCTAGTCAATACTGTCATCTAGATAGGTAACGTTAGCTAACGTTGTGATCAAAATGCTCAAGTCTATAGCCTACTATTAGGCTACATATTATTAGCACTACTAATACTATTAGCCACGTTCTGTATCAATCTGAATCAATGTTGTATGAACTTGCCATACTGTCATGTAAGATTCAAGTCTAAATAGAAATTGCAGTTACACTTGAGGCATAAAGACTTTGGCTGGTGAAAATGATGACTGGTGACTAATTGTTAACTTTCAAAATCAACTAGCTGCAGTGACTGGTAGCTAAATGTCAAACCCTGATTACAATGTTATTCTCTGCATGCACTTTTCAGAAGGCTTTATTAAAAGTGACTAACGGGTGGGGATAAGCCATTTAGTCCTTGCAAACATGAAGATTGACCAATTCAGTTCAATTTATTTATATAGCGCTTTCTACAACATGAGTTGTCACAAAGCAGCTTTACATCGGTATTCCAGGCCTGATACCCCCTCAGAGCAAGCCAAAGGTGACAGTGGCAAGGAAAAACTCCCTGACTAATAGGAAGAACCCAGGTCAGAGGGGGAGCCCATCTGTTTCTCAATCCATAGATTGAGTACTTTGGTAGCTAGCTAGCTAGCTAACCTACAGCAAGCTACCATAGCTAGATAGCTAGCTAGCTAACTAGCTAAACGAATATATCTGGGGAATTGGAATCAATCATATACAAATTTTTAACAACAAATTCTCAGAGAATTAACTTTTTGACCTACGTGACACAAAATGTCTGCTGCACACATACACTATATGGACAAAAGTAGTCGGACACCTGACCATTACACCAACAGGGACTGTAATGACATTGTTGATGTTAGACGAGAAGGCCTGGCTCGCAATCTCCATTCCAGTTCATCCCAAAGGTGCTCGATGGGTTTGAGGTCAGGGCTCTGTATGGGCCAGTCAAGTTCTTCCATACCGAACTCATCAAAGCATGTCTTTATAGTCCTTGCTTTGTGCACTGGGGCACAGACATGTTGGAATAGAAAAGGACCTTCCCCAAACTGTTGCCACAAAGTTACTGAAGCATTAAGATTGCCCTTCACTGGAGATAAGGGGCATAGACCAAACCCTGAAAAACAGGTGTGGCCAAATACTTTTGTCCATATAGTGTAGATGTGAATAGTATCGGGATCCCATAAGGTCCCCATGGCTAGGGAGCCCTCCTGTCTGTTAATAGCTTTAAGCCAACTATGACATCTCTTTGGCTCCGTTTTGAATCTTGGAATCCTGTAAAAGCTTAAATCAGGGTTAGTTATCTTATTTGCCATGCAACCCACCACGCTACAGCTTTTTCGCATGGTTGCGATTTTAGTTTTAAGACAATAAAGAGAACTGTTCAATGCAAATCAATGGAAAGTGCAGCGTTGTTTTCCCCCAGGGCGTGGCCTAAATGCACTCTGTCTCTATGTCAGACTAGGCAGTCATAGTGCCATAAAACCTTGCCGCGTCTTGGTTGGGAGACTGGCAACACAACAAGTTTGACCCCGACCAACCATCGTTCACAACCTTGCATATTGTTAGGGAGGAGGGTCAAGAAAGTTTCAATCATGGCTACCGAAGCGCTGTGTGATGCTGGAGGTCTTCTGTTCAGAAAAGAAGAAAAAGAAAAAAACTATTCTGGACCCCGTTCCTGGGTGTCACGAAGAGGACAGTATGGGCTGTCTATCCTTCAAAAAGAACTTGAGGTCAGGAATGTGTTATGTCAAGCAAGGGTGCCCCCAAGGGGTGGCCGGAGGAGGGGGGGGGGGGGGGGGCCCCAGGCTAAAATTTCTGTCCACCCTACTGGCCCCCGCAACTGACAAGCCCCAGTCATTCTAATCTCTTTGCAACGGCAAGCCCTTAAAAATCTGATATACATTTAAGGCGGAACAATTACAGAACACTTACAAGGGCACACAATTCCCTTGTTTTTTGGCCCCCATTCTCATTTTGATTTTCGGCACGGGGTCAACATATGTTGAGATGAGCTCAACTGACATTACGAGAACCGTGCTGGAGGAACAGAATGCAACAATTGAGTAACCTATTCATTCGACAGAATGGAAAACTTTATTGGTTATTCCTTAAGATTAACCTGCTAAAATCTATCGCCATGGGTTTCATATAAACATGTAGCTAGCTAACGTTAGTAACGTTAAGGTTGCAAAGTTACTGTAGATTAACGGTACTCTTCCACTGCAGCGAATTTCGTTTCACTCTCATTCAGTTTGTATGGGTGAGAAATTCGCTCTGGTTAGTCGATATCGGGGCAAATTCGCTGAGGCAAGCAAAATTGAGATGGTGAAATCACAACTTTATGCAAATAAGAACCATGTGAGAACCAACAGTTCAGCGTGTGATGTGTTTTGTACGTGGCTTTAAAAAGAGAGTAACAAAAAAAGTCTGACCAAGATGGCAGAGGCTAAAGGCTACATGTAGCATGAAAACATGTATATGATTAAAAGATGTATGGGCAACCATTTGTGTCTACATCAACACAGGTTAATTGTTTCTATGTTACATTTACTCAGCTGAGACAAATAGACCACTGTAGATCTTCATTTAAACACTCTAAGCTAGGTGACAGGAAAAGTATTGGAAAATTTTTGACTAAGTGTATACCCCATATGTAAATCATAAGCATTGCCACTTTCACCCCACCAGAGATAAACGGAGCTTGACATGGTATGATTAAGCTTGTTACTTGGTGGAGATAAATTATTGCCAATAGATGTTAGTTATTAATTTTAACCACAGTTATTGACATATTAACTGAAGTTATTGATATATCAGCCATTTACTCAAATAAACAATATGTATCCTACTATACTTTGTATGCAAGTGAGCAGAAACTAGAAGAGATGGGAGGGGTAAGCAGCTGTGAGATACCTGTATGCCAAGTAAGGCTTGTTATTGGGGCTTAGCTGGACTCTGTCCGAGCGCTGCTCAGAAGGTGGACCTTGAGTGTAAGATAAAAGAGTTGGACTCTGTAAATGGGGGGCTGCTGAACAGGGATTTTCATGGAATATAGCCAAGGCAGAACAAGACAAGAAGGGACAGTTATTTTTATACATATAATTGGGTATGCATGGCCTCAGCAATATTAGAGGGCAGCCGAAGCAGGACTGATATTCTTTAATTATTTATTTTTTTATATCAGATATGTGCGGCCTTGGAGACAATGGTGTACAGCCAAGGCAGAATAATTGTTTTTTTTATAATTAAACAGGTGTGGGTTTGGCAACAATCGTGTACAGGAAAAGCCAGATATGGAATGAAAATAATGCCAGAATGAAAAACAATGGTGTACAGAAAATGTGTTATGAAACTGAAGGAGGGGGTCTGAGTCTAAGCTCCAAGAGGAGCTAAGGGAAAAAGCATAAAAGAAAGATGCATTTGGGGGTTTTTCAGACTGCTTGGGGTTATGACTGATGAAGCTAATGCAATAAACCAATTGCATCAGACTCTGAAGATTGTTTTCTGTACTTATTTTCTGCGATTACTTAATAACATTGTTTAATTCAGAGTTGTTACAGCACAAGTGTGGAGGGAGCCACCAGTCTATTCAGCCCAGACTGGAAGGGGTTTTTCCCCACCACACTTGTCTATGCAACAAAGTGTTGGCGACAATGTGTGTGTGTGTGTGTTTTTGTGTGTCTGCTTGTGAGTGTAAGAGAGAGAACTGGAGAATGTGTATGTCTGTAATAAACAGCTTAGTGTGGAAAATTTAGGTCAGACATTTTTGCATCCATAATTCATTATTTTATTCTATAGAATACAGATACACCTAGAATTATAGCCACTTGTAGAATTTTCGGACACCTAGAATCTTGACATTTGAAATACAATTTCTGTTCAAGGCTATGATTCAAAGAATGGAAGATACTTGTCAATGTCAATGTCAATGGTAATCATACAAAAACACAATATTATGTTAACGGGCTGGGTAGCTAATACTACTGGTTTAATCAACTCCCGCTGCCTCTGTCAGAGCTGGTGTCATGTTCATGCGCATCCGCACTGTAACGGACGTTAACTGCATTTTGATGCAAGCACCACCATAGCCAGCTATGAGGTCGCCGAGGTCTGGACCGCGGTAATTTTTTCCCTCTCAGGCTGACGTTTTGCATTAGATTAGATTAGATTAGATTAGATTCAACTTTATTGTCATTACACATGTAACAAGTACAAGGCAACAAAATGCAGTTAGCATCTAACCAGAAGTGCAGTAAGCAGCAAGTGCAGAGGATATATTACAGTTATATGTATGTACAGTATAAAATGACTGCTATGGACATTTTTTGTACAGATGGATATATACAATGTGATATGTATGGACAAATTATGGACAAATTTACAGATAGATATATACAGTGATATGTACAGTGTATATAATGTATGCTATGATATTTACAGTTGTATAATATATTAAATAGCTCTGGATTACAGATTACAAATAACAGACTGATGGTATGTGCAGTAGCTCTGAATGGGTTAAAAAATAGTGCAGTATAAGCTACAGTAAGCAACTGTGTCAAGTTATAGTATTACTGTAAGTGCAGATAACCTTCTAGTAGTGCAGGTGGTAAATGTATTACAATCAGTCCCAGCCAAGGGGATAAGGATGTGAGGGGCAATGAGATGTGCATAGTAGTGTAGGGAAGTCAGCGGGGAGCAGAATTCAGTAAGGAGATAGCTGTGGGGAAACAGCTGTTCCTGAACCTGCTGGTCTTGGACTGGAGGTTCCTGAAGCGCCTCCCAGAGGGCAGGAGGACAAACAGCTTATGAGCTGGGTGGGAGGAGTCCTTGATGATGCTTCGGGCTCGACGTAGACAGCGTGTCCTCTGTACGTCCTCAATGGCCGGAAGCGGAGACCCTGTGATGCGTTGGGCAGTCTTCACCGCCCGCTGCAGAGCCTTGCGGTCTGAAACCGAGCAGTTCCCATACCAGACTGTGATACTGCTGGTCAAGATGCTCTCGATGGCGCAGCAATAAAAGTTCACCAGGATTGCTGAAAAGAGATGGTTTTTCTTCAGTGTCCTCAGGAAGAAGAGGCGCTGGTGAGCCTTCTTGACCAGGCTGGAGGTGTTGGTGGTCCAGGACAGGTCCTCTGAAATGTGGATCCCCAGGAACTTGAAGCTAGAGACACCTTCGACAGCCATCCCGTTAATGTGGATGGGGTCAAGCGTGCCTCCTTTCTTCCTCCTAAAGTCCACAATGAGCTCCTTTGTCTTTTTTGTGTTAAGGAGCAGGTTATTGTCAGCACATCATGCTGCCAGGTGCTTTACCTCCTCCCTGTAAGCTGTCTCATCGTTGTCACTGATAAGGCTGATCACCGTGGTGTCATCTGCAAACTTGATGATGGAGTTGGAACCATACACAGGCTTGCAGTCGTGGGTGAAGAGGGAGTAGAGGAACGGGCTCAGCACACAGCCCTGTGGTACGCCGGTGTTCAGTGTGATGGTGGAGGAGCAAGTGTTGTCTGACTTAACATGCTGAGGTCTATTGGTCAAGAAGTCCAAGATCCAGTTGCAGAGAGATGTATTCATGCCTAGAGCTTGAAGTTTGATGGTTAACCTGGATGGGATGACAGTGTTGAATGCTGTGATTGAATATGTGTGTGTGAATGAACATGATTTTATTTTGTGAACGAAAGTGTTTTGAGGTCGTTATAAACCCCCCTGCCAACGCATCTATTAGGCTAATGTTAGAACATAGCCCTAGGCAGAACAGTCAACTAATCTGAGCGAATTCTCTGTAGGCCCTATGGTCGTATTGATTTGCCAAATAAGACTTATTTCAGCCAAATAGAACTTATTACTCAGTGATAAGCGACCGTGCTTCTGTCACATCTGATAGTAGGAGGGATAAGAACAACAAGAGCCTACCAGCAGTGAGTAACATTTTAGTGTCTACTAACTAGTGTCCTCTTTTTTGAAAACCAAAATATGGCCACCCTAGGTAAATATTAACGTTACACTGTATGGACATGCATTGTATCGTTTACTAATTGACAAAAAATGATCCAGGAAGAGCCTGCCTGATTTAGAAAAACTGTGCTTGCTGAGGAAAGAGTTGGAGAGAGAGGTAGCAGGCAGCGTGTAGTTCTCTTGCCAAGCAACAGTGAGGCAACTGTCAAACATCTCTGAAACAGCTAGCTAGCTTGTAACGTTAACCAAACTATGACAACCTCATCAGTAATCACAAACGCAGTACTGGCTGGTACTCTGATTTGATCTTACAGGTTAGCCTCATAATTCGACAGCTTTGAAAATTAACGTTACCTGTGCAATGTGGTCCAACAGAGTTACTATATGTTGCTATATCAATTGACTTACAGTACTCAAGATTAGCTAGCTAAGATTGGCTAGCTAACGTCGGTCACCTCGGGCCACTGTCTTTTTTGACCCATTCATGTCCATTACAGAAATATCTGTGCTCACAAAAAGGGACTAGCCTACTGATTTTACAGGAATGGTTCAAAATGCCTTAAAAGTGAGTTAGTGGTAAGAAAGAAGGGATGTTTGTTTAGCCTACATTTTGGTACACAATAGCCTATTAGAAGTACAAATTTTACTGGGAAAAAAAAAGTCGTAAATTGCTGTGCTTTTTAAATTGATGGTTAACCTGGATGGGATGACAGTGTTGAATGCTGTGATTGAATATGTGTGTGTGAATGAACATGATTTTATTTTGTGAACGAAAGTGTTTTGAGGTCGTTATAAACCCCCCTGCCAACGCATCTATTAGGCTAATGTTAGAACATAGCCCTAGGCAGAACAGTCAACTAATCTGAGCGAATTCTCTGTAGGCCCTATGGTCGTATTGATTTGCCAAATAAGACTTATTTCAGCCAAATAGAACTTATTACTCAGTGATAAGCGACCGTGCTTCTGTCACATCTGATAGTAGGAGGGATAAGAACAACAAGAGCCTACCAGCAGTGAGTAACATTTTAGTGTCTACTAACTAGTGTCCTCTTTTTTGAAAACCAAAATATGGCCACCCTAGGTAAATATTAACGTTACACTGTATGGACATGCATTGTATCGTTTACTAATTGACAAAAAATGATCCAGGAAGAGCCTGCCTGATTTAGAAAAACTGTGCTTGCTGAGGAAAGAGTTGGAGAGAGAGGTAGCAGGCAGCGTGTAGTTCTCTTGCCAAGCAACAGTGAGGCAACTGTCAAACATCTCTGAAACAGCTAGCTAGCTTGTAACGTTAACCAAACTATGACAACCTCATCAGTAATCACAAACGCAGTACTGGCTGGTACTCTGATTTGATCTTACAGGTTAGCCTCATAATTCGACAGCTTTGAAAATTAACGTTACCTGTGCAATGTGGTCCAACAGAGTTACTATATGTTGCTATATCAATTGACTTACAGTACTCAAGATTAGCTAGCTAAGATTGGCTAGCTAACGTCGGTCACCTCGGGCCACTGTCTTTTTTGACCCATTCATGTCCATTACAGAAATATCTGTGCTCACAAAAAGGGACTAGCCTACTGATTTTACAGGAATGGTTCAAAATGCCTTAAAAGTGAGTTAGTGGTAAGAAAGAAGGGATGTTTGTTTAGCCTACATTTTGGTACACAATAGCCTATTAGAAGTACAAATTTTACTGGGAAAAAAAAAGTACAGATGTACAGCTATAAAATAAACCTGCTCTACTTATGCTTCTATACCTGTTAAAATTTTGCCCTGGCTACGGCCCATCATGCAAGCACAGTCAGTGAGACTAACGTTAGGTTACAGTCTGTGCGAACGATCAAGCATAGACAATAGTCAATAGTTTTGAAGGTGCAGAGGCGGAAAGGGGCCCCCCGAATCAAATTCTGCTTAGGGCCCCATAAAGGCTTGGGCTGGCCCTGCAAACAGGCTATCAGCAAATTCTTTTGACTAATGTTAACAAATTGATAATAACAATTGTTCGTTTTGAGTTCAAGTAGGCTATGAAACTCTAACTGAGTTAATGGATTTAAAATTGCTAAATGTTAACTTGCTTAACACTGACAGCTGTAGTAGTTACCCCACATTAGCTAAACACTCGCATGCTGCAACGTACGACACTGCACTGTATATGCATTGCGTGTATTACTAGCACAGATGTAAACATAATGTTAGGCTAAATTGGGAACCGATCTCTTTTAACAGATTAACTGTCTGTTATGGAGCCAAATTGCCAATATGCATCTACACATGGTACATCTACTTGGTAAAAGTTGTTCAGGATTTCTTCAAAATAGTGCTTTTGCCGCATGTCTGACTGCCACCCTAAAATTTCATTCGCTATATTCGCTATATCGCTTTGATGATGATTGACATGTCATTTCACCTCTTGCTGAAAGAAGCGTTTATTTTGACATCTAGCGGCGCCCTGTCAAATCGAGGACGAGGAAGAGAGAAAAATAATTCCTGTATAATAACAATAACTATAATATTAATTATATTATTTATTATATTAATTACAATAATATTATACTAATTCCTTATAAAGGGCGTCAATGGAGAGGAAAACGCTTAATGTAAGATAACGTCCATATGTAGCAGGGTAGTAGTGGGCAGCGTCATTTTTAAATATTTTAAATCGTGTGTATTAAAATGTATCTGTTGGATGCAGCTGTATCGTGGATTTGCATCTTGTCAGGTTGTTCCTCTTCCTGTTTTAAGCGGAGTGATGACGTGATTTTCACACCTGTTACGGATTAGTTAATACCACAGGAAACTGAACTTGGCGTCCTTTTGAAAAGGGATCGGAAAATGAGTGAGGTAGAATCAGCTCCAGAGCAAGCGGGTTGCGGTTGTACATCGTGCATTTGTATGGTATGATATTCAGCGTTACAGCATTGAATCTTGTAGATTGAGATTTGGAATATCATTTTGACCAGCAACGTTTTCGCTGTTAATTAGCGATTTTATAAACTTTTAGGTAATTTTCTACCGCATTGGCGGCTTCTCTGTTCCGCGTTGTGCAGACAACGCTGCGCGCTGTGGTTCGCTCTACGTGCACGTAGTTTTAAAACTTTTGTACCTCATTTTAACCTGGATGTTACGTTCTTTTAAAGGTGGGATTGTTTGGGATTTGACCGTGATTAATGTGGGCTGCCTGACTGGGTTAGTGGCATACTTGTTTTATCTTATATTTATTACTTTTTAGCTTGTCTTGGGGAGGTCCGGCCTGGCTCAATGGTGTGGCGGCGTCTGCCCTTTCTATTGCTGACTATTTAGGGTGATATGCTTGTTGTGGGTTGCGGTGGCTGCTAATAGTGTAGCACTGAATATAGTGCAAAGCTTCTTTTGTAAATACTTCCAGTGTGATGCACATTGTCTTTCTGGTTGTCACTTTTTGTGTGGAAATTGCACAAACTACAATACACTGGCAGAAACTGCAGGACATCTCAGTATTGTGGACCAGTCCAGGCTATCCTCCTCAAAGTTTGTACTCTTGATGTTTTAAATAAACCTTTTAAATTTCAGTCTGGGTCTGTCAAATTCTCCCATGTTACTCCCCTGCTGAAATCCCTCCACTGGCTTCCTGTCGCTGCCAGGATCAGATTCAAGACCCTGACCCTCGCCTTCTCTGCAGTCAACAGGACAGCCCCTGCCTACCTCCAAGAACTCATCCAGCCCTACACACCAGCCCGACCCCTACGCTCAGCAGCAACTGGACGCCTTGCTCCCTGCATGGTCAAGGCAGGAGGTGCTCGTTCTGCCAGACATCGGCGTTTCGCCTACATCGCTCCCCAGTGGTGGAACGAACTCCCGGTCTCGCTACGGACAGCTTCTTCACCCCAGTCCTTCAGACGGGGCCTGAAGACGCACCTCTTCAGACTCTACCTGGACTGACCCAGCACACAATTGCTGCCCCCCCCCCCCCCGCCCATCAGTGCTGTCGTAAATTGCTGTGCTTTTTAAATTGTGCTTTTAAATTTTCTCTTGTTGCCGCCTTTACCCTGACGCTCATTGTGCCGTTTGAAGTTGTTGAAGTTTGCCGTTCGAAAGTGTATCGTACTAGTTGCCCTTTAGGCTGTAATTGTAAAAATCTGATAGTACTGCGTCCTCAAACAGACCTTGCTCTCAGCTGAGAACTGTCTCATTGTGGAACTGTACACGTACTGTCGCTGTACCTACTGTATGCACTTTTGTAAGTCGCTTTGGATAAAAGCGTCTGCTAAATAACTAAATGTAAATGTCATCTGTGCACTGTCACTGAGGTGTTTCAACCCTAGTGCACGTAATCTGCTTTCAGGGCCCTCACCTGTTAACTGAGGGTGGCGTAGGCTAGCTTCCATATTGAACAGCCTGGTTACACATACTCATAGGATTTTGGTTTTGATTTTTTGACAGGTGGAAGTGTTTATGATGAGATGTCTGAGAGAAATTTGGTGATCTTTGATCGCTGTTTTGGAACATTAAGCCACGTTAAGCGTTTTAGAATGTCCGCAAAAGCCTTGACGCTTGGTAGTACTTCAAGGCATGATTTGTTGGCAAAATTAAAGTGATAAGGACACCAATGGATATTCTGGTTGTATGTGGACAGGTTTGTACAAATATTTTTTTTATTACAATTTTTTTTTTTGAAAGCTGTAAGCTACACATTTTCGGTGCCTGGATTCCAGTTTGCGAATTGCAGCGATCCATTTGCTTCTCTTGTCGTAGGTTTCGGCAGTCTGTAAAAATAATAGCTGTGATTTCTTGAATCTATTTGTACAGTCAATCGCACAACAGCTCTTTCCCATTTTAGATGTTTTTTTGTGTTTTTGCGGCATTCAAGCTGAAAGCTAACGCTTGCCACTGTGCGTGTAACCTGCAGTGACTCCGCCTACTGTGACATCACATGCATAACCTCTATGTCCACAGTTCACGGGTGAAATGAGATTTCAATCAGCATCAAACTGCCAGTTATAGCGAATGAAATTTTAGGGTGGCACTCGGGGTGACCAATCAGATATCAGGGGTGTCCAGTGCCACCCCAGACACCCCTCTTGCCTCTGGAAGTGCCCATTTCCACTTGTCAAGCTGGCTCTGCTCTGCTGAATTGGTTTATTAGAGCTTCCAGCAAAATTATCATTGATGTGGTCGAGTGACGACATCTTAATGAGCCATTCAACTGCAGCGCCATATACCTTGCACTGTGTTCTCAGGATAGAGAATCCCCTCTGAGAATGGAGCTAATATTGCTGCATGAGCAGACCAGAATAACTAATGTGTGTAGTACATTACATGTTTAATCAAAGAAGGCCAAAATATTAGGGTGGATGGCAATGTACAGGCTAACTCTTGAAATGGCTGATGCAAATGCACATGTTTAATTGATTTTGCCACTTAAATTCTTTTTTGTCCCAATTCTTTCATGCCAGACTTAAGAACACTTTACTATCATAAGTCCAAATCGTACTGCATGTCTGTATTGATTGTGAGACATTCTATTGCTGTGCACAATTTATATACAGTAAGTGTCCTACTGCATATTAAAAAATGTTACATACTCTATATGTATTTTTTGAAGAACAATGAGTGGGTCATTCTTTTCCAAATTGAATCTTGGCAAATAAGATGATCAGATAATTGTCAGACTAGCTGATGCTGCATAAATGCAGAAAGATACAAATTTCAGGAAACATACTTAATCATGAATCTATGTAATTTGAAAGTCTCTGTTATGCACTGTACAATCCACCGATCAATCTATACTGATCATCTCAACATTGTTTTGATTTATCAATTGATCTATTGAACTGGAGCAGAGTTATTCAAACCATGGGGGAAGTACAACTGAGTCATGATGTGTAATGTATAATAAAGACAAATTTACGCTCTGAATTAACTTTTAATATGTTAAGAACATAATGTCAAAGATATTAAACATCAAAGAATAACTTATTGCATGTTTTCACCTCATCTTTGGGTGGGTTTACTGAACAACTCAGTGATGAACTTAATGAGCTGAAGACTGAGCTTGACAAAATGATTCAATTCAGCAAAAAGAGTCAAAATGCTTATCACTACTGCACACTGAGATGCCTTTTGCAAAGGACACAAATGTTTCCCACAATGTACCTCTCACTGCATTTAAAACAAATTGCCCTCCAAGGCAAGGCTGTCTGTTAAAGAGGCTGAGGAAACTGAACTGAACCTAAGAGAAGAAAAAATTCAGTACACAGCATGCTGAAAAGCTGTTTAATCAGGTTGGTTATAGATTCTGGGGATGGGTTAAAATATGACAGAAGGAATATCTAACATAAGACACAACAAACTGAATAATAGTTTTGTCATTCTCTGCCATCAAGATTTCAAAAGGACAGATCAAGCTTAGATGTAGTTTTGTGTAACAGCATTTGCTAACCCTGGATCTGGAAGGCATTAGTTTTGTCAGGTTTTACTCTATGTCCAAAAAGTGCTTACACAAGATACCTTAGCACGCATTCCATAAATGAATCCTAACCATTCAAACAAGAGTGCAGAGCAACAAGAGTCTGTGATTGGAGGGGAGCTTGAAAACATGCAGTCTAAACACCTCCAGAAGCCGCAAGCAAAACAAGTAAACATTTACATCTGAAGCTAAAAAATACATATTTTCCTATGTCTAAATTCGACATTCAAAGACAGATTATCTTCCCTGACGAAACAAAGGATGTAAGCTTACTTCCTCTTAACAACCTAATCATACTCATAGTATCATAGTACTCCATGTAGTTCACTGTGTACTCTCTGTATTTTTGCCAGGAAAATAGACTTGATAAAATTAAAAACTACAGAACCTAAAAATGTTTCATGCTCCTGCTTGGAGATGAGAGCATGACACAGTCTTATCCTTAATATTTTCAACTCTGCATTTCCCTGTGAACAATCAACTAATGTATCTACGAGTTCCTGTCTACTTTCTCTCTATATTTGACATCTTCTTTATTTGCCACCTGATTCAGGGTATCTTGGTGTCATTTTTTGCCTTCCTTTTCTCTGCAGTTGTCCTTATCCTAATTTGCATCTCCTCCTCCATTCTGCTCCCCTCCTTTACCGTTTCCTGATTCTGCCTGAACTCCATCGGTCATTTTCTCCACAGATTCCTCCTCCTCCATTGTTTCTGTCTTAGCATCTCCAGAACTTCCAGCCTTCTCCTCCCCCTCCACTGTCTCTCTGGCCTGATCTGCATCGGCGCCTTCTGCTGGTTCCTTTTTTCCCTCGCCTCCCCCTGAGGTTTCACCTTTATTGTATTTAGTCTCTGGTTCATCGTCATTCGGTTTCTCATCTCTTCCATCCTCAAGTTTCTCACCTGCTTCCTTACTCCCACTGTCCCCTTCCTCCTTTGTGTCCAGAGTGGGGGTAAGGTCATTTTTTTCATTGGTCTCCTCCTTTCTATCTGGAGCAGGGGCAGGTTCATTTTTCTCTTTAGTCTCCTCCGTTGTGTCTGCTGCAAGGGTAGGGTCATGTCTGCCTTCGCTCTTCTCCTCCTTTGCGCGTGGAGCAGGGGTAGGGTCCTCATTTCCTCCTTCATCCTCCTCCCCTTTCTCACTGACTGCAGATGAGGGGGCAGAGTCACCTGTTCCAGCCTCTGTGAGCCCCTTGCGCTCCTCAGGGGTGGTGTCCACGCCACTGCCAGTATCAGGTGGGGTCTCCTCTGTAGTCTCCTTAGGGTCACTCCCTTCTGCCACTTCCTCTGCCTGCTTCTGCAATGAGAAAGTCAATGAGAAATACATTCACAATCATCTCACTTTTCAGCAGACATGTTTAAATGTTTAGCGTATTTAGTACATTTAGTACATACACTTAGTGCATGCAGTATATGGTAGTTAGCTACTATAATATTGCATTAGATGCTCACTGATTTGAAATATTCCCCATAAAGTCCCATTGATTGAAACATCCTCCCCTACTGTAAACTGAGGCACTGAACATGTGTGTTGGGCACAATTAATTATTTATGAATGGGCAGAATACAAACAGCCTTGTGAATTAAGTGCAGTAACAACCCTAACACAGTGCTACAAACTGATTGTGAGCCTGATGGTTTTTACAATAAATTGAAAACAATCAAACAGAACAGAGCTGGGCATCAATTCTAAACAGCAAGGCTTTTAAGGGGCATTAATGTTATAACATTAACATCCCCAAACAGGGATGTTAACAATTCGATTTCTGCCTCCAAAACAGAATAGAGAAAAATCCAAGGCCTCCTCGCTGCTGACAATATAATGGTTCACTGTACATTTCAAACAGATGCCTGTGCTTATAATTAAAGAAGTGCCACTTGTGTTCTGTGCACTGCTACAAACTCAAGGAGCTGTCACATCTCTTCAAGGTTTTCAAGGTTTTTAAGGTTCTCTGTGTTAGGATCTACATTGTATTCATCTAATTATCCACAGGAACTGTCCCAGGGCAAAGTGTCACTACCATACCAAGGCAGATGACACCAGATTGTCTGCGGGAACTGGCAGTGTCACCACCATATCGGGACAGATAACACCAAACTGTTTATGGGAACTGTACTAGTTCCCGTAATGTTCCCGTAGTGTTCCCGTACTGTACTAGGTCATTAACACATCAATACCTGGGTATTTCTGTTAGTGCTCATCTGAGCCTAGGCAGTCTTATAGTTCGGGTACTGTTTGCGTGCGTGATTTGGCTCCTGGGGAATAAACCTCATATTTGCAAGACCGGTCTCATCCATCACAACTGTCCATTCCGCAAAGTAGAGCCTAACATCTGGAAAGGCAAGTATGAAAGCAAAAAGGCTGAAAGCGTATCAGCTCAGTAACAAGAGAGGAGACCATCGCAAATGCCTCATGGGTTTAGTGTGAGCTACAACATGGCTGTAACTGGGTGAACAGTTTAGTGATAACAGCAGTAGATGTATGACTCATACATGTTGCATCACAATTAGTAACAAACAAAAGGTTAAAACCTACAAGTGTGTGGCAAGTAGGAAAGACAGGTGTATTTAGAATTTGTCATGCAATTTTCTGCATCATGTAATGTCAGCTAATGATAGCCGTCTTCACTCTCATCTTACTGTTTTTAGTTGACAAAAACTGTTTTCAGTGAAATCCTGACTATGAAGCCAAGTTAGTGCACTAGCTTGTTAAGTAGCAGCAGCTAGCAAGTTATAATGCTCCCTTTCTAAAAGCTGATTATTAGCAAACTAGTGCATGAAGTAGCTACCTAGCTTCACTGATGTTACACAACATCAACATTTCTGTTTTTATACCAGATAGCTACAAATGAAAGTTTAACTTTAAGCATAGCTGTGGGTAATTAGGTAGCCAGTTCATTTGGTACTATTAGTGGATTTGTATGTTTATGTGTGAATGTGTGTGTCTGTCTTTCTGTCTAGCTCGCTACTTAAAACAGTTTGTTAGACAGCTACTAAAACTTGAATTTGAAATACTTCATTGCTAATAAGAAATATCTTGTCTGTAATGCCATAATAGCCTTGTACGTTCTGAATGAGGACCTCTGCCTAATAAATACATCATAATAACAATGACATTTTTTTTACAGAACATTATCTTTAATAAATGAAAACTCAAATGAATGTCAAACTTTAAATGTAAGCATTCACTAAAGAGACCAAGCAAAAAAGCCTGTGTGATCAGCATTCTAATTAGACAGGTGAAAAATACTTGTCATACTTATGATGTGCTATGTCTGCCTGTTAAGCATATATCACACTACAGTGAGATACTTATTACAAGTAGTTTTGTCTATGATACAAAACCAAGATTATACTTTGAAACAATTTCTGAAAATATTTGATATATCTATTTAAAAACAATAATAGTTTTATCTTTTCACCCAAATTATTCCAAGAGTCAGAGAATATGAAATTAAATATGATAATAGTATGATGTATGAAACGTTTCCATGAAAATGTTTCCAGTATGGACATGATTCTATTTTACCACCAATGTCCATTGCAGGCGGTCTGTTTGTGCTGTGCCTCTGTAAAGCAATTCTGCTAACCTCTTCTGTGGGGGGGGTGGCTTTCGCACCCTTGCTGGAAGGATTGTCCGGTTGGTCTCCACTCTCCCCGGGGTCCTCCGGCTCTCCCTCACCTGTGGCGGGGCAGAAACAGGAGAGGGAGGGGCAGAAAGACAGCAGGAGGGGTAGTCAGACGCTCACAGTACAACACTGACACTGTGTGGTGAACTCTCATGCACCTGTTAACCATGCTGTGTCTCAGCCCTTACAGCATCCACATGGCTCCCTACAAAATCATCTCTCAAAAAAGAACAATACAGAAAAAAACTTAAGAAAGGAAATACAGGAAATCATTGCTGAATTTTAAATCTAAGAGAGAAGATTACAGACTAGTTCATGTGGAACTGCAGTGTATATGGGTGGGTGCACCTTTTTAGTACCATCTAGATTCTATTCAGAGGACATTGATTAGCAATATGGTAAACAGGGAGAGAAAAATCAGTGATGTCACATTTCAAAACATCCTCTTCCTCAATTGGCCTCTATATGAAACACTGACAGAGAGACTGGATGACAAGATATGCCCCTCTGAGTGATCAATATGAATTTTTACCATCTGAACATATATTTAAAACGCTTTAGAACAAACAAAACAAGGAAATCCTTTGTATAACAAAGTTGTTAGCCACTGCTTTTAAGACTGTTAAGTCTTTTAAACCAAACCTTCAAATGGAGGTAAGGATTACATTTTGAATCTGAAAGTTTGTGTGTGTGTGTGTGTGTGTGTATGTGTGTGTGTATGTATGAATACTGTATGCATATCGTTACTGTGTGTGTTCAATCAATAATTTTCTCAGATAGCAGATTCTTCTCATCTAATCTAACAGTTCCAATATGAATACCCCTGCACTATTCGCTATGGAATTTTGGAGGGTCCTGGTCATTCTTGTTCTACACAATGCAAACAAAATCCCAGGAGGCATCACATCTCAGTGAAAACTGAGTGTCACAGAGGAAATCCGGCAAAGACAGTCACCCAGGCCATGTCTGATTTGCATATCTGACTCTGACTGAGTGGGTTTGGAATGCAATCAAATAAGTACATGAATGATAATCTCAGAGATGCTGCAAATTATTACACTGAGATCTGAACACCTGCACAGAGTAGTCACAGTAGTGATTATCTGAATCATCACTTTACTTTAAATCAATCTGTTATTGCTATGTACTTTCTGATCGCATACATTTGTACAGAAGGATGTCCACAGCTTGCTGCTTGCATAGACTACATTTTTAGATCAGGATATTTACAGAAGCAATTCTGGTGAAGTACACTGCTCAACTGTGTTAGCTCCCAACCCACTTAGGATTTGAACCTATGAGCCTCAAGTTAGAAAGCCCACCTCACAGAATACTGTGCTGCAGTACGCCTAATCATCTAGTCACATGGATCAAATGTCTCACCTGTGCATGTGTGGGTGTGTCAAATGTGTTTGAGTGTGTGTGTATGTAAGTGGGTAGGTGTGTGCGTGTGTTTGTATGCAAGTGTGTGTGTGTGTATGTAAGTGGGTAGGTGTGTGCATGTGTTTGTATGTCAGTGTGTGTCTGTATGTGTGTTTGTACAAATGTTCATGTGCGAGTGCATATGTGTGAGTGTGCACGTGTATGTGTGTATGTACATACATGCATGTTTGTAGGTGTGTATATACATACACGTGTGTGGCTATGTACATATGCATGTATGTACATACATATGTGTATGGGTGTGTGTATGTATATTTGTACGTGAGTGGGTGCATGTGCTTATGTATATGTACATATGAGCATATGTGGATGTGTGCATATGTGTGTGCATGCGGGTGTGTATGTGTGTGCATGTACAGTTACGTACAAATAGGTGTGTGTATATGTGTGTGGGTGTGTTTGTGCTTATGTATATGTACATTTATACGTGTATATGCATGGGTGTGTGCGTATGTGAGTATGTACAAATGCGGGAGTGTGGGTATGTGTGCATACATGTGAAGTGTGTGTGTGGGTGTGTGTGCGTATGTACATATGTGTATGTGTGTGGGTGCCACCGAAGCCAGGTTTAACTTTACTGTTAAACTGCACTCTTGCTGGATATGCAACACCTCAGCACAAATCAAATTTAAAGCAATAAATATAAACGTGTTTAGTTCTTGCTCTGCATCATCCTCTTCCCTTCAACAGGATGGCCCAATTCAGACGCCATCCTGTTATTTTAATAAAATAATTATGTGATAACAGCAAGCAGAGTACTCAGTGCTATCTTTGGATAGCCTGTGCATTCTGTATGTACAGTGCTGGCCAAAAGTATTGGCACCCCTGCAATTCTGTCAGATAATGCTCAATTTCTCCCAGAAAATGATTGCAATTACAAATGTTTTGGTAGTAATATCTTCATTTATTTTGCTTGCAATAAAAAAACACAAAAGAGAAAGAAAAAAAAGTCAAATCAAGTATCAATTTACACAAAACTCCAAAAATGGGCCGGACAAAAGTATTGGCACCCTTTGAAAAATCATGTGATGCTTCTCTAATTTGTGTAATTAACAGCACCTGTTACTTACCTGTGACACATAACAGGTGGTGGCAATCACTAAATCACACTTGCAGCCAGTTAAAATGGATTAAAGTTGACTCAACCTCTGTCCTGTGTCCTTGTGTGTACCACATTGAGTATGGAGAAAAGAAAGAAGACCAAAGAACTGTCTGAGGACTTGAGAAGCAAAATTGTGAGGAAGCATGGGCAATCTCAAGGCTACAAGTCCATCTCCAAAGACCTGAATGTTCCTGTGTCTACCGTGCGCAGTGTCATCAATAGGTTTAAAGCCCATGGCACTGTGGCTAACCTCCCTAGATGTGGACGGAAAAGAAAAATTGACGAGAGATTTCAACGAAAGATTGTGCGGATGGTGGATAAAGAACCTCGACTAACATCCAGACAAGTTCAAGCTGTCCTGCAGTCCGAGGGTACAACAGTGTCAACCCGTACTATCCGTCGGTGTCTGAATGAAAAGGGACTCTATGGTAGGATACCCAGGAAGACTCCACTTCTGACCCAGAGACATAAAAAAGCCAGGCTGGAGTTTGCTAAAACTTACCTGAGAAAGCCAAAAACATTTTGGAAGAATGTTCTCTGGTCAGATGAGACAAAAGTAGAGCTTTTTGGGAAAAGGCATCAACATAGAGTTTACAGGAAAAAAAACGAGGCCTTCAAAGAAAAGAACACGGTCCCCACAGTCAAACATGGCGGAGGTTCCCTGATGTTTTGGGGTTGCTTTGCTGCCTCTGGCACTGGACTGCTTGACCGTGTGCATGGCATTATGAAGTCTGAAGACTACCAACAAATTTTGCAGCGTAATGTAGGGCCCAGTGTGAGAAAGCTGGGTCTCCCTCAGAGGTCATGGGTCTTCCAGCAGGACAATGACCCAAAGCACACTTCAAAAAGCACTAGAAAATGGTTTGAGGGAAAGCACTGGAGACTTCTAAAGTGGCCAGCAATGAGTCCAGACCTGAATCCCATAGAACACTTGTGGAGAGATCTGAAAATGGCAGTTTGGAGAAGGCACCCTTCAAATCTCAGGGAGCTGGAGCAGTTTGCCAAAGAAGAATGGTCTAAAATTCCAGCAGAGCATTGTAAGAAACTCATTGATGGATACCGGAAGCGGTTGTTCGCAGTTATTTTGTCCAAAGGTTGTGCTACCAAGTATTAGGCTGAGGAGTTTTGTGTAAAATGATAATTGATTTAATTTTTTTTTCATTGTCTTTTGTGTTTTTTCATTGCAAGCAAAATAAATGAAGATATTACTACCAAAACATTTGTAATTGCAATAATTTTCTGGGAGAAATTGAGCATTATCTGACAGAATTGCAGGGGTGCCAATACTTTTGGCCAGCACTGTAAAAGTCAACACTTTGCAGGACATGTTATAAGGGGGGTGGGAATGCAGAGAGCTGTGCTGCTCCCAAAACTCAAGCAACTACAATATTTTTATAAACACAATAATTACATTATGCTCCATCAGCAGACTTCAGCAACAAAATAATGATATTACACGTCATTATTTTAGTATTATTTAACCATTATTTTATTATTTTAGAATTCTGAAAGACTATTCTTGCACCACAGTGGGGAAGTGTGTAATAAATGCCACTGAAGTAAATTCAACATTAATTCTCTACACTGTGTAGAAGAATAAATCGTAATGTATACCCCTCAAATACAATACATGCCATAAAGTATGTCTTGAATAAAATTTGTCCCAGAACAGACATTCAAGGAGACTTATCTAACGTTGTTTGTTCACATATGTGGTATATGGACATACCGTTTGGAGAATATATAGCAGAGGAATGTTCATGTACCTCACCATTTACATAGTAATGATTTCAAAGAAAAAAAATCATACTGATAGCCTCGATAAACTGCTCACCAGTGGAAAATGATGCAATAAATTAAAAAAAGTAGTTAAAATGTCCAGGCCATTTCATAAACTATAAGTCACTACTTCTGATTTATGCCAAGAATACCATTGTATGCTCTGATAAACAAGACAATTACATCAATGTTTTAAATACATAATGCATTATAAATTGAAATAATGCATGAGATATCAATACATTTTAAATAATTAAGCAGAAGAATAAATGTGATTCACATAAGTTCCCTTTACCCCCAATATCAACTATAAAAAATACTGCTGTACAGATAACATTTTACCAAGGCATTTAATGCATTTCAAATGCAAAACTGATTGAAGTATAGCAGCAGAGATGAAACGCTGTGGCAATAATGGGCTTCTTTGAATATTTTATGTAAATCAGTTGCATTTATTAACTGTAGTCCAAAGCATTGACTGTAAGCAAGAAAGTTAATGTGACTATAAACAGTTTTAATGTGATTTAGAATGGGGGCCTGCCTCATAAAAATGCTGAATCAAATTAAACACAAAATTTCAAAATCTTGCCTTCATTAAATCCAATAGATTAGGCTAGCCATTGAAGAGGACTGGTTACTTTGAACCTGTCTCCCTGAGACAAAATTTTCAAAGACACTGCTGTGCAACTTGTCAGTGCATGGCCCTTTCATATGTTCAGCAAGAATTTTAATATGTATATATATCTTGTGGCAGCTGCATTTGGAAATTACAGAAGCCATCTCTACCTTTGACATGAAACACAGCGAAATAAATACACTCCCTTGATGAGAGCTGGGTCAGTGAGGTAATAGATGGACAGAATGCATGATCTACTGACAGACTGACTCCATATGGCACACACAGAGAGGACATAGTCCCCTGTGGCTTTAACTGAGAAGAAAGACAAAGACAAAACAGAACACAATGCAAAATAAAAAAAAGAAATTTGGACCAGTGAGCAATCAAGGAGAACCTAGAGCTGAAGTGTCAACAGGAGCAAAATAAAGCATTCAAGAACAGATGTGTTGAACCCAATTCTGACAGCATTGTAAAGGCTTATGAAAAAAAAAGCCTTGTAAAAGTGATTTTCTGTTTGACTAAAACCCAGTAAAAATAATACTGGTCAATTTGCAGGTCAGATACAAGCTGCTTTACAAAGCCTGTCATAAACAAACACAACAGCTCACAGCTGTTAGTTATAAGAATATTAACATGAAAATTAGGAGATAAAAATTCTGTGTTGTATTGCTGTGCTGCACCTCTAATCCAAATACTGAAAAATCTGTATTCCATGCTGACTTTATACTATCATTTGAACATTAATAGAAAGCTACTTCCCCCCCATATTGCTACCTTTACTGCTTTATTAAATAAAAGTGACACAAGACCATATATTTCCTTACTCAGATCAAAAGGCCATGATAGAAAAATATTTTGTGTCAGAAGAGATATGACAGCAAAGCTTGCTAGTTCTTAAATTAATTTCCACAACTGGTTAGAGGGAGCATGCACTGGATAGGGAATGGAAGCCATAGACTGACAGAGACTATACATTTAAGGTATGGATAAATGCATTCCTATTTGGAGCCTGTATTTTGTGGCCTTATTATTATAGCATAACATCAACAAGGAGTGCCATAAAAATGTAATTTACATGATCACCAAATGTTCTTCAATTAATTACTTATAACAAATCCAATTGGACCTGACCTGAGCTGTACACAGTTTAGTCATCTACACATATGAATCTTTATAATGAATTTGACCTGAATGGTAAAACCTCACTAACCCAATCCTTGAGCCATCAGCCAACAAAATACCCTTCCCAGAATTAGATCTATAGATATGTAGACATATTCAATTTTGGTGGCATACAACTATCAAACATACTTTACCAATGGATAACCAGTAAGAGGAGATAGCCCAAACAACCCTGCACTCTAATCCCCACCCACCCCCTCTCCATAAAGCAGTTCAACAGAAACAGCTACACAAGATACACCAGCACATTCTGTCTCCATAACAGATAGGAAAACTAAACCTCATATAAATATTATTTAAATCTGCACACTAGTCTGAAAAATTATTATTATTATATTTGACCATATGTTTAAATCTCTGATTTAAACAAGGGGTGTGTGCATATTTGTGTATATATATATATATATATATATATATATATATATATATATATATATATATATATATAGTGATTTAATGACAGACAGTATTCTAAGACGATTAAAGAAATATTCAAATGTAAAATGTGACAAAGCAAACAGAGCAGAAAACACTGATAAGATCAGTAATACTGATTTAAACCCCTAAAGGATTTAATCATGCTTGGCCAAGTCTTTTTCACAACACAAGCTGTGAAATAACAGACTTACACTCAGAAACACAGACATTCCTCTGGATTATGGTAATCAAGCATGTGAAAATGTCTGACTGAACTTCAGTCTGCATGCATGGTACACGGATGCACATTTTTCAGTGTGTCTTGAGAATCTGGTAATGACACACATATATTTTCCTACTGGGAGTTTGCAACCATGTTCTTCCAGCAAACATGTTATTTTTGACAGATGTTCAGATTTTGAGCAGATTTTGAATGATGCCCTTGACAGATATGCATCTCCTTGTATGCAGAGACAAGGTAACGAAACCACTGGGAATTAATTCTTTAATCCTCTTTGATGTGTCTCTTCTGCTCAGCAACAACATGAATATGACAATACTGTTAGTAGATGTGGCAGATAAAATGCAGCTTCTGTAATCTGAAATCTGGTGTCATTTCTTCGCATACACCAGTCCCAGAATAATCACTGTCCACGTCTTCAGATCTCACAACACCACATTAGCCATAAAAATCAGCTATAAGACAAACCATTCAAATGTAGGTCATACGGAGCAACAACCTGGACTTACTCCTCCTTTCCTTCAGAGTGATAGAGCCTACTTTTCTCCCATGTAAAGATGCACAAGCCTGTGTGCTGCTAAGAGGTAAATGTGTCATCTTGTTGAATCAGCTCCTCTGATCAGGTCAGTTTCCTTCTAGGTTGTAAGAATAAAATCTTTACACATACACACATACATAGGTCTTACATTATGCATGCCATCAATAACACATATCTTGTTTTTTATGTTGTTCTGATTCAACCTGATTGTACCTCAGTCACCTGTTGTCCTAAGAGATACAGTACCTTAGTCATAGCTGGACATTATGATGGAGCTGAATCGGTGGCCACTTCATTACATTACATTACATTACTTCATTTAGCAGATGCTCTTACCCAGTGACTTCCAAATAAGTGCATCACTATGCTTAGAGTAGTTATTGCCAAGTATTACAAGAGGCCCCTAAAATACTAAGTTAAGTGCTAAGCTAGTGTAGAGTGCTTTTTTGTTTTTTTGAAAATAGGGATAGATAGGATAGACAGAGATAGATAGAGAAGAAGGTAGACTAGAGATACAGCTTGAAAAGATGAGTTTTAAGTTTTCCCTTGAAGGCACACAGGGAGCCTGTTGTCCAAATCTTGGCAGGAAGCTCATTACACCAGTGTAGAGCCAGTGCTGAGAAGAGGCTGGTTCGAGAGCCAATAGTCAACATGAGCCAATAGTCAACATGGCAACCTGCCTGATGGCACAGGTGTCACAGTGCCCTGATCTCCACTACAGCCTTGACCACCTTTCTCCACGCACATTAACCAGCTCAGCAAGCACAATCTCCACACACACATACACACACTTATAAGAGCCAGATGCAACTTTAAACACAGGTGAATATCCTACTAGTCATATCGCTGTAAAACACACTCGTTGGCAGATTATTTTTATTTTTAATCCAATAAGCTTCCTTCAAAGGGTCTCAAGTCTCCTTTTCTTCTGAAATACAGAGGGTGCTGAAAGCACAGGATAAGTGTACCATGCTGTCTCAGAGCTCCTTTTTGACACCACATGAAATGGAGGCTTTCCTCCTCCCTGCACAGATGCCGCTCCGCACAGCAGATCTGACTCCGAGACTGGCAGGCCTGTTTACGTGGCCTCACTTGTTTTCACTTTATTCGAACACTGCTAGGAACATTATTGAGACACACCGATAAGCTAAATCCCAAAGGCAACATCACCTTTTATGACATGAGAAGGCAACATTTAATCTTGTTGTTTGCTTATAAAATTGGCTTTTGCCTCACTGGTAGGTAGCTTAACGATAGGGACATTAATCACCACTTTTCAGGTCCGCACATCCATTAACACATAAAAGTTTATATCATGGGTGGTCACATTTGGCTAGCACAGTAATGCCCAGATCAATGTACCATGAAGGCATCCCTGGTGAACAGTGAAATGAGGTGAAATATGAGGCCAGTCTGTATTTCGGTCTTTAATATATACATTTACATATGTATGTGTGTATATTTTTTCAATTAAACTTTCATTGAAACAAGTCTCAAAATCATATACACAAATGAACATCTTAACCTGTTAAAATTTCATCAGTATAAAACACTTTAAAGCAATTTTCCTCCAAGTCTATCAAAAGAAGTGCTCGTCATTGCACAAGCTCCTAGTGTGCTTGGTTATCATACACCAAACATTTCTGGACTAGCTGGGTTCATGGTGAATGTGCATATAATATTGGAATACCGTAAAACTTCCAATAATAGCCGAGTCTCCAATAAACGCAGGTCTCTTATAATCACCGGTATGTGCGACCCTTTCAGTGAAATAAACACCTGCTTCAAATAAACGCCGGGGAAAATTATATTTATTTTACATGACTATAAAACGAAAGAGCAGTGGGTTAAAATGCTTACAGTAGTCCTATGTATTTTTTGTGGCTAAAAAACGAAATAACACAAACAAATAATTTTTTACATTAGGCTAAATGAGGTTGTTGTGAATTCAGTTTGCCTTATGCGTGTTCATGTGTTCATTAATTAGATTAAACAAAACAAGCTGTCTTTCAGATCATGGTAGCCTAAATTCACAGTGACACTGCTATTCTTACAGACTATGCTCTCCCATCATCATGCAATGCAATGTAAAACTTACTCTATTAGTGATTGCTGTTTGAGTTGCTACCAAAGAGCGCTGTATAATGTTTGTTAAGTAGGCTACTTGGGAAAAAAAACATGGTGAATTTTCCTGGTCAGTTCAGCTACCAATAACTTGCAGAGGCCTGAGGGCTTTAGGTGAAACAGACACATGTCTCTTATTATAGCCGAGTCTCCAATAAACGCCGGTAAAGTTAAGTAATTAAAGCAAATAATCGCCTCTGTGTTTATTGGAAGTTTTACAATAACATTACAATTAAGGTAGCAACACAACTAGTTTATGAAGTATTTTATTAGTTTTATATTTAACAGCCTAGTCTATGGGAGGACAGTTCAGTTTAAGAAACTGTAAGGAACCCCTGAAATGTTTACATCCTATAAATATGTATTGCAGCAGTTATAAAAGGCTGAGAATCACTGGGCAAGAGGGGAACAGGCCACTCAATTAAAATCCTGGTGTGGTGAACTAACATACAGGACACAGCAGATGAATGGGTAGTCATTCTTACTATACTCTTGAAAATAGCAGTTAGCTTTTTCTCCTGATAGCTTTAATTTCACCTTATTTTAAGACACTCTTACTTTTATATAATTTACATTACTCATATTATCCCTTTAACAAGCTGGATTTTAAGTGAGGAAATTCAGGTATCTTGCTAAAGGGAACAACAGCAGTGTCTAACATGGCAATTAAAACAGTAACCTTTTGATTACAAGCTGAGTTGCTGTCCTGCCACATGTCAGTGCTGCCTGTTTTCTTCCAGCAATCCTTTGCCCCTCTCTTCAAATCGTAACCTTAATATTATTCTACCAATCACTGCACAAGTATCGCAGTATTTCGACATTTGTACCTAGTAGTATGGAATGGTTGACATATGGATACCCTGCATGAATGTGCATGTTTTTCACAACATTTATTAAATTGTCACTTTTCAAGATGTGAAGACTCTCAAACAGTTATGGCAATGTTTCATATTTAAGCATTCCTTGTTTAGTTACACTACAGCACAATCAACCATTCAAAAAACAATAACTTGGACTTTTATATATATATTATACACGCAGAGCTTTCATAAAAGACCATCAAACAATTAAGACAGCTAGAGAAAATGATGGAATAAAAACAGAAAAATTATTAAAATTGGTGACAGTATTAATTCAATTAAGTGCAGGAAATGGAACATAATGGCAGAATTTGTGGGCTTGCTCTCATGTGTCTGTCTCTGCAATGCATTAATGAGGCTTTAAAGCAATCATTTGATTTTTATATAATGACTTCAGTCCAGAGTCTTGCTGCTTGGGGGAATATGCACCATTTTTCTCCTTTAGTTTCTAAGCGATTTTAAAACACATTAAAATAATGTATTGCCAGCAAAGGGGGTTAAATTACATTCCGCTCTGTTTCCATTTCAAACAACATGGAGCCGTGCGAGATATGGAGCAAGGAAGCACAACAGCGTTTAACGCATTACTGCATATCAACAGAAAGGGTCCCACTTTGGCAACAGCTACAGCAAAAAGAAACAGCTTTGCTGTCTTATTTATCACATCCTGACTAGTGAATCTTGATTATTGCAAGGTTTGTAAAATTATGAAACATAAATACATCCACTGTAATTAAAAACAGGAAGGAAAATATTTGTCCATGTTTGTGAAAACTTACTCCACTTGCAATCCACTTGCACCTTGCATATTTCATGTTTAAGGTGCAAATGATGTTATGTCACACAGTTAACAGTATTTTCCTAATCACCCCCTGTTTCTGAAATTCTGCAAAGACATGGCTGCATGTTAGTCATGTGTCTATGTTTGTTATGCCTAAAATGACAAGATCAGACAACCCTAAAATTACCTAATGGAACACTGAAGCATGAAATACGTTGATTAAATGTAAGAGCATGGGTGGAGGTGTGGCATTCTGTTGCCACGGAGCACACAGTCAAACCAGGAACAGGGACAGCTCTCTGGCATGAAAATTTGAAACCATGAACAAAAAATCCAAAAACAAGGGTCAGAGCTGTATTTCCAAAAACATATTGAATTAAATACATGTGTCTTCAAAAGGGACTTTAAAATAACTCTTAACAAAATGATATACAAACTCATGGCTTGAGAAACTCCTTGTGTTGCCAACTACCAAAATTGATCCACCAGTTGGCAGGGTTACACTACTATACCCAGGGTTGTAATTTGGAAATTATTTATGGCACATCATATGGGGGCTGGACTGAAGTTGTAGAATGACACCAGTTTAAGTGTCTTTGAAATTACCAAACGTACGAAAACGTACAAACATCCCATGAGTTTGAAACTCAAGAACTGGTGTTATCAATGAAACGCTACAGGTACACATGCAAAATGTAGTTACTGTGGCTGTGTCCTTAGGCTGGTTTTTCCTCCAGTGCCCATGTTAATGTTTATCAAGAAGCAGGACTCCACTAGGAGTTTTACTGAGAGTTAAGCACAGTCCCATCTTTACTCTACTCGTACTACACGCACTACTATCACCTTAATTAGAGCCACATCATTCAGGCCTAGAAGGAATTTAATCCTCTGATAACTTCTGATAGCTCTAATAGCTCTTTTTAAACATTTGCAATGTCTTACTGTTCACATTTTATAGATGTAAAAATGTTTTTTTTTTATTTATTATGATTTTTTAATCTAAGGCTTAATAGAAGACTAGACTATAAAATCGTACTCATGGGTAGATACATAATGCATTTTTTTCATTGTGATTAAATAACATACTGTTATTACAGTGTGTACCCTTTTACTTTGTATGGAGTCAATATAAAATAAAATTGTAATAAAAAGGATATTGCAGTTAAAAAGAAAGGAATTCAGAACCCTTTTGGATGTGGTAACTTGCAAGGATACAATGAAAAATGTGTTTCTCGTCCTTGAGTTTAATGAAAGGACCTATACAATGCCTCTCTCACAGTCTCTGGAAGGCATCTGTTTTGGTGGCATTTATGACTTGTGATGATATTGTACTGGGAGCAGTTCATCACCATATTAACTGACACAATTTTATCACAGTCTCTTATTTCTCACAGATCCTCCAATAGAACAAAATAAACCAATCTAAAGGCAGTGGCATGAGTCGGCTTCAGTCTTGAATGCCCAGAATCCTTTGTGCTCCATGTGGCAGCTGAATTATACACCAAAGCACTGTGCCTAATTGTGGAAAATTTAAACAGTGGTCGAGGAGCACAGCTGCTTTGTTGAAGGGAGTCATTTTCTTCTTTTGACAAATATAAATTGCCAACAGGACAGGGAGTCAAAAACATGAACAAAAAAACACACAGAAACAGAAAAAAGCCAACTGATGGTGATGTCCCCTGCTCTGGAGGACACTGTTTATAGATGCGAATAAAAGCATGATTATCAGGCCAGGTCCTTTTGTGAGGCGTGCTCTTTTGTTGATTTGTCCATGCACCTGTTTGGGTAACTGAGTGCAGGAGCCAAACTGAGCCCTGATTTTTGTGGCCTGCTTGAAGTGATTAGACTGGATGGTAATTACAGCGCTCCATGGCTCTCTGCCCCCCCAGAAGGTCCTGCTTCTGTTGATGTGGAGCTGCTGCTCAGGAGACAACTGTCGCACCCGATGGGAAGGTCCGGATGCTGACAAACAGGCCTTGCCAGGGGACTCAGATGGGTCAAGCTTTGGCTGACAGTCAATGAAAGGCTATGCTGTACAGTGGTTACTTACCAGTGATGTGCAATGCCAGAGTAACCTTTAAGCATGATTTTAATGATCTGTCTAGACATCTTCCTCCTTGAAATATGAATAAGGATTTTTAATAAGAGGATTTTCATTTTCCTTTCTGCAACGCTCACTGCATGTCCCAATGCTAATGAAGAGTTTGGTGCCCTACCTGACAGCTGAATCACATACACAGACACAAACTGCACCAAAACAACTGTTCAGCACCCTGGACAAAGGCTGCAGTTGTTACAGTCTCCTTCCTCAATCGATCCAACCCTCCAGAGGTTAAGAGTTTCAGCTTGACACACTACTCCACAGTTATTAACATAATCAGACAATTATTCTGACTGTTTAAAATTGACATTTTGGATTCTGACAAACCACACCAATCTTATGATAAGCTAGGCTTCCACATAAAACAGCCATATTCAACACAGTAATAATGAACCTTAGAAAGGTCAGGGATCTAATAGAGCCGGAAGTGGCCAGAATCATGAGTTTCTCACACACTTACATTCCACTGGTGCTTACATTGCATGAAGCCAGTCCTCATCCTTTGACTTTACCTAGACACTTATCAGAGTGACTTCAAGTTCTTTCTCTTACTTATAAACTGGACAGCGGTTTAGCACTTGTCAGATCTCTATCTCTTTGAAGAAACACAAAGCGACTGGTTGTCTTTGACTCACTGCAGGCTGTGATCTGTGAAGCCAGCCTGGAAGAAAAGGGCCATTGATGGGCTATTTTTAAATGATTATGCAGAGAGATTGCCATTAGGAATGAATTTGAGAGTGTGAAAAGCCATCATCCCCAATTTCATAGCTTCTGCATTCTTCATGTGCCTCTGATCTTTTTGGGACATTATCGTAGCACCACAACAGCACGTTCACTTTGGGAAGGGGTTTCTTCCATTACTGTTCTTCAAGTTTTTCCCTTCTTTTGATTAGCTTTTTGGATTAACCTTGATTTCCCAGTGTTTGAATAAGGGCGTTTTAGTATAAAGGTTGATTTTGGTTTAGGTTCCTTCTGAGCAAACCAAGTCTTGGAGTATAGAGTAAAGGGAAAGATGTAAATCACTGGGTTGCAGGTATAACTGTGGGTTCGGTCAGTTAGATAACTATACATTATCTTAACAGTTGTTCTTATCTTGAGCAACAGACATAAAGACTTTTTTGTTACATGTTACATGTTAAATTCTTTTAGATGTTATGAATTTACATAAGGACATAAGAACGTATTATGACAAGAACAGGCCATTCAGCCCAACTAACCTTGCCATCTCAATTAAAGAGAATCCAAAACTGCATCAAGTCTGAACACAGCAATGGTCTCAGCGTCAACTATATGCCCTGGAAATCTATTCCATGTATTGATAACTCTTTGTGTAAAACAATACTTCCTTATGTCAGTGCGGAACTTACTCTTCACAGCAACTTTACATCACAGGATGTAGTGCAATTCGAGTTATAATAGCAGTGCCTGCCTCACCCTTGGGTTATGAGCCCTGCTCCTTCCCGCTACACCACACAGCTGCTCTGTAACAGGTTGGGTTGATTGTGTAAATCACTGGGTTACAGGTGTACCTGTGGTTACTGTTGTAACTATGCTTGACAGTGAGTTAAGTACATTACGTTATCTTAGTAGATTCTCTTATCAATATCAGGTCGTACTGCTATGACATACAACTACCCCATAGCGGGTTGGCAGATGACCTTGAGGTGTGCAGACATCAAAAATCTTGTGAACACACCTGAGCAGGACCACATGATACAGCTGTTGCCACCAGCCATAACTGCCGTCAGTTCCAGAATGGGTGCACCAACACCAACAAAGAGGGCAAAACAATGGCAAGTCTTGGTCTGTCACTGCTAACAGCCTGAAACCACAGACCTGCCCAGGTTCAGGGAGTGTGCATTGTTAAACAATAAACACTACAACCCCTTTAAAGTGGTGCCAACACATCAAGCCTTGTGATGTCTCATGACTGAGTCATCTGCAGCACAGACGAAATGGATGCAGCATCTGTCATCCCCTTCTTAGAGGTGACATGGCCCCTGGGCACATTCACCAAAGCACATAAATTACTGGCCCATTTGCCAAATAAACACTGTCATGCCCCTGGCATGAACCTAATGCCCTCACAAAACAGAGTGTGCATAACTCACTCTTTGGAAGAGGAGCCCTGTGGATAAAATGCAGAGTAGGGATGCACAATGATATCGACACGACATCGGTATCGGCTGATAAAAACTTAAAAAGTTAATTACAGGCATCGGCAGATATGAAAAATTTCTGCCAATGTGCCTGGCCGATAAGGTGACGCGTTAACTATGCACATGCGATGACACCAAATGTTTATTATGAGCGTCAGCAACAAGCTTCAACATGTAAGCTGTGTGGAAGTATTCCGAAGTATCTGAAACAGATAACAAAATTGCTATTTGCAATGCTTGTAAAGCACCAGTGATGCAAGGAGGGGTAAAATGTATAGCTAAATTTCTCACTCAGGGAGGATGCTAGCTGTGTGCTACTAAGCTTTTCTTTGCTTCTGGAGGGGCGTGAGACCATTTTTAAATAACGCCGCTCCGTAAGGAGAGAATGCAATTTGAAATGAAACAAGACAGCCTGCAATCGCCGAGCTCGTGCTTTGGGACTCGAACGGAGGTCCTACTGGTTTCAACCGACCCCAGCTAGGTTTCTCACCCTGGGAGGATGCTAGCTGTGTGCTGTTAAGCTTTTCTCTGCTTCTGGAGGGGGCGTGAGAAAATTTTTAAATAATGCGGCTCATTAAACAGAGACGGCAATGGAAAATAAAACAAGACAAACCGCGATCGCCTAGTTCCTGCTTTGGACTCGAACAGAGGGCGTTATTTTTGTGTTTGTACACTTACACAACGACACAGGACAGCAAATAACATTTTCTGTAACTTTATTGTGTCTCTGCACATTCAAAATAAATATCGCAGCTCCATAAGGAGAGAATGCGATGGGAGATAAGACAGACCATTTTTAAATTACTCAGCACATATATGTATATATATATATATATATATATATATATATATATATGTATATATATGTATATGTACACACACACATACACACTATATCTGTATCGGCATTGGCAATCGGCCAAAATAAGTTTGAAAACATCGGCATATCGAATATTGGCAAAAAAACTGTATTGTGCATCCCTAATGCAGTGATGGTCATTTGTATTCGCAACTGTAATTTACACCCACTAGGGATGTAACATTTTAATTTGAATTTCAAACAGTATTTGCCTGTGGATATGAATACTGTTGGAATATTTGACCATGGAAAGGAATGTTCAACACTTACACTAAAGAAGCGTTATCAATGAGAGAGGAAGAGATCCACTGTGTTCTGCTTTGTTCAGAGTGTAACTGACAAAAATATTTGGTTCATTTTTACGACTACTATTATTTCACTTTTACTATTTGTCATTATTTTCATGCCTTTTTTAAAGGATGAGATATTAAAGGGGCCATATTCCTACTAATTACTACTAATTCCTACTAATTAAAAGCAGAAGCTCATGTAATCAGGAGGTCATACATTTTATTTAACTAATGTTGACATGTTTCTGTTTGACATTTCATATGTCAAATTATATGACATTATGCTGAATAAATATAATTTTACAAGCTAGTTAAAAGCAATACATTTTCTTCTGGACACATGTGACTATGGTAGCTAGCTACTCAGCTAAATCTAAACCTGACATAAACAGAAATACAACTTCAAATATATCTGTCTGCAGTCTTTATGATAATCAGCTTGCCACAGTAATGTCCTAACCGACCAAGCTAGCTAGCCTCTCTAGTCTCAAATAAGCCACTCAAACTAGCAAGCTAGGCTTGACATCAGGACAGCTATTACTTAATGTTAAACTTAGCTAGCTAGCAACTGGTCTCCAAGACATTTTGCAAAACACAGCTTATCTTAACTCTCCATTTTATACTTACCATTCATGTGTAACTGCCATTCTCCAGCCTGTGCTGAAGGCTGGCATGCCAGATTACTGCCCCACTGAATGGTTGCTGGTGGTTACTAAATCTTTTTTATGTGGCTAGCACTGCTGACATAATGTAGCATATCAGTATCTGCAGTCACCACAGTTAACTTTGTCATTGTCACTTTTTGATTTATATTTTAAAGTTCCCTATTTGAATATATGTGAAAGTAGTTTTTTCTGCTAAATCCCAATAATGTAATGTAGTTTAAATCTGAATTATTCAATTTGTGACTTTTTGGTCTAGGGCAGAGCACTGGACCTGCAGCTGAGACACAGTGCTGCATAGTGCAGCTTCATTGATACCAACAGCACCGCTCACCACAAGCAACACCCTGCACAGTATGCTATGCCGTATAAGTGGCAGGGGGAGAAGGCAAAACCAGAACTCTTAAATTATACCCTTGTATATAAATACACCTACATACATATATACACACACAAATACACTGTTCATATGCATATGTATACACAGGTGTGTTTGATGTTATTACATTACATTATTGCCATTTAGCAGACACTCTTATCAATTACAGGTTTTTACAATATTATCCACTTATACAGCTGGATACATAGTGAGGCAAATGTAAGTTAAGTACCTTGCCCAAGGGTACAGCAGCAGTGCCCCCATGAGGAATCGAACCGGCAACCAAAGGTTGCGAGTTCTGCTCCTTAACCACTATGCTACACTGCCACTGATATGCTCTGAACGCTGTTAACAGCAGACTTTATCAGTTGTCACTTCATGTTGTTAAAACACAAAACATCAAAGAAATGTCTACCCTCTTATAAATAAATATAAGGCTTTGGAGGCAGCTGCTGCACCTTACACAATCAGACAGTGTGACAGCAGAAAAGGTCCTCCAGTGTGTTGGCGATGGGTTAAAGTCCACTACATTCACTACCTTCAGACATGTATAGTTCACTCCTCTGGTCCAGCTGAAACTTCTTCTGCTCTATGGTACATCTTTTGGTCAAGTCAAGAATTTGTACTTACATGTTTATTTATTATATTGCTGTTGCTCTTTCCACTGAAAACTCCTTGTATTTATTTGATATAGGAAAAAAGCCACCTGATTTGTTGAACATGTGCAATCCCCATGGTCCAGGAGACACTAATCAAATCACATATTTCATCTACTATTTTTAAAAAATATAACCAAAAAAAGGAACAAAAACATTATCCCCACACTTAAGAGGAAAAACAATGCTGAAATAAAACTTTAAATGCAGTATCAGCATATATTCCCATGTAATGCTGTCTGTGGAGTTACAAAGCCATGTACAGATACAGTCAAACTTCATTCTGATGTAGGTGCATGTGAACCAATTTTGAAATGAATGAAACAGGTATAGTACATCAAGTGGAAATTAGCATCCCTCCATCAGCCATCTGGGTGCCCAGCACACCTCCTGCATACTGATGGAGCACAGTGAGGTCATCCTCGACTGACACCTTCTCCTCCCACCAAGAAATTTAATCTAAACAACTCTAGGCAAAACCACACTCACTGAGCGAAAGACAAAATGTGGCATCCATGTCAAGAGGTCTACTTTCAGAACTACCAAGACACAGTGAGGACACAGTGATGATGATGTAATGCATTGCGGTTGCGGCAGGTGCCGTTCCTGAGTCATCCAGAACATGTTTCCTGGACTGCTAGTGCCACCTTGTGGCTTGGTGAGAGACCATTACATAAGTTTCCAGACATGACATCATAGTTAGGTGATGACTGAAACATGTGGAGCGTGGCAGAACAAAAGCTTGTGTCCAGCTCATGATGTCCCTGGGGCTGCTGGTGACATAGCTGCTAAACCATGCCCCACTGTGACAAGCACACACAGTGGGTAACAGGGTACATCTTCCCCTGTTACTGACCTGTAAAGCTAAGCTGATATAAATCTGCTCCTGGTTTAACACCCACTAATGTGAGTCAGTGTTATGCATTGGTGCAGGATGTTTATTTGTGTGGGCTGGACAAAATATTGGACAAACACCACAAACTACAGACAGCACCCTGAAGCGCCATCTGCCCAGGACAGCTGATAAAGCTCCGGCCTCACACCCCCACCTGGACTACCCCCAGGCAAAGCACTTCATCCTGAACACAAACACATTCCCCTGGGGTCATTTGGGCTCAGCGCTGTTTGGTGCCAGTTTCTGTCCCTGTAAGCTCATTGCAGAATGTATGCATGAGATAATACTTTCTCCTATAAAATGTTACTTCAAATCAAATACGAAAATTCTTTACACATACAGACAAGCACACATAGTAAGTCAAACTTATAGTGTAGTTTATGAAACATAAACTGTTGGCCAGTGATTTAACTTCAGATATGAAGCAAGTGGGATTAAGATAAAAATATCTGCCAATTAATTAATTTAGATTTCTTTTTCCTATTACAAATAAGGTATTCATGAGATTGTGACAAATGTATGAATGATAAGAGATCAACTTTTATTCTGAGAAATACATCCTATTGTCCCTGGGAGTTATCAACAACACGCTGATATTTTATGAATGCATGTGTTAGGTACATGCTGCCCCCTAGATGTATGAGGCACATACTGTATCCTTAGATTCCTCGGGTCTGATAGGATGCAGGCAGGTATTTTATGTTTTCTGGCTGGGTTATGCTAATACTAAGTAGCCAGTGCTGTGCACAGGAATCCAGGGCAGGGGGCATCAAGTAGCAACACATTTGCATTTTCAATGATCTCAGAACCTGAGAGAAGACCATCTTAAATAGCTTCTGGACTGCAGAGATTTTAACAGAGGCTTGACTAAAACTAAATCAAACCTGTCAAAGGTATGAAAAGCTGAATATTTTAATTTCTTATTTAATGTAATGTAATTTCAGATGTTTCCTTTTCATGTAGCATCTGTTAGCCTGGATTTATACTGACAGGTTATTCTGCATTACTTTCAACATAGAGACTTCTCATACCTTATGGGAAGTGTTGCCTTGGCTATAAAGGCTGTGGACAGTGTATCACTGACACGTGCTTTCAACAATAGGTCAATGTTCTTGTATTCTTCCCCCAAAATAAATAACAAATGCAAGATTTTATTTAATATAAACACTTGGAGTATGCATAACAGTATTGCTTAAAGCATAAAATTGGCACAGAAGAACACTGAACTATTTTGAAATTGTAATATTAACCTGTTTCTAATGGCTATACAAACAGATCTCCACAACTGGCTGTGTGTCTGAGGACAATGGGTGTAAGTGAGGGTGGGTAGCAGAGCACCACCACCAAGGGGCACTGGCAGAGGCCTTCTTACCATTGTTTTGGTCCCCCAGCGTCATGGTTAGGCCACTTTTCTTCTGCCGGAGCTTCATCAGCCTGGCCTGGGAGAGCTCACTCACGATGGAGGACAGCTGCTCCTTGGCCTGGGCTGGTGGAGAGGTTTTGGGGTCCCCTGACTCGCTGCAGCTAACCATCGATTTGCTCTGATCCCTGCCCACCTGCTGGGGTCAGGGGAGGGGAGAGAACCATGATGTTCAAAGGGCATCTGCCCAAGATGAAGATGTCATGAAACCCTGCCCACAAGTTATTTATACATTACTATCATCTGCATTTTCAGACATTTTTGGACATAGATTTTATTGTCCCAAAACAGCATCATGGCAAGACATTTAATATTGCTGTGAGAATATAACTTAATATATAATATGCAACTCATCAAAGTAAAGGTTCAGTGATCCCTTATTAAAGGATATCAAAGCTTCAGAACAGCATCTTTTCCCTCATTTTAAGAAACAGCCACGAACGTGAGTGTGAAGCCCAGCGTGAGCCCTGGATAGCCTGGCAGCTGCCTGCTGTCCCTGCTCCAAGGGCGAAGATGTGGCCAACTGAAGGAAATATACTGTGAAAGTCCCCCTCTCCCTCAGACCATGTGTCTGTAATAACCTACCTCTGCATCTTCAAAGATCAGAGTTAGAGGCCCACACATAGACAGGAATACACCAAAGCAAGCTTTACACGGCCTGATATCAGGTCAACAGTTAAAACTTTTCCCTCAAATGTCACGGTTGCCAGCTTTCCACCTGCACATGATGCCATGCTATGATTAAGGCTACAGTTCTGATGATCACAGATATCACCAGGTCCTGTGATGTCATGGATGACACAACTGTCTTTGACATCTTGAAAATTTACAATACAAGCTTACTATAACATGTGTCATTTCAAATGTGAATTTAAAAATACCAAGAAAAATCAACAGGACTGACTTTGTTTCTGGGGTCTTAGTGCACCCTATTGGCTCAGCATTGACTGCTTAACCAATAAGCTGTCTCAGTGCTCCCTGACTCTGCCATTACATCGACTGATATAAGGAGTTATTATATTGGCTGCCAGAAGGCACATAATAACTAACATTACTGCAAGGGGAGAAAATGTAGCTAAACACTCAAAGGGAACCGTTTGTGAAAGTGGTGGACTGGCTCTTTGTATAGTAAGTAATGTGACTCTGTTATGTCCATTAGGTGGTCCATGACACACTCACAAGAAGCACACATGCAAAGAACCTCTCTGATTCAAAGAAAGTGAAAGGGAAATATGCTTTGGTGGAGGACTGTTTAACTACACAAACATTTTGCAATAAATCCAAATGGCAGCATTTCATAATGTTATTACACCTATTACAAAATGATATATTTTACTATATCAGATTCTACATTACTTGTTTACAATACAAAGTTTGTCTTTGACCCATAAAAGAGAAATTTCATCTCAAAAAGAAAAGGACTGAAACAGGTCATTACTGTGTGCAATACACTCTAGGCTTTCCATTGTTCTGTTATGCCATCAGTATAGAAATATTTGCCAGGAAAACAAGCCTGTCACCTTCTGTTGTTTTCGATGTTGAACAACAGGGAGTAACCATGCCACCAGTATTGAACACTTTCTCAGAGTTTGTGGCAGGAATACACATACATTTCCACACAAATTTCAGTTTTCTATACACAAGCTACCCTACTTCAAACGACTGCACCACTTTCTGAAGCATCATGCAAGGTTGTGAACCTTTGACTTTAGTATTTAAAGTGAGGACCTGTTACATCTATTGAATGTGCATAGACTGCAAACCTTGCTTTCAGCATATATCACACAACTCCTGTGTCAGACAGGGGATTATGCTAATGTTAACTGATGTCATTGTCACATGAAACATTGCCATGGTGAACATAAAAGATGAATGCAAAAGGAAGTATGGTCAATGTTAGAAAGCACTCAGTGTTACTCCTCTGAGCTGTGTGGGCACCTAGCATAGGCCAGTTTAAGGCATGAATGATGATGGTATCCATCATTCCATAGATTGTAAGCAATTCTGCAGCAGAAATCAGTTGGTTTAGTAAAGACCATGCAAAAAAAACAAAAATGTACTTAACTGTTTTCAGTTATCTTAAAGCCTGTACAACATATGAATGTAACATGGCCTAACATTTTTACCTCATGTCACTAAATGTATGAGTCAGCTCCTGTGAGAAAGGAAATCCTACTCAATTAGCTCTGAGATGAGTACTTGTTAAGTCTGGACAGAGACGGGGATTTGTCCCATTCTAAAGTTCTCCTGATGACAGAATGTATATTGCAAGCTTGTTGGATTTTTCCAGAACAATAAACTTCAGAACAGGGGAAAACTATAAGTAAGGACAGCCATTTAATGACAGACAAAAATAAATAATCATGCCAGTGTCAGACTTTACTTAAAAATAATTATGGCCAATTAAAAACTTTTTCTTTGATGTCACTATATTTGCATTGATATGTATTCTCATGGCTTATAGCTCTGAATATGTCTATCTACATTGCATTATTTTCATTTAGCAGACACTTATCCTAAGCGACTTTCATACATTGCAGTTTTTTCCATTTACACAGCTGGATATTTACTGAGGCAGTTATGGAGTCTCACTCCACTGGCTCCCTGTAGCTGCCCGCATCATGTTCAAGGCCTTGGCGTACAGGGTGACCAACAAAACTGCACCTAAGTACCTGAACTCACTGCTGCAACCCTATGTTCCCTCCCGACTGCTATGCGCTGCCACCGAATGGCGTCTGGTGGTCCCGTCACATTAAATAAATTAAATATCCAGGACTTTCTCCGCCGTAGTCCCCCGGTGGTGGAATGAAGTTCCACACCTCATACGTTCTGCTTAGTCCCTCTCTGTCTTCAAGAAACATCAGAAGACACAGCTCTTCCGCTCTCACCTGAGCACGTGAAACACTTCCCCCCATCTCCTACTAAACTATATAAAAAAATGTAATGATTTGGTTGTAATAGTTTAACGTAATGGATTGATTGTGATACTTTAATGTAATGGTCTGGTTGTAATGGCTTGGCTGTAATGGTTTAACGCACTGGGTCTGCTGTGACCAAAGGGTCTGTGGTGACCTAGACATCTGACTAAAATATTCCATGCAAAGACTGAAACCTTTGCTATATTGTCAGTACACAACAGCACATGCACCTGAGTCTGCATGTTGAAGTTTAGTACAAAGTCATTGACAGTCACTCTCCAATCACACCTTATGTTTAGCTGACATACACATGTGAGAGGACTGAGTAAAGGATCATAAAATTCAATGAGAATCCCATTAGCTGCTTTTATGCAAGTCAATTAGAGAAAACCTTAGGGCAAAGTGTACTGCAGTCTTTTAATACAGGCATATTTGTCATCTCTTTGGTCTGTAATGGCTGTAATTTCATTCTGTCTGCCATTGTTATGGCCTTACAACACCCTGTAGTGGAAACCAGTTAATGCACTCTCAAACTCATCCCTCAGTGAATAAGTAAATCACTCTCTTGCCTTATACTGAGTAAGGTTAGTAACCTGAGTAACCGTACTTCGTAATGTTAGTCAGTCACAAAGTATTGCCATCATTTCTAGGGCTGCTTGCTCCATTTGAAGCCCAAAATGCTTTAATCCTTTAAATATCCTGTACATTCTGTAAATACACTTTCTGATCAAGAGAAAACATTCTCTCTATGTACTTATATGTACATTCTCTCCCCTATGTAATCTATGTTTACCTTCATACAGGTAGTAGACAAAAAAGGAAACACCACCAAAATGTTGCTGCATTGGGTTGCACGCAGCCAGAAGAGCATGGATACTCTGCCTTCCAATGCTAGGGAAAAGCAACCACACCAGAATCTTTTACTGTTAACACAAGGTACATGGGTGTGTCGGCCTCCTTGAGCGGTCTCTACACAAGTACACATCCTCTGATAAGAAGACAAATTTGTCAGGGTATGTCACGTTCATGTGTAACGTGTAGATAACGCACTCAGGGTGTCATCTACATGTTTCATATGCCAGTTACATACATGTGGCACCCACATACTCTACAGCTTCCATTTCTTTGTTCACTACACCTATACAAACACATAACACAAGCACAAAAACAAGCACGAGGGAAGACTAAGATTTTGAGGGCTGTGTACAAATAGATGTGGACAGATGTATTGTCATATTTGCCTATCTTGTGTACTGTAGATATTACTGTAGATTACACAAAGATATTTATACATGGAAACATATTCCTACAAATAGTGTATATCAAGATTTACTGTTATTAGCTGGAATAAAGCAACTCTGCTCTTTTATTCATAGATTTCATTCATAGATTATTGAATTTTTATTACAGATTACAAAATAGATTACAGGTAACAATGTCGACAGCTAATTCATGATGGGGTTAGCTTCCTACTAAGGTATCCCCCAGGGTAGCTAGCAATCTGGCACTGTGGCTGGGTAACAAAATATTGGACTGGTGCATAAAAATATCTACCTATTTTCTGGACCTATAATGTTGTATGAGGGGTAAAAAAAGTAAATTCATTTTTGATTCAAAGCTGGGAACAAACTGCAAAAGAGTTCAGAAAAACCAAACCTTACGCAGCCTGTTAGGAGAAACAGATTTAGCATAAAACATATACTTACGTTGCCATTTTGTTTTCTAAATCTGTAAATAGGAGGCAGTGATGCCGCTTTGGATCTGGAAATTCAGACAAAATGTTGGGCAATTAAAACATTAAGAAAATGTACATTTCAGACCACAAAGAGCAACCATGCATGTTTCCAAATATGTCTAGTTAGCAAAAACAAAACATTTCTGAAGAAAGAATGACTCTTCTTTTAGTTTTAACATTAGTGCTACTTGTAAATTAAAGAATTATTGTAAGACAGCATTAGGGTGTACTAGGGTGTATACTGCAACATTTTAGTACGGAATGGATTTGCATATCTATTCGATACACAGGTTACAATATAAAACACAGTTAACATGGGGATGGCCTATTAAAATAAAACAAAACCATGAATATGTATCTGTCACAAATATTAACTGGGGGTTAAGTTAGAGAGTGCTCAGAGGGAACAGAGCAGACAAGCCTTACCCAATAAATCTCCTCACTGCAGCAGGCTTTGTGAGGATCAACTCACTGTAGGGGAGCTTCTTAAACTTTTCACGGCCCACAGCCACGTAGAACTGCCCATTTTCTAGTTCCTTTCCATCACTGATGGCTGTACCATCCAAAGTATACAGGCTGCCAAAATTACACTCCATCAGCACAGTACACAACTCAGGGAAAAAAAAAAAACAGATCACAGGGAAAAATTCACTTCAGTACTAAATCTGGGTTTGCCAGACTAATATTACAATACCATTTGACTTGTTACTGTGGTTACTGATAATGTGCATTTGGCAGTAAATGCTTAGTGTAAGTTATAAATATGATGCTAGTGTTATAACACTGATGCAAAGGCTATAACATAATTTATGATCAAACACCCACACACAATTATTTTCAGTAGTGTAGAATTGTTCTCAAAGTCATAGCTTTCCACTTATCTGACACTTATCTATAAGATCCAACAGCATAGCAAAGAATATCTGTTGTCTGTGATCTAGTCATATTTAGTATTAAAAACACTTTGAAAACAATGGTGAACACCTCAAAGCTACTCTGGCCAGATTTATTTCAAACAGACTTAGACAATAACACATTTGGTGGCTAGAAGGTTTCCAAAAACCAGCAGGACCATCACATACAGTAGGTAGGTTTTTACTCAATATTATAAGGGTTTTTAGTGTGTTATGTGTTATCAATAGTTCACTATGTGTTAAAGATATTGTGATCTAGTGACATTGAGATATATGGTAGTGTATGTACTTAACTTTTCATAGTTTTCTCGGCTAGTTTTCTAGTCTGCTAAATGAATGTAATGTAAAGTAAATGTAGTGATCATGGTCAGCCAAGTCCCTTTTTTACTGCAGTAACCCAGAGTATGCACCTCATCCTAGACTGTATCTTAGCAGCTCATGTAATCTTAGCAGCTCATGCTTGTGACTATATGACAAGGTAATATTCTTCTCAATACAAGAAATGAGCCTATTCCTTGAAATTTATTTACAGCCCATTCTAAATGAGGGGAATTCCTATTTTACTTTATTCTGTTGTTTCTACCTGTGTATTCAGCATTTGAAAACACTGTGGTGATCCCTTAGTCCATTCCTTCACTTAAAGCTCAGCGCTGCATGTAGACTGCTCATTTAGGCAGAGAGAGGGAAGTCTGAGGCTTGCTTACGTTGTGTTACAATACCATGGTTAAAGCACAAGCTCCCGGGTGATTACCTGCGCACTCCTCCCAGAATCCTCAGCCCCATCCTCTCTGTGATCATCTCCAGCACACGTTCAAACTGGCATAGCACGCGTGGCGGTATCAGCAGCCGCACAGCCGGGCTCAGCACATCTCCATTTGCTACAATGCTGGAACGATCAAAAGCACAGACTCCTTATATCTATATTATGTGGACCAGACAGTCAGATGGTGAAATTTCTGTCTTTGCCATAAGGATTGTTCCGACTACAAGTGTTCTGATAGACTGGCGCTAAGAACAATAATAATATTTACAATAATAAAAAATGGTTCACAACAAAGAACATTGTTGAGGTTGTGTAGTGAACAACAGAACATCCACAGCTAGCAATGGAAATCAGACAGCACAAAAACCTTCTATTATCACCAGACCCTCCTACAGGTAGAACAGATAGAACAGAGGAGCTGAATGTCTGGTCATAGTGAGGGGAATACCTGTGTTAACAGAATCTGAACTGTGGGTATTTCATCACAAGCGTACTGATGTTACTTGGGTTCACAGTAAAAGGTGCTGACAGGCCAACTCACAAGATTGCACAGGGCTCTTTAATGGGCTTCAGAAATCGTGCCGACACAACTATTCGACTCTGGGGCACTGGTTTCACCTGAAAACAGAGACTTATTCAAATATCAGAGTTGAAAAGCACAATGATAGTACCTACCATTCGGCTTTATTAATGAACAGTAAAACAGAACATTGCAAAACAAAAGTTTATTTGTGTTTCCAGAAAGGTTTATACTCTTACTCTGAACTTTTTTTACAACACAGATCTCACAGATCTGCTATTTCTTTTCTCTACCATTTATTTCATTTACGCACTTACATTTCATATTCTCATACACTGTATTTTCTTTGACATTAACATTTAAGCATTCAGATTCAGAGCAAGCGGTTCAAATCCATAAATTGCTCAGGCTTGAAAAGGTGAATGGTTGGATATTTAACAACCACGGGGCTATAGTGAGAGTCCGTATTCAGGCTCCAAACAGCAACAGTGCAGTTGGGAAGGCATGCTGGTCTCCTCTGTGTCTCAGACTTGATTACAGGTGCTTTTTGCAAGGGATTTTCAGACTGTGTTCCAGCTTATCCTCCTCCGTCCACCATCAAAAGACCATCTGTCTGTGTGATCTGTGACCCTCCAGCTACTCCCCAGAGGCCCACAAGCCTAAAATGTTCCCTTCCGGATCTGTTCACCTTTCTCATTCCTGCTGCTGGTGAAAGGTGATCAGCAGATTAACCCATAATGTGTCACAGCAGAAGCTGTGGCCCACCAGAGGCAAATGCAACCATCTACTGTTTCACGGTCTCACAGGGCTGGCTGTATTCCCTAGCAACAGTGATCCCCTCTCACCCAGAGCAGAGGTGAGCGGGGGTCAGAGGAGAGGCTCTGCGTGTTTTCAAGGAGCGAGCTTTGGAGGGCCTCTCTAATTGAAATAATCAGAGACAGCAAGAGTGCACCAAGGGGAAAGCTCGGCCCTCATAAATAGGCCGCCTGTTAAAGCTGGTCCTGTTAATGATTATGGCCATGTCAATTACCCGGGAAACCATGCCTCTGCTGCCACAAATAAAACACTCAGAGAGAAAGGGTAACACAGCTTGTGGGTTCATGTGTTTGGTTTCGCAAGTCAATAAAACCAGCAAAGGGCATCGGCTAGCCAGCGGTGTGCAGCAGTCAGAGCAGACCGAGCACAGGCGTGCTGAGTGTGTGCCACCGCCCCATGCTGGGCACACACAAGGACACCTGCTTAGCATGCAGCATCACTGAAGTGCTTCACTGTAAGAGTGGCACAAAGGGCCAGGCCAGAGCACCCCGGTGCGTACTTGAATTAAACACACTTTCAAGGGTGCTGATTTCGATTCAGGAATTAATAATTCATGGCAAACCACGCTGTCAACAAAGCAATCCTTCCCAAATGACAAGGGTGGGTGTCAGGACAGAACATTATAACTCACTTTACAGCTTACTGATTCAAATGGCTGAGCAGGGAGAAGATTTTGCACCGTTTGTAAAATGGATGTTGGACTATATGTGTTCCTAGCGGGCATCGTCTAAAGTGTGCGCTGTTTGTTGGTATGACCACGCACACAGAACAGTCTATGAATGAAGAAAACAGAACACCTGTGGCCACTTGTAAATACCTACTCTTGCTGTGACACTTTGACCAAAAGCGTATTTTTCATGCCGCTGATTGCACTGCATTGATAGTAAGACAACCATCATGTACTCACATACTGACATGACTTGGCAGGATAATTCGCTGGATCCAAAATTTGGAGTCAGCTTTGAATAAAACTTCTCTTGCAACTTGAGGAGAATTACAGTGATATTTAAATCTCTCCATCTGCTAATCCAACATCCTCACCCCTGTCCATGTCCCTACCTGCCTCATTCATAGAGCAACATAGTACCATATGCTCTTATCGCAAACAAGAACAGCAAATGACTCCAAAACAAACGTACAAGCTTGCAAAAGGTGTCAGGGCTAAATTAAGATTCAGCTTATCTGGTTGCATGACAAAAACTGCTTGTTTCTGGATGGGAACTGTGACTGTATTATGCATCATACATATACATACATAGAGTGGGTGTAACTATCATTTCATTATCTCTTAGGAACAACTGCCAGTGTGCCGTTTTGCTCATTACTTAGATTACCAGGATACTACCAATCAAAACATTAGACTACTAATTTTCTGCTCACTTACAGTGGCCGTACTGTAAGTGATGGTAATGAGGGAGCCCCTTTAACCAGTGAAACAGTGAATCCTCAAAGTTTATTGGTTCTGCTTGCTTGAGCACAAGTAATCCCTCATATTTCATTCATCCAGCAAAGGCCATATGGAATCCATTTCCACAGTGACAACACACCTATAACACAGTCAGACATTATGCAGGGTGGATTACTAGTCTTATTCACAGTAGCAGTAGTGATGAAGCATCAGTTATTACTACGAGATCCCTCAAAGACCACACAGTTCCTGTGCCCACTGAGGCAGGACCTCCGTACACATGAATTCAAACACAATTGTAAAATCTGACTGCTTGTACAGACATGGAGATGCTTGACACCATTGATGACACTTTGCATTGATGCTCTAAGAGTTGCTTGTAGTGTGTGTAAGGAACAAAAATAGTGATCATTAATGTGTGACACAATAGTATTGTACAGCACATGGGATTGCTCTAGGTATCTGTATTCTGAATAAGCACACATTTTAATATTCTATAAAAATTAAGAATGAATATTCAAACTTTCTTTGCTCTACATAATAGAAGTGACTGGATTTCTGTAAAGAAACATGTATTTACTCACGTCTTTCATTAAATACCATTCCTTTATGCGTTTTTATGGTTCCAGATGAAACTAACATTTTACAGTTTGTAGTTCTATCATTAATGAGCAAATTTGAAACCCCAATGATACAAGTAGTACCTGCTCTTTCTCCACTTAAAATATGTGCATTTGGATGCAAGCCTCTCCAAAAAAAAAAAAAAAAGGAGCTGATTGAGTATTTAAGTAATGTGGCAAAAGAAACCTGAAGCAAGCATAAATTCACTGTTTTCTCTATCCAGGTAAACTGTAATAAAGCAGGTCTCACATACTGAGTAATATAAAGAACTGGTCTTTGATCTTTACCGATCTTTACCCTGTGCCATTCTGTGTCCATCTGCCATACAATACTGTGTTAGTTAAGTCACTTTACAGCTGTACCTACAGTTGTAATATACTGTTGCAATCTGTGGTAAAAAAAAAAATAAAAATAAATAAATAAATAAAAAATATTTTAATTGGCTTATTTTATATAAGGCTAGTTTTAATCAAGCACATTTTATGTAATCGTTTTTCAATTTTCTTTCTTAATATGGTCAGGTTATTTATTATTTATTATCATCAGCACTATTAGCATTTTGCATCACTGTGATTATCTTAATTGGGATGTGCATATATGTTACTTTCAACCCTTTCAAAATAAACTGCAAAGAAAGTGCAGACTGGAGACAGCATTAAATCAAGCAGACTGGTCAAAGAGTGATGTATCCTTCCGACTGTCCGTTCACAAATCCACACGGCTGTTGGTCGGACGAGCCGAATCAAAACTTCACAAGAGCCTTACCTGTACTGAATTGTTCTGAGACACTTTTTTCTTCTTGGTTCCGATCTGTGAATAACTGCAAATCATAAAGTCGGAACTTATTCATTATTTGTTCAATGGAAGAGAAAGCAATGCACAGCATTTGCATCGTGTACTGAATCACGCGATCGCACAACAGAAAAATGGAAATTATCTAGGTGACAGGAGAGACCACCTAATTAGTGCCTACACTATGACTGCCTACACTTAAAGTTGTTTCACAGATTTGATTATATAACTGTAAAAGGTCAGCACTTTACAAACATTAATCTCATTCATAAATGTTGCTATATTAAGCAAGAACTTGCAGCAAACCTATGGACGTACTAGTGCCTGCACCTATGTGCACATATATACTTTGAATACGTATGTACAGAGACGTGTTGCAAAATGACAAAAAGCATGTTTCCAGTATTACATCACAGTTTAAATTCACTATCAGAACATTGCGTCTTCACAAAACTGAACCACTAAGTTAATATCGCTCAACTGCAAAACAAGAAAAAATGTTTATTTCCTATATATACAGAGAATTAATTGAGTGTTCTGTCCCGAGATTACTTAGTTACTTACTCAAGTTTCTTAAACTTCTCTTTTCCAGCCGCGACATACTGCTCCCCGCTATGGAGGTGCTCCAACGAAGACACCCGATGCCCTGCTTTTGGGGTGTAGATGTTCCTTACGGCGCCAAACGCAGGCTGCACGCCGTTGGTGACTTCCTTCAAAAATGTCTCAAAATTGGACACCCTCTTTTCGTTTATCACCAGACGCCGGCCTTCATAATACGGATCTCCATTGCGATACATGAAAACATTTTTCACCACGGGTTGTGACAGAAAATTTGGCTTGTCTGAGTGCATCGTGCAACCAGATGAACTCACGATGAATTTAGTTCTTATCTACGAACTATTTTACACTGTATTTTCCCACAGGCGACAAGTAGCTCGAAACAGAAAACCAAAGCGCGCCTGGAAGTGAACGTTGTCATAATTTAAATGCCATGAGTCAATATTTAGATCCTCTGTGCACACAGACGAAACACAGCGGCCGTCAGGACCTGTACGTAACGTGGAATTACGCGCGGAGACATTGTATTGTACCGCTATAAAATTAAGTTAGTGTAAGATGCTGACATGATAGATCAAAAATACAGACAAATCCAATTTTTCATAAATTCATAGATACTTGATGTATGATCAGTGCTTCCAAGCAACAGTGATTTATATTCACTTTTGCCTAGAAGGAAAGCTACGAGAATAATTAGAACTGAAGCCAGAATTGCATCCCGCCGCGCTGAAGTAGTTAGCAACAACTATCGATAGCTAGCAAACTAATATGCAAAGCACCTTGTGCTGTCGCCTGTATGGTGCACGAGAGTATCATGGGAAAATGTCTGTTATTTTCAGCTGTTTCTATAGAAACATCTCAAGCTGGCAAACCTCATAGCAAGTAATTGTTGTATAGGCTACATATTTTGTTGTGTAACGTTGACCTGACCAATCTTCACAAATAATTACATAACCGATAAGACGGCTATTGCATGTTTTGTACTAGAATCGAAGGAGAAGTGGCAATGTGAAAGCAATTTAAAACGATAACCTACGGGTCGGTTCTTTTGCCACTTCTCATTGAAAACTCCCGTGCAAGCAGCGTTTTAATTAGGTATCAAGAGACGCCTTCGCTGTCACCACTCCTCTGCAGCTTCCCGATAGATATGGCTATGTGTGGAAAGGAAAACATGTTTGTTCGTTTGTTGTATGACAACAGAGGAGCAAATAATTTGACATTAGTGTTGTTGTCCATATAAGACAGTACACCTAATCTCACGTGACAACGTGCTTAGTGCAGAGATCATGTTTAGTTTTGCCAGCTTAGATATCCGAGGTTAGCTAGGTTAGCCGAGCTGTGGTACCCTGTGCGTACGAAGAGCCTGCTTAATTAAGTCTGAGAGTGGTTCCACCATAGCACACTGCGGCAAACGACCACCCTATCAACAGTTACACAGTGCCTTAGCCTTCTACCTGAAACCCCGATTTCTCAGCATGCATTTGCTTTCATTGCATTTTTACCAACATTAACCTTACCAAATAAATTATTTAAATGATCCAAAATTTTCTTGACTTTGAAATATAATTTATACAGCTAGCTATGCATGTCAGCGTATCCTGTTTATTATTGGTTTTGTCGTTTTGCAAACCTTTTGAACACAGCTACAGTTTCTCGAAGCTGAGAAAAATGGACAAGCACTTTACAAACTCCCCCACCGAATCCACTGAGAATTCATATTTAGGTGTACCCTACCAATACACGACGGGAGTTATTTTCAACAGTTATTTCAACATAACTTTTGGTCGTTTGGTCTAATTCACAGTTACAAATGTATCAACTTAAATTTAACTGCGCAAATGTATAAATGTCCATGTGAAGTGGAAGCCGCTTGCAGGCGACCAAATACAGTAGCTACGCATTCAGAAGCGTACTTCTGAATCTGGATACATAAGTGTGACAGTAACTAAAAACGTTTTTCGGTCCTCGGCAGTACTGACAATTTGACTTTTGAATATGGCACGTTTAACAGGCATTGTCTTCATAATGATACTAGGATGCAGATGAATGTATGATGTAGGCCTATGTAGATAAATTTAGAAAACACTGGCAAGCACTGCTGTAAAAGTACGTGTGTAGTTCGAGTGGGTTAACGGGACCCAAATAGTTGGTTGTAACTTGGTCTTGTGTAAAATAATTTAGGTAAATCCATTTGCTGTAAGCCGACTTCTTATTGATTTTCTGAACTTTGAATGGTAAACTGGTTTTGTTAACAAGCATGTACTGCATGGAGACGGTTTAGGGACCTATGAATGAGGGGCAAATTTGAACGCTGAAATCGTTTTGTTAGAGATGTGTCTTTTAGTGTCCATTCTATTTTAATATTATATCCACAACGAGCCTGTCAAACACAAGCTAAACCCAGACCAATACACTGAGTGAATTGAATGAAATCCAGCTGTGCAGACACAGTGAGGCAACTGTATGGTGGAAGAGTTATCCTCTGTAATCCCGGCTGCAAATATCCACATAGCTTTGTATCTCATTGCATGCAGATACAGCTTGGTTTAACTCATCTGTTTAACTCATGTCTAACCGCGATTTTTATTTTTTTTTTTTGACGTGATCGCGGTTTCTTTGTTGAACCGCGGTTAAAGCATTTTTTGATGAGATGGGTCAAATCATGGTCACACTTCTGTTTGCATCCAAGCTGTAGCGCGACAGAACAGTAGCTATCCTATCAGAGGACGCCCCGCCCACATTGATTTACTGTTGCGAAGTCAAGTCGGCTTTAGAACGTTAAAAATCCAAACAGAATTGGGCAGCTTCGTGAGAAGCGGTGTTGTATCGATTAGACAATCGGTCCTTTGGGGAGGGATTGAGGATAAATGTTCTGTTGTCAATTTTATGTTCATTTAAACAAAAAATACGTTTTATCATAATAAAGAAGCTTGGTTTACTTCATAGGCTGTGTACTTGTGTTATTACATTACCTGGGTCACATAACAGTGAAATAACCAAAATAGGTATCCTGGGATTCATTCAAAACTTTAACTTGTTTGAAAAATAATAAATAAATATTTTTTAAATTTGACCGAAAGAGACAAATATATTGTTAATTGCAATTATTTCTGAGACAATTAATTTTACAGCAACATTTGGAATTGTTACAACAATAAATTGCTCAAGAAACTAGCTTAGTCTGGCTTTGCCAGACTTCCAGGAAAGGCTGGATGACAACCGCGAACAGTGTGGTGACGATTGGAGAGACAGTGGACAGCACAGAGAGACGGCAACTGGAGCAGTGAGGGTTAGCACCCCAAACTGCAGCTCCCATGAGGGAGCACCCACACAAAGCCACGGAAAGCCCTTCTGAAAGATACCCCCAGGGGTGCCCAAGAAGGGGGGAGAATGAGCACCCCAGACAGACAGATTTCCCAGCACTGAATATTGGCAACAAATTATCGACGATGACCGCAACCTGTTTTTGTGGTAAAATTTGCAAGAACCTGAGAAGTCTGAGGATCCACCAGACCACGGAGCCAAGGAGCCCACCCTGGCAGAAGTCAGGAATACAGTCAGAGCAGCGCGGACTAGCTCAGCTCCTGGGCCGAGTGGAGTGCCATACAGAGTGTATAAGCATTGCCAGAGACTCCTGGAGAGACTGTGGAGACTCATCAGGGCAGTATGGCGGAGGGGAAAGGTAGCCAAGCAGTGGAGCCATACAGAAGGTGTCTGGATACCAAAGGAGGAGAACGCAAGTGACATCATGCAGTTCTGCACCATCTCCCTGCTCAGTGTGGAAGGCAAAGTCTTTTTCAACATCCTTGCTAACCGCCTGACAGTGTATCTGTCAGGGCTCCGCCCCCCTAAGCCACAGTGTTTTTGTTTCTCCTCGTCTATGTGCTCTTGTTTTCCTTGCGTTCCAGCCCCTGCCCCGCTCCCAGCCTGGTCCCCGCCCACCTGATTTCCTCACCACCGTCACCTGCCTGCCTGCTCACCTGCATCCCATCTCCTCATTACCCCAGCTATTTATATCCCTGCTTGTCTCTGTCTCGTTGCTAGTTCGTTTCAGTATTTGTTACCTGTCTCGTCCCCGCATTAGTTTCCCTGATCGCTTGCCGCATTGCCGTTCCTGCCTGTTTCCCGACTTCAATTTCTGCCTGCCGCTTCGGATCCGATTGACACCACTTGCCTGCCTGGTTCCTGACCCTGCTTGCCCCGACTCCCGATTCTGGATTTGCCCCCGGACTGATTCTCCTTGTTTCAAACCCTGCCTGTCTCTGAATTACGAACCGCCTGCCGATTCAAATAAACGCCTGGAACCGGAATACCCCGGGGTCCGCGTTTCTGTCCCTACCACCGCGAGGGGATTACAGGTGAGTGTAACCCCTTTACACCATTCTCCTCAAACCTGCCCTTTGTTTTCAGCCACCCTGCTTATCGGAGATCAGGCCCACGCTGTCTCCGTCCTGATCGACTTGGGGGCTGATGGTAGTTTTATCACCGCCAATCTGGCCGCCCAGCTGCGTCTGCCCCGCATCCCGCTGTGCTCGCCATTGGAGGCCCACGCTATCACTGGGGTCCCTCTGGTCCGCGTTACCCACGCCACTCCCCCGGTGAACCTCCTCGTCTCGGGCAATCACCGCGAGGAGATCGCGCTCAATGTCATCGGTTCCCCGCAAGCCGTCATGGTCCTGGGCCGTCCCTGGCTAGCACAACACAACCCCCACATTGATTGGGAGGGTAACCGGATCCTGGGCTGGAGCCCTTTTTGTCACTCCTACTGCCTGCGGGACGCCGTGGTCCCTGTATCGCCAGTTCCTTCCGCTCCCGAAGATTTCCCGGACCTGGGGTGGCAGTGTAGCATAGTGGTTAAGGAGCAGGACTCGTAACCGAAAGGTTGCCGGTTCAATCCCTGCTGGGACACTGCTGCTGTACCCTTGGGCAAGGTACTTAACCCACAGTTGCCTCAGTAAATATCCAGCTGTATAAATGGATAACATTGTAAAACAACTGTCACCTATGTAAGTCGCTTTGGATAAAAGCGTCTGCCAAATGAATAAATGTAAATGTAAATGTAAACCTGTCGGCCCTGAGTACATGTATCTGAAGCCGGTTTTTAGCAAGTCCCGCGCCACCTCATTATCACCTCATTGGCTATATGACTGCGCCATCGACTTGCTACCCGGCTCGTCCACACCCAGGGGGTGCCTGTTTTCCTTGTCTCCACCGGAGACAGAGGCCATGGATAAATACATACGGGAGTCCCTTGCAGCCGGTCTCATCCGCCCCTCCTCCTCACCTGCAGGCGCCGGATTCTTCCTCGTGGGGAGGAAGGACGGCTCCCTCCGTCCCTGCATAGATTATCGGGGCCTCAACGCCATCACGGTAAAGAACCATTACCCCCTGCCGCTTCTGTCTTCCGTCTTCGAGTCGCTGCAGGGGGCCACCATCTTCACTAGACTCGATCTCCACAACACCTACCACCTGGTCAGGATTCAAGAGGGGGACGAGTGGAAGACGGCGTTCAACACACCATCCGGTCACTACAAGTGCCTGGTCATGCTGTTTGGGTTAACGAATTCACCAGCCGTGTTTCAGTCCCTGGTCAACGACGTCCTTTGGGACATGCTGAACCGGTTCGTGTTCGTCTACCTGGACGACATCCTGATTTACTCCCGCTCCCTGCCAGAACACGTACAGCATGTCTGCCGCGTCCTTCAACGTCTGCTCGAAAATCACCTGTACTTGAAAGCAGAGAAGTGCGCCTTCCACCAGAGCACCACTTCCTTCCTGGGCTTCATCATCACGGCGGGAAGTATCTGCATGGATCGGCAGAAGGTTCGTGTAGTCGAGGAGTGGCCTCGAGCTGCAGCGATTCCTCGGCTTCACCAATTTCTATTGCCGCTTCATCCGCAATTACGGGACAGTAACGGCTCCCCTCACCGCCCTTACGTCCATCAATCGGGGGTTCACCTGGTCCCCGGCAGCCGAGGAGGCATTCCGCGACCTAAAAGGCCGGTTCACCTCAGCGCCTGTCTTAACCCAGCCAGACCCTGCTCGTCAGTACGTAGTGGAGGTGGACACCTCGGACGTGGGAGTGGGGGCTGTCCTTTCCCAGCGCTCGAGTGTCAACAACAAACTCCACCCCTGCGCCTACTTCTCCCATCACCACACGCTCACAGAACATAATTACAACATCGGCGACCAGGAGCTACTGGCTATCAAACGGGCCCTCGAGGAGTGGAGGCACTGGCTGGAGGGGGCGAGTATTCCGTTCCTAGTTTGACTGACCACAAGAACCTGGAGTACATCCGATCGGCTAAGCGCCTGAACTCCCGACAAGCCCGCTGGTCCCTGTTCTTCTCCCGTTTTAATTTCACCCTATCTTACCGCCCGGGCTCTAAAAACGGTAAGCCTGATGCCCTCTCCCGCCAGCATGCTCCGGCCGAAGACACCCAGGAGCCCAGCACCATCCTGCCTGCACGATGCATTGTCGCAGCGGCACTTTGGGATGTCGAAACTGCCGTCCGCTCCGCCCTCCAGAACGAACCGGGTCCCAGCTCTTGCCCCCATAACCGCCTTTTTGTCCCCCAGCCCATTCGTTCCCAGGTCCTGCAGTGGGGCATTCGTCCAAGCTCACCGGCCATCCGGGAGCGCGGCCATCCGGGAGCCCGGCGCACCGCGGCGTTCATCCGCCATGATGGAGGACATCCGGAGCTTCACCGCTGCCTGCTCGGTCTGCGCCCAGAATAAAACCTCCACCCGACCCCCTGCCGGTCTGCTGCAACCCCTGCCTGTTCCCAGATGGCCCTGGACCCACATCGCCCTGGACTTCGTTACTGGCCTGGCCCCATCCAACGGTAACACCACCATCCTCATCATTGTAGACCGGTTTTCTAAAGCCGTGCACTTTGTCCCCTTACCCAAGCTACCCTCCACCAGGGAGACCGCTCAGCTGCTGGTCACACATGTGTTCCGGCTGCACGGTCTCCCCTCTGATGTGGTGTCCGACCATGGACCGCAATTTACGTGGCTTACACCGTGCGCCTTCTGCTTAAGGTTCGGCGCCGGGGACGCGGATTCCAGTACCTGGTGGACTGGGAGGGCTACAGGCCCGAAGAGAGGTGTTGGGTCCCTGCCAGAGACATCCTGGATCCTGCCCTGATCTGAGACTTCTGCCGCCGGCACCCTGGTGAACCCACTCTGACGCCTGGGGGCGTCCATAGGGGGGGTACTGTCAGGGCTCCGCCCCCCAAGCCGCTGTGTTTTTGTTTTCTAGTGTTCCAGCCACCGCCCCGCTCCCAGCCTGGTCCCCGCCCACCTGATTTCCTCATCACTGTCACCTGCTTGCCTGCTCACCTGCATCCCATCTCCTCATTACCCCAGCTATTTATATCCCTGCTTGTCTCTGTCTCGTTGCTAGTTCGTTTCAGTGTTTGTTACCTGTCTCGTCCCCGCATTAGTTTCCCTGATTGCTTGCTGCATTGCTGTTCCTGCCTGTTTCCCGACTTCGATTTCTGCCTGCCGCTTCGGATCCGATTGACACCACTCGTCTGTCTCTGAATTACGAACCTCCTGCCGATTCAAATAAATTCCTGGAACCGGAATACCCTGTGGTCCGCGTTTGTGTCCATACCACCGTTCTGACAGTTCCTCCTGAGGAATTCCTACATTGACACTGCCGAAGGGAGGAGTCCCATGCATGCCGCGCTGTATAGAGCACACAGGAGTGGTTACCCAGTTGATCTGCAAGGCAAGGGAGAATAGAGGAGACCTGACAGTCTCTTAGCTAGACCTTGCCAACGCCTATGGATCCATTCCACATAAACTTGTGGCAACAGAGTTGACAAGATACCATGTTCCAGAGAGGATCAAAGACCTCATATTGGATTACTACAATAGTTTCAGTTTGAGGTTCACCTCTGGGACAACGTCTGCATGGCATCGCCTAGAGAAAGGCATCATCACTGGTTGCACCATATCAATGTCCTTGTTTTCCTTGGCGAAGAACATGCTTGTCAAGTCAGCAGAAGTGGAATGTAGGGGCCCCCTGTCCAGATCTGGCATGCATCAACCGCCTTCATGGACGAACTGACTGTCACAGCAAAATCAGTGCCGGGGTGCCGATGGCTCCTCCAAGGGCTGGAAAGGCTCATTACATGGGCGAGAATGAGTTTCAAGCCAGCCAAATCCAGGTCCTCGGTCCTGAGGAAGGGAAGAGTGTCTGATAAGCACCGCTTCTCTTTGGGAGGAGTCCAAATTCCATCAGTGTCTGAGAAGTATGTGAAGAGCCTGGGGAAGATCTTCAACTGCACCCTGAGAGACACTGCGGCATTCCAGTCAACTAGTATGGAGCTGAAAGCATGGCTATCAGCAGTGGATAAGTCAGGACTCCCAGGGAAGTTCAAGGCATGGATTTATCAGCATGATATCCTGCCAAGACTTCTTTAGCCACTGTTGATATATGAAGTTCCAATGACCACCGTGGAGGGCTTCAAGCGAAACATCAGCCAGTTCCTTCGCAGGTGGCTGGGTCTACCAAAGAGCCTAAGCAACATTGCCCTTTATGGGTACACCAACAAGCAGCTTCCTTTCACCACCCTGACAGAGGAGTTAGAGAGGTGCTACTTTATAGAGACTCAACCAACACCAGAGTCTCCTCTGCAGACATCACAGTTAGAACTGGGAGGAAGTGGCGGGCACAGGAGGCAGTCGAACAGGCAGAAGTGAGGCTAAGACATGGCATGCTGGTAGGCTCTGTGGCAGCCGGACGAGCCAGGATTGGTAACTACACAAGACCACGTTATGACAAAGCCCGGGGGAGAGAGAGACATCAGGTGATCCAGGGAGAGATCCGTGCAGAGGTGGAAGAAGAATGCTGGAGTAGGACAGTGGCTATCCGCAAGCAGGGAGCTTGGACTAATTGGGACCATACAACTGTCCGTAAGATCATCTGGGCAGAATTTTGGAACTCAGAACCAGCTAGACTCAAGTTTCTGATCCAGGCAGTGTATGATGTCCTTCCAAGCCCATCCAACCTGCATTGCTGGGGTCTAGCCAAAACCCACTGGCATGCCCACTGTACCTGGCAAAAGGTTCCTTGGAGCACATCTTGAGCTGCTGCCCAAAAGCCTTGGGAGAGGGGAAGTACAGATGGCACCATGACCAGGTGCTGAAGGCAGTAGCTAAAACCATCTGCATCGGAATCCAACAGAGCAAACACCAGTTCCCAACAAGGCACAACAACGCCTTTTTCAGGGCGGGAGAGAAACCTCAGGTGGAGCCCAGGGCTTCAACTGGGCTGCTAGCCTCAGCTCGTGACTGGCAGCTGAAGGCTGAACTAGGGAAGCAGCTGAAGTTTTCAGAACACATTGCAAGGACGACACTCAGGCTAAATTTAGTCTTAACATCTGACTGTTCCAAGCAAGTGGTCATGATGGAACTCACTGTCCCTTGGGAAGACCAGATTCTTGCGCTCGGAGGCCCATGAGCGCAAAAAGGCCAAGTATCTCGAACTGGCAGAGGAATGTAGAAGGCATGGGTGGAAGGCAAGCTGCGAACCCATTGAGGTTGACTGCAGGGGCTTTGCAGGAAAGTCTCTACATCAGACACTCAGTGTCCTTGGCATTAGAGGGTTGCAGGAAAGAAGAGCCGCCAAGAACATCATCAAAGCTGCAGAAAAAGCTTCAAGGTGGCTATGGATCAAGAGGGATGATCCATGGTGTATGTTACGTCCCAGGTGGGTAATGGCGTCCAGGGGTACGTATATGGGACGCAACACAAAAGGAAACAACCAGACACGGGAGCAATGTAGGGGAGCACGATATATTTACAATATTTACAAGACGATATACAATGACAAACATTCACAGGGAAAAAAAAGGGGGGAGGGAGGACAACAGACGGTGCCAAAGAAAAGACCAAAACAAAACAAAACAAAACCAACCCTACATACCTATACAAATCCAACTAAATACAAAAGCAAAAGGGGTGGCAGAGCCAAACGAAACCTACCTACTCTAACTAACTTAACCAAAAATACACAGGAGTGGCACCCGCCTCTAACCTAACCCTAACACGGCGAACCCTCACACGGGGATCCCCCAGCTTACCTGTCCTCCTCCCACGACAACCGAAATGCAACCAAAATCCGAGACAAGATCCACAATCGAAGCCAGTAAACAATGCAATATCAAAAACACGGTACAGGCAAGTTTGTAGCAGAAATGAACGCAGCGGATCAGAAAAGAAAACAGCGAGACTATCACCCCAAGCATCCAGCATCTTTAAATCGGGGCGCCCCGTTTTCTGGTTGGCCGAGCCGGAACGAGGAGGTGGGGCGCAGCGCCGCGGGATACCTGCGTCAGGGGAGAGAGCGGAAGAGGAGAGGGGGGGGAAGAAACCGAGACGCAGGTGACCCAGACTCCACACGCCCAGTTCGCAGCACGTAACACCCCCACCCATAAGAACAAACGTGCCCCGCAAGCAAACAGAGCACCCCAAGTCAGGGCTCCACACTGAAGAAACGCACTATGTTCGAGACAATGCGTCCGCCAAAACATTCTCGCAACCCTTTTTGTAGTGGATCTCAAGATTGTAGTTCTGTGCAATCAGCGACCAGCGCATAAGACGCTGGTTCTGGTTCTGCATGCGGGCCAAGAACACAATGGGGTTATGATCAGTATACACCACAATCCGGGAGGGAACTACATCCTACGTAAACTTCAAAGTGCTGCAACGCCAGCAAGAGGGCCAGGCATTCCTTCTCGATGGTGGCATAGTTGCACTGATGTTTATCAAACTTTTTGGAGAAGTAGCTAATGGGGTGATCAATGCCATCATCATCCTCCTGCAACAGCACTGCTCCGGAACCGGTGGCACTGGCATCCACCTCCAGCTTGAAAGGTCTGCTGTAATCAGGAGCAGTGAGAACAGGTGCGTGGCATAAAAGCAACTTCACGCGTTCAAAAGACTCCTGGCACTCAGGAGTCCAGACAAACGCGCGTGAAGGGCTTAAAAGACTGGTGAGAGGGGAAACCACAGAGGAAAAATTCCGGCAGAAACACCGATAATAACCCGCCATGCCCAGGAAATGCCAGAGTTGTCGCCTCGTATCGGGTGCGGGGAAACAGCGGATAGATTCCACTTTGGCATCCACGGGACGCACCTGACCTTGGCCAACGATCTTACCCAGGTAAGTGACTGTGGCTTTAGCAAACTCACACTTAGCCAGGTTAAGGGTCAGGGAGGCCCCACTCAAGCGATTAAAGACTAACCCAAGGGTTTCCATATGCGACGGCCAATCGGCGGAATACACAACTAGATCGTCTAGGTAGGCTTCGCAGTTAGGTACCCCCTCCAAAACGATAGTCATGAGCCTTTGAAACGTAACGGGAGCATTTCGCATCCCGAATGCCTTAACTGAGTATTGGAGGAAATGGTCAGGTGTAACGAAGGCGGAGATCTCAGCAGCACATGACGTTAATGGGACCTGCCAATACCCTTTTAACAGCGAAGTTTGCTGACAAACTTCGCTGACCCAACGCGGTCGATACAATCCTCCATACGCGGCAAAGGGAAGGAATCGGGCATGGTCACTGCGTTAACCTTACAGTAATCCATGCAAAAACGGGCGGTGCCATCACTCTTGGGCACCAGAATGCACGGTGAACTCCAGGGACTCGAGCTAGGCTGGGCTAAGCCATAGTCAAGCAGGTAAGAAACCTCCTAGCGCATCAGAGCTCGTTTAACGGGGTTCACTCAATAAGCGTGCTGCTTAATCGGCCTGGCCCTATTTACATCAATATCATGCTTAAGCACGCTGGATTGGGTTGGCACATCATTAAACAAAGAGGGGTACGCTTGTACTAACTGAAGCACATCCGCTTGCTGCAGGGCATCGAGGTGAGTGAGGTGACAGGGGAACTCCTGTAAAGCGGCAGAATTCTGCAGCCTGGCACACTGCTCCGGGGCGTTCCGCAGCACAAGACCATCCCCGTCCTCGCCGACAGCCAACACTGGGGCAGCTACTGCAGAGGGGACAGAAGCGTCCACATCCGGACACGGAGTTACCAGGGCCTGGCCACGCACGTGATAGGGCTTCAACATGTTGAGGTGGCACACACGAGTCTGGCACTTTCGGTCAGGCGTCCGAATTACATAGTCCGTTTCAGAGAGTTTACGGTCCACCACATAAGGGCCAGAAAAACGGGCTTGCTAAGCTGAACCAGGGATTGGCAACAATACCAGCACTCGGTCCCCAGGGCCGAAACACCATGGCACCGCTCTCTGGTCGTAGCGGGCTTTCATGGCTGCCTGCGAAGAGGACAAGGATTTATTAGCGTATGCGCAGGCAGAGTGAAGCCGCTCCCTAAGCTCGCTAACGTAGTCCAGTATGTTGGACGGGGGCTTCGAGGTGTCACCCAACAGTTGTTCCTTGAGGAGCTTGAGAGGACCTCTTACCGTATGCCCAAATACTAATGCAGCGGGGCTAAACCCTAGAGATTCCTGCACGGTTTCCCGAACAGCAAATAAAACAAATGGGATGCCAGTGTCCCACTCTTTTTCATGTTCTACGCAGTACGCCCGTAGCATGGACTTCAGGGTCTGATGAAACCGCTCCAAAGCACCCTGTGACTCTGGATGATATGCACTCGAAACTTTATGGGTGACGGAGAGCGTTTGCATAACCTGCGCAAACACCTTGGACAAAAAGTTCGTGCCTTGATCAGTTTGCACTGTCTTAGGCAAACCAAAGTTAGCGAAGAACTGCATTAGTGCCTTAACTACGACGGGGGCCATAATCTTACGAAGAGGAAAAGCCTCGGGATATCGGGTAGCAGCATACATTACTGTCAACAAATACTGATTAGCGGACTTGGTTTTTGGTAGGGGACCCACGCAATCAACTAGCACACGCTCGAATGGTTCTCCTATCACCGGTATAGGGTATAGCGGTGCAGGGGGGATAGTCTGATTCGGTTTTCCCACAACCTGGCAAACAGGGCAGGTTCTACAGTAGACAACGCAGACTTCATACCAGGCCAAAAGAAGTGCTGTAACATACGGCGGTAAGTCTTAGTCACTCCTAAGTGTCCCGCAATAGGGTGATCATGCGCTAACTGTAGGACGTACTGTCAGTACTCTGCCGGTACCACAATCTGAAAAACAGTGTCCCACCCTGAGTCATCACATACAGCGGGGGACCACCTCTGCATAAGTAAACGCTTCTCCACAAAATATGCACTCAGTCTGCCCCGGATAGACTCAGTCTCCCCAGCCACAGACAGACACGAAGCGAGAGAAGGGTCAGCACGTTGGGCCGCTAGGAGCTGCTCACGGGTGACCGGCAGCGTAAACCCTTCGTCCCTTCTGGTATCGGCCTCGGCATTGGCTGGACGTTTCGTTGCGGAGTCCGCAACTGGTGATGCCGCCGAAGCTGTGTCTTGGTCATAGGAGGCGAGAAATGAATCGAACAGATCCACAGCATCTCCATATCTACGGGACTGGGCACGAGTCAGTACACAGGCAGGAAACACGGAAGGAAATGAGCGAGCCCATCATCTTGGGGCGGCTCCGCGGGCGTAGCAGACACTTCTGGTAACGGCAGCACCCTACCGCCCGCTAGGTCATTCCCCAAAAGTAAGGCAACCACTTTCATCGGCAGCGAGGGTCTTACCCCTACTTTAACAAAACCATTTACCAGGTCAGACTGCAAGTGGATGGTGTGCAGCAGAACCCTCAAGCAGCCCATCTCAATACCCTATTGCTATGCTTCCAACTTTGTGGCAACAGTTTGGGGAAGGCCCTTTTCTATTCCAACATGACTGTGCCCCAGTGCACAAAGCAAGGACTATAAAGACGCTAGGTTGCTGGAGAAGGTAGCAGAATTAGAAGCACGCATCCGCACCTTATACGAGATTAAAGCTAGTGAAAAGTTTTTCGAATCCTTTTCAGTACCGGATGCGTCAATTAGCCTTTCCCCTAGTTCAACCCTCGCAGAGCCTTCGCAGCAAGGCGAGTGGGTTACGGTTCGGGAAAATAGATGCAAGCGCAAGCCCCCGGTGCACCACCAACCCTCGGTTCACGTTTCCAACAGGTTCTCCCCCCTCAGTAACACACCTGCTGAGAAACCTGTTAAAAGAGCCCTGATTATTGGCGATTCTATTCTTAGAAACGTGAACGTAGAGACACCAACGACCATAGTCAATTGCATTCCTGGAGCCAGAGCTTCCGACATTGAAGCCAATTTGAAAGTGCTGGCTAAAGCTAAAGGTAAAAGTAAAGCGAAATACTCAAAAATTGTTATTGACGTCAGCGCTAACGATGTTCGCATGAGGCAATCGGAAGTAACAAAGTTAACTATTAAATCGGTGTGCAGGATTGCCAAACAAATGTCGGATTCAGTAATTTTCTCTGGCCCCATCCCCATGCGGCGCGGTGACGAGATCTATAGCAGATTAACGTCACTTAATCGTTGGTTGTCTGAATGGTGCCCCTCTAACAACGTGGGTTTTATAGATAATTGGCACAAGTTTTGGGGGAGGCCTGGTCTTTTAAAACGAGATGGCATCCACCCCTCCAGGGAGGGTGCAGCTATCATCTCTAGTAACATGGGTCATAGTCTGAATTCCACTAAACCTTGACTTATCAGGGCCAAGGCCAGGCAGCAGACTTTCTGTCCTACACAGATGTCTGCTTTTTCCCTGGAACCACCACTTAAAAATCCCATAGAGACAGTGTCTGTTCCACGACCCTCCGTCCCAAACTTCTTAAAAACATCCAGTAGGGGCATTTGTGCTGATAATTTGATAAAAATTAAGTCTGACAAACCTGAAAGTACTACCTGTAGACAAATCGTCCTTAAGATTGGGTTAATAAATATCAGATTGCTACAACCTAAAGCTTTATTAATAAACGAATTGATTACTGATCACCAATTTGATATCTTATGCCTGACTGAAACATGGCTTAAACCTAATGACTTTGTTGCTCTCAACGAATCAACTCCTCCCAGTTATTGTAATCACCAGGTCCCTCGACCTACTGGTAGAGGTGGCGGCATTGCTGCTGTACACAGCTCCAAACTCTGTGCCACCCTTAAACCTGGCTATCATTTGAACTATTAGTACTTAGCTTTGCACATCCTGACAAGACTGCATTTCAGCTATTTACCCTTGTTATAGTTTACAGGCCACCTGGCCCTTACAGTGTTTTCTTATCGGAATTTGCCAATTTTCTATCTGACCTGGTTGTCAATATAGAAAAAGCTGTAATAGTAGGCGACTTTAATGTCCATATGGATAATGAACATGACCCGTTCAGAACAGCATTTTTGTCCATCATCAAATCCATTGGACTCTATCAAGCTGTGGACAAACCCACACATTACCGCAACCATACTCTTGATTTGGTCCTCACATATGGAGCAGACATTAACCAGGTGGAAATCATGCCACACAATCCTGTGTTATCCGACCACTATCTCATCTCTTTCAATTTACCACTAACGTGCTTCACATACTCGGAGCCTAGATTTTCTTCCAGGCGCACGTTTTGCTCTCTTACAGCAAATGCCTTTATCGACGAGCTCCCTACATCATACTACCTGCACAACGAAATCTCCTCTAGTTTATGTTCAAACCCTAGCTCAACTGAAATTAATCTACTCGCGGACAGAATCGACTCTACTTTGCGTAAAACTCTAGATGCCGTTGCTCCCCTCAAAAGAAAGAAAATCACAGACAAGAAGCTAGCACCTTGGTATAACGACCATACTCGTCCTGCATCAGTTAACCCTACCATACCAGCAATTTATAGTAGCAGTGACTTCATGAACTTCTTTGATAGTAAAATCTTAAAGATAAGAGACACAATACAAAAATTCTCATCAACTTCTGGTTCCTGCCTGGCCAGTCCCATTCCAGATTATGTAGGCATGTCTATTAGGCCCGCCTCGCGCTTTGACTCTTTTATACCCATTGAATTTGGCGACTTTTCTTCTCTTCTCAATTCATCTAATAACTCTACCAGCCAACTTGACCCCATACCAACTGGCTTCCTAAAACAGCTATTGCCTGCAATTGGCACACCACTATTAAATCTTATCAATGCCTCTCTTATGTCTGGACACGTACCTCAACCCTTCAAAGTAGCAGTTATCAAGCCTATTCTGAAAAAGCCTAATCTTGATCCCAATGACCTGTCGAACTATAGGCCCATCTCGAACCTTCCATTCCTCTCGAAAATTCTGGAAAAAGCAGTATCAAAGCAACTCTGTGCCTTTTTACATTCTAACAACATTTTGGAAGTTTTCCAGTCCGGATTTAGACCTCACCACAGTACGGAAACCGCTCTCCTGAAAGTGCTCAACGACCTTCTACTCTCCTGTGACAATGGCTGTATCTCTCTTCTTGTGCTACTAGACCTAAGTGCAGCCTTTGATACCATCGATCATTGTATCCTCCTTGACCGCCTCGAAAACCTGGTTGGCATAAGTGGACAGGCCCTATCTCTGCTCTTCTCGTTATACATGTTGCCTCTTGGCGATATCATCCGTAAACATGACATTAATTTCCACTGTTACGCAGATGACACTCAGTTATACATATCAGTCAAACCCGATGTCCCTCTGAATATTTCAAACATGGAGGCCTGCCTAACAGATGTAAAGAATTGGATGGCCCGAAACTTTCTCCTCCTCAACTCGGACAAAACCGAAATATTGGTCATAGGCCAAAATTCAATCAGGAGCAAACTCACTCATTTTACACTGGACCTTGATGGTGTCTCCCTTGCCCCGAGTGCAGCCATCAAAGACCTTGGTGTTGTTATTGATCCCGAGCTCTCCTTTGAAACCCAATTCTGGCCTCTCTCCATTGGCTACCTATTAAATACCGGATCATTTTTAAAATACTCTTACTCACATTTAAGGCTTTAAATGGGCTTGCCCCCCCCCCCTATCTTAAGGACCTTCTTCATCCATATCTTCCGCAGAGAGCCCTTCGCTCCCAAAATGCCGGGCTTCTCACCATTCCAAGAGTGGGCAAAACTACTGTAGGCGGTAGAGCCTTTTCCTATCAAGCCCCTCTCCTGTGGAACAGCTTACCCTCTGAGATTCGGGGAACAGACTCTCTCTCCACCTTTAAGTCTAGGCTCAAAACATATCTATATAGTAAATCCTTCAGCTGAGGGACATGGCCTGGTGCTGGCGTAGATCATAGTCTCTGGTGGACTAAGTGGTCATTGCTTTCATGGACCCTGTGCCGTGATCTGGTGTTGACTGTCTTAGGGTCGCCCTCATGACTATGCCGGTCCCTTGCCTCCCGTCCTCTAGGTATGCTGCCATAATGTTAGCCTGCCGGGGTCTTTCCTTGTTGCACACCTTTTTCTCTGCCCTTCCTCTCCTGCCTCTCTGTTCTACATCCCTGCCATTCTTATCATCCACTAACCACTGTTTTCTGTTTGCTTCCTATTCCCTGCTCCGGACTCCTGTCTGGAGCTGTAGCCCAAGCGCCTCATCCCGTTTTCCAGTCCTGCTACCTCGCTGCCCTGCCCATCAAAGCCAACTGCATTCCAAGACCCGGACATCCTAGGAGACATTCTTATAATTACTCTACTGTTAACTACTATTGTTCTATCTGCCCAGTGCCGGCCAGAAGCAGATGGGCCCCCCCCATGAGCCCGGTTCTGCTCAAGGTTTCTTCATGATAGGGAGTTTTTCCTTGCCACTGTTGCCTTAGGCTTGCTCTCAGGGGGTCTCAGGCCTGGGAACAATGTAAAGCTGCTTTGTGACAACTTGTGTTGTAAAAAGCGCTATACAAATAAAAATGAATGAATGAATGAATAAAGACATGGTTTGATGAGTTCGGTGTGGAAGAACTTGACTGACCCGCATAGAGCCCTGACCTCAACCCCATCAAGCACCTTTGGGATGAACTGGAACGGAGATTGCGAGCCAGGCCTTCTCGTCCAACATCAGTGCCTGACCTCATAAATGCTCTACAGAATGAATGGGCACAAATTCCCACAGAAACACTCCAAAATCTTGTGGAAAGCCTTCCAAGAAGAGTGGAAGCTGTTATAGCTGCAAAAGGGGGACCAACTCAATATTAAAGTATATATATTTCAATACAGTGTCATTACAGTCCCTGTTGGTGTTATGGTCAGGCGTCCAAATACTTTTGTCCATATAGTGTGTGTGTATATATATATATATATATATATATATATATATATATATCTGTGTATAAAAGTTGAATCTAAATGGCCTTGCCTGTATTTCATTTTTCCCCTTAAATATGCGTTAATACCATGTGTTGATATCTAAGTTACACTGCTTTCATCTCCATCGATTACTTTGTATTCTGTTTTCGAGGTGTGTTGTTATAACACACACTCACTGAACATTCCAAAGACCTCAACAGCCAAACTAAAACCATAGCTACCATGCTTGTACCCCAAGGAAGGAGGATTGCAAGGATTGTTTATGGTTGGGTTATCTAATTGATCATGTTGACTTTGTGTCCATTTCAGTACAGTCAAGGTGTCTATGCAACTGACCAGAACCAGTGGATAAACACAGTACGGAACTCCATGTGACTGTTAGGGAGGGCCTGAGATGAGTGAGCATGAGACCTTGAAAGAGCCATATGGAGAAAGAGCCATAGATTGAAAGCACCGTGAAAATGCCTGAACCTTAGCAAGCTGTAAATGTTGTCAGGAAGTATATGTACAGTAAGCTAAGTTGACTGATAACTCAGGGTAAAATATCTTGTATTGTACCGTGCTGTTAGCTAATGATAATGATTGCTGATAGTGATCATGACAGTGATGATAGTGAAGCTAGAGGACTCCAGGTAAGTGAGCTCAGGACTACTGAAAGAGAGTGGAGTCACAGGTATAAAGACCAAGCAAAGCAGCATTACCCATGCGCTCATAACAGGAGCCAGGAGCACATACATAATGGAATATATTGGATGGAAGGGTACAGACCTTCATATAGGTATATGATAATGTAATTCGCAGAACGCCAGAAACAAATGATGCAAGTGATTACAATCATGTAGACTGGAGCTGCTTAGCTGTTGAGAGGTGTAGCTACAGTAGTTATTCCTCTTTAGTTCCCTAGGTAGAAACCTAACCTTGAATCTGTGCGTTGTGTGCGTGGACCACATCGAATTATAGCCAAGGACTAAGTTCAGATGTCACAGTACATGCAAGGAGACAACAATATGAGAAAATACTGCTTGAGGACTGATAAGGGATGTAACTAAAGGTGCATGGATATATGAAAAAGAATTAAGTAACAAATCAATGAAATGGCTCCTCTGAGATGTCAGACCATGGCCGTAACCAGGGTTTGAAAAATAGTGAGGTCCGGGGGTGGGGGTAGGGCTGCTCTGTGCTGCTTGTTTTCTGTGCGGATAGGCATTGTTAAATTAGACCCATTATCAATGTGTTGATAGTTTACTGTAAGGTAGGTGTGGAGCTTTCATATTAATATGCATTGCTAAATTAATAATAAATCGTAAGAACATTATCTAGAGCATCAAAATACATAGGTCTACATGGGTATGAAGCATGATAATTAAGCTAAGGTTATTTGTAACCTTAGCTAGCTATAAAAATGAAAGAAAAATGCTTGAGAGTAACACCATTACAAGCTAACACCATTATACATTTATAAATATTCATTTCCAAATTTGGCTTTGAAATGTTTCGTAGGCCTACTATATTGATACCGTCACCTACATAAGCTGTTTTTTAATCAATGGCGTTGTGTGAAACGTTAGCTATCCTACTAATGTGAAAGAAATAGCCTTCAATAATGGCATAACGATAATTGCTTTCTTACCGAATGGTATGCTGCCAGTTCACACACAAGCCACCTACTGCTGCCAATGTGCATAAATTCCAATTGCTGCTGTCAATGAAAGTGCTGATGATGCAAGGGGCTGCGCTTGCGCCCTCTCTCACAACTCTCACACACAGCAGACACTAAATAATTCTAAACTGAATTAAGCATGCACTCATCTTAGAGTGCATGCTCAACCACTGATTTTTCATCCAGTTGTATTTAGCTTCAAATTTTATTTTTAGCTGTAAAAAAATTATCGAGGTCCGGATCTCGGTGACCTCATAGCTGGTTACGGGCATTCGTCATACTTTCAAAATATTAAATGTACAGCACATGTATAGTCATGTAAGTTCTCTTTGTTATAGGGAACTGTTGTGTATGGTTGCACAGTTAAGGCAATGTTGTGCATTTTTTGTTGGAGGTCAAACTTGACTGACTTTTTTTTTTTTTTTTGCAGTTAATGTGATGTAGATACACCTGATTGGTTGGTGAAAATTGTGTGGATACCCGGGGGGCGTATAGCCGTTGTTCAGTTAATGGCTGGCAGCTGAAGGAGATTGTGTCACTGTTAGCCAAGTACGGCAAGGACTTGCTTGTTAATGTGCTTAATAAATTAGAAGAACTTTATTTTGCGTGTTTTTTTTTTAAATGACAATACACAACAGGAACAGACATGCTACAGGGCTGAATGTGATTAAGCTTTAGGCTAGGACAGGACAGACCAATATCAAAGCTATGGGTATAGGTATAGGGTATAGGGTATAGCTATAAAGCTATAGGTATTTGTTGTAACTTGCCTGGCTCGCTGGCGTACTTGCCTTCTCAATATACTGTAAAGCAGAAGATAAAAGGTAACAATGTAGATAATAAAGTAGTGTGTCACCATTTCTTTTGGTAGTACATTAAATGTAAGTTCCATACGTCATGGTGTAAAATATAAAGAAACTGGCAGCTGTTTTTCTGTTGTTCCTGCTCATAGTTGTGATATCACCTGCGCGCGCAAGTGTGTGTGTGTGTGTGTGAGAATTTGTTTTCAGTTGCAGCACAAGTGGACATATCTTTTTTAGATTGCTTTCTAATGGTCTAAATTGACATCTAAATTAGCCAATCAGCAAGCACCAGAAAGGGCTGGAAGAGATGAGCTTCAGTGTAAACACATAATGAAAGAACAAGTATTATGTATTGTGACTTATTTTAAACATTCACTGTTGTGTTTTTTGTATAGTCCAGCATGTACATTACTGTGCCACTATTTACTGCTGTTTTTCCACTTTTTCCCCCATGTTCATCAGCATAAAATCTGTGCAGTTTGCCCAAGTGCCACAAGATGGAGCAATATCATTCAATGTGGGCAAAGGGTGACAAGCAACTGATACCCTTGCCACTGCAGACCTAGAGTCTGGCCAGCACAAGCTGGAGTCAGATAAGGCTGACACAGTTAAGCACAACTGCTTTCCTTTCTTTTACCTGCAACCAGTAGTGCTGCATATGTCACAGTGCTCACATCTACCCAACTGTCTAGACCTACTTTGCAGTACAAGGATGGAGATTTGTATTTTGTTTTTTTTTATATCGTAATACAATATTACTTCAATCTACTTGTGGTTGTACTCTGTCTGTTTCCTCCTTGTCCATTTCCATGGAACAAATAAATAAATTTGAAAATAAAATCCAAACAATATGTGTAGCCAGACACATCCAGTTTCCATCAGGAAGATAGCCCAAACAAGTTTGATGCATGCATGCTTTGTACATTCAGCCACCTAGGATTCCATTAAATCATGAAAGAAAGCTAGTCTTTATACTTCAGTTTCAAAATGAGGCATTATGCAGTGTTACCCAGGATCACATTTATTATCCTGTCATTATTAAAAATGCTAAGAACAGCCCTTGTGACATGTACAGGTACACTCAATTATCTACTCATTATTTACCTATGGGTACTGCACCACTGTAAATGACTATTGAAGAGGATGAGTGTTGTAAGAACCATTTAAATGTGTTAATTTGGGTATAGATTCCCTAATAGTAATAGCAAAAACTAATTGCAGCTGTTTTTGGTGTGATTCTTGCCTTTCCAAGAGTTGGGAGCAGTAGTTAACCTTTCATCTGCAGCATCACTTTAAAGAACTTCTGGAGTTTTCTCTTTGAGAAATGAAAAGGGGAAAGTGTTTGATTGGATGTATAAAGCATTTACAAATTACATTTGTGGGGGCCTAAACTCTCAGGTTTCATTTTCAAAGACGTCTTCCAGAAGTGAGACACTTGTTTCAAGCCCCAATTAAATGTATGTGTTGAAAGATAAAAGTAAGGTTACACATTATGATTTTGTCCAAAGAGCAGCCATCGATAACCTTTAAGTAGGCTCCCCCACTAAGTAATGAAACAAAACACACCACAATGTATACACTAACAAATATATTTTTTGATAATTGAAATTTCCCTCTATGCAATCTGTAAAATGAAAAGTGCTTGCAGAGCAAACAATATGACATTACTAAACAAGAAAACAAATCATGCTGGTTTTAAAAGATGCCACTTCTTTTCTGCTTCTTATTGTATGCTTTTAGGTTCTGCTGCTGTTGCAAGACATGAAATGGTACATAATTGCTGTTGTTTATTGGATATAGTAATGGCTGCTTTTACACTCCGTCCTTGTGTAGCAAAGTGCTTCATAATTGGGCCTTCCTGTCATCATTTCAATCAAGGAAACGAGTCAACCCTGAAAAACCACTCAACAGCACCTGTCAACGCAGAAGAATGTGGAGAGAGGTACTGATGACCACGTCAAAATGAGCAATAGCTACATCTATTTGAGGATTTCCCGCCTTTTCAGATAACCACTTCATTGATTTCAAACACTAAATACTTTATTTGTAATGATGTTGCATAATAAGGCAAATGTAGCAGTGTGTCTCTCTGAGCATGTGAGAAAAACAGTATCACTTTAGGATAGGATGTCTCAGTTGTACTCTGCGGCACGAGAGATGGTCCTACCATAGATACCATTTATTTGCAACCAAAGTGATCAAAAAGCTTTCAAAGGCAAGCCATTACTGGTTACGCAGAACCCTAAGAGGTCCTCAGGAAGTAGAGGTAGGGTTAACTTTAATTTATATTAAATTTAATTTAGTTTATAACTTCTTCAGATGTCTGTCTCATAGGTCTGAGGCACAGGGGAACATCATATTGAATTCTAGAGCACAGCTGTAACTCATTAGCACAGGCAATCTCATTGGTTGCCTGCCCACTAATTGCTGTAAAATTAAATTGGATCTGTGTACATTCAGTTGCAGTTCAGTTCAGTGTTGTGGCGGGTAAGTCTACCTTGACATTGTGTCAGGATGAACTGCAGAATTGACCTACAAGATTTAAGCAGCGCTACTAATTTTGAATGGGATTCTGGGCATTCAACAGCTTAACCTCTGTTTGAGACTAACCTTGCAGCTATCAGTGGAGCTGCATTCATTTATAGGTATTTTGTAGCAGAAGGAAGAGGCATAGCACAGTAATTTGCAATAATTCATGAAATACACAATTATGACATCAATACAAGGTTTTTAAATTGTTTATAATTACTGGCATGTAAATTATACCACTGACATAATTATTTGTAATATTTGTAATAGTATTAAACTGTATTTATGGCTTTAGCTTCAATTAAATAAATTTTTATTGCATTTTATTGTATTATATCTATTATTGTCTTATTGACATATTGTCTTTGCAATAAAGCCCCGGCCAGTAGGGAACAGTGACAGTTCCCTGGCTCAGAAAGAGGTCCACCTTCTGTGTGTATCTTTGAGATGAAATGGCAGTTTCTGCTGGCCTGCTTGTACTCTGTGCTTGTAATTGGAATGATGGAGATTTCATGGGGGTTCACACAGCCCATGACCTCTGTGGCCTGACCCATGAGTGCTGACCCTCTGAAGACTCAAATCTGCCTGCTACTTTTTATATGTAAATCTGTGGGATTATACTGTTGGTGTGATTTTGAACTGAGTGGCAAACAGATGCTAAAATTGTGCAGGGAGGACAGCTCATTATCCCTCTATTGTTGTGCAAATTATTACCATCAAGTTATCTCTTATTTAATTGAGTTTGGTCATTTTATCTCAGTAAATAGCATTTAGGTGTTTGGAATGCCTCACAAAGGGCTAATGGAAGACGACCTTGAATGAAGAATTCATAACAAAGGCAATGGTTATAACACACCTGGGTCCCTCTCTGATATATGTTGCAGACACAGGCTAGATTGCAGGTTTGAATTAAAAAGACCAGACAGTTATTTGGTTGGATGGCATGTGTGTACTAGCCTTGGCAACTTGGTATGCCCTACTAAATACTTTCCCTGAGTTTAATTCTGAGCATTATTCAAGAAGGTACTGGAAATGGAAACATTCCTTAGAGATTCTACTCCATGCTGACATGATAGCATTACACAGTTCCTGCAGATTTGTCGGCTGCACATCAATGCTGCGAATGTCCCGTTCCACCACATCCCAAAGGTGCTCTATTGGATTGAGATCTGGTGACTGTGGAGGCCATTGGAGTACACTGAACTCATTGTCATGGTCCTGGAACCAGTTTGAGATGACGTGTGCTTTGTGGCATGGCGCATTATTCTGCTGGAAGTAGCCATTAGAAGATGGGTAGACCAGGGTCATAAAGGGATGCACATGGTCAGCAACAATACTCAGGTAGGCTGTGGCATTTAAACAATGCTGAATTGGTATTAAGGTGTCTAATGTGTGCCAAGAAAATGTTCCCTACACCATTACACCACCACCTCCAGCCTGAACCGTTGACACAAGGCAGGATGGATCCATGGATTCATATTGTTTACACCAAATTCTGACCCTACCATCTGCATGTTGCAGCAGAAATCAATATTTGTCAGACCAGACAATGTTTTTCCAATAATCTACCGTCCAGTTTTGGTGAGCCTGTGCCCACTGTAACTTCAGTTTCCTGTTCTTAGCTGACAGGAGTGGTACCCAGAGGGGTCTTCTGCTGCTGTAGCCCATCTACCTCAATGTTCGACGTGTTGTATGTTCAGAAATGCTTTTCTGCATAGCACTGTTGTAACGTGTGGTTATTTGGGTTACTGTCGCCTCCCTGTCAGCTTGGATCAATCTGGCCATTCTCCTCTGACCTCTGTCATTAACAAGGCATTTGCGCCCACAGAACTGCCGCTCGTTGGATGTTTTTTGTTTTTGGCAACATTCTCTGCACACTCTAAAGACTGTTGTGCGTAAAAATCCCAGGAGATCAGCAGTTTCTGAGATACTCAAACCACCCCATCTGGCACCAACAATCATTCCACTGTCAAAGTCACTTAAATCAGATTTCCTACCCATTCTGATGTTTGGTCTGAACAGCAACTGAACCTCTTGACCATGTCCTCGTGATTTTATACATTGAGTTTCTGCCAAATGATTGGCTGATTAGATATTTGCATCAACGAGCAGGTGTGCAGGTGTACCTAATAAAGTGGTCACTGAGTATATAAATATATATGTATCTATATATATATATGTAACCGGTAGAATGGAATGACCATTGCAGCCACCGTAGTGCTTGTTTGCGATCACGCCCCCTGCTATGCTGCTGCGGAAGTTAGCCATGCAAACAATTAACTTGCCACACAAGGCAGGTATATATAGGCCAGGTAAGATGCACGGAGCTGAACTGCTCCTCTGCATCCCTTTGGTGTCCATGTGCCATAATATTCCTGATCTGAGGTAGGTTCCTGACTTGACGTGCGTTTGTCGATCGGGTGTTGTGGGCAGGCTTCCATTACTTCCACGGTAACCAATATACTGCACTCAACAGGTCGTTGCTGGTATCCTGGGTTGAAGAGTTTTGCGGTGGCTGTTCTCCTTTTCCCACCCCGGTTCATTGCCTCTCTCCATAGGAGCAGCTAAGCCCATCGGGCAGGTAAAATTTCAATTTTATGAGTTGGTTCAACAGGTAGCCGTTAGAGCAGCAGTACCATGAGTTGTTTGGCGCCTCCCGTTTTTACCTCCTGTGTAAGTGATGTTGTTGTCTTAACAGGAAGACTGCCACTGCTGCTTTGCCCTTCGTTAGTTTTCATGCCCTGAATATTGCCCTTGTTTTTAGTGTTCGTTGCTATTAGACTGTGTCCTTTAAACAAACTGCCTTTGTGGGTTGGTTAGTGTATTGTTTTGTTTGCGTTTGTTCGTATGATTTTTCCCCATTTTCGTATATGTGCCTGTGGGGTCGTTTTGTGTTTGTTGTGCTTATTGGTTAAGCCCAATTGGGCTGGTGTGTTCGGCAGATCGTCTCCTCTGTGTCGCAGCGAGTGCGTGGGGGGGGAGAACTCTTTCATCGGCGCAGCTAGTATTTCGGTACTGGTGATCGCAACTGTCAGCACCTAAAGAAAAAAAGGGGTAACTATAATTACCTTGGTTAGCTGGGTCGGACTTTGTGTGTACCCCCCCCCCCCCCCCCCAACAACATTCTTGACCTTATGAAATGGCAACTCCCGCAAACATGGAGCTGTGAGCTGATTGGTCTTTTTTGGAGTTTCTGTTTGAGTTGTATTATGTTGGGTTTGTTCTTGATTTGGTTTTTGTTTCTTTCCTTTGAGTAGGTGCTGAGGTTCTCCTGGGGGGGAGGCTAGGCACTCGGTGGTGAGGTCCCGTCACTGCATGGTTTGCTTATAGGTTGCACTGGAGTTCACAGAAGGTACACCTGTTTTTTTTCTCTTTGAAGCACTGGCGTGAGTATTTCACTTCTGGATACACACTACTGTAGTCTGCCTCCCCGTGGCTGACTGAGGCCCTCTCCGCATTGGCATTCAGTGACCACTTCATTTGGTACACCTGCACACCTGCTTGTTGATACATACACTATATGGACAAAAAAATCATTATCATTAGCTAACAGCACGGTACAATACAAGATATTTTACCCTAGGTTATCAGTCAACTTAGCTTACTGTGCATATACTTCCTGACAACATTTACAGCTTGCTAAGGTTCAGGCATTTTCACAGTGCTTTCAATTTATGGCTCTTTCATGGTCTCATGCTCACTCATCTCAGGCCCTCCCTAACAGTCACATGGAGTTCCGTACTGTGTTTATCCACTGGTTCTGGCCAATTGCATAGACACCTTGACTGTACTGAAATGGACACAAAGTCAACATGAACAATTAGATAACCCAACCATAAACAATCCTTGCAATCCTCCTTCCTTGGGGTACAATTATGGTGGCTATGGTTTTAGTTGAGGCTGTTGAGATCTTTGGAATGTTCAGTGAGTGTGTGTTTTAACAACACACCTCGAAAACAGAATACAAAGTAATCGATGGAGATGAAAGAAGTGTAACTTAGACGTCAACACTTGGTATTAACGCATATTTAAGGGGAAAAATGAAATATTATATTTTCCTGCTTCACTTGCTTTGTATTATTTGAAGTGGCCGATAGATGTCCAGTGAGCACAGGTGGCCCTCTCCAGCCCTCTCTAAGCTGTTGTTTTCAGAGGTCACAAAGTGTGTCTGAGCTTTTCTCTGGATCATAATGAATGAAGTGGATTCAGGATCATGCTAGCTGTCTGGAAAAGGCCAAAACAATTACCTTCTTGCAACACCATTGCTGTCATTTCTTCTTCTTCTGATTAAACTGGAGGCATTGTTTTTATCTATTTTCACAGAGAATGAAAAACTGGTTTGTTTGGTTATAAAGAGAAGAATTTGAATTATACAGCATGAAAGTAATATCTCAAAATGTCTAATTGTCATAAAAATTATAGACAAGTGATGAATTAAGACCTGACATAGAAAACTAGTTTGATTTTTTTTTATATTAGACCTTAGCTCAGTATTGCAGTTCAATCTGAGATGTGGCAGACAGCTCCATTTTTCTGCAGATTTTTCTGGATGTGATTTTTGAAAAACAGCATGTATGTGTTGAATGGACCTCTTTTTGAGGTAATTTCCCTACATTTAGGAGTACTTTCTGAGGCATTAAGCTAGTATTCAATACATCCTACGTGCCTACAACAGCTACAAGAGCAATCTGCACATCTTCCAACTTAATACCAGTCAAATGAAATAAATAAACCCTTAACATTGTCTCCCAAAACACACACACACATATATATATATATATATATATATATATATATATATATATATATATAGCAGATATATTTAATGTGGTCTGTCATTTATGATCTGAAGATGTGCTTCTTCCTTTATGTACTATGACAGTTCACTTCTTGTTTAGGTTACTGACATATTCAGATTGTGCTCTTCGCTAAAAAAGTTGATGCATGTGTAACCCACCTCTTACCGACTAAGGAGAGGGGTTTGTATTATTACCCAGGTCCGAGGGTTTGGTTCTCACCAGTTAAGTATTCTAACTTCAACCCAACTTAACTTTACCCTTAGCACACTAACCTAAAAAGGCCTATATAAATAGCCAGTGAGTGGAGACCAAGTCAATGTATAAAACACAAAATATATTATCCAAATTAGCATCAAGTTGTTATGCAATTACAAAGAAAAATAAAACTATTTGAAATTCACTTCAAAGTCTCTTCACTTACATCAATGATGTTTCATTACAAGTGATACATCAAATGTAAACATAAAATCCCGGTCCAATGATTAACACAAAAATGATCAGTCAGTCCCTGCTAGTTTAACTCAAAAGTTATCAATGCCTTCTCTTTTAAATGCACATCAAATGAATCAATAATTCAAAATACAAAACCCAGCACTCTTAATACAATTCACTTTTTAGCAACACTAAAACAAAATACTATGGTGACCGGTCACTTAACCTGCAGGTACCTTAATGTCTTTCGAAATCTCTTAAAGCCGGCAAAACAAACAAAATAATAAACGTTGCAGGCCTGATAAGTCTTCTGCTGTTATCCATTACGGCAAGGTGGTTTTTTACTCACAGTCTGCGTCTGTAAGCTCGCTGTGCTGCGTTCACTCCAACAAAACGCACTCACGACTGGAGTCAATGTCACTCGTTGTTGAGGAGATACTCCCACAGCTGGCTTCATGTCCCTCGGTGGCTGTGCTGACAAACCTCGAGCAGCCCCTGGTAGCTCGAGGCGCTATCAGACAGCTCCTGGTTCACGCGGACTATCAATAAAGATACTAACTCAAACCAAGCTAGCTAATAAATCCCACGGAGAGTGGAAGTAGTGACTGTCCTGAGTACATTAGCTACAAGCAATGCGCATATCTAGTATTAGTTTACTGTAGTGGTAGCTAAAAGATGGTTACCCGCTGGCTTAGCGGATAGTATCAAACACTGAAAGCAATGGCATACACTCACACTGGGCATGCTAGCTAGTGTCACTGTTGACTCTTGATACCGTAGGTGTAGTAGGAGGTTTTCTCAACATTCTATTAATCTACGATACTGGGGAAAAATTAACTTCAGCTAGGAGTTAAGTTTTGCCCCCATCTCACCCCCACTCCTCCCCCCTCTCTGTCTCCAGCTCTCTAACCTTTTCCCCCTCCCCTTTCATGGTGACCCCCAGGATTGGTTTACAGGGAAGATAGGCTATTATTCTATTCAATGGCGATGCAGCTATTGGCTGGTACCAAAATAGGTTTCACCACCACGTGTGAATCAAGTACATTTCATAAAATTACGCATACTAACGAATTCTGAACAGTATCTGCCCATGCATCAAATGATAACCCACAAATATTTGTCAAAATAACAGTATCTCAGAAATGAAAGTAATGAAATTAAATACTTATGGCATTGAGACTGGTGTTATCAATTAACCCCGGGCTACACATAGATAATATTGTTCTTCAAGTATAATCACATAAAATATATTTTCTGTCACGTACAGGAAGTGACATGGAGCAAAGCCCATTCGGACAGGGAACTTCCTGAGTTGCTCTGCACAAGCAAGCGTAATCTCAGTATTAAATGACTATCTCTGCTTCCAGTCATGTAAAGTCACACTGTAAAACAGCAGTCTTTTTACACTGACCCTACTTACACTAACAATGAAATCATTGCACATACATTAAACCATTAAACCATTCTTAATTAAACCTGCGGAATGGCAACTGCTCCCACTCACACTTGCGGGGTATTGGGGGTGTTGGTACATCTTCCCCTTGGCAGGGGGTTAATCACAAGGGCAAAGTCAAAGTCATTGGGGTTAGCCAATGAGGGAATACAGGTCAGGTTGCAACTCATGTTCATAAATGTTCCACTGCAGTCACAAGTTTCATTCATACAGCAAAGTTGTGTACCTGACAGATGTATCTTACTTTTGTGTCTTACTGTTTGAAGGGATAGTTACAGGCTGGTGGGACATATCCCATATCCCATTACTGCACACGCCTGCTTCATGGCTAGGGTTTGAGTTTGGGTTAGGTTTTACATAGAATCCTTAGAAACACAATATATTATGTTATATTATATTATATTATACATTATATAATCCTTTGAAAAATTACCATGCTTAAGCAATTTTATCCAATATTTGACACCAATATCTGAAAGAGATAACACTGCAAAAACCATTTCACACCTGGACCTATATCTAAAGATATTAGACGATTAAAATACAATTCTGTCATACTAATCTACTAAACTTAAAATTACATGCTGCAATCACACAGATTTAGAGAAAATATGACTACATCTTTGTAATCATCCAAAATAATAAGGTTGACATTCACTATCCTTCATCACAAATCACCGACTACAGAAACCATAACTATCATTATAGGTCAGTACCAGGATATTGTTATTTCCAGAAAAGTTGGCCAGGAGTCTAGGAATCATTTACGATGGGCCAACAGGCTGGCAGTCAACTGAGGCTCAGTGTTTCATCTCCACTACCTACCAATGTGTAACTAGGAACAAGGAATGCATTTTAGCCTTCTCTTGACTGGTTACAAAACAATTCTCAGGGTATTCAAAACTTCAAATGTTGATATCTCCGCACTTAGCTTACAAAAAAGGTTGTACAGGGTTACTGGGTAATGTTCCTTTGTGCTCACCGTGCTGTTTATCACCTCTCACTGGTGTATTTATCAATGTGTCGTTTGCACAGACACAGCCTCAAGAATTTAAATGATTGTTTGCACACAATCCATAGATATTTGTTAACCTATTTGTCTGACCAAATAAATGTCTATTCAATTAATTCAGGGGTGGGAGAGCAGTCTGACAAGGCCCTGCTCCCAAAAGGACATGAATGAATCTTGAGATTACCAGACTGTTTGCTCGAGGAATGCTAGATTTGCCCTGCCCATTGCCTTTTGTATCTATTGATTGAGAGACATAATGGAGGAGAGGAAAGGAACTGTTTGCTTTGGAGCGAAGAGCTGTAAAGAGAAGGCAGAGCGTAAAAAGTCTTCACACTTTTACAGCTCCCTAGGATGCTGCACGGGAAAGAGGGAATGGAGAGTTCAGAGAATCAGGGTGCATTTTGTCAGAGCCTGTTTTAAATACTAGAGGACAATTTACAAATGTGGAGTGTGTTGTAAGGGAAGCAAACACTGCTAAAACTTATAGTTCAAAATAAGGAAAGGAACAGGATTTAATGTCTATCATAGGAACCTGATTTAATGTACAAAAAAGCTCATATATCACAGTTAAATCTGGATGCAGGTGTGTGTCTTACCTGAGGTGCTTCTGGATCCCTAGACTAGCCTACAGTATTGGTGACAGTCATGTGATTGCTCCTTCCAGTATCCATTTACCTCTTTGAAGAAGACAGAAACATTTAAAATAATTTATTAATTTATTGATTGTTATACAGTGCTGGCCAAAAGTATTGGCACCCCTGCAATTCTGTCAGATAATGCTCAATTTCTCCCAGAAAATGATTGCAATTACAAATGTTTTGGTAGTAATATCTTCATTTATTTTGCTTGCAATAAAAAAACACAAAAGAGAAAGAAAAAAAAGTCAAATCAAGTATCAATTTACACAAAACTCCAAAAATGGGCCGGACAAAAGTATTGGCACCCTTTGAAAAATCATGTGATGCTTCTCTAATTTGTGTAATTAACAGCACCTGTTACTTACCTGTGACACATAACAGGTGGTGGCAATCACTAAATCACACTTGCAGCCAGTTAAAATGGATTAAAGTTGACTCAACCTCTGTCCTGTGTCCTTGTGTGTACCACATTGAGTATGGAGAAAAGAAAGAAGACCAAAGAACTGTCTGAGGACTTGAGAAGCAAAATTGTGAGGAAGCATGGGCAATCTCAAGGCTACAAGTCCATCTCCAAAGACCTGAATGTTCCTGTGTCTACCGTGCGCAGTGTCATCAATAGGTTTAAAGCCCATGGCACTGTGGCTAACCTCCCTAGATGTGGACGGAAAAGAAAAATTGACGAGAGATTTCAACGAAAGATTGTGCGGATGGTGGATAAAGAACCTCGACTAACATCCAGACAAGTTCAAGCTGTCCTGCAGTCCGAGGGTACAACAGTGTCAACCCGTACTATCCGTCGGTGTCTGAATGAAAAGGGACTCTATGGTAGGATACCCAGGAAGACTCCACTTCTGACCCAGAGACATAAAAAAGCCAGGCTGGAGTTTGCTAAAACTTACCTGAGAAAGCCAAAAACATTTTGGAAGAATGTTCTCTGGTCAGATGAGACAAAAGTAGAGCTTTTTGGGAAAAGGCATCAACATTTAGTCTTTACAGGAAAAAAAACGAGGCCTTCAAAGAAAAGAACACGGTCCCCACAGTCAAACATGGCGGAGGTTCCCTGATGTTTTGGGGTTGCTTTGCTGCCTCTGGCACTGGACTGCTTGACTGTGTGCATGGCATTATGAAGTCTGAAGACTACCAACAAATTTTGCAGCGTAATGTAGGGCCCAGTGTGAGAAAGCTGGGTCTCCCTCAGAGGTCATGGGTCTTCCAGCAGGACAATGACCCAAAGCACACTTCAAAAAGCACTAGAAAATGGTTTGAGGGAAAGCACTGGAGACTTCTAAAGTGGCCAGCAATGAGTCCAGACCTGAATCCCATAGAACACTTGTGGAGAGATCTGAAAATGGCAGTTTGGAGAAGGCACCCTTCAAATCTCAGGGAGCTGGAGCAGTTTGCCAAAGAAGAATGGTCTAAAATTCCAGCAGAGCATTGTAAGAAACTCATTGATGGATACCGGAAGCGGTTGTTCGCAGTTATTTTGTCCAAAGGTTGTGCTACCAAGTATTAGGCTGAGGGTGCCAATACTTTTGTCCGGTCCATTTTTGGAGTTTTGTGTAAAATGATAATTGATTTAATTTTTTTTTCATTGTCTTTTGTGTTTTTTCATTGCAAGCAAAATAAATGAAGATATTACTACCAAAACATTTGTAATTGCAATCATTTTCTGGGAGAAATTGAGCATTATCTGACAGAATTGCAGGGGTGCCAATACTTTTGGCCAGCACTGTATATTATGTTTTGGAGTGATAATTTCATAATGCTTCCTCATAATTCAACCACGTTATTCCCTTGACATTGTATGTAAAGCTTATTCGCAGCTCTTTCACAGAATTCACCCACAGACACGTTGAGCTCACTTTGATGTTTATCTATCTGTTTAGTTCTGCCTGAGAAGCAGAGGGCACTGTAGCATATATATCTATCAGAAAGAAATCTGCGCATAGTACTTATAATTGACACACCCCCCCAACAAAAATGGAAAAATATCAGGACTAAGGGGAAAAAACACCGGAGACATGATTTCTCAGACAATAATGAAAATGACCCCCAGGTTTGAAGCGTAAGTGCTATGAATCATGGGAAAGATGTCAAGGGAGAGGAGAGATGAAGAATGAAAATAATAACCAATCAGTCACTCCAATGGTAACCTTGGGAAGGAGACCCTCCTCTTGTGGGACAGACCGTGAAACCCAAGAATGTGATTCTTTGGATCAGAATTTGAGCAACACACACACAGACACACACACACACAATGGCATCATTTAATATATATTTTCTTTCTGCTCAGAGAGAGCTAGCTCGGTCTCCTTCCCATTTGCAAGTTAAGTCGTTTTCACATATGAACACCGGACAAGGTCCAGAGAATCAGGTCTGGAATTTGGCCGGAATTGCACCTTTCACACATGTAGCACACAACAGGAGATTGTCTGTGACAGACGCGTTCTCACCAACTGGAAATACTCCAGTAGAGCGTGCAGGAGGCAGGACATGATGCAAAAACTATGCTGCCGAAATCGCAGTGGCAAATCTGCCTAAACTGCCTACTGCATACTGTGTACTGCGTACTACACAAGTATATACTGTATACCGCATACTATTTTTCAGTGTAGTACCCAGTATGCGACCATTAATAATTACATTTGTAGTATGTTACATTGTTGCTTGAAATCATTGCAAGTTTAGAAACGTCCAGATTTCCTTGTGGTATTTTCCAGTTAGACACCACTTGCATTCTCACGAGTGAAAAGTATTGACAAGATCACGAAAAGCATTCGCGAGTTGAAGTGTTTTCAGGTGTTTTCTTTTCAATGTCTTACCTTTCGGTGCTACGGGCACATAATGTGGCATGGAGGAGGAGAAGGCGAGCATAGCTATTGTACTTTTGGCTAGCTTATAAAAAAATCGCACATAGCCATCCAAATGGTGCTACCAGTACACATAATTTATTTTTAATTATACATTTATTATAACAGGAAGGTAAGTTTTTGTTGTTCGCTATGTAATGTTAGGTCAGCAGTTCACCTATCTCACTATACCTATCACTATTACTTAGCTACAGCTTAGCTAGCTACTAACCAGATAATAAACTACTAACCAACATTATTAATCATCGTAAGAGACAAGTTTTGGCAGTATAGCTATAGCTAACTATCTCTTTAATGATCATTGGACTCAAAATAGCATGTATTTGGACATATCTGTAATGTCAATGAAACAGTGGAAAGCAATTTAGAGGCACGCGGAAAAGAGTATGAGGCAAATGTTTGTATTCTTCCGGTTTCGTGCCAGTCGCGTGACAGAAAGATAGAAACGTCATCAACACGCCAACTCGCTCGCATTCTCCGGAACATGACCTGCTGTATTCACACATGGGCTCACTCCGACATGAGGCGGACTTTGTACTAGGGAGCTGGCAGAACGAAGTCCGTCACATGTCCGGTCTGACTGATTTGGACCTTTGCGAAGTTATCCACCTGTCAAGATGCTTTAAGAGCTAACGGCTTAGGGGAGAGCCAGTGGCTGACCTGTCCTTCCTGCTCTGATGGACAGCCTCCAAGGCCACTTGGAGGGTAGACGCAGCCGGTTCTCTAACTAACTGAAGAGCCCCAGAGCACTCAGGTGGCCTCATCGTCCAAGAAAAGGGAGTTGGTGATAGTGGGGGACTCAATCATTAGAGGGGTAGATAGCATAGTGTGTTCGCGCAACAAGGAGTCGCGCATGGTCTGTTACCTGCCTGGTGCCCAGGTTGGAGACCTTCTGGAGAGCGCGGACAAGCTCCTGGCCAGAGCGGGGGAGGATCCAGTGGTCATGGTTCATGTTGGAGCCAATGACATAGGAAAGGGTAGGTTCGGGGTTCTGCAAGAAAAATTTATTGAGCTAGCGGGGAATATTAGGGGCAGAACCCCCACAGTAGTCTCCTCTGGAATTCTACCAGTACCACGTTCAAGCAAAGGGAAGCAAGCCTTTATATGGAGGTTTAACATGTGGCTACAAACCTGGTGTAGGAAAGAGGGGTACAGGTTTATGGGGCACTGGGACTCCTTTTGGAACAGGGGTGACCTGTACAAGCGGGACGGGTTGCACCTGAACCTGAGGGGTACAGCTGCACTGGGCCAGCATATGCTTAGGGTAGCAGAGGGTTATTTAAACTAGGGTATGGGGGGGCAGGGAGTTTATACAGTCAGATGGGTAGGGATAGACAGACTGCCGGAATAGAACACACCATGGCTAAATATTTTATTAGTCGTGAGGGAACCATGATTGTAAATCACTCAGAGCAGCACTGTAATAGAGATGGTTTTAAACAGCTGGGGGAAGGACAGGAAATGCACATGTGGTACCCTGAAATTCCTCTATTTAAATGCTAGAAGCATAAAAAATAAAATTTTGATGATGATCACAGATGTGGCTTGGTGCAGTGGATGGGGATGAGTACAACGTAGAGGGATACAAGCTGCTAAGAAAAGATAGAATCAATAGAAGAGGAGGAGGCGTAGCTCTCTATCTAAAGGATAATCTTAATATTCAGGAAATACCAGTTATGTTGTATCTGTTAGTGAAGACATATGGATTAAGATATTGGGGGAAAATGAAAAAGGTCTTAATGTTGGAGTATGCTATAGGCCACCAGCCTCAGACAGCAATGTCAGTAGTATGCTCTTTGATAACATTAAACTAGCATGTCATGAGGGTGAGACAATAGTAATGGGGGACTTCAATTACCCTTCAATTAACTGGGAAGCTGTGTCAGGTCAAGGTAAATGTGAGGATGAGTTTTTGGATGTTGTAAATGACTGTTTTTTGATACAGTCTGTTACTCAACCCACGAGAGAGAACACAATCCTAGGTCTGGTTCTGTGTAATAATCCTGATAGAATCGGCAGTATTGAGGTAGGGGAACCACTCGGTACAAGTGACCATAGTTCAATTACATTTGAAGTTTTTTGGCAAGTTAAGTCTGCATTCTCCAATGCTAGAGTATTCAACTTTAGGCAAGCTGACTTTATTAAGATGCGTGATTATACAAGAAATATAAACTGGGTACCTCTTCTAGGTGGTAAAACTGTGAAAGAAATGTGGTGCATATTTAAAACGATTATTCTGGATGTACAGCGTAAATTCATTCCGCAAGTGAGAAAAGGGAAGCTGAAAAAGAATAAGTCGCTACGGAACAATTTGAAACAAAAAAGGAAATTATTTAGAAAATACAAGTTGGAGAGCTCAGATAGTAATAAGATTGAATACAGTAATATGCGAGCTCAAGTTAAGAAAAAAATAAGGGAAGCTAAAAGGTGTTTTTAAAGACAGATTGCACCAGATGCAAAGAACAACTCTAAACATTTTTTTCAATATTATGGTCAAAAAAGGATGATTAAGGATGAAATAAGAGGTATAAAAAATAAGGATGGGGTTATGGTCTACGATAACAAAGCTATTGCTGATACACTAAACAGTTACTTTGTGGAGAGCTTCACTAGTGAAGTGTTTTCACATATGCCCTCAGGTGCATTCAGTTCTCAGAGACTTATAGATGAAATTGATTTAAATGATGCAGAAGTACTAGATAAACTTCAAAAACTTAAAACAAATAAGGCAGCAGGCCCTGAGGAATATATCCAAGAGTTCTCAGAGAACTAGAAGAGGAGGTTTACAAGCCTCTGACAGTTATTTTTAAGCAATCCCTTAAAAGTGGAGTAATGCCAGATGACTGGAAACATGGCAGTGTAGTACCTCTCTACAAGAAAGGAGACCGGACTGAACCAGGAAATTATAGGCCTGTCAGCTTAACTTGTATCGCATGCAAAATACTGGAATCCATCATTAGGGATAATTTGGAATTATTCCTGGAACGAAATGGTGTTCTAAATGATAGCCAACACGGTTTTTTTTTTTTGAGGGAGGTCATGCTTAACAAACCTCCTGGACTTCTTTGAGGAAGCTACAGCATGTCTGGACTCAAACCAAGTTTATGATATTATCTATTTGGACTTTCAAAAGGCATTTGACAAAGTTCCGCACCAGAGACTCATATTGAAAATGAAATCTGCAAGAATTACAGGAGCTATCACTGAGTGGGTTCGAAGTTGGTTGTCTAATAGAAAGCAGACTGTAACTGTGGGAGGAATTGCATCAGAGCAGGGTCCTGTACGAAGTGGAGTCCCGCAGGGATCGGTGTTGGGGCCTTTGCTATTTCTTATATACATAAATGATCTTGATGCAGAGGTTAGTAGTAAAATAGTAAAATTTGCAGATGACACAAAACTAGGGGGTCTAGCCAACAGTATAGAATCAACTAAGGTAATACAGAAAGACCTAAACAGCATCCAAAAGTGGGCAGATACCTGGCAGATGACATTCAATTTAGATAAATGCAAAGTCTTGCATGTGGGAAATAAGAACCTTAGACAAGACTACTTCATGGGTGGAAAAAAACTAGAATGTGCTCAATTTGAAAAAGACTTGGGAGTAATAGTTGACCCAAGCTTAACAGGATCTAGGCAGTGTGCTGTAGCAGTAAAAAAGGCCAACAGGATGCTGGAATATATAGCCAAAAGTATTGAATATAAATCTAAAGAGGTTATATTGAAATTATACAATGCCTTAGTCAGACCGCACCTGGAATACTGTGTGCAGTTCTGGGCACCGCACTATAAAAAAGATATCGAAGCTCTAGAAAAGGTTCAAAGAAGGGCAACTAAATTAGTTCCTGGCATGAAATATAAAAGCTATGAGGAAAGACTCAAGTTACTTAACCTGTTTAGACTAAGTAAGAGGAGGCTTAGGGGTGATTTAATTGAGGTATTTAAATTTATAAAAGGAATCAATAAGGTTAACTATAATAGATTCTTTAGGGTGCGTTCAGTCTGTAAAACAAGAGGACATAAATGGAAACTAGTTAAGAGTAAGTTCCGCACTGATATAAGGAAATATTATTTTACACAAACAGTTATCAATACATGGAATAGGTTGGCAGGTCATGTAGTTGAGGCAGAGACCCTCGCTGTGTTCAAGTCTAGACTTGATGCAGTTTTGGATACTCTTTAATTAAGAAATGGCAAGCTTAGTTGGGCCGAATGGCCTGTTCACGTCATCATATGTTATGTTCTTATGTACATATGTTTTAAATAATTTTGAATCATATATAAAACGGTGTTCAGTAAGGGTGTAAAAGCAAGCATCTCACCTGGCAAACCAGTGGATTGTAGCTTTGCAACACACTTTGCCAATGAACTCACCTTAAATAAAATAACTGACCCGACATACATCAGTAGAATAAGCAGATCCATGTGTGCAGCTGGGTGTGGGATGCACAGTAGTGCATGTTAGCATTAGTGGCTCTGGCAGGAAAAAAAAGAAAACTGTAAACCCAGGCGACACCCAGGCTGTCACTGAGGCAACAGCACTGCACTTCATTATACAGCCCAGTGCCTGTCTGTTTAGGACAGAGAGCAGTTTGCTTTCCCTCTGGCATTCACATTCAAAGGTAACTGCAGGTCTGTTTTGCAAGAGGTCAGAACAATCTTCTCAGGTCGTAGAGCATTTGTTGCAGCTTGTGCTCAATTTAAGATTGGGATGGCAGGTGACACGCCTGCCAAGTTACCCCATACCTGTACAGCACTGAGAGGTAGGCCTTTTTTCGGGATTTCCAACAGAAATAACAATAACTACCCTAGGGTCTTATCATTACAAACATTAACTTCTGTCCATCTAACACCATGTAAAAATACATATTTTGAATATAATCTCATACAGCATCAGAGGAAACACGTTCTAAACACCTCCCTCTCTCCTGTCTGCGAGTTAGCAGCGGTTGCCTTTCACCGGCAGGGGAACTGAGGGCAACATTAGGACATAAAGAAGCACTCATGGGTCAAAGGTCAAGACTCCCCTCTCTTGCTTCAGATGTGTTGCGCCATTGTTGGAGAAAGTGTTGGCTGTTGGTTGGAAAAGAATTAATGAGTTCATCTTCCCTGTATAAAAGGTTTGTACACAGGCCCGGCCCAAACCAATTTGGCGCCCTTGGCGAAAATTTAGGTGGCGCCCCCCTTGCATCGGAGTAAATTCGACTGCTGGTGTACATACTCACAAGAAACTGAATAGCTTTGTCTTCGACATTCTTTTATTTGCGATTGCAAAATCAAAATTATTTTTTTTAAATACAATATGAATAGCTTAAATAAAGTATAAGACTTAAATACCTACAAAATAATTTAAAAAGTGTAAACCAGTGGCATAAAATAAATTATAAATACAATATAAATAAGGCACTGCACACAATAAGATGTTAAAAAAACCCCAGTATTGCCAAAAAAAAAAAAAAAATTACAAGAATATCAATAAAAGGGGAGAAAGGGGGCTCTTATAAAGACATCTACTGGTGCTTTTTGGTACTGCATCAAAACTACACAACCACCTACTCAACCTCATATCACCTGCTGCTACAGCTTAACTCTCCTGCTCTTTCTTACAGCAAAGTCATCTATAACATCATCGTATGATAGCTTACTTGAGACCACATGATTTATACTAATGATGGTAAGTCCACTTAGACGTTCCTGCATCATTGTAGCTCTCAAGTAGGTTTTTATCAGTTTAAGCTTTGAGAAGCTTCTTTCTGCAGTAGCCACTGTGACAGGAAGAGTGGCAAAGATTCTCAGAGCAACCCACATGTTGGGGTAAATTTCTGCCAGCTTCTTCTCATGCAGGAAGGTCAAGAGTTTGCAGGGGTGGGACTGAGAAACAGCGCATCTGAAGAGAGAAGAGGAATATATTACACCAATCTAATAATAAATATGATATGATACATAATATGATTTTAAGAATAAACTGAAATATGACAAAATAAAAATCTAAGGGATATGTGCATGATGACTACGCTGTACATGTTTAATACTTTTCTGATATGCAAATGATATAAGATTCAATTTTTGTCATTACAAGGAAATGCTGATTAGCAGAATGCAAAGAAGTAGTAAACTGCACTATAATATAGAATGTAGGAATGCTAAGGTATGCTATAACAGGAATGATGTGCACTAATGTGCACTGTGCAACTATAGGAAAAGGAATAACACGTTAGCTTTTTGATTAAGGCTAATATTGCAAGCTAAGAAAACGTGGCCTAACCAGTTTTCAATAAAAATGTAAACAAGTTTTATTTTAATTTTAACTCTTGCTGACCCTATAATATTTACATATTTGGAAGCTGGGTGGGAGTGCCATTTTTCATAACAGCTTTGGTCCTTCGTAACATGCCATTAGCCTAACTGAAGTTAAAACAGTTCACGCTAGCTATTTATTGATTAGCAAACCATGTTTGGTTAACAACGTGTCGTTGTTCTCCTACGTACAAATAATGTCATGACATCACCTTTATTGTAACATTACCTCTGTCTTTCTCTCTTTTTTCCTCCTCTTCTTTTCTTTTTTTCCTCCCCTGGGCACCAGACAGTTTGGGACGTTTTGACATGTTGTTGTTGTCCTGTCGTCATTGTCTTGTTGTCGAGCTTGCTTTTGGGGTCACGTCAATGCGTGCCCCCCTCCCCCCTCCCCCCTCCGCCAGCAGGTAGAGTCTAATTAGTCCGGGGGGAAGGGGGAGCATCTCAGGAAAGTAAAGTGTGATCATCATTTTTATTATTATTTTTATTCATATTTAATAGCGTTTGCTATGCAGTTAGATATTTTTGGCTCATTATCTTCCTATTAAGATATATAATACCAACTAGTATTAAGAAGAGTAATTTTTTTTTTTCTCCCCCGTTTTTGGCGCCCCCTGGATGGTCGGCGCCCTTAGCATTTGCCTATACTGCCTATGCCGCGGGCCGGCCCTGTTTGTACATATTGCAAACAGCTGCCCAAATCTATTGGAAGATCCGTAGGGAGGTGGGAGCCATTTTTTTGTTTGATCTCTATGTTTTTCCTCTTTTAATGTTTAGTTAGGGAGGTTACGTTTTCTGTTGTTTATTTTACTTTTTGTTGTTAGGTAAGTAGACTTTTAAGCCAATTACATGGTTGTGTTTTTCTGTTTGTTATTTTGGCATTTTCCCCCTCCTGAAATTTTGCTTCCTGGTTTATTTATAAAAATATATTTTTTTTGCGGAATTGTTGCTGGTGTGGTTAGTGCTGGGGATAGGAGAAGGGATACTCCACTCACTATTTTAATTACGATCCCTGAACCTAGCCAGGGGTCGTAACAAAGTGGGGGCCCGCTCCATTTTAGCCACCGGTCATTGAACCGATTTGCCATCTGTTGCACCTAGGTGAGTTTGTTTTTTTTCTGTTTGTCTGGCTGTTTTCTTTTGGTGCAGGAGAAGATAATGTCATTTGACCATGTAGAGTTTACGCCCTATCCGACCACTGAAAGGTTTAATCTGTGTTTTAAGGACGATTTGCTGCAGATTGCTCATTTATTTAACATTAATGTTCCCCGTGAAGCAGCCAAATGGGTAATCAAGGCTGGGCTGTACAGTAAATTAGTAGAGCAGAGGATTCTACCCAATGAGTCTGAGGACGGTGAAGGGCAGGAAGCTTCTATGATGGAGGAGTCCAAGCAAAGCCCCCTCCTACCTCCGGTTCTCAACTGCCTCGATACAATCCTCATTTGTCACTGTACTGAAACATGTAGATCTACAGATTAAGAGGCAGGAGAGAGGCAAATTAAGAGGCTGGCCACTTAATTTCAGATTGTAAGGCCTGGAAGAAAAAGAATTCCAGCTCCAAACCTAAAAGTGTTGCCTTTACCTGGTCTCTGTCTGCTTCTGATGACCCTGATGAGTCTCTCTATAATCCGTTTCTCTTAAGTGGTTCTGTGTCTCTCTATACTGAGACTGAGTCTGTGACAGAGTGCTGTCACTACGGTTGAATATGCGCTTCCTGAAGGGGAGGGCAGTGTGACAGAGTGCTGTCACTATGGTTGAGTATGCGCTCTGACTACTATACCAACGAGCCAGGCTCTTTGGTGTCGTGGTCAAAGTTGCATGGTTGGTACCCTGTAGACCCGGGTTCGAGGCTGGGTGGGGTGACTGCTCTTGCCCTTCGCTACAGAGTCAAAACCTATTTCAAAACTGAGAGACACAGGAGCTGTTCAATCTTTCATTCTGGAAAGTGTTCTACCATTTTTGGATGACACGTATTGCAGTACAAATGTGTTGGTCCATGGTATCGAACTGGGCTGTGTAAAAGTTCCTTTACATTTTGTGTATTTGAGGTCCAAACTCGTCACTGGGTTTGTGAAAGTGGGTGCCTGCAAACAGTTGCTTGTTGATGGTATGCAGTTCATACTGGGAAATGACCTGCAGGTGGAAAGGTTTTGTTCTATCCAATTGTTGGAGATTCACCAGAAATTTGCACGAAATCTGATTTGTCCAAAGAGTTTCCTTCTGTTTTCCCTGCCTGCATTGTGACACGTGCACAGCCACAGAAATTTGGAGACGTTGTCGACCTGTCTGATTCATTTATGCCTTCTCCATGAGACACTGTTGAATACTGTCTGATATTTCTGTGTCTAACCTTGTAGAGCTGTCCACTGATAAAGATTTCCCTCTAAAAATTGGCAGAGACCAGCTGGCCACTGTGCAGAAGTCTGACCTGTCTTTGACATGCTACATTGAGGCTGCAATAGATATGGGTAAACTTCCAGATGGTGGTGTGGCTTATTTCTGGGACAACAGAGTACTTATACGCAAGTGGGCCTCCCAAAATGCTGATGCAGGTAGGGACGCAATTCATCAAATTGTCTTGCTGTCAGGTTATCATTCGCAAGTCCAGCTGATTCCTGTCATGGCAGGACCCTTTGAGTATCTCACAATTGACTGTGTTGGCCTGCTGTCTAAGTCAAGGTCTGGCCACCAATACATTCTAACTTTGATGTGCACTGGAACTCGGTACCCTGAGGCTATTCCACTGTGAAGTCTAAAAGCCAAAGCAGTGGTTAAGGAGCTAATCAAGTTCTGTTCAGTATTTGGCCTGCCAAAATTCATACAGACAGACCAAGGCTCAAAATTCACCTCAAAATTTTTTGCACAGGTGTTGAGTGAATTGGCTGTAAACCACCAGTTTTCCAATGCTTATCATCCGGAATCACCAGACGCATTGGTACACTTCCATCGGTGCACCATGCTACATGCGTATTGTACTGAGACAGGCAAAGATTGGGTGGAGGGTTTGGCCCTGCTTATTTTTGCTGTGTGTGAAACCATGCAGGAGTCTTTGGGTTTCAGTTCTGTAGATCTTGTGTTTAGCCATTCCATTTGTAGCCTATTAAAACTGCTAAGTGAATAGCTGTTATCCAAAAAGTCTTTGCTTGTGTCCATTCTAGACTATTTCAGTTCTTTTCATGAATGACTACTTCATGCCTGTGACATTGCTAGAGCAAATCTATCCACTTCACAGTCTAAGATGGAGGCACACTTTGATCACAAGAGTGTAACGCACAGTTTTCAGCCCAGTGATTCTATGCTAGCATTTCTCCCTGTACCTGGTTCGGCATTAGAAGCCAAATTCTCTGGTCCTTACACGGTTGAAAGTAAAATAGGTGAAACCAATTGTTATTTGTACCCCTGACCACAGGTGAGAGACAAAGGTGTGTCACAACATGTTGAAGTTGTATGATGCAAAGGATGTAGCCAATTCTTCCCAGTCCACTGTGCCTACCACCTCTGCTGCTGTGTTGCCGCCTCCTTATTGTCGCGAGGATGATGCTATAAGGTTGTGAAGCAACCAAGATAACAGTCTGTAAATCCACCCTTTGTCTGAACCGCCTGCTCAACCCTTTGTTTAACACCTAATCCAAGAAACACTATCTGATAACAATCTGGGGGTCTTCCAGCCATTCTCCTTTTGAAATGGTAAAATGGCTGGGAGAAGGTAATTAACTCAGTGGTGACCAGGAGCCCACAAGAAAATAAAATGGGCTAAGGTGTGAGGGCCAGGAGGGACCTGTTTCATTAGTTTCCTCTTTCATTTGCACCTTGTTTTTCCTTACAATGATTTAGCCTCAAGTGACACCCGAACTTCTTGTGTCCATTTGCAGAACTCTGTTATTTTGACTAACCTAGAGTCTCATCTTGCCTATCTTCCCAAACTCCACTGTAGGGACACTGTAGGCAGCTAATTCAAAAACATCCCAATTTGTTTTCAGATGTTCCCACTCCTGTTCTTAGTCACAATATTGATGTTGGTGAATGTCTGCCCATTAAGCAGCATCCTTACAGGGTTAACCCCAAAGAGCACGAGGTGATGAAAGCCAAGGTAGATGTTGAAAAATGGCCAAGGTGTCCCCAGTCAAAGTCCCTGGAGTTCACCCTGTTTACTTGTTCCAAAACCTGATTCGACATTTCACTTTTGTACAGATCACCGCAAGGTAAACAGCATCACCAAGCCAGATTCCCTTCCTCTTCCAAGAATGGAAGATTGTGTTGACAAGGTTAGAGCTGCACATTTTGTCACCAAATTAGACCTTCTAAAAGGATATTGGCAAGTGCCTTTAACACTGCGTGTTTCTGAAATCTCCGCAATTCGTAACTCCAGACAACTTCATGCAATACACCGTGATGGCTTTTGGCACATGAAACACTGTACTGCTACTTTTCAGCGGCTCATGCAGATAGTTTTGTCTGGAGTGACAAATACTGAGGCTTATTTAGATGATTTGGTGATATATTCTGCCAGGTGGGAAGAACACTTAAAAACCTACTGTTGGTGTTTGAACACTTTTCAGGTGCAGTGTTAACACACATCTAACTAATTGTGAAATTGCAAAAGCGGTTGTGTCTTACCTTGGTAAGCAGGTTTGGCAGGGCCAAGTGAGGCCAGTTGAAGCCAAAGTGTTAGCAATTGTTGAGTTCCCCACAGCAACAAACAAATGGCTAGCTAAGCTCCCAACCAAAGATCAATAATAGTGTTAATAAGGCTGTAAAACATTTCAAAAATATGTCCCTCTCATTTAAAAGTGAAAAACTGAATTGCCATGTACGTGAACCCACAGCAAGACAAAAAGGGAGGACTTAACTATGGAGTAATACCGGTGGCAAAAACAGTTGAGTTTGTACATAATAAATTTATTTATTTCAATTTCTCAATGCATCAGAAGTCATCTGGCCAATTTTCAGTATGTCTCTTGAGATTTCTTGTGGGTAGCAGTGTAGGGGTAAGGAGGAGTGCTTGTAACTGAAAGGTTGCTGGTTCAAGTGTTTTTCCCTGTCTGTCTGTGTGGATGTGTCTTTTGCTTTTGTTTACAGGTCTTGTGTTTCCTTGTCCCACCTGCCTCCCTGCCTCCTGTTACTCGCCCACGCCTATCCCCTGAAGCCTGTTCCACACACCTGTGTCTCGTTACCTCATCATCTCCCTGCCTACATATACCCTGCTGTTTTCTTTGCCAATTGTCTCAGTATCTTAGTTGTTTCGTTCCTGCTAGTTGTCTGTTTCGGTGCTTCTCTGCCTGCCCCGGATTTCTCTTCTGCCTGTTGTTTTTGGATGTTGTCTGTTTTCCATTGGATCTTTGGTTTCTGACTTGGACTGTGTTTCAGACATTTTTAATAAGGCAATACATTCGTAATAATATGGATATCCATAAAAGGGGGGATTGTGTATAGCACAACATAGAGAATGTGAAATAAAGAAAACGCAAGAAAAAACAAAGTAAGACGGGACGAGTAGGACGGGACAATAATAAAGGACTGGGAAGACAGGACTAGACAAGACAGTTGACGAACATGAAGAGGCAAGTTATTAAAGATTGAATAAAGTAAGCTATGATTCACATTGGGTGGTCACGGTTTAGGGATGCTGAAGGAGGTTGTCAGATATATTCTGCAAGAGTGTAAGTGACATGTGTTTATGTGTATGTGTAATTGTGGTAACTGATAGGCAAAATAAGTAAATAAATTAAAGAAAGAAAAGGGGGGGGGGGGGGGTGAACCGAGAGTAGGAATGTTAGGGGTCGGGGGGTGAGGTGGGGTGGGGGGAGGGGGGCGCCAGAAAAAGGGGAGCAGGGGGGTATGTGTCTGGTAATATACACGGCTTGTAGTTATGTTTGGATTGAATTTAGAAAAGTTAGAAATGGGTACCAAATGTCTTCAAAGGCTGATATTTGGTTCTTTTTGTGAGCATTACTCTTTTCCATTGAAATGTATTCTGAAATTAGATTAGTCCAGTGTATGTATGATGTATGATGTATGTTAATTCGCATTTACCGACAGCGCAAACGTGGATATGTGTATGATATAAAAGAACCTAGCTAGCCTGCAGTTGGATATGATACATGCTTAAATGCAAAGTGACGTATGGGGTCATGGGGCATCATAGAGTGCGATTGCATTAATTTTTTGACGCGTTATTGTTTTCTTTAATTAATTAATCAAAATTAAACGGTTATTCTGACAAGCCTACTTTTTATATTTTATACATTAATATTTTATATTTTGTTACATGCTTAACCTTTTTGCATGCAACTTATTCGTGTTGCATTAGGCTACATGGTTCGTTAGGTTTTCATTAGTGTTATTAAGCTTCTCCTAGTTTTCAGTTAGCATTTGCAATATTTTTTAACGTTAAATCGCTGTTTTCTCAAAGCTAAAGTTAGCTAGAATTTTTCCAACCTAGTGTTTTAATCGCACCGGTTTTAGCATAGGGCCTACGCGCTAAATGGCTAATCACACTGGTGTGACTGTATGTGCTAAAGAGTTAATTGAAAATTTGCATAAAGATTCTAAATAAAAGGAGAAAAATAATCAAATATGTAAGTACCTTTTATTCGTCGAGTATATAATTCAAAATGTAATAAGAAATAGGCCTTTCCATGTGGTCATTTTATATAAACTATTTATTCATTGAATTTACAGAAAATGTGCTATATCGTGATATGTATCGTATCAGGATATGAAATGACCTATATCGGGATTTGAGATTTTGGTCATATCGCACAGCCCTAACCATGATGTTGAATTACTAAGGAAATAACTATCTGTGAAAAATTTCAGTGATTACAAATTAAAATTGGACAAAAATAAATTTAAAAACGAACACATTGCTCCATTAATTCTGACAACCATGCAATCTTTTATGGCAAAATCACGTACAGGTGTAGGTATAACGTTATGTCTACAGTCATTTTCTGGTATGGTGTAAATACTTCTGTTTCCACGGAAATGCTTCTTGAGTAAGGCTATTGGCTTGCTTTCACATTGTGCTAAGGACTAATAGTATTCTTTTCAGTGCAAAATTCAGCAGGAAGCCCACACCTGAAAACAGCAAGCATTTATTCTGCCCTTGGGGTGTAGTTGTGATTGACGATTTCACACAAAAAAAATCATATTGCATTAGCTATTAAAGTTGGGATATTTAAAAGAAAGTCTTCAGTATGTCTCTGTCAGTGCTTTTATTTATCAGTTAGTTTATCGGTGGGTGATTCAGCCTCTGTTCTTTAAATAATACACTACATGTGAATTTTAAAAATGATTTATAGATCTAGTTTGGCAATTCAATATAATTGTAAATGTCTCATAAAAACTCTGCATTGTGAAATGTCAGGTAAAATTAGAGATGCATTAAATGTCCCTCCCTGTGCAACAATCAGCATTTCAACATTTCATTGAGGATTAACTTGATCACTGTGAGTTTAAAATACATGTGCTTTGTGGCTTCCTCTGCACAATGGATTGAAGCTATCCTGTCTGACCTGAACAGCAGCTAAATAATCTCAACAACTCAAATTTGAGGGAGTGGACATAACTATGGAAACTTAATTATTAATATAACACAGCCAGGCTGCGCAAGGAACATGTGACACCTGTGGTGGAAAATTTTTGATAAAGTGTATACCCCATATGTAAATTATGAGTATTGCCACTTTTTAATTCTTCTTTGTCTTGCTCTCGTGGCCCATCTCCTAGTTCTTACATTAACCCTTTGCTTTAAGGCCTAACCTTGTAGCTTATGGCACATAGACATCTGTGTGCCTTCTTATAGTCTGCAGCACCGCGGTCTGGCTAACTGAGTTACTTAACCTTTTTTATTATTTAAATGTGGGCCTGGAAATAATGGTAATATTCCAGGCATATATGCTGTGTATTATTTAATTATTTTTAAAAATCATATAGGTGTGGAGTGGAAATAATGGGAAATATCAGAAGTGTTATGTTTAAAAATAATATACAATTAATGACTATTGAGTTTATGGGACTTTCCAGGCGGGGTAAATGTAACAGCTTAAAAATTAAATAATGGTGTATTAAATGGAAAATGCGATGATCTTGAAGGAGGAGCCTGGGAGGAGTTGGAAATTGTGGTCTGGGATAGGAGGAGTGAGAAAAGGCATAAAGGATGGATGTAGGCTGAGGGGAGGGCGGAGTGATTGGGGAGTGTTTGTGAATGTATACACACCGCATATACACCTGTTGCTCTGCGGACCAACCCGGTTTACTGTATATGATTGATCACCATATGCAATAAACCAAACAACCATGATTACATCAGACTCTGTGAGGACTTGGCATCAAAATGTGAAGAAAGACCCTCGGTCCATTTGGCCCAGACCAGGCGGATATCCACCACACACCCCCTCTCCAAGAATATCAGTAATGTCAACATCAGAATGACACAATGTGAAATCCCCACCATTTTCTGCAGCTGGAGTTTTCTTCAGTTGAATGACAGGAAAGGCATTGTATCTTAGTCTAAATGTCAAAGCAATGTGGTGTATGCGCACAGTATATGCATTGAGTCCCATTGATATTTCCAAAAAGTGTTTTGTTTTCTTTCCTCTCAACCAAATGGCAAAACCTGTCTGTGCTGTTGGTTCCAGACAGAATGAGACAGCTTTATCTGACAAGCAGGGGAATGCAGTCTGTCTCATCAGGTTTAATGGATAACACTATTTGTGGCAAAACAATCCACACTGGAAGCAGAAAATGATCAAAGCAAATATTCTGTCATTTATTTTTCTGTGACATTTACTGTGAAATGCATGAGAAAGCATATTCCCAAGTGATTAGTTCAGTTAGATAATGGACGATAGATGATGGGATATAACCCACTGTTACTACTTGTGGTGTCTCTGACTCTGAGGATAGTCAATGGGATATAACCCAGCGTTGTTGTATATGGTGTCTCTCACTCTGAGGTTTGGTAATAGGCCATATAACCCATTGTTACTGCATGTGGTGTCTCTGACTTGACTTCAAATGAGTCCGCCTGTTTCCTGGCACAACAGCTTTGCTGAAATCTACTCTGTCATGTATGAAAATGTGAAGTGTTACAGACTCGCTATTTCCCCGGCTCGTTGTTATGTAGTGTATATGTACAAAGGAAAAAAAAATTCAAAATAAAACTGGCACCGGACAGCCCTCGGAAGGGCTGGAGCCTACCTGTTGCCTTCGGATCCGTGCTCTTGGTGTCAGTCTGGGCCAGCTTGGTCTTGCCCCGCAGTGGCGGCCAGCTCCGTGGTCGTCGTATATGTTCAAGTTTTGTTTTTATTATTTTATTTATTTATTTTATTTTATCGTTTTCTTTTTTCCTAAAAGTGTTAGCACCCACCATGCAGAAATGCAAAAAGAAATCCCTCAGCCCGTGGGGGAACATGGATGGTGTTGGCATCCGTCACGGTGTGGTTCATTGGCATGCCGTCATTATTTTTATTTCACCAACCCAAAATGCGCATATACTTTAATTACTTTTATCTCTAGCTCACACACTGAATTGGCTTCGTGCCCACGAGTTGATCAAGCTCGCACCCTCCTTTTTCTTGGAGGCAAACCACTTGCTCGGTTTAAACTTGCCGCCGTTCCCACGCCAAACTCCACCACACCTTTGATCACCTGGAGCTCCTATGAAGGCAATCAGGGGTAGCCCCACTCTTCAAGGGACCGTCAGCTGCGTAGTGATGTAGCAGCAGGTGCCAAAAGAAAAAACCAAAACAAAAGAATGTATGTGTGTTGGTGTGTGTGAGTGAGACACTACCCCCTCGTAACAGAAGCAAGGTGAGATTACTACACTGCAACATCCTGATTGTGAAGATGTGTTCTGCTCCTTTCAGGCAAAGTGCTGCCCCTGCATACCCTAAAATTGGTGCTAAAAAAGAAGTTTTCCCTTTATTTCGCTTCATCATTTGTGGTTTGTATTTGTGATGAATTTTTGAACTTTATATTAAGGACGGGTACAGTTTTATTTCCAAATTTTATTTCCTTCAGCTTCATTTTGCAATTTAAAGCCCATGACAGAGAACCATTTGGATAGGCATGTGGTTTATATCAGGTTTTATTAAGCTACTATTTGGGTGTTAACAAGATGTGATACATCATACAAAACATTCAGTTTTAAAAAACCATATAGTACTCAAACAGTTACTGAAATACAGTATCTTCAGTATATATAATAAGCTATGAAGACATGTACTGGCTAATATAACAAGTACTGTTCACAACAGCTGAATATATGATTTGAATAGAATCAGCAAGAAATTGCACTTTATCTCATACAAAGACAATGGGCTTATGCTCACATTAGATCTACTGAAAAGCACTATAAACTGCAGCCAACTTTCCCAGAAAACATGTATATATATATATATATATATATATATATATATATATATATATATATATATAAATTCTGTAATGTTACCTTTTCAAATGCATACCACATCATTATAACTATATATAATATATATTTATTATATATGTGTTACGCTATGCTGTTATGACCACATTCACAGAAATAGATGGATTCAGCAATTCATTTTTTAATTATTTTTAAAGCACTGTCTGCCGTATTGTGTTTCAGACAGAGAGAGGTTATATGTTTGAGATGGTAGGCAAGCGGAGCAATAGCCACACACTGGTGTATCCTGGCATAACTCATAGACATGTTACATTTTTAGGTGGCTGGAGGCAAAGCATATCATTTACCCATTTTGAAAAGCATTTAGAATTTCTGGTGTGAATTTGATACCGTATCGGTAAGATCGGATGCCAGGAAATGACCAACATCTGGTCGCTAAACAGATTGTATCTGGGTGTGTCATACCCTTTTCAAGACCAAATGTATCTTTAAGACAAACATTGACAGAATTTTCTTGTCAGCACATGAAAGACCCTACAACAGAGCATGAAAAGGTTCAGTATGCTGTGTGGTTACAGTAATACAGAGCAACATACCAGTGTATACAACAGCTTTGGCAGTTTTGACAACGACACAAAATAGTCATAAATTTCTTGGCAACCGAAGCTATACTTGATAAGATTGTTCTTCCTTCAAGGTGATCGGTGCGACAATAACAACAAAAGATATGCTTGGCAATCTTCGAAAACTTTAAATTGTAAGAGGCATGTTTTTAAGGTTTTCAATCTACATGTAGAATGTCTGTGTTCAAGAGACGATAATTATCAAATGCTATTATAAACCGAAACACATGTACATTTATGAATGTGTAGGCCTAATTCAATTTCATCTGATCCCTGGGCACATATGCCAGAACATCACGGATCCCCCTTCCTGAATTAACAATGTGCTGCCACCATCATTCACCAAAACACAGATGAAACATGGAAAGCATTTACTGTAGATGTAAAAATCATATGTATGAATAGAGCAAGGGAAATTTAATTTGTGCAAAACAGTGAAACGGAGTGAGGTGAATTAATACTACTACAAGAAACAAAGCTTTAATTTTAAAATTTTAAATTAAACAAAGGCATCAGCTTTGGAATATATTTAAAGTGACATTAGCTTTTGACTGAACATTTGCAGCTAAGTGGCAAGCCTTTCTGAAGTACACAGATTATTAACGTAATGGATTATGTTTACATTTAAACTTCTGTAACTATAATCACAATCATATTTTTCATCAGCTTTCAAAGATATAGAATGGAATTTTGCACTGTAGCGTAAACTTGCTTCTTTTGATTTTTGTCTTAAAAGTACAAAAAAATTACTTCAGCATAGGAGTGAAGACAAAGCAATATGTAAGACATAAAACTGTCTGCGCCACATATTCCTGGATTATGCAGTGCACAGTCCAAGGTTCCAAAGGCAGTGTTATATTTCTTGGGCTTTTAGGCATTCAGTACCTTACAGTGGACAGCACACTAAGAAATTGTGACATCAAATACCCTCACAACACCCTCTGAACTGTTTACAGTTGTTAGTTAGCCACTAAACAACATGGTGCTGTTGGATACAAGTGTGAGAGGGTTGCCTCTGAGCTTCTTCACTTTGTGTTAGCTTGTTAGTTGGTTAATTCACTCTGTGCTTATTTTGAAATGAAGATATATATAGCATATAGATATGAAAATAGCATAAATGTAGCTTGCATTTTCTGAAAGCAGAAAATCTAATGCATGTTACTTTATCTAAGGGAATTTGCATGAAGCAAAAATAAAAATGGTTGAGACTATACTGTACTTAATGGGATCAGCCAGCTACTTTTAGGGGCTAGAGGTATTTTTAAGGATAAAAGGCCTGGAGCACTATCAGTATCTCGCAATGCAGTATGGATAATGAACTTGCACCTGCTGCAAATATTGTAAAGCAACTACAGACAATACCAGACAATTACAGACCATTACAGACAATAACACAAGTAAAAAATATCATGTCATATTAAAACCAAGTGAAAACATGCCATAACAGCAAAATTATTGGCCAAACCAACCCAACTATAAATCTAAATTCATATCTTTTTTTCTGGTGGAGCAGTGTTGTAAGATGATTGTGTGCACATGCAGACATGTATGTTTTTGTAGTTTATACAGTATAATACTGTAAATGTTAGACAATGACTTGACACTGACAGCTAGCCAACAGAAAGAAGGGAAGGTGGCATGCATGGAGCTCCCAATTTGGAGCTGCTTGATGGGTGCAACCAGACATTGAGAAGGACACGGTGATGAGAACAGCTCAAAAAAGTCCACATTTAGCATGTGTTTCATGAATGTGTCATGGAAACATCAGATGGATACCTGGTGAATTGTATGCATAAATGCAGAGCAGTGGAAAGCTGTGTGCTTGTGATCTCTCCAATATCAGGCCAGCCCTGCTTCATGACTGTGGACCCAGGTGTGTTTGACTATTTTATGGGCCGTACTAGAAGACAATAGGCTGCTTCCCCCTGAGAAGGCGTATTGCATCCACTAAACAGGCCATTATCAAGTATTAAAGCAATCTTAATGGTGTAGTGATGGAAACGCAGTCCTGCACTTGCAAACAAAGCCACGACAAGAAAGTAAATGTAAGTAGTATTATAGTTTACTTTTCAGCTCAGCAAAAATGATCAGTTGACAGTAACTGACAGCAATGAATTGTGGGATTCCACACGTGCAAACAACCAACTCTTTTCCTTCCTCCTTTTTGTCTACTGTTGTATTAAACCAGAATCTCCCAAAGTCCTCCACCTTGGGTTGTCCTGTCACCAGCCAGATCATAAACACAAGGGTGTATACAATACATGTAGTTCTGTTTCTGTAGCTATGACAGACAATGCGGAATGAAAATAAAATAGAAAACTGAAATACCATATTGGCCTAAATACACCTCCCCCACCCGCTTTTTTAAAAGAACAATTTTAGCAAAAATACACTTTATAAAACCAAATATATATATATATAACATCTTCATTAATGGAAAATAAAAGTTTGTTAACTCCTCATAGAATGTGTTAACAATCATGTTTGGGGTTTTAATGCAATAGCCAAAAACTTTGGTTATTGTACTAAATCCATTTACTTTTTGCAAACATCTGTGAAAAAAAGGGGGCATGGTTCTGAACTAGTGCTGACCTATAAATTGTATTTTCATCGTCAAATATGTGCGATAAAAACATCGCAAGACGGCCTGAAACGCGATGAATGAGAATAATCACTTTATTTACACGCGTCATGCATTCACACTCAGCATGCCAACGTTTGACCTATCACAGGGCCGCCCAATTTGGGGCCCGCGGCTCCCTTTGTTTTGGCCTGCCAAGGGCTATGCGCTCCCGCCGTCACGATCTTCCGGGTAAGATGACGCACCTCTTAACACAGATGTTCCACCAATGAGCGGAAAGGGGCAGGGGCGTAGCGAGCGCTGGTTGAATAGGAAATAATATGAACTCAAGAAGCGTGTCTTTGTGATAAACTACAGTCGGCCTTTTCGACAGGGTTGCCAGTGTGATTTCAAGTGATGTCACATAAAAACCTGAAATCGAGTTACATGCTATCGAAACCGATTCCCGACAAGGTTCGCTTTGGAAAAAGCACTAAAACTCCACTCTGTCAAGTGTTTACTTACAATACAGTGCTAACTGGAAACAAACCGTGGCTATTCCTGCGCAGGAACGAGTGTTGAAATTAATAACAAAATAAAACATGCATTTTAGCTAAGTTGACGTGATCTTAGTAAGGAAACTAAACTATTGCCATTTCAGTCACACAAGTCAGTGCGAAATCACTACCAATTAGTCAAAAATAAGTATGCCAAACCTGGCAGCCCGGGTTATCGGATTCTGTTGTATTTCCGACCAATAATCCGTTGTTGGTGTTATTAGTTAGCCAACGTTACTATAAAACGAAATTACCAAATCGTTCTGAGTGACCGTGTGAATAAGAAGCTAATTTTCGTTAATACATTTTGATATTCTGGCTCATTAGCTTCCATACGGGGGCATTTTCTGATGTGTAACTTAAACGTTTCCCAATGTAAACGTAATATCCAATATTGATTTGTTATTCAGTGTTGTCACTATGATGTTTAACTTTATATTTTTGTCAATTTTTCAAGCTGAAGTCAAATTTCCACTCTTGATTACAACGGTGGACAATACAGCTGTTTTCAACTAAATTTTCTAAAGCACCTTGAGTTGCATGCACTTCCTGTCAGAAAGGTGTCTTTCCTTTTAAATGTTTATGCTCCCAAAAAGAAGCATATGGATGCTTTATTTTTTTGACAATCATCTCTGCAAGTTAATAAAATTACTGTTAAAACACTACTCTTTAATCTGCTTATTATTTTGACATTTTATTTTATATTTAGAGTGTTCATTTTCTATAAAAGATAATATATTTTAATGTAATTTAATTTCACATAACATCAACATGTATTTTTGGCCCACAGCCCTCCATCCAGATTAATTTTTGGCCCTTCATAGGAAAGAATTTGGGCACCTCTGGTTTAGAAGAAAATATTTTAAAGGGAGCAGGGGAAATTAAACTTCAATTTCTTATAGTTATAATGTCTTATATTTAAATTAATGTTCTGTTTAATTGGTTGGGTATTCATGTGCAGTTTGTTCAATAAAAGCATGTTCAAAATCATTTATTTCATTTCTTTATTCAGTGGGCATAGACTATTCAATGTTTGGGGTCTATGTTAGCAGAGTACCTATTAAAGCAGAAAGACATAGGAACTGTGTAGCTAATATGCACACTTTATGTTTAATATTTGTGTATTTATCATAAGTCATATCGTCATCGCAATATTGAACAATGTTATCGCACATCGCAGTTTTTCCTCATATCGTGCAGGCCTACTCTGAACTGCCATCAGTCTTGTGTTAAATCCTCCAATCGGTGTTGGCTGTCCTGCAAAGCACTGTGGAATTTGAATTGTGTAAAAAGTGGTCGGATGCTTTTGAGTAGAGACTGTGAAGTTGACGTCACGCCGTTTTGAATTTTGTTTACACGCCATCTTGTGAGGATCCCGCTGCCTTTCTGTTCGGGAGCCGGAGGCTGTGTTTTGATTTTCTGTCGTGATTCTGAAAAACATCGCCATGTAGGTCAGTGCTGCTGCATCAAGAACTGCCATAGTAGGTCACACCATTGTTCAAGGAGAAAACTGGACAATGGAATACGTTTTTTCGCCTTTCCAATGTGGAAAAAACACAATGGGAAGCAGATTGAGGAGGTAACGAGAAGACGCTGGATGGCGTGGGTAGCTGCAGTAAGAAGGAGGTCCAAGATTATAGCAAATCTTTTTTATTAATAATGCAACTGATCAAACCCACTGCCTATGACTCAATAAAACAATCACATTTCTGAATGTTTTTGAAAGTTTTGTATTTTGTTTGGTTTAATAATTGGGCCAAAAAGAGGAGTGCCACCTTACCTTTGTGAGTATGACTGTGCTCTCGCAGCTTGCGGGCTTGTGAATTAGCAGATCTTGCACCCAGCCACTGCAAAACTTCATGAGCTTCTAGGGATTTATAACTTTTAAACTCACGCAAGTGTATGCTCTCAGTCCAAAAACGAGATCATTTACAATGTTCAGATATGTGAGTGGAGGTAGTGCATTGGGGTCTGTAATCCAGTCTTGGGCTGCCAAGTCATATGGATCTAGGTTATTTATTGTTATTAGTTTGTCCAAACACCATTGCTTGGCATTGCGATTTAATTTCTCCCAGTAGGGTCCCTTTTCTTTCTCTTTCTCTTTCTCCATCTCTGAGCGCGTTCCTCACAAGATGGCGCCCCCCATCCCAACGTGCAACATGGCATGACATATCTTCACATTCACTTATAGATTCCAAGGATTGCAGAGGCCCTGTTTCTGCCCCTAAACAATAAATATTTTAAATATCTCTATCCCCTGGTGCTGGTTTGGCTGATGGGACCACCTCTCACCACTTCATAATTTTCACAATTCACAATTTTGATATGTCTGCAGGTTTATGGTGAGTTTGGTTTTCCATATTTAAAATGTACATTTTGGGGAAAAAACATATTCAGGCCAATAAAGGATAATCAAAATGAAAACTAAAGCCCATCCAAGATGCAGCACTGGGGTGCACTGTGCTTTATGGGAGGTGAATTATAACCACTATCATGCAGCAGGAGACAATGAACAGAAGGTGACTGCAGTATAAGCAAGAAGATACTTTGGTGCAGTATGAAAATATTAGGACATTTTACAGTGAAATGTTATGAAAAGGTTAATAGTGTATGTGTAAAATGATTTAATATGTGTGCAATACTGACTAAACTGATTGATGTTCTCAATTATGTTTATACCCAAACCCTTTCATCACCAGATCATTTTTTTTATTTGTCATTGGCAATGTTCAATATCATTGAATGATAAGTCTGTACAAATCTCTATGAAGATCTTTGACCATTTTCGATCGATCATGATCTTTAGCCTCAGGTCTAACTTAGGTCAGAATACACTACTGGGTCACAACATCGCCCATCATAACAGTCATTGTATATAGAATCAGGATTGATATTGACGCAAGTCAACAACATTGTGATCAAAGTCAATGCACAGCCACACTTCCAATTACAGAGAAAACATCTAGTTGTTTTTTTTTTTTTTTTTTTTTTTTTGGCACTTACAGATTTCGCCCTTGTGAACTCACAGTACAGAGAACTTGCCGTGCCTCCTCTTTTCAGATGGAGAGATGACCCTCCCTCTTGCCTCCAGAAGTCAGACCACTCGCCAGTGATGGAGCTGTTCAAACAGGAAGTTATAAAAAATACACATCTGTTTAAGAACACACATGGGTAGGTTTTCACATAGGTTGCAGCTCTTTAATGGCATGCAAATCAGGAGTATCAAATCATCCAAGTCGCTCGCTCCACCTGGCAACTCACAGGGAGCCTGAGATTGATGAGAGGAGTGGACCCTGCCCAGCCAAGCCACCCCTGTGAATGAAGCCAGTTTGTTCTGCTGGTTTGAGCTTTCAGTTATTGTTGGCAAGTGACACAGGTGGTTTCAGAACTGTTCCACAGGGCTCAGCCTGTACTCCAGAAGAGTGCCTTAACATCTGAGCCACTGAGGAGCTTAGCTATGATTTATTTATAATGACAAAACAAAGAAGACTGCAAGGAACTGAAAGTGTATAAGGTAAATAAATGCATGGGTAAAACCAATCGTCCAATAAATCAGGTTGTTATGTACAAGCATATCTTAACAAAAAAGCAGCACATTTGGGGGCTACAGATCAATACAGGACATTGGCGAAGCTGTCAGATCAATTTTCACTAAATGTTTTGCTCCCTGTACTTAGTTTCCACTGAAAATTAGGGCCCACTCTGGCTTGCTAACATCATCTGTAAATTTTCAAAAGTACAACACAGGCACGTTCAGTCAGTTTCATTTTCACTGTGAATTTAGACAACACTTATGATAGTATTTTCTTTCAATGTTGGGCATCTTTGGCTCATGATTAGGAACAAATGCATCTTAAACGAGCACGTACTACAGCCATCTTCAGCCAGCATCTTTAGCTAACAAGTGGTACAAACTTGTTTAAAAGTGTGTTGTCTACCATATTGAGTGTGACCTATGAACTCCTGGTTCAGAAAAAGTTCAAACACTGCACAAACTGTACAAACATGGATTGCGTCCCAGATGCATCATCATCCTAGACCACCATCTTAAGTAGCTACTGAATGTGTACCATAAGCAGCAGTTAAAATTGCTTTTTAGTGCCCCCAAAACTCAAGCACACACACTCACACACACACACTTACACACATACACAGGTGTTGTCACAACAGTGATATCACAACAACCATTAACTTCAGCTGCCTGGGTCATTATATTTTTGACCAGGCGGTTTGGGAGAGGTGACACTTTTCTGAGCCACAATGTTCATCTGAACTGATCTGGTAGATTTCAGTCCAAACCATGAAAGGAAATATCCTTTCAAACGTTCCCTTGCACACTTAGCCAGAATTGCTCTTCTGAGGTATCCCAAGCATTAGGCATGGAGAAAACACAAAGGTATCCTAATGATACCTCATCTTCCCTCAAACCCAAAGCATTACAAAGGTTAACACACAAGCCACCTCAGAAAAAGAATGCCTACTTAGCTATAGCACTACACCATATTACATAATTTAAAAAACATGCAAAACCCAATGCTCTGTAGCAAAATAAATTCCTTGAACCAGAGAAGGTGTTAAACTTACCGTGAACTGCCGAATCTCACCGCCTTCCACCAAGTGATGTTCAGTTTCTGGAGTGATGGCGTAAGCCAATCTCTACAGTGGAGGAAATAGTGGATTTCTCACTCAAAGTTATACTCAACTTTGTACATTCATGAACACATATGTAAAAATATAGAGTATAACATCCTGCTCAAATGAAACAATGAAAACATTATGTGTTAGGCAAATAAACACATAGATTACTATCATGAAACTAGAAGAGCTTCAATTCTAACCTTCAAAAACCACTTTACATTTACATCACAAGAAATATACTTCAAGGAATACATCTGCTGACATCCCTTTGGATTTAACTTCATCTTTCACATTGTTTTTCAAAGAGGATGAATAGGCAGCACACCGCTGGTCTCAAATTCATGAGCTATATATGTTCTGGTTGTCTATGTGGCATAGCTGAACATGACATACTTACATCGCAAAAGCGTCCAGGTAGCGTGCAGAGCTTATAGATGGCATAGACAGGCACCATTGTCATAGAGGATACCGCTAAGCACCAGCCAATCACATTAGCCCAAAGTGGGAACACGTACGTCCCATAATTAGGAGGGTCAAATCTCGCAAAGCTGACGACCACCATGAACTACAAACACAGGGATGAAAATGGAAAAAACATTTACTGAGAACCAATGGTTGAGTAATCACAGATGTCATTGCATTGACAGAGGCACTTCAGGTATGAATTTCATGTTTTGCTCCCATGAATCACTCTATGTAAATTTATAATAGAGTCAGAAATTTCAGGGATTTATCCCCATAAGGCTGTGATACACTGATTCAGCAGTTATTTCAACAATTTAGCCCTATAAGGTCATGAAGCACTGACACAGCAGTGATTTCAGTGATTTAGCCCTATGAGGACATGAAGCACTGACTCATCAGTGATTTCAATGATTTAGCCCTACACAGTAACCACAACATCAGAACATGTCATCACCATTTTTTTCTGTTAAGCTACCCAAATATTTCTTTATATCTATATCATGCTTCCGTTGTTTCTTATGGTAGTTAGACATCTATGGATAGATTGGGTAGATCAGAACACTCATCCTCAGCCTAATCTTGCAGGCTCTGCCCAGCATGTACAGAATATTTATGTTAGTCACTCAGATATATTGCCATTGTGTCTCACGTCAGAAGAGCCCTGTAAACTTTTTCAGAAACTTTAAAGCTCTCCCACTGTTTTCCTGCAATTCTACAGGATATGGATTACAGAAAACAGCTGGTTATTGTTGGAATGTTGTGATATTAAATGGTTATTTTTGATTGTTGGCAGCCCCTCATGGCTTGTGAAATCCTAACCCTAAACTAAAAGCCTATTACAAAGATGATAGCAGCCCCCTTAAGAGTTAAAAAATAAGCCCTGACACACAGTGAAATCTAACTTGTTGAGCTGAGGTACAATTTCAGCAGGAATCCTAGTAGCTGCGTAAAATGAGCTAAACCAGGCCTAAAATGAGTACATGTTAATCATGACACACATGTCTGTATGCGCTTATGTGAAATCTTTCATGAATGATCACAGTCAATGAATCAGAGGACACATTCCTCTTTATTTGTAGAAGCTTACCAGGAGAAAACAAGGGCTCACAAACTTCCAGCACAGCCTCCAGTACAGGCCCGGTCTGTGACCAATCATTTCCCGAATGTCATCGCTGAAGCGGTCCACTCCTGAAAAACACACTCATCAGTGGAGCTAGCTGCCTCCCCCATCTCTCAAGCAGGGCATCCAGTGAGATCAAAGGCATGGTCACATGAGGGGAGTCTCCTCCTGCTGCTCTTTGCATGATATCAGAGAGTACTCCCTCAGGCAGACAAGGAGCAGGAGCCACCTGACCCTCTACAATCTAAACTAAACCTGACATTAAGAAGACACTTCTCCGCAGGCAGTTATTTTATGATATATGATATCAATGTAATATACAAGCTCTTAATGTCAGAACAGTTTTGTTTTAATAATTTAAACATCAAATATTTTACATCTTAATTATATATTTTATGGATATAAAGAAACAAACTCCAGTGTAATAAAAGCACCTCTTAACTTTTTAAATCCTTCTTCTTTACATGAATTATCTGTGGATATGCACAAACATGCAAAAACACTGATACACAAAATGCAGATTTTCCAATGGGTGCAGAATATGGCTAACCCAATTTCAGGAAAATAAATAAATAAATAAGAAATTAAAAAGAGATCTGCAAATGTAGAAATAGACATAATCCCAACAATAATCTTTCTGGTCAAAGTTCATTCATGTGTGTTCATATATTCATGAATAATGCCCTTTACTACATTGGAACCACACAAGGAAGAGATACCCTGAGAACTTAATCTAAATACACAGAAAGGTGGCACTAATTTGAGAGAAACATTTTTCCTCTTCTCCCCTCTCGTGCATGCACCCTGGCTTTGGTATCACCATTTGGACACATCAGGCTCACCAAGGCAGAACAAGAGGAGGAGAGCAGGTGCCAAACGAGGGAAAGGCACATCTCTCTGATGTCAGGTGAGGGACCAATAGGCACACAGGCAATAGGCAATAGGGACACAGAAAACCCTTCTCTACCCTGGAAAATGAGGCCAATTTGTGTTAGCTGCTGCCACTGTGGGCTAACACAAATTGGTCATCATCACCTGATGACACGGCCAGGAGTGAACCTGGATCATAGGGTTCAGTAACCCATAGAAACATTCATCTGAACAAGCAAGGTACCAGACAATTAACTTATAGAAAATATAAATTTCAAACATTTTGGTGAAAAAGGCTTAGTGTCCTACACACTGCTGGCTAGATTTCTGTAGATTTGTAGATCTTGGCATTATGATGAAATTAGCAAAATTAGCAATTTCAATTAACAGTAGTCCCCTGACTTTTGTGTTTTAGAACAGATTCTACACTCTTTTTAATGTCAATATTGTTAGCCCGTAGTTTGGTTGCATACTGCATCTGATGAACGAAAGGACTGAAAGTGTTTGCTACATACCTGCCTTTCTAGCTGATCATATGATGCAAGGGAGCAGGTTGGACATGCAGTGGAAAAGCCTGCAGTAAGAAGCCTGATGCGTGAGGGAAGAGGTGAGAGCTTTTAAAGCTGAGCTGAACTGCATGAGAAGCAAATTGTAATCTAACACTAACACTAACATAATCTAACACTACAGTAATCGGCCCTTAAGCGTTCCTATATGAGAGCCATTTCACATTGGCTTTGTGTATATGCACACTACAGGGCATCTGCATGTGTGAACTGCGTGTGGACGTTGCTTCTGTGGGGTGAACAGGAGTACAGTGTCTCTTCATGGGTTCTCCTTATTCCATCGCATTGCATGTCCGCGGTCCCCTAAGGCTCTTATCAAAGACGGAGGCAGAAGCCAGCGTGACTGGAGGCCAGAGCGGGGCAGACACTGTGGGGCTCTGTCAGCAGTGATTGAGGTCTGGAAAAGGTCGCCCACTCCCCCAGGGCAGCACTGGGTTCCCAGTGCAGGTTTGATATCCTCCCATGGTCGACAGGCCTGCACTGGAACTATGACCAAACAACCCATATGGCCCCTGAGCACTAAATAATGTCAAATCAGTGCGTACACCAATTCAACAGATTAAAGAAGTTTTGCATTTCTATGAAGTGTAGTAGTATATCTTAAATAATTAAATATATTAGAATAAATAAATAACAGAAACCCTAAGAGTTATATGGTTTACATTACTGAGATGAACTGATTCGCTCAGCACGATAAGCATTTGGATAAAATTTGTCAGCTCAACAGTTTGAGGCTACTGAGGAGGGATTTATATGTTTTTTTATCAATGCATTTTATTGTATTGGTGGCTAATAATGGAGATCCACACGCTGGGATGATCCATTCAGGACCAGTGCAGAATGTAGGTGCATAGGGAGACAGGCACAGCAGGCAGACAGGCCGTTCAGCTGTGACTCTGCACTGCTCCTTAACTAGACTCAACACTGTTGGAGCACCTCAGCCACACGTCCAATCATATCCAATCATAAGCTTAATGGCACATCAGGTTTTCTGGCCATGAAGAACGAGGGGGGTACCCTTACCGTAAAACCAGGCGATGCCGATGGCTTCAATAAGCACTCCAAAGAGAATCGATGTCCCTGCTGCAAATTTGTCCAGCAGGGTAAACACGTAGATCCCTCCCTGGGGAGACAGAGAGCATTTGACACAAAGCTGACAGTACAGCGGGGTCAATGAATCTCCCGCTGGTGGGATCCTGGAAGGGGGCCCCTTCTGGTGACATTCTAAACCTTAAACTTTCAACTTTCGAATTCAGAGGTAAAATTCTTTCTTTACATTTCAAGCTGGTTTCAGGCAGCTAAGTCTTTCATAAGCAGAGCCTGGAAAAGTTTTGTAATGCAGAGGACATTAACTGTGCTTAGTGAACCTTTCTTGTAACTAGATACACTATATGGACAAAAGTATTCGGACGCCTGACCATTACATTGTAATGACATTGTATTGAAATATATATACTTTAATATGGAGTTGGTCCCCCTTTTGCAGCTATAACAGCTTCTTCTTGGAAGGCTTTCCACAAGATTTTGGAGTGTTTCTGTGGGAATTTGTGCCCATTCGTTCTGTAGAGCATTTATGAGGTCAGGCACTGATGTTGGACGAGAAGGCCTGGTTCGCAATCTCCATTCCAGTTCATCCCAAAGGTGCTCAATGGGGTTGAGGTCAGGGCTCTGTGCAGGCCAGTCAAGTTCTTCCACACCGAACTCATCAAACCATGTCTTTATAGTCCTTGCTTTGTGCACTGGGGCACAGTCATGTTGGAATAGAAAAGGGCCTTCCCCAAACTGTTGCCACAAAGTTGGAAGCATAGCATTGTCCAAAATGTCTTGGTATGCTGAAGCATTAAGATTGCCCTTCACTGGTGGGAAAAACAGGTATAGCCAAATACTTTTGTCCATATAGTGTAGTTGCAAGCTTGGCTCACAAGCAGGACATTACTGTTGCATGGTAATATTGAGGAAGCTTCCTAACCTAAATTGCTTCAGTATATATCAGTATAAGTGTAACCTGATCTGAGCAAATGTACCAAAGCATGACGTAATTTGTTGTGACTGACAGCACAACCTCATTTGTTGTGATGTTGAAGCTGCACAGCAGCCACTTACGTTTGTGACGCAGAAGAGGGAAATGAGAAAGGTGGACACCACAATGAAAAGCGTGAAAAGCTCTCGGTGCTTGTGCAGGAATTTGAACTCATCTATCAGTCCTGTGATTACGGACTCCATCCCACCCATCTGAAATGGGCAGAGCAACACCTCAGTCTCACAGGTAAGCACATTTGCAAAACCAAGTTGTCGCACACCCTCTTCTTAGCGGTGCTGTGCCCCTGCACTGTCTCACTTGCATGTGTTTATTCAGCAACTTAAATAGCAGCAAAAACTTCTTAGGTTTTGGAACAATATTTGGAACACTTACAGCCAAAGAAGTGAATAACAAAATTAAGCTGATCAATTAAGCAAATTAACATATGATTCTATCTAATAATTAGAATTTTACATTCAGTCATCTACATTATTTGCCTGCAATCTCCCCACACACTTTGAATGGATTAGATGAAGTTTAATCATGTACTTACAGCACTGTCAATGCCTAAAGTTAGCAGCATAATGAAGAATATGACAGCCCAAACAGACGATCCAGGTAAGGTTGCAATAGCCTCTGGATATATTATGAACACAAGTCCAGGTCCTGTACATAAAAGGCATAACATTTCATTACGTTACCTTCATTCATTTAACAGACACTGTTATCCACAGTGACTTCCAGAACAGAAGTGTAACCATTCAAGTTGAATGAGCATTGGTGTCAGACCAGGCTAACACACTCCCAGACCAGTCATCTTCTATATGCTCTTCTTTACCTGACTGTTTAATAGGCATATTTGTCAAAAAAATCCACCTGTTTCACAGTGGAGAAATCGACCTTCCCAATGTCACATTCAAATGTCACAAGGAATGAATGGATACTTGATTTCTGACTACCTGAACCAGTCAGTTTTTCTCCCACTCCACCTAAGCCTTCATATCAAATGAAGTTTTAACCATCTTTGGGTGATAATTAAGCATGTTTTAAAAACTGCAAACAGAAGGAAGGCTAACCGTGTATCAGATAGCTTTTCCTTCATTTCACATTCCAGGGTCCTCCCTGCATATTGGCTGAACATGCTGTGCCCTCCATCCCTGCTGATTACTATTGATTTTCAATCAACACCAACATCCACTTTGAAAGCAGAGAGCTGAAATTTGCAATACAGTAGGTGTGTCAGGAAACCATGATCAGATCTTTCCTTGTAGAATGGCCATTACCAACTGATAAAATTAAAGAGGGAATATGACCGGTTTTTGGACACAGGCAGCTTTCAGCGTGCAGCCCATTGATGGTTTGAAGACGGGCCCATGGGGTACACACCGTCAGTGGCCACCTCATCCAGGGCCACGTTGTGCTTTTGGGACATGTACCCCAGGAAAGAGAAGATGACGAAGCCCGAGAAGAAGCTCGTCAGTGAGTTGATGGAGCTGGTGATGATGGCGTCTCTGAGAAAAGAAACACACATGTCTGAAACTTACCTGTACCACTGGGAAAAATGTGCAGTGCTCTGATTACACTAACGATTGAACATTTGCTTGGTCTTAGCACTGTTCTGTGAGTGACCGGGACTGAAATTTTTTACTGTGACAAATGATCCTCCATTTCTCTCATGTGAGGTTAAAAAAAAAAAAAAACTAAGAGTAGCATTGTGCCTCTGCATGTTGAGTTAGCATTCTGCTTTCTGCCAAAATTAATGTTACAGTGTGGAGCAGCACCTGTTGCACAGCTTAATTATTCAGAGGATGTCTGAAACTTGATGACAGCTGACCATACCATGTGACAACATGTGGGGGAGTCATTTGCTATATCAGACTTTCAGTGCTTTCTGCAGTCTGGCTGGGGGGACAAAAGCAAAGCCTTATGAGGGGCTTCAAAGGTATTGTAATTCAGCTGTGCATGTGGTGCCTGCTCGATTAGGGCTTCCACACGGGGCTCTGCCTTACCTATAGCAGTTGTTGCTGAATTTGTTATAGCTTGAAAATGCTATTAGCACACCAAACCCAACTCCCAAAGAGAAACAGATCTGTGTGGCAGCGTCTATCCAGACCTACAGAACAAACAGCCCAGGGACCGGCACAAAAGACGGGGGAAAAAAGCTGTTATTAGAGATAATTGCAGGAAACTCATTCAACACAAAGATGAAAGACACTTCTGAATACAGGGTAATTTTGCAAATTGCTGCTGCATGCATGTGTCTAATCTAATTCTCAAATTGTTGCTTTGAGTCCTTAGTCATATGTGCTTGGGGGGGAATTGCATGTTCTCTTGTCTTTCTTAAGGCAAATGTGATATTTGTACAACTTCCGCAGCTGGTGAAGAGGATTTAATGGAAACAAAATGAGCTCTCTGAAAAAATAAATAAATATAATCAAAATTACTCCATGAGGTCATCTTAACATGCAGCAAGTGAACTCACTTGCCTCAAGGTAAGACTGTTAACAGGCAATTGATATCCATCTCTTTCCCTTTTTTTTCTTTTTTTGAGTGATTTTCAGTGTATTCATTTTAGCCATATCAGAGAAGGAATGCAGTGAATATATATATATAAATATAAATTTATATAATCTTTCCATGTTTGTTGTTTTTTTCATTTACATTACCCAAACAGGTGCTTCAGGCGATCAGTGACGGTTCTGGCCACGCCTTGAAATTTATCTGCAACCACAGCTCCAGAGTGGCCTTGGGGGGTGAGCTCACCTGGGCCTCGCAGAGTCGTAGGAAGTCCACACTGAGGTAAGCTTTAATGCCATCCATGGCCCCAGGAAGGGTGACTCCCCTGAGCAGCAGCACTGTCAGGACCACGTAGGGCATAGTGGCGGTGATCCACACCACCTGCATCCGGAACACACACGCAAAACACAGGCCTCACCTTCTACCCCTGCATCCTGCCAGCTCTACTCCTCTACTCCTCTCCACCCCTGCCTCCTGCTAGCATGGCCGTAACCAGGGTTTGAAAAATAGTGAGGTCCGGAGGTGGGTTTGGTGTTTAAGTTTTTTTTTAGTGGAGGGGGGGGGGGGGGTGTCAAAATTACACATAAACATTACATATATAGAAAGAGACCTGTTGCTATTTACAAAAAACAAATTTTATTTGTGCTTTAACTGTAAGGTACACCATCTGAACTGGATTGCACTGAATAACCTCTCATGGGTTCTGTATTTGGGGATTGCCTCCTTCCATCCCCACATAAAAAATCGAAAGAACATTTTCTAGAGCATCAAAATACATAGGTCTACGGTATGAAGCATGATACTTAAGCTAAGGTTATTTGTAACCTCAGCTAACTATAAAAATAAAAGAAAAATGCTTGAGAGTAACACCATTACAGGCTAATGATGAATACAGGCTATCATTATACATTTATATTCATTTCCAAATTTGGCTTTGAAATGTTTCATAGGCCTACTATTATTGATACTGTTGCCTACATAAGCTGTTTTTTAATCAATGGTGTTGTGTGAAACATTAGCTAGCCTACTAATATGAAAGAAATAGCCTTCAATAATGGCATAACCATAATTGCTTTGTCTTACCAAATGGTATGCTGCCACACACAAGCCACCTACTGCTGCCAACATACGTAAATTCCAATTGCTGCTGTCAGCGGAAATGCTGATGATGCAAGGGGCTGCACTCGCGCCCTCTCTCACAATTCTCACACACAGCGGACACTAAATAACAATTCTAAACTGAATTAAGCATGTACTTGTCTCAGAGGAGAAGATCTCAACCACAGATTTTTTTATCCAGTTGTATTTAGCTTCAAATTTTATTTTTAGCTCAAAAAAAATTACCAAGGTCTGGACCTTGGTGACCTCATAGCTGGTTACGGGCATGCCTGCTAGCTCTACTCCTCTACTCCTCTCCTTCCCTGCCCCCTGGAAACTCTATTTGAATTCTTAAAAACATCAGACAGTTGCCCCACTCATTCCACAGACAATTATTTTAAGGTGAAGAAGCAGGTAAGGAAATTCAGTTGCGTGTACGCTGAAGAAATTCATTATATTTTTTATTTGCATTTTTTTTACTTTCTTTACTTACTATGGACTCCTCACATAAATGAGAGTTGTTGGATGGACGATTCCCACACATAACTAAGACATATTTTGGGAAAGATGAAGAGCACCTTTCCTGAGGTCTTGACCCCCTTCCAGAGGCTGAAGTACAGCACCACTATGACCACCGCCAGGCACGAGGTGAGCTGCCAGCGGGGGGGGCCCAGGTCATCAATCCCCTCACTGTCCTGAAGGTGGAGCACTCCTCGTCTGTGGAGAGAGAGCAGGCATCTATTAGCAAGCTGAAGATAATGTCCATGATCAGAATGATGATGATGATGTTGAGAGGTACTGGCATAATGGTTAGGAAATTCAGATTGTAACCTGAAAGGGACTCACACATTTACATGTTGGCGGCTGTGTTCAGTGTGTTATGTGCACTTCCTTTGGTGCACTTTGTCCTCTTGCTTTGTAAGTTATTCTGGATAAGAGCATCTGCTAAAAGACTCAATGCAAATGCAAATTTGAAACAAAAGCTGCAGGTCCAATTTCTGGTTAGGGCACCAATGCTGTGTCTTCAGTAAAAGTCACTGGAATCTGATTGGCTTCTGTTAACTGCTAGCTGCATAAAAGGATAAAATCAAATAGATAAGCTATGGAGATAATCCTTTATGAGGTTATCCATTAAGCAATATGTCATGTGATATTTGAATGTTACATTACTGCTAATAGAGCTTATTCACTGTGAATGGGAATGCTACGATTTGGCTCTAACCTTCCTGAATATCTCCAATTTGTTTTAAATGTAATCTCCATATAAATTATTACTATTATAACAGCAGTGAATATGTAATGAAAGTTAACCGTTCTTACTGTACAATCCACAATGGGAGAAGTAATTATATCATAATGAGAAAATGAACTTTTTTCTGTAAAACTCAGCCAGATCTTGTAGAGGGATGTTGGTTGTGATAATTTGAAAAATGCCCTCTGATGTTAATATTATTATGCATTATTGTAGAACTCAAACATGCATCAGGGGAACTAGGCTTGAACAATTAATAAAGTGAGTACAAAAATAAATATATCAATGTTTATAGACATGATTTTAAAAATATGACTACTGATTTTCAAATATTGATGAGATATTTTGGTTCCAGTTTGGTTTATTAATTGACCAGAAGATGACTGGGCACAGTGGTTTAGGGCAATGTTCAGCCTGGTATGAATCAATGGAAAGCCACTGTGGTCGTGAGCTTTGCTTGATGCTCTTCATGTATTAATGTGCAATCTGCATGGATTCAGGTTGCAGCTGCTGCTCTCCCACTGCTTACAAAGAGTAAATCAGTTACTATCTCACAAAGAGGCAGTTCACAGCCTCACTGGGGAACACAAAGACATAATAATGTCATAATGACAGTATTGCTTATTTGGAAATGTACTCATTCTGTATGCAGCACAAACCCACATACATATAATGATGAAAATGAAGTTATAAAAATAAGATTTTAAACAGTTATGAGAAAATGTCATTCCTACTCCTCAGCAGACACAGTGTGTCACAGTATGGATTCACTGCAGAGAAATAAATGGTAGAAACACATAAAAAATTGTGGAAATAAATGGTGGAATACAGTGGACTACCCTTCCCGTGTTATTTTCTGCTACCCAGCATATTTTGCAAACGGCATATACAGTAATGATTCAGAATTTAGTAAGATCTCTCTCCTATGGAGGACTACATTTCCTATCTCACTAGGCTCCATATGGAAGTGTCCTTTCGCTGACAAATGTTCCATGAAATATCTATTATCATCCGGGCCATACTAGAATACATTCTGCTTCCAAAGGTTTGCTCCCAGGCAAGCACACAGCACCTATGGTCTTGGACATATGTTCCATTGTGGTACCAAACTCTACTGAGGCAGCAAAAAATGACCCCTTGGGCCAGGTTACGTCGCCTGAATGAAGACATGGCCACACAACTCACTCAAAGTACTCGGCCGCGGGAGTGGCTGTGTGGGTGTTGTTGGAGGTGCTGTTGAAGGTCCACAGGTTGGAGCAGTTGGGGCTGTTCCAGGTGTTGTTGCAGTGGACCCAGGGCAGATCCCCCGTGAAGGAGGAGAACAGGTAGAAAAGGGCCCAGGCAATGATGACGTTGTAGTAGAAGCCAACATACAGGGAGATCAGGATCACCGTGAACCCCACGCCTAGAGACACACATAATTGGGTCACCACAGGGGGTCAGGAGAGAAGTCGTCTCACAACATAAGAGTGAGGACTGGGGGGTGCAGTCTCATTTCACCAATAACAAAAATTCACAATGGCACTTGCTCTGCAGTTTGATTCAGTTCTGATTTTTTTCAGCTTGCTCAGAGCAGAATCTCTGCCATCAACCTACAAGTAAAATAATTCCCTTTGTTCAGTAACTTGAAAATAGTAAATTTAGTAAATTTTGAAATGCCACAGTACATTACACTACATTACAGTAAGGATTAGCACACTCTTTTCACAGCATGCTACTTCTGAGCTGTTCATTATCTGTTTATTAAGAACTGCTGAAAAAACCCATTGACCAATCAGTCAGTTGAGTAAACTCATTTTGATGTTTTTTAGCATATGTTTGAAACTTGTATTGATTTTGTTGTTCTTTTTTCTACTTTAGTCCGTGTGTGATGCACATATTGATCAATATCTTGTGAATGTATGGAACGTAATGTAGATTTTTGTTTATGTTTTCGTGATGTCTGTATAATTACATAACGTATTCCATTCCTCTGTACTTCCTTATGAGTCCTGATAGGGTTTCTTACCTCACTTGCCCATATTTTTATTTTTTTAAGTCCTGTTTCTCAAGTGCAAATAAACTAAAGTAAAAATTGAACTTAAACTAAACTTTAATGAGCGCCACTGACAATCAGCACACACTCCTTCAAAGGAGCCTTTTAAACCTTGAAGTGATATTTGTTCTGTGGATTTAGTCTATTAGCGCCACATGTGTAATCCCTTGTCCATTCAAATCATTGATCTCAAGGAAACAAACATGTTTATCAACATAATTACTGTAATCCTCTCTGAGAGTGACAGGCACTCTGAAAGCCAAGCTTGTGATTAAAACGTCAAAATTTGCACAGCCTCAGTGAGCTCTGTCAATGTCTGACAGAGCTGGGAAGACAGAAGAAAGGCTGACTGAAGAATTTAAGACAAGCGGAAGGCAGATTTAAAGTTAGAGCTGCAGAGATCCTGCCATAAATACACAATACAAGAAAACAATGTTCTGTGCTCAAAATACAAGATCTAGATGTTTAAAATTGAGAAAAATTATATTTTTGCCATGTCAGTTACAATCTGGTGTGTAAATACCTCCCGTGAACTCATTTGAATAATTTAAAACACGCAGATATAAATTAACATATTCAGTAGTTGTGCTGATCAGATACCATTGAAACATTTTCACAGAGGATAAAATGAAAAAAGACAAAAATAAATAGAAGGCAAAATAAGATTAAAACTGTCTGAAAAGCTAAAAAATGAAAATCTTGTTATTTGGGCCTGGATTCCACACAAAAAACAGTATCAGTTGAATAGGATACCAGTTCAATACATACATCAATAGATCTGTGTATCTACCTATCTGTCTTATCTATTTATTCAATGTATCTAACCTTGCTCGGTAGAACTTCAGTAAAGAAGAACAGGATGTTGAAAATGGATGTGAAAAATAAGAGACATCTCAGATACAATCCATCTGTTATTAGAACTGAAACAAGGAGGCAACAGGGCTTGAGCCGAAAGTGTGTGTGAGCCTTTGTACCAGTGTAGAGGGGCAGTGAAGAAAGTGGCCTTGGAGTGCCGCTGTGTGTTTGAGCTGGGTGCATCACACATTACCAAGCTGTAGAAAGGGAGACTATCATCAGAAAAGCCTGACTCTCTTCTATGACCATGAATAAAGCCTATGAACATCAATAAAGCCACCTTAATCCTGGATGACAACACCCATGTCTTCAACATTGCCTTTTAAGTCCTCCCCCTTGGTTGACAGTCCTGCTTTCCCGAGGGTAACACCAGTAGGTGAAAAGCCACATTCATCCCTAAAGACATACTCAGTATTAATGTTTCACCAACCCATGCATGAACATAATCATTGCTCTCAGTCACTTTGCACTCACAACCTGGACTTTCCATGGCATCTAAATGTTGTCTCTGCACTTACCATTAAAAAACTAGACGCCTGCAATCATGTTGTCACAGTTTGTGTTTGCATTGTATGTGGAGAATTTAAATGGCATATCTTTATACGGTTGTGTCTTTATGTGTTGAGCATATTCCTGTAACATTACCTTTTAAATTGCGCCAGTGGAGGCATATTGAATTGAATTGAATTGAATTGAATTGAATTGAACTGAACTGAACTGGGCAGCAATGTGGCATAGTGGTGAGGATCAGGGCTCATAACCGAAAGGTTGCACGGTCGATTTCCTGCTGGGACATTGCTGTTGGACCCTTGGGCAAGGTACTTGATTCAGTATGGCCTCAGTAAATATGCAGCTGTATAACGGGAAACATGTAAAATTGTAAACTATGGAAGTTGTTCTGGAGAAGAGCATCTGCTAAATTACAATAATGTAATGAATCAGATTATTGAACTGAACTGAACTGAAGTAAACTAGCTATACAAACCATCCTGTTTGTCTTTCAGGAATATATATATATATATATATATATATATATAAATATATATATATAAAATCACACATGTACACACCCACACACATATATTTCCACACACACTCACTGAATGTGAATGCTTTTTGTCTGCATACATTCTTATCAATCTGAAAGGTCGATATAGGTACGCTTAAGATGCCTTCCTTCTCAAACCAAAACATTTCAATTGCAAACAGAACTCTTGAGCTGACAAAGGACCTCCAAATAACAGAAAGGAACACCATGCAGCCTAAATGTTATAATAGTCCCCGTGCACTTTGAGGAATAGGACTCTCAGAAAGTGTGAGTGGATCCAAACACTCAGTGCACAAATTTAATGACAGAACCGGAGCTCTCGCATAACAGCAGCATGGTGATGAAGGACGGTTTCACAGTGACAGGAAAGGTTGCGCTCATTTGACACGCTCTTATAGCATTTTAATTCTATGGTTTCCCCACTGTGTGTATTGATGTGTTGATAAATACAGGAAGGGAGGCAGAAAATGCGCACTGGACAGGCAGGGATCGGAAGACACGGCTAATACTAAAAGCCAATTTTCGCTTCTCTGACTGAGCAGCAGCATTCTGACAACAGATAAAATCTGTCTTTCAGCAGTCAAGCACAGCCTATTGTGAAGTCTCTGGAAGAGAGGTGGACTGAACTTGTTGCCTATTGCATAGTAAACCACATCAGTTTGGAGCTGCATTCTTCTTTTCTGAACTTCATGTTCTATCATCAGTGAGCCCCAATTAAAGTCCAATTAATGTCCAATAAGATGTCTTAAAATCCAAAGGTAAAGCTGTTGTCTGTAACAACCCTTGCTAATCGTATAGTAAATTTAACTGAGCTAAGGGATATTTTGTAACTTAAGTATTCATTAAAAATACCAGAAGCCCCAAATATCCCCTCAACAATGCAGGGTAACGCAAGTTGTACTGAGTATATGTTCTGAAATGTATGGGTTGCGTAAGTAGTTTGAATGAAATAACTAAACTTAAGGAATACTAAGGTATAAAAATGTCTGCGGATTAGACTGGGCTACAAATGTCTAAGCATAGCGGAGATCAGTCCGGAAAATAAATAAATTTCACCCACACATGAGTCCCTCTTGCCATTTAAACATTCCACATAGAAACCCTACTGCTGATTCAAGCAAAAGAACTGTATTGTCAGCAAATTAGTGGGAATCCATTTTGCTTTTTCAAAGATAAATATGCATTTCTCTCATCAACAAACACAAACATATGAAAAATCATGTCCACAGAAGTTGGTTGGACATTTCAGAGCAGGATCACAGAGGGCATCATAAAAGAGGAGGTGTACATACCTTTAAATATTGGGCAGATTTTCCAAACACCTGCTGCTCCTTCTCGATTGTACTGTCCCAGTGCCAGCTCCATGTAAAACAGAGGCATCCCAGCTATCACCATGAAAAAGAGGTAGGGGACAAGGAAGGCTCCTGGAAAGACAACAATGATAAAATCACCACACCACAGACGTGCCAACAAATGCTAAGCTTTCAGTGGTACTAAAAGCATTTTTTCTACAAATTTCAAAAGGATAATTAAATGTTTTGTGTTAGTGCAGGTGCCATTGTTGTCAAAAATATCTTTATGTAAAATACTTTATGAGGATCCTTATATACATATCACTATAATAATAAAAAAGTCAAAATGGCTAACAGTGGATTTTGTGTCAAAAGAATGTTTTTGGTCTTGTCATGCCACTGACTGCCAAGCTCATCTCTCTTCCATCAGTAAAGCTAACAAATTATTGTACCTGGAGTATTCAGGTGTCAATGTTGGTCTCCACTGCATGATTCAATCAACTTTATAAAATTCACCTGTGGGGAGCTGGTTTTATGCAAAATGGATGGATGATGGACACATCACATGGGATGATGACACATCACATGGGATGTGAGCCTGTCAGAAGGTGCAAAAAAATGTTCACTCAAAATTACTGGATACCAGGCATGGCACAGTGTGGAGGCTAAGGCCATGTAGACTTTCAGACCTGTTCTTCATCTGTAAATTGGATTAGTTGTCATTGTACTGAATAAATAAAACAGATACAGTAAATTAATGTGGATTGCTTTGTGACAGAGCTTGTATCTTTGCTGTTTGTAAAATAAAAATCATCCAACACAGTAAAAGGACCATGTGCACAAAAATAAATTCACTTTTACAACAGCAATTATAGGTAATTTGATTTTGATGCCTGGAAAAAAGTATCCATTTTATGACTTCCCTGATTCAGGGAAAAGTCTCTCCATTCAGCAGTTATTGAAATCTTTATTTCCCTCTAGTCCTGTCTGCTCTGACAGATTAAGCATCTCACCTCCACCATTCTTGTAGCACAAGTAAGGGAACCTCCAGACATTGGCCAGGTCCACTGCAAAGCCAATGACAGAGAGCAGGAAGTCAATCTTCTTGCCCCAGGTCTCCCGCTCCTCTCCTGAGGGGTGGGTCTGGCCAGGGCTGACAAGCGTAGAGTTGGTGAACTGCACCCCATTCTGCTCCTTCACTAGTATCAGCTCCACCTCCTTGGGACCCATGGTGTTGGCTGGCTTGGCTGGGGCTACGACTGAAGACATCTGTCCGACCGGCAGTCTCCCTTTAATCATTAGGAAGACCCACCCAAACTGGACGTGGCACCTGCAGCTATGAACTCAGCCTGCACCTGAGAGCAGAGAGGAGAGGCATTGGACAGCCAGCATTGGATAGCCAGAGATGGACAGCCAGCATTGGTTAGCTAGCAATGGATAGCCAGTGATGGCTAGCCAGCATTGGATAGCCAGTGATGTATAGCCAAAATTAGATAGCCAGTGATGGATAGTCAGCTTTGGAGAGCCAGCGATGGATAGCCAGCATTGAATAGCCAATGATGAGCAGTGCACCATGTCCGCTGCAGCAAGCATTCGCACGGATGACCTGAGAGCACATGATCACAAACTCCCTCCCATTTCACAGCACACTAATGAAAGCACGCGATCGCACAGTCTGTGAGCATTTTGAGTGTCTGGATAGGAAATAATTGTCTTTTTATTGTTCTGGGAGTGCACCTTAGTTCATGGTAACCTTGGACTTTTTCCAGCAAAATTGATCTGATTTATGTAGGTTAGCAATGGGTTTGTAATAAACAAACATAAGTGTCTTATTCTATAATACTAATATGAATTTTTTTAATAATGGTTCTTTGTATATCCAAAGTATTGTTGATGTTTTCAATGGTTTTGTTTTCATGTTATGTTTAAAAAGGCACAGTTGACAAAATACAATTGATTTAAAAAATAATCAACAGTATTACTCATTTCAAAGATATGCTATACCTGCAGCATTGTTAAATACCGTTTACAGTATTTCTTCATTTACATTTCATCTAAATTATTATTATTATAAACTATTTCATATTAAATCACATAGTTTAATTTGCACCTCCATCTTAAACAAATAACAAACACTCTATATCATGAGAAAGGAAATATTCTCAATAATCACTAATAATACATATTTAATTGCACAATTTGAAGAGAATATTTCCTAAATTTAAGTTAAACATAACAATAAAATAGCATATTTACTAAAATTGCAAAATACAAATATTGGAGAAAAAAAAAATCTTTTGTTGATTACCATCTCAAGGACACACATCGTCAGCAAAAAAAAAAGAGCAAAACACAGAAAATGATATATACAACATTTAAGATATTGAAATGACTCACCTTTTTCAGAACAATTAAGTCAGCTTTACCGTTCTCTCTCTTTTTCCTGTGGTACAAACTGTTCTTATTCCAGTTGGGTCAATGCTCCCTCTCGTATCCTGGTGCACTGATAATGGTCACCATATTTGGTAGATCTGGGGTGAGTTTGAACTCTTTCCGTCCAACTCTGCCTGGAATAAGCACCAAGCCTGTGACAGAGCACCAGAGGACGGGATCAAATGTTACGGAGGGTGGCAAAGGAGCAGACAGTCCTGGACCAAGGAAGCCAGTGGGCAGGAGAGTTCCACTGAGGACCACTGAACCCTGGAGCCTATAGGAGCACCCTAGAAATATGAGCACATGAACTCCCTCCCTCCTCTTTCTATCTCTCTTCCACCCCTCCCTCTCCTACTCCCTCTCCCTCTCTCTGTCTGTATCTTTCATCTCACATATTCACCACTTCTGGTGTTCCCCCTATTTGTGGATATTAGAAATGTATACATAGAGAACAACACTGTACAGCCCCCTGTTTTCAACAGATACCATACTTCACCAGCTACCACAAACCTGGTTAGAGTAGCACAATACGCATTATGCAACCTTTTGTCTTTGTTCAGATCTTTTTTATGTATGTGAGCATCTGAGAATTGTAAAAGTACAAGGTTGTCTGGTATGTTTTAGTGTTCTAGTGAGGTGAGTAAAGCTCTATAATTTCATTTTGTAGACATAAGTGTAAGTGAAACCTTATAATAATAGCTGTTTTTTTTTATTCAGCTATGTTTATTTCTTTCATCTCAGAGGTCTCTGTTCTTGACAGTACTGAATTCAGCCTGTTGTGAGTAAAATACATATATAAAATGATGGTTTGATGGTTGATGAAATTTGCTGCAGAGAAACTGCAAAGTACTTGTGCACAGACAATTAGAGATCACACAGCTGGTTATTGTTTAGCCTTTAGAACAAATTGCAGCTACAGTGTGAGGCTCATTTGTAATGTTCAATTTAAACTGAAGAACCAATGTCATGTCATTCTTTGTGTCAAGATTATGCAAAAGTGCAACCATGACAAACCATTTTATCAGAGTCTGTATGGATATTACAATGCACAGATAAGAATAGCAGCCTTTTTAAAAATGAAAAAGAACCATGCCCCACAAATAGAACAAACAAGCAAATATAGGTCTGGATTATAAGCACTAAATCGGGAGGCAGGTCTGCCGTCTGCTGACATGTGGATTTTTGAGTCACCTATAGAAATAAAAACAAAACGACAATGACTTGGAGGTCTGATTCATTACAAACACTGCCTTCTGGGCCATTTAGCCTCGTTTAATTATACAGAATTTGAATGAAATCACATATGGCCACAGAATAAACATTAAAACAATTTGCACTTTCTTCCACATCCTCTTTTCCATCTTACTCCTCCAGTTCCATTACCTCTTCGAAAGCGTTTCAATGATCTTATGCATCTCACGCTTGGTTTGTCCCCATATTCAGTCAGATCCCACATTTGTTCATTTCAGCCAACTACAAATCACTTTCTGGCCTTCACAACAAAGATATGATGGTCATCCTGGTTCACATGAAAGATAGAGAGCTAGCTGCCTAGCTAATTAAGTTGTTAGCCAAAAGATTAATAGTAATGCCAATATAGTCATATAACTTCAACAGTCCACAAACACATTTCTCAAATACATCACATATCATTTTCAATTTAACAACATTGCATGTTAACTCATAACAGCTAGCAGGATTTAGAGGCAGGCCTTAACATCCCCAACATAAATTTGCTATTCATAGCCAGCTACAACCTACCTAGCCACCAAGCCAACTAAACAGGAGTCACACAGATTGCTAGCTAGCGAGCTGATTCTTACTTTGAGCCAGAGGGCTCACTAGCTACCTCATAACGTAGCTATCTAGCTAACCTGATTTTCAGTCAGTGTTCCATCAGCTAGCTAACATGTTAGTAGTCAATAGGTAAGACTCAGCAAAGTGACTAACTAGCCAACCAGGTACGTCACTAGGGGGCTATCTAACATTAACATTATGTGTCACCAAAGGCAATACTTAGTGGTGTGGTCTTCTGTGGTAGGAAAAAACCCCTTCCAGTCTCGACCTGTTAAACCGGGGGCTCCCTCCACACTTGTACAATAATTCACCAAGTTAATTTATATATACCTTTTTGTAATAATTTCAGGAAACTCCAGATCCTGGGCAGATCTAAGTATGCATCATATGTTTTTTGCAGTGAAATGCAGAATAGCAGGTGTTCTAATGGTATAGATTAAGATGGATCTGATCCTGATGCTTTGTGCATGGTACTCTTTTGCCCGATAAATAATCTGAGCAAGTTTTATATTTTTTTCTTTTCTGAAATAAAATTGTAAGTTATGTGGCTTTGCGATTGTTGAACAATGTTTTTCAAGATGAAAAAAATGTAAGACCAGCTTACAGTTTAGGACAATAGGTAAGGTGGGACTCTGGTTACATTCAGTCTGGACCAGAATTCTCAGCTTTGCTTTTTATAAACGTGAATATACTTCCTTAACTTCCTCAGTGTATCCCGTGTGACCCAGGGAGGTGATTCAATCCACAATGCAGCTGGTCATTAAATATGAACAACTGATTTAGAAAGGAGTTATGATTTGTGAGAATAATTAGTAGCCCAAGACTCAGATCCAGTCCACTTAATCCGTAAATATACATAGCAAAACTAAGCATTAAGCAGTGTTACTTTCTTCATAAAACATCATGGGTTTGAGGTCAGTGACATATTTTTTGAAATGTTTCATAACTATCAATACAATATAATACTTTGTTACAGTAATTTCATCATTGAAAGTTAAGAACAAAGCAAGCTGTGGTTTGATTGAATTTGAACCCTCATACACATCATTTCATGAGAAGCATAACCATTCTTTCATTCCCATTGTCTTTCACCTGCCCTTTGGATAAATCACATTACCTTTAATGGCTATCTGGCATAATTCAATCAATGACAACACTGAGGTGTTCAATCTCAGTATGTGGCATCAATTACACAATAAACCTAATTGAGATTTATGAAAAATATGTTCAGCTCAGCTTATGAACGTCATAATGTACATGCAAGAAAACAAACCTGCAAATGAACAAATGGACCTTTTTAAAATTTTAAAACTGGCCTGCATTCAACATTTTCAAAGAGGTACTCCTCATAAAAACTGAAAGCTGGATATGATGATATAATGTGTAATTTCTTTCAAGCGACAAATCCGATACCTTTATCCAGAACTAAAGAACTGAAATTCAGCTGCCCTCTGGCTCATTACAGTCAATCCTAAAGTAGTCTGTAGCCTGTAGTCGATTGTTTATATCCATATGTGTCATATGTGTGCAACTTCAGAATGCTTTAATCAAAAACACAATACAGTAAGAACCGCAAGCACATCCATCATTTTCCTTGCACATGTATAATATGGCTTTATTTTGCTTTGGCCTCATAGCTAGCAATGAATACAAAGCTTAGTCATGATTTGAACATTTCTGTGGGTCATCTCCAGCCTGTTTGTTTTGATGGCTGAGTTAATGGGGTATACTCTGAACAGAAGCATTTTAATGAATGCTGACATTTTATTGGTGTTTTCTCATTGGTGTTTTGTTTGAAAACAGACACTGCGAGATTCTTATGGTATGAGAATATGGATGTTTAATGTTAATTTTATTATTATATTTTTCACCGAATTATATATTATATTATATAAATAATATTATACACAATTAAATGTATACTATTTATATAATATATATATGTATGTAATATTAGTTTAATATCATTATTACAAAATATTTATATAAATGTGTTTTATACAGTGAACAAACCCCTTTTGCTCTTAGTAAAAATATACTGTTGATTACTAGATTTAGCTAGCCAGCTAGTAAAGCTGGCCAATCCTTCTTATTAATGTTACAAACACAGGTTAAAACAGATACATGCAATGGAGATATATGTAAATGGGTTTGTGAAGGAACAGCCCTTCACCCCACCCCAACAGACTAAGTGTTAAATGTTAATTGTTAAAATTGGGTTATTTGTATGTCCAACTGTGTAAATTGAGGATACTCGTTTTCAAAATGATCCTTGTGTTCACTTTCCATCTTGTAAAATAAACGCTTTAATCAATCAACTACAACTGAAAAAAGTTTCATGTTTATCTTGATTATTTAATAATTGCTTAATTGTTTTGTTAATTGTCTTGTCTGTCTGCGAACCAGTTAACTAGTCACACCTGGCCTAATTAGGGTTGTTATATACAGGTGTGTGGCCACACAGAGTGAGAGTTTTAGACTTTGGAAGCCATTTTGTGTGCTGGTGGTGGTAGACTGGCTCTCCTGTGTTTGTGTGGGGTTTTTTAAATAAATTACTGTTTTTTGGTAAGTTTTACTCCTTCAATTAATTTATGTGTAGAGCATCAGCCAGCTCTGTCACAGGGTTAAAGCAATAAAAAAGTTCAATAAAGTACTGAAATTGTCAACCCCCCACCCCAGCATTCACCAAGCCCAAAGCCCCAAACCCAAAACCCTCCCATTCTTCCTCTCCTGTTTCTCACCACCCACCTCTCATTTATATCACCTGGTGGGTGTGGCCACTCAATAAATCCATTAGCCAATGCCTGTACAGCTGGTGTAGTGTAGTGGTAAGGAGCATGGCTCAAAACTGAAAGGTTGCTGGTTCAATTCCTTACTGGAGCTCTGCTGTTGCATCCTTTTGCATGGACAACATGTAAATTTGTATCTTATGTAAGTTGCTCTGGATAAGACCATCTACTAAGTAACAATAATGTAATGCCTGTACAGCTAGTTACACAAATTTATTCACAATCACATTCACACACAAATTTCAAGGACCATGCAAACTTGCAATCTGTGTGCAGCTTACACAGAAATGTGAAAAGCTTAATTAGGGGTCCTTAACACAGTCACAAATATACGTTCACACACTAAAAACAGGAAGGAAAAATTTGTCCATATTTATGAAGATTACACCGTCTTCACAGGCTGACAACAGAAAAAGATCCTGAGCTTAACTGTCAATTACACTTGGTGATCACAATGAGTATCTGTACCAACTTTTTACGAACCATGCCCCTCTTTAACAGAACATATACATTTATATATTGGTAATGAAGAGAATTTTACCTTAAGACATGTCTCTGACCAGTATCTTGCTGACTCATGAGTATGAAGTCCTGTGGTGCAAACAGGGAAAGTATTTCTAGCATTAAAAGTGAGTGGGGAGAACCACCGGGAACAGGCAGGGGTTGCAGCAGACTGGCAGGAAGTTTTGTTCTGAGCGCAGACCGAGCAGGCGGCGGTGAGGCTCTCGATGTCCTCCGTCAGGTTGGGACACCAGAACCGCCAGCCAATGAACGCCGCGGTGCGCCGGGCTCCCGGGTGGCCGGCGAGCTTAAACAAATGCCCCCACTGCAGGATCTGGGAACAAATGGACTGGGGGACAAAGAGGCGGTTAGGGGGGCAAGAGCTGGGACCCAGTTCGTTCTGGAGGGCGGCGCGGATGGTGGTCTTGACGTCCCTAAGTGCCGCCGCGACAACGCATCGTGCTGGCAGGACGGTGCTGGGCTCCTGGAAGTCTTCGGCCGGAGCATGTTGACGGGAGAGGGCGTCAGGCTTACCGTTTTTAGAGCCCAGGCGGTAGGACAGGGTGAAATTAAAATGGGAGAAAAACAGGGACCAGCAGGCTTGTCGGGAATTCAGGCGCTTATCCGATCGGATGTACTCCAGGTTCTTGTGGTCAGTCCAAACCAGGAACAGAATACTCGCCCCCTCCAGCCAGTGCCTCCACTCCTCAAGCGCCCATTTGGCCAGTAGCTCCCGGTCGCCGATATCGTAATTACGTTCGGTGGGCGTGAGGCGGTGGGAGAAGTAGGCGCAGGGGTGGAGCTTGTTGTCGACAGGCGAGTACTGGGACAGGACAGCCCCCACTCCCACGTCCGAGGCGTCCACCTCCACTACGTACTGACGAGCAGGGTCAGGTTGGGTTAGGACAGGCGCCGAGGTGAACAGAGCTTTCAGGTCGCGGAACACCTCCTCGGCTGCCGGAGACCAGGTGAACCCCCGGTTGATGGATGTAAGGGGCGGGGAGCCGCCACCGTACCATAATTGCGGATGAAGCAGCGGTAGAAATTGGCGAAGCCGAGGAATCGCTGCAGCTCCCTGCAGGAGGCATGACCAGGTACTCGTAGTGACCGGATGGTGTGTTGAACGCCGTCTTCCACTCGTCCCCCTCTTGAATCCTGACCAGGTGGTAGGCGTTGCGGAGATCGAGTCTTGTGAAGATGGTGGCCCCCTGCAGCGACTCGAAGGCGGAAGACAGAAGCGGCAGGGGGTAACGGTTCTTTACCGTGATGGCATTGAGGCCCCGATAATCTATGCAGGGACGGAGGGAGCCGTCCTTCCTCCCCACGAGGAAGAATCCGGCTCCTGCAGGCGAGGAGGGGCGAATGAGACCGGCCGTGAGGGACTCCCTGATGTATTTATCCATGGCCTCTGTCTCCGGTGGAGACAAGGAAAACAGGCGCCCCCTGGGAGGGGACGAGCCGGGCAGCAGGTCGATGGCGCAGTCATATAGCCGATGAGGGGGTAACGAGGTGGCGCGGGACTTGCTAAAAACCGGTGTAGTGGCGAAATTTCAGTCTTTGTTTTTTGTTATAATTAAGCCACTTCATTCACGTGCACATACTAAGGCAACTTCTGACTCGTATCCGTATCCCCGTTTACTTTCTATTATACGTCTGAACTATAATGGAGGTACTCACGATACCAAATCCAATGAAGGTTGATGTCATTTATTTTTGAAGGTTGTCAACTTTACACATTCGGGTATCCAGTGCTCACATTATTCTTAATCAAATAAAGTTTTAAACAAAAGGTACAGACCACGTTACAGACTACGGTCAAAAACTGTGTGCCACCATTAATCTGCACGTGTCTCAGGAATTCGCTGAAAAGAAAGTTCCGTTTTCTTTAACACTATACATTGCACATGTGCAGTGGAGGATCTACAATAAACTAACATAAATTCCTTCAGTCTAATTAACCTTCATCTCAGAAATATCTAATTTGATACATGCAATCCAATACAAAAACATTGTCGGAGAAATTGTCCCAGGATTTGGCTCTTACAACCGGCTTCAGGTCCATGTATTCAGGCAGCAGTGCCAACAGGTCCGGGAAATCTTCGGGAGCGGAAGCAACCGGCGATACAGGGGCCACGGCGTCCCGGAGGCAGTGGGAGTGACAAAAAGGGCTCCAGCCCAGGATCAGGTTACCCTCCCAATCAATGTGGGGGTTATGTCGAGCTAGCCAGGGGTGGCCCAGGACCATGGTGGCTTGTGGGGAACCGATGACGTTGAGCACGATCTCCTCACAGTAGTTGCCCGAGACAAGGAGGTTCACCGGGGGAGTGGCGTGGGTAACGTGGACCACAGGGACCCCGGTGATAGCGTGGGCCTCCAATGGTGAGCGCAGCGGGATGCGGGGCAGGCGCAGCCGGGCTGCCAGGTTGGTGTCGATAAAACTGCCATCAGCCCCCGAGTTGATAAGGACGGAGACTGTGTGGGCCTGACCTCCGATCAGCAGGGTGGCTGAAAATAAAGGGCAGTACAGGCAGGACTGGGTGCTGATCCTCCGCTGACGCTCCGAGGGGGACAGTCGGGTGTAGTCAACCTGCATCGGCTCTGGAGCACCCGGGGGTGGAGGTGCAGGGCTCCTGGCCGCCATCACAGGGGGCTGTTCACGGACAGGGCTGGGCAGGCTAGCAGGCTGGTCCACGTGGATGGCCAGGTCCACCAATGTATCGAAGCTGGCAGGCAGCTCCCGAGTGGCCAGCTCGTCTTTGATGGGCTCCGCGAGGCTGTGGAGGAAGGTGTCATACTATGCCTCCGCATTCCACCCACTGGTGGCGGCCAGGGTGCGGAAATCTTTGGCGTAATCCGACACCAACCAGCGCCCCTGGCAGATCAGCAGCATCTGCCTCGCGGCCCTGCCTGGAGCAGATGAACACCCTTTTCATCTCCTCAGCAAAGGCTGCATATGATCGACAGAAGGGAGCGCCAGCGTCCCGGACTGCAGTACCCTACTCCCTAGCGCGGCCTGTCAGCAGGGTGATGATGTAGGCGATCCTCGCCCTGTCCTTGGGAACGTGGAGGGTTGCAGTTCAAACACCAGGGAACACTGTGAGAGAAACGAGCGGCATCCCCCGCATATGACTCGGGGGGTGGCAGCCGAGGCTCCCGACTGGGAGACGCGGGCGGAACCGGCAGGGAGGCAGCAGCAGGCGAAAAAGGGCGGTTCTCCTGACTCAGCTGCAACTGTTGCAACTGAGCAGTGACACCGGCGAGGCTGGTGGCGAAGCCATCCAGAGATCGGCTGATGGAGTCCAGCTGGCTCTGGTGCCCCTCCAACAGAGCACCTTGAAGCTCCAAGGCTGCCCTCAGCTGTGGGAGGTCCGCTGGGTCCATGCTGGCTAGTTCGTTCTGTTAAGCCGGTGACGAGGACACATACGCGGACCACAGGAAGTTCCGGTTCCAGGCGTTTATTGAAATCGACAGGCAGTTCGTAAGACCAGAGACAGGCAGGGTTCGAAACACAGGGAAGCAGTCCAGGGGCAAATCCAGGATTGGGAGTCTGGGCAGACAGGGTCGGGAACCAATCGGGTTCAGAATCGGGTCCAAGCGGCAGGCAGAAATTGTAGTCCGGAAACAGGCAGGATCAGTAATGCGATGAACAAGCAGGAAACTACAGCGGGGACGAGACAGGTAGAAAAACATTGAAACGAACTAGCAACGAGACAGAGACACGCAGGGAAGATATAGGGCTGAGGTAACGAGGAGATGGGATGCAGGTGAGCAGGTAGGCAGGTGACGGTAATGAGGAAATCAGGTGGGCGGGGACCAGGCTGGGAGCGGGGCGGGGGTTGGAACACAAGGAAAGCAAGAGCACATGGACATGGAAAAACAAAAACACTGCGGCTTAAGGGGGCGGAGCCCTGACAGTGGCTGTATTAGTGTTATTATTTACATGTTCTCCTGTAAAATGGTTCAACTCAAATCACTGAATACAAGATACTCTGAGTACATTACTGTATATCCTGGCCTGATCTACATATTTACCAGGGGTTTGGTTGCAGTGAAATCCCAAATCCAGAACTCCTTCCCACAAACACACACACACACACACAAACACACACACTGGAGGCATTGATGCAAGGCACATGGAGTCCTCCTTGGACACAATGCCAATGGCTATTTTATGTCCTACAAGTCCCACACTGCACTACAAGAGAGCAAATGTACATTGAAGAATTGGCACATCTTTCACTGGAAACAGTTCAAAGCGGCTCCTCATGAGAAGAAGCCAATCATGTCCTAGTGCTGTGTGAAAAATTTTATTTTTTATATTGTGTTAAGGGGCATAACACATTACATTAATTATAGCTACATTAGTAAAGGAGATTAGTAAAAAAAAAAAAAAAAAGACTGGAAGGTCTGTATAATTTCCATCAAACCGTATACTGACCATGGTCTCAAGTGGTCAGATAACAAGTCATGTAAGTCAACAGGGGCTGAACCTAACAGATATAACACAATGTAACTGATAACGGATCAGTTGATCTGATGGATTGGATTTGAGAACAGCAGATCTAACAGAAACAGGTATGATTCCCCAACAAAATTGTTTTCTACTGTAATTTCCACAAATAACACTTATGAAACCCAAAAACTTATCCAACATTTTATCTCCCTCATGAACTAATAGCAACAAGACACTAATTATCCCCCATAAAGCTATACGTAGCACCTCAGTGTTTTTGATTTGCAGTGGAAGAAAAGGTAAATGGCATGTTTAAAACATACAATGTGTGCAGGAATCATTTCAATTTACGTGACTAAGAATATTTTTACTGCTGATCTCTTTAGGTTTTAAGTGTGGTCAGGTATTATACTCAGCCTGGCCACCTAACCTGGCCTTACCTGTGCCAGATACAGTACCAACCCCTGTGTATACTGTAGGAGTCTGTGTGTGCGTGTGTGAGGGGAGATATAAATGAAAGAGGCAAAGTAAAAGGCACTGCTCTGGCTCACTGCCCCAATGTGATGGCACACATTAACAAGGGACTCACCTGGGAGTTGGGGCATGGACAAACCTGCTCTCAGATGACTGCTTGCGAGCAGACCACATGGGGGCAGGTGGTTCCAGCCACTTGAGCTGATGCTAGGTCTTTGGCTTTTCGTTTGGGGCAAAATGCCTCACGAAGAAGAGAACCCAGGAACACACAAACAGAATACAAATATTCACACAGTTTCTGCATAAAGGTGGACAAAACAACACAAGCACACTGTATTCAGCAACACTGTAGAAACATGCTCAGTCTACAAACAGTACTGTATCTGAATGCAAGAGTAAGACCTTCAACAAAAACACTACAGAAACATGCTCAGTCCACAAACAGTCACATAAAGACATTCTACAAGCAGTGACCCAGGTGAGGTCATATCCCTTTAGTGTTAGAGGGAAGTGACAGAGAGAGCACCCCCTCCTGGTGGAATAAAGCCAGCACCATAAAGCCAATGGAAAAAAACTAATGTGTATGGGTGAGGCAGGTTGTAACATATTGCTTACGCATTCAAAAATACCATCAGAATTCCTGACATCAGTTCATTGTCTGTACTGTGCTTTGCAACATACTGCTTCAGAGGGAAGGACAAGATGGACTTTAGGCTAAATGTAAATTCAGTCAGGTGTCACTCAAACATCATTGGCCTGAACAGGATATATAATAAGCCATATGCTAAGAGAAATTATGACATTAATTAAATTGTACAAAAATATTAAATGTATCATAGGTCAAAAATGCAAAATGCAGTATGCATTCATTTTAATCCACGGTACCTCTCACTAATCCAAAACCCAACACCCTCTTTCACTTCAGTTACGTCACAATTTGTTTAAAAGCCGCGTCGCTGGGAAGAAATACCCACAGCTTCCAATCATCCACAGATAATTATCTAATACCAATTTCATTTCACGTGACAATCTTTCTTTAAAAATCTCACACATGACTATTTAGAAATTAAGTAGCGTCATCAAGAGACGCACTGTTCTCCAGACTCCGCCTAACCATGCATAGAAATGTCCATTTTCAGATGAAGAAATATCCTTAAGAAAGACTTGTGTCCATGTAGATTCTGTGATCTTTTTCTATGAAAACCAGTGTGAAGTTTGTATCTGATCATGTGGTACAAACGCCTGTGATTTTCCGCCCCCAGTCTCCTCTCCTGCAGTTGCAAGACTATGTTGCCTACTGCACCTTAACAGGGGTGAACACACCATAACGAAATAAAAGTGTGGCTTTGACACAGACCTTGACAAATCATGAACACTTTAATATGATGATGGATACTACAAAGACAGCTCCAGGGGAAATTGCCAGCCATCACCATTACATTGGTGTCTCATTGAAAGAGCTAATCTTATATTTTCCAGTGGTTTCTTAGGAAAGAGAGCAGCAGGCTTGACCTGCAGGTGCGTATGTGTTGGTGTTATATCTCAGCCTCCATAAAGTGTATCTACAGTGTCTTAGATATTTATTCATATGCCTGATGAAATAAGAACAACATATAATAAGAAAATATGTACATATCTGGTCACTATTTCCACTTAAAATATCTGAAAATATTATACTTTAATCTTAATATCACTGCACAGAGCAAAGCCATATTGTTAAAACAAGACTGAATTTGCCATTGTCACATAAATCGTGATCAATTTCACTTGATAAGCATTACAGTTTTAATTTGGACTTGATAGTTTTAAAAGAGAACTTTTCAAAATGTCTTGGTATCATTTTAAATCATTAAGGCCATTAACGTAATTTTTTTTATCCATGTATACTTGCATAACGATTCTGACAGAAAGTCCATATACAGTTGAATAAACTTTCAGTCAAGTTTGAACCACTTTGAAAATGTATTACACCTAAAGAAGCTTGGTCACAGGGCGTACCTATATGGAACAATCCTTGAAGCCTTTTCAACCTAGAGTCTACCACGGGTGCCAGTTTACAACCAATTATGTGACTTGCCGATTTATCAGTCTTCACAATACCCTAAAATCTAGGATTCAGTACTAATCCGAATAATATACATATATACATAACTTAATAGCTGGAGCGCTGCCATAATTAAAGATTCTTTCCAGGAATGACCGATGAGTTACTCGCCACAACTTTGACATACCAAAATAGTCATGATGGTATGACGCAAAAGTCTGTATGAAATGAAACCAGAGGGTGGCACTGTTTCACAGCTGGTAAAAGTGCTCATGGGATTTGTTGCGCTTCACTACCAAAGAGGTAAAGAGGAGACAGACTGTAAAGACATGAATTAAGCAAACTGTAGACCATCTAAATATTTAAATATGTGTACAATTGACATGCTGTGAAATGTATGAGGTACGAAGATCGAACTCACTTTAAAAAACACAACGACTTAGAAATAATCAATACATCACATAAACATTGGCTTTCAAAATGACAGCAATTCCATTATTGGTTTATTGGAGCCAGTAACATTATCCACGTTGGCTTGGACTCATTTAGTTGCTGAACACAAATGCAGTCAGTGAGAGAAGCGCAGGAGTAAAATATTCGTCCAGGTGTGACGTGTACATGTAGTAAAACTTCCTTCCAGTTCAGTAGGCCTATACGTTTTTCTGTGAAGTTATTTTGTGTCTTTTTAACGCAAGCATAAAAGACAGTTTTGAGAGCAAATTTCTTGCCACAAAAAGTTTTGATTCCGAATCAGTCCTCTTTGGTTGCAAGTCAAAAAGTTTTGCTTACGGGTCAAAAAGTTTTGCTTGCAAGTTGAACTGGATGTTGTTGTGGAAAATTTCTGATTAAGTGTATACCCCATGTGGAAATTGTAAGCATTGCCACTTTCACCCCACCAGAGAAAAGCGGAGCTTCATGTGGTACGATTAAGCTTGTTACTTGGTGGAGATAAATTGGCAGCAAACATTATAAGCATTGCCAATAGATGTTAGTTTTTTTATTTTAACTGCAGTTATTGATATATTAACTGAAGTTATTGATATATGAGCCATTTACTCTATTAATTAAACAACCTAACACTATAGGCCTTAAATAAATAATAATGTATCCTATTATACTTTGTATGCCTGTGAGCAGAAACTAGAAAGAAGGGTCAAGAGAGTACAGGAGACTGCGGGAGGGGTATGCAGCTGTGAGATACCTGTATGCCAAGTAAGGCCTGTTGTGGGGCTGTTAATGAGAGTTGGACACTGTGGGAGCACTGCTCGGAGGATGGACCCTTAGTGTAAGATAAAAGAGTTGGACTCTAAAAAGGGGGGTCACAACAGGGATTCTTTATGGAGTATAGCCAAGGCAGAGCAGGTCAAGAAAGGACAGTTATTTTTTATAGATTAGATATGCGCAGTCTTGGAAATAATAGTGTACAGCCAAGGTGGGGTAATTATTTTTAATTAGACAGGTGTGATCTTGGAAAAATAGTGTACAGAATGTGTGTTATGAAACTGAAGGAGGGGGGCTGAGTCTAAGCTCCAGGAGGGGCTAAGGGAATAAGCATAAAAAGGGAGATGCATTTGAGGATTGGGCTGACTGCTTGGGGGGACTGCTTGCCTGACTGCTTAGGGGACTGCTTGCCTGACTGCTAAGGGGACTGCTTGGAGTTATGACTGATGACGCTACTGCTCCGCGCGGACCAGCCCAGTTTACTGTATGTGATTTTGAACCATGTACAATAAACCTTTTGCATCAGACTTTGAGGAATATTTTGTATTAATTTTTGGAGATTGTTCATTTTTGCATTTGATATAGCTTCCTTGCGGCGCATTAGCAGATAACGGCGGGAAGTGGTGAGGTCACCACAATGTAATGGGCGGGATCTGCGCTGATGGATGAGAGAAGAGTTTCTATTGGTGGGTTTGACTTAGATCGACTGGATCAACAACATGGCTATACTCATAGATATAGAAATGTAGATACCTCATTGACCTCAATCACCGCAAAGCAAAACTAAATCCAAGGAATATGGTAGTTAGGCTGACGTTACGTTAAGCGCTGTCCTCTAGTGATGGGAATTCCCGCTCTTTTTAGTGAGCCGGATCATTTGGCTCAGCTCAGCAATAAGAGCCAGCTCTTTCGGCTCCCAAACGGCTCTTTATTTAGTACCACTTCTGGCTTTTATAATTCACCCAAATTTAGCAATGACCTATGATTGGTATGTGTGCACGTATATCACTTAAATTATTCAATGTAATTATACTAAACCTAATAATTTCCAGAAAACCATTATTTTACATTGTTTGGTATAAAAACATTAATGTAAAAACATCCAACACTATTACACATGTGTACTGAACATTTTATTTATACTGAATGTTGTAAATTTGCATTTCACTACAAACACTAAACACAGTTCATCTGGTCCTCCTGCATAAATGTATGTTACAATTCTAACATTCAGTCAGTCAGTGCATGGAGTGCCTGTGCCTGTGCCTGTGGCCGTGGCCGTGGCCGTGGCCGTGGCCGTGGCCGTGGCCGTGGCCGTGGCCCTTCATCACCTCTCTGATGTCTTTCGACCTCTGCATGGTTAGGATCCATTGTTCCAGAGCACATGCAAACAAATGGCCCTATTTGTAGGGATCCTGTGATTCTGATTGGTGTGTCACTAATTTAGTGGCTTTGTGATTACACCTGGGGAAAGGTGTGCTCGTTGATTTCGGATGATAATGACTTGAGTGTATTGTATTGGTTGCGTGTGTTTGCTGAGTGCAGTGAATGATTCATTTGCCCACTTTTGCATAAAGTTTTGCAAAAAGGATTTTACACATAGAAACTTGTGTGAAAACATGTGAATAGTGTTTACAGTTGTGAGAAAAGTGTATCTTTTGAGAAATGAGGCAAGGCTATAGGTTTTCTTGCTGAGGGAACTGGTTATAGTGTGTTAGCAATTGGGAAAAACTGTAATTTAAAAAAAAAAAAAAAACAAATCGGCTCTCAGACGGGAGCCTGCTCCTATCGTGTTGGCTCTGAACCCACCTAGGTTTGCTAGTGGAAGACACAGTAGCAAAGACGACGATAGTTGGTAGTTAGCTAGTTAACAAACAATGGTAATCGTTATAAAATGGTTCAGTGCTTTGTCCCGGACTGCAGCCACTGTAGATATGTGAACGACTGCAAATTTTTCAGGTTTCCAAAATGGAAACTGTGTAGGTTAGTACACCATCAGAAGTGAGACGTCTATCAAATTAGCTAACCGAATGTGCATTTTCACTCAAGTCGAGTGCCCAAACCTACATCGTGTAGGCTACATGTGTAAGCAGAATTATCTTTTTGATTAAACATCAAGGTGTTTCCGACTCTGTAGATATGTCTCAAATGCTTCGGGTGTTTTTCATCCAAAATCGTGGGCTAACAATCAGTCCATTCAGCAAGCTCGATGGGTGATAAAGTTGTAACCTGACATTGCTAGCTAGCTAGCTGGTTAGCTATGCTACCTAACGTTACACTGGCCTAAACTCACTCACACCCTGTAGGTCTTAACCCTCATGCTCGCACTGATCAAACCGTGATATGGCCCTCAAAACAACTGAATTCCTCCACATGCCCTGATTTATAATGGTTTTCGCCCCGCTGAAAACTTCAACTTCGATCTCTCCCTGCTCCAACACAGCCGATGCAAATGATCAACTCGTTATGAACTGAAGCTGCTAAATAACAAACTGATCATTTAATATAATCTGATTTTTTTTTTTTTTATTTAACTGATCACAGAATGTGAAGATACGTCATGCCGTGTTGCATGTTGGGACGGGGGCCCCATCTTGTGAAGAACGTGCTCTGTTTACCTGTGCCTGCTACGGTGGTTACCTGCTCACCTTTTGTTTTGTTTGGCTAAAAAATTGTTTAAATTGTTCAAATCTGATGGAGAAAGAGAAAGAAAAGGGACCCTACCGGGAGAAATGAAATCGCAATGTCAAGCAACGGTATTTGGACAAACTAATAACGATAAATAACATCCACATGAGTTGTCAGCCCAAGACTGGATTACAGACCCCGATGCACTACCTCCACTCACATACCCGGACATTGTAAATTATCTCGTTTTTGGACTGAGTGCATACACTTTGCGTGAGTTTAAAAGTTATAAATCCCTAGAAGCTCATGATCATTGGCTGGGTGCAAGATCTGCTAATTCACAAGCCCGCAAACTGCGAGAGCACAGTCATACTCGCAAAGGTAAGGTGGCACTCCTCTTTTTGGCCCAATTGTTAAATCAAACAAAATACAAAACTTTCAAAAACATTCAGCAATGTGATTGTTTTATTGTCATAGGCATTGGGTTCGGTCAGTTGCATTATTAATTATAAAAAAAAACCATTTGCTATAATCTTGGACTTCTTGTAGCTTCTTACTGCAGCAACCCACGCCATCCAGCGTCTTCTTGTCACCTCCTCAACCTGCTTCCCATTGTGTTTTTTTCCACGTAGGAAAGGCGAAAAAACGTAGCCTATTCCATTGTACAGTTTTCTCCCTGAACGATGGTGTGACCTACTATGGCAGTTCTTGATGCAGCAGCACTGACCTACCATGGCGATGTTTTTCAGAATCACGACAGAAAATCAAAACACAGCCTCCAACTCGCAAACAGAAAGGCAGCGGGATCCTCACAAGATAGCGCGTAAACAAAATTCAACACAGCGTGACGAGCATACTCAGTAGCGTAAGGTGGATACGTAGCATAATGTGACACGGAGGAGAAGAGCTGCTACAAAAAATAAAAATAATGACCGTGATATTTGAACATGAATACAATATAAGTAGCCTACGCTGCTAGCTTGCAAGCTTAACTTTGTATGGTGTTGTATCCTTTTTGGTGAAAAACACATTAAGTTCATTGTTTATTAATTAGTTCATTATTATTTGGATTAAAAAGATAAATAGTAAACAGAGTTAAAAAAATACAGTTAAAGGCAAGTGATTACTGTTGAGTTATTGCATGTATTGATGGAGTTAACGTTAGGTGTTGTTACTCAGAATGCCCAATAAGTGGCGGTTGTGTTTACAAAACCGTTAGAAAAAGAAACCTTTTTTAAAAAAAAAAAGAACAGAAGAAGAGCGTAACGGTCAGAATGAAGATACTGAAAGCAGTCTTTTATGTGTATTCCTTTTTTTCCTCTCAGTAAAAGTTAAAAAGACCGTTCAGCGTTCGGCTTTGTCATTTTTCCACCCCTTTTGAAGCTGCAGCTAAACTATTCCCACATATGGTGTTACGCCTGTTAGACTGTATGTCGTCAGATAATTAATAAGGTAAAAATATATATGAAAATCCACGAATTCTTTTTATTAATAAAAAGATTTTCCGTGAGAAACAACTGATAATTTAATTACAGATGTCATACAGTTTTAGATTTCAGTCATTTACGTATAATGGAATTACAAAGGATCATAATCAAGTCAAGCAATTAAAAGTGAATACATAATATACAGTATATAATCCCCAGTGCGGTCCTCCAACGTTACAGCCATCTCGTTGTCCGCGATGTTTTTCAGCTTTTTACCCTCAGAATTACCTGTGACGTCTACAGCCACACTTCCTTATGGGATATAGTAGGCAAGGTAGACTGGTCTGATGCATACTGGCGATGTTTTTCCAAATCAGTATCATCCGGGTATCTTTGGCATACTGGAAATTTCATTTCGTTCGTATACTGTATACTACATACTACATTTGGTCAAAATCAGTACACACTGGTAGTATAGTATGCGGTTTCGAATACAGCAAATGATTTTACAGTGTAATGCGACACCGGCGCGAAATATAAACATTGAGTTTAAAGATCCAATCAAAGTCAAAATGGAGAACAAATTGGAGAAGCTTCTACTGTGTGTGTCAGGCTTTACAGAATTGGCATCGAGATGGGGCTACCAGGTTTGTAGATTCGGCTGTAATTATAAATTATTATTAGCTACATACCCGGCATACTTAGAAGCTTGCTACGCCCCTGGTTATTAGCTAGCTGCTAACTAGCTTAGTTGTGTCAAAGTGCCAAATCCAAACGTGAGTTTGTAGCATTAACGTTACAGAGCTACAAAAAACCCGAAAGCTGGCTAGTGTATTAGTATCCCTACGACGTTTATGCGATTTATGCCGATAGATCTGGAAGAGGTAGGCTATTTAAAAGAGGGTTTGCTTATCTGGAAGTCTCTCAGTCATCAAATTTGAATGTCTGTGGTTTAACAACAAATTACAGGTAAAAGTAAAACATCCGAAGCATTTTAAACATTTAGGGAGTCAATAACACCTTGATATTTAAGTAAATAAGTTCAGTCTGCTTACACATACAAATCTCTGCACGCAAATTGAGTAAAAATAGCGAACTTCACTCAATTCGCCCACGCAAATGGATAGAACCCACGTTCTACGGGCTCTTTTCCTCCTTCGGCAAACTATCAGGGCAATTGCCAGGGCTTTTTTCTGTTGTTTGCTGAAATAGCCTACATGTTCATCAAAGTTATTGAGATAGTAAGTACTTGAGGTTCTTGCCTTATTGCTTCCGCTCTCTACTTTTTTAAAAAGCGCTTCCGTGATTACATATGTAGGACGCTTGTCATGTGGAAGACTCAGCGGCACGTCAAGCCTATGCTGAGCGTTGCGTTGACGCCCCAACGCTAGTCATGTGTAAGCAGCTTTAGCAACCTAGCCGCTACTAGCTCACGGCGGGTACCGCGGCTGTGAGAAAAGCGCTGCGCTGCGGACCAGGGCAGGTAGTAGCGTACCGACTGCATGTAAGGGAAATGAGTGAATGTAACAGGTGTATAAATAACATTTGAATTTCACCAAAAAATCCCCCATTTCCTATTGTTTTCATTGTATTATGTTTTAAAAACAAATGTAAATTGTTTTATTCATTAATTTTCTAAAAATCATCCTCCTCACTTTGATGACGTCGTTAGAGCGCGTCGCGCGGGATTCTCTCCAGTCTGCCTAATGCTTTCTGGAGAGAGGTAAGCAGTCATTTCGGCTCTTGTCATTTATGGTTTAAAAAGTCCATATGAATTTTCGGAACGGTATAATTTGCAAGGTAACTGTATAGCAGGCGAAGAGCCTTTGTACTTTTCGTTGGCTTTTTATCTTCGTGTACTTTGTGAAATACAGCAAACTAATGTTAGCGCGAAAGTAGCTAGCTAATGTTAGGCATAGTTACCTCAATACAGTGTTGTTAGCCTGTGGATCCACATGGTAGGACTCAGCATTTGTTTGATAGCATTTACCATCGCTTCGGTTTACAATGTTTGCTTAATAATTTGCCGGGTTTTTTTTCTTTAATTATGCAACGTTATTTTCGGAACCCTTACAGTAGCTGACGACTAACCGGTACACTGTTCCGAACTAAAATAAGGAAATATTTTAATTTGGAGCTTATCGGGAAGAAATGCTACTGATATTGACAGCGTATTACAATTCGGTCTATGATTCCATTGTGAACCTTGCATTGACGGCTAACTCCTTTTCGTTTATCATCGAGAAACACGTTGCTTCACCAAAGTATACTGTTTTATGGAAATTATGTTATTGATTTTTCCACAGGCTACAAACATTGCATATAGCGCATAACGTGTTGTGCGAATATGGGGTATGTTATGAACAGCATGTATATATGTATGTATTGAGTATATTTTTGGCATATAACATATAGCTAGCATTGGTAGTTATGCTGTTGCTCACCTGCTCTTGTATATTAGGCACGTGACATCAGCCTGAGCTGCTATGAGAACAAATGCTGTATTTTGTCATTCATAACAGGTATGTTGCCTTGCTGTTTATTTGGTCAAAATTTCATTGTTTTCATGAGTTTATGCTTTTTGTATTACTTACCATTCCTGAAATATTAAGGAATATGTACTAGATATTACGCAAGACGTGCGTTATCCCATTCTAATATGTAATGTATGCAACCTCGTAATGATGTAGTTTGTGCCAGTCTGCCTAATGCTCTCTGGAGAGAGGCACGTGACATCAGCCTGAGCTGCTGTGACAACAAATGCTGTATTTTCTCATTCATAACAGACCGTCCGAGAATAAACGGGTCAGCCAGCAGTCGTTGTCAGAGTCATCAATGAACGGCAGGCAGAAAAATACACAACGCAGAGACACACCGGCCACATGAACGCGTAGCAGCACACACGCTGTTGTTTCGTCAAGCTGTGTTTGTCCTTCATCTGTATATGTACTTTTTGCCATAACCATCAGTTCTGATTTATTGTTCTTCCTGAATCTTTCCAGGTAACAATACACACACACCTTCCACACACCCAGCAAATCCTCGATAAAATTCTGAACCCGAACCTGACTCCTGTGTCCTGACCGACACCCCAATGTGACAGTAACATTAGCCTGAGCCTAGTTTACGGGTGAAACTGCCCCCCTCAGTTTCAGACATCTTAAACCTTTTTCTACACCTGAGCCTAGAACTCGTGTTAGGTCTGACGTCACATGCACCTCAGCACACCTACCGGTGTAACGATAAGCAAAAGTCAAGGTTCGGTACGTTTTCGGTAGGGTGAAAAATAAAGACATGTAAAACATAGCAACATACCCGATTTGAACAATGATAGGACATAGGACAGGATACTGAACATGTGCTAATTCAGTTGCTGTTGTTCACACGTGTCTTTGACGTTTGATGAAAAACGCTGGCCAGAGAATTTTTCAAGTAAAAAAACGCTGGCAGCGTTTGTTCCAAAAAGCAGTTGAGAGCGTTTTTGTTGCCATAACAACAGTAGCATGTACATTGTTACTTCACACCAGGAGCGGCGAGAGCGTCAAAATTCGCTCTGGCCGCCTTGCCGACAACGCTGTCGAAGAAGTGGACGCTCTGGCGTAGATGAAATAGGCGGCTACAAGTTCATTTGGAATGCTTGGGCTTGCAAACGTTATTTAAAGGGGCCGTAAAGCAAACAAAACGTGTCGACCGGTGTCTTTATGCCGACTGACCACTTGCATATACATGAATACTTCACTTGCATATACATACATATATAGATGCATATGCATACATACAGGCATGCATGTACATACATACATGCATACACACACATTTGTATATATAGCCTACATAAATGAGTATGAGGGTATATGAGTGTGAGTATTAAGGCTGTTACTTTAATTTAAAAAATCCTGTTCGATATTTTAAACGGAAATGAAGACGAGTTCGAATTAATATTCGAATTTCCGTGTTAAAATGTTTTAAATTCCAAGGCTAAATATAGGCCAATCCAGTGTCAACTAACTAGTAAGAAGGCGTGAGATCGAAGTAAACAGAAACAACAACCCATATGAGGATTTATTACCGAAAAGTGCCGTGCACAAAAACACTGCAGGCCTAGCCTAGACTACTGTATCAATCATAATCAGCAGAGATTGGGCTGCCATAACATTAGGCTAATAATAACAAGCACAAACATTAAACTGTGCATCCTTGCAGGCTAACATAGCCACATTTACGATTTTAATACACCTCCAACAGATTACCAACGATTGTCCAAAAAAAACTCAAACTTAAAATGCGTTAGCCTACTTGAGAACAACTGAGGCTAACTGGTACGTTAAATATGTTCAGATAAGTCTACTGCAAATTATTTGCCAGGAACACAAGCCGGTCAACATGATCGCAGTCCAGAGCAGAACGTTTTTTATTAACTATATTCCCAGCAGTGGAGAAGACGCGCTCCGAACGCACTGACGTCCCGGGAACGCTAAAATACCTCGCTGCCAGCTGTGCGAGGTGGGGATATTCTGTTGTTCCCGTCATCGTCCACCACAGCTGTGGATCGCTGTCCGCTGGCTCGCAATTCTTTCAATTTTAGCAGTCTTCCATTTTTGGTTCATGATTACGTATTTTTATCTCTATTTTTAAAATTGGCAAATAAAATTTAAATACATGATAATGTTAATATCGAATTTCTCCGTTCATTTTCGAAACACGTGTTAACAAATTCGAATTTAATTTCGATATTCGAATTTAAGGTGACAGCCATAGTGAGTATGTATATATGTGTGTGCTGAGTATGTATGTATGTGTGTGCTGAGTATGTATGTATGTGTGAGGTTAAAGTATGCATACCGGAAGGCATGATACTTTAACCAGAAGTTGCTACCACGTCATGGTGCTACGGCGAGGATGACTACTCGTGAGGGTGCAGACAGAAGGAAACATGAAGAATGTGCATGTAGTTTTAATTGTTTTGATTTGCTTCCAAGTCCAACACTTAAACGGCAATAGAGATTTTATGATTCATATTTTCCAAAGTTTATTAAGATGCATCGAGAGCACAAAGAATGATATAGGTAGCCTTGAGAGAAATTTCAGATTAGGCCTACTTGATGATTACACGCGAGTCCTTGGTTCAATCATGTCTACTCGTAGCCTAAGGGAAGGTGGCCGTGAGGCTAGAGAGAGCCTTGTAATTTTAGTCTCTCTATAGATGTTTACACGAAACATTAAGTGGATTTAATGCCGCCGAAGACCAGGAAACGTGGCTCTCCCCAGTACCGCCAACGTGCCCTAATGGCCTTCCAGGTCGCCCACGATATAATATCACATCTGCACAAATTCACCACTGCATGAGTCTGGGATTAAATTAGCAAGGCACGGCTAATTTTCTTGGTATTGACCGCAGGACTCTGTTTAGGCAGGGGCGACGTCTCGGTGTCCGACCTCTGGAGTACACATTATTGTCAAACGAGCAACTAATGACAGTTATCAGACAAATTTTACAGAATACTCCGAATGCTGGTGAAAGATACAGTTTTGGTAGTTTGAGGTCTCGTAATTTACGTGTTCAGCGCTGGCGGGTACGTCAAATCCTTCAGGAGATTGACCCTATCATCTAAGACAAAGTCATGCCATTCGTCGGAGAATTTACAATGTGGAAACTCCGAATCAGTTATGGTAAGTTGCTATAAAATGACTTAAGGGCAATAGAGCTATCATTGTTTGGTGTAAGTACGGGAGTTGGTTACTGCGATCAAGTGAGCCGCTGTTTGCAAAAACCGTGGTCAAGCCAGCCGCCTTTTAAATTCGATTTTGCAAACGGCGGCTCAGTTGACCGCAGTATGGGAGCCAACCAGTGGCGTCTGGTGAGCTGCAAAAAGGGGGTGACGAAACATTACCTTTAAATCTATGGTTACTTTGAACCAGGTTCCGTTTATTCTCATTGATTAACAATAAAACCCACAATTAACAGAAAAATTGATACCAATGGCGTAAACAGAATAAATGATTATGCTCGCGAAACAGTGCAAATTGTCTAGTTTATGTGCTTGCCAAAGCTACAACGTGAGATTGTTTAATTAACAAGGATGGCATTTATCGATTTAAATTACGTTAAATGCTCATGGCACATTACAGCTTTTGTGAGGTCTGTGTGCTAAACGTTATTGTTCACTGTACTCAGTCTAAGCTAAAAGTTTATTCTCAGTTTAAATTGATTTAACTAAATTTAGCTCCGTTTTGTAATTTCAATTTTGTAACACAAGAAAACTGTAATGTGAAACAATTAAGAGAGAGCTTTCAAAGTCAACTTTATTGTCAATTCTCCAAAATGCACAGGACATACGGAGGATTGAAATTGCGTTTCTCTCAGGCCCACGGTGACAATACAACAGTTCGACATAACACAATGACACTGAGACAAGAACAAGAATTTTCACAGAAAACAAGCTACAAATATTTACAGCAAGGGCATCCAGGCACATGGTAGGTTTATAAATATGAAAAATAAATATAAAAATATAAATATAAATACATATTCCACAGGAATATGATGTAGACTGTTTTATAAGTAAAGTGACTGTGCAGATCTGTGTGAGTTTGCGTGTGATTAATGTTGGGAGTAGGAATGGGTGGAGAATAGTCCAGGCTTCAGTATGGGGGGGTTAAAAGTTCAGTTCTGTGTTGGAGCAGATGGCTGAGGGAGGGAAGAGAGTTCAACTTCCTAACAGCCTGGTGGATGAAGCTGTCCCTCAACCTTGAGGTACGGGCCTGGAGGCTTCTGAATCTCCTCCCCGATGGGAGGGGACTGAAGAGCGTGTGCGAAGGATGAGTGGGGTCAGCAGTAATGCTCTGTGCTTTACGGGCTAGGCGTGTGTTGTAGATGTCCAGGGGGGAGGTGAGTGAGGCAGAGATCTTCTCTGCTGCATCCACAGAATTACTTAATTATTCAAATTGCCATTCTTGTTAATTAAACATCTCATGCGGTAGCTTTTGCAATGGCACGCAAATTGCAGACAATCGGTGTTCCGCTACCATCATTTATTCTATTTACACAATCGGTATCGATTATTCTGTTAATTATTTGTTTTATTGTTAATCAAGGAGGATAAACGGGTACAGATTGAAAGTAACCATAGATCAGAGGTGTATAAAGTACACACATTCTTTACTCAAGACGAAGTACAGATGCTTGTGTAAAAAAAAAGACTGGTAAAAGTATAAGTACTGATTCAGCTTCTTTACTCCAGTAAAAGTGAAAGTACAGGGTCTGAAATGTACTCAAAGTATAAAAGTAAAAAGTAGCCCTTTAAAGGACATTTCTACCGGCTGTTTCTGTGCTAACTGAACCTCACATCATATTAATATAATTCGAAGACTATTAACCCTGTCTAATTTCAAATAAAATAAAATAAACAATATACTGAAAATAATGAACATTAATTTCGCTCCAATGTGCAAATCAGTTTTCAATGTCAGCAACAGAACTCGAAGCATGATCAACACGAGAACACACTATAGGTCTACTTCACCCTTTCGCTCCTAACTTATTTTTATGCTATGTAGCGCATGTTACATTACATGGTTCGTTATGTTTTCATTAGCGTTATTAAGCTTCTCATAGTTTTCAGTTAGCATTTGCTATATTTTTAACGTTAAATCGCTGTTTCCTCAAAGCTAAAATTAGCTAGCATTTTTCCAATATATTGTTCTAATCGCACCGGTTTTGGCATACGCGCTGAACGGCTAATCACACCAATATGCCCGTAAACGCGAAAGGGTTAAGCCTTAAACTCTGTTAGAAATTCCCTCATCTCTACAGGACTACCAAAATCTTTTGTTCAGCCTCAGCAGAAACTGGTTCTCCGTCGGCAATGTTGTCTGGTTCACTTTCATCCATGTCGCGAGTAGTTCTCCCTGTCACAGACATCACATTCAATAGACGCCTTTTCTCCTCGGTCGAGTTTCCCTTTCTTGTCTGTTTCGTCTTGTTACGTCTTTTACGTCGATTCCGTCTTGTTACGTCAGTCGTGCGTGATAGGCACCGATGGATACACCAAGAGATCGTTTTTTCTGTGTTACTGTCCCATCCATTTATTCTGAAATCGTGAAGGCGCGGAATGATGCAAAATAAAAATCGATACTTCCCCTCAAATGTATTAAAACTAAAGTAACAAGCCATGTAAGGAGTAGAAAGTACAGATATTTGTGTTAAAATGTAGGGGTTAAAAGTAAAAAGTTGTCAGAAAAATAAATACTCAAGTAAAGTACAGATAGGCCGACCTGAAAACTCAATTTAGGTACAGTAACGAAGTATTTGTACTTCGTTACTTCCCACCTCTGATTTGAAGGTAATGTTTCACCCCCCCCCCCCCCCCTTTTTTTTTTTTTTTTTTTTTTTTTTTTTTTTTTTTTTTTTTTTTTTTTGCAGCTCACCAGACGCCACTGGAGCCAACTCTAGTGTGCAGACTATTCTTTTCACATTTCATGGGTTGGGTTGGTGACCATTTTGTTACATTTTAACAAACTTTATAATCGATATTGGATCACTGTAAAATGTAAAAAGCCTGGCATGTTTGGTCAGTTGTGTTATTTAAAAGGAGTGCAGAACTTTGGCTTGCCATCTAGAGTGAGGTGTGACCATGGCATGGAAAACATACAGGTTGCCAGGTGTATGCTGGACAGAAGAGGACTGAACAGAAGGAGCATCATCACTGGTCGCAGTGAACACAATCAGAGAACTGAAAGATTGTGGGCAGAACTAGGGTCGTGGCATATTACTACAGTGATTTGTTCAGCTTCATGGAAGAAGAAGGCATACTCAACTCCCTTTGTGAACTTCATTTATTTTGTTTACATTACATTTACTTACCATGTGTTCAAAGATCAGTCCAAGAATTCAGAAACCAGTGGAATAACCATGGGTTATCTACCCAAGGAGGTTGCAGTCCTTTGCAGTTGTGGTACAGGGGTATTGTTAGTCACACTGGATTTAACACAGCTGTACAAAGCATATTTCAAGTTGATGAAAACTTCGGAATTGATGATGATGGACCTCTGCCTGAACTACAGACTAATAATAATGTTGTTCCTGAAAATACTTTCAGTGTAAATGACACAACCATCGAAGCGATTCAACACTTTGTTGATCCATTAATAGATGATGGAAATCATGGGATTGAGTTATTTTTGGCCCATTTTAGTTTGAGAAATTAAAGAGAAGTGGGTTATAATGGTGTAACCTGAAGGGGAGATGGGAACAGGCATAAAGATTTAAGTTATAGACATGGTAAAAGCCACTGTTTAGGCTGTTAGACATAATGCCTACTATAAAATGCAGTCTAGAAAGGTAGTGCTTGAAGAAATTTTGATAGAAATGTCACCACCAAATGATACTTGATGAGTATCAACTAATGGTGTGCGAAAGCTTTATAGGCTATACAAAAATTTGTTTTTACAACATGGCCTGAGAAACCTGCTGGAGTTTTCTCCTGTAAAAACGTACAGTAGATACATCAGGTGTACTGGGTTAATTTAAGAGTTTTATAATAGGAACTTTTTAAACCAGTTTTAGTATGTTATACACAACCGAAGTGCCAGCTCCATGCCTATAAACATTTAATTTTATGTCAGCATCCTGGATCCCAAAATAGCAGGTTTAGATCCTTTTTTCACTTTGAGCTACACATACCTGTGTCCCCACATACACAACCTCCATCACTGTCCCTTGACACAAAATTCACCTTTTGATTTGAAATGGTCACACAGATTATAATTAATAACATTGCTTCAGGTTTAAATTCAATGCATTGAACTAAATGAAAGCTGTCAGTTCAGATGTGACACATTTATGTAGAAACAGAACAAATGCGCCCTTGCATCTGCCTCAGAACAGAAAAGCAAATTGCCAAAAAAGCTGAATAGTGCTGTACTTGAGTGAAATATACATGTAAATGTATACACAAATTTAATTTTTTGAAATATATTTCATTTTAAAGTTATAGGAACATTAATACAATAACATTGCTGATTATCTGAACAATTTAAGTGCATTTTAAAATACAACTTATAACTAGAACTGGGCCTCTGCCACTGGTGCCCCACTGGCTTGGTGCATGTTGGAGATGCTTAAGGTTGGCCATTAAGGCCCTACCAGTAGCCCAAAAATGACTTGTGGAACTATTAGGAATTGCAGTATCACTTTGAGAAGCAATATTTTTTTGCATTCCCTGTGTAGCGAAGGGCGAGAGCAGTCACCCCACCCAGCCTCAAACCTGGGTCTACAGGGTACCAAACATGCAACTTTGACCGCGACGCCAAAGAGCCAGGCTCATTGGTATGGCAGTCAGAGCACATACTCAACTGTAGTGACGGCACTCCGTCACACTGCCCTCCCCTTTGGGAAGCGCATATTCAACCGTAGTGACAGCACTCCGTCACACTGCCTTCCCCTTCGGGAAGTGCGCCCATGCGCTTCACGCAGCATGGCGTCCCTCACGCATTCCCCTGCTGTACTTCTCCCATCCCAGGGTGCCCCACTCACTGGTGCTTCACCCATCTCTGGGGTCCCTCACACACCGGGGTCAACCGAACCTGGGGGTCCCTCGTACAGCTCACACACCGGGCATGCCCCCAATGGCCTTGCATCAAGCCATCCCACTGCTAACACCATTTGTAGCGAAGGGCGAGAGCAGTCACCCCACCCGGCATCGAACCCGGGTCTACAGGGTACCAAACATGCGACTTTGACCACGACGCCAAAGAGTCTATGGGGTACCAAACATGTGACTTTGGCGGTCAAAGTTGCATGTTTGGTACCCCATGGACCCAGGTTCAAGGCCGGGTGGGATGACTGCTCCCACCCTTCGCTACACCCTGTATCAAATGAACTCCCAATTTGATGATTTTTGGTGATGTAAAAGTTTTGTGATGGTGCAAATTTGTCTTAATCAGACTAACACTGTGTATGACTATTAACCTTCTGCTTCTTCGAGGTATGAGAAAATTGTCTTCTCAATGACAATATTCTGTACGGCCAAATAAGAGTAATGGCAAGAGTATGCTTTGATGGTGTGTGTTTGGTGGAAGTCTGTATCAAGTAGCCTACAGTCAACATTTTCAGTTCATTCTAGCTACTCCATGCCAAACCCTTGGGTGTTTCAAATAGCGAAGTCCATGTTAGTCTTAAAACCACTGTATGAGTTGTAGATGGGGAGTCAGAGGCAATTGATGCAAGTATTAGCTATTGGGAACCTCCCATCTGTGTCACTGTCATGTAGAAACTTGATGGAGGGACAGGGAGAGAATCCGACTGGGGGCACATCGTTTGAGCCTGTGGCAAATGCTAAGATGTCTCCCAACTTTTTTCTTCCTTCCTCTAGAGGCATAGAAGTAAGGTTGTTTAAAACAAGAAAATAGCTTAATGTTCAGTCATGAACTAAGTATATCATTATTAAAGAATTGAGAAACAGAAATGATGGCCCGCACCCAACAATGGATTTCACACATGCAAACGTTCTTTACCTATTCATACAAAACATGACAAATGACGCCCACTGATTATAACTGTAATCGACAAGTATTTTTTTACACTAAGAATAATGTGTGTTTTCCTACATTTGCCATAACGAGAACTGAGGAACAGAATTCTTAAAACAAAATGTAGTACTGTAATTATTAAAAGAGATATCATGAAACACCGCTACAGTGATTTTGGAAAGTGATTCCCCACAAAAGGTTAGACTTCATAAAACAAGGGATAAGGCATGTGATGAAGGACAATACAGCTTTCAAAAAGCCTAAAATTCACAAAATTCACAAAATTCCCCCCCCCCCCAGAGAAAAGCGGAGCTTGACGTGGTACAATTAAGCTTGTTACATGGTGGAAATGTTATTGCCAGCAAACATCATACGCATTGCCAACAGATGTTAGCTTTTGATTTTAACCACAGTTATTGACATATTAACTGAAGTTATTGATATATTACATTAGATATTTATTTTATCTTTACTGTACATGTGGAGGTCTGGAAGTGTATAAGGAAACCAGACAATCTAATATGTTAGCCTTAAATAATATGTATTCTATTATACTTCGTATGGTGGAAAATATTGTTTGCATTAAGCACTACTACTGAAAAGTAATATGATGTGATTCTATGCCTAAATAATGCTGGGGGTTACCCTAGGTCATAAACATTGCATGTAGGCCATTGTAAGACACCGCTAGGGGGGGTAGTCTTGGGGTTATTACAGGACAGTGGGTGACCTTGGAGAAGGAACACTGGCTTCAGCATTGGCCCTCCCTGGAAGTCACCCCAGAACCTTCGTGCACTATGTTGCTGTTCTATAGTCATGCCAACTTCTCCTATTGGTTCATGGTCTACGCTTATTGTATCTTTTCTGCCTTCACTTCTCCTATTGGTTCATAATCTACGCTTATTGTATCTTCTCTCCCTTCTCTTCTCCTATTGGTTCATGGTCTACGCTTATTGTATCTTCTCTCCCTTCACGTCTATTGGTTCATAGTCTACGCTTATTGTATCTTCTCTCCTTTCTCTTCTCCTATTGGTTTACGGTCTACGCTTATTGTATCTTTTTCCTCTGACTCATAGTCATGCCACCTTCGCTTATTGTATCTCCTCCCCTTGACATGCCCCTACAGCATGTCAGCCTGTTTTTGCCCCTTTTAACATATGCATCCCATATTAGTTTTATATTTTCTTTTAGGAGTCATACAGCTAGAAAATAAGAGCTGATTGCCTGCTTTGGCCTAGCTGACATCTACTGGCAAATGCTTGCCAACTGTATGTGGATTTACTGCTGTTTGTCATAGTTGCCCATCATAGTAGTGCTGAGCCAACGGCCCCCCTTTGCAGGGTTTAGTTCTTCTGGCCCATCTCCTGGGCCGTGTCCAGACGGGGCCTAGTTCTTACATTAACCCTTTGTTTTAAGGCCTAACCTTGTAGCTTATGGCACATAGATATCTGTGTGCCTTCTTACAATCTGCAGCACCATGGTCTGGCTAACTGAGTTACTTAACCTTTTTTATTATTTAAATGTGGGCCTGGAAATAATGGTAATATCCCAGGCATATATGCTGTGTATTATTTAATTATGTTTAAAAATCATATAGGTGTGGAGTGGAAATAATGGGAAATTTCAGAAGTGTTATGTTTAAAAATAATATACAATAAATGACTATGGAGTTTATGGGACTTCCCAGGCGGGGTAAATGTAACAGCTTAAAAATTAAATAATGGTGTATTAAAATGGAAAATGGGATGATCTTGAAGGAGGAGCCTGGGAGGAGTTGGAAGCTGTGGTCTGGGATAGGAGGAGTGAGAAAAGGCATAAAGGATGGATGTAGGCTGAGGGGAAGGGGAAGTGATTGGGGAGTGTTTGTGAATGTATACACACCGCATATACACCTGTTGCTCCGCGGACCAACCCGGTTTACTGTATGTGATTGATCACCATATGCAATAAACCAAACAACCATGATTACATCAGACTCTGTGAGGACTTATTATTTTCTGGAAGGCATCAAAATGTGGAGGAAGACCCTCTGTCCATTTGGCCCAGACCAGGGGGATATCCACCACACCTAATTGTAAAATATGTCCTGTTGGAAATTAAAACATTGATGAGCAATCACTGGGTAAAAATCAACTGCTAGAGTGCACATCCAAGTCAAGCAGGCATTGACAGTGACATTATCACTTGAATTATTACTTGAATTTCATTTATATAATATAGTAAGTTACAACAAACCTTTCAAATGGTGCACGGACTCTCTTGACCACCTGAAACATTAGAGCATCCTCCACAAGCCGGTCTCTGTCATCAATGCTTTCCAGTTGCTTCAGACATCCAGCATTAGCAAGGTAGTTGGTCAGTGGTTCTGTTGCATGGATGAGCTCTTCCAGAGTTTCTGACTCTGAAACCTCTGAAAGAGGTGGTTAAAGGAGTTAATTAGGCGGTTGCAAGTATGAAGATTCTGAGATCTTTCCGGAGGAAGTTTATTTGCAAATTTTTATCTCGTCCCTCTCACCAAATGTTCTCTCCCTTTCACTCCATATACAAGTTGCTGCTTATGTTGGTGCCAGGGATTGACACAAAAACCCACAAGTTATCCTGCTGTTAGTCATCTAACTACTATGCACAGACAAAAATTTAAATCAGTCAAGACATTACAAAAGCATTAAGTGAATAAGGTCTTTGTGACTATGTGCACTTCCGTGGATACACCACCAGGCAACCATTTCCAAATAATTGCTAGTAATGCCATCAGCTACGATCGAAAAATGAAACGAATGAAATGAAAAATGACCACTGACAATTTCACAGGCATTGAATGTAAACAACTATTTGATTTAAAACAATTAAAATAATACAAAAACAACATGATTATGCACCCATAGACTATTGAGGGAATGATAATATGCTGCTTGACTGAGACAGCAAAATAATCAAGTGAAATTATTCAAAATCACAATGTTTCTGAATTTGCTATCAAAACAAGATAATTTAACAACAACAAACAAAAAGTGATTTAAAGCAAAAATTGAGACATTACAGTCAAACTAACCTTTTTCAATATTTCATGAGGTCCACCATGAACCAGGCAAACAGCAATAGCCCTCCCAGCAATAAAGTATCTATCTTCTCTAAAAGCTGGAAAAAGAAAATAAAGCAAAAGAATACATTAGTGCATGTACTCAACAGCTTGCTCCCAAACGAAACACTGGATACATTGACAATCTGAGACCTTAAACATTACTGTCATCAGAAGTGATTCTGCAAAATCACATTAAAAAGCAACTACATCCCAAATCCAAATAGGTGTGATGCTTGATATCTAATGGTGAAAAGCAGGGTAATGAACTGCCCACCTTCCTACGTACAGTTGGACACTTGCAGACACACAGTTTTGCCCCAAAAGGAAGTGAGAAACGTCACATGATGAGTAATACTAGCTGGCACTATTTGTCACAGCAGAAGCAAACACAACATTCTTTTCTTTTTTGTAAGGTTTTTGTTAATATATTCTGTATTAAGAGTGAGACAGACTATGTATTTGCAGCATCTCCACATTTTTCCACACATCTAGCACATAACGATGTCATAACGTAGTTTTTGGGTGATTTTTGACCCTAACAAAGAAGATACTTTTACACAGACTGCAGTTTCCATTTTTAAAACCAATTTGCACCAAACATGAATAAAACCTTTGGCTTTTGTCAACTTGACTGGGCTTTGTGCTGTCTGTGCTGATGGATTTTCAGGTAAACGATAATTTTAAGATGTTAATGGTACACCATTAACAGTCGGGTGTTCACTTACTGTTTAACTGTGGTCTAAAAAACACAAATATGACATTCAAATGAAAAAAATGTGAGGACATAATTTAAGGTACTTTTTTACATGCCTCATCTTGCAACTAGAATCTAATGAGCCATTTTGAAGACATTCATTCATTATTAATCATTAAATGTCAGGGATGCGTTTCTGTAGTGATGAATTTTGTAAGTCGGTATATTCTCATGATGAAAAGTATTTCTGTTCAAGGCAAACTTTTACATCATGTAAACATACTTGTATTCTCAAAATGTAAAACGTATTCAGTCATCCTACTCAAAGGAATGACAAATACTAAAAATCTTTACATAACAACAAAACATATGAACTTCTAGCTGTTAGTGAGTAAACCATCACAAAACATCTTGATCAGTGCAAAGAATAGTCAAACCAGCCATACAAAATCAATACAACACGTTTTAGATCACAGATCTTTTCATGTCAATATTCATTCACGTGCATCAAAATTCACAAAATGCCATGCATCAACAATATTAAAAATACAACAATATATACTCAATTTTAATTCTATTTGATGGTGTCAAGGGCTGAGGCCATATACTCGACTTAAAGGCGGCGTTAGAAGTTCTACCATTTGGATCTCGAGATGAGCGCGAGACGTTTCCTATGACGCTGCAAAAGGTCAATTTGTGCATTTGTAGTTACTGTGAAGGTTATTCTAGCCAGTTTTTTACTACAGCCTGTCAAGATGATCTAATTTAGGATCATATTAAGAAAATCTACTTCAGTACCAATTTCCTTAACATGGTATTTTTTTTCTAAAACTATTTTTTTTTTTTCAAAGTGATGTTTTTTAGTAAATGAACTGTAATGCCGTGTAAGGTAAAATACACCCACACATTTTGTGGGACGGCATGGGATTCTTGCAAATAATCCAGGAAACATTAAGTTGCTCAAATTCCCAAAGACAGGATGGAATTTATTGCCCGATCTAATATGCCTTGGATGTGTGATATTTTACAGCGGTGAGGGTGAGATTTGGGGAGACTGTATAAAGATGAACTACACTCCTAGAACTTTGTTGTTGTACTTACATTTAAAACGCATTAAAAAATTACTCAGTACCATGTTTAATAAAACTATAAACATATATTCTTAATGAGCATGCCAGTTAAGCATAGTGTAGCATAGTGGTAAGGAGCAGGGCTCTTAACTGATAGGTTGCTGGTTTGATTCCTTGCTGGGGCAAGGTACAGCAATTGCCTCAGCAAATATAGCCAGCTGTATAATAGAATAACATGTAATAATTGTAACCTATGTAAGTTGCTCTGGATAAGAGCGTCTGCTAAATGACAATGGTGTAATGTACGCTGAACATTGTTTTGCTGAAAATAACTCATCAAATAATGTTTTAGTCTACCACTAGTTTTCTCTTATTTTCTATTATTACAGTTGACTGAATTAAGTTTAAAAAAATGATCATCTCAAAATACTTCAAAAATGCATAAGCTTTCACAAAATAAATGACTGCTGTTACTGTAGCACGTAAAAAGTACCTAAAATCATGCATATCCCATTTGTCTTCAAAACCATATGTTGAAAAAACATTATATGTGGGTGATGTGAAAAATGTTAAATGAAAACATCATTGTTTTTTCTAATGATTAAAAATGTAATTTAACCTTTATACTACAGCACAAAAAACAGGACCATTTCCATACAAATAAAATCTTTGATTGTGGGTACACTTTCAGCATATATGTGCATTCCAATTCCTAGAACTGGCCCGTTTGGAAAAGACTCCACTCAAACACAGAATGAAACATTCAATAGGTGCGAACCTAAAAAGGGCCAAGTTAAAATGCTTTTTCCCCACTACCTGCTTTATACTTTACCAGTCTACATGTTTAATAATTACTACTACTGCCTAAAATACATTCACATCTAGAATTAGCTGGAAACAAGAGGGAAGACATTTCCAAAAGAAATGTGGAACTTTTGATGTATTCCTGTCAGTTTTTTTGCTTTTCACTTGTGCAACGCCAAAAAAGGAAAGAGGGGAAAATGCACTGAATGCATTTATAATGAAAGAAAAACAAACAAATTATTTTTTGTGTCCATAATTTTACACTTCCTTCACTTAATCAATGGTGAAATGCAATTTGCTTCTGAAGAATCCTTTAAAGAAACAAAGTGAATGAAAAGGCATACATGCTGAACTTGAATGCACAGCATGGGGAAGGTGGGTGTATGCAACATTAATTCAACGTTTATGTTCAAACATTTTTCTAGCACACCAGAAAAACCCCATGTATGTCACTGACACATTGGGGTGTCTGAAAAAATTTGAATGAAACTATTTTTCTGTCCCAGATTTTTCTGTCATTGGTCTATTTACTGGGTTAGCGCTTGCTGCCTGAATTCCTGAAATTCAGGGAGCAAGCGCTAATTCCTGAATCCCTGAATTCCTGAAATCATCTGCCACAAGATTTAGGTGGGGTTTAGGCTGGTAAACATTTAAGTGTTTGCATTTTTAGGCCTGTACTCAAAAATAAAGTCTTGTTTTTTCAAATTTTCTTGTTCAATCAGCGTTTGTTTCCCCAGCTGTCTCTGTGTGACTGTAGTTACTGAAAGCAATTCATTGTGCCTAAGTTTGTGGTTGAAACAAATGCACAAAAGAAAATAACACAATGTTAAAACTAATGCACAATAAAATATATACTCTGTGAATTATTGTAGTAATTAACACCAAAAATAGTCCTTTCATACAAAGACTTATGTTATTAATAAGTTAGAGTGGTATTAAATACACTACCTTGGGCCACTGCGAATGGTGTATGTACTCACGTACACACACGCACACTTTGTCTCTGACACACAAAGATGCACACATACAGACAAACACCCCACGCAGTCAGTCACATGCATGCATACACATACACACTATACTGTACATTATGCATACATGATTGGAAAGTGATTTGCATTATATCTGTCTTACTGTAATGGGTGGTACCTTGCTGCGTTGTGTATTGATGTTAACGTGGGTCAGCGAGCGAGCGAGTTTTGAACCGAGTTTCTCACTGCTCGCTGCCAACCTCTTAAAGCCAGCGTCGTTGCCAGTTGAGCTAAAGGCAAATTGCCCTTAGGCTGTCGGCAACAACGCTACTTAACCAGGTCTCGGGGAAGTGACGTAGCCACTGCAACCGCTCGGCTACCTGCTACCCGCTACCTAAGGCTTTACGCAGGACTCACACGAGTTAATCACTTCAGCTCTGCTACATTACCAAAGGTGATTTTTCCCTTATCTTCCTCATCGATGGCTCGGAATAGGTCTGTCACTTTCAAGTCTGACACTCCTAGTGCTGTCTTCAGAATGTGAGCCAGCTCGCATTCTACAATGGCCTCCTCAGCCTGAAACATCTGAAACAAGGAAAACCACCATTCTGGTCAATCCCAAAGGGTAACCCAGCTCACTCTGACTTTAAAGCAACACAGTTTCACAGGTGTGCATGTCCAACTGAGAATGCAGGTGTCCACTGATTTTGAAGCGGGAGGTGCTGGTCACTGCACTTGCCAAGAGTTCCATGTGTTTGCTAAGAGTATGAGAATAGGTGCTACACCTTAAAGGCCAGTTCCATTGTATCCAGAGTTTTTGATGGTCTGCATACTACTGATAAGGCAATTGCATACTCCCAGATGCCCATGGTGCCATCTTCAAGCTACATGCATAAGGAAATATGGAAAAGATGATAATTATGAATCACAAAGTGGAGAACCAGCATAAGACCAGAGCTTCACCTGCATGTACACTGCTGTGTAGAGGTCTTGGGCATTTTGCATTAGCTAGAATTTTTTGCAGAGTTTTTAGTATTGCTCATTCTCACTGACATGACAGGACAGACAGCTTGTTTTATTATGTACTGGCTGATTATGCCTCAGACACCAACCACATTGAGCCTTGAGCGACACAAATCATTTCTCCTCTTTATGGCTTGACTCAAGGCTATAGTGATCTCCTTATTCATGCATGAGAGGAGATATACATCCTTGCTCTAACTCTTCAGTGTGGCTGAAAGACTTCCTGAACAGCACTGCATACCACTAATATCTGGATTCAAGCAGAAATGCAACACCTTCCAGGACACCACCTACCCTCTGCAGAGGCAGAAGTTGGGTCTCACTGCTGTTTTTAAGTCAAGCATGTCTTAATGCTTACAGGAAATACACTGTACTGTATAGTACTGTATTCCATAGTCCCACAATGAATATTCCAGTACTCCATAGTACTGCACCCCATAGTCCTGTACTTTATTAGTGCTGACCGATAAATTGTATTTTCGTCATCACGATATGAACATGTGCGATAAACACATCGCAAGACGGCCTGAAACGCGATGAATAAGAAAAAAAATTTATTTACACGCGCCATGCATTCACACTCAGCATGCCAATGTTTGACCTATCACAGGGCCGCCCAATTTGGGGCCCGCGGCTCCCTTTGTTTTGGACCGCCATGAGCTATGTACTCCCGCCGCCACGTTCTTCCGGGTAAGATGACGCACCTCTTAAAACTGATGTTCCACCAATGAGCGGAAAGGGGAGGGGCGTAGCGAGTGCTGGTTGAATAGCAAATAAAATTAACTAAAGAAGCGTGTCTTTGTGATTAAACTGCAGTCGGCCTTTTCGACGGGGTTGCCAGTCTGATTTCAAGATGAAAAAAAGATGAAATCGTGTTACACGCTATCAAAACCGATTCCCGACAAGGTTCGCTTTGGAAAAAGTACTAAAACACCACTCTCCCAAGTGTTTACTTACAATAAACTGCTAACTGTCGAAACAAACCGTGGCTATTCCTGCGCAGGAACGAGTCAGTGCGAAATCACTACCAATTAGGCAAAAATAATTATGCCAAACCTGGCAGCCCAGATTAGCGGATTCTGGTGTATTTCCGACCAATAATCTGTTGTTGGTGTTATTAGTTAGCCAACGTTACTATAAAACAAAATTACCAAATCGTTCTGAGTGACCATGTGAATAAGAAGCTAATTTTTGTTAATACGTTTTGATATTCTGGCTCATTAGCTCCCATACGGGGGCATTTTCTGATGTGTAACTTAAATGTTGCCCAATGTAAACTTAATATCCAATATTGATTTGTTATTCAGTGTTGTCACTGTGATGTTTAACTTTATATTTTTTTGTCAATTTTTCAAGCTGAAGTCAAATTTCCACTCACTCTCACTTTCCAGTGCACATTGAGTTGCATGCACTTCCTGTCAGAAAGGTGTCCTGAAAGGTTCCTTTTAAATGTTTATGCTCCCAAAAAGAAGCATATGGATGTTTAATTTTTTGACAATCATCTCTGCAAATTAATGAAATTACTGTTAAAACACTACTCTTTAATCTGCTTATTATTTTGACATTTTATTTTAGATTTAGAGTGTTAATTTTCTATAAAATATAATACATTTTAATGTATTTTAATTTCACATAACATCAACATTTATTTTTGGCCCACGGCCCTCCATCCAGATTAATTTTTGGCCCTTAATAGGAAAGAATTTGGGCACCTCTGGTTTAGAAGAAAATATTTTAAAGGGAGCAGGGGAAATTAAACTTTAATTTCTTATAGTTATAATGTCTTATTTAAATTAATGTTCTGTTTAATTGGTTGAGTATTCATGTGCAATTTGTTCAATAAAAGCATATGTCTGCAGGCATCTGATGTGTGATGGCCTGGACAGTGGAGAGCCCCGCAGGAGATCCCGGAGGGCGCTCATCAACATGACTGAAAGAGTGCTGGATGAAATTGAGGAGAACCAGGATAAGGATGGGTTTAGTAAATTCCTTGCTGACCTGTTGTCTTTCATGTTTGACTTTGAGCATGGACATCCAGACAGGATTTCAACTGCTGAGGAGCCCACCCAGACAAGGTGGCCAGAGGATAAGTATTTCCTGTCACGACAGACACAGGAGGAAACTGAGAAAACTAAATGTTGGTACACCGCTACCAACACCAGAGACAGAGGCAGGTTTGAATCCACAAACAAATTGCCTGAAGTGACTCTGTGAAGAGAATTTAGGATTAGTGAACAAGTTGGAGAGAGTGGACAAAAAGACAGACTGTCTTATCCCAGTTTAGTACATCACATTGAAGTCGGGTTAGAAAAGGGACACTCAGAGACTGAGATTATTGAAGCGGTGATCAGAGCTGTTAGCTCAGGGCAACCACTGAGAGATATGTTAGAGAGCGTGGACTCACACTGTCAACACTTTTCACCATTCTTAAGGGTCACTACAAGGTTGACAGTGCTACTGACCTTTACCATCAGTTAATCAACATCTCTCAGGAGCCTAAGGAGACAGCCTTGAACTTTGTTTTCTGAGCAATGGAGCTGAAGGAGAAACTTCTTTGGAAGGCGTTGAATGAGGACACTGACAAGCAGTACAGCAAAGCCACCATCCAGCGTAAGTTCCTCCGCTCAATTGAAACAGGGCTGCTCAGTGACTCTGTTAAGTTCCAGATCCTGCCCTACTTGAATAACATTGGGACAACAGATGAGGAGCTGATTGAGAGGGTGAACGAGGCAGCAAAGGTGGAGGGAGAGAGGCAAGAGAAGAGAAGGCGGCTCACCACCAGCAAAGGTCCCAGAGTCCAGGAGCTCCACACAGAAATCGAGAGAGACCCCTCGCCTTCCCAGGCCTCCCAGTCACGTCAACAGCCTCGGTCTACCACCATGGTCAAAATGGTAAAAGGGAAAGAGACCAAAGTGGAAAGTCAAAGTACACAACAGATTGCGGAAGAATTGCGAGCAGAAATGAAACAGATGTTTCTTACTGCCATGGAGGCCAGAACACAAATATCGAGACCAAGACGAGAGAGAGGCTGCCAGAAGTGTAGGGAACAACTAACGGGGCAAAATTGTTCACACTGCTTCAAATGTGGGCAGGAGGGCTACTTCTCTCCTGGATGCAGAGCCCAGAGCAGCCAGTCGGGAAACGGGCAGGGACTGCTGAGGCGGGACCCTCAGTAGTCTACCAGAAAGTGTCCCAACCCCAGCGGCAGTTATCCAGTGATGACAGCACAGACATGAGTGGGAGGGAGCACAGCTCAAACGATCTGTTTACCCAGCTAACTCCAGTGACTGAAGAGATAGCAGCAGATGTTTCAGCGAGCATGAACTCTGTTCAGTATCTACCCCCTCAGCATCAGGCATGACTAGTTGACCTTGTAGGGAAAAGATGTATGGTCAGCTGTTACCTCGACAATTGTCCTGTAGCTGTATTGTGGGACACAGGGGCACAGTCCAGCATAGTAAATGACCCCTGGCAACGGAAGCACCTCCCTCACACAGTCATCCGACCCATTGGAGAGATCCTGGGAGAACAATCTCTGACAGTTTTGGCTGCCAATGACACACCCATACCCTTCAGTGGTTGGATCTAGATGAGCTTCAGTTTAGACAATGACTCTCAGAGAACAACTGAGCTGCGTGTGCCAATGCTAGTGTCCAGTGACCCAGCTGTTGCTGCCAATCCTATAATAGGTTACAACGTCACTGAAGCAGTCATAAACAGGTCTGAGGGCAGAATCAGAGAGTGGAGGAAGTGACTGGCATACAAAGTGAGCAAAGCCTTAGCCATAACAGTTGAAACTGCTCAGACAGTGGTGAGGCTGGTGCAAAACACTGGTCCTGACCAGGAGACTGGTGTAGTCAGAACAGGATGGAAGAGCGTGCCCTTACCGGCTAAGCAAGTCACTACAGTGCACATCAGCGCACATGTTGCTTCACAGTTCAGGGGCCAAGACATGCTCTTCTCACCAGATGTGCTACACCCACTGCAAGAAGGTCTCGTCCTTAATGAAGTGTTGGTGCGTACCCCTGAAAGGAAGGTGATGTATGTGCCCATCCCCATAACAAACACCACTGACCACAACATTTACCTGGAACGGAGCAGTGTTGTTGCCGCCTACAGTCAGCGAAAGCTGTGTACTCAGCAGCTGTCCGGCCCGTAGAGGACAAGCTAGCACCTGATGCAGTAGTGAGCAGTGAGCCAAAGCCCGAAGAGACACCACCACCCTGTAAGAATGACAGAAAGCCACAAGTGGGGGACCCACCTGTGAATCTAGATCACCTCACAGAGGTCCAACAGGGAGTCGTAAGGAAAATCCTGAGAGAAGAGTGCCAGGCCTTTGCATTTGATGACAATGATGTGGGCTGCATCCCATCCCTCAAGATGCACATAACACTTCATGATAAAAGTCCAGTGCAAAAGACTTACATTTTGGTGTCAAAGCCTCTCCACAAGGAGATGAAGGAGTACTTACAAGATCTGTTGAATAGGGGGTGGGTAACACCATCTCCTTCACCATACTCCTCACCGGTTGTCTGTGTTTGTAAGAAGGATGGAAGCTTACGCCTGTGCTGTGACTACTGAGAGCTGAATCGGAAGTCAGTCCCTGACCACCACCCCATACCAAGAATACAGGACTGCTGGATGCAGTGGGAGGGAGCTCCTGGTTCTCCATGTTAGATCAAGGTAGGGCATACCACCAGGGTTTCCTTGATGAAGAAACACAGCCACTGACAGCATTCATAACCCCTTGGGGTCTCTACCAGTGGGTGCGCATACCCTTTGGCCTGAGCTCTGCCCCTGCAGAATTCCAACAGAGCATGGAGCACTGCCTAGCGGGCTTGAGGGACTCTATCTGCTTGCCATACTTAGATGACAACTTGGTACACAGTGGCAGCTTTGAGGACCACCTGGAACATGTTCGCGCAGTGCTCCAGCAGTACAAGGAACATGGAGTGAAGCTCACCGCAAAGAAATGTGAGCTGTTCAAGGGCCAGGTGAGGTTCCTTGGCAAGATGGTGTCTGGGGAAGGGTACACTATGGACCCGGCAGAGATTGCTCCTGTGAAGGCCTTAAAAGACAGAACACCAGCAACAGTCGGTGACCTGCGCCAGATGTTAGGATTCGAAATGGTCTCGATAGACTTTCTTCATTTGGACAAGTGCAAACATGGATATGAGTACATATTAGTGGCTATAGACTATTTTACCAGGTTTGGACAGGCATGCTGCAGACCTTGGCAGATGAAGAGAAAGATGACTGGAAGGATTCCCTGGCTAAAGTAGTCCATGCATACAATTGCACACGTAATGAAGCAACAGGGTACTCACCTTATTATCTTCTCTTTGGACGATCACCTCGCCTACCAATTGATCTACTGTTCAACCTGAGTACAGACAAGGCTTCTGAGAACTACCAGGACTATGTGGACCACTGGAGAAGGAGAATGGAGGATGCATACCAGATTGCAGCCAGGACAGCTGTCAAGGGGGCAGCTTGGGGAAAAGCCCATTATGATAAGAAGGTAAAGGGGAGAGACCTCCAGCCTGGTGACAGGGTTCTCATTTGCAACCTCACCCCGAGAGGAGGGCCCGGAAAGATCCAGTCATACTGGGAGGACCAGGTACACAAAGTAAAGGAGCAGAAAGGTGACAACAACACGGTTTATGAAGTGAGACCAGAGAATGGCAAAGGGAGGAACAGAGTTGTCCACAGGAACCTCCTTTTGCCCTGTGATCACCTACCACTTGAGGAACCTGCAGACCTGACCTCCCAACCGAAGAGCAGACCGACAGACCCGACCTCCCAGCCAAAGAAAGGCAGGGCCCCCTCAAATGATAAGACTGCGCCCCCTGAGAACCAGTTTCAACAGCCTGATCAAGAGAGAGACTCAGATGAGGAGTATGACATCATCTACCAGTGTCTTCAGAGCACTGACATCGGAGATCAGCAGAGGCAAACACCACTGAATCTGCATGCTGAGCCGTTCCAATCTCAACAATGTCTTCCGCACCACCGCCCAGTCAAAAGTGATATGTCACAACACCTTCAATGTGAAGAGGATGTGCCACTACAGCCTCAGAGCCCTGAACTCAGCTTAGTTAGACAGTGTTGAGGCAGACTCCTCTGAGTTTGACCCGGGCCTGTCACAACTGGTGAGACAGTACCCACAGAGACAGAGACAGTGGCCCATTATGCTGTGTTATGAGACCTTAGGTCAGCCTTCCTCAATCACCAGAAACTGTAAGGTAACAGGGACTCTGGTTAGTGAGCCAAAAACCTTCTGGAGACCATGGAGGGGTTGAGGGAGTGTGTAAATGAACTTGGATGAACTTACAGGAATGTCAGGAGACATTAAATTTTGTGGGGGAGAATGTGGCATGTAGGCTTTTATGTGCATTGGAATATTTGTGTCTATGTGGTGCATTCACGATTACCCCTCCTTGTTCGTATGTTATGGTTGTCTGTGTCTCTGCCGTTATTGTGTCTGTCTGCCATCCATGTGCTGTGGGTTGGCGGCAGGTGCATTTGGGGAGCTCAGGCTGGGTTCTGGAGTTGGCCGTTGGAGACAAAACCGCTGAAGTTCCAGCCCAGCTCACCGCTGAAACGTTTGTTTTCTTGTTTCAGATTTACATCCAACATTAAATGTGTTGCACTAGATTGAGCTTTGAGATTCTTTCTGTGCCTGTAACATATGTCGGCGAGCCAGCCCAGGAGGGGGCAGTAAAGAGACAAGGCAACCCCCTTTAATTAGAGACGAGCCTGGATCAACTATGGACGACAGTTTGAAGTTTGCCATGTCAGAGTTTCTCAGTTTATAAGCTAGTCAGGTTAAACTGTCAGGAGTCATTGTCGGGGCAACTGTAACAGTTGTTTCTTTCGTCCCTCTACAATAACAACTATACATTCACATTTATTCATTTAGCAGATGCTTTCATCCAAAGCGACATAAGTGCATATAGTAGGCAAACAGGCACAAGGGCAAGATGTGTAGGCTACAGGTCATACAATGCTTATACTTCTTGATACACAATTATACTTATTGAAGCTGAGCACAACTGTACTTATTATATTATTATACCGAAGTCGTTCCACATTTGTACAAAATAGCACCTGGTATTGATAGAACACACACGTGACTTGTTGATCACAACGAAAATTACTTTCTGTCTGTAATGTTATCTTTTAAAATGCTATTTATCTGAAAAGTATTACTTTCGTCCTGGCTCTCCCCTAAGTAGGCTAACATTATTATCCCTTTCGCCCCTGAGTTATTTTTATGCTATGTAGCATGTTGTTACGTTACATGGTTCATAATGTTTTCATTAGCATTATTAAGCTTCTCATAGTTTTCAGTTAGCATTTGCTATAATTTTTAAACGTTAAATCACTGTTTCCTCAAAGCTAAAATTAGCTGAAATTTTTCCAATCTAGTGTTGTAATCGCACTGGTTTTAGTATACGCGCTAAACGGCAAATCACAGTTGTGTGACCGTACACGTGAAAGGGTTAATAGCGCATCAGAAGCAGCAACCTGGCTCAAACATAGCCACGCTTTTCTAAAAGCCTGGCTTTCATCCAACAGCTGAGAAGAGAGCAGTGAAGGCGGTCATCAAGAGGCTGTAATGGCCGTCAATCAAACTGCAGACATGGAGCCAGTGACATGTTATGTTGCAAAATTAGTGTGCCTTTGGGATGACAAACAGCACTGTGCTCATCATATCTTTCATATAGCAAGAGCTGTAGCCTGTATCTTTTATGGCCTGACTGGAGTGCTCTGGAATCGACTAGAGGACAAAGTATAGGTGTTTACGAGCTGAAAGGCAAAATACAAATGTTTCTTATTCAGTTTGATAGACCAAAGTTTTAGGTTACCTCTCAGCATTGGTAACATGTCCCACATTGTCCCACACAAACTTACTACTCGTCCCACATTTGGTCTGTTTGCATCTGGTCACCCTATTCATACCGTTTATACTGTTTACGCAGTTTAAAGCAGTTTAAAGTGTAAATAATTACATAATTATTAAATAAATACAGTTTGAAGCAAAAATGATCAAAAACCTACTGTACTTTTTGTATTCAAATAAATTAAATCATTTTGCTTGTAAATGTCCCCTCGTATACCTTTATTAAGGAAAAACACATTATTTGATAAATTTTCATTGCGTCCTTAAAGTTCTTTATGTGCGCCTACATTTTTCAGGTGAGGAGCACATGTGCTGCTTGGGAAAAAGTAAGCATCAACCCCTGTACCTATAAAGTGCTAAGTTGTGGGATCCTCCCATTGATGTTGGCAGTAACGCATTATGGGAATGTGTTTAAAAAGCTGTTGAGCATGGGAACGTGCATGAGAGGAGCGCACCTGCCTATCATCAGTGTTTATTTGAGCACAGGAGGTTTTGCAGAGCAGTGAACTAATGTTGTACTGACAACTCCAAAGTCAGGTAGTGAAAAAGATTAGAAAAAAGACAACAAAACAACAACAAAAGGAAAAAAAAACAAACTGAACACGAGACCACTCTGACAGAAAGTCATTAAAGTGTACAACTGCTGTAGTCATCAACTGGTGTAGTCAACAACAAATACCTTTTTAATAGTTTCCGAGTGCGTAACGAACCTTTAAGGCTGAAATAAAATAGCGTACGTGTGATGTCTAAGTCCCACATCCAAGGAATACACAGTGGGGGAAATAAGTATTCAATACATCAACATTTTTTTTTATTAAACACAGTTCCAATGCAATTCACATGAAAATTTGGCCAGACATTGGTATTAACTCCAGAAATTCACACAGCTAAAGAAATCATAACATTACAATCCACAAATAAAGTTATGTTTAATAAAGTGGAATGCCATAGGAAAAAAGTATTGAACACACTACGAAAAAGCAGTACACCAAGGAAAGGCAAGGCAAGGCACCAGCTGATTTCACTAAGTAGTTCTACTTCCTACGTGTGCAAATTAGAATCAGCTGGGTTAGTGCAAGTTAATAGGTTAGAAAAAGGCTTACCCACCTCTGAATGCAAGTATACAAATCGTTTGTTACCAAGCTGTCACACAAGAAACATCTCATGATAGGTAGAGGCAAAGAGCTCTCCCAAGACCTTCGCAACAAGATTGTTGCGCTACATAACAACAGCACTGGTTACCGACAGATTTTGCAACTCCTAAATGTTCCTGTAAGCACCACTGGGGCCATTATCCACAAGTGGAAGGAACATCACTCCACCATCAACCGGCCACGCACAGGAGCTCCTCACAAGATTTCTGACCAGGGAGTCAGAAGGTTAGTCAGAAGAGTAGTCCAAGAGCCAAGGACCACTCGGAAAGAGCTCCAGAAAGACTTAGAGGCAGCAGGTACAGGTGTCAAAGAGAAAACAATAGGCAATGCACTCCACCGCCACAGCCTTCATGCACGCTCGCCCCGGACTCCATTATTGAAGAAAAGGTATGTTGAACCTCGTTTGAAATTTGCTACACAACATTTGGAAAAGCCTGTGAATTACTAGGAGAATGTAGTCTGGCAGACGAGACAAAAATTGAACTTTTTGGCAATAATACCACACACCATGTTTGGAGGAGAAATGGCTCTGCATATGACCCTAAAAATATCATATCAACAGTGAAGTTTGGAGGTGGAAGCATCATGGTATGGGGCTGTTTCTCTTCTCTTGGTACTGCCAGAATCCATATTATTGAAGGGAAGATGAATGTAGCCATGTACCAGGAAATTCTTGAGATGAATCTGTTGCCATCCACCAGGATGATGAGGATGAGACATAGGTAGACCTTCCAGCAGGACAATGATCCAAAACATACTGCAAAGGAGACTCAATTGGTTCCAGAGGAAGAAAATAAAGTTGTTGGAATGGCCCAGTCAATCACTAGATTTAAACCCAACAGAACATTTGTGGAAGGAACTGAAGATCAAGATTCACAAGAGGGCCCCTGGAATCTTCAAGATTTAAAGACAGTCTGTTTAGAAGAATGGACTACAATCCCACCTGAGCACTGTGAGAAATTAGTTTCTTCATACAGGAAGCATCTTGAAGTTGTCATTGCAAACAAAGACTTCTCCACCAAGTACTACATACATGTAAATTTCAGTTAGCGTGTTCAATACTTTTTTCCTGTGTCATTCCACTTTATTACACATAACTTTTTTATAGATTTTAATATTATGATTTCTTTATCTGTGTGGATTTCTTGAGTTAATACCAATGTCTGGTCAACATTTCATGTGAATTGCTGCATTGGAACTGTGTTTAATAAAAAAATGTTGACATGTTGAATACTTATTTCCCCCACTGTATGCCTTCAGAGAAGGAATAGCTCAAAGGTAGACAATATTTGGTTTTAATGACCTTTCCTGCACTCATTACTCTGTATCAAAGCTCACTGTGAGTGGCAGGAAAGACACACTCTTAGGCTGTGTTTACATTGCAGGCAAATGTGGCCCAAATCTGATTTTTTTTTTGCTCATATGTGACTCAGATCTGTTTTTTTTCATAACAATGTGAACAGCACAAACCACATCTGATCTGATCTTTTTAATTCTGATTTGGGCTACTTCTATATGTGGTCCTAAATCAGATACAGGTCTGATTTTTTACAATGTGACCTCAGTCTGAACAGTCATATTGGAATTCTTGCGACTTTTACGTCACTCTAGATCGACATTCGTCACAATTCTGCGCTGGCGGGAGTCACATGATTAAATTCCTTGTCTTTTCCAGTCCAAACGCAGCCTAGAAAGAGCATAACTATAAAAACCAGAGCCTGTAGATAATACATTACTTAATCACCTTCAGTTATTACTTTATTTATTCAGTTATATATCAACTTTCAAGCAAAAAAGCACAAGGTGCTTTAAAAAGCAAGAAAACATCAAAATCAAACATGAAAAATTGGAGCATGTCGGTCACTGTAATAATGGAGGACACCTGCCAAGGTAGTCAGTGGAGGGACAGTGAGGTGTTCGACCTCATAAGTATTTGGGGTGACAGCACCATACAAGCTAAACTTGAGGAGTCGTACCGTAACCAGTCTGTCTTCGAGAGCATAGCAAAACAAATGGCCGAACGTGGCTGCAGTGTCAGCGAAAAATTAAGAGCCTTAAAGCCAAGTTTAAAGAAGCTAAAGACTCAAACCAACGAAGCGGTCGTGATCATATCACCTGCCTGTTTTACAGTGAGCTTGGCCGTGTTTTGGGTGCTAAACCCAGTTTTCAGCCGTTAGAGCTGCTTGATAGCTCTGGCAATGCAGGCGAAGAGGAGCCTTGGAACTCCGGGGAGTGGAACTACTTCAGCTGGCAGCCACAATATTGATGTCGAGACAGGTAGGTTAACTAGCCCCAGATAACATTACCTTTCCTCTAATGTCAGTGCAATGGCTCTGACATAAAAGTTGCAGAGGCCTGTGTTACATGTAAGTGGTGTATAAATTTTGCCAAAATCTCATAAAACCAGAATGATTAGCTACAGCACAACGTAATTGGGTCTATGCAGTCAGTGACAAGTCTTCCTAATCCTAGTAGCAGGCACTGTTTTATGTTAGCTTCAGTTAACTATAAGGTATTGTGATCTACTTCCAACGTATAGGGCTGGTTGCTCAGACATAGGTTAAACCTGGTCCTTGACCAAAAACATTTTCTCTATTGAGGTCTCCAGTGAAAAGGCTTAATCCATGTCTGAGCAATCAATCCATAATTTATTTACCACAGGGTGTCTGAGGATGTTAAAACATTGTGTAGGCTACTACAAATGAATGATAAGCTAAGGTCTAATCAATCACATTATAGGATTATAATATCTGTTTGTTTGCACCAGGTGATATGACCCCTGAGTCTCTCCCATCTGCATTTTCTACATCTGGAGAAAGCCCATCATCTCCACCTAGTACAGAGACCTGTGGAAAGAACACAACAGCCACCAAGTCTTCTGGAAGTAAGGGAGCCATAATTGTTTTGATCAGGCTTTTGTTAAATCACTAGTTAACACCGCTGATTGCTTAGCTGGATGCTTAGCCAATCCATTCATTGCTGTTTTGTACACTACTGTATTCTGTACTGAGAATACACTACTGTATTCCCTTATTACTGTACTGTATTACTGCAAACTTTTCTCTTTCTACCCATCTCTACCCTCCACTGCTAGCCTAATTATTTATTTTTGTAATTCTGCTACAATAGCTTATACCAAACACATGTTCCTCCTTCTTACAGCTACATCTGCCAAGAACAGAAAAAGGAAGACCAAAATAGAAACAACACTTGAAGTCTTCGCTGAAAAGATTAACCGTGCCCTCAACACAGACCACACTGAGCTTCACTTGAGGATGCAAGCAGCACAACATGAGCATGAGCTCAAAATGTTGTCAATGTTCACACAGTGTCTTGAAAGGTGAAACCACTCCCTACATCCACCTTTCTACCAGGCACCAGTCCAGCCTTCACACCTTTACAACCCACGACAACCGCCGCCTCAACATTCCTTCCACAACTTTACCCAGCCCTCTCCATTCCGCATGGCTTCACCTCAGTCTCCGCCATTTAACAACGAGACAACCAACCAGCCTCTATTATTCCTGCAACATCTTGCTCAACCTCTACCTTTCAACCCTGCTCCTGCACATCCTTCATATCTGGCTCAGCCCTTCAGCCAGGCGCCACCACACCCTCAAGATCTGGCTCAGCATATACCTTCAGCCAGGCCTCAGCACATTCACCATTCTATCGACCTCCAGAGGATGAGGAAAACTAAATCAATAATAGTTTGAGGAATCAGGTCAGAATATTGTGAAATGTTTTTAGTATTACAGAAGGATACACTTTGTAAGTTTTGCACAATTTTAGCAATCTTAAAGGTTCACTATTATTCCAATTGTCTTTGACACTGTTTTTTCACCTAGGTTATAGTTTGGATGCTGCTGTGTAGTGTTATTATACCTGCAGAAATCAGAATTGCATTATGGTTAAACGGAATAATTTCATAATTTAAAAATCAGAACTTACCGATGGCATTGTAGGTCCACTCGACGCTGGCGTGGTCTGACCTCGCAGAGCTGCTTTAACACCAGCAGCTACTGCTTTTTCAATTATTTCCGCCAAATCACCACCACCTGTTGCTAGACTTGCCATGTTTCTACATTGCCACAGTGCTTGATGTGAATGCCCGAGCTTTCCCATGGGAAAGAACATGCGTCACACAATGGAGGTGTGGTTAATTACTGTATTCATTAGATTCATTCCACATTCGCATATTAGATTTAACATTTAACATTTACATTTAACATTTATATTTAACATTTAACATTTAACATTTACATTTATATTTAACATTTACATTTAACATTTACATTTAACACTTATATTTACACAAGCTATTATTTCATATTTTTCATTAATGAAAAATATTACCCTTGAAAAAGACTTTGACAGATTTGCATCAATTTATCTGTAAATGTATGAAAAAGTGACATTTGACAATGTTAAATGTGAAAAAACTGTGCAGGATAAATCAGTGCATACATTTTTACAAACGGCGCCCCATATATATAGACAAAAGTATTTGGCCATCACCTGTTTTTCAGGGTCCCTAGGCCCCTTATCTCCAGTGAAGGGCAATCTTAATGCTTCAGCATACCAAGATATTTTGAACAATGCTATGCTTCCAACTTTGTGGCAACAGTTTGGGGAAGGCCCTTTTCTATTCCAACATGACTGTGCCCCAGTGCACAAAGCAAGGACTATAAAGACATGGGGCCTGATTTACTAAGATCCCAAATAATGAGTACTAAATTGCATGTGCAATCTAACAGATTGCGCGTTTAGTTGGTGAACGTCTTGCGGGTGATCAACTAAAATTAGTCGCGCAAATGACAACACGTGCAAACCTGGTGCAGACCGCCCTATTTAAATGAGGATTTTGTGCGTTTTAACGTTTTCCACCATTGAGAGTTTGGAGCGCAAGAGGAAAAGTAAGTTTGACCCGATTGAATTAGAGGTGTTAGTGAAAGAGGCAAATAAACGTATGCTCTTGTTTTGATGTGTGAAATGTTTTTACGAAGGGTCAATTATACATTTGACTTTACCTACAAGCCAGCCATCCCCAGATTCGCCATCTTGCAACTTGGAAAAGAGAATACTGCTCCTTAGAATGAAGGAATCGTGTACTGACCCAGGATATTTGGCCACAACGTTTGTTATTAGATAGATAGATAGACAGAAAACTTTAATGTCCTCCAAGAGGCATTTGTGGTACAGCACAAAACATATAGACACATTAAAACAAGACAACAATCCAAAATTGTCTATAGCAGCCATCATACATACCATCACAGTCAAGGCAGACATTTAAAGTGCATAAAATGTGTGTACTAAATTAACCGATTTGCATCTTCTCTGCCCATTATTTTGCACCGTAGGGCATACATGCCCCATATTGCATATTCATCAAGTCAAACGTACTAAATGGACAAGGCGCGCTATTTTGTACATTGGAAAGACGCAGTCCTCCCTGCACGCTGTTTGTTGATCAGCTTGCATGTTTATTTGCGCGTCCATATATATGTATATATATCTATATATATATCTATATATATATATACATACTATTTTGTTCTTTTCATAACAGATTACAATTTTTATGTTGACTATGTTTTCAAATGTTTTTATGTTTTCAGCACAGAACTGACACTTTATTGAAAACTTTCTGTTTTACTTCACACTTTGTGAATGTTATGTTTCACGGTGTCAATTAAAGCTGCTATATCATTGAACTATAAGTCATCTGGTAATTTTTATAATACAAAGAACATAAATAATTAAATGCTTCAGACAAAGAACCATACAACTCCATTTTGAATTTTTTGGACAGCCCATGTATTGGCAATTATAAAGTCAATCCAAATCGCTGAGTGTGACATTTTACCAGAAAGTAAGCTCTACTGTCTTAAGCAATGAATGCACACGCAACAGTCTAACTTGCTATCTTTGGATAATAAAGTTCAAAACATTGTTTAACTGAAAACTTAAAATGGAGTTATATGGTCCTTTCTTTTGTGGTTCAACATTGGCTATAAAAAAGTTCTGTCGGCGCCTCTCTGACTCTCGTTGGCTGAACAACATCTTGTGCCCGTCCTTCTGCCCCTCTGTCGTCCTGAAGAACAGCTTGACCAGGTTCTTCGGAGACCTCACCATGCTTCTCGCACATGTTGTGGAGAGTGCAGCATGCACTTATGATGGTGGGGACGGTGGAGATGTCCACATCCAGGCGTTTCCCCATGCACCTCCACCGACCCTTTAGTTGGCCGAACCCGCACTCCACGGTCATCCTAGCCCTGCTGTGTCGCTCGTTAAAGTATCTGCTCATCTGTCAGGTTCCCTGTGTCGGTGTACCCTTTGAGCAGCCAGCTTCGTAGGGGGTATGCAGGCTTACCAAGCAGCATGATGGGTACTTGGACACCGTTGATCTCTTCATTGTCCATGGATAATGCAAATACAAGAGGAGTTAAATTTATTTACAAGAGATATTATAATGTGTAAGTCTACCCATTTCTACCAACTCTACATGTTGTAACACAAAACTGCAATGTTAAAGTGACATATGTGGTCTCTCTCCAAATGGGGGGTGAGTGACAGAAAAAAAATTACTGGTGTAAAAAGCTCCCCTCTCTCTGCCATTACGTAGATATGAGAATTCCTAAGAACCCTGGCATCGTGGACGCTTCCAGGCCATCCAGTGTAGATGTTGGTGAAACTGTTGAGGGGACATGTAATGAGTTGAACATTTCATACTTTTGTCCATGCAAACAACTATGAAAAGAAATGCCAATCAATGATCTTTAAAACGATATTGCACTGTGATTTAAGTAACTTTGCAGGCCAACTTTTCAATTATCAATGAGAGGAGTGAAAAAAAACTGAATTGGCTACTGTAAACACAGAGAAGAGCAACTGGATTTAATACCATACCAACAAAGTCATACCAAATAACTGCAATTGTTTGAAAATATATTGTTGTATCACAGTGCACCATCACTTTACATGTAGCTTTCTAATGACCTGAATCACACTGATTACTCAATTAATGATGTCTAGCACTAGCGGGCTAATGAAAAGGTATAGAAGAGAGATTATTTCATATTAGGCTTACCAGAACTGATGATCTACAACTCCCTGCAGAAGAACCGAATGCCATCCTTTGTGATTGAAGTAGTCAGCGTGATTCCGGTGCACTGTGGGAAACCCCACCTCGTTCAGAAGCCTTGTAGCCTTCAGGTAGTTTAATGTAGCCAGGCATGAGGACATGGTGCACAGCCTTGCAAAACATTTTTCTCTCTTTCTCCTCATCCTCGTCCTCCTTATCACCTGCTCATGAATTCGCTGGCTTCTGCTGCACATCAACTTACGAAAAAAAGCATAAATACTGACTGCAGTGGCCTCCATGTTTACTTGCATATTACAGCATGCTGCGTGTGACGTCTTTGTTTTGTTCTTTTGCTCATGCGGGTCAGTTCAGGACTGTGACCAGTTCACACTGGAATCTGATATTGGCCACATTTAAAAAATCATGTGAACAGTCAAACAAAAAAATCGGATCTGAGCAATAAATCCTAATTGAGCACTAAGGCTTGCAGTGTGAACGTAGCCTTAATCTTTGCTGTAGAAGATGACAGGCAGCAGTGTTGGGGACAGACAGCAGGCGTTGAGAACTCACTGCTCATGCCCACGTGGGGGGTTTAGAATATCCCCGTATGGTCCTGCTTTACTGGCCATGGTGTTTGTGAAACTCCTGGGGGCTGTATGAGTAATTAAAGCTGCCTCTCGTTCAGGGCTCTCAAGTATTTTCGGCGCAGGTTGTACATTAAGGCCACACCCCTCAGTCAAATGTCGCCAGGCGGCCGTCCCGCAGCCATCCAAACCATGTGGTGATTGGAGGTGTGCTCACTCTTCCGAACAGCACCATCGTTGCCATTACCCTAGCGGCAGTAATGTGTTACTGATGTGATCCATCACTGCCAGTTCAATTACACTTCTATTTATCTGCACCACTCTCAGGGTCCTCCGGGGCCACCCTCCATACCAGTCCTAACGTCATTGCAGCTACATCTGCTGACAAGGGAAACAGCTCCTGAGCTTCACCTTCTCCACAGCTCAGTGCTCAGACTGCAGTAGGCTTTCATCTGAAAAAGACCATTCTGCCAGGACGGGATTAAAGAAACATGGCTATGTCTCATTCCTGACACAACTGGCCCCACCAGAATTTTCATGTTAGCACCACCACTGTGCTTATAGCATATTGCCTAAAAATATAGTTTAGAAAATATATTCTCAAAATACAATTTTTGTATGAGGAGTGTGACTGGACAACTGCAGCAGCCAGGCAAAAAAAAAGTCCAAAAATGGAGCCAAACAACAAATGAAGTGGCAAGGGTGTTTACTGGTTCCCAGGCATGCAGATGAAGGTGACAGCTATATACAGTGCAGGTGGCAAAAGTATCAAAATAAACAAAAAGCAGAACTCAAGCAAAAAAGATGCAACAAAAAACAAACAAAAAAAAGTACAGGGTTTTCCAGTAATACCCACTCACTATACACACTTTGACCAGTCTTCACTCCGATTCAACCAACCAACCAAAATGAGGGCAAAGACTCCCTTAAATACCTTCCTAGCTGGCTGGGATGATCCAAAACAATTTTAATTCTTTTTAATCCCAAACTGTTAATATTGCAATAAATATCAGAAATAACTTTATAACTCCATTATAACACATTTTACACATTTTCTGATTTACCCATGTTCATAAAATAAAAATATATGAAAACTGGTGTTAAATGAAATATACCACCTGATGTACATTATATTATAAATACAGTCCCAGCGCAATGAATCACCCCTTGCTTCCCATTGCCCCAGAAACAGTGGCTGCTGACTGGGACAGAAACAAACGCACAGTAGGAAGTTTGCTAGTTAGCAATGTACCATAACGCAGTACCATAAAACATTTAAAACAAAGTTAAAACTGTTTATCTAAGTTTTTACCAGCCTGTAGCTTCACTGCCCTGTTAGTTGGCCACCCTAACAACAACAGTGTAGCCTGACAGTAATTTAACACTGTTTCCTAAACATGCGTGCAGTGCTCTGGGTTGCGAACAAACTTATATTGGAATTCCACAAACTGTTTTTGTACCATAAACAGGTAAGTTACGAACAGTCATATACGTTGTTTTTCTTTAATGTCCCAATTATCGATGCATTCCGTAACGGGCTAGCAGCTCCGTTACAGGGAAGCATTTTCTAAGAAAGACAGCTGTCAGTAGTGGTATTAAAATGACCAGAAGTGGAGCAGTTTTATTTACAAAAAACCCCAATTTAAAAACTGTAAAATCAAACAGGCAGCAAAGCGAGAAGATAGAGAGCAGCGGAGAAGGGTAGCTGCCAAAGGGCGATTCCTCAAGGGAGAGTTTCGGATAAAAAAGGGATTACTGAAAATGAACATAATCTGTCAACTGTCAAAAAGCTTTTTTTGATCGTATGATGAGGCTCAGTTTGGATGACCTTTCTGGGTTTTTCCCTCACCAGCACATGTATTACATTTACATTTACATTTATTCATTTAGCAGACACTTTTATCCAAAGCGACATATAAAAGTGCATACAGTGGGCACAGTCACAAGGGCAAGATGTGTACAGGTCACACAATGCAGATCGTGCTGAAGCTGAGCACAAGGTCGGTATAGCGAGCCAGAGCTAATCTGATGTAAGGTTACATATATCGAATACAATCACTGGGACAATAAAGTACTGCTCTACTACCTAGGCAAAAGAGTGCTACAAATACAAGGTAAGAGATAGAGCTACAAGTACAAGCCAAGAATGTTAGATTTACAAGGTCGAAATGGAAAGGGTGTCAGTCCAGGTAGAGTCTGAAGAAGTGTGTCTTCAGCCTGCGTCTGAAGGGTTGGAGTGAAGGAGTTGTTCTCAGGGGGACGGGGAGTTCACTCCACCATTGGGGGGAGATGACGGAAAAGCGATGTTGTGAGGAGCGTGGGCCTTTCGTTCTGATGGTGGGAGGAGCGAGGCGTAGGGATGTAGCAGATCAAAGTTGTCGAGCGGGTGCGTAGGGTGGGATGAGGTCCTGCAGGCAGGTCGGGGCGGTCTTTTTTGCAGCAGAAAAGGTGTGAGACAAGGTTTTGAAGCGGATCCTGGCTGCGAACGGGAGCGAGTGGAGGGATCTCAGTAAGGGGATGACACGGGAGAACTTTGGGAGATTGTAGATCAGCCTAGCAGCTGCGTTTTGGATGAGCTGCAGCAACTGAATGGTACAGGCTGGGAGGCCTGCGAGGAGGGTGTTGCAGTAGTCCAAGCGGGACAGCACAATGGCCTGGACAAGCAGCTGGGTGGAGTAGATGGTCAGAAAAGGGCGAATCCCCCTGATGTTGTAGAGGAGGAATCAACAGGAGCGTGTTGTCTGTGAGATGTAGTCGGTGAAATCCAGCCTGTTGCCAAGGGTGACACCCAGGCTCTTCACAGAAGTGGAGGAAGTTACTGTGGTGCCGTTGACAGTAATTGAGAGCTCTAGAAGAGCAGAGGGCTTGGCCAGGATGAACAGCAGATCGGTCTTGTCCAGGTTAAGCTTGAGGTAGTTGGAGGCCATCCATCTGGAGATGTCGGTCAGGCAAGCAGAGATCTTTTCCTTGACCTGGGGGTTGGAGGGAGGAAAAGAGAAGATTAGTTGAGTGTCATCAGCACAGCAGTGATAGGAGAAACCATGTGAGTTAATGACTGAACCAAGTGAGTTGGTGTAGATGAGGAAGAGGAGAGGTCCCAATACAGAGCCCTGGGGGACACCTGTAGTGAGGGGAGTGGGTGTGGAGGTGGAGCCTTTCCAGTAGACCTGAGAAGATCTACCGGTCAGAATGGTGCTTTCCTGTTGCAAGAGAATTCTCAGGGCATAAATCATCCGATCTGTTATTTCTCGAAGGAATGCAATAAATACCAGTCACATTACAGCATCATCGAAAAAGAAGCCTTAGCCCGTTTGCTCGCACTCCAACACTTCGAAGTATACGTCGGTTCCAGCTTGCTACCCCTTATCGTGTTCACCGATCAAATCCCACTCATATTTCTGTCACAAATGAAAAATGCGAATCAACGACTGATGCGTTGGTCGCAGTTACTTCAAGATTTTGCTTTGGATAGACACCATAAGAAGGGGTCAGAAAATGTAATTGCTGACACTTTGTCCAGGGGAGTATAGCCTGTCCCTAGAAAAATCAATTTGTATAGGGGTGTATTATATGATTTTTCTTTTTTAAGTAGGGGGGTGTTACGACCCTCGGGTCGTCATGTCTCTTGTAAGTGTTTTTGTGGTTGTGTTTTGTTGCATGGGTGTGCCTCTTTGACCATTACAGATGTGCGGCAACGGGATTAGCCGGAAGCTCACCTCTGTCCATTAGCTCCTGGAGGCAGCGGGAGTTTCAAAAGAGTCGACCTTGACGAAGGGGAGACCCGGCGATAGAGAAGAGAGCGCACCTTCCTTTTGTTTTGTGATAGTCTATGTGTTTAGTGTTCCTCTGTGTTTTCGTGACCATCCAATTGTTCGGTGTGGTTGTGTTTGTCACTGTTCTGTATATGTATTCTATATATATTTTCAAGTTGTACATACACCTGGGGAGTAGTAGGGCTGAGCTGCCTTTCTTTTGTTGTTGTTGTTTTGGTTATCTTTTTCTCCTGTTTTTTTCGAGTAGTTAGGGAGTCAGGGTAAGCCTTTGTCTTTTTTGTTGTCTTTTGTTTGCCTAGGATAGCTATTATGGGTTTCCTAGGTAGTTTTGTTTTGTTTATTATTTTGGTCTGGGCGCACCCCAAAGCTTTTCCTCCCCTGTTTTTTTTTTTGGTTTATGAGAATAAAACCTCACGGGGACGTGACAAAACATATAAAAACAAAATGGAGTATGCATAATATTTTCAGATGGACAGGGTATGAACTGGCGATCATTTTTATGAATGACAACTATAAGGTGCATTTAAGTAATAAAGTGGGAATAAAGTAGAAAAAATCAAATTTAGATCTCAGCTGACAAAGCAAGATGCTTTCTTTTCTGGTGGTGAGCTATTCAGCTAGCTTGCTACCTGGGGTAGAAGCTAGTCCCAAACTGCTCCATTTTATTTGTAGCTAAATAAGTGCTTATTTCAGTGGAATGCTTTTTCTCTTGTGGTGTGGTATCCACCTAAAGCTGTCCCCACACTAGAGGATAATTGGGCCGATTTTGGGTCCGATTCGCCCCTCCCGACGATTGGGTGGGCTGGTCGGAACCGATTGTCTGCCCAAATGATCCTGTAGTGGGGGTTTACAGACGTACTCTTAGTATTACGGACTTGATCGCAGTCTCCCCGATTTCGAATCATAAACATCAAACATGTTTGATATTTACGACTTGAAATCATGTAGTGTGAAAGGAACAGCGATGAAATATTGAGTAGAAACCCGCAATACCCAATGAGAGCGAGCTAACCGAGACGCTTTACCAACCGGATGTTGCATACTTGTGTAGAACAGAAACATGGCTGCCAACAGCATGAACAAGAGTTTTGTCTCCCGAGCCAATAACAATAACGTTAGCTTGTAGCAGCAGCTCGCACTAGCCAACTCACCTCTAGCTCGCGCTACAAAATGTATACGCCATGCTGATTTCGTCTTCTCAGCCATGACTGCATCCACAGTTTTTTCTCCTTTGTATTTTTTCTGTGCAAAACATAGCACACACTAGTGCAGCAAGCTGAAGCCGATGGTCCGCCTCAATGTTTGCTTTGCTCTGACATCACGTTTGATCACGCGAGTTTCTGTGAGATCCCAAGTCCCTGGAATCACCACTCTGAAATCGTTTATAATCGCCAAGTGTGTGGTCCTGTGTTTTGACTGAATCGTCTGACGTGTGCATTCTTGTGATAAAAATACTAAAAATCGGTCAAATCTGTCGTTATGTCTATGGTCTCCCACGTTTTTAAAATCTGTTAAGATTTGAAAATCCTCTAGTGTGTACCAGGCCTATCTGGCTTTTAAAACAACTGCTAACTCTCCCCAATTAAAAAAACGTCCTGAGGAAGTTTTGCAGCAACACAAACACAAGTAAAATCTATTAGCTAGTATTATAAACTTTTTTTTTAAGATTTAGCACTTTTCAGGGCTGACAACCTGTGATTACTCTAAGTGGGCATAACTTAGGGTATAAGAGTAAAAGCCTTAGACAAACAGACGTGTAAGGCAAACATGCCCTGAAGAGTCGGCTACTCTGTGCTGTTAGGCTGTCATTTCACACCCAATGTATAGAAAATGATAGGCAGGTGGCAAAAATTCTTTACAAGGCATGTTTTGACACTTTCATTACCAGTCTATTAGTGCTGAACAGACCATTTGTAATATCATAGTGGTAAAAATGCAAATATTTCTTTATTCCATATCTCACATACCATCAGCAGGTGACAAAAACATATGCTAATCTCAGGTTGAATGTGTCTTTATTAGCTGATGCATCTCACTGTTATGTGATCTCTTTGTATATGTTACGGGATGGTGAGCGGCAAACAGGTGACGACAACAGAGACTGGGGTGAACGAAGACAAGACGTTTAATTGTGCTATGCAACAAACAAAAGATATAACTATTTACAATAATAAACAAACAACACTGGGAAATTATTCCCAGGTGCCTCCTTCTTTCACTGGCTCACAGAGTTTATACTTTCCTACAGCCTTCTCCCCCAAATGACAGAACTTGGGTGCTTAAACAGCCTGAGCCCTGCCCTGGACTAACCCATTACCTGGGTCAAAATATTAAAATCAATTTACAGGAATAAAACGACAAAGTTATAACAACAATTCATCCCCCATTGAAATATACACGTTCCATTGACAAACCCACATGTTGTTCCAAATAAACAGATTGCTGCATAAAATTTACATTGGCGGCACAATCTCCCCCTTCCACGTTTCAACACATGGGAACTACGCTACCCATAATACTATATAATTCCCATGATCCGTGTACGCGTTCCTTTTGCCTGTTCCCGGTAGCAGCTCTAACCCACAGGTGAGTCATTTCAAACTTAATTGCCATTATCACATTTGTTTCAAAGTAACAATTATAATTGCTGTCTGTTAAATTAGCAAACCCGATCGCTTGTTTGAAACAAACGCTTGTGTTCGCTACCTTAAAGTTTTAACAAATCCAAACAACAAACAAACAATCCAAACGTATATGGCTGTAGCAATCCTATACATAGTGGTCTTTCCTCTTGCAGGACTGAACACATCTCACTAGCTGAAGAAATAAACCGATGCCATTTAAACCGAGTCCGTGTATTATTTAAACATTGCACAAAACACATGTATTGTCGCATTCCCCCGCTTCCTCATAGCGAGGCGGATGCGCCCATTTGTGCAGAGAATTCTTTCTCCGTCACATTTCCCACCCCTCTGGTTGGCGTCGCGGTCGAAGTCGCATATTTGGTACCCCGTAGACCCGGGTTCAAGGCCGGGTGGGGTGACTGCTCTCGCCTTTCGCTACAGTATATTATTTTTATATATATATATATATATATATATATATATATATATATATATATATATATATATATATATATATATAATATTTATCTTTCATGCAAAACAATTACGTTTTCACCTTTGTCCAAGCATTACTGGTTTAGTTTAGAATGAGACATTTTGCTAATCTTGTCTGATGCTGTCATGCTGGTAGTGGGTTCTTGGTTGATTTTTTTCAGTGTTTCACTTTCAGTGTTCTCAGCTGATCTACCCTATGCTCGTCCAGCCACATATTCAATGAAACTTCCTTATGTAAAGCAATCTTGTAATCGCCAGTCACGATGAAGGACTTGCCGCTTGGGACAGGCTCGTTAAGGCAGATGGTCTTAACTGAGAAGCTGGGGTCATCCTTGTCCTGCACGAAGACGGAGGCAAACAGCTCCCCTTTGTTGTCGAACTGAATGTGCCCCTTAGGGGGGATGCATATGTAAGTGAAACCTGGGTCTTTCTTGAACTGCATCTTTGGGGTCTTCTCGGACATGTCTGCCTTGGCTTCCTCCACCAATTTGGACAGCTTCACTTTGGTTCTGTGTTGGAACATATGGACCTCACTGCTGGTGGTGTTGGCCACGTGGATGGCATGCTCTGAGATATTCGCTCCCATTTTCGTGAATGGAGGGCCATGAGGCAAGGAATCAGTGAAAACCAAAAGGTGGATCATTTCATGATTTGGAGGTGTTATCAGACTGTTCTAGTGTTTTTTGAGCCACAAACATGCCAGCAGCTTAAACATTTTCAACAATATGGCTGCCGTCTGTTTAATCAAATGTGGGAAGAACTTCCCTCAGCCTGCACTAGGTAAATGTTTAAGTTGTTCTGTCAAGAGACGCGACTCAGAGTTTTTAGTTGTTCATACTGTCAGGAAAGCACAAAATCTCATTCACCACAATATTTAACCAGAGGAGCATTTCCATTGATGTGTTTTGACTCTGGTCTACAGCATAAAGGTAAGAAAGTATGATTTGTAGCATGAATTTTGGATTGGGATTTCCCTTTATCATTTGTATTTCTTGGACAATATCCTTCAACACACCCCCACATCTAAAGTTGAATGTGAGATATATCATATGAAGGAACATCTCTTACCAGTTTGTGACCAGAGATGATGATTCAGAAGTCCTGTTGAACAGTAAAATGCGTAAAGATAAGAATGTTTTAATCACATTTATCTCTGGTGTGTAATATGATCAACACAAGGGGCCACATGTATCAACGGTGCGTACGCACTAAAATTGTGCTTGTCATGTTCATGGTTAATATTCCGGCAACAATGTTGGAATGCCGGAGGTGTATTGTGGGGTACACCGGAAGGAAAGGGTTTTTTGTGAATAAAGAAATGTGCCCAGCAGAGGAGTGAGTAATGTGTCGTCATTGTGTCTGAGATTAAATTCGGCAACTACTGCTTAATTTATTAGTAAAGCAGACATATAACAGTGATGAGCACTTTTCTACACATAAAACGGTACTTATGAAAAGATACTTCCTGGAAAAAAATGCGTACCTCTGTGCATCTTCACGAGGTGGCGTACGCATAAAATTTGTAATTTGCAGATTGGCGACACCAAGAGGAACTAACGGTGATGCAAGTAAACAGGTCTTGTGTCGATCATTGGTGAGTGTTGTTGCACCAGGATGAAGTGACTGAGGGGGCAGTTATTAATGGTGAGGGGGAAATCTTATTATATAGCAAGACAATAGGTTATCATCCTGCTATGCCTATTTCTGCATTTTTTTTTTCATCCTGCGGGTAACAATATAGTGATGTTTTGACTTGATGCGAACAATTCCCTACCTTACCTTTTCCATGTGTTTGTGGCCATAATATGAAATAGGAATATTTGGGGCAGATAGCCAGGTCACCACCTAAAATTGGTCTGGTGGTAGGTTTAATGAAATTCATTGATTTAACCATGCCATAGCCTCTGAAAGGCTAACAACACAAAACTTTCAAAATCAAAAGCATTTTGATTTTATATATATGAATATATAAATACTGTATATGTATGTATATACATACATGTCGGGAGTGGACAGAATGCCCAATCCCACCCCAACTGGTTTGTTCCCTCCTAGGGATCCTGCCACAAGGACACCAGGACAAGGTGAGTAGGAATACAACGCTCTTTATTTCACTAATCAAAAGAAAAAAAAAATGACACACAAATTCATAAAAACATAGAGACGCTGTTACATTTTCCCACCCGCAGCTGTTCTCCTTCCCCCACCCTGCTACCCACTCCTGTCCTCCACTCCGGGGACCCAGATGAGCAGGTACGCAACCCCACACCCATCAAACCCACACCACCCACCTGTTCTTAAGAAGTTACTTCTTAAGAACAGCAACATCCAGATGGATCACAACTGCAGAGGGTTGCCTTCTCCCCCCTTTTCCCCTTCCTGACCACAATCAGCGTGCATGCGTGTTTATGTGTGTGTGTGCGTTTCTTTGTGTGTATCTACATGTTCGGATCACTTACCCTTTTATAACCGCCAGTTAATTGTACCCTCATGTCATGGGAAAAATGTTGGAAAACCCAATTCCATGTGATAACGTGTATTTCTCAATTATAGCAGCAAAACCACCATTTTACCAGTTCTTCTCAGCCAACACTCTCTGCTCAACCCATGCCTGGAGAGAGGTTCTTCTTAAGTCAGGCATAGAACAGGCCTCGATGCTCAGTTTTTGCTCAGGCTCAGTTTTTGCCTATGCTTGATGTTCAGCCAGTTCAGATAGACGCTCAGTCATCCAGTCCGTGGCTAAGTTTCTCCTGCAACTTTTTGGATTTTTCCTTTTGGAGTTTTACTTCTATTGCGAGTGCTTCCTGTGTTCTTCCTTGGAGAGGTAAACAATTGGCCTGCGTAATTTTCTCTTCACGCATTCATTCATCCATCCCGTGATCCATCCATGTTCTTGTTTTGTTAATGTCTTTATGTCATTTAGTGTCTGTTAAGGTAGTGGACCAGGTCCGTAGCCCAGACTCTGAACTGCTCAATAAACCTTTTTAATCTATTCCAGTTGTGATCATATATTTCTGGCAAAGGTTGATCCACCAGACTGCTCATTTCCTATCAACGAATTTGTTGATTTAATTGATAATTAACATCTTTAATAATAATTATTAAATGAATCCAATTCTTTTGATTATTTTACATGTTGGTTAAGTGAGGTGTTTTAGTAATTGGTGTCATTTGTGTTTGGTATTCAGAGTGCTGGACGATAAACAAGGGCATTAATTTCTAAGACCGCTGGGTTCGAACCATTTAATTTTTATTAAATTCTCACTTCCCCGACAGTCCCCAGCGCGCGCCGTTAGAACTCCCGACCCCAGCCACGGCAGGGCGTGTGAGCGGGGTCCAAGCGGTCCTGGGGCCGTGTCCCCAGGTGGAGGTGGAGGTAGGTGGGGTTAAGGTGCCGTGTCTTCTTGACACGGGCTCACAGGTCACCCTGATGAGCGAGGGGTTCTTTCGGAACAGGTTTGGGAATGTTCCGGAACGGAACACGGGTGCCCTGTGGTTGATGAATGTCATCTCCGAGTGTTGGGAAGAGGTGATGCGGGGTGTGCAGCCTGTTTCCTTAACCTTTTCTGCCCCTCAGCAGGGTCAAGCTTGGTGGGCCTGGGTGTGGGCTTTTGCCCTCTGCCGCCGGGCCCAGGTGCGGTCCCTCTCCCCGAAGCACGGGTTGCTGATATTGAGCTGGAGCGATGACACAGAGGTACCGGCTAGCTCCAAGATGGGGCTGTGGGTCCGCGTGGAGGGAGGTGAACACCTGGAGGGCCTGCCCTGCCTCTTAGAGGGGCTCAACAACGGTGGTGAGCGGCAGGTGCCCCGGGCCATGGTTTGGCCACGGGGGGCAGGGTTCCCTTCAGTGTGTTGAACGTGCACCCCCATTCCTTGACTTTACCCCGACAGCGCCCCTTGGTGACTGTGTCTTGTATCGACCCCTCGCAGATTCGGGGTGAGTGTGACATAGTACTGCGGAGCACCCGCCCTGGGGAGGTGGAGGTGGCCGTGGGGACTGTCCAGGCGCCGTTGGGGGTGGGGAGTCCCCGCCGGAGCTGGAAAGACTCACAGAGGATCAGCCTTGAAAGGTATTGCCCTCTTCCTCCTGGCCTTTATCCCGTGTTGCATGCCCTCTTACAGGGGATGCTGGAGAGTGGGGTGATCACTGAGAGCTCCAGTCCCTGGGCTGCCCCCGTGGTCCTTGTGAAAAAGAAGGACGGCGCGTGGCGGTTCTGTGTTGATTACTGCCGCCTGAATGCTGTTACCCACAAGGACACTCACCCTCTGCCCCATATCGAGGAGTCGTTGGCGGGGATGAGGTGGCCAGAGTGGTATTCCACCTTGGATCTGCCCAGTGGGTATTGGCAGGTGGCGGTGGATCCACAGGACAGAGAGAAGACCACGTTTGCTACCCCCATGGGTTTATACCAGATTGAGCGCATGGCGTTCGGGCTGTGTAATGCCCCAGCCACCTTCCAGCGCCTCATGGAGTGGTGTTTGGGTGACCTGCTGCATGACTCATTACTGGTATACCTTGATGATGTGGTGGTTTTTTCCCCAGATTTTATCATCCGCCTGAGGCACTTGGAGGCGGTGTTTGAGTGCCTAGGGCATTTTGGGTTCAAGCTCCACCCTCAGAAATGCAAGTTGCTGAGGAAGGAGGTGCGTTATCTGGGGCACATCGTCAGCCGGGCAGGGGTAGCCACGGACCCTGAACAGACAGCAGTGGAGCGGGACTGGTCGGCCCCCGCGACTGATGCAGCAGATGAGGGCATTTCTTGGGTTCGCTGGTTACTATCGGTGATTTATCCCCGCTTTCGCCAAGATCATGGCTCCCCTGCTGCAGTTGTTGGTGGGTACGGCAACTTGGGGTGGGCGCACACAGCAGGTAGAGTGGAGCCCCGAGTGCCAGTGCACCTTCGAGGAGTTGAAGGCTGCCCTGCTCTCCGCCCCTGTCCTAGCCTATACTGACTTCTCGTTGCCTTTTAGGGTGTATACGGATGCCAGCATAGGCTGGGGGCTGTGTTGCCGCAGGTCCAGGAGGGTAAGGAGAAGGTGATTGCCTATGCCAGCCGGAGCCTGCACCCCGCTGAGAGGAATGACCAGAACTAAAGTGCCTTCAAGCTGGAGTTGCTGGCGCTGAAGTGGGTTGTGAACGAGACGTTTAATCTCTAGAGCACTAAGGTCATGGTCTTCACCGACCACAACCCCCTGGTGCACCTGGGGACGGCACACCTCGAGGCAACCGAGCAGCGGTGGGTGGTGCAGCTCGCGAGCTACAACCTGGAAGTAAAGTATCGCCCCCGGTCCCACAATGCCAGCATGGACACCCTGTCTTGGTTGCCTGGGGAGGAGGGGATTGTGGTGTAGGTGGCTTTGGATGCCACAGCTGAGGGTGCGTGGGACTGGGCATCCTTGCAGCAGAGGGATGAACATCTGCGGGCTCTGGCGGCATGGCTTGAGAGCCGGGGACCCCCTTAGCAGGAGGAGCGGAGGAAGGCCTTGCCCGAGGAAGGCAGGTGGTGGAGGGAATGGCAGCGGCTCCATTTAAGAGGGGTGGGCGCTGGGTGCACGACAAGGCCGTCCCAGAGGTAAGAGCCCCCCTTGTCCCTCTTTCCACATCCTACGCTTTGGAGGTGGTCGCCATGGATCACTTTGCGCTGGGGCACCCGGGCGACCTGTACCCCTACCTGCTTGTGCTGACGGATTTGTTCTCAAGGTATGGGTGGGCGGTGCCTGTTACGGACCAGGTGGCGATGACTACAGTCAAGGCACTGTGAGGTGCAGTGATGCAGCACTGGGGCTGCCCTGAGCGACTCCTCTCTGACTGGGGGGCGACGTTCGAGTCCTCCATGGTCGCAGCTTTCTGTGAGCTATACAGATGTACAAAAATCCGTACCACCCCCTACCATCCCCAGGGCAATGGGGCCTGCGACCGGTTTAACCAGACACTGCTGTCTCTCCTGGGCTCATTGCGAGAGGATGTGCAGTCCTGATGGTCGGAGCGCCTACTGGCCCTGTTACAGGCCTCTAACAACACAGTCCACAGCAGCACAGGGTATGCCCTGCACTTCATCCTGACAGGGTGCCATGCTCAGTTGCCGGTGGACCTGGCCCTCACCGTGCCACCCCCCGAACGGCCATGGACCCTGGAGGGGTGGGCGAAGGACCACCACCAGACCCTGTCCTGGGTCTACCAGTGGGTGCTGGAGGGGGTGCGGTGCCAGCAGGGCCAGGACAAGGAGAGGTATGACCGGTGAGCCTGAGACCTCCACTTGCTGCCTGGTGGCTGAGTGTTGGTGTGGAACTTCCGGCGGCAGAAACATGGTAAGTTGGCCCCACCTTGGAGCCCCAGACGGTTTGTTGTTCTGCGCCAGGTTGATCTGGGGTACCACCTGGAGGGTGGTGGTGAGGAGCAGGGTACCACCTGGAGGGTGGTGGTGAGGAGCAGATCCTGCACCGGAACAATTTGTGCACCTGCCCGGTTGGTGACGTCCGTGAGGAGCCCCCTGTGGAGGAGACCCGCCGGGTGGCCGAGCCAGAGGAGCGGGGCTGGGTATAGGGGAGGATCCCAGTGTGAGTCCCAGTCCGGAATCCTGGAGTAGTTCCCCTTGAGGAACAGGAGCAGGGGGCAGTGGCAGAGCCTCCTGTGCAGCCGGAACATTGACGAGGTGTAGTTGGGGATGACTACCCACTTCCCCATTCCCCGGGGGGAAAAATCTGTCAGGAGTTTCTCCTGACAGTGGTAATTCATCACGCAGTACTCCCTGGGGGAGTGAGGAGGCTTGGGCGTGTGGCAGGGTGTAATTCAATGATTGAATTATTTGGGTTTTTGACAGGATTCGCTGCCTGGTGTGTGCTCCGCACCTGTTGCCTATCTGGTTAAGGGGAAGCCAGGGCTACTTAAGCAGGTGAGTGGGAACAGCGCAGGAGAGATGCTGACGAAGGGTGAGTACACTGGGTTTTACTGTGGGAATTATTATTCAGTTATTTTTCGTTAAACGTGCCAGCATGGCTGGATTTTCAGTTGGTTATTTTCAGTTTGTTTTGTTTGTATCTTTTTGGTTTGAGCCTCGGGAGTCGTGACCTGGTCGGACTTTGGAGATTATTTTGTTTAGTTAATTTCTTTTTCTTCTTTTGGTGTGTGTGGATGCAAGGTTGTCTGTCTCTGTGTGTGTTTTTAGGTGGCTCCAGGAAGAGCGGCGACCAGAAGAGTGTACGCAGCGAGTCCCTGAGGGAGAAAGGAAATAACTATCAGTTCCAGGACACAGCTGGGACTGAGAATATCCCCCACCCCGCGAAAGTGTGTGCTGAGGAAGTGGATCCCTCGATCATGACGTCGTCAGGCGTCAGGTGACGCCACAAACGGGCAACTGTGCGCGTGAGTCCCCGGCACAAGGTGAAGGGAAGAGGGTGGACTGGCTGACGAACTGTGTTTCCCCTCAGCGTGATCCTGCGGAGGTGGCATAAGCTGCTAGCGAGGAGAAGATGTGGGTTGCTGCCGGAGCCACCAGCCCATCCACAGGAGCGACGCGGAGGGCTTTGTCTTTTTGCGTTCTTTATTTCTTTATTTTGGGACGTACGCGAGGTCCTGGTGTCCTTGTGGTGGGCGGATTCCTAGGAGGGAATGAACCAGTTTGGGCGGGGTTGGGCATTCTGTCCATTCCTGACAGTTCTAAAGTAAGGTTGCCAGCTTCAGACAAAAGCACCCACAAATACAAGTACACGTGTCATGCCTTCATGCTACTGTACAGCAGAACAAAAGGGCAGTACAGTTCAGTCAGAGTTATTGTTTGAGACTTGTTATGTCAGATCAACACTCATTTTTCACTGATGTCTTCTCTATGTTTAATATATTACATGTAAAACAGATTTCACTCTGTTGGTTAGAATTTTGTAAAGATCATACTTTACGCATATGGCTTACTGAGTGCATGGATACAGATACTATAAAAGACTAAAACTATTGCTTCCCTTCACGTGAAAATGTGCCAAAACATATTTGAGTGGTGACTTCGAATAAAGCTTGTTTTCTTAATATTCATTGAACTCGCATGTTGATCTAATTCGCACTTGCGATGTCAGCACTATATTTGGCATGGACGCTTGTTAGTGTGTGGTTAGTTGTGTGCTGATTCTGAAACTTTTCATGCCGCATTATTAGATACATTTTGTAAGTCACTCTGGATAAGAGCATTTGCTAGACGACAATAATGTAATACTGTAAGTCAGTTCTTATTGATACATGTCATACAGTGATCTATCTCTTATAGACTTAAATGAATATTTTATACATATGTATTATGGCCCTCACTGTGTCTGATCTCTGGTGCTGCTTATGGTAAACAGCAGAGAAGGGTGCGAGACGCAGCCATCCAGAGATTCCTTTTGAATAAAAGGTAATTGGATAGCTGTCAATATCATTTATAGTCTCTCTGAACACTGAAATACCGTGATGACATTCAGTGCACTGACTATTGTCACGACAATGTCAGTGTAACTACCATAATGTCAGTGGATTTAGGCAGGATAGCTAAGTGAGCTAGCTAGGCTATCTGTAATAGAGGGATAACGTTAGTGTACATCAGCAAAATGAGTTTGCTAATGTTATTAGTCTTTAAGGTTCAGCTCTATTTGACTAGCAAATTAGTTTAAAAAAAAAAAAAAAACAAGCCACCGTTGGTCAACCTTTTGCATATGTGTAGCCAACTAACATTAGTTTTTGTAGAGCTTCCCATGCATGATTCCTTTGAAACCGAATAACTTGCTGAGTGCATCGGCATGTAGAATGAACCTGTGCCTCAACGCCCGTATACACATAGCGTGTAGGCCTACAGAATAATGTCTGTGTGTGTACAGTAGTGCCCTAATTATCCATGTATTCTTTCGATATTGGACACGCTAAAAGAACTTGTCAAAGGGATTTATGATAATCTAATTATGATAAGTTATGATGATAATACTTACGGTGACATTATTGGTGACCGACTTTAATCTAGTATAATTGACTGAGGCAGCTGAAGTAGTCAAAACTCTTGTCAGTCTGTGCGCCGTAGTATCACAGACAACAGAAAGCCTAACAGAAGGTAGCTAGCTTCTCAGAACACGACCTACTCTGTGCTGCAGATGATAGATTGGTAGACATCCTGTCACTTCACTAATAGACTAACATTAGCGAAACTTTCAAATTTCTTCAAAAGAGTTAGAAGGGCTGACTGCCCATCATTGCTTTTCATGCTACTATGCAATCCTTTAAATTCATTGTAAATCAGTTGAATCACTAAGAAAACAGATGTTTTTGATGTAAGACCATTTGTACTAAGGGAGTATATGTGGACACTGGGAGAAAAAAAAAATTGAAAAGTTCCCTTAATGTATCAGGTTACTGTAGGAGCACAGAGATGGGGAACATAAGACCTTGGGAAAATAGGGATGAGCTCCCCTACATTTGCTTAATTATGTAGCTGAAGCTTGTATCAGCTACACTGCATTGTTTATTCTTATGAGGCAGTTGGCTTCTGTATTGCAACTTAGACAAAATAGTGTGTAGACCTGTTGTCTTGTATAGTATTGGCCTACCAATAGCCTATGGCCCAGATGCATTTACAATGTACACTTTTTGTAAAATTCATGATTTTAAAATTCATGTGATGCCCAAGCTTCTCACTAAGCCTATGTATGAGTTCATAAGATATAGCCTAATCTGTTATAGTAACTTTCTTTGAAATGGATAATCACAGGATGGATGACCTCAATGAGTTTCTGAGACAGAGAAATGTTCCCGAAGACATAATAGAGACCATGGAGTGTGAGAAGGTGCTTAACCCCTCAAGGAGAATATTTCTGTAAAACAACTGTATGTAATTTGCAGAGGCCTCAGGTTTTAGACAGAAATTATCTTGTATTGCATTCAGTAAACTTCACATAGCTGCATAAAATATTATCCCTTAAATGTTGCTTCCTGATGACAATTCCATTTTCTGTGTTTAGATTGATAGGAGTGCCATACTGGTGATGACAGATGAACAACTGAGGACTTGCTTGCCATTATATGGTGATCGTCTGGAGGTAATGTGATTTTGTAGACGGAATGAAAGTAGCACAGTACAAGAAAATCAAAGCTTTTTGAACGCTTGCAAAACAAATAATCTAAGAGAAAACATAGGGATGAAGGAGACACGGTCCCAAACTCAGGGCAGAGTGGACAACCACCAGCATGTAAGAATGTTGTGAAGACCATTAGAAAGGTAGAATTAGGATGGGTGCACTATGATGACAACACTGATACTTTCAAGCAAGTCAGAACTAAGCGTGGAGGGGGCACACGAAAAGTTGATGTGCCAAAAGAAGCTAAGAAGAAGGACTTAATACAACAAGCAGTTCAGCTTTTCTTTCCTGCTGGAAGGAATGCATGCTAAAGGGCCCATAACCGATTTTGAACTTGATCTGAAGGATTACCAAGAGTTGACAGTCAATGAAACCATAACAGTTGGGCAATTGTACACTGACACAAAACTCTCACTTCTGAGGTTTTACCTGACCACACAAAAGAAGAAAATAGATAGTCTGCGCAATCAGAGGACAGATTCTTTACAGAATCAGCAAATGATTGAAAATCTGTCTCCTACTTTCTCTCTTGATATTGCAGCAACCTCATCATCTGAACAATTTCAAACAAGTCATCCAGAAATTATATTTGTTATTATATTATTACAATTATAACTGTTTGCCACTGAGGAATTGAATGCTGTTGGTGAGAATGCTTCTGAAGACAGCAACATTATATCCATTTTTACAGGAACCATCTCTGGACACGATGAACAAGATTTGGTGGACACATTGCCAGTCTCACCACAAGACATGCCATCCAATGAGAGAGGGAAGAGAGTATTGTTTGTTCACAGAGGGCAGCTGCTGTGACAGCTCATTGGGCACTTTTGCGATGAAAAAAATCAAAGATACTGACATCCAAATTCAGCTTGTTCTGCCAGATGGAACACATGGGAGAGGTTTTGATACCGGAGGAGTTGTGAGGACTGCCTTTCAGAATTTTGGAGTGAGTTCTATGACCAGTGCGCAACCGGAAATGAACTGAAAGTACTGTACCTTTCCTTCAGCATAATTTTGGGCAGCTAGAGTGGGAGAGCGTTGGTTGCATACTTGCCTAGAAAGGGAGAGGTATCTCCCAGTGAAGATAGCTCCAGTCATAATAGAGCAGGCTGCCTTTGGATTTACGAAGAGCAATGTTGTGGAAAACTTTCTCAAATACATGCCTGCCTTTGACCGTTCATTGATTGAATCTTGGCACTCAGATTTCACCATTGTTGATAAAGAGGAATTAATTGAAGTCCTTGACAACTACGGTTGCAGGTTGGCACCAACAGCCAAAATTGGAACGCTATTCTCCAAAAGCTTGCACACAAAACCCTGATTCAAGAGCCTGCTTACGTAATCGAACAGTGGGTGAAAGTTCTCAGCACTGCTAGGCACAGCTTTGAAGACCACACAACAGTTTACGGAACTCTTCAACCAACTGGGAAAAAGGTTCTGAAGTCCCTCTTTCCAGACACCCTGAATGGCCGCCAGAAGGACACGCAAAAGCATCTGACCACATATTTGAGGAACGCTGATACACAGTATCTGTGTTCCTTCCTCAGATTCTGCACAGGCTCAGATCTGTACCTGGGGAAGACAATTACCATTGCCTTCAACCAGCTCCAAGGACTAGAGCGACGTCCTGTAGCACACACATGTGGCTGTGTGCTTGAGTTGTCCATTCATTATGATAGTTACCCTGACTTCTGTTCAGAATTGAACAAAGTTCTGTAGTGCAATGTGTGGGTGATGGATATAGCATGATAATGAATTGATATTATGTTCTTGTAAAATCACATGTTCTGTACTGTGATGAACTGATATTATGTTCTTGATAAAATCACATGTTCTATGCTGTGATGAGCTAATATTATATTTGTGATATCGACTGTGAAATCAACTTATGAAGTTTCAGGTAAAGGTCAATGATTTCAAAGATGTCATCGGACATTGTCAGGTTGTGCTCAGTCATAAGTTCTGTACAAATGTGGTAACAATCCTTATCACAAGGATAGTCTTTAAAACAACAGACCAATGTCAGTCTTGGTTTGGTCAGCTGGCTGAGAGAAGTTCTGAGTCCCGTAGAGGCCAACGGCCATTAAGGGCCCTAGGATTGTGAGATGCTCTTATGCGATGGTCATTCCAGGCAGCTGCAACTTCATCAAGCTCCTCCTATATATTAAGATAAAAACACTGAACACATTAGTAAATCTCCTTACAGGTGCAGTCAGTGATATTTGATGTAAGTAAAATTAAAAGATCTAGACCTATAATAATATATCTGAAGGACAATGATTAAACTTTGTTTGAGTTGTTTTTTATACATTTGTTGATGAGCCAGCAATTTAATGTTCCTTAGCTGGCGAGGTGACAGTGTTTTTGTCACATGAGATCGCGCCATAATCACGAAAACTACACCCATACATGGAGCACCGTTGCCACCTAGTGACATTTCTTAGTATTGGTTGTAAATATAAAAACCTGTATACTTACTGGACTGATAAGGAAATTATTAGTAGTATTAATATAATGATTTAAACACGTTGGAACATCCCTTCAGCTATTGTCTATAAATTATTAAGTAGTAGGCTAATTAGGATTTTCTCTCAGTGGCGAAGAGTCAGGGCTTCCTAAGCCTTCTCTGCAGGCCTTATAATCTTATAATCTTTGACAGAGAGATCTACCCCACCACCGTCCGTAAGTCGTAACAGAAGACGCACAGCCCCTCTGTCGGTAACTATCCCGGCCATCCAACGCTTCTGGTGTATCCATCTGTAGTCGTGTTGTCTACCCGAAGCTTGTAGCTGATGGTGAATGAACGACGCCACTTCAGCAACATCAGTCTTGTTTCGTCTCCGCCAAAGGTGATGCTTTTGTAGCGTTTTTCTAGGGTCCTGAGGCTTATTTTTATATTATGTATGGCATCTAAAAGCCCTAGAATTTCACGATTTGTGAATCCACGTCTAAAATAGCTTTCACCGATTGAATCCATTATTGTTCTATAGACTAATTGTTCACTAGTTTCCTCTGCTGTTGACGACTGACCGCCAGAGATCAGAAACATCTCAATTTCGAGTTAGCTTACTATCTCGATATATTGAGATAATATCTAGAAATAATGAGAAATTATCTCTAAATAACGATATACTACCTCAGAATAATGAGACTCTATCTCTAAATAACGAGATACTATCTCAATATTTCGAGATAGTATCATTATTTCGACAAATTATCTCAATATTACGACATAATATCTCAAAATAAAGACATACTACCTAAAATTAACGACATAATATCTCAAAAATAATGACATACTATCTGTAAATTATGAGATACTATCTGTAAATAATGACATAGGGCCTAATATCTCAAAAATAAGATACTATCTCATAATGACGAGATGATATCTCTAAATAACGAGTTGTGTTCTGTTTTAATTTTCTTTTAAGTGGCGGAAACGGGCTTCCATACCTTCCTGACCATACAGTATCATGGTATAAAAACGTCCGCACGGGACATGCCGGTAATCCAGCTCCAAGGTGTTATCCGCTGTAATTTTTTTTTGGTGCATTTCATCAGAATTTGCTTTTTTAGCGAAATCTGTAAGGGAAACCGATCTTGCTGGACCTCGTTAGAAGATAATTACTTTCCAATCTAAAAGTATGAGAAATTAAGATTTTTTTGAATGGATAGAACAAGACTGTACACACAGAATAAATACACCAGTGGTAAAATATGTACTGTATCAATATATAAATACGTTGCACCAAACTAAGTAATCATAACACGTATGTTGTACGCAGGCCCGGCCCAAACCAATTTGGCGCCCTAGGCGAAAATTTAGGTGGCGCCCCCCCTTGCATCGGAGTAAATTCGACTGCTGGTGTACATACTCACAAGAAACTGAATAGCTTTGTCTTCGACATTCTTTTATTTGCGATTGCAAAATCAAAATTATTTTTTTTAAATACAATATGAATAGCTTAAATAAAGTATAAGACTTAAATACCTACAAAATAATTTAAAAAGTGTAAACCAGTGGCATAAAATAAATTATAAATACAATATAAATAAGGCACTGCACACAATAAGATGTTAAAAAAACCCCAGTATTGCCAAAAAAAAAAAAAATTACAAGAATATCAATAAAAGGGGAGAAAGGGGGCTCTTATAAAGACATCTACTGGTGCTTTTTGGTACTGCATCAAAACTACACAACCACCTACTCAACCTCATATCACCTGCTGCTACAGCTTAACTCTCCTGCTCTTTCTTACAGCAAAGTCATCTATAACATCATCGTATGATAGCTTACTTGAGACCACATGATTTATACTAATGATGGTAAGTCCACTTAGACGTTCCTGCATCATTGTAGCTCTCAAGTAGGTTTTTATCAGTTTAAGCTTTGAGAAGCTTCTTTCTGCAGTAGCCACTGTGACAGGAAGAGTGGCAAAGATTCTCAGAGCAACCCACATGTTGGGGTAAATTTCTGCCAGCTTCTTCTCATGCAGGAAGGTCAAGAGTTTGCAGGGGTGGGACTGAGAAACAGCGCATCTGAAGAGAGAAGAGGAATATATTACACCAATCTAATAATAAATATGATATGATACATAATATGATTTTAAGAATAAACTGAAATATGACAAATTAAAAATCTAAGGGATATGTGCATGATGACTACGCTGTACATGTTTAATACTTTTCTGATATGCAAATGATATAAGATTCCATTTTTGTCATTACAAGGAAATGCTGATTAGCAGAATGCAAAGAAGTAGTAAACTGCACTATAATACAGAATGTAGGAATGCTAAGGTATGCTATAACAGGAATGATGTGCACTGATGTGCACTGTGCAACTATAGGAAAAGGAATAACACGTTAGCTTTTTGATTAAGGCTAATATTGCAAGCTAAGAAAACGTGAGCTAACCAGTTTTCAATAAAAATGTAAACAAGTTTTATTTTAATTTTAACTCTTGCTGACCCTATAATATTTACATATTTGGAAGCTGGGTGGGAGTGCCATTTTTCATAACAGCTTTGGTCCTTCGTAACATGCCATTAGCCTAACTGAAGTTAAAACAGTTCACGCTAGCTATTTATTGATTAGCAAACCATGTTTGGTTAACAACGTGTCGTTGTTCTCCTACGTACAAATAATGTCATGACATCAACTTTATTGTAACATTACCTCTGTCTTTCTCTCTTTTTTTCCTCCTCTTCTTTTCTTTTTTTCCTCCCCTGGGCACCAGACAGTTTGGGACGTTTTGACATGTTGTTGTTGTCCTGTCGTCGTTGTCTTGTTGTCGAGCTTGCTTTTGGGGTCACGTCAATGCGTGCCCCCCTCCCCCCTCCCCCCTCCGCCAGCAGGTAGAGTCTAATTAGTCCGGGGGGAAGGGGGAGCATCTCAGGAAAGTAAAGTGTGATCATCATTTTTATTATTATTTTTATTCATATTTAATAGGGTTTGCTATACAGTTAGATATTTTTGGCTCATTATCTTCCTATTAAGATATATAATACCAACTAGTTTTAAGAAGAGTAATTTTTTTTCTCCCCCGTTTTTGGCGCCCCCTGGATGGTCGGCGCCCTTAGCATTTGCCTATACTGCCTATGCCGCGGGCCGGCCCTGGAACTTGTACGACTGTTTAATTTTGTGTTTAATGTTTATTTTGCGTGTATTGCACTGACTTCATCTCTGTATCTGCCACAATTTGTCATGGAGGTGTGAGATCAATGTCTGCTATACCAGACGCACCTGAAACACTGTTAGATTTTTATTCACATAAGCGGTTATGGGCAACCTGCCTTATGTGGGCATTCTGCGCGGGAGATTAGTATATTTAATGACTATCGTTTTTAGCGTTGCAAAAGATGGGTCGGAGCTAAGGAAAAAGCATTTCAATACTTGGCCTCAAGGCCATGGAAAAACCCGCAGGTTAGATTAAATTTGTATTGCTACATATATTGCAGGGGGAGCATACATGTTCTTGAGAAAGGTGGTATACGTGTTGTGTTGCTATTAATTGTATGCAGATGGCTATATCGTTTTGTTTGCTGCTTATCTTATTGCGATGTTTCTTTTGATGGTTGCATTTCTGTTGCGTCACTTGAGTGGATCTGCCTGATTAAACAAATGTTAGATTAAAAGAAATAGGAACGTTTATGATAGTATAATGATGATCATAATGTGATAAACGAGGTGTTTAAGTTGCAGTCAAGGGCTGGTGTGCCTTTACTGGCGAGAAAACTCTCTGAACTGAACCACCTGAGGCAGTATACGTACGCATGCGCAATGCATGACATAGAAACACTTCCTGGGAAGCATCACCGTCGTTGAATGAAGGCAAACCACTGTCTCCAGTTCTCTGAGCTCAGTGACTGTAAACACAGGTATTCTGCATATTGACCACATAGTCAGCTCATTGTGGTTTATATTGAAAGTTCTGCCTGTGTTGAAACTATTATAACTGGTCACAATATATAATGTCTGTATTATATTTCAATGGACATTCCCAAGTCCCGCCTCACAATTGTAGTAACCAATAATAACGCAAATATTTCTTTTAAACAACCAATTAAAACACGACTCTAACGCGGTTCTTTGGTCCGATTGGGATTTAACAAAGTAGCTTGGAGTATTGTCGGATGATGACGGTTCCCTAGCTAGGGTGAGGACTGCAATCCCTGACTGCCCGGACCGATATTTTTGAGTAATTCAGAGGCGAGAGCGAGAGAGGGTTAACAGACGCGTTGCAGAGTCGTAACGCAGCTTTTAAATTTTGTAATTTGAGGATTGTGACTTGCCCATAGTGGTAAATTCAGAATGAAAAATAATGATGCGCCAGGCCTGTGGTTGCTGGCTAGCTAGCTATCAGCTAATAGCAGGACAACAGCAGCCAGCCAACATCTACAGCCGATTGCAGTGTTTGACGGCCGCAATCAGTAGGTAGACGGAGCCACTTACGAGGTGCGGAACAGTAACCGCAAACCAGCTAGTTTGCTCATAGAGTGACAAAACGTTATAGGGACATGGATATCAGGATAATAGCCTGCTAGATCCCAGATTGTGCAACAGAAAGTTGTTCACTTTGAGCTAGCAAATTTGTGATCTTGGCTTGTTTGATAGTTACTGAGAAAGAAAAAAAGGAAGTTGGATAGCTGGCAGAGCCATCACTTGTACCAGTAACTAGCTACTTCGCTCCCAAAGCGCAAGAAAACTTTGGAAAAGTTCTCGGTTAGCTAGTCAGTTATAACACAGTTCTGAAATTAAACGGATTTCATACGAGTTTATGTTCCGGTTTTCGGAAAGGACTTGAAGACTACTAACGTCTGCTGGCAAACGAAAACCTCACATCTCCGTGGACTACATCGAACCACCAGCAATGGGGGAGACTGACAACATGGATTATTTTTATCAGCAAGTATTGCAGAAGGATGTGACCAGGCGACTGCAGGTTGGCCAGGATCTCATTGACTACCTCAACGATCGTCACAGGTCCTCAGACGTCGATCAGGACAAACCTCGGTTGGATAAGACCATTGATGAGCTAACGGGATGGGTAAATTCAAGCAATTATAAGGTAAACGCTTCACTGAGTCTTTGGAATATGCATTCTACATGTGAAATTAATATTTTAATATCTTAAACCGGATATGGAGTGGGGGTTATGATGTAGCTCTCTGATGTGAGATAGCTACTCTATATGCAAATCAGGCTGCGTGCATTCAGTGACTGCGCTTTGCTTTGCTTGAGGCGAGCAATTTGGCTTTACGCTCACATTATTGCCAGGGCAGGACGGGTACGTTAGCCAACCGCTGTACCGGGCGATCGCATCAAAACGATGCTGAAATGACGAGTTTATAAACAGTTTTGCTGTCTACATTGAAGCTTCAGTCTGAAGTTAGCTAAAGCTAACTTAACAGGCAGGTTCTTTTCGTGTTGCAGTGTCAGTTGGCTCTGAAACACTTATAATAACCAGTTAGCTATGTTCTTAACTGTGCGTTTTTGCATCATCCATTAGCTATTTCGCTGGCTCTTTGGTGAGGAATGGCAGGAGACCAAATCACCCTGTGCATCTTAATAACGAAGTTGAATGTTGTGTTTGCTGCTGTTGATTTGCAGTGGTTCTAAGTGTGGGTTTGTCTTCCGCTGACCAGAGGTTGAGCATCATGAGTGATAAATTAATGTATGTATTACCTTATAATCAGGTCTCTCTTGTAAAAGAGATTTTTGATCTCTGTGGGATTTCCTGGTAAAATAAAATAAATAAAAATTCGCACTTAAAAAATGTGAAACCATGTCTAAATGCCTACTGTGTGAATAGATGGATAAAATGTATGGGAATCTGTTTTTTATAGGGAGAGGAATAACTTCAGGAACGAGTAAAACATGATACCAATTACAGTATGTCAGTTTTGTCAAATGTAATTAGTGTGATTGCGAAGCCGATAATTATATTCTTCTTTTTAGTGTGATTGCTATGTGAAGTGATTTTTATTCTTTTTCTTCTTCTTATTCCACCAAATTTTGTCCCGCTTCTCCTCCCACAGTTTTCAAGATATCAACCCCAAACCAACTGTAACCCGATCGGTGTGCTTCTGTACAGCAAAAATGTACCCGCACTCGTTCTCCGGTTTTTGTCATTTTTTCATCCCTTTTTTCCCATAGACTCCCATTCATTTTCAAAATCACCCCCCTCACACTTCATGGCCTTCCCACTCGCTCACTTTTCACCCCATAGCAACCATACCTCACATGTTGCCTCGGGACAAATCACCCAACACTCATCCATGACCATCTTGACCCGCACTTGTCTTTTTGTCATTTTTTTCATCAATGTTTTTACTCATATCTTCATCCCTCCATCCTGCCATTGACTTCAATTCATTGAATTCAATTCAAATTCTTACCGCACGGTCTTCTTTCGGCCTACAGTCATAGTACCTCATATGCTGTCTCAGGTCAAATGCCAACACTCACCAAAGGTGGGTGTGTCCCTAGCAACCATGTTTACCCTAGCAACCACTTAGCAATGCCCAGCAACCATATTGTTTACCCTAGCAACCACTTAGCAACACACTGGAAACCACCCAGCAAAGCCCTAGCAATCCCCCAGCAATCATATTGTTTACCCTAGCAACCACCTAGCAATACCCTGGCAACCACCCAACAACACCCTAGCAACCACCTCATATGCCTTAGTAACCATCTAGCAACACCCTAGAAACCACCCTATATATCTTAGCAACCACCTAGCAACAGCCTAGCAACCACCTAGTAACCCCCTAGCAACCACTTAGTCACATCCTAGCGATCGTCTCATATATGTTTGCAACCTGGCAGCAAAACCATTCTATCACAGTCTGCAGTTTTTTTCAGGAAATGCACTTTTCTAGTTGTATATGCAGTATTTAGTTAGCTATGTGTTTAGTTTGCTGTACTGATCAGATAGTGATCTTTGCTGAAAATCCAGTCTCTGCCATTTTTGAAGCTAAACATTTTTATGTACTTATTCTTGCATTCCAACATTGCATGAAGGACTGTGGTATGATTACGATCATTTGTAAGTAACACATAACACCAACTAGCCCATAACTTCAGAGACAAGGAAGTGTACTGGACGGATGCAATGCGAGATTCAAATATTTTGACTGGTCAATTCATAAGGTATCTTTGTTTATTGGTAAGGTGGAGGGTTGGGAATATTCTTACTACCTCTTGTTTTCTTTACGTAGTTGAAGCGACTCGACAGGCAATTTGTGGAGTGGTGCTATCAGTTATGGAGCATGGCTTGAAACCCAAAGTTTTCTGGTCTGATTTCCAGGTGATCAAGATTGCATAAGACTCCAAAATATTGGAACCCGGTGCTACTGCTGGCTAATGGGCACAAACCAGACATGGCTATATTATGAACCGGAAATTACGCGAGTTTCAAAGCGACCTTTCATGAAGCAAACATGGGTATTGTTTGACCTAAACCTGGACATAAATACCATGAAACTGGCATACAGTCATTTATCTGAGGAAATCACACACTGTGAATGGACTTGACCTCTGTAGATATTAATTACCCCCAATCCTTCTTCATTTTGAGAGTGAATTATTGAAGGACTGCTCCCCATGCCCTCTTAAGGGGACATGCATTTTGCTAAATCCAGCAATTATTTTGCCAGTTTTAAGGATATGTTATTCTAATGTTGAAAGCAGGAGGGGTTTGAGTCAGCCTTATGACAGAGCTGTCAGTCAAAGGTTGGTGCTTGCCCTGTTGAAGTTGAGCAGGGATCGGCCAAGTGTTATCTCACGGTGTCTGAAGAGCATGTAGTTGTTCATAGCAATTGCTTTTAAGGTTATGTTCATCCATCCTTCTAATCACAGTTTATTTTGCAGGATTTACAAGTCACTTGTGATATTAGTGCTTCTGAGAACCTAGTGAGAAATTAGTGCCTCCCTGCTCTGGCTATACAGTTAGCCAACTAGCAGGGAAGTAGTTTACAGAAGTCTTAGTTTACTCTTGCACATTCTTCTTTTGAATCACAAAGTGAAAAAGAGAAGCGCATAAACACTGCCCTCAGGTCAGGCTTGGTGTTAAGTAGTTTATGCTCAAGGTGAGGATTATGTAAAGAAATCTTGTTCAGAGTTGAAGACATGCATAATGGTAAAGTTAATCTACCACAACAATAATTTATTACAGGGTGTGTCTGGGTGCCATGTTTGTGAATGTTCCAACCTGTCTGACTGGGAAAAATCCATCTGCAGGAATGCCTGTTACTGAGAAAAAAATGCATGAGAAGTTGAATAAAAATGCACTAAAAATGGCTGTGAAGCATGTTCCCAGTACGTCTGTATCACCCCAAGATCAAGCAATCCTGATTCAATGATGTGTCTCAATCTGCATCAGCGTATCTCATGTGTACTCTGAGCCAATCTCAGTCCTTCCAAATAAGATAGGGATCAGTAGGGCTGTGTTGGTCCTGCACAGGCTTTGTCTCCAGGTAACACACATACTTGGAGGACATGCTTTAGGTAAATATTACCAGTGCAACACATGCAATGTTTATAAAGGTAACATTTAATGTCATTTTCATTTTTGGTGGGGTCCCCTTTTAATCCAGCCATTGATTCTAGTGATGGAGCTCACTCATTGCAGTGTATCCCTTGGTATTCACTAATATTAGACTTCATCCCCAAAACAAGGCCTTGTCCTCACAATGCCACAGTAGTCGCACAGGGTTAACACCTGATCACTTCTTTGTAGCTTCATTTGCTTATGTTTTCTCATTAGTGTATTAGTTGTGTGTAGACTAGGCCTGCACGATATGAGAAAAAGCTGCGATGTGCGATAACATTGTTCAATATTGCGATAATGATATGACATGCGATAGGGGTGGGTGATATATTGAATATACTCGATATATCGTGGCTTGTTCTACGTGGGATGTAGTAAATGACTATATTGCGAACATCGAGTACAAATTGTTACGTAATTTTCTTAAGCCGCTGGCATGAGGCTCGCTTTGGCGTTTTGCTTCTCTCGCTCTCTCCTATGGCTCTCTCCCTCTCACAGACACAAAAAGAAAAAAACTCACATGCATACATCACACAAACTTGCCCGCCCATACAGACCACTCTCCTGGGCGAGTATGTGTGATGTATATAGGTGAGATGTGTGTTTTTGTATCTGGAGGGAACAGGGAAAGAGCCTGGCGAGAGCAAAAGAAGTGAAGCGCCAAAGCAAGTTTATACGTGCTGAGTTCGGAAACGGTAACAGAAGATGGAGGCGGATGAATTGGTTCCGAAAAGAAACCGCACTGCATCCATTGTCTGGCAGTGGTTTGGGTATCCAGGGCTCCAGACTGCGACCATGTTTTGAGAGTGTGAGTTAAAATTTCACGTGGTCGCATTCGTGCGAGTGCATGAAGATCATTAGGCTGTTTTGGTGCCCCACCAGCACGGGTACTGCATTAGCCATTGTGGTTTAAAGTAGTACTTTTTCTTCTTTTCGGTCTCCCCCTACCTGCACTCTCCCTGCCGGTCTCCCCCTACCTGCACTCTCCCTGCCTGTACACGTGCACTGATGATGAAACACGTGAAACAATCCATTTAGCTGTTACCACGTTCCAAAGATTAAGCGGTCTATAGCTGATTATTTTAACCCTTTCGCACGTAACTTATTTTATGCTGTGTAGTGCGCGTTACATTACATGGGTCATTATGTTTTTATTTTAAGTTTTGCTATAATTTAATATATTTATATTTTGCCGCATTTGCTATATTTTTTAATGTTAAATTGCTGTTTCCTCAAAGATGGAATTACTTAGATTTTTTTCCAAATCGCATTCTGATCGCATCGGTTTTAGCATACGTGCTAAATGGCTAATCACACCATTGTGACTGTACACGCAAAAGGGTTATAAAAAAAAAAACAAAATGAGGAGAGAGGAGGAGGCTGGTGCAGAGGGGGAGCCAACAAGAGGTCCCGACTCAGACACAACTGATGATGAGAGGGCAGGTGCAGGCAGGGAGAGACCGACTGAGCCAGTGAAGAAGAAAAAGTACGACTTTCAACCACAATGGCTAACGCAGTACCTGTGGTAGCAGTACGAGGGAAACTTAATGTACAGATTAAAATATTTTGCAAATTTCAAGTCTCGAATCACTGTCAGTCTTTACATCAATGCAAAACTAGGATATGCAAATTAAGACAACTATTCATATACTATCCTATACACGTCATTGATTAATACCATGCTGTGCCAAAAAAAAAAGGGTGCGACCAAATCATGTGCTGGAAAGAATTTGGGCTCCTCTGGTTTAGAAGAAAATATTTTAAAGGGAGCAGGGGAAATTAAACTTTAATTTCTTAATGTCTTATTTAAATTAATGTTCTGTTTAATTGGTTGGGAATTCATGTGCAGTCTATTCAGTAAAAGCATGTTCAGTTCATTTATTTCATTTCTTTCAGTGGGCATAGGTTACTCAATGTTTAGGGTCTATGTTAGCAGTGTACCTTTTGAAGCAAAAAGACATAGGAACCGTATAGCTAATATGCACACTTCAGTATTTGTTTATCGTAAGTTAGGGCTGGGTGATATGGCCTATAAATGATATCGCAATATTTTTAGGCTGTATCATGATACATGACATATCTCAACATTTTGAAATCTCCTCTAAAGCAGTGTTTCTCAACCCTCTCCTGGAGGACCCCCTGCCCTGCATGGTTTAGATCCCTCCCTGCTCCAAGACAGCTGATTCAAATGATGAACTCGTTTGGGCTCCTGAGCTTCAGTAGTAATCAACAGCAAGGGGTGGGTGGGTGGGTGGGTACTGAGCATGATTCGGGAAGGACTCAGCCAGACATTTCTCGGTTCTCGGCTGAGATGGACGGCATAGTGCTGCAACACGTGTCTTTCGGTTTAATTAAAGGCATTCATTTTTAAGGATTCTGTTATTTTACAGTATTATTGTTTGTACAGTCATGCGCCGCTTAACGTCCATTCGCATATACGTCCGTAGTCCCATAAGGTTATAATAAAGTTTAAAAACCACATCCCAGAACGGGACGTAGCGGACGTAACCGGACGTAGTGAAGGCAACGCTTCCTGCATGCAACACGTGTATCTCATGTCTCATGGAAATTTAGGGGTGTAACTGTACGCAAAAGTCATGGTTCGGTAAGTACCTCGGTTTTGAAGTCATGGTTCGGTACGTTTTCGGTACGGTGAAAAAAAGACATGCAAAACATGAAATTTCTTTTCATTTACTATGAATTTAACTTGTAAACATATAAACTTGTACAAACTTGTAAACGGTGGCAAACTGGCCATAATTTCCTGAACACATAAGGAATGCACATGAAGGCAAACACCTATGGCGTTTATTATTGCTTTTGCCCAATCTAAATTAGCAGGGAGAGGTTGCTTATTTAAATGCCACGGCGAGTAGTGTTTGCACTCCATTCTGTTTTTTCCTTGTACAAATGATATTCACATTTGGATGATGCCTTCTCAAATGAGTAATCGTGTTCGCAGTTGTGTGCTGGGTCAGTCCAGGTAGAGTCTGAAGAGGTGTGTCTTCAGGCCCCGTCTGAAGGAATGGGGTGAAGGAGCTGTCCATAGCGAGACAGGGAGTTCGTTCCACCACTGGGGAGCGATGTAGGTATCCATGATACAGTTTAACTGTCATGTTGTACAGTTCACTGTGTTCAGAAACTAGCACAATTAACTTCTCCACCGCTACTTTCTCCATTTTTGGTGGTTGTTATGGGAAACGACAGGTGTCACTACTCCGCTTGTGAACTTTTTTCAACTGGAAAAAATGCCCTGAGTTGCAGAAAAAAAATGCTCAGGGTGTTTTTGAAAACACGGTCTACTCCATAGGATTATTATGTAAAACAGACGTTGGCCGTGAACAAACAAACGAATATCCAAATAGTCGAATATTCGGGTCCGGCCCTATTAAAATGTATTATATTTTATAGAAAATTAACATCCTAAATATAAAATAAAATGTCAAATAATGAGCAGATTAAAGACTAGTGTTTTTAACTAATTTTATTAATTTGTGGAGATGATTGTCAAAAAAAACATAAAACATCCATAGGCTTCTTTTTGGGAGCATAAACATTTACTGACAAACTGACAGAAAGTGCATGCAACTCAAGGTGCTTTAGAAAATTAAGTTGAAAACAGTTGTATTGTCCACCTTTGTAATCAAGAGCAGAAATTTGACTTCAGCTTGAAAAATTGACAAAAATATAAAGTTAAACATCATAGTGACAACACTGAAAAACAAATCAATATTCAATATTAAGTTTACATTGGGCAACGTTTTAGTTACACATCACAAAATGCCCCCATATGGTAGCTAATGAGCCACTGTGTCAAAACGCAGTAACAAAAATTAGCTTCTCATTCACAGGGTCACTCGGAACGATTTGGTAATTTCGTTTTATAGTAACGTTGGCTAACTAATAACGCCGACAACAGATTATTGGTCCGAAATACAACAGAATCTGCTAACCCGGGCTGCCAGGTTTGGCATACTTATTTTTGCCTAATTGGTAGTGATTTCGCACTGACTTGTGTGACTGAAATGGCAATAGTTTAGTTTCCTTACTAAGATCACGTCAACTTAGCTAAAATGCACGTTTTATTTTGTTATTAATTTAAACACTCGTTCCTGCGCAGGAATAGCCACGGTTTGTTTCCACAGTTAGCAGTTTATTGTAAGTAAACACTTGACAGAGTGGTGTTTTAGTGCTTTTTCCAAAGCAAACCTTGTCGGGAATCGGTTTTGATAGCATGTAACTCGATTTCAGGTTTTTATGTGACATCACTTGAAATCACACTGGCAACCCTGTCGAAAAGGCCGACTGTAGTTTATCACAAAGACACGCTTCTTGAGTTCATTTTATTTCCTATTCAACCAGCACCTGCTACGCCCCTCCCCTTTCCGCTCATTGGTGGAACATCTGTGTTAAGAGGTGCGTCATCTTACCCGAAAACGTGGTGGCAGGAGCACATAGCTCATGGCGGGCCAAAACAAAGGGAGCCGCGGGCCCCAAATTGGGCGGCGCTGTGATAGGTCAAACATTGGCATGCTGAGTGTGAATGCATGGCGTGTGTAAATAAAGTGATTTTTCTTATTCATCGCGTTTCAGGCAGTTTTTTGCAATGTGTTTATCGCACATGTTCATATCATGATGACGATGAAAATACGATTTATTTTGATAATTGTAGGTTCAAGAAGAATCTCATCTGGAGAATAGTCTAGGTAAATACATTTTCTGCATTTGTAAATCCTGTTTAGCCTGACTTAAAGGCTGTAAAGCCTGACTTTCCAATTTTATGTTTTTGTTCATGGAGCCTGTAAAGGCTATGTTGTACTATGTGTTAACAGCCATGATATCATGATTACAGTGATGAGAAAGTAGCCAGCGATCGCTGAGCTCATGCTTTGGGACTTGAACGGAGGGTCTAATTCTTTCGACCGACCCCTAGCTAAGTTTGTCACCCTGGAAGGATGCTAGCTGCAGCGATGCCATGCTTCTCTCTGCTTCCAGTTGGGGCATGAGACCATTTTGAAACACTGTGGTTCCGTAAGCAGTGACGGCGATGAGTGTATAGGATGGGTTAAATGCAGAGGACAAATTTTGTTTCAATGTATACGAGTACTGAGAAATGACAAAGAAATTATAAAAATTATATACCCCCCGAAGCTTCGAATATTCGCTGTTGATTACTACTGAAGGTCCAGAGCCCAAACAAAGGTAGGCAGGACAGCCCTACTGTTTTCTGTCATTGAGATTTTAATTCAGTGAGGCTGCAGCAAGATATGGACACTGTTGCACAGCGCAGACAGGGGGAAAGCACAGACCGCACAGACAGTGCAAACGGGGAAAGCACAGACTGCACAGACAGAGGGAAAGCACAGACTGGGGAAATCGCAGGCAGGCGTAAAATGCAGACTGGACAGACAACAGTGAAGTGCAGACAGAATAGATGGGTAAAATGCACACAGCGTAGGCAGTGAAGATGGAAGTAAAATGCAGACAGCACAGACGGTGGTAAAACGCAGACAGTGCAGACAGCACAGATGAGGAAAGCAGACGCACTTGGACAGCAGTGACAGGGAGATCGTGAATGCAAGAGGATGGCTCAGACAGGGTGGCAAGTTCCCTCCAGCCAGAGAGTGCTTTGACTGCCTCAGGCAATAGCCCTTTGAGCAGCAGTAGGCAAGGCCATCACCAAGACTGGCTTCGCCCACACAGAGCTGCCCTACACAGCCCAGGCCAGGCCCTGCCCGGCCTGCCAGGGACTCCTCTGAAGCAGCTATGGAGATACGTGGGAGGGAGGGTGCAGGCCAGCTGTGAGCAGATAATATCATCGCCATGACAAATTGTCCCAATCAGGGCACTGCCATCTCTGCCTTACCATTGCCCTCTTCCTGAGAGTCAGGGGACCAGCAGGGATTGTGCAAAGCCCCTTGCTCTGTTTCAGAGAGCTCCTAATTCAGCAGCTCATTGCTGCCAGTAATGCCCCCCCCCCCAGCCTCAGGCTTCTCCGTGCTGCTTAATTGTGTGGGGAGAATGGGACTTAACCACACGCATGAGGTGCGATGCCTCAGTGATTTCCACATTCTTTTTGTAAACAGTGCTATATCATGCTTTGTCATTGAAAATGCAATGCTCAAGAGAGAGCAGGAGAGGCAGGAAAAGTGTGTCTGTGCCGGTTCCTGAATATGTATGGAGCTGACCATTCTCTACAGGCTAATATGGCTGAGTGCAAGGTGAAAAAGCACACAGAAACCTTGCCAGGTGAGATATTGCTTGTTTGAGCAATCAGTCATTGGCTACACAGAGGAATCCGTGTGCAGGGATGGGATTTCTGTAGTATTTTCTTTGCTTTTATCATGTTCCTCTTGCAAGCCCTCCCAGGAAACTGAGCTGTATGCCCTTCTGTGGTATCATAATGTACTGGCAGCTCTTCCCAGTCTGTGATTTCACAATGCATACATACTTGGGCTGCATATGTGCAGTCATACTCTAGTAGACCACTTCAGCATTTGGATCACTCTTTTGGTTTTGTGATCGGAATATGTGGCAGTTGAAATTGAATTTGTACCACACACTCGCCTGTTATGTTTGTCAATTGACATTGATATCTTGAAAGAAGCCAGAGCTCAATGCAGCTCTCAGAGAAGACCCCTCAACAGAGTCACAGGCTGAAAAGAAGGGCTCTGCTGAGCACAGGCAGTGACACTGGAGGCTCTGAAGAGCTTCTTGTTTTGGGCTGATAATAGAACTTTAATGGAGTCATGTACTGTAATTACCGCTGTTTACTTTTACTTGTTTGCAGTATTGTAACCACCATTGTTTTCTTTTACAGTTGCAGTCACCTTTAAAGAGGTGAAAAAGTAAAACGTTCCCTTGATGGGAACCAATGTGTGTCAGAAATTGTCAGCAGTTGAGGAATTGCCCATCTCAGTAGATCACCAATAGTTTATCCTTATGACAGTTGTATCTTTTTTAGTTGGATTTTATCCCTGATGTCTCTCTGTTCTTTCTGCAGGTGGCGTTGCTGGGGCTTGACATCGTCAGAGCTTTTATAGAACGGCTCTCAGACCGTTTCAAAGGCTACTTGGGAACAGGTTTGTGCTGCCCTTTCTGTGTCCCTCCTGGCCATGATGGCCACCTCAGGCCTTACAGACCACTGTGGTGTATACTAGGCATGTCACGATACCAGAAATTTAGTAGTCGATATCAATATACCCAATTCGATACCACGGTAAAAAAAACAAAAACAAAACAATAAATCCCATGTACTTCAACATACACTCCTTTATTAAAAACATTTGAACATTAGAAAAAACAACAACAGTGGCATGTAGCCTTCAAGTATTTAAAACAAACAATACTGTGCTTAATTACAATCAACTTTTTATGATGGCACAGCATTTCAATTGCTGTACCTACCTGGCCAAGACATGAAAAAATATGGAAATAATAAATAGGCCTATACATATTAATATAATATAATATATGTGTCTGAAAAGCTTCTGATATGGTTGGCTGTGTATGTGTTTGTTGACTTTGCTCCTGCCTCTCCTGGTCGACATCCTCCTCTGGCTGATACTGTGAAAGGAAAATTGAGATTTCGGTTATCAAAGTTATAGCTCAAAGGCTGCACACACAATGAACTAACACACACACACCTCTGTATACTCAGAGCGCAAGCAGTAGTTTAAATTTACTGACATGGTGACAGATCATTAGTCCGGAATAGGGCTGTTAACAATGAATCGACTATCGATTAACTGTTAATAATAATTTAACCGATTAAGATTTAATCAAACAATGAATTTGATTTAAACTTCCAGAAGTTTAGAACCGTTTCCGCTTCTAATTAGGGCTGTCAACGTTAACGCATTAACGCTGGATCGCGATTAATCGGGAAAATTTAACGGCAAATTCATCATATTATCAAGTTTGACCGCAACTTCCTTCCGTAATTCCAGCGCGGATATTTACCTGGCTGGAGTACTGAAAGGCATGGCAAACGCAGATGTGCTGAACGGCAAATTTCGTTTTAACCCTTTCGCGCGTACGGTCACATCGGTGTGATTAGCCGTTTAGCGCATATGCTAAAACTGATGCCATTAGAACACTAGATTGGAGAAATTCTAGCTAATTTTTTGCTTTGAGGAAACAGCGATTTAATTCTAGAAATATAGCAAATACTAACTGAAATCTATGAGAAACTTAATGCAAATGAAAACACAACGAACCATATAAGGTAACATGGGCGCTACATACCATAACAAATAAGTTACATATTCTCAGCAGCTGGCCTGACTGTGAACAGACTGCGCACAAGACTCACCCCTGACCACGTAGATATGCTGATCTTCCTGAATAAAAATACTTAGGTTTTAGGTTATTTCGGTCTATGTGAGCATAGGAGATCAGACTCTGAAGTGTGTATGCCTTCAGTTCAGAAGGCTTAGTTTAGGCTACTGTTGTCTATATCTTTCAAGAGGGATAATGTTAGACTATCGGTTCACTTGAGACAAACGAAACAGAGTTGTTTTAGTTTTTTCCCACTTTTTCCTGTTGGCCTTAATAGGAAAACGAAACCTAGGCCTACACAACATTTTTTGATATGCTATACAAGAATGTTCTATATTATTGATTTACAATAAACATTTAACTGAGGAATATAACATGCATTTGTGTTATGTATATATACAAGGTAACTATCGCTTTTATAATAGCCTAGAGTACAATAAACTTCAACGATCGTAGAATTTACGCCTGGCCTACTAAACGGTATTGGGTGGGCTAAGAAAAAAAAAAACCTGACATTTAATCGATTATTATTTGATAAGGTTAACAACAATCGATTAAGGACACTTCTTAAAATTCACATCCCTAGTCCGGAAATATTTAAAACACTACCGTTATATTTTGATGACAGATAACAGACTGAATGGTAATGACGGTAGCCTACTACTAGCTATGGTTACCTTACATTAGCCCAAACACAGTAGCATTTAGCGTTTAGCCATTGCAAACGTCTTATGGAACATAGTTGGCTACACAGCAATATGCCATCTGCCAAACAAAAATAATGGTAACGTGTATTTCAGGATAAGGATAATAAGGATAACACTTTGGATACGTTGTTAATGTAACGTTAACATGAATTGAAACTCACTCACCTTGAATTCTTTGAATAAATCTGGATGTCTGTCTTTCAGGTGCTTTGCTAAGTTGGAAGAGTTTCCTCCTTTCGTCTGAAAAGGTCGATGGCACCGTTTGCATACTGGTTTTTGCAAATTTATCATTAATCTCTAATGACCCGCCTCTAAGGCAAAGTAGGCTACTTCCATAGACAACTCTTACTGTTTTTGTTTTCGATGAATGGAGGTGGAGTTGTCACTGCAGCTGCATCCCAGGTAGCGACGGTATTGTAGAAAAACGAGTACCGTCACATTTTCAGAATTTTGGCATGGACTTGGTACCGAAACATGGGTACCTACAGTATTGTAGAAAAACGAGTACCGTCACGTTTTCAGAATTTTGGCATCGACTTGGTACCGAAGTATCGGTTCTCCTGACATCCCCTAGTGTATACCCAATTGGGCTGCCCCCAATAGTCGACCAAACATTAGTCGATGAGAAGAGACAAGTTTTTATTGGTTGGTTAGTCGCAGAAAAAAAAACCCGCAAACTGCATTCTGGAGCTGCGCCTTGTCGTTAAAAAGTTATTAGGGCAGGAAATCATCTGAAGTGTGGGATCATTTCGAGCGTGTAAAGGATGACCGCAAGGTGACATGTAAACTCTGCATGCAAAGATTTGCCGATCATTCGTCGACCTCAAACATGAGTTATCATCTGAAACGTGTAGGGGAGAGCTGGTACGAAAGTAACACGGGACGAAAGTAACACAGCGATTTTCTCCAAGCCCATACAAGTCTGACATGCCTAACTGCGTCAGCATGTACAGCATGCAACTCTTACCAGAACTGTGAAAAATCACATGGATAGGTCATACTTTCGCGGTGGTATACCCGAGAATCTGTTTTTAATCATGGAAAGTAAATTCACTCAAGTGGTATTTTTTTTTTTTTTGAATGACAAGTTGTGTCTATTGTTTCATGTGTCATAGTCATGATCATTTGACAGATTAATTAGTACTTTAACACATCCTGAAGTTTGCCATGTCAGAGTTTTTCAGTTTAGAAGCAAGTCAGGTTTAGCTGTCAGGAGTCATTGTCGGGACGATTGTAACAGTTGTTTCTTTCGTCCCCCTACAGTAACAACGATACTTAGTATATTATTATACCGAAGTCGTTCCACGTTTGTACAAAATGGCACCTGGTGTTGATAGGACACACATGTGAGTTGTTGATCACAACGAAAATTCTGTCTGTAACGTTATCTATAAGGTGTTTATCTGATGTAACTTAACATGTAATTTATTTTTATGCTGTGTAGCGCGCATTATGTTTTCATTAGCGTTATTAAGCTTCTCAAAGTTTTCAGTTAGCATTTGCTATATTTTTAACGTTAAATCACTGTCTCCTCAAAGCTAAAATTAGCTAGAATTTTTCCAATCTAGTGTTCTAATCGCACAGATTTTAGCATACGCGCTAAACGGCTAATTACACTGTACAGGGTTATTCCATTATTACGGGTGTGCAGAAATATGTTTTTTTCAATCGTTTTTTGAAATTCGTCCGATTCAGTATCGATCTGTATAATTTATGGATCGATCTTTTAGGCTAATATGCATTTTCTGGTTTAACTTTTAACGTTTAAGGACCTGCGAACGCATAGAGGAAAACCTGTTACATCAATATTTTTTTTTACTATGATACGACCTCTGTGTTTACCATGGCCAACCCTACACGGACGGTTACACGGACGACACAGGAGAGAGACAAAGCGACCGGCTGCCATTCATTTCAATGAGAGTTGGCGATTTACAGCGACAAGAGACAAGTGGCCGTTGCAAAGCCAACTAGGTGGGGCTAAAAAAGACTAGACTTAGGTCTGGTTTCTGCAAATACTGAGCGATGCGACACGCGAAGGCAGCATGATACAAGTTGCTGAAACAAATGATCCAACATTTTGGTTCCAGTCAAACATGGAGGAGAAGCTTATGATACGTACAGAGATATAAATAAAAAAGATGCATGTAGAAGGATGTCCAAAATCGTGGAGATGCCTGGTATACATATTCATATATGTGTGCACTGCAGTCACAGCTTTTTAGCTTTAGCTTTAATACAGTGCCTAACCACTACCTAGCTACCTAACTAGCTAGCTAGCTAAACTGAACCGCAACACTTGCTCACGAATGCAATGTAATTTAGCGCAATTCAAGAGAAACGTGGTTGTTCATGTTTGTTAGCTAGCTAGTTGTTCATTAGGCTAGCAAGAAAACCTTGTTGCTACTGGCAGTCAACTACGTTTTGTCAGTCATTGTAGCTACCTTACAAACCGGCTTTCCCTGAGCTAACTGATGCAAACACATTGCTGCTTCGTGTCACTAATAAGTAGGCAATGATACAGGTTGGTTTTGTTTTTAAGGAACTATACCCATGTGTTCCTCAAATAAAAAGATTTTGGTATACAGCCATGCATCGCTTAACGTCCATGATACGTTCTGTGAAATAGGACGTCATGTGATTTGGACGTTGTGCAAACACTGTACTATATTCTTAGCAAACCTATATGGAATAGACACGAGATTGGATGCTGCTGCTTACAAGTCGAAGCATACTGTTATATGTTAAACTTTTTAATTGTAAGTATGCAAAGTTCACATCAAACAACGATAGAGTACATAGGCGTTTATTATAACTATCAAGACATATGTATTATATGGTATACTATACGCCTTTATACGCCTGGCTGCGCAATCGCTTTATTTCCATGAGACATGAGATAGACGTGTTGCGTGCGGGAAGCACTGCCTTCACTACATCCCGTTACGACCGCTATGTCCTGTTCTGCGATGGGGATTTTTAAACTTTATTATAATCTTATGGGACTACGGACGTATATGCGAACGAATGGACGTTAAGCGGCGCATGACAGCACAAGACTTTGGGCTTTTCTTATGTGATTTTCACAATTTCCAGTAACTCTGCATTTGTAAATTTGTGTTCCCTTTAAAGCTTTTTAAACATCTCTCCAAATATGGAAAGCTGCTATATAGTATTTCATATCTCATTCTTATCGAATCGGATCGAATCGGGGCATCTGTGCCAATACCAGGGTGCTTGCGCAAGTCTTGAAAGTCTTAAAAAGTATGGAAAAAGGTTTAGCTCATAGTAGAATTTGAGAGTCTGCACAAATGCACAAGAACTTATATTAAAATACGTAATATATGAAGAAAAGCAAATAAAAAATTTATATGATTTCGCTAGCTGGTCACATAAATGTGCTGGAGTGAAATCCAATCAAAGCTCGTGTTACCTTGTCAACTTGAGTAGGCCAGTCACGTTATTCTTTGAACGGGCGTCCAAAACTAGGAAGTAAACATCTCACATGTGTGAAGCAGACAACGCACTCCGTGAGAGGACGTCCAGGTAGAATTTGTTTTATGTTTTTTGTTGTTTCTCATGACAATCTGATAGAATGACTACAACCTGTATAATGTACCGTGAAGATCGCAGTTGTAACGTTAACTACAGCATATGGCTAACATTACAGCAAACTGCGTTAGATTATCAACTGCTAGGACTTGGTCTGTTTAGCAAATTAACAATAGCAGAAAAAATTAATTTGAATCAGATTAACTTTATCAGTGTCATGTCATATAAATATGCAACAAGGCCATGGCTGCACGCCCATGACGATGATGTGTAATTAGAGCAGTTTGTACGTAGACACGTCTGTGCATGGTAACGTTAGCTTCCACGTAGCTATATGAATTAGTAAACTTTAATCCATCTGTTCTTATGCCGTAAGAACTAGCTTGCCTGCAGTTAGTGTTTCACACTGAGCAAGCTTTTCCTTTAACAATGAAACTCGCAATGTTGGTCTGGACCACAGCCTGCTGTTACTAAGTTGACACACGTAGCTAGCCCACTGCTGCCAGCAGGAATGGGTCGTTGCGTGTTTGCGAACTTATGGCTCCAACACCCGAAGTTTAAAAATTGGATTGCACCGGACCCTAAGTCCAACACAAAAGCATATTGCAAATTTTGTGCAAAAAACATTGACGTTGTCAGCATGGGAGAGGCAGCATTGGTGAGCCATCTCCAAAGCAAGAAGCACTCAAGTCTGGCTGCCAGTGCATTGAGATGACCGCCGGTGTCTAGCTTTTTTCAATCAAGAACTGCTCCACAGTCCAGGTACGATACAGTTAATTTACTTAAAAAATAAGTCACGTTACTACACTGTAGGCTGTCCTCAAAGATGAATGTAAACAGAGCTCGTTTATGGCTCTCTGGTGTAACATTATGTCTGACTAGCTGAACATGCTGACTGACTGGGATGTTAGCTGCAGTTAGCTTTATGGCAACACACATTTCAGTTCCTAGTTCATTAGTAATACTGTTAAACTCACACATACAGCAATCTTGCTGAGTGACACAAGCCTCTCTTTTTGCCACCCAATTTCAATTTGTGAATACTGGCTTGATAAGAAATATTTTTATTTTGAATTCAACAAAATTTAACAGTGCCACAGTCTGTGGCACAGACTAGCCACCATAATAATCACTCTCTGTCCCAGATTGTTTCAACAAAAGTGAAATCATACCAAACATGATGCCTTATTCCAGCGCTATTGTATTACAATAGAATTCATTAGTTTAGGTGTGCCTAATTTCTGCAATTGAGTGAAAATAGCTAAATCTAATTTAGCAGTGCAACTATATTGTGGTCATTCATCCATCCATCTATTCATTCATTCATTCATACTTTTATTGTTCTGACTGTGCTCTTGGTGAAACATGTTCGTGTAAAATTGATGCACTTTTTTGATTTTCATACGTTTTAAAAACATTTTTGCTAGTAAAACATGATTTACTGTGAATTCTGCATTCATTCCTTCATTCATTCATGCTTTTATTAAAATTAACTTTTCTACTAAACATAAAAGCTACAATCCCAACAAAAAAGTACGCACACAAGCACAAAACTACATAAAGTCGAGGTCTTAAAAAAAATAATGATCAGTTTTGAAAAAGTCTGGAAAACGTCTGGATTTTTTATTTGGGAAAAGGGCAAGCACCCTGCAGTACCCAGCCTTATCCATTATGCTAAATAATTAATGGCCTAATTAACATTAACAAATTGCAAAGTTAAGGCTATATGCAGCTAAATAAATATATTGTCAATAGCCTTATCCAAGTGTTCGTGGGGACTGGGGAAGCTAAATTACCTGGCTAACTGCATGTTTAACTTCATGTTCTGTTTTTTATTTATCGTTTGTTTTGTAAGTTATTATGTTGGTGTTACAAGTTTATGAGTTGTGTTAATTTATTTCAACACAGTATAACAACAAAATGTTCAGTCTCCTTGCTGGTTGTTCTGACACATTCAGAATCATTACCGCTTTTGCCGTTAGCATTGCTGTTAACAGGCGGCTTGCTTCGTGCGTGCGCTTGTAAAATTTATATTTTAAAGGCTCATTATTACGGTTTTGTATTTCTCTGTAACGTAGCACAGTGTTAAAAATGTTACTTATAACATTCTTTCTCGGCCCTGGAACTCAAACCATTTTCTGATGCCCCAAAAATATATATTTAAATAATTAAATTAATGTCATAAACGTGTGACAACTAGCCGACTAATGACTTGAATTAACAACTACTAGTCGACTAGAAAAATCTTTGGTCGGGGGCAGCCCTAATACCCAAACACCTCTGTATAAAAAATATTATGTTTATGAGGTGAGAGCATTGGTCAGGTCCGTTAGGTTCAGCTTTGTATTGTTCTCTGTAGTGAAATGGTTTTTTATGGCTGTAGGTTGTGATGGGAGACTGACGCCTCATGAAGCTTCAGACTGAAGACTGAAGACTGAAGGCTTCCCACCCAGAAGTGGGTGGCACAATCATGTGTTGTCAGTGACTCATTCATCCCAGCCAATTGTGTAGATTTGCTGTAGAGAGCAGAGTCATTTGGTTTGTTCATATAAGTCAGTGACTGACAGCCAATGGCAGTTCCTCCCACTGTGTTCACAAAACCTTGCTGTCCCCTCACTTGTTGCAGTCACGCTGTAAAACATCAGTGAATCAGTGATTGCATGAGGTGTCCGTTCTGCAAAAGGTTTATATTTTGTGGTGTGCAACCCTCCTGCTCCTGTCATGTCTGCCCTACCCATAGGTCTCGGGCCATGCTCAGCCCTGGGCCACTCGAGGCCCGTTTCAATGTGCCCCTGAAATGTGCAGGTCATTATGACACAGCATGTTTCAGTGTTTATTGTTGTAATATTGCACTAGAATATCACTACACACTTTTATCCACCAGGTGGAGTAAAGCTCTGCACTACAAATTTGAATACATTTTTTTAATATTCATTCACTTCACAAATTATCCCTTGTGATTGACTCCCTATGTATCAAAACTGTGTGTGTGGAAGTCAACACTCCTTAGAATCTAGCTGTCCATATGGATAACCTTTGCAAATTTATAACTTTAAACCTTTTAAAGTGAAATTGCAGAGAAATACAGGCAATGTGTAAGCTACAGTGTGAGCAAACATAAACATTTTGGAAAAAAATGGCATGGTTTTGGGGTCACAAGCAAAACATGGTTGTGCCATATTGTTTTCTCTGACAGCATTCTACACCTTGTAGCCATTGCAAATGGTGTGTTTGGGACCACATTCCTGTCAGTAGCCTAGAGTAAGCCCTCTACTTGTTAATGGATTAGAGGAAATGCTGCGCAGTGTAGGCAGCCTAAATGTCACTATGTGTCTACAAATGTGGTTAGATTTAGTTTATTCTGTTGATTGTTCAGGCTAAGAATTCCCAGGGTGTTGTTTTTATCCAAACACTGTGCCACTGTGCCACTCCTGCAGGTGTCAGTTGCCGTCATTACAGCCAGACTACTGACAGTATCCCTGCAGTTAGCCTGTGCTGAACACATTACATTACATTTACATTAGTGGCATTTAGCAGACGCTCTTATCCAGAGCGACTTACATCGGCTACAGGTTTGTTTTTTGTTTTTTTTCAACAATGTTAGCCATTTATACAGCTGGATATTTACTGAGGCAATTGTCAGTTAGATACCTTGCCCAAGAATACAGACAGTGCACACCAGGGACATGAACGTCATGTACATAAACAGCAGTGTTTGCAAGCATTTTCAGATGGGGAAAAACAAAATGAAAGTTCTGAGAAATTCTAAGTGCCTCCACCTGATTCTCCTTGCCTCTCAGTCTGTAAGCTGTGAAGGAATTATAATGAAAACGCTTGTATTCCCTCTTTGCCATTGACACACTGATGTAGTTTCAAGTCGGGAGCATGTGGTCTGCTACTCTGAAAATGAGAACAGTGAAGCTGAAAATAATAGTGGGTTAACAGACAGCTGACAGGGGGAGGCTAGAAGCAGTCCCTCTATGGTAAAGTCTAAAGCAGGGCTAGGGATGCGAGAATCTCACAGTGGTGACGCACAACCCTGCCCCAACTCACACACAGCCTCCTGTGTAGGGTTTGTGGGCATTCGGAAAGTCCATGGAAACCAGCAAAACTGCCGGCTGTTCTGTAGGACTCCTGGTACTTTGTTGCAGGGTACCTTTGATTTCAGTGTTGGGGGGGGGGGGGGGTCTAATCAGATGCTAGGAAACTATTACTGTACTACAGTAATAGTAATGGTGAAACTTGGCCTCATTCTGCATCACAGAAATGGAGGCCACTTTGTAAGTGCAGGGGAAAGGCCGTAGTGGGACAGGGTGCTTTCCAGTATGCAGCTCCTGAATTTGCGGCTGCTTCCAAATGCCCCGTGGCTGAGAAGCAACTGTCTGCAATTGCTTGCAGTGGTTGGAGGGAGGCGAAAGGCCTCAAAATGGGCTGCAAGTGCAGAGCAGGGATTGCGTTTGAGCTGGAAGAGCTGAGCTGAAGTGTACACGGTGTCTGATAGAACTGTACCGCATTATCTAGGGCAGAACTTTTTTTCAAGACCAGAGTAATCCTTGTACTTGTGCCCTCACCCTAGTTACTGTGCTTTTCTAGGGTACAACATCCCAGGGGTTCTTCTGAGGGCTATAAGTGCTGCATGTCACAACGCTGCACCCCCTCATTAAGGGCAGTGGTTTTGGGGGAGATCAGGGGGAGTGTGACTCCCTGTCAGTCAAAGCAGTTATTCTTAATTACTGGTTGGAATACAGCCAGTCCTCTGGAAGATGGAGATGACACCAAGGCCCCAGCAATAAGGAAGAGACACCAGCACACTCCCTCATAGCATAGTACAGACATTCACATACTCAGAGACACACTGACACACACACACACACAGGTACACATAGACACACTCATACAGTCAGACACTGTCACAGACACTCACCCATAGATACACAGACACCCTTACATGTATACTGACACATGGACCTGTGTCACACACCCTTATACAGAGGTAAGGACATAAGTGAGTGCCTCCTAATGGTGAAGCTGAAGAGTAATGTAAGGTAGCTGACTGCAGAATGCTGGCCATCTCTGGACTGGCAATGTGTTTCTCTCCCACAGGGATGTTGTGCTACACCAGTTTTATGCTTTACCATGATCTCGTTTATGTAGAATTTATGATCAATATTTTGTAGTATCCTGTTAATGGTATTTCATGGTGTTTTAAGTCTTAAAATGTTAAATATCTGATATATATATATATCTACTAGATAATAGGTAGCCCATAGATAACCCATATGGTGAGTATAGCTGGCGAGTTAACTGAAATGACATAGCTACTTTAGTGACTGATAGTTAATTAAAATTGTAATGGCTAGTGATGTGATTCAGCTAGCTAGCAAATGCCAGTGAAGTTTTACAAAGAAAGTTCTGCTCTGTGTCTGATGTTAACTTAAGGTATTACAAATGGTTTCTGTAGAAAACCCTGAACAGGGTTGCACTCTTAGTGCTGTATAGATATGGGGTAAAGGATCTAACTCTCTGTGCTGTGTAGCTATGGGGTAAAGGGCCTAACTCTCTTTGCTGTATAGCTATGGGGTAAAGGGTCTAACTCGGAGCCATAGAGGTCTCTATGCCTAGCCAGTCCATAGCGGGGGCTATGGTACACTCTTTTCAGTACCAAAGACACCTCGTCTTGGGTTTATGCCCAGAAAGGCACAGATCAAAACAGGTGTATTGGCACAGTTCTGCCCCCGCTTCAGAGCCTGGGTATGCCTTTTTGAGCACAACCCATTACCTGCACACCCACACGCTTCTGCTCAAAAGCATGGTTGACATGCCTAATTTTCAGTGTCCTGCCCTGTGTTGTATTTGAACAGTGCCTCTATGTGACCCTTGGTGTGCTGCTGTGCTTTGTGGTCAGTGGCTCTGACTGCTGACAGAGTATACTCTGCTGCATGAGTTATTGTTAGTATAATCAAAGGCGTTGATGGCACTGAGCCTGTCTGTGGTTCGCAGTTTAGGTCGTGCTGTAGTACCTCCATGGACTGAAAGGAGGTGCCATCCCTCTGATGAGCCAGCAGGCTGCGTTACAGTAGCTTGGCTGTCACGGCAGGAGGCAGCCCTGATGGATGCGCCATTGTAGGCATTGGAGGCAAGAGGAGGTACATGTGGAAGGGCCAGAGGGCTGCACTGCCAGCAGCAGATTAGTGTAACTCAAAGTCTTCCTGTGGAAAACACTCAGTGTTAAGAACACTACCATGGTCATTTTCCTGGGTGCAGTTGTCTTCTCCTACTGTCCCGGTCTGGGCATCCCTCTCCATTTTACCTTGCTTCCTCCCTCTCTTGTTTTCACCTTCACGTTCCTGTCACAAACACATTACAATAATCAATGGTGAAGAATGAGAATATAGGAACTCTGTTGAGGGCAAATATTGTCAGGCAGGAGCAGTAATCAATGATAAGCAGGCGCCCGGGAGGAACTTGGCTTTGGAAAACATGGTAGTGTGGATAGTGAGGTGGCAGGGTGGTGATGTCGCTGTGTGACACCTGTGTCCCTGGCCCCTTCCCCGCAGTGCTCCCGGCCCTGGTGGACAGACTTGGCGACTCCAAAGACCAGGTGCGGGAGCAGGCACAGGGTGTCATCCTGAAGCTGATGGAGCACACCGCCACAGTCATGGTGAGTGCACCCTTGTATGCCTATGCAAGCATGCATGCAGACAAACATAGACACAAGCATACACACAAACTCACTAATGACTGGCTAAATATCTCTTTCAGTGTGGTTCTGCTGAGGTACAGTGTCTGTTTATACCAGACTTTGGTAAGAAAATGGATTCTCTCCAAGCCTCTGAGGGTGTTTTTTCTGTTTTGTTGAGTTGCGGTACACCCCACAAACATTTATCCAGCATGGAACAAATTCCCCGATCTCCTGGTGTAGTGAGCCTTCCAAAGACGTGACATCCCAATTCATAGACCTCCAGTCAGAGCTCAGCATTGCATTCATAGCACAGTCCTTTAAGTATTGTCTTCCGTACCTCACAGTGATCTGCCTCTGAGTTTGCAAAGCACTCATGGGAAGGAGAGGTGGTCTGGTTTTCATATGGTGTTGTCTGAAGGTAAATAGTTACTGTTGCTATCGTAAACGTGCTTCCCCTATACACTGCAAAGAGCAAACTCCTTCCTCTTTTGTGTTAGAAACTCCCACAAACACGACAGTGTGTACACTAAAGCCACTGAGAGCTTGCTTTGAATGTGGGAGTATGATCACTGGTTTCTGCATGTGTGCCAGTCTGATTTCTCATTGAGAAACTGGTTCTGAGCAGAAGCAGGAAAAATGATATTCTGTGAAGTTCTGTGACAGACAGACAGGTGCACACAACCATCAGTGTACTCATCTGTCCAAATGGCAGTGTCCTCCAATGAGAACCCAGCATTTTAACCATAGCATAGTTTTCCAATCACAATCCTTTGACCAGAGCTCACCGCTCTGTAAGAGCCCAGTGCTGTGATGGAGATATAGTTAAGAAATACCTCTTTTCCAGTCATTTCCCTTTTCACTATCATAAGTGTGTGCTGAGCCATTTCTTTTAGTTTGAAGCAGAATGTCTGACAGCAGTGGGTAAGATTGCAGTGAGGCACATCCCCAAAGAGCACAACGCTCAGTTTTCCGACAGCCCTCGTGCAACGTCAGGAAGTCATTATGATTTTTGCATTTGATGGCCCAGTGTGAATGTGATCATTAAAATGGCTGGACTGCTGTGGAATTGGAAGGCATGTGCCATTTAGATGAGGCAAAAGACCTTGGCCAAAGGCATGCACCCCCCGGCAGCTGAGGGGGAGTGTGAGCACCGCAGAAATGGGTGAGGAGCGGGAGGTGAGCGCTCTGACCGCTGCCAAGGCCCAGTCTGTTTCTCCAGCAGAAATGACTTGGCACAAGGCCCTGCTGCTCTGTCTCCTGCTGACTTGGAACCCTAAGCCAGGACTGGAGGGTTTCCATGGATAAGGGATAAGGTGAAAGGGCCCTCTCTGCTGGAGGATACTGGGACATACCGTACCGGTCAAAAATTTGGACACCGGATTCTTCTTTGATTTTAACTATTTTCCACAATCTAGAATTATACTAAGGACATCAAAACTATGAAACGACACAAATGGAATTATTCAGTGACTAAAGTGTTGTAAACACATGTATTAGATTCTTCAAAGTAAACAAAATATTTTTTTTTTTTTTTTTTTTACATAGGCATCTACTTTACTATTGATATTTGTCTATGAAACAAATTCTGTGAAGATGTCTGGCTCAGATGCAGAGTGCTGTGCAGATCAGTTTACATTATAAGCCCTTCTGATTTTCTGGGCAATTTTTGGTCTTCTTTCTCCAGTCTCAGAAAGAATCAGTTAGTTTGTTTTAATTTAAACAGCAGGATGAAGGTAGTGTTCCAGTCCTGGGGAAGCTCAAACTATACCCATTGTATTCAGCTATGTCCCCTAACATCCCAGTGCTAGACATAGGGGCTTAAGATCCCATTAATACACATGAGGTTTACCTAGAGGGTCCCCTGGCTACTTTGATAAATGCTCTTTGAACTTGTGTAGGTAGCTTGTTCATTGCTGCAGAACCCTATGTAGAGCCAAACAAAGCCCAGATGTGACTGCGTTTTTTTTTTCTCTCCCACACAGTACGTTTGGGAACGCATCATTCCTGGCTTCAAACACAAGAACTTTCGCAGCCGAGAGGGAGTGTGCCTTTGCCTCAGTGCCACACTGGACATGTGAGTACACACCATGACATCACGCTTCGAGGGGTGGGTTTGACGATCACCACTCTGTGCACGTGGAGAGCAAGTCCTGGAAGGCTGTGACTTACAAAGGCAAGAAAGGTTCCACATGAACTGCAGTCTGAACTGGTAGTCTGGCTGCAGTTACACACCAGTCAAGCCAGCAACCATTAAAAGAAGTCCATCTCATTTCAAGATCACACTGCATGTGCTCATAACAGACAGCCAGAGACCATTCCCCTGGATCTCTGAGAATATGAACTGAGCTGTCATTGATCAGTATTTCTAAACCTTGTTCATACCAGGACCTAGTTTGCTCTGGCCATAATTGTTATAAGATCATCCAAGTATACAACTCTGAGGGAAGAAATACACCCCTCACAAATGCAGTATTGTTTCCACTAGATGTAAATATTGTAAATATATGTAAATGTGCTATCCGCCCCACAGTTGTGCAAATCTGTGTTTTGTTTGTGTCTGGTCCTCTGGTTCTGTGAATGGACCCCTCTCAGCTGTCTGTGGCTGTGTAAGGCTGATGCGTGGTGCGCTATATTCCAGCGCTGAGCAGTCTCTGCTGATCTGATGAACCCTGTGTGTCTCCCCTAGGTATGGGGCCCAGTCCTTGTCCTTCAGCAAACTTGTCCCCTTCCTCTGCACCCTGACAGGTGATTCAAATGCCCAGGTGAGTTACCCTGAGCTGGACTGTGTGAAGGGGACCGTCCATTTGCACTGTACTGTCCTTTGAGGGTGCAACACCAAAGTGCAGTCGGTTGATTGAGTTATTCTTCTTAGTGTGTCATTGGTAGCACTGCCTGAATGACAGAATGCAGTATTTTAGATACAGTCCCCTCCAAAAGTATTGGAACAGCAAGGCAAATTCCCTTGTTTTTGTTGTTCACTGAAGAAATTTGGGTTTAAGATCAAAAGATGAGTATGAGACAAGAGTTCAGAATGTCAGCTTTTATTTCCTGGTATTTACATCTAGATGTGTTAAACAACTCAGGACATACCACCCTTTGTTTGAACCCACCCATTTTTCAAATGAGCAAAACTATTGGAACATGTGACTGACAGGTGTTTCTTGTTGACCAGGTGTTGCCTTTAAGGTTGACTGATCAAACATTAAATAGCTCTGCATGACTAGTCTACTTTTTGGCCTGGGTTTAAACCTATAAAGACTACATTTCTTGTTAAAGAGGATAAACCAACATGAAGACCAGAGAGCTGTCTATGGGAGAAAAGCAAGCCATTTTGAAGCTGAGAAAAGAAGGAAAATCAATCAGAGCCATTGGACAAACATTGGGCATAGCAAGCACAACAATTTGGAATGTCCTGGAAAAGAAAAAAACTACTGGTGTACTGAGCAACAGACGTCGAACAGGTCGGCCAAGGAAAACAACAGTAGTTGATGACAGAAATATTGTGAGAGCTGTGAAGAAAAACCCTATAACACCAGTAAGTCACATCACCAACGACCTCCACAGTGCAGGGGTGAAGGTATCACAATTCACTGTTCGAAGAAGACTCCGAGAGCAGAAATATAGAGGCCATACCACAAGATGCAAACCACTTATCAGCAGTAAGAATCGGAAGGCCAGATTGAAATTTGCAAAGAAGTACAGAGATGAGCCACAAAAGTTCTGGAACAGAATCTTATGGACTGATGAGACCAAGATTAATCTCTACCGAAGTGATGGAAAGGCCAAAGTGTGGAGAAAGAAAGGAACTGCTTATGATCTGAAGCATACAAGCTCATCTGTGAAGCATGGTGGAGGTAATGTCATGGCTTGGGCGTGCATGGCCGCTTCTGGAACAGGCTCAATAATATTTATTGATGATGTAACTGATGATGGTAGCAGCAGAATGAATTCCGAAGTGTACAGAAACATTTTATCTGCCAATTTACAGAGAAATGCATCCAAACTAATCGGGAGGAATTTTATCATGCACAGGACAATGACCCAAAGCACACTGCCAACAAAACAAAGGACTTCATCAGGGGAAAAAAGTGGAAGGTTTTAGACTGGCCAAGTCAATCACCTGACCTTAAACCAATAGAGCATGCATTTCACCTCCTGAAGAGGGGACTGAAGGGAGAAACCCCCGAAACAAACAAGAACTAAAAGAAGCTGCGGTAAAAGCCTGGAATAGCATCACAAATGAAGAATGCAACAGTTTGGTGATGTTGATAGGTCGCAGGCTTGAGGCAGTTATTGCAAGCAAGGGTTATGCCACCAAATATTCAATGTTATTTACTTTAAAATTATTTGTTCCTTTACTTTTGCTCACCTAAAAATTCTGTGGTGTAATACAAACGGTGATATATCCTAAGTTGTTTAACACATCTAAATGTAAATACCAGGAAATAAAAGCTGACATTCCGAACTCTTGTCTCATACTCATCTTTTGATCTTAAACCCAAATGTCTTCAGTGAACAACAAAAACAAGGGAATTTGCCTTGCTGTTCCAATACTTTTGGAGGGGACTGTATACCTACATTTTCAGAATTTTTATATTTAATTCATCTTTGAAAGCTATTCCAAAAAATACAAAAAGAAATGGATTATAAGATCAACTGAAGATGATTTTAGTTTCATGCAATTTTACACATGCAACAAGAAAAAATAGACTTGAAGGGCATGTAAGAGCTGAGCATGCACATGTTTGGAATGCACAGCAGCAGGAGGTCACAGTTATATGTGATGAGCTTGCTCCACCTATTCAAGCAGGAGCCCTGTATCATTGCCCTGTAACAATGCTGCGAGAAGCGCTCAAGGTGGTTGTGGGAGAGCCATCTGCAGATTCATTACACTGGAGTATTACCTGAAGTACTTGTCATTGCCACCCACACATCCCCTGTAACACACTCTAAACACACGCTGTCACACTCATACTGCACACTATCACTGGAGACCAACTTGATGAGCAGGCAAAAGGGACTCATTTGAAAAGTTTCCATAATGGTATGCTGGTGGTTAGCTGTTGTGCCAGGCCCGTGTCCTAGCAACACACAAGCTGCAGAGAGGTGCATACTGCCAGAGAGGTGCATACTGTGACTGCCGCATCTCAATGGGGGACTGTGCTTCCCTGTCTCCCACCCCTACAGGTTCGAGAAACGGCCATAGCAACACTAGTGGATGTTTATCGCTATGTCGGAGAAAGGATGAGAGCTGACCTGAGCAGGAGGGACCTACCCTCCACACGGTAGGCCGAACTGCCACTTCCTGTCCAAACACCCCCCCCCCAATCCAAAAATGTGTCACATATGCATGCAGAAGTCACCCCTTTGTTTAAACATGGATTTCACTGATATTCAAACACATACAGTCAACCCAGCCCCACCCATGCTTCCTACCCTTACCACTCTGGCTATGGTACCTTCCAAAACAGTAACACAGCGCAGCACATGATGAGTCTAGTGTACATTTATTAAAAAATGAATCAGGTTAAGGGGTAATTTAATGCAGGGTGGTTGTAAACAGAGCGGTTATCCCTTAAATTACTTTGAGTACGCACTGTATTGGCTGACCCGGTTTGTTTTTGTTTGCGAAAGGGAAATTTCATGCCATGCAACTGGAGCCTGTGGAGCCGTACAAAGCTCCCCCTGATTCGATTACAGTCTGAAGAGGCCTCTTTTCACCAGCCTCTGTAAGGAGTCGGGAGCGCTTTCTGTCAGGAAAGGTATCTGTCTCAAAGCAGCACAGGCCTGTGGCATGGTGCAAATGGCCATCCGTTGAAAGTTTAGCTTATGGCCACGTGTCAGGAAACCATTCGACACAAAGTGAGGATCACTGCATGTGAGGATATTTTTGGCGCCATGTGAAATTGACTGTTTGCGGCACGTGCTGCATATTGAGCAAAGACGTTTTTTGCACGGGGGCGGGGGTTAATGTGTGGTTTTTTTGGGGTGAATTTTTGAGGGGTGACTGAAAAGGGTGCAGTGCATACCTTCAGGCCAGTGTTGGGCTGGATAATCCATGGTTGAGCATAAGGCTAGGCGATATGGACCAAAAATCATATCTCTGTATTTTTAGGCTGAATGGCAATACACGATATATATATCTGTATTTTCTACGAAGTGGACTAAATGTTCAGTTGTAAGTCAAAGCCACATGTGAGATGTCACAAGCACTTTTATTAAAACACTGTGATCAAAATAAAATAGACAGGGTTTCCTTCCTTGTTTGCAAATATACAGTTGCAAAACATGTAAATGAAAAATTATATAAAATAAATAGGCCTATTTTTATTTAATATAGGCTATCTCTGAGAATGCTCCTTCAGTCGTTTTCAACAACAATAACAGTGATTAAAATACATACAGAGTACAATTACAGGTTTTCTTCTACTGCTTAACAAAACACACAGCTGTGCAAATAACAATAAAAATGTAAACAGAAAAAAAAAACAGGCCTACCCTGTTTGAAAATATACAGCTGCACAATATATCAACATGTAACTGAAAAAATATATAAAATATATAGCCTATATTAAATGAAAATAGGTTTATGTTTCTGATAAGGTATTTTAGACTATCGAAATATGCTACCTGTAGGTTTATGTTGGTAGCTTATCAGAAAATGCTATCTGTAGGTTTATGTTGGTAGCACTTTCTGATAAGGCAATTCAGGCTATTAGAACATTCTATATTCTATATGATAAGATTTAGAATATCAATATATGCTATTTAAAGGTTTATGTGGTATTTATTAGAGTGTGTTGATGGACAAACTAGACTACAAATTTACATGTCAGCATGTAAACTAGACTGTTGAAATACATACAGTTTATGTGATAGATAAATTGTAAGTTGGCCTGTTAAAATTTACTTGACAGCATTTGCTGTTGGATGAATTAATGAAAGCAATAATGTAATTAGCTTAGAACCATTTCCTGATAAGGTAAAAAAAAGAATCACAGACCTTTTTTGGCTTCTAAGGTAGCACAACCTACTTGCGGTAGTATTTCCCGATAGGGTAGCAAAGATCGATATATATGACTATCAATCTACGCTATGGTAGGACATTTCAAAAAGGTAGGACAAATTGACAGAACACTGGGTTTGCGTTCAGACACAGAGGGAGAGTGGGGGCGGGGTTGCGTGGAGAGTGTGAGAGAGGAGAGATGCAAACACTGGCACGGCTTTACGGAAGAAACGGGTTATGTAACGGAACATCAAAGTATTTCGATATAAACGGTATTGTTTCATCCTATATCTTGTGTGAAAATATATCGATATACCTTAAAAAGTCAATATACCGCCCAGCCCTAGTTGAGCATCCTCCTTGCAAAGCAGCAGTATTTGTTAATTCAGGAGTACCGTGTTTTTGAAGTCTGCTCCTCAGAGACGTGTGCTCATTTAAATGCAAGGGATCTGAGGAACAGGCCTGAGTCCATGTAAATAAACACACATCACAAAAGGGAGTGTTCAGCATGAAGACTCGCCTGTTTCTTTTATGTTTGTTAATCTTCCTTATCTATGAGAAAATAATAGATGGCTCTTGCTAGCAGATTGTGCTGGTATTACATAACCTAATTACAGGGTCTGCGAGGGCTTTGTGCTCTGTGTGTGTGTTTCTTTACCTTCTTTCATCTTTTTTGTGTGTGTGTGTGAGTGTGTATGCATGTGTGCTTGTGATTTTGTGTGCATGCGTGTGTATGTGTGTGTTTGTGCGTGTATGCATTTCAAATGGGGGCCAATTCAGGGTGGGTCAGAATCAGCTGATTGTCTCAGCTGAGCTCATCTGCTTGCGAACAAGTCCGAAGAGCAGCCAGAGAGGGACAGAGAGGGAGAGAGCATGAGTCAGGAGATGGGGGAGAGGCGTTACCTTTCCTCAGCAGGACTGACTCCTGCTCCTTCTTATTCAGGAAGGAGATGGCGCTGTGTGTGTTTGTGTATGTACATGTGTGTATGTCTGTGTGTCTGAGCGTGCGTGTGTGTGACCGTCAGAAGGTTATGTAAAGGGGAACAAAAATGCTGCGCTGTCCCACTCTGTCAGGCTGCGCTCTACTGACGCTGAGGTCATGCACGCAGTCGGAGTGAAGGAGTGAGTCCAACCGTTAACCCCCTCAGCGCTGTGCAAGCAGAGAATGCAGTGCACTGCTGTGTGGTGCTTTCCCTGCTTGCTGCACTGCGTCCTCAGCCCCTGGCAGCAAAGGGATGGAATGCTGGGAAAGTGATCGGGATCATGAGAATGTAATTATTGGATGGTTGCCGGTGTCTTTTAGAATCAGAAGGAGGGGAATAGTTCACCTCATTTACGTAGCATCTGTGGAGGTGTGTTGACTCATTTGCTCCCCCGGATTTTAGTGTGCATTACTTTCAAATCTGTGATGATCCTGCCAGTTTGCTTTAGTGTCAGTGTGACTTTGCTTTCGCTGTGTACTGATACCAGTGTGCACACAGTCCCTCGCATATCTGATTCTAGCACATTAGAGGTTCCTGGAAAGCAACTATTGTGTTGAGGTAGTTAACTTTGGCTATGCCCAAGAAATGGTCTTGACAGTGACACCTGAGTTCCAAAATCTTAGCAGATGTGACATTGCTGCCAAAATTCTCAGTAATGCTTAAAAGGAGTGAATTCACCTGTAGTGCTTCTGTAATTGTGGAAGGCCTCTGTAAAAATGTCATAACTGCATTTACATTGGCATTGATGTTTATTCATCTGGCAGATGCTTTTATCCAAAGTGACTTACAAGTGATCAAAGAAACTGAAACTGAAGCAGACAGAAATGGTTGGATACCTGACAAAGACACGAAGTGGGCAATGCCACTGAAGATATTTTGGAACAGCCAGACCAACAGTTCTGTGAAGACCATCATGTTCATGTTTGCTTTTGGATAGTGGTGTCCTTGGTTGTATCATGATTTGTGCTCTTTTGTTGGATGCACTTTGTGCTTGACTTTTGGAATCACTCTGGATGAGAGTGTCTGCTGGACGTCAAAAATGTAAATGCAATGTTAAATGTACTCATGTCTTGTGTCTCACTCTGGATGAGGGTGTCTGCTAAGTGACAAAATGTAAATGTAAAAGGATGCAATATCATGGTTTTTGATTCTGTCTAACGTTGTTTTAAGCCTGGACTTTTCCGCTTTGTCCTCAGGTTGCAAACAATATTCAGCAAGTTTGATGAAGCACTGAACTCTGGGAACATGGCCTTAAGTCCCGGGCAAGGTAGGCTTCCTTCAGACTTGCGCCCATTCTGTTTGCTGCTGTGTACAGATTCAGATTTTCTGGAATTTTTGCCATGTTTTAAGATGGGGATTATAATATACATGCTATTTCCTTTGGGATTATATAACATAATTCCATAATAAAAGGAAATAGATGACAGAAAATATGAACTGAACAATAGGAATTGAATGTAATTCTGTTATTTCACTCAGCCCTGCTCGCATACACACATGTACATTTTTGTCTTTGTAATAACCGCATGCGTACGGTAAATGAGCAAGTGCTCAGAGATGGTGAAGCACACACAGTACCACGACGCACGCTTTAAACATCATTTACTCAATTACGTCAACTCCAGTGCAGTTCTGTGCTAACGCTGACACACAGGGGATAGGTTTCCATTGAGTGTGCACCAGACAAAGTATCAAAATATTGAATTTTGTGAAATCAGAAAATGATCCCCAAAAAATCAAGGCAGCATAATTTTTACTTACAATACTCATTCTGTCCATTACTCCTGTTGAATGCTGTCTGCATTTTTGTAGCCATTTAAACTGCTTTCTACTAATAGCACCACCACGTGACGCCACTGTTAGCTGAGAAAGACAGCAGAATGGCAAGTCGCTCTGACAAGACCGAGATTCTAGATGAAAAAATCTAAATCTGTTTGTTTGTTTCTTTTTCCCCATCACATTATTTTGACTAGATTTAAATTTGTACTGCCACTACTCATATTCTTTGATTCATGCATAAATGATAGGAACAGAAAACGTGTTCAGTCAGGTTTATATTTTTGCTTTACTATCGTCATAATTTCTCATGGGAATATAGATTTGTGATAATTTCATATTTCATGTCTCTCCATTTTGGGAAGCGCAACTGATGGTATTGTGAGAGGAGTGCTATCATGTGCCTGCTCTCGAGAACAGAAATCTCTCCCTCAGAGTGATGCAGCTGATGGGTCTGACAAGTGCAGCTGTTTTTCTGTGGGGACAAGGGTGCTAGCCACAAGCTTAGTCCTGCTTAGTTGCAAGCAGCGCATAACCATTGCAAATGGGGAATTGTGACTAAACTGCTTTTGTCTGGTTCCTGTACTGATTTAAGCTGCTAAATGAGACTTCAGAAAGAAGGGGAATCCCAGGCCCTGGTCTTAATCCCTGCAGTGGTGGGAGCCAGGAGATGCTGCTACTGTTTGTTTTCAGCATGTTGGCTACTCCAGTTCTAGTTGCAGAGATGGGGATGGTTTATTTATTCTCCTGCTGTGTGTGCGTGTACATGTGCGTGTGCATGCGTGCTTGCTTGCTTGCTCGTGGAGGAGTTGTGCGTGGAGGAGTAGATGTGGGCTTTGTTACAGCACGATTGAGGGCCATATTGGCAGTTTAGTGACTGGAAGTTTGACTGAAGAATTGTACACATTGAGAAATGTGCACAGATTAAACATAGGCAAAGTGTTGCACATACCCAGGGTGTTGACAGCCCTCAGAAGGATTAGTGGAAATGCTTTTCCTGTGTTTGCTCTTGTCAGAGAGCTGGACCCAGATGCGGACTGTGCGCAGCATCAGGAATGTGAAGTTCCATTGTATCCCCTGTGACTCAGTGCAGCTGCATGGATGGATGGATGGCCTGTCCTGATGCACAATGGAGACTCTGTCTCCTCCATTTCAGAATGTCCACCCCTTCTCACAGCAGTGGCACTCAGCATGTGATTTTAAGACAATGCGTTTTATAGTTGGTCTTTTCCTGGCGTGTAGGTACACCTCTCACTAGACAGCAGGGGTGTAACGGTACGCAAAAGTCACGGTTTGGTACGTACCTCGGTTTTGAAGTCACGATTCGGTACGTCTTTGGTATAGTGAAAACAAGATATGCAAAACATGAAATTTCTTTTCATTTACTATGAATTTAACTTGTAAACATATAAACTTGTACAAACTTGTAAATGGTGGCAAACTGGCCATAATTTCCTGAACACATAAGGAATGCACATGAAGGCAAACACCTATGGCGTTTGTTATTGCTTTTGCCCGATCTAAATTAGCAGGGAGAGGTTGCTTATTTAAATGCCACGGGGAGTAGTGTTTGCACTCCATTCTGTTTTTTCCTTGTACCGATGATATTCACATTTGGATGATGCCGTCTCAAATGAGTAATCATGTTCGACGTACTGCCATCAACATACCCGATTTCAGTTGAACAGTGATATGAACAATCGATTGGACGGTAGTACATTACGCTACTGAACATGTGCTAATTCAGTTGCTGTGTTCACACGTAGCGTCTTTTTTGATGAAAAACGCTGGCCAGAGAATTTTTTCAAGTAAAAAAAAAAACGCTGGCAGCGTTTGAGAGCATTTGAGAGCATCTTTTGCTGCCATATCATATCGTCTAGCTGGCTATACATTGCTGCAGAGCTAACGTTAGCTAAGAGGCTAGTTTTGCGAATGACGACTTCAAGCATTAAACACTTTCCAGAAACTCCTAGGATCTGTCCAATTAGACTCCAAGCAGCCTCTTTATGATGAATGTTATGACACAGTTTAACTGTCATGCTGTACAGTTCACTGTGCTCAGAAACTAACACAATTAACCGCTACCTTCTCCATTTTTGGTGGTTGTTATGGGAAATGACAGGTGTCACTACTCTGCTTGTGAACTTTTTTCAGCTGGGGAAAAAAAAAAAAAACGCCCTGAGCTGCAGAAAAAAACACCGGCGACAGTGTTAAAAAAAAAAAAAAGGATGTTTTGCTCAGGATGTTTTTGAAAACATGGTCTACTCCATAGGGTTATTATGTAAAACAGACGCTGACAGCTTCAAAAAAAGATGCTTTGTGTGAGCACAGCCTTACGGCTCCGTTATGAAATCGGAAAGGAAACCAAGGTTTTTTTTTTTTTTTTTTAGTACCGCACGTGTACTGTTACACCCCTATTAAATAAAATAATAATTTCATGATTTACATATGATAATTGTGAAATGAAAAATGAGTTTTGTTACATTACTAACATAATGATAACTGCAGCGGGTTGGTTGGGTGGGGTTGGTGGTTGGTTTTTGGGAGGTGGGGGACCGTGTCACGAGACCGTGGACGTTTGTATCACGGTTTTGGTTTCAGTTTCAGAACCGTTATACCCCTACTAGACAGGCCCTGATGCTGTTAGCCTGTGGTGACTGAGACATGGAGACATGGAGCACCAGGTTACGTAAGAACATCCAGAGTTTAATGAGGAAAGCAGGCCGTTCAGCCTGGCTTGGCTCATCAGTCTGCCCGTAGTCTGGAGCGTATCTGGAACTGTGTTGAGCCTGGCCTCCAACACTTGCCTTGCTGCTTTCATTTTAACCCACTCAATGAATCCATGCATTTGTACCGCGATTGTAAGGGCCCTTTCCTACAGTTTCCTGCACACAGAGTGGTGTTCAGGACTCGGACACAAAACACTCTTGATCATCCTTTTATACCCAACAATGTTTTATTTGTTCCTATCCACAATGTCGCCATTTTACACCAGGAAATGTAACTCCAAAAGTATATTTTTTTACATTTCTAGAAAGAAAGAAAAGGCATCTACAAATACCCATATTGCATTTCTTTGCCCTGCCCCATCACCCACCCCCCCCCCCCCCCCCCCGCAAAAGAAAATGACAGACCAGTGTTACATAGTAGTAAGCAGGTAAGCATAGTAGGAGCAGGGCTTGTAACCAAATGGTTGCTGGTTTGATTCCCTGCTGGGGTGCTGCTGCTGTACTCTTGGGTAAGATACTTAATCCACAATTGCCTCAGTAAATATTCAGCTGTTATAAATGGATACAATTGAAACCGGGAGGTATAGTTGAACATTCATGCAAGGTAGCCCCTCCCCCCAGCACCTGTCCCCTCAGGGCAGCATAGAAACCTACTCCTTGGCCTGGTGCTGAAAATACCCGCTCAGCTCTTTCCTGCCTATTTGTGTCCATGTGTGGTTGGGTCTGTGCGTTAGCGCTAGCCTAAAGGAGATGGAAAAAGGAGGAAATATCTACCTCTCATGTTTTAGTTTGATGTTTTGTCATGTGTATTTATGACATACTGTATTTATTATATGTTTATTTATTTTGTATGTAATATATGTAATCTGAGTTTTTATTTCTAATTCCTTATCTGATATGTGTTTTCGTTATATATTATCAGTTGGTTTTTATTGAAGCAGTTCATTTCAACCAGCCCTGTACGGAGCGCTGCTGTAAGGCCCTGTCTGTCCCTCAGCATCTATTGATTCTCGTTTTCTGGTATCTGAGTTTCATTGGCGGGGCTTGTTCAGCCCCGCCCCCAGCTCTGCTCAGGTCAAGGACCTCATTTTCCAACTCTTGGAACAAAGGCCTCTTTTCCAACGCACAGCTGCACTGTGCGTGTCTGGTGTGGCCTGATGCCGATGGCAGACCCGGCAGGGAGCGTGTCTCCGAGTGGGTCCGACCCAGTGGCCACTCCAGTAAAAATGCAGAGGCCTCAGACCATAACAACAGGCCAGCATCCAGGTTGCTGGACCATGTGAAAATGCACATGAAATTCCTGTCACCAAAAAGTGTTGTGAGATTGGCTCCTGTGATTATGGGAGATTTTGTGTGTGGTTGTGTGAGACTGATTAGTGTGACTTTGGGAGATTGTGTGTGCAGGTGATGCAGTGTTGGCTGAACTGTTTGGCGTGTGTACCTTGCGCTGCAGTTGCCCACTTGGAATTTTGGTTTCCAAGGCCAGCTCTTGCCCTTGCACCACCGTGCTAACCATTTGCATGTTTGTGTTTTTGCACTTTTGTGGAGAGAATGCCCAGTTCCAGCACTGTCATGTGAAGCACAAATGGTACCCCACACTTCCAAAAGACACAACATTTGTACCCAACGATTCCCTTGCATTTCCTCTTGGTTCCGGAATGCCCGCCGAGTTTCTGTGCATTCTTACGTTCACTTCCAAATACAATTCCAACTACACATGCACACGATGAGCAGTCAGGTCCCAGTGACCCAGACATGGGGAGTCACCAGCCTGATGCGACAGGTCACATTACACAGTGTTTGACTGAAGCCTGCACACAGCTGTCTGCCACAGCCTGAGGGGTCACTCTGTAGACTTCCTCCCCCTGACATTTTTATTGTCTGAAGCAGAAGAAAGTTGTTTACGTATTCATTTTAACAGAGCAATATTTGTGAATCCTTAACCAGAGGTGAGATGTTTGTTTATTTTTAAGCAGATGTGAGATGGTTATTTATATGAAGACACTTCTGTGGCCAGGGGTGGGGTTTGCTGCAGAAAGGAGGAGGGGGAGAGAGGATGAGTAGAAATGACAGGAAGGGGAGGGGGGCGGTGGGCAAGGAGGTGGCTGAGCAGGAAGGACTGTGCTTCCAAGTCTCAGCTGGTCTTTTATTTTGAAGCAGCCCAGCAGCTGCTGCTGATTGCTGTGCAGAATGAGAGAGAGAGAGGGAGAGAGTGAGGGCGAGCGTGCGAGCTGCCTCAGTCACAGTGAACTGTCTGTCTTGGCACAGCTCTGTGTAGCAGAGAGAGAGAAAGAAGCGCATGCTTTTGTTTTCACAACCAGCCTGCCGTTCCTGCTCCATAGCGACCGGCGATAGACATGGAAGCAGGGAGCGACGGAGAGGGTAAGTGGGGCTTGCTGAATTTTGTCAGGAGCTTGGCGAGCACGATGTGCAGATTTAGCACATGGCTCCAGGAACATGCAACTAAAGGACGCAGATTCAGATTCTTTAGTTGCGCTCTTTTTGGGATTGTGTTTCTGCTCTCTGTTACAGCATGTTAAAAACAAGCTGGGGGGGGTCACTGTGTTGCTGTGCGCGTCATGAGAAAAATCAGGACGCTATGTGAGTACGTGTCTCTGTGTGGGTCATAAACAAGACCAGGTCATCGTGTGTGTGTGCGTGACTGCGATCGGCAGTGCATGTGTGTGTGCATGTGGCTCTTCGAGATGTCTGAAGAGGGGTGTAGCCATTTAAAGAGCACCATGGATGGTGCAGTATTTGCCTTTTAACTCTTGGTGTATCATTTATGGGAGCTTTAATGCAGTGTGGGGGCTATCTGTGACTCTTCATTGGAATCAGAAGTGCTAACATGTTGACCTCAGGGACGTCAGAGTCCCAAAATGTAGAAGAAAATGCTCTCAGAATATAAGGGGAGCAGACAGGGGGAACAGGCTCTCGGAATGTGGTGGGAACAGACAGGGGGGAAAGGCCCTCTGAATGTGGAGGAATATACAGACACTGCTGTACAGGGTTCTTTTCAGATCAGGAGTTAGTGTTTTGGAAAACTTTTCAAGATCAAGTAAGGCTGGTGTGCAGGTTTAAACTGAAGGCTTGTTTGAGGCCGTGCTTTGCACATTCATGGCCTGTTTCTGTACCTCTCGCTCATCCACTGAGCTGGAAGGGCACATGGCAGCTTGGGTTACAGTGAAGGGCTTTTTCACACTGCCTGTCTGCGGTAGAGGGATTTGGGTTACGAAGTACTAAGCCACAGAGTTTGCAGGTCAGACAGACCACAGCTAGGGCTATAACAGCATGCTCTATTATAGCTTCTGTTCTGCATTATTATGCAGCACGGAGCTGTTAATGGTATTTTTCCACAAGGGGAAGCTGGCTGGAGTTCGTGCCGAGTGGTGGCCTGCCTTGCTGGTGTGGGGTTGTGTCCCTGGTGATACTCAGCCCAGGGGGAGGCCACCAGGTTAACTAATGCCTTCCTGCTGAATGACCTTTACCAAGCAGCAACAATGAAAGGACGTCATGGCAACATCGAGGGACATTTGCATGCTGGAAAGGCATTCTTTAATATTGGTGTCCAGAACTTGCGCTCAGTTTCACCCTTTGTGTGCCAAAGGGCAGTTCAAGCTGACATGTCTGCCCTTCTGTGATGTGACTGGAGGGTGAGCGCGATCCAGTTTGGATTGGACACCACGGTGCTCTGTAGAGAAACATGGCAGTGCTGGATGGAGGGTGCTGATGGAAATGCCCTTCCTTGGTTGCTATAGTGCCTGCGAGGCTGCAGCTGTGATCCTGCAACCCCCCCTGTGTATCTGTCTGATGTAACACACTGCAATTCTGTGCCATCATCCATTTTAACAGCAGTGGTAGAGTTGCTGTCCGAGTCTCCAACCAGAATCAGAATTTATTGGCCAAGTATGCTTTTACACATACTAGGAATTTGACTCTGGTTCCAATGTCTCTCGTAGTGCTTTCATACAATGTCAGGGTGACAACAACAAATGCTATCTAATGGTAGTGGCTACAACAAACAACAACAGTAGTGCAGGACACGTACATGGAATGGAGTAAGGATGGAATGAAAAGTATATAAAAATAAATATGAACAGATACTGTACAATAAGTTAACAGCTACTACAAAATAAGTTAAAGTGTACATGAGTGCGGGCTGTGGGTTTGTACAAACGGCTCAGAGGTCAGATGTCAGGGTAGGAGACCACGGGCCACAGGCACAGAGGAACCCTAACCCTGTCTGAATCCCTGCTGATATTCCAGGGGCACAATTTAGTACAAGAGAACCTGGAAACATAAAACAATATACCTTATAAAAGGCAGAATTTCTTTGGGTCTAATTTACAGTAGCACTGCTGGCAAAGGGGACTTCAGAACACCTTCAAAACACCTGCTTTGCTGAAAGATTAGGGGGTGTGACTGCTGGCACTCTGTGTGGAGCCCATTAGCCCCTTTACTTGGATGGAAATGAGCAGACCTGTGCTTTCTGCCAGCATATATGCTTCTACTGGGGATCACACATTCCCATGCTGCACTGCACAGGGCATACAACTTTCACCAGATGTTTTCAACCTGCCAGTCAAGCATGGGACGTCCCACTGGAAAAATATGGATGTGATGGTAGGAGAACCAGCTAGGTTATCTCAATCCATCCAACATATTCCTTTCTTGTCCCTGAATGCACTGCTGCATTTGCTCTCCCAGAATGCACTGGACAGCTTCGCTTTTGTATCCTCCACCTACTGTAAAACAGACTGGGTAGTATGTACTGACAGTTGTTTGATGTGAGTACTAATTATGCTAATCATTGAGAAATATTGAGAAATAATGATAAATGATTTGCTTTTGTGCTATTTTGGCTATCCTAAAGATGTGTTAGCGTACTTAGTTTTTATCTTTTCATTTATTTTTTGATGAGATGAACAAGATGATATCTACAGTCCTGTTGGACTGTGAGAGCTGTCCACAAACACACAAAACGGATAAATGATTCAATTCAATTCAATTCAATTCATTTTTATTTGTATAGCGCTTTTTACAACACAAGTTGTCACAAAGCAGCTTTACATTGTTCCCAGGCCTGAGACCCCCTGAGAGCAAGCCAACAAGGCAACAGTGGCAAGGAAAAACTCCCTATCAGGAAGAAACCTTGAGCAGAACCGGGCTCATGGGGGGGCCCATCTGCTTCTGGCCGGCACTGGGCAGATAGAGTTAGACACAAAATTATGCAATGTACATTTGTTATTGACAAACAATAGCAGTTAACAGTAGAGTGATTATAAGAATGTCTCCTAGGATGTCCGGGTCTTGGAATGCAGTTGGCTTTGATGGGCAGGGCAGCGAGGTAGCAGGACTGGAAAACGAGATGAGACGCTTGGGCTACAGCTCCGGACAGGAGCCCGGAGCAGGGAATAGGAAGCAAACAGAAAACAGTGGTTAGTGGATGATAAGAATGGCAGGGATGTAGAACAGAGAGGCAGGAGTGGAGGGGCAGAGAAAAAGGTGTGCAACAAGGAAAGACCCCGGCAGGCTAACATTATGGCAGTATAACCTAGGGGACGGGAGGCAAGGGACCGGCATAGTCATGAGGGCGACCCTAAGACAGTCAACACCAGATCACGGCACAGGTTCCATGAAAGCAATGACCACTTAGTCCACCAAAGACTCTATGATCCACGCCAGCACCAGGCCATGTCCCTCAGCTGAAGGATTTACTATATAGATATGTTTTGAGCCTAGACTTAAAGGTGGAGAGAGAGTCTGTTCCCCGAATCTCAGAGGGTAAACTGTTCCACAGGAGAGGGGCTTGATAGGAAAAGGCTCTACCGCCTACAGTAGTTTTGCCCACTCTTGGAATGGTGAGAAGCCCGGCATTTTGGGAGCGAAGGGCTCTCTGCGGAAGATATGGATGAAGAAGGTCCTTAAGATGGGGGGGGGGGGCAAGCCCATTTAAAGCCTTAAATGTGAGTAAGAGTATTTTAAAAATGATCCGGTATTTAATAGGTAGCCAATGGAGAGAGGCCAGAACTGGGGTGATGTGCTCAAAGCGTTTAGTTTTAGTTAAGATTCGAGCAGCTGCATTTTGCACCAGCTGAAGGGGTTTTAATGAGACGTTTGCACATCCGGACAAGAGGGCATTACAGTAGTCTAATCTGGATGTTACAAAGGCATGGATTAGTTTTTCAGCGTCGTTAATTGATACGATTTTCCTGATTTTAGCAATATTTCTCAGATGGAAGAAGGCAGTCCTAGAGGTGTTAGTTATGTGAGTTTCAAAGGAGAGCTCGGGATCAATAACAACACCAAGGTCTTTGATGGCTGCACTCGGGGCAAGGGAGACACCATCAAGGTCCAATGTAAAATGAGTGAGTTTGCTCCTGATTGAATTTTGGCCTATGACCAATATTTCGGTTTTGTCCGGGCTGAGGAGGAGAAAGTTTCGGGCCATCCAATTCTTTACATCTGTTAGGCAGGCCTCCATGTTTGAAATATTCAGAGGGACATCGGGTTTGACTGATATGTATAACTGAGTGTCATCCGCGTAACAGTGGAAATTAATGTCATGTTTACGGATGATATCGCCAAGAGGCAACATGTATAACGAGAAGAGCAGAGGTCCAAGCACAGATCCTTGAGGTATACCATATTTTACTCTGGAACGAGCGGAGGATTCGTTGTTGATGGAGACAAACTGATATCGTTCTGATAGATAAGATCTAAACCAAGATAGGGCATGTCCACTTATGCCAACCAGGTTTTCGAGGCGGTCAAGGAGGATACAGTGATCGATGGTATCAAAGGCTGCACTTAGGTCTAGTAACACAAGAAGAGAGATACAGCCATTGTCACAGGAGAGTAGAAGGTCGTTGAGCACTTTCAGGAGAGCGGTTTCCGTACTGTGGTGAGGTCTAAATCCGGACTGGAAAACTTCCAAAATGTTGTTAGAGTGTAAAAAGGCACAGAGTTGCTTTGATACCGCTTTTTCCAGAATTTTGGAGAGGAATGGAAGGTTCGAGATGGGCCTATAGTTTGACAGGTCATTGGGATCAAGATTAGGCTTTTTCAGAATAGGCTTGATAACTGCTACTTTAGGGCTGAGGTACGTGTCCAGACATAAGAGAGGCATTGATAAGATTTAATAGTGGTGTGCCAATTGCAGGCAATAGCTGTTTTAGGAAGCCAGTTGGTATGGGGTCAAGTTGGCTGGTAGAGTTATTCGATGAATTGAGAAGAGAAGAAAAGTCGCCAAATTCAATGGGTATAAAAGAGTCGAAGCGCGAGGCGGGCCTAATAGACATGTCTACATAATCTGGAACGGGACTGGCCAGGCAGGAACCAGAAGTTGATGAGAATTTTTGTATTGTGTCTCTTATCTTTAAGATTTTACTGTCAAAGAAGTTCATGAAGTCACTGCTACTATAAATTGCTGGTATGGTAGGGTTAACTGATGCAGGACTCTTGGTTAATCTGGCAATAGTGCTAAACAGGTACCTAGGATTGTCCTTGTTTCTCTCAATAAGAGTAGAGAAATAATTGGATCTGGTAGCTGTGAGGGCATGCTTGTAATTTAGGAGACTTTCCTTCCACGCCAGGAGAAAAACCTGTAGTTTGGTGGAGCGCCATTTTCTTTTGAGTTTTCGTGTGGCTTGTTTGAGAGCACGAGTATGGTCGTTATACCAAGGTGCTAGCTTCTTGTCTGTGATTTTCTTCCTTTTGAGGGGAGCAACGGCATCTAGAGTTTTACGCAAAGTAGAGTCGATTCTGTCCGCGAGTAGATTAATTTCAGTTGAGCTGGGGTTTGAACATAAACTAGAGGGGATTTCGTTGTGCAGGTAGTATGATGTAGGGAGCTCGTCGATAAAGGCATTTGCTGTAAGAGAGCAAAACGTGCGCCTGGAAGAAAATCTAGGCTCCGAGTATGTGAAGCACGTTAGTGGTAAATTGAAAGAGATGAGATAGTGGTCGGATAACACAGGATTGTGTGGCATGATTTCCACCTGGTTAATGTCTGCTCCATATGTGAGGACCAAATCAAGAGTATGGTTGCGGTAATGTGTGGGTTTGTCCACAGCTTGATAGAGTCCAATGGATTCGATGATGGACAAAAATGCTGCTCTGAACGGGTCATGTTCATTATCCATATGGACATTAAAGTCGCCTACTATTACAGCTTTTTCTATATTGACAACCAGGTCAGATAGAAAATTGGCAAATTCCGATAAGAAAACACTGTAAGGGCCAGGTGGCCTGTAAACTATAACAAGATGATATAACTAAATGATGATAATCAAAGAAAAATCACATCTCCATAGGAAGGCCAGTTAGGTTAAGTGAGCAAATATAGCTGCTCTCACTTTTTCTGGTTCAGGATGACTGAGAAATATGCATTAATCCAACTGAGAGGCCACTACAGTTCAGCTTTCACTCTATACATAAACATAAAGGACTGAGGCAGCTCTGTAATCACGTTAACAGGTGTGTGCAAGAATCTAGCAGACCAGAAAGCAGAATGCTTGATAAAATAGGGAAGTCTGCTCAGTTAAGTTGTGGTTAGCAGGAGCGTGGGTATCCACTCCAGTTCAGATCAAATGTAGAGCCTGTTCCAACCTCCCTGAAAGAAAATGGACCAGAGAAGTGGACAAGCCTTATGCTAATTATGCTAATTAGTATTAGCATTACCGGTAGCTTTTGTTCCTTGAATTTGGCTTGTGATATAAGTGTGAAAAGTCTATAAGCCTGCTATACTGGAGGGCCAGCTCACCCCAGCGAGTAAATGGCGCATCATTTCACAGAGGGATTTGCCACAGATGTATGTCCCACAAAATCATGTGTGCACACACACGCACACATAAACACATGCCAGGTTCTTCCCTGCTGTGTTCATCTCTGCTTCTTCTTGACTGTCATGCCCAGTTAAACCATTATGTGTGCCCTGAATACAGTTACACAGTAAGCACTGTCCTGTTCTACAGTTCAGAAATGCAGAGAGCAGCCTTAGCAGAGAGCGTTCTTCATAGCATTGTGCGCTATTAGGTTTAAATTTTGATCACTGTGCAAGGGGATTTAACCACACGCTTTAGCGTGCCCCCCATCTTTCCTATCTCTTTCTCTCTCCCCCCCCCCTTGCCCTCACCCTCCTCTTTCCTTGGCTTTTGTCCCACACACACCCCTCTCCTTGGAGATCTGCAAACGGCGTGCGCACGCACACACACACACACACACACACGCACACACACACGCACGCACGCACACACATGCGCACAAGCTCGCGCTGACAGTCCCTCCTGATGGATAGGTTTTCCCCTGTGAGCACCATGGAGATGAGGAGTTGCTGTTTTTCTGCAGCGGGTTGCCTCTCACGGAGGCAGGCTGTAATGCTGATGGGTGTGCCCTGAATGTGCCTTGTTGGTGACAACACGTCCCGCACACCTCTCATCATGGGTGTGCCAGGTGATGTGGGCATAGCACTGATTATAATGATTATGTGCAGTCTGCTCAAAGCCATTCATGTCAATACTTGTCCCATTTGACTTATATTGGCAAGTCAGAGCCACCTCCACAACTCTGGGCAAGTGCCAAAAGTTATCCTTCCCCCATGTTACAGTGGAAGAGGAGCATTAGAAATATCTAGATGTAGACATCTTACAACGAATGAAAAGTCATAGATAAGATGGGCTGTGTAGCTGAAAGGGTTAATTATAAAGCAAAAGTGGTAATATTGAACAGTCACTATTAGACCACATTTAGAAAACTGTCCAGTTCTGAATACCACACTGCAAGGACACATTAGCTCTGAGAAAAGCCCAGAGAAGGGCAAAAAGACTGGTTATGGGTATCAAATGTACAAAGTGTGAAGAGACGTGGTCATTTCCTTTGGAGCCCAAATGACTGTGGGCTGCAACTACATTTGCATATGCTAGTAACTTAACTTGAGGGGATATTTAAAAATGGCAACTTACATGCATGTACTTTCTTGATATGAGAGCTGTTCTGTGCATCCAATTAGGCACAGAACATATATTCATACTGCATGGTACTCGAAAAGTTTCTGGGAGAACATGGAGGTTTTTGGCAGATTTTCAGAGGTTTTTGAGACGGCTTGGAAGGTTTATGGTAGCTTGGAACATTTATGACAGTACACAAGTTCCATGTCCCATGTCTCAGGTGAAAATTGTGCTCCTCCAACTGGAGTGTAGTGGTAATGAGCAGGCAGAGATGGGCAAAGATACATCAGAATGTATCTTGTTACAAAATACCCCTCAAATAAATATATTTTGTATCAAAATAAAATACAAAATACTGGTGCTAGAAAAATGTATCAAGATAAATTACATGTATTTTGTATTTTCAAAATACAGGAAAATACATTTGAAACATCGGGCATTCTGAATTTGTACAAAATGGCAGAACATTCGGATTTTTATAATGTACACAAGGCTCTGGTGAGAATTTGAACCCTACAGCAAGGAAGAACAGGAAGCAGAATGCTACTGTATCTAACCAAACCTGTAAAAAAAAAAAAAAAAAAAAATGCTGAAAATAGTATGTCTTGTACAGTATGTAGAAACTTGCTCTCTGTCCAATTCAAAGACATGGCAATTGAGACCCAACCACTTCAATTAGTAGCCTATTTAGCTGCCTTTAAGAACAACTAACTTTTCAAATATTTCTGGTGTTAACTGCCTCCGGTGCGGATGGAATATTATTCCTGCAAATGAGACACTAGCTTGTTAGCATCGCTAGCTTGATATATTATAATGTTAACCACCATGTACCACGCAATATGTAGCCAGACATAAATTATATATCTAGCTAACACTTGCTGGCTACCCATGGCTAACCAGTCTTATATGCTTGTCGAGCTGTTTCATCCAAGCCAACTTGTAGCACTAATTAATAGCTAGCTAGCTTGCTGGCTCACTCAGTTCTTTAGCCACCGGGCCATATGTATCGATTGTTTTTATCTGTAGCCTTTGCCTATGGCATTCAACATGTGTACATTCTAAAAAGTAAGATATATTTTATATAGTTATTGCCGTTCAGATAAAATGTTTACCTTGACGGACAGTCCACTGCAGTGGTTGAGGCAGGAAGAATGTGCTGGCTTGCTTGGGGGGTACGAACTTCGCAGAAGATGAACTTGATTGAGTTTTTTTTAACAATGATGGAAAAATCGGAAGGCCGTCCGTCATTTTGACAGATTAGAACACTGAGGGCGATCTACCATAACTTTAAGTAATTCACACCCCTGTCCAGCTGGTGGCAAGTGTACATATTAATTAGCTATTTTCTAGTCTTGTCTTTGATCTCACGTGCATGACCTCCTTGTCTAGCTGGCTTTTAGCCATCGCATTAGTAGGCTATATCGCTACATACCATTGCAAAATATCATGGCAGCTGAGTGTCCGAAGTTTCTTTAAAAAACCCAATAATTGTGATGGCGTTGATAAACGAGGCGAAAAAAGAGGGATTGATGCGGTGGAGGTTGAAGGACAAGCAAGTAATACTGAAAATGTTGATCAGACAGAGGCAGCTACTGTTATGAGGCAAGCAAGTGGCAGCAAGGAGGTCAAGAGGGAGTACCGGGTTCAGTGGGAGCAGGAGTTAACGTGGTTGAGGAGGGAAGGCTAGGGTTGGGTGTCATCTGGGTTTTTTTCGATACTGGTGCTAAAGCGATATTTTTAAAACGGTACCGGTGCCTGAACCCTTATGCGTGTACAGTCACACCGGTGTGATTAGCCATTTACCGTGTATGCTAAAACCAGTGCGATTAGAACACGAGATTGGAAGAATTCTAGCTTTGAGAAAACAGCGATTTAACAAAAACATAGCAAATGCGGCGGTGAAAACTGTGAGAAGCTTAATAACGCTAATGAAAACATAACCATGTAGCGTAACGCGCTACATAGCATAAAATTATGTGCGAAAGGGTAAAAAAAGCACAAAATGACGGTCGATGACATTAATGAACGGCTTTTTTATTGCTAAGGTAAATTTGAACTTGAAATTGAACAATATATTAACTATTAACAGTTTAAAGTATACTAAAATATAAATAAATACTAAACGCTTAACAAATTTACATAAATTCACATAATAAATAAAACCTTACCCAACTACAATAATTTAGCACTAAATAACAGTTACAGTACTGCAACGTCCGTTTCGGAGCACCAGAGGGCAAATATTTCAATCGGCAGCGCTCAGGCATTTAAGTGGGACGGAAATGTGTGTTGCAATTTGGTCCAGTAGATACCAGCCATATAGGAACCGGTGCCAATATATTTTGGTACCCATCCCTATTCGTGTGGCGTTGACATGAAAAGTTACCGCACAGTCGGTGTCTCTGTTCATCTTTTCTCTCCATGCCCTTGTAAATGCATAATCTATAAGCTGGTTATTATTTACTATTTACTATTATTTATTAAAATGAATGAATGAATGAAAATTAACTTCTATTAAATATATCTTATCATTAAAAAATGAAAATTAAAATGATGGGTAATAATAGATCATGATGGAATTTTTACGACCCTGTCCGTCAAAATGATGGACAACGAGAAAGTCTCACACACAGTGATTTTGTAAGCCCACACTATTCACAGTCAGAGGTTGCGTTAGTGTGTCCTACGTGTATTGTTCTTCACTTTAAGATATATTTACATGAATTCTTTTATGTTTATGAATCATGGAGAAAGTATTTTGAGTACTTTGAAAATACAAAATTACTCCACTCTAAGGTATCTTGTTAAAAATTACATTTGATTTTTTTCAGCCCTGTCAAATACAAATTACAAAACACTCAAAAGTAATTGGAATTGCATATTTCAAATACAAGTGACAGAAATTGCATATTTCAAATACAAGTGACAGAAATACTGCCCGGCTCTGCAAGCAGGGCTTGTAACTGAAAGGTTGCGGGTTGGATTCCCTACTGGGAGCACTGCTGTTCTACCATTGGGCAAGGTACTTATCCAACAATTGCTTCAGTAAATATCCAGCTGTATAAATGGGTGAAATTGTAGTCTGTGTGAGTCACTATAGATAAGAGCACCTGCAAAATGACAATAATGTATGTAGTAAAAGAATGGTCAGACTAGCTTTAGGATTGAAATATGCATATACATTTTTAATCTGTAAAAAAATTAGTTATAGCAAAAGTTTAACCACACATCTCCAGGAAGGAAACTATTTAACAATTCCATCATTTGGGGATTTAGGCTTTAGCTTATGTTGTGTGTCATATGTAGAAGTCTTTGTAGTTCTGAGGCTTGCATACGAGATCCGAAAAACAAAACCACAAAGTGTGGGACCGGCCATAGGTGTTTTGCGGGGTGGGTCAACAGAGCAGAGCGCTGTGAGAGGGAACCGGATCAATGCCAACGCTGTCAGATCATTTTAATGAAGTCCTCCAAGTAATAAAACTGCAAGACCAAGGCATGTCTCTAGACATGTAGCACCAAGCTGCAGTCAGGTCTTGAGTTAATTTATTCTGAGGCGAATGTCTGAGGTCTGCGTGTTTGTGGTGTGATTCTCAGTTGCACTGGGTTTGAAGAGGTTGCACAGGCACGTTAGGGTCTGAATAAGGCCTTTTCCTCTGGGTCACTCATGTATTGTTGATGACCTTATGCTCATTGTGTCATGACTAATATGACTAATACATGTGTGTGCTTGAAAACCATGTCTTTCCTGTAAATTTTCATTATCTAGATAAAATATTTGTAATGTTACATTGCTTTTTATAAGTGAATTCTAATTGTCTGGTTTACCCTGCATGGTGTCTGTGTTGCCAGTGGTAAACGCATCTATGCACTTGCATTTCTCCTCAGTTGGATACTCATTACTAGGGCTGGGCGATATGGACCTACAGTCATATCTCTGTATTTTTAGGCTGAATACATGATATATATCTCGGTATTTTCTACGAAGTGGGCTAAATGTTCAGTTGTAAGTCAAAGCAGTTGTTTTCAACAACAATAACAGAGTGATTAAAATAGAGTACAATTACAGGTTTTTCTCTACTGGTTAACAAAACACAGCTGTGCAAATAACAATAAAAATGTAAACAAAAAATAACAGGCCTACCCTGTTTGAAAATATACAGCTGCACAGTATATCAACATGTAAATGAAAAAATGTATAAAATAAACCTATTTTTATTTAATATAGGCTATGTTGGTAGCACTTTCTGATAAGGTACTTCAGACTATCAGAACATTCTATAGTTATATCCTGGTAGTCTTAAAACCATTTTCTGATAAGGTAAAAAAGAATCACCGACCGTTTTTGGCTTCTAAGGTAGCACAACCTACTTGCGGTAGTATTTCCCGATAGGGTATCAAAGATCGATAGATATGACTATCAATCTACGCTATGGTAGGACATTTCGATACGGTAGGACAAATCGACAGAACACCGAGTTTGCGCACACGTAGAGGGAGAGTGGGGGTGGGGTTGCGCGGAGAGTGTGAGAGAGGAGAGATGCAAACACTGGCACGGCTTTAAGGAAGAAACGGGTTATGTAACGGAACTTCAAACTATGTCGATATAAACAGTATTGTCTCATCCTATATCTTGTGTGAAAATATGTCGATATACCTTAAAAAGTTGATATACCACCCAGCCCTACTCATTACATTACATTACATTACATCATTTCGCAGACGCTTTTACCCAGAGCGACTTGCAAATAATATGGATAATAAGGATACTCCTTACCTATTGGCTGAAACACATGCATTTATGCATTAATCTGTCATCTTATATGTCCTTGAGCTCTATTTTGTAGGGAATTTTTAGCATTGATTTGCCTTTTTGTGTTTGCTGGTGTAAGTGGCAGTTTAAGTGGGAGTGGTCCCACACCGGTCTCCAAGCCCAATTTCTCCATACCTTAAAGCAAAGAATGAAACTATCTGTGCCAGATGAGGACAATCAGAATTGTGCTTCAGTTACAAAGGCTTTGTTAGAGGGTGCTGCCTGTTTCATTTGTGCACTGTATTTTATGCTCTGAGTTCTGTGCTGACCTGTGTCGGGTTTGCTCTGAGTTCTGTGCTGACCTGTGTCAGGTTTATTCTGAGCTCTAAGCTCTGCTGAGCTGTGTCAGGATTGCTCTGCGCCTTGTGCTGAGCTGTGTCAGGTTTGCTCTGAGCTCTGTGCTGACCTGTGTCAGGTTTATTCTGAGCTCTAAGCTCTGCTGAGCTGTGTCAGGATTGCTCTGCGCCTTGTGCTGAGCTGTGTCAGGTTTTCTCTGAGCTCTGTGCTTAGCCGTGTCGGGTTTCCTGCATCCTCAATCTTAGTCCTGAAGGGAATTCAAAGGCTCTGTGCTCCTCAGCGGGACATTGCAGTAATCACCCCCCCCCCCCCCCCCATGTAACGAGAAGCACACCCAAACACATACACATTTGTACACAAAGAAACTTTTACACACATACAGTGGGGAAAATAATTATTTGATCCCCTGCTGATTTTGTAAGTTTGCTCACTTACAAAGAAATGGTCTCTAATTTGTATGGTAGGTTCATTTTAATGGAGAGAGACAGAATATCAACCAAAAATCCAGAAAAAAACACGTTACATAAAAGTTATAAATTGATTTACATGTCATTGAGTGAAATAAGTATTTGATACCCAAGCAAAACATGACTTAGCACTGGGTGGAGAAACCCTTGTTGGCAAGCACAGTGGTAAGACGTTTCTTGTAGTTGGTCACCAGGTTTGCACACATCTCAGGACGGATTTTGGCCCACTCCTCTTTACAGAAACACTCTAAATCCTGTAGGTTTCTTGGCTGCTGCTTGGCAACTGGAAGCTTCAGCTCCCTCCGCAGATTTTCTATAGGATTGAGGTCTGGAGACTGGCTAGGCCACTCCATGACCTTAATGTGCTTCTTCTTTAGCCACTCCTTTGTTGCCTTGGCGGTATGTTTTGGGTCAGTGTCATGCTGGAGGACTCATCCACGACCCATCTTCAGTGTTCTGGTTGAGGTTCTCATCCAAGATTTTATGGTACAGGGCCCCGTCCATTGGCCCCTCAATGTGGTGACGTCGTCCTGTACCCTTAGCAGAGAAACAGCCCCAAAGCATAATGTTTCCACCTCCGTGCTTGACTGTGGGGATGGTGTTCTTCGGGTCATACTCAGCATTTCTCTTCCTCCAATCACGGCGAGTCGAGCTGATGCCAAAGAGCTCGATTTTGGTCTCATCTGACCACAGCACTTTCTCCCAAGCCTTCTCTGAATCATTTAGATGTTCACTGGCAGACTTCAGACGGGCCTGTACATGTGCCTTCTTGAGCAGGGGAACCTTGTGGGCGCTGCAGGATTTCAATCCATTACAGCGTAGTGTGTTACCAATGGTGTTCTTGGTGACTGTGGTCCCAACTGCCTTGAGGTCATTAACAGGTTCCTCTCATGTAGTTGTGGGCTGATCCCTCACCTTTCTCATGAACATCCTCACCTCATGAGGCAAGATCTTGCATGGAGCTCCAGACCGAGGGCGATTGATGGTTATTTTATATTTCTTCCATTTTGGAATAATCACACCAACAGTTGTCACCTTCTCACCAAGCTTCTTGCTGATGGTCTTGTAGCCCATTCCAGCCTTGTGCAGGTCTACAATCTTGTCCCTGACATCCTTTGACAGCTCTTTGGTCTTACCCATGGTGGTGGAGAGGTTGTAATGGAAGAAATTGATTCTATGGACAGGTGTGTTTTATACACATAACGAGTTGAGATTAGGAGTAGTTTCTTAAAGTGACAGGACTAATCTGTGTGCCATATGGGCACATAACCTGTGGGAGCCAGAATTCTGGCTGGGTGGTAGGGGATCAAATACTTATTTCACTCGATCAAATGCTAATCAATTTATAACCTTTATATAATGTATTTTTTCTGGGTTCTTTGTTTATATTGTACCTCTGTCTGTTGAAATAAACCTACCATAAAAATTAGAGACCGTTCATTTCTTTGTAAGTGGGCAAACTTACAAAATCAGCAGGGGATCAAATAATTATTTTCTCCACTGTATAGACACACACACTTAGAAATGCATACACACAGACACACGCACATTCACATGCGCTTACAAACACCCATGCACACACACAGACACACGTACAAGCAGACATACATAAACACGCTTAGAGAAGTGCATACACACACACCGTAACCGCAAGTAATGCGCAGACCTCAGCGAGATACGTTCTCACAGCCTGGGACGAGTACGATTCTTCTGATGCTCCCCCCACCAAGTGAAGTCTTGGCGTCAATGGCCTCCCCTCCTGACTGATCAAACTGGGCCATCCTCACGCACACATTCCCTTTCTCACGCACACGCACACGCACACGCACACACACACACACACACACACACACACCCACACACGTTTTCATAAGTACCTATTGTTATTATGATTCCCGTCCCGCCCGCTCCCGTTGACTTTTTTCCCTGTCCCATCCCAGTCACATGATGAATAGTGAAATCCACAGACTACATACAATTATTTATTTACTTATTTATTTACTATCCACCCCCCTGGCCGAAGAAACCTCCCATATTTTGAAACCCAAATGTTGGCAGGTATGCATTGCCTAAAGACTACCACCCCCCCCCCCCCCCAAAAAAAAAAAAGAAGAGTGGGAAGGGACAGGAGTGATAATCCACTCCCGTGTCACCCTCTACTCTCCACCTCAGCCACCAGTGTAGCTCTCACAGCGGGGCCTTTGTATTTTGCTCAGCAAGTCCTGTGTCTCCCCTGTGTGGCCAAACTTGGCACTGTAGTCGGGGAGGATCACTGAGGTGCCTTGAGATTTTTGTCATCAAAATGAAAGTGCTGCTGTGCCATGCATGGAGTGTTGTAGGAAGTGCAGTTTTTCAGCCCATACTTTGGTAATGCTTGTGTCACTCCTGTTTGTAAACATAATTGGGTTTGACAAACGGATGTGGAAATGTTTTAGGAGAATTGTCTCCATGTGTAACCGTCTTGTGTAGTAAAAAGATATATGCTGTGGATGTATGCTGTCAGTGTGTGTACATATGTGTTGAATATTTCTATGTTCAGAAACATTCTTTCCCCTGAAAAGTGTCAACCACATTGTGCTGTTTTACAGCAGCCAGCCAGAGCTACAGATATCAGCTCAGATGCAGTGACATCCTCAACAGGAGGGGTGGCGTTCAGTTCCAGTGATCTCATCAGCAGGAGGGGCGGGGTTCAGCTCTAGTGACCTCTTCAGCAGGAGGGGGTGGAGTATAACTCCAGTAATCTCATCAGTAGGAAGGGGGTGGGATTATTGCTCCAGTGACATTATCAGTAAGAGAAGGACAGGGTTTGACTCTAGGCTGCTCTTTCGCCTAAAACAGGGCACTTCTAAAATGAACATCTTGGTTAATTGTTTGTGTATCTAAGTGTAGTTCATCGAGTGTAAAGAATATTAAAACATGAAAGGAAGTAAAGTTTGTAAGTTAACGTTTTACTTGCATGATTCTATTTTGATTAAATCTTACATAATGTTAGGATCTACTTTATATTACTCATTTATGTAACTGCCCTCATGAACTATCCTAGAGCAATGTCACCACCATACCAATGCACATCACACCAAATCGTCTGTGAGAACTGTAGATCACACCCAGTTGCCCACAGGAACTGTCCTAGGTCAAAGGGTCATGAACATATCAATGCTTGTAGCCCACTATCTCTGCCAGTCTGTCTGAATGCAATCAACAACTGTTGAGGTGTGGCCTAATCACACCTAGGTATTTATGTCAGTGCACATCTGAGCCCAGGTGGTTTTAGTTCGGGGGCTGTTTGCTTGTGTAACTTTGGCTCTTGAGGAATAAACCTCATCTCTGCAAAACGGTCTCATCTCATTCATCTGACTCTCTGTTCCACAAAGTAGAACCTAATATGAAATCAGAGTGAAACAACTTGTTAAACCTGTGCAATAATAGAAATATGTATGCTATGAAAGTAAATATAAATTATCATGTAAGTCTGACTATATAGAGGCCCCTCCCACTGTATGCTCACCCTCTCAGTGTAGTGAAAGTACTGTGTTAGGTTCCTTTCATGGTAGTTTTACACAAGTGTTCTACACTGACATGCCACTAGGTGTTGTGAATAGCATGGCTTTGTTAGACCAGACAGCATCCAGGTATGAGACTTGTCAGGCTCATTAGATGTCTCTGGTCATTCCCATTCAGGAGTCTCTCTTTTCCCATCCAGAGATCTGTACAGTCCAAACTAGGGGTGTTTAGGCTCTCAGCCGTGGGTCTGTGTGTTCCCATCTTGGGGGATTTGTGTTCCCATCCCAGGGGACCTGTGCATTTCCGTCCCAGGGTCTTCTAAGTTTCTATCCAGGGGCCTCTGATTGTTCCCACTCTGAGGGGTTTGTGTTCTCAACCAGGGCTCTGTGGTGGACTCTCAGTAAACTCAATGGGCATGTTGTCAGCATGCCAATAGATCAACAGAGCTGCTGTTCCCACCATGCATGACCTTGCTGTTCCTTACCCCTTTTTTACCAAGGCAGTTTGAGGGCCGATTTGGAGCCGGTGCCTGATCTCAAACCAGTTCTTCGCATTCGCCAGCCAAAGAACTGGCTCTCAGCCAGGAAAACTGGTTCGAGAGTGGTACCAACACTTTGCTGGTCTAGAACCAAGAACCACTTTCGTCAAGGGCTGGGAGAGGGATTATCGTGACCAACAAGACCAACTAAAACTTTGTAACCACCATTTAAAAAAAAACAGAGCTAGAGGGAGCTTCAAGAATGAAACTGGTGTTCGAACAGATACAGCATGAGCTGTTTAGCGAGCTACTAATTTCTCACATGTTATGAACGTAACATTGATGGCTGGCTAGCTAGCTGATGGTCAGCTAACATTACCCAAGCATTTCCCACATCAATGTTACGTTCGAAGCGGAGATGTATACAGACTAGGGATGTCACGAGAACCGATACTTCAAGTCGATGCCAAAATTCTGAAAACATGACGGTACTCCTTTTTCTACAGTACCGTAGGTACCGATGCCAAAATTCTGAAATGTGACGCTGTTCGTTTGTATCGGGGATATTATTCTTCCGGACCTGATGGGGGCAGCATATACGCCTGTTTGTTTTTCAGTACAGTTGCTTTTATTACTCATACTTAGTGATCTATTTGTATGGAGCACCATTATACTAAAAAAATTCCTTGTTGGGGCGACCTACTTGGCAATAAACTAAATCTTGAAGTGTTCTAGTCTGCCGTTAAAATGCCACAAGAAGAAGAACACTTGGAAGATGGCGACAAGTGCAGCTGCAGCAACAGCTCCGCCTCAACTCGTCGACAAGAAAAACAGTAAGAGTCGTGTGTGGAAGTACTTTGCGTTTGAGGCGGATCATCAGGGATAAATAACAAAAACCAGCATGCAAACGGTGCCATCGAACATTTCAGACGAAAGGAAGAAACACTTCCAATTTAGCGAAGCACTTCAAAGACAGACACCCAGATTCATTCAAAGAATTCAAGGTGAGTGAGTTTCAAATCATGTTAACGTTACATTAACAACGTATCCAAGTGTTGTCCTTGCTATCCTGAAATACACGTTACCATTATTTTTGTTTGAGACAGCTGACATTGCTGTCTTTTTATTATTATATATAGGCCTATTTATTATTTCCATATTTTTGTCATGTCTTGGCCGGGTACTGCAATTGAAATGCTGTACCATCATAAGAAGTTGGTTGTTTGTAATTAAGCACAGTATTGTTTGTTTTAAATACTTGAAGGCTACATGCCACTGTTGTTTTTTGTAATGTTCAAATGTTTTTTAATAAAGGAGTGTATGTTGAAGTACATGAGATTTATTGTTTTGTTTTTGTTTTTTACCGTGGTATCGAATTGGGTATCGAGAATCGTGGAATTTCACCGGTATTGGTATCGACTACTATATTTCTGGTATCGTGACATGCCTAATACAGACATATACAGTGATGTAATGATGTGGCTCTATGGTGGCTCTCTAGCCCGTGGAAAAGCAAACCAGGTCTTAGAAGGTTCGCAAGTTGAACCAACTTTGAACCGGCACTAGCACCAGCCCAGACCTAGCACTTAGTTTGCGTTGGTGGAAAGGGAGTACCTGTGGCACAGAACCAGAGGCTCGCTGAGCTGGCCTTCAGCTTGTCCCATGCTTGTCACCCCAGAGCATTGCAGAATGCCTCCTCTGCCCTGTCCTTACAGACTTAACCAATACTATAGCCACTTGCTGTTTGCACACCCAACTCTGGATTTAACCAAGATTGTTTGCCCATGCTTTGAATACCAACAGACAGGTGTACTTGAAGGTGCCACACACAATAGCATCTGAAACAGGTATTTTGAAAATGTGTTGTCATGATTACTGGAATGGTGTTTTATACAAGCCATTTTTCCTCAACAGCCCCCGTGACTGGTGTTTACACGGCATCACTTTTCCAAGTCATCTGCCTCAGTAAATGTTAGCATGGAACATGCTGGTAACTTGTGAGATGTTTGCCTAGCTCAGGAGATTTGTAGATATTGGAGGGAGGAAATGAGTAATTCATTTTTGGCTTTGTACATCTCCTCTGCCTCCTATCTCCCGTTCCCTGTTGAGACTAAAGTAAGGCTTCATTGATTATGCTGGTGTTTGTTGAATGATGTAATGGTTTGCTTACATTGCATTGTGCTTGGATAGTTTGAGAATTTTACATTGGAGACCTGTAATGAGAAGCTCAGAAGTCTGGTTTTTCCATTGGCCACAGTAAGGATGAGCATTAGCCAGGTGCAGGCTTGTTTTAATGTCTATTTTTAGGGGTAGGTTGTTTTAACTAAGGGGCATTCTGTCTGAATGCTCAGTTGCACTACCAGATTCTTCCTTCAGTTTCTGTCATTCGTTCTTTATTTTAATTTAGAGGAGGACACTGGAGTTGAGTTATCTGGGGTGACAGTGGTCAGAAAGTTTAGGTCCAGTTGATTACACATTTGTGCAAAGGCCAAAGCTTGTTTCTGAATTTAATGGTGATTTAGAGCATCTGAGCATGACCAAATACCTCAGGCTAACGTGCTGGCTGAATGTAGACCATTGTTTCGTAGACAAAACATTGTTTGAATGAATGCCTGTTTGTCATTTCATTACTGCTAATTCAGCTCTGTTTTTTTTAACCAAAATGCTCCAGTGATTGATTCAGAAATGATTGCATCCTTATAAATATTTGATCTCTAATAGCCTGAAGTGTAGTAGCCAGAAGTCATCCATTGTGCTTCAGGGACCATGTATGTGAGTGTGTCTGTCTTTGTGTCTGTGTATGACTGTGTGCTTGTGTGTCCACATGTGTCTGTTCATATTATCATTAGTGTGTGTCTGTGTATGAGCGTGTATGTGTCTGTGCATGTGAGTATCTATGTGTCTCTGTGTGGGTGTCATGTGTCTGTGTGCGAATATGTGTTTCTGTACAAAGTGCATGTGTGTCTGTGTGTGTGTAAGGGTGTGTGTTTGTGTGTGTGATCGTGTATGTCTGGGTGTGTGAGCACGTGCGAGTGTCTGTGAGTCTGTGTGTGTGTGTGTAAGGGTGTGTGTGTGTGTGTGAGAGCTTGTGTGTGTGTGTGTGTGAGAGCTTGTGTGTGTGTGTGTGTGGGAGTGTGTCTGTGTGTCTCTGTGTATGAGTGTCATGACTGTGTGCGTTCCTGGTGTTGTGCGTTGATGCTGCTGCTGTGTGTCCCAAGATGGGTGTGTCTGGCAGGTTGCAAGAGACGTAGGGCAGCACGTGCTGCTGGATGCAGGCAGGCCCTTTGTCTGCTCCCACTGCTCCAATACTGTTCCACAGGCAGAGCTATCTGCTCAAAACTGCTCCTTTCATCTGGGTTGCCCCTGTCTATGGCCATCAGCTCATTTGTATTCAAGAAGGATACCTTGCTCCGCACCAGTACTGGCTGCAAGGTGACGTCATCCGCCAGCCAATTGGCAACAAGGCCGCCGTGGGAGGGGAGGGAGGGATCACCTGCCAGCTGATTGGCCATGGGGCCACCATGGGAGGGATGGGAGAGAGGAGAGAGAGAAAGGAGGGGAAGGAGAGAGACGGAGAGGAGGGGGGAGGAGGAAAATGCCGGCACAATCCAGGGCGGAACAGACAGAGGTTTCGCAAAGGTTCTCCGGCTGGGATTTTCTGCACCTCTGAGCACGATATCAGGCCATGTAAGCCTGTTTGGGGGGTCGGGTTTAGCTGACAGGGGGCTCCCCCCCTGCCCTCCACCTGCTGAAGGCATGAGAAGGCTCATTTGCAAGAAGATCTGCGACTGTAAGTGTAGGGAGTGGAGCAGGCTGAACATGGGGTGTTGGATAGTGCATTTGGGTCGTGTGTGCATGATGGAAGGAAGGTTACCTTTTGCTTTTTTATTTGTATTCATTTATCTCTTATTGTCTATTTTGGTGTGGGGGTGGAGGAGCTGCAGCCACCTCCCTGGCGGATGGGGTGTTGTCACGGCGAGAGTAGTGTGTGTGTGCGTGCGCATTCTGCTTGCTGCCATGATGGATGCCGTGCGCGCGCAGGCATTGTTTCCCTCAGGTGGGAGGAGACGGCAAATGTGGGGAGGCCTGTGTCTCAGTCCGCCGCTGCATCGGCTGGCGAGATGGGGCCCATGTGTCTGTGAGCCCGCGTGGAAGATGGCCGTCCTCTCTCCCCGCTTTTATTCCGCATGCCACTGCTCATTCAGTCCGCTGTGGTAACAGTGTCGTGCCGGACGGGTGATTGGTATTGCATTTTGCTGCTGTCAGGGCGCCCTGAGGAGGTTCCTCTCTCCTCATCTGGTGTCTGCTTCCCTTTCCCAGATAAAGGCTTCGACGATGAAGAGTCCGTGGATGGAAGCCGGCCCTCCTCATCCCAGTCTGGCTTCAAGGTCCCTGCTGCCAAGAAGCCAGGTAACCCTGGCAACAGCAGCCGCCGGCCCAGCACCACCGGGGCTGCCAAGGTTGGAGGTAATGTGTGCTAATGAGTACATACTCAAGCAACCTGATACTAATGCATACACACATTAATGTGTACAGAGTAATGCATACACATGCTAGTACATACACACGCTAATGCATACATACAAATGCATGCATGCACTAATACATATGAGGTACTTCATTTGTGCACACAAATGCCAGTGTGTTCACAAAGATAGATGCACACATAAATCACTTTAATCAGTGACACATAAGCAGGTGCAGTTATACACTTTATTAAAGGTGTATATACTCACAGGCTTCCACACAGCACACTCACACTGAAAAATGGCACCACACCATGCCCCCAAAACCCACAGCACCACGCACCCCCTGCTCAAACACACTGCACTACGTCATCACTCCCCCACCTCAGGAACCATTCTGTTGTCTTAAACTGATCTCTTTGAAAATGCATGCCTTTAATAATTGTTGTTTACCGCACCTCAGACTAAAGTGTAGGGAGTCAAGTTCAGTGAATATACGAAATAATTCCTCTGAAATACCTGCCAAATGCTTGGCTATTTAGATTAATGAAGAAGATATATTGGTAGCCAACCAAAGGGCTGTATGTCTTTGCAGGCAGGTCACACTGTAAGCCAAACCATCGGGCCACGTGCCCCATTGTTACTGTTGCCATGCTGGACAAACTCTTTTAGCTAAGCAGTGTGTAACTGATTGGGAAGAGATAGTATGCAGGCAGTTTTGTGCTGTATTTTTTCCACTTAAAAATTTCTCTGATTTTCCACCTTTTATATTTTTCCCCATAGAGTTAGGGAGATTGTACAGACAGCACAAGTAACTCTACATAGATTTTGTCATTTGCCCTATATTTTCTTTCACTGAAATATTAGAAATGACTTGGCCTATTGCAAAGGGCTTTTTGGTTGAGGTTAACCTGACTGTCATTCAAATGCCCTCTGGTTGGTGAAGTGACATCATTGTGGACAGTTCAGCTGGTGTGCAAAGGCAGTGGCATGGTGATGCCATTGACTGATTTGTGAGTTGTGAGTGAGTTGTGTGGGCTGCCATTTTGCTGCATGCAGCCATTTTTAATTGAGGGCCATACAGAATCCTGTGGTATAGTCATGTTTATGCTGTCACCCTCCTTGTAATCAGATACTTTCATTCAGCGCTTTGAAATTCTGTGCGCTTGAAGTGAAACAGGTTAATGTAGCGCAGCCGAAAGCAATGGACAATCTCATACTCTTAGGTTTCCGTATCTTCAGTATCATACTGGCTCCCATTTTGGTACTGCTGTGCCTTTATCAAGGCAGTATGTCACCATCACATCCCAAAAATCTTTCAAATGACAACGCAACTAATTCACAATCATTAACTTGTGTTGAAATCTTACAACAGTGGCAGGGCACACAAGTGTTGTGAGGAATCCACTAGCTTTAACAAATGAATAAAATAATTTAAATTCGTTCATCCTCATTATTGATCTGACTGATAGTGACTACACAAGATCTGCCATGTATATATATACATATACATACATACAGATCTGCCTTCTGTCATCATGCCGTCCCCTCACGTTTGAGAGACAGCAGGACAGAGACAGCGACAGCCCTGAGATTTAGATGTTTAAATCATAGCTACCGTGTTGTTTGTCACACCGCTGTGTTTAGGGCTGCCCCGACCAAATATTTTCCTAGTCGACTAGTGGTCGCATGTTTGACATTAATTTAATTATTTAAATATATATATTTTTGGAGCATCAGAAATGGTTCGAGTTCCAGGGCTGAGGAAGAATGTTATAAATAACATTGTTAACACTGTGCTACGTTACAGAGAAATACAAAAACGTAATAATGGGCTTTTAAAATATACATTTTACAAGCGCTTGCAGGACCTGAGCCGCCTGTCAGTGACAATGCCAACGGAAGAAGCGGTAATGATTCTGAATGTGTCAGAACAACCAGCAAGGAGACTGAGCTTTTTGTTAATTTATTTCAACAAGTATAACATAATACAACTTATGAATTTGTAACACCAACACAATAACTTACAAAACAAATGATAAATAAAAAACAGAACATGAAGTTAAACATGCAGTAAGAGAGGTAATTTAGCTTCCCCAGTCCCCACGAACACTTGGATAAGCCTAATAGCGCATATGACAATATATTTATTTAACTGTATATAGCCTTAACTTTGCAATTTGCTAATGTTAATTAGGCCATTAATTATTTAGCATAATGGAATAACCCTTCTGCGCATTCTGTCACACCGGTGTGTGCTGTTTAGCGCCTATGCTAAAACCGGTGCGATTAGAACAGTAGATTGGAAAAATTCTAGCTAATTTTAGCTGTGAGTAAACAGTGATTTAACGTTAAAAAATATATAGCAAATGCTAACTGAAAACTGAGAAGCCTAATAACGCTAATGAAAACATAACGAACCATGTAACGTAACAGCGCGCTACATTGCATAAAAATAAGTTACGTGCGAAAGGGATAATAACATTAGTGTTAAAAGCTGTCTGTTCCTTTAAGACTGTGGGGGCTGAGAGGCCAATCACCGACCAGCAGAATGCGTGCCTCCCGAGTGTTGCACTGCCAGTAGTGAAGAAATTCGAGTTCGCGAACGGTACGGGGAGTCGCGAGTTTGAGAGTTAAACAGTTTAAATAACTCAGATCGTTAGTTTAGCTACATTGGGATTTGTGCGTCGATGAAAACTGTAAGTCATTCCCTGTGTCGTCCTTTGTGTAGTTCTGTAATTAAGCATTAATAGAATGTAACCGGTACGTTAGCATGTTTACGGTTTGAAGTGATAATTGTAAGACGGCATAAATATCGCGATGTTCAGTTAATAGATCACCTTTCTGTTAGAGAGCCATGTATTAGAGTAAGCGTATGTTTACTGTGTATATAATATTAAGATGCGTAATGTTTATGCTGAATCTCTTCCTCTGGCGCATGCGCACTAATGCTCATGTGCTTCTTCCCATGAAGGTGCATGCTTGAGCCTCGTAAACAGTAACCGGGGATAGTATGCACCTAAGTAGAGAATAGTCTGTAGAATGTCTGTAGGTTACCCCTAAGACAGTAATATATGTTCATGTTATTCTAGGTTTATTAAAGATATTAGAGAGGATGTATATTTGATATTTACAGACTCATCTGTATGCTTAAGTCTATTTGTATTTTGGTCCTATTAAGTCTATTTGTATTCTGTTTACTTTGTTTATGTTTATAGAAACCACAAGTCTATACCATGAGTTGCACTACCTCAAGTTTACTACAAGTTCATGATCAGCAAGCATAAATAAAGGAACCCTTTATTGCAACAAGGCCTGGTGGTTGGAGTACCCCCTCTACAGCACCAGAGTTCTAACCAGACTCTCCACAGTGATTTGAACAGTCCCATCAGCACAAGTTCAGTATTCTTCAGTTAGGCTACTTAGGGGAGAGCTGGGACGAAAGTAACACTTTTCAGATAAACGTCATTTTAAAAGACAGTGTTACAGACAGAAACTAATTTTCATTGTGATCAACAACTCACGTGTGTGTTCTATTAATACCAGGTGCTATTTTGTACAAATGTAGAACGACTTTGGTATAATAATATAAGTACTATTGTGCTCAGCTTCAATAAGTATAATTGTGTATCAATAAGTATAATTGTGCTCAGCTTCAGCACTATCTGCATTGTATGACCTGTACACATCTTTCCCTTGTGCCTCTTTGCCTAGTGTATGCACTTTTGTATGTGACTTTGGATGAAAGCGTCTGCTAAATTAATAAATGTGAATGTATAGTTGTTATTGTAGAGGGACGAAAGAAACAACTGTTACAATCGTCCCGACAATGACTCTGGACAGTTAAACTTGACTTGCTTCTAAACTGAGAAACTCTGACATGGCAAACTTCAGGATGTTTTAAAGCACCAATTAATCTGTCAAATGGACATGACTGTGACACATGAAACAATAGACACAACTTGTCATTCCAACAAAAAAAAAGTTACCGCTAGAGTGAATTTACTTTCCGTGATCGAAAACAGCTTCTTGGGTATAACTCCGCGAATGTATGATGTATCCGCACGATTTTTAGGGGTTCTGGTACATGTTGCATGCTGTACATGCTGACACAGTCAGGCATATCAGACTTGTATGGGTTCGGAGAAAATCGCTGTGTTACTTTCATCCCGTGTTACTTTCGTACCGGCTCTCCCCTATATGTTTCAGATAAGTCATGTTTGAGGTCGACGAATGATCGGCAAATCTTTGCATGCAGAGTTTGCATGTCACCTTCTTGGGGTCGTCCTTTACACGCTCAAAATGATCCCACACTTTGGATGATTTCCTGCCCGACATAGTGTAATATCTTTTTAACGACAAGGCGCAGCTTCTGAATGGAGTTTGAGGGTTTTTTTTTTCTGCGACTAACTGACCAATGGAAACTTGGTCACTAAGGCCCTGTTCACACCTGGTATTAACATGCGTCTATGGTGATCTGATCACAAGTGGACAGCTCTAACTACGTCTGTTCACACCTGGCATCTCCATATGCATATGAGGACACAGTACTATTAGATTTGTACAGTTACAGCCTATAGGGCAACTAATACGATACTTTCAAACGGCGGACTTCAACAACTTCAAACGGCGCAATGAGCATCAGGGTAAAGGCGGCAACAAGAAACAATTTAAAAAGCACAGCAATTTACGACAGCACTGATGGGGGGGGGGGCAGCAATTGTGTGCTGGGTCAGTCCAGGTAGAGTCTGAAGAGGTGCGTCTTCAGGCCCCGTCTGAAGGAATGGGGTGAAGAAGCTGTCCGTAGCGAGACAGGGAGTTCGTTCCACCACTTCCCCGCTCTATATGCAAATGAACACGTACATCATTTCCGTTTGCAAATGTAAGTTTACGCTTCATTTAAAGGTCTGTTTGAACAAATCTTGTTATGACTGTCACTATGAAATAATGCGTGGTGTATCTGTAAATGAAAACCTAGTTGACTAGCAAGCTGGATTCCGTTCATCACTGAAATTAAATGCCCCTAACGCTAGGCTTCCACACAGCGAAACACCTCGCGAATTTTCGCCCTGGGGGTGTGGTCACGAAAACAGCAGGCATGTTTGGCTATCCTGTTAGTAGCAAGTGTAGTTGTGGTGTGGTGACGTAGCTAGCTATTGCAGCAACCGATTTAGCTAGCTTGTGAAGTCAACCAGTCAACTGTGATGAAATGACATAAACATTGTGTTGTGTATGCTCTCCACCAATTTAATTACCTCCCGTTTTTTGCCGTTGATGTTCTGAATACAATAAGGTCACCCAACGTCAACGTTAGCCTGGCTATCTTAGCAATCTGCGTAGTGTATATGTGGTGTCCGAAAACATTAGTGGTTAGCCTGTCACCTATCTTAGAGTGTTTAAATGAAGATCTACAGGAGTCTGTTTGTCTCAGCTAAGTTAATGTAACATAGAAACAACAATGCGTATTGATGTAGACACAAATGGTTGCCCATACATCTTTTAATCATATACATGTTTTCATGTTACATGTAGCCTTTAGCCTCCGCCATCTTGGTCAGACTTTTTTTTTGTTACCCCCGCCTCTCTTTTTAACGTCACGCACCAAACACATCACACACTGAACTGATTGGTTCTCATGTGATTCTCATTTGCATAAAGTTGAGATTTTGCCATCTCAATTTTGCTTGCCTCAGCAAATTCGCCCCAATCTCGCCCAGCCAGAGCGAATTTCGCCCACATACAAACTGAATGAGAGCAAAGCGAAATTCGCTGCAGTGGGAACGTACCATAAAAGATCAGCTGCATCTGAGTTGTTAAATTCTGTTTATTGTTGGAAAAAGCAGAAACGCTAGATTAGAACATTTTGAACTTTGCCGTATTTGTCTGGCACCGTATTTGTCTGACAGAAAATTAACACTGGCAGCAGTAACCTCTCCCTTTCAGATCAGTTTGAGATTTTGATTACAATAATAACATAAAAATACTCTGGCTTATTGTGTGAATTCAGACTCATTTCATCCAGTTCATTCCCCCCCCCCTAACTGAGAATTAGACTGCATTTTCTTTGTGTTGCTTTCCCTGCAGGAGAGTGTAGATGCAAAATAAGCAGCACTCCCCTCCCAATGCAGGTTTCTGTCATGTTATGTGGTCATGCTTATGACTACATATGAAAAATTTTAATTGGATGAAAAAGATGAGCATAAACAGAATATATCAGTTTCATCTAAAATCAAAAAATCTAATAGCTGCTCCATATAATATTTTACACTCTTGGGAGTATATGCTAGACTGTCCTATTCCATGGAATCAGGTGTTTAATTTAATTTACAAAGCAACAATTGACTCATCTATAGGAATCTTTCAGTTTAAACTAATATATAAATTTTTGGCCACTAAAAAGATGCTTCATACTTGGAGAATTGAAGAATCACCCTTGTGTAGAGGGTTGAGTCAGTGGATCATTCATTTTGGTACTGCCCCTTTGTGGCACTGTTCTGGACAGGGGTTCAGCGCTGGTTGTCTCTATATTGTAGTCAGTTTTCACTAGACTTGCCCACCGTGCTGTTGGGCGATCTAAGAAATGGCACCCAAATAATAGTTAACATTATAATACTTTTGGGGAAAATCTTTATTTTCAAGTCAAAATCTGTGGAGGCTTTGAAGACAGAGAGATTCAAACTCTTTATACAACATCACAGCACAATTGAGGATTACATGGCACAAGAAAACAGTAGGCTAATTGTATATAAGGACAGATGGAAGGCACTGAGAGTGAGAGGATAATGATGGTCTGTGAAGTGAAGGGGAGGGGACTAGGGCATAATGAAAGAAGGAAATCAAAAAACGTAATGATTAGTGTATTTCTTTCCTTTTTTTGTTTCTTTTGTCCTTAAAATGTATGTTTTATTTTGTACGTGTATATATAGATATAATAATAGTAATAATAATAATAAAAAGGATAAGGGGAAAAATAATGGGGAGGGGGGCAGGTTGGATGGGGGGGGGGGGGGGGGGGGGGGGGGGGGCAGTAACTAGAAAAGAGGTTGGAATACTGGGAGGACCGAAGACAGGTTGGAGGCTGTAGCTGTGTGGAGGGCCTCTGTCACCGCCAGGAGTGCCATTTTGGTTGAGTGCCCGGGTCTGAACCCAGACTGGTGGGGGTCCAGGAGGTTGTGCTTGTGGAGAAAGGGAGACAGTTGGTTAAGTACAGCACGTTCAAGGAATTTGGATACAAATGGTAGGAGGGACAGTGGACGGTAATTGTTCATGTCAGATGGGTCGGCAGTAGGTTTTTTTAGCAGGGGGGGTAACCAGAGCATTTTTAAGATCTGTGGGAACAAGGCCAGTAGTCGGAGATGAGTTGATGATGGAGGAGAGATGTGGAGCGATCTCACTGGATACAGACTGGAGGAGGGTGGAAGGAATGGGGTCGAGAGGGCAGGTTGTAGCATGATGAGCTGTGATGACTTCAAGGACTTCTGAGTCGTTGAATGTAGAGAAGGAGGACAGGTGGTGGCTGGATGCCTTTCCAGTGGTTGAGGTTGTAGATGGAGGAGTGAAGGAGTCCCGGTTGCTGGACACCTTCTTCTCAAAGTGATCCTTAAAGTTTTCTGCAGAAAGGAGAGAAAGGCAGGGGGGAGGAGGAGGAGAGAGGAGGGTGGAACAGGTAGAGAAGAGATTGCGGGGCTAGTGATGTTGGCATTGATTTTGTTTTGAAAAAATGAGGACTTAGGTGTTGCTGTTGCAGCCGTAAATGCTGTCAGCAGGGAGTGGTAGAATGCTAGATCGTCAGAGGATCTGGATTTCCTCTACTTCCTCTCGGCAGCGCAGCTCTATCAGAGCGGAGGGAGTCGGTCAACCATGGGGAGTAGGACGACGGCCGTGATGTCCTGGCGGTAGGGGGACAGAGAGCATCTAGAGATTGAGAGAGACATGTTATAGATGGTTGTAGCAGTATTAGCAGACATGTTTGAGAAGGAGATGAGGGGAGGGAGGGAGGAGAGAGCAGTGGAGGTGAATGTGGAGTGTGAAAGGGAGTGGAGGTTCGTCCTGATGGTAGTAGTTGGGATGTCAGAGGAGTCGAGAGTGACAGGGAGAGAGAGAGAGAGAGAGAAAGAAACAAAGTAGTGATTGGATACATGGAGGAGAGTCACTGTGAAGTAGCATGTGGCGCAGTTCTTCGTGAGCACGAAGTCGAGCTGGTTGCCGGCTTTGTGGGTTGCAGGAGACAGGGAGAGGGTGAGAGTGGAGTGCAGGAGTGAGAGCACGCTAGCTGATGAGGAGCTCTCAGGTTAGATGTTGAAGTCGCTTAGGAGAATCAGCGGAGTGTCTGGGAGGGAGCTCAGGAGTGTGTCCAGTTCATCAATGAAGAGACCGAGTGGACCTGGGGGACAATAGAGAACGAGAATGGTGAGTTTAACAGGATGAGAGACAGTTATTGCGTGGAATTTGAAAGAGGTGATAAAAAGGCTCTGGAGGAGTACAAGGCAGTATCTCCAAGATGGGGAAAATAGCAGGCCTGTGCCTCCTCCTTTGCCTGAAGTCCGTGGTGTGTGTGTGAAGGAGTAGGATGAAGACAGGGCAGCAGGGGTAGCAGTGTTGGTAGGAGAAATCCAGGTCTCAGTGAGAGCCAGGAACTGAAGGGAGTTGATCTCAGCGTAGGCGGTGATGAAATCTGCTTTCTGGACTGATGACTGGCAGTTCCAGAGTCCATTCACCACTGAGAGTACCTCCAAAGAGGACAGAGTGGGATGGACCAGGTTGGCCGGGTTGCTTCTGCAGTGGTTGTATCGCCTGGAAGGAGAAGAGTAGTGAACAGGGATAGGGAGAAAACACATGGCTTAGTGAGCGGTGAGTTCAGTGAGGAGAAGGAGAGTGGCACAGGAAATGCAGCTGGTGAGCGGATTGGCGAGTTAAATAGAGTTAAATACCTGCGAGTGCTAATTCCCTAGTTCAAAGCAATAAGGACTCACAGCTGGCTATATCTAAGCACAGGTGTGACAAATCGACAAATTAACAAAAGATTGAAACTAGCTGGTCACACATGAACTCATGAACTTGTTAGCTACAGCTACAGCTAGACAACAGCAACTATCTACAAGTAAAGAAACGATACACTTATTCGTATCCTGGACCGATGCTGAACGCCGACTAGATGCACACTGGACACTGCACACATCAGCAGAGTAAGGGTGGGATGGGCACAGCCTGCCATTTCTGACCATCGCAAAGTCCAACTGCTATGTTCAGTTTGAGTATTCGTAGATTCTACATCTGAATATATCTTCAGTATTTGTACTTTGTCTTGGTGAAAAGGGCTGTGCAGTGTGGCTAGTATTTAGACAGATAGTACCATTGTGTGGGTGGAGTTTAACCTGCATGCAGGTATGTAGAATGTCAGCATGGTGTTTTTCCTTCTTAGAAAGGCTGTGGTTCAAGTATACAGGGATGATGGTAGAAGTGCAGTGGAGTGCTATTCTGTCTGAAGTAGAGAAATCTGGATGTGTTTTGTTTGCGCCTGCCTCCCATAAATAAACAATAATAATAAAATATAAAACAAAAATAACAAAACAATACAGAGACAAAAATTTCCAGACAAAAATGTCCAGAGAAACATTAACATTGGGAGCCGGTGACCCTGATCAGCATCCATGCAGGATTGGAGGGGAAGTGCATCAAGCGGACAGGTTCATAATGGAGGTTTTTGTTTGTTTTCGGACCAGCTTCCACATGGGTAGCCACGAACAGTGTGGCAACCTCTGGAACCTGGCAGCACTTTCCTGCTGAGCTGTATGATCCTCGGGCATGCACTGGCAGGGTGAGGGGTTGGGATCAGATCGGTGTCAAGGTCAGTAACCTCCACTGCTGCAGGCATGGGTGATGGGGTCAGGTCAAACTAGCATATTGAAGCTGGGTTTGGCTCTCACTGATGCCAGTGATGAAGGTAGGAGCAGGGTGAGTGTACTTGTATTACCTTGACTTCACAACATCACACTACCTGTTGATATGGATACATTGCCACATTACAGCACAGCTCTAACCAGACACTGCCTTAGCTGGATATACAGAAGTTTAAGGTAAATCGCTTGTGAGTCTGTGGCTGCTGTTGTACCCTTGGCAGAAATTGCCTTTCTAAATGTCCAGTTGTATGAATAGGTAAAGTAAAGACTGTCAGCTGTGTAAGTCCCTGTGAAATAGCATCTGCTAAGCAGCTGTAATGTGATGTAGAAAAGACACTGAGTCCACGTTGTACTCTTCTGGCTGTGCCTTGTCGAGGAAGTGAGAATTTAATAAAAATTAAATGGTCTGAACCCAGCGGTCTTAGAAATTGATGCCCTTGTTTATCGTCTGGCTCACTGAATACTGAATACAAATGACACCAGTTACTAAAACTCCTCACTTAACCAACATGTAAAATAATTTAAAAAAAATGTATTTAATTTGATAATTATTATTAAAGATATGAATTATCAATTAAATTGACAAATTCGTTGACAGGAAATGAGTCTGGTGGATCAACCTTTGTCAGAAATATATAATCACAACTGGAATAAATTAAAAAGGTTTATTGAGCAGTTACACTAAGACAAAGACAAAATTCAGAGTCTGGGCTACACTAGATACTAAATGACATAAAGACATTAACAAAACAAGAACATGGATGGATCACAGAATAGATGAATGAATGTGTGAAAAGAAAATTACCCAAGCCAAGGAAGAACACAGGAACCACTCACAATAGCAGCAAAACTCCAAAAGGAAAAATCCAAAAAGATGCAGGAGAAACTGAGCCACGGATTGGATGACTGAGTGTCTGTCTGAGCTGGCAGAGCATAAAATTGGGCATCAAGGCTGAGCATCGAGGCCTGTTCTAAGCCTTCTAGAAGAAGCTCTCTCCACCTCCTTGAGCCGCACATAGTTAATTTTATGGTGGGGGAGTGCCTGGAAGTTTATTCAGGACTTAATTTTGTGCTTCAGATCCCAACATCTGGAAATGCCAGATATATTTTTGAGATTATCATTTTTACATTCAGCTCTTCATGAGAATCGTAATTATACCAAACATGAATAGGCATGGGTTGAGAGGAGAGAGTTGGCTGAGAGGAACTGGTGACATGGTGGTTTTGCTGCTATATTGAGAAAAACACGTTATCACACTGCTTTGGGTAAGTGATCCGAACATGTAGATACACACAAAGAAACACACACACACACACGCTGATTGTGCCCAGGAATGGGACGACGAGGGGGAGAAGGCAACCCTCTGCTGTTGTGGTCCATCTGGATGCTACTGCTTTTAAGAAGTAGCTTTAAAATTGGCTAAAAAGGAAGAGTTCTTCAACATTATATTAGAAGTATTTGGCTTCTGAACCTCTTTCAGATTAAACCACACATAACTGTTGTGGCCACCGTTTAGCCAAGGATTCTACGTCTGAGGGGCAGATTAATGCTTACCAATACACAAAGCGGGCGTACCACACCCTACTTCTGCTTTTATCTGGCAAAATCAAATGTTTATCCAAACAGTCAAACATTAGTTTGAGGTTTTAAGTATCTGACTGGGTTTTAGGTGACTTCTTGCAATCTTAAATCAATGGTTGCTTATATTAAGTAGGTATGTGACCTGAAGTCCCTGATTTAGGGGTATTTATGGTGGTAGGCCATTCGCCCTCTTGTCTGCTATGTGTGTGTATTTGTTGACTTATCTGCCCTTGGTCTGGTCCTGAGTAAAGAAGGGAACCATAAAAACCCAGACCAGGGCAAAGAACCATAAAATGCATGGTACTCTCCCGACAGCCTTACTGTGGCCAGCGGGAGGGAGCACTTCAGTAAAACAATTATCTGCTTAAATTAAAGGCAGTTGGACTCAACAGTGAACCTTACAACTTACCAAAGAACTAGTGGTCCATGGACATTGACATGTAGCCAGGAATTGGGTTTACTGACATCTATACCTGATTTCAATGCCGGAGAAATACACAAAGCAAAGCCTGAAGGCATACAAAAGCCGGGACATTCTAAAACGCTTAACGTGGCTTAATGTCCCAAAACAGTGAGCAATGATCACCAAATTTGACATCTCACATGTCATAAACACTATCTCCTATCAAAAAAGCAAAACTCTCCATTGACGCTGGGAAAACGCTTTGTAGCTTAATTTTCCAAACAGCGATCAACTAACAAAAAAGCAAAACTGAGAGGACAGCGCTTAATGTAACGTCGGCCTAATTACCATATTCCTTGGATTTTAGTTTTGCTTTTTTGATAGGAGATGGTGTTTATGACATGTGAGATGTCAGACAAATTTGGTGATCAGTAGATGCTATTTTGGAACATTAAGCCTATTCCTTATAATGGGCGTCAATGGAGAGGAAAACGCTTAATGTAAGATAACGTTCATACTCAGAGGATTTCAGTTTTGTTTTTTTGACAGGTGATAATGTTTATGACAAGAGATGTCCGAGAGAAATTTGGTGAGCATCGATCGCTGTTTTAGAATGTTAAGCCACGTTAAGCGTTTTAGAATGTCCGCAAAAGCCTTGATGCTTGGTCGTACTTCAAGGCGGGATTTGTTGGCGAAATTAAAGTGACAAGGACACCAATGGATATTCTGGTTGTACGTGGACAGGTTTGTACAAATATTTTTATTTTATTACAACTTCTTTTGGAAAGCTGTAAGCTACACATTTCAGTGCCTGGATTCCAGTTGTTTCTGTGAATTGCAACGATCCATTTGCTTCTCTTTTCCTAGCTTTCGGCAGTCTGTAAAAGGATAGCTCTGATTTCTTGTTGAATTTATTTGTACAGTCAATCGCACGACAGCTCTTTCCCATTTTAGATGTGTTTTTTGTGTTTTCGCGGCATTCAAGCTGAAAGCTAACGCTAAGCCACTCAGTAGTCTTTCTTCCACTCAGTGGGTGTAACCCGCAGTGACTCCGCCTACTGTGATGTCACTTGCATAACCTCTATTGTAGCGTTAAGGGCAGGGCAGCAGTGTGGTGTAGTGGTAAGAAGCAGGGCAGCAGTCTGGTGCAGCAGCAAGGAGCAGGGCAAGAGTGTAGTGCAGGGTGCAGCGGTAAGGAGCAGGGAAGCAGTCTGGTGCAGCGGTAAGGAGCAGGGAAGCAGTCTGGTGCAGTGGTAAGGAGCAGGGAAGCAGTCTGGTGCAGCGGTAAGCTGCGTGTTGGGCTTGTATAGGAGTCCAAACAGGACCAGAAGCTTTCATCAGCCTGCTTGTCCGGGTGTGGTCCTCCCTTATCCTCACACACCATTCTCTGATCTCATGAACACCATAGTCCCACTCAGCATTTGCACACACACACTCGCTCACTCTCTCTCTCACACACACACACACACACACACACACACACACTGTCCTGTTCCTGCACTAGGCAGGTCCATCCAGGCTCAGCTGAGGTTCCTGCATTATATCCATTCTTTGGGCATTAGTCTGCTGAATGGTGCTTTCTGCCTGTGCAGCAGAGTTGAGATCCACTCCTTATCTCAAGGGTATTGTGGTGTGACTTTTCCCATGAGCCTCCTCAGAGGTTTGGTTACCTCATTTCTGAGCTGCAACAGCATGTTCCAGTCTGGGTGATTATGTAACATGGATTTTTGATTTGCCAGAGAGTTAGCCGTGGGTGTGTATTGAGCAGGGGGTAGCCATGGATTTGTATTGTTCAGAGAGTTAGCGATGAGTTTTTTTTGGTCAGAGAGTTAGCTATAGGTAAGGATTGGTCAGAGAAACTATTTTGGTTGAGCAAAAGCAAAAAAAATTTAAATAGTTTCTTGTGTGCACAAGAATTTTTTTTTTTGCTCATGAACCCTTTAGGGGTTCCGTAGATTTGCACTTAAAAGATTTAGCCTAAACAATTTGCTTTATTTACAGTAGTCCCCCCTTATCCATGGGGGATATGTTCCAAGACCCCCAGCAGATGCCTGAAACCGCGGATAGTACTGAACCCTATGTTTTTTCCTATACGTACATACGTATGATAAAGTTTAATTTATAAATTAGACACAATAAGAGACTAACAACAATAGCTAATAATAAAATAGAACAATTAAAACAATATATAGGGTTACTTGAACACAAGCACTGCAATACCGCGACAGTAGATCTGATAACCAAGACAGCTACTAAGTGACTAATGGGCGGGTAGCGTATACAGCGTGGGTAGGCTTGACAAAGGGATGATTCACGTCCTGAGCGGGATGACGGGAGATTTCATCATGCTACTCAGAACGACGCACAATTTAAAACTTTTGAATTGTTTATTTCTGGAATTTTCCATTTAATGTTTTCGGACTGCGGTTGACCATGGGTAACTGAAACCATGGAAAGTGAGACCACGGATAAGGGGGGACAATTTATATCTAGCCTAGGCAATAGGCTAAGAAAAATCCTTTTTTTTTCATAAAGGAGAAAAGGCATGTAGCCTACCTTGCATTCTTATTGCGCCTCATTGCCCCTCTGTGTTCTGCATTTAATAAACAAGTGTTTAGTTTGTTTTAAAACTGTCATCTTTGTCATTTAAAAAGCAGCAATATACCTAATAATAGCCTAACAGTAAAGCTTATTAATATAGCACTAAAATCAGGATAAATGAAGTAATTTGCACAAAAAAATGGCCATAATACCACATATCGCGTTGTTGAGCCACCCTAAATCACCACAGGGGAAATTCCTTCACTGCAACAGCCCTAGCAGGAGGGTGAGCAGGGAGGAGATTAACAGACTTTGCTGGTTGTGTTGATTGTGCTCAGTGTCTGCAGGTATGCTCTCTCGGTTAACTCAAACATTCCTCTGTGTTGTAGCACACTCATACATACACACACTCGCTAGCATACTCATACACTCACATACACATACACATGTCAGCCCCTTCAGATGCCCACCTGGATCACCCTCTGGAAACATCCATAAAATCCATAGAAGATCCTTAGGATCTATAAATTGCAACAAAATGAATAAGATATTAACAATTTATTAACACATCAACACTTTCCATGTAAACTTATAAGTAGCACTACAACACTAAATAACTGACTTCACTCAGCTGTTGTTCGCAGAGGTAACTCATGATTTGACATGATCCTAGTGTAGTAGACAACTTCAGTCTCAAGTCTGCAGTCACTGCAGAAATAGACCAATCCTATGTTTACAAACATTGCAACGCGTGAGCACTAGCTGGTGGCAGAAAGCCACCAGGCAGTAACCTGTACCTGCAGAAAATTGACCATTCTTGACAGTGTCTTTTATTGTGTTATCATCATATAATCGTACATTTTATAATTTTTACATGATCTATCAGATATATATTAAATAATATCTGGCTACAGTAACGATTCTGTGTGCCTACAATGTAAAAAAAATTGTAAAGGTAACGTGTCCGATTCGGGGAAAACCATATGATTCTATGGGGAAACAGTAGGCTAGTAATGTTACCTAGCGTTAACAGCTCGGTAGCAGTTTAGCCACATAATGTGGGCTAAAGACACACCTCTTCAGACTCTGGACTGACACCCCTGCCATTTTGACATTATAAGTCTAAGATTCTTGGCTTGTACTTGTAGCTCTATCTCTTACCTTGTATTTGTAGCACGTTTTTGCCTAGGTAGTATAGCGGCAATTTATTGTCCCAGTGACTGTATTTGATATATGTACCCTTAGATCAGATTAGTTCGGTCTAGCTACACTGACCTTGTGCTCAGCTTCAGCACTATCTGCATTGTATGACCTGTACACGTCTTGCCCTTGTGCCTGTTTGCCCACTATATGCACTTTTGTACGTTGCTTTGGATAAAAGCGTCTGCTAAATGAATAAATGTAAATGTGAAACGGATCCCCTGTAATAGTAATAGTGAAGAATTGTGCTGTCAGGTGTAATATTAATAAGAAACGAAATCCCAATGTGCAAGTTTTATGTTTTATCTAAGGCTAGACAGTCAATAAGTTAATTTATCTCGAAACTAGCCAAGATGGTCGGTGACTGTTAAAGTGCTGGCTGACACATGCATTCGATCTGCTATCTTTATGGAGGGGAAACCGTGTTAAAATAAATCTCCAGCGTTACTCATATGTGATCATGTTGGTGGAAATATATTTTGTAGTATGTGACTGCTACAATGCAAAAAAATTATATTGATATTATAGAAACATGGAAACAAGTTATTTAATAACATTGAGAAAGTCGTGAATTTTGCATGTAAGTCTACGGGAGCCAAAGCCACTTTCTGCCACCAGCCCCCTTTACCATAGTGTGTGTTCGTGTGTTCATGCCTTATTTAATCATTCTCGAAATGAATAGCACACAATAAATTTTGAACCAAGTTTTTTTATAATCCGTGTGATGTTATGTATACGTCCGTAAGCAATTTAAATGGGGGAAAATTCATATAATTTACGGACATTCCGTATAGGTTGACATGTATGCATACACACACACACACACTCATGTATGCACACATTACATTACATGCATTTTTTTTATTTTGCATTCACTAGTGTATGCACACACACACTCACTAGCTTACCCATACTAACAACCACCACATTGTCAGAACCTTCCTTCCTGACACAGTTGTGACTCCAGTCTCTGCTCATCTTCCAGGTCAGTCCAAGGAAGGGGCTGGGGCAATTGATGAAGAGGACTTTATCAAGGCCTTCACAGATGTCCCTACTGTACAGGTAAAATCAACTGACCAATCAGTCAACCAATTAAGCAGTCAGTCAACTAACCAACCAGCCAATCAAACAAGCAGTCACTCAACCAATCGACCAATCAAGCAGTCAAAATGTCACTGTCAGTGTGCTGGACTGAGTCCAGAGGGAAGCAAAAAAAAGCATTAAACCTGCAACCTATTCAAATTTAATTTCGTGCTTTAGCATAGTTAGGTCCATAAGTATTTGTACAGTGACACAATTTTCATGATTTTGGCTCTGTACGCCACCACAGTGGATTTGAAATGAAGCAATCAAGATGTGATTGAAGTGCAGACTTTCGGCTTTAATTCAAGGGGTATAACAAAAATATTATATAAACCATTAAGAATTACAGCAATTTTTATACATAGTCCCCCCATTTTCAGGGGCTTAAAAGTAATTGGACAAACTAACATAATCATAAATATAATAAGCATTCTTAATACTTGGTTGAAAATCCCTTGCACTGAATGACTGCCTGAACTCTGGAACCCATGGACATCATCAAATTCTGGGTCTCCTCCCTAGTGATCCTTTACCAGGCTTTTACAGCAGCTGTAATAAGTTGCTGCTATGTTTGTGGGTCTTTCTGCTTTCAGTTTTGTCTTCAAGTGAAATCCATGTTCAATTGGATTGAGGTCAGGTGACTGACTGAACCATTGAAGAATATTCTACTTTGTTGCCTTGAAAAGCTCTTTGGTTGCTTTTGCAGTATGTTTTGGGTCATTGTCCATCTGTACTGTGAAGCGCCCTCCTATCAGTTTTGCAGCATTTGGATAAATATGAGCTGGTAGTGTAGCCCTATACACTTCAGAATTCACCCTGCTGCTTCTGTCAGCAAGTTATATCATCAATAAACACTAGTGACCAATTTCCATTGGCAGCCATACATGTCCACGCCGTAACACTACCTCCACCATGTTTCTTTTTTTTTATTATTAAGTTTTTAAAACATGTACAGTGCACAAATACAGCAGGGAGACAATACAAGGGGAGAAAAAATAGATAAAAGGTACAACAAAAAAACAAAAACGGACAGACAGGCAGACATGCAGACCGACATGACAAGGCCAAGCATTCCAGTATAATGGGTTGTATGAAACTTAATGGGGGAGTTTAGTTGCTGATGTAGATGAGATCAAGACAAGTCAGATCAAGAAAGGAAGAGAATAAGATTTTGGTGAGGGTTTGTGATGTGTGTGTGTGTGTGTGTGTGTGTGTGTGTGTGTGTGTGTGTGTGTGTGTGTGTATGTATGCATGCATGTGTGTTGGTGTTGGTGGGGTTGGTTAACAGGCAAGTCTAATGAGATGATAAAGGAGCCCCAGACTTTTTCAAAGTGTGGGGTTTGGTGCTGGAATGTAATTTGTTCCATGGATATGTGTTCTTTGAGGAGGTTTAACCATTGTGTGATGTTTAATGTATTTCTAGTTTTCTAGTTTAGTAGGATAGTTTTCTTGGTGATAGTTAAGGCGATGAGTATAGGTTTTGAATTTTGGATTGGTGGGTTTATTATTGAGAGATCTCCAAGTAGACAGTGGCATGCAGATAGTGGAATGCTACAGCTCATAATAACAGAAATTCTGTTAGTGACTTGCCAGAAACGTTGAGTTGGTGGGCAGAGCCAGGTGGAGTGGAGATAATTATCTGGGGTGTTTATTGTGCAGTGTGGGCATGTGTCAGTGCAGTGTGGGCATGGGAGTCTCATCTTATACATCTTCTGCTGGGTGATATGTGCTCTGTGGATTACCTTGTACTGTGTTAGTTGTAGGTTAGTATTGTTAGTCATTGTGAAGGTGTTCCTGCAGATTTGGGTCCAGAATTCGGTATCGGGAGTGAATGATAAGTCTTTTTCCCAGGCTTTGATTGGGATGGAAATTGCTGAGTCTACGGTGGATATTAGTGTGTATAATTTGGAAAGAATTTTCTTTGGGTTGATTATTTTGTTGATTCCTCCTACTAGTGGTATGGGAGTAACTTGTTATTTGATATATTGATTTTAGATTTTAGGACAGACTTTAATTGGAGGTACTGAAGGTATTGTCCTTTCCCGACTTCTGGACCAAATCTTGAAAAGTAATGAAATTGTTATTCTGGAAAAGGTGGTGGAGATGTGTGATACCGCTGGTGTTTTGTTGAGCAGAAAGTCAGGGTTGTGCCATACTGGAGTGTATTTACAGGGTTTTATTGTAGATTTGAAGATTTTGTTGATTTCCCACCAGGCTGTCAAGAGTTGTTGAAATTACGGTGTTGTTAAAGCTTTATGGTGTTTTATAGTGGTGTTGAGAAATGGTAGATCGGAGATTGAGATTTCTTTGCATTCTGACTGTTGTATTTCTAACCATGAGCTGTTCTGTTGGTTTGGGTGAGTCCAATTGGTGATATACTGTAGTTGATTTGCCAGATAATAATTTTGGAAGTTTGGAGCTTCTAATCCTCCTTGAGTTTTGTGTTTCTGTAATATGACCGATTTGATTCGGGGTGTTTTATTTTTCCAAATAAATTGTTATGGAGTTTAGTGAGTTAAACCAGTGGTTTAGTGGTAGGCTGGGTCGGAATCATTGTGAAAAGGTTATGAAAGGTTATGAAAATTAATTTCTAGAAGTATGATCAGTTTTACAGTTGCTATTCTGCCAGTTAATGATAAGAGTAAATTTATCCAGCGGTTTAGGTCATCTTCTATTGCTTTAATTAATGGAGTGAAGTTTAGGTGAAACAACTCTGACAATCTGGAGGAAATGTTTATGCCTAGATACTTAATATTACCAGTGGCAATGGGGAGAGGTGGGCTCTGAGCTGCAGCATTCCAGTCATCACCACATATGGGTAGAATTGTTGATTTTGTCCAGTTTATAGCATAGTCGGAAAGTTCGGAGAATGATGGTTCTTGCAGATAAAGCAAAACGTCATCCGCATAAAGGCTAATCTTGTGAAGAGTGTTGAGAGTTTAGATTCCCTTGATGTTGTTTTGACGTATTGCAGCAGTGAGAGGTTCGATGAATATGGCAAAAAGTGATGGAGAAAGTGGGCATCCTTGCCTGGTTCCCCTGTGCAGTGTAAAATTCTGATGTTAATCCGTTAGTAACAACTGTGGCCATTGGTGAACTGTACAGTATTCTTATCCACTGAATAAACGATTCTCCGAAACCAAATTTGTGTAGTGTTCCGAATAAAAATTTCCAATTTACTCTATCAAATGCTTTTTCTGGATCTAATGATACAATCATTGTTTTCATTTTGTTTTGTTTTGATACATTAATTAGATTAAATAATCTGCGCATGTTATTTGATGTGTCTTCCTTTGATGAAGCCGGTTTGATCTGGATGGATTAGTGATGGGTTTACAGTTTTGATTCAGGTGGTTAGTGCTTTACTGATAATTTTGAGATCTGTATTGATGAGTGATAGGGGGCGGTAGCTGGAGCTGAGAATTGGGTCTTTATCGGGTTTCAGTAGTACTGAGATGAGGGCTGTGTTCATGTGTCGTGGAATTGTTGAGTTGTGTTTAATGTTAAGTACCATTCTGAAAAACAGTGGGCAGTTTTCCCCTAATCCTACCAATCTTACCACCCAACAGCCCTTGTAGGGGATGCCAAATTCACACAACTGCTATAAATGCTTAAACTAGAGCACAAAATCTAGTGGCTTTTTGTTGGAGAGAATGTTTGTTGGTGCCTGATGTGCTTAATGTTGTAATGAAGTACATAAGAGGATCCACAGACACATTGACAGCATTATCAGTTACTTGGATGTTACTTGGTTACATGGATGTGTGAGTGTACTGCAGTCTTAGATCTGTGCAGCGTCCCATTGGAAGGGTGGTGGTTAGTCACAGTATTGCAAACATTACAGTATGGCTTTTGACTAGAGGCACCTGGAAACACACATCCAGTAGCATCTGGCATTGATCATTTTCGTTGGATTGCAGCATTACTCGGTCGTGGCGCACAACATGTGCGCTGAATGATGGAGCAGGAGTGAAACATGAGAAGCTAGTTTGCATAGAGTGTTACCTGTGCATTTGGATTGGCTAGAAACTTGAATACTGCAGAATGATAAATTATGAGCTATAGCAGCAGAGGGACCAATGAGAAGACACAGAAACATACAGATGAGGCTTGTGCCTCTGTCCAGGACCCCTTCCAGGTGCTGCTGAAAGGAGATGGGAAACCCTCACTCTGGGTGGGTATACTCATGGACTGATTGGGCTCTCCACAGATCTACTCCATGCGTGACCTGGAGGACAACTTGAACAAGATACGCGAGGTCCTGTCCGACGACAAACATGACTGGGACCAAAGGACCAATGCGGTGAGTAGCTCAGTGGTGTGACCTGGGTCACTGAGTAGCTTAGGTCCATGACTAGAACAAGTGAGGGGGTCAGTCCTGTGAGTGGGACTGGTGAGTGGGTCACTTCCATGAGTGGAACATGTGAGTGGGTCATTTCCTTGACTGATGACAATATGTAGCTCAGCCTCACTCTGTGTCTGGGGCTCCACCATTGCTGTGTGTAATGATTCTGCATTGTGATCGTCCTAGGCAAGTGTGATTGCTAGTCTTTGAGAACCAGGGCCCTGCACGTTTTAGATGAATCCTGGGTATCAGCCTCTGTAGTGGAGGAATAAGAAGCTGGTCCTTCTTAGCAGCAGTATGGCACAGGGTGCACTGTGTCTGCCTGAATCCAGAGAAGCAGAGCTTGCCTCAAATGCTGCTCCAGGGACCCAGCTGCCCAGTGAATCATCACTGGTAGTTGCCATGGCAGCAGCCTCCTTCCCTGACCTCATCCTCATGAGCATCCTGAACAATAAAAGACAGGTCCCTTTGAGCAGCCCCATTGCATGGCAGGAGCTCAGGCATTTTTCCCCGAGCTCAGAACGAGGCTGTCTCTGATGGGTACAGAGAGCCTGAAGCCTCAGCAGTGAATGCTGTCACGCCTTTATTGGAAACAGGCACCTCCATTCCCACTAATCTGCACCCTGAATGTAGGGATGAGTCTTTAACCTGTGAATGGTGTGAAGACACATCAGGTCCACTGAATGTGTGCATTACTACATGCCAGTTAGAGTTTGCGTAAGTGGTAGTTTCAGCACTATTTATGAATGGCAGAGTGAATAAGCTTCACAACTCTAATTTTAAGATTTTCAGTGCCACAAAATGTGGTGGAGCAGGAGACAAGCAAAAATGACTATGTATAGAGCAACTTTTTTTTTCCATGAATGTGAAGGACAAGTGTGTGTGCCTCATCTGTGGTACCAGCGTTTCAGTCGGTAAAAGATGCAACGTTCAGCGCCACGTCAGGGACATTCTAAAGCTCTTAACGTGAAAAGGCTTAACGTGGCTTAATGTTCCAAAACAGTCATCAATGATCACCAAATTTCTCTCGGACATGTCTTGTCATAAACACTTTCACCTGTCAAAAGATCAAAACTGAAATCCTATGAGTATGGACGTTATCTTGCAATCAGAGTTTTCCTCTCTATTGATGCCCATTATAAGGAAAAGGCTTAACATGGCTAAATGTTCCAAAATAGCGTCCAGTGATCATCAAATTTGTCTGACATCTCACGTCATAAACACATAGTAATGTTTTCTATGACTTTGATGTGAATTTAAGATGTTCTGATATATGTGACAGTGCTGTCACTACGGTTGAGTATGTGCTCTGAGTATGTGTCTCTCGCGCGGCTCGAGCCTTGCTGCAGCCGCGAGTCATGTAGACTTTCGCCGTGGAGCCTGTTTTTCTGCGTGGTTCTCAACAAAAATAGACAGTGAAAGCGATCTGTTGATAGTCATATTGACATTATACCAGCAATATTACACAACTAACACCTTTCACTGTAGTTTCAATGTCTAGGCTATAAGTCACAGACATGAAAATTTCAGACAGTTTTTTTAACCATTTTAGCAATCACATGTTATGAGTAGGTGATTTAATTTTAAAAAGTGGGAATGGCAGATGCACACTTATCACTCTCTGCTACTAACTAGGAGATGGAGAGGGGGAATGGCAGGTTAACAAGGGCGATGCATTTTGGTCATTTTGCTAACAAGGGGGATAGCATCCCCCCTCAAATCACCTACTGCATGTTATTAAAGGGGAAAGTGGAGGCTACATGTGTACTATATAGTCAAGGAAAGATGATTATCCATTTGCTCTGCGCTGATTCTGAAATACTTCAGGTGTTGGTCCTTATCAAAAAGCAGTTCAGGAGCAAAATGGTGAAAAGCTCCAAGTTGCATCTTTCTCTGGTTTATTGGGTGAACCCACAAACCAGAGAAGGATGCAACTTGGAGTTTTCGGTTTCTCCTCCGGAGCATTTGGAGCAAAAGATAAAGTGCGATGGCTTTCCTTCTGTCTATAACTCGCACTAAAAACCAACAAAAAAATGAATTAACCACGTTAATATTATTTAGGAAATGCGAATAGACAGGTAGCCTAATAAAAAACTATCTAAAGTAACATTACATATAAAAAAGAAGAAAATTAATAGATAACAAGTCAGGCAGTCTATTTCTTCATGATCAACATGCTGTTTTACAAAATATTTTTCAGTTAAACAAATAACAGTGGAGCCCACTTTCTCATCTGTAAGGGGAAAAATGTCAAACTTGAAGCAAGATATAGTGGCAAGACAAATGCACAACACTTCTGATTCATCAGAGACTGAACCCAGAACGTCTGCTTATACAGTTTCAGATTTGGTTTGGCGCCTATAATGTAATTTAAGATCGTGCAATACTTCTCGATAAGCCCACCCCTGGAAACCTGTAGAACAGAACCCCAAAACCCCCTATGGAAATGGCTTTTAAACTGAGCTAGGCCAAGTGAAGAGGGATTGATGTATATTTATTTATTTATTTATTTATTTATTTTTTTTTTTTTACAATTGAGCAGACGCTTCTTAATCTTTGTCTGTCTAAACTAAATATAAATTAAATTTATAATGAAATTAAATCAAACATTCTGTTATTGATGGCCATTATCAACGGCTAACTCAGTGCAGAAAGATAGGGCCGGCAGTAGCAGCGCCGCAGCAGCAAGGCTGGCGGTGTGGATAAACACGCATGCGAGCCGCAGTCGTTCAGCGATGTAGCCGTCACGCACACGCGATGCAACTGGTGTGGCCCTGGCTAAACGATCCTCCTCTTTGGCGTCGCGGTCAAAGCTGCAGTTTGGTATCCCTTAGACCCAGGTTCGCGGCTGGGTGGGGTGACTGCTCTCGCCCTTTGCTACAGTGAGCTTGGCACATTGAAATTTGAAACATATGGAAAAAGGAACGTACAATTGACATGCTATTGATGTGAATTTAAGATACCTTTGATCCAAAATGTGAGCTTTGGATATTGACATTTGATACATGTTATATACAAAAAGTAGCTTAATTTAGCTGGTTAATGTGAGTGTTTTGATACGTTATGTGAATAAGTGTGAGTGAGAGAGTTAGTGAGAATAAGACGAGTAGCGCTCCGCCACTTTCATTTTTTCAAAGTAGCTCTCAGATGAAAAAAGGTTGGAGACCCCTGATTAAAACTGTACTCCTCTGATGTAGGGGTGCATCTACTCCATAATCCATCAATATGGTGCCACTCACAGTTAGACGAGGTAGGGCAATGTGTTGAATGGCCAGTTGCCCTCTGTACTCTGTTTGAATCCTGAACACCTTGGCTGCTGTACCCTACAGCAAAGCCTTTCCCCTTGTGCAACAGTCACATCATGCCTGTGAACGAGCGTGTGTTAAAAAGAGCCTTTTTGCATTGGGCTTCATTGGGGTGCCTAATTTTTAAATGGCACCATGCCTCAGATTGAGAATCCTTCATTAAGTGTTGCGGGGAATCTGAACCAGTTGGGGAACTGAGCCCTTGCCCTTATTGCCACGGACCAGCAGCGAGATGACCACGCAGAGCAGCAGGAGGCATCCTCATTTGCATCCCCCTCTCTCTCTCCTCTGCAGCTGAAGAAGATTCGATCGCTGCTGATTGCTGGGGCAGCAGACTACGACTGCTTCTACCAGCACCTGCGTCTGTTGGATGGTGCCTTCAAGCTGTCGGCCAAGGACCTGCGCTCGCAGGTGGTGCGGGAGGCCTGCATCACTGTGGCGTGCGTAATCTCATGCTGGGCTTTTGCTTTTTGTGTCTGATTATTTTTTCCTGGTAATTATGCATGATAGTTTGAACAGGAGAAGCAGAGAGGGGTGGTGTTTTGATATGGGTTACCCATTGGTTTTCCCTTTAACACGAAAAACCTAGGAGTGAAAATGAAGCACTGCACTGCAATAATGAACATGTAGCTGAAATGTATTAGCTGAAATGTAGCACACAGCCGAAATGATCATTTTACTGAAATGAATATGTAGCTGAAATGTAGCACACAGCATAGATTAGCATTTTGTGGAAATTATCATATTGCTTAAATGAACATATTGCTGAAATGTAGGACATAGGAGAGTGACAATTTTGCTGAAATGAACATGTAGCTGAAGTGAAGCACATTGTTTCAAAATGGGGGCAGTTGGGGGAACACTGAAATTGATTTCATTTACATTTGGTCCTCCTTTTCCTAGTTCCTCCTCTACATGAAAGATCAAATTACTGAGATCATACTGTAGATAGAAATACTACATATAGAATCATGCCTTTGAAAAGTCTGCATGGACAAGATGTGTGTAGTGTACCAATGTGGCCAATCCAACGTCCTCTGCTTGCGTGACTGTCATTGCAGCCATCTCTCCACTGTCCTGGGCAACAAGTTTGACCATGGCGCTGAAGCCATCGTGCCTATACTGTTCAACCTGATTCCCAACTGTGCCAAGGTGATGGCCACCTCGGGTGTGTCGGCCATCCGCTTCATCATCCGGGTGAGTGGCCTTGCCCACGTCCCGCCTCCCAGACTCTCAGAGTTCTGTACAGTGGCAATGAAGATCTGAGCCTGACCACTAACTGCAAAGCACAGAAGCTTCTTTTCTTGCCTGCCTGTGCTCTTTTGGGAAATAATTAGTGTGGATGAAATAACATTGACCCATCTACCAAATATGTAACATTCTTGTAATGTTAACAACATTGTAGCAATGCAATAGCATTTCTGTAGCTTTGCAAACAAATGTTGCACTAGATAGGTAAACATAAAATGCTACCCTTGGCAGTTGCTTACTGATTATTCACATATTTGCAACAGCTCTGTGATTTAAATGATGCATGGATCATTTTATGTTATTGTGTGTGTGTTCTACATGGCCCACGCAGAGCGCAAAGTAGTAACAAGCCTTGTCTCTCCTCCCCAGCACACGCATGTCCCCAGGCTGATCCCGCTGATAACCAGCAACTGCACATCCAAGTCTGTGGCGGTGAGGAGGTGAGTGTGCTCCCACCCTAGGCTCTCCTCTCCTGAGATGCTGCCTTTCGAAGTCTCCAGGCTCAAATATGAGATGATTAATAAAAACACTTCTCCTTCAGAAGGCATGTTTCCATTGATGCAGACCCAGCAGGAGTTCATCAGTGAATCAGTTAGAGGAGAATGTTATGAGACTTCCCCTGGATTGCTGCTGCTGTCAGGAGATAATGAGAGGCAGAATGACCCGCTACTGCCAAAGGTTTTAGGTGCAGATAGCTGTCTCTGGTCCAGCACAGCAGTGTATGGAGATGTCAGGGTTTATAAAGGCCACTGCCCTCATGGTTTTAACACTGCCTCAGCTGACAAGGCCCTTAAAGCCCCAGTGAAATGCTTCTCTGGAACAGCTGTATAAGAGTTTCAATAGAGTCTGGCTGCAGGCTCTACTGGTTGGACATGTCCTACCAGTGGAGGTGGCAGTCAGTGGAGGTGGAAGTGACTTAATGTGACGTGTTTTTTTCTGTGTTTTTCATTTTAATCAGAGATGAAGAGTAATTGTGCTTAGATAGCCTGAATAGTCATGTCTCATGTAGTTGCTGGCTAGACATGAAGGTTTTATCGGTTAATTTGGGGAAAAGGAGCATAGTCGCTAGCCTAGCAATGGCTATCCGTAGCCTAGTAATGTTGCTTGCCTTACGCATTTGTTAGGTCGTGTTGTTGCATTATTATTATGATATATATTATTATTATTATCTGTCACTTAAACACAAGCATGCAGATAATTAGCTTGTTAGCGAAACATTTGGGAAAACACAGCAACAAGGACATTGCAAAGTTGCATTTCCCAGACAGTGCCGCTGCAATTTAATGAAGCCGGCCGATCAATCGGACAATTTTTGGCATTTTTTAAATATTCGGCATTGGCCGATTGTGCTGCATATTAAGCCGATTAATAGGCAAGCGCATCTGCGGGCAGCTAAGCGTTGTTGTTGTGGAACACGTGAGACGCTGTCTCTTGCGGCAATCAGATTGCCATTCTACCAGCATACCCCTGTGATGTTCCCCTCTACATGTTAACTTTTTGAAGAGAACTACCTGGTAACTTCCTAAGAAAACGGTAAGACTTAAATTCTTATCTTTCGTTCTTAATCTAGCCTTATATATTTTATTGGTTAAATATGATATGTTACTTTTGGAGAGAGAATGCGAATAACATTAGGCTACATTGGAACTGTATTGATAGCGATACCTTCAACCACGCGTACCAAAACCTGGTACCGAGCCCTACGGCTAAATTATTAAAGTAGTATGCATTGTATAGATAAGCTCTGACGTTATCAATTCTGTTTTTGTACCGGAGAATTTCTCTCCCTCGGAGGCTGCGTGTGAGGCGGAGCAGCTCTCACATTCTGCAGCAGTGCCCTATTCAGACACAGAGCTTCTGCTCTTAGTAACAATGGCGGGGAAAACACACCGTTTCTAAAGCGTGAATACATTGTAGCCTACTGTATGGAAGCCCATTTTCGCCACTTAAAAGAAATCAGATCACAACTCGTTATTTAGAGATATCATCTCGTTACAGATGGTATCTCATTATTTAGAGATAATATGTCGTTATTTTGACATAGTATCTCGTTATTTTGAGATAGTATCTGTAAATAATGACATACTATCTGTAAATAATGACATACTATGTCGAAATATTGAGATGGTATGTCGAAATATTGAGATGGTATGTCGAAGTAATGAGATACTATCTCATCGTTTGGGGTTAGGCTACGCGCAACAGAGTTTAGTGTGAATGCCAGGCCTTTACTGTGTCTGATCTCTGGTGCCACTTACGGTAAACAGCAGAGAAGGGTGCGAGACACATAGCCATCCAGAGATTCCGTTTGAATAAAACGTAGCAGTCAATATCATTTATAGTCTCTCCAAACACTGAAATACCGAGATGACATACTGTAACTGAGGGGGCAGTTTCACCCGTAACTAGGTTCAGGCTAATTTGCTGTCACAGTGGGGTGTCGGTCAGGACACAGGAGTCAGGTTCCAGGTTCAGTTGTTTATTGGGGATTTGGAATGGGTGGATGTGAGGGTTTGTGTTGTATGTGTGTGTGGTTTCCTGCAAGGAGTAAGCACGTACGTACGTCAAGGACACACTATCTTAATTAACATGCACACCCCTCTCTCTCTACAGGCAATTGTATTACAACCAGTTGAACTTAGGCATACTACTTACTTTGGCACAGACGCACACAACAACAGCACAATGCTTGGTCCCCAAAGGCTTGGTCTCCCCAGTTCTTCACCTCCCAGGTATTGTTGCGGTACTGAGGTGGCGGAGGTCACCACCACCTTTATATTGTCCCGTATCCTTGACCCTATTGAGGCCCTGATCGGTGGCTAAAGGATACGGGCAGGTCCGAGGGCAAATGGTGACCTGGGGGCCGTCCTTGGGGGTGCGCCTGTGCCTCGAGTTACCTGTGGGGGGGATAAGGGGAGCAGCAGGACCGGTTTGGCCAGGTTTCAACTGAGTTGTAAACAAGTGCCTGTGAGAGGTGGGGTGTGGCCCTTTTCTACACATACAGTACATTGACTATTGTCACGATAATGTCAGTGTGACTACCATAATGTCAGTGGATCTTGTAGCGTTCTTTCTAGGGTCGGAGGCTTATTTTCATACTATGTATGTCATCTAAAAGCCCTAGAATTTCATGATTTGTGAATCCACGTCTAAAATAGCTTTCAGTGATTGAATCCAAGGGCGTAGGAGTGAGTTTTACATTGGGGGGGACACGTTTGCTACTATGAATCAAAGCCCACCCCATCCCCTAAAATATTAGCTAGCTATAGGCTGATTCCACTGTAGCTATGGCAGTAAAATACTGTATGTATAGTGACGTGGAACATTTGTGGAATCACAACAAACAGCAAATAAATAAACAAAATGCATCAATATCTGTACTTCTGTTTATTATTAGACAAGTTCATTAAAAGGTAAATTTGCAACCTAAACATGGTGCTACATGGTACATTGTACTGATCTCTGTTGCCACAAAACTTGGAAATGAAATGATCAGTGCAATGTCTGGGTTATATACAACCCACTTCTCCCTTTTCAAATTGAAGAAAATGGCTGGAGTCTTTAGCTGGACTAAATCCCAGCCTAATGATATAGTATGTTACTACTGGAATTGGGAAAAGTAAAAGTGTACAAGCCCCCCCGTAGGTAAGGGCAGAGAGGAGGGTGGCACTCTATTAGGCAAAGTGTCTACGCCCTCTTCAGGGGGTGAGGGAGATGGGGGGTGAGCTTTAGGCATGGCCTATGGCCTAGGCTAGAAAGCCAAAATATTTTTTTCTCCTGTCATTCACAGCCACAAATTGCTTGCAAATTGACTTCTTGTCCAACAAGTCAAGTTTATCCTGATTGATATGACAGACAGCGACATGGCTCCACTCTACAATGACTCAAAACAGACTTAACCAAGTCTTGAGCCTACGGAGAGCACTTAAACCTCTCTCTGCCTCAGAGGATGAAACAGGGACTACAAAAAGCAACCTGACCAGAGTTTGCACTTGCCAAAATAATCCACGTACCTCTACAGGCAATCCACGAATAATCCCTGCAGCATCTGCACTGTTACTAAATGAGTAGTTCAATCTGAACATAGAAAGCTGAGTATTTATCAATGACTGTAGCATCAATCTCTTCACTCAGAAGCGTCTCTTCCAATTTTTGCATAGTCAGCAAACCATCCTGGTTAAACAGCTCAGTGAACTGTGCATCTGCAGTATCTAAGACTTTAAAGAATTCCACTCTGTAGTGGTCCTTTGCAGATTTAGACTGATGTGCTTCAGGTCCTCCAGTGAAGCGTTTTGGGGGTGGTCTGCTCTGTGGAGTTGTAATAGGCTTAACACCTAAAGACTGAACCATGGCTGTTGCCTCTTCAGACAGAGTTTCAAAGCTTGCTTCATTTCTTTTGGCCTTGAGTGAGATCCTGACAACTTCAACAGCAGCTTTCATGCCAGCAACTGTTTCAGTTTTCTTCTGAAAAAAAGATGTTCAGGCATTCAAGCTCATGAACCACTGGTGAGGCAAGCATCAGACCAAACACTGTTTTGCCTTTACGAAACTGCCCTAGCAAGCCATTAGCAGTAGATGCTGTGTTTGAGGCACCGGAAGCCATCTCCTCCAAGCTAGCTAGCACTGACCCATACTGTGATAAAACAGCTGTGATGGCTTTGTTCTGTACCGTCCATCTTGTTGGACAGAGTGGTTTTATTGTGATATAAGATGTATTCTCTGCCTGTGCAATCGCTGCATGAATCTCTTTAAACTTCCCTGACGGAGAGAAGAGGACTCCTAACTGGTGGACCCAATCCAAAGAGTCTCTGATCAAAACAGAGGCTAAGCAAGCTTTCTGTGCGATTAAATTAGTACAGTGGGCTCCACAGTGAACATAGAGTGCTAGTGGCTGCTCTTGTTTTATCAGTGCCTGTGCCCCAGAATGCGTCCCGGACATATTAGCAGCCCCATCATAAATTTGACCTCATAAACCATGGATTGGTAAATTTAATCTCAGCAGCACATCCTTAGCAATTGTAGCAAGGCCTTTTCCTGTTGTTTCAGAGACAGAGTACAAACCAATTAATTCTTCATGGGGCATCAGGTCATTGTCAATATAACGCAGGCAAATGCTTTCTTGCTCTTGCCCAGAAATGTCTTGTGTTCCGTCAATGATAATTGCATACTGAAGAATGGGTAGATTCCGGATTGTGTCAGCTATTCCACGAACAATACTGTTGCTCATTGTGGACAGAATTTTATTCTGGATCTGTGGGCTAATGTATTCTTTCTGGGGCCTCTGCAACCATTTAGCTAAAAGGACATCATCCTCTGCCTAGTTTTTCAAGAGATGATACAAATTACTATTTTCATCCTCATGCCCTCTCAAGGCCTGTCCTTGTCATGCTAAATATTTGATGGAACTGACTATTTTCCCAAGACAGTGCCAATTGTCTGCTTGTTGGTTTGCCAAAGCACTTGACAATTGTGCATCTATAGGGTGATTTTCTTGTGCAGTCACAGAGACAGCATGACAGTGCGTATGACTACTTTCATGTGCTTTAAATTTTTTGATCGCTCTTTTCCAATTTCTAAATCCTGTAGTGATAAAGGCAGGCTCTGCTTTTGATGCAAAGGGTGTTGGTTTTTCTTGATACATTTTCTTGCAATAAAAACACAAAACCCCTTTTTGCAATACATTGTAATGCAGCCAGGGAAATTCCTTGTACCACCTCTCTTTGAAACTTAAAACTCTGTAAGACAGCACTTGAGTCTGTATGAATTTTGGGTGTGGCTGACATGGCTCTGTCTTCTGACTTGAATCTTTAATGTCACTCAGCTCTCTGTCCCTGTTTCGGCTTCTGCTTTTGTCATATATGCTCTGAACCCCCTAAAGTCATGAGACTACACTTACTACAAGCAAGCAAACAAGTGAAATCTCTACTCTGATGTACATCAAGCTCACAAAGGCCAATACAGGCTAATACTTCTCAATCTCTCTTACCTGTTGGTCTGCTCTTCTCTCTCCCTCTCTTTGTATGCCTGTCTCAACCATTTGATGTTCCTGCATGACATTAATGTGTTTACATCACATCAGAGAACACCATAAAGTTACTCTAAAAATAAGGTACAGTATCAGTTTTCTGAGGCCATGTGAAATGATTCTGGGGGAAAAACACCACTCGTATCTATTCAATGTTGATATCACAGCAACAGCACTATGCGGCTTCCATGTGGTAGATAGAAACACATGGCTACAAAGATAAAGAGTGAAAACATATGCTATGTGTTTTTCAAAGCTAATAGGTAAGTCAACCAACATATAGATACAAGTGATATTTTTCTTCCCTGGAAGCATTTCACTGAACTTTTGGAAGGTGTGCTCCCGCATCAGGTATGACTAAAGGGAAAAAAATACGGGAAGAAACCTAACGCCACATACCGGGGATAACTGTTATTGCACTAAAAATAGCTATTTGATATATCATGACTGCTAGATCGCCCAGCCCTAGTTTGTAGATACGCAAGTGTACTTGGGTACGGAACAACATTGCTAATGTGAAAGCTGAGTGGCGGGGGAGTGGGGGGGGCAGGCAATCATACTCATGCACGGTAGGAAGCAATCGTACGTAATATGAAAACGCCCTAAGCCTTTTGTAAGACCTCACCTCAGGCCCTGTATCTTCTTCTCCTCCTGTCTCCATACTGCTGCTGCCTTCCTGCTCCTAAAAATATAATATGGCTGCAGTGATGCATGTCTAAGGTAAAGCTCCTGAACATCAAGGTAGCCCATTTTAAAACTAAGGCATGAAAATCCACTTATTCATCACTGTGGAGTAGCATTCCAGCATGTGATGTGCAGGATGGTAGTGGGGTGTCCTGGTGCAGCTGATGAGTGCAGCGGGCACCAATGAGTCCGTCAGTAATAATTGTATGTTCACATTTAGTTGGTTGGAAGACAGAGAGATGGGTCCCTGCCACTGAAATCACAGAGCTGAATAGCTGCTTGAAAACAATTCTGAAGGGGACTCAGGAGGCTTATGAGAAACTAAGCATATTGTATTATTTCTGTTTATTGATCTGAGAAACTGGCATTGAACAGGCAGCAACTCAACCTCCTTGCCTGTTCTCCTTTCTAGGTTTAATCCATTACAATCATGAATCAATTTTAAAACCTCACGTCACACCCTGCAGCTCCACCTGCCTCTCCTACTGTCTCTTCCATGGTTGCATCAGGGTTCTCCTGATCAAATATATATGTATATGATATTTCAAACAAAGTAATACTGGACTTGGTAGTGGCGATCAGTTATGTTAATTTTGAGCTCTTCTGTATGTGCAAAATGCTTGACAAAAGGCACAAACTTTCACATATTCATCACTAATCCATTTAAGGCCTTACCTTACTCCCTCCACCTGTCACTCCTTCACCCGCCACTCCTTCCTCACCTGCCTCTTCCCTGTTTGTACCAGCATTCTCCTGATAAGATGATACATGATATTTAAAATAATGTAATACTAGGCTTGGTAAATGATCGGTTATGTTGTCTTGTCCTTGTGTGTTAAGTCTGTTGTATACTTACAGTAACGTTATTCTTTTTAAAAAGCCTCAGTAACGTTATGTCCTGTGATGATGGTTTTATTTATTTATTTATTTATTTATTTTTTGGTGGCATTGTGCTGAAATGAGACAAAACAATTTACGCTAAGGTTGACACCGAGAAAGTTCTACCATTACAGGGCTGAGACAAGACAAACGTTAACGTTAGACAGAGAGACTAACGTTACCTGACATTACAAGTGCTGATTGACAACTTGAGCATAGTTAACCTTAACTAACCCAAACCCTCCTAGTACATTATCGTAACAACGTTATACACAAGCCGTTTTCATAGCTATAATTAGCCGTCGTTGCTATTCGTTGTGCTCTCGTAGCCAGATAGCTAGCCAGCCAGCTTGGCCATAGGCTAACGTTAGGGCAACGTTACTAGTTTGTGAGCTCACTGTCGCTAACTAGTGTACTAGCTTTATGTACATCTCAGCCAGTCGCAAACCATCAAATGTGCCATTCAAAACTCTAAGTTGACTAAGTTACCTCATCCAAAGTTGAGTTGTTACTGATCTCAAGTTCAAAGCTGGTGAAAGCTAACCTCGCTCTACCAACCAGACGCTCCGACAAGGTGAAATGTGAAGCCAATGAAGCTAGTGATTGGCAGATATTTAATATATTATGCATGAAATGGGAAGGTTGTCTGATTGCAGGCAAAACGCGCTACCCTCGGTGTCGTGCTTTCAAAATAAAAGTTTCAAATATACAGTTTTTTTCTCCCCCGCGGTATAATGTTTGAGTGGGACAAATGCAACTGTTTCCAATATTGGGGGGGACATGTCCCACCCGGTTCCTATGCCAGTGATTGAATCCATTATTGTTCTAGGCCAGGGATCTCCAACCTTTTTCATCTGAGAGCTACTTTGAAAAAGTGAAAGAGGCCGAGAGCTACTCATGTCTTATATCACTCACACTTATTCACATAACGTATCAAAACACTCACATTAACCAGCTGAATTAAGCTACTTTTTGTATATACATGTATCAAATGTCGATATCCAAAGCTCACATTTTGGATCGAAAACATCTTAAATTCACATCAGTAGCATGTCAGATGTATGTTCTATATCCATATGTTTCAAATTTCAATGTGTCAAGCTCACATAATATATCAAAGCATCTTAAATTCACATCAAAGTCATAGAAAACATAGAAAACATTACTACGTGTTTATGGCGTGAGATGTCAGACAAATTTGGTGAACATTTTGGAACATAAAGCCACGTTAAGCCTTTTCCTTATAATGGGCATCAATGGAGAGGAGAAGATAACGTCCATACTCATAGGATTTCGGTTTTGATTTTTTTGACAGGTGAAAGTGTTTTCTCTCGGACATGTCTTGTCATAATTTGGTGATCATTGATCGCTGTTTTGGAAACATTAAGCCACGTTAAGCCTTTTCACGTTAAGAGTTTTAGAATGTCCCTGAAGTGGCGCTGAACGTTGCATCTTTTACCGACTGAAACACTGGTACCACAGATGAGGCGCACACACACTTGTCCTACACATTCGTGAGAAAAAAAACAAAAAAACACATTCCCATTCCTCATGGAAATAGTATGTTTTCTGCTTTTTCTTGGCCTGGCCACTTTCTTTGTTCATCATAAATCTGTCTATTTTATAAGCTAAACTGGCTTGCTAACACCACCGAACTCCTTGCTTTAGCTACCTCAGTATACCTCAGATATCAGAAACATCTCAATTTTGAATTAGCCTACTATCTCGAAATCTAAATAACGACATAGTATGTCATTATTTCGACAAATTTTCTCAATATTTCAACATAGTATCTCAATATTTTGAGAGAGTGTCGAAATAACGACATACTTTCTCAATGATGAGATACTATCTGTAAATAATGACATACTATCTCAAAATAACAACATATTATCTAAATAATGAGATGATATCTGTAAATAACAAGATGATATCTCTAAATAACGAGTTGTGGTCTGTTTTTATTTTCTTTTAAGTGGCAGAAACGGGCTTCCATAAGAATTGATGCTGACCATGCTTAACATAAGTGCAACAAGTCATGTTGGCACATTGATAGAGGACATGTGAAAGTAGAAACGTGCAATTTTGTCGAAACTTCTGGCTAAAAAGTACACCTAACTTTCCTCATAACGTGTCTGTGGGTCCTACCTAGCCTCCATGACATCATCGCTCGTGGCCCATGTACTCTTAAGCAGAAATGAGCAGCAGGCTGTGTAATATGAGTAAACTTTTTTTTTTTTTTGCTATAACTTATTTATTTTATTTATATAAGTTTTTGTGCACTAAACTTTATTTTTTTCATCCAAAAGTTTATTTGACAAAGTCTAGATTTTTGATTACCTGTTTTGTGTATTTAATATTTAACGTATACATTATTTTTATTTACAATATACAAGTGCATTGCAAAGCAGATGCAAAATGCAGATTGGAGAGGCAGACCATAATTGTTGTTCAATAAATGTTTAATTTAAGCAATTTCGGTCATCGGCTGCCCTGATTTCTAAAGGTCGGCATCGGCATTGGCCAGAGAAAAACCTATATCGGTCGACCTCTACTTGAAACCTCCATATTGTTAGGCAGTAGTGCTACCCATCTGCACCACCGTATTACCCCCACCACATAAATGTCAAGCTTTGACATAAGCAGTGCCATCAAATGCAGTGTGACTTATTGTGACCTTGCAATGAGAAGTGCCAATGCTGTTGGAGGAGTGCAATTTTTGGGTGTTTGAAAAAATCCAAAATCATGGGAAAAAGGCAGAGAGCACACCATATTAGCTGAATATAATAACATGTCCCTGATTAGAAAAGGGCCCCCATTTTTCAACACCTTTTTTGGTAACAGACTTTTTGAAGATCAAATCTTATTTTTTAAATAAATCATTTCATTTGATATCAATTTAATAAAACACACTGAATAAAACTAGGTAGGGTGATATATTGTCTACATATTTTAGATGAAATTGCCAGATTTAAATAAAAATAAAATGTAATCACATTTTCATATAAATAGGTTATTTAAATAAAAATAAAAATAAACTAGTCTACTGGGATGTCTAATACTACTTAATCTCAGATAAATGGCGCCATCTGCTGTTATTAATGTATAATGACATTAAAAAGTCTAGTCCTCCCATGTAAGAAAACACCACTTTTCAGGTGTAATTTTCTGAAGTAGAAAAAACCCTGTCTTACATTCAGGCCAATATGGAAAGTCCAAGTGTTTCAACACTATTTAGTGTATTAGTTGAGGCAGGTCAAAAGGTTCAGGAGATGTGCTTATTCCAAGTGCTACAAACTGATTGTATTTTAGCAGCCATGCCATTTGGACATGTTCATTTCCCAGTTAGGACCTGATATGTAATGATGTAATGTTCTACAAAAAATTGGTGGCAATATCTTCTTTTCTTTGTGTGGTCTGTGCCTTGCGATGTCCCTTGGAACAAAATGTCATTAAAATCTAAGTACATAGACACATGGGTGTTTAAAACTGTTTTTCAGTATAGCATCTGAAAGTGGCCAAATTTCACTAAATTTGGTGTGTGCCATCCAGGCCGCATGGTAAGCATGTGTACCAACGTTTATGCCAATGAACAAAAGCATTTCAGAGATATGGCCACTCTTCCTTTATGGCGCCTTCATGGGCAAATTTGTGGGTACACTGCGGCCACATTGTTCAACGAGGCAACTATCCTTTAACAACTCATAAAGACAATGGTCCAAAGATGTCTTTATGGAGGGGATGGTTAAATGTGTTGTTGACAAAATCAAAGATGGATGAAACACGAAAAGGCTGACGCAGAGGTTTGATAAGTTCCCAGTTAGGATCCTTTGATAACTTTGATGAAGCACAGGAAATGTATTTGAAATATCTGCTTTTCTGCCAGAGTAATGGGGATGTAAATGATTTTTTTCATGGTATAGCGCCCCCAAGTGGCCAAATTTCATGAAACTTGGTGCATACCCAGTAACGTACCAAGTTTGGCATCACTTCAACAAAGCACTGCTGAGATATGACTCACTTCCTTTTTTGGTGTTGTTATGTGCGGCGCACTGGGCGTGTGGAGTCTGGGTCGCCTGCGTCTCGGTTCCCCCCCCCCTCCTCTTCCGCTCTCTATCTCCTGACGCAGGTATCCTGCGGCGCTGCGCCCCGCCTCCTCATTCTGGTTCGGCCAACCTGAAAACGGGGCTGCTGAACGGTCTGCCTGAGCGTATGGCTTTGTACCTGAATGAGCAGAAGGTGGAGTCATTGTCTCAGGCAGCTGTGCTGGCGGATGAGTTTAGTTTGACACACAAGAATGTATTCGGGCCCGCTCGTGCCCCGACTCAGTGTGGTGAGAGAACCCCCACAGGCACCAAACCTCAGCAGTTCGGCCCTACCTCGTTCCGTTCCAAGGCTGAGTGGAAATGCTTTTATTGCCATAGAGTAGGTCATGTAATTGCTGACTGTCCGAGTCTCAAAGGCAAACAGCGACAACGACAACAGCCGGACCAGACCCACACCTGACCCTAGCTATGCTTCCTTCCTGTTGGAAGGGTTAGTGTTGAGATCTGGAAACCGAGAGGAGCAGAAAACCGTAATCATGCTGCGTGATACTGGTGCGGCGCAGTCACTTATTTGCTCCGATATGTTAGAGTTCGCTGCTGATACCTTCGCTGGGTCATATGTCCTTGTGCAGGGTATTGTGATAGGCTGTATTGAGAGGGTTCCGCTGCACACCATCCACCTGCAGTCTGACCTGGTGAATGGTTTTGTTATAGTAGGGGTAAGACCCTCGTTGCCGGTGAAAGGGGTTGCCTTACTTTTGGGGAATGACCTAGCGGGCGGTAGGGTGCTGCCGTTACCAGAAGTGTCTGCTACGCCCGCGGAGCCGCCCCAAGATGATGGGCTCGCTCGTGAGTTTCCTTCAGTGTTTCCTGCCTGTGTACTGACTCGTGCCCAGTCCCGTAGATATGGAAACGCTGTTGACCCTTCTCTCGCTTCGTGTCTGTCTGCGGGTGGGGAGACTGAGTCTACCCGGGGCAGACCGAGTGCTTATTTTGTGGAGAAGGGTTTACTTATGCGGAGGTGGTCCCCCGCCGTATGTGATGACTCAGGGTGGAACACTGTTTTTCAGATTGTGGTACCGGCAGAGTACCGACAGTATGTCCTACAGTTAGCGCATGATCACCCTCTTGCGGGACACTTAGGAGTGACTAAGATTTACCGCCGTATGTTACAGCACTTCTTTTGGCCTGGTATGAAGTCTGCGGTGGTTGTCTACTGTAGAACCTGCCCTGTTTGCCAGGTTGTGGGAAAACCGAATCAGACTATTCCCCCTGCACCGCTATATCCTATACCGATGGTAGGAGAACCATTTGAGCGTGTGCTGATTGATTGTGTGGGCCCCCTACCAAAAACCAAGCCCAAGTCCCGGTAATCAGTACTTGTTGACAGTAATGTGTGCTGCTACCCGATACCCCGAGGCTATTCCTCTTCGTAAGATTATGGCCCCCGTCGTAGTTAAGGCACTACTGCAGTTTTTCTCTACCTTTGGCTTGCCTAAGACAGTGCAAACTGATCAAGGCACAAACTTTTTGTCCAAGGTGTTTGCGCAGGTTATGCAAACGCTCTCCGTCAACCATAAAGTTTCGAGTGCATATCATCCACAGGGTCACAGGGAGCTTTAGAGCGGTTTCATCAGACCCTGAAGTCCTTGCTACGGGCACACTGCGTAGAACATGAAAAAGAGTGGGACACTGGCATCCCGTTTGTTTTATTTGCTGTTCTGGAAACCGTGCAGGAATCTCTAGGGTTTAGCCCCGCTGAATTAGTATTTAGGCATACGTTAAGAGGTCCTCTTAAGCTCCTCAAGGAACAACTGTTGGGTGACACCTCGAAGCCCCCGTCCAACATACTGGACTACGTTAGCGAGTTTAGGGAGCGGCTTCAATCTGCCTGCAGGTACGCTAATAAATCCTTTTCGCAGGCAGCCATGAAAGCCCGCTACGACCAGAGAGCGGTGCCACGGTGTTTCGGCCCTGGGGACCGAGTGCTGGTATTGTTGCCAATCCCTGGTTCGGCTTTGCAAGCCCGTTTTTCTGGCCCTTATGTGGTGGACTGTAAGCTCTCTGAAACAGACTATGTAATTCGGACGCCTGACTGAAAGCGCCAGACTCGCGTGTGCCACCTCAACATGTTGAAGCCCTATCACGTGTGTGGCCAGGCCCCGGTAACTCCGTGTCCGGATGTGGATGCTTCTGTCCCCTCTGCAGTAGCTGCCCCGGTGTTGGCTGTCGGCGAGGACGGGGATGGTCTCGTGCTGCGGAACGCCCCGGAGCAGTGTGGCAGGCTGCAGAATTCTGCCGCTTTACAGGAGTTCCCCCGTCACCTCACTCACCTAGATGTCCTGCAGCAAGTGGACGTGCTTCAGTTAGTACAAGCGTACCCCTCTTTGTTTAATGATGTGCCAACCCAAACCAGCGTGCTTAAGCATGATATTGATGTAAATGGGGCCAGGCCGATTAAGCAGCACGCTTATCGCGTGAACCCCGTTAAACGAGCTCTGATGCGCCAGGAGGTTTCTTACCTGCTTGACCATGGCTTAGCCCAGCCTAGCTTGAGTCTCTGGAGTTCACCGTGCATTCTGGTGCCCAAGAGTGATGGCACCGCCCGTTTTTGCACGGATTACCGTAAGGTTAACGCAGTGACCGTGCCCGATTCCTTCCCTTTGCCGCGTATGGAGGATTGTATCGACCGAGTTGGGTCAGCGAAGTTTGTCAGCAAACTCGACCTGTTGAAAGGGTAGTGGCAGGTCCCATTAGTGTTGCATGCTGCTGAGATCTCTGCCTTCGTTACACCTGACCATTTCCTCCAATACTCAGTTATGGCATTCGGGATGCGAAATGCTCCCGCTACGTTTCAAAGGCTCAAAGGAGGGGGTACCTAACTGTGAAGCCTACCTAGACGATCTCGTTCTGTATTCCGCCGATTGGCCGTCGCATATGGAAACGCTTGGCTTAGTCTTTAACCGCTTGAGTGGGGCCTCCCTGACCCTTAACCTGGCTAAGTGTGAGTTTGTTAAAGCCACAGTAACTTACCTGGGTAAGATCGTTGGCCAAGGTCAGATGCGTCCCGTGGATGCCAAAGTGGAATCTATCCGCTGTTTCCCCGCACCCGATACGAGGCGACAACTCCGGCATTTCCTGGGCATGGCGGGTTATTATCGGTGCTTCTCCCGGAATTTTTCCTCTGTGGTTGCCCCTCTCATCAGTCTTTTAAGCCCTTCACGTGCGTTTGTCTGGACGCCTGAGTGCCAGGCGTCTTTTGAACGTGTGAAGTTGCTTTTATGCCACGCACCTGTTCTCACTGCTCCTGATTACAGCAGACCTTTCAAGCTGGAGGTGGATGCCAGTGCCACCGGTGCCGGAGCAGTGCTGTTGCAGGAGGATGACGATGGCATTGATCACCCCATTAGCTACTTCTCCAAGAAATTTGATAAACATCAGTGCAACTATGCCACCATTGAGAAGGAATCCCTGCCCCTCTTGCTGGCGTTGCAGCACTTTGAAGTTTATGTAGGATGTAGTTCTCTCCCGGTTGTGGTGTACACTGACCATAACCCGATTGTGTTCCTGGCCCGCATGCACGCACCAGGTGTCATCACCATGGAATTTCATTGGACGACAGCGGCCGTAAATCCTTTTAATAACTTTTGAACAGAACCCTCTGTAGATGATATGTACCAAATTTGGTGGTGATAGGATCAACGGTCTAGGACTAAGTCACAAAAGTAGGTTTTTCGAAAAATTCGAAATATGATTTTTTTTTTTTTTTTTTTTTTCAAAAATCCAATACAGTGGATGAGTCTGTTCATTTCATCGTGACCCACGGATTCAGGGGGAATAATGATCACAACTCTAGGACTAACGATTCAAAAGTTATAAGCAAAAATGTACTCTGAAATTTGGCCTGTTGGTGGCGCTACAGGGATTGATGGATTGACTCCAAATTTAGTGTCTGGATACCTTGGACTGTGCTCTATGAGGGTGCTGGATTCCACCAACATCCACCTAGGGCTTCTGTGGCCTGCCATAGAAAACCATTTAAAAACAATAATACCAAGATGGCTGAGAAACAAAATGGCTGACACACAGGTTTCATGCTTTCCCAGCTAGAGTCCTTAACTGTGATGATGCACAAGAAATTTAACTCTGAGCATAAGGCTTGCAGTTGTGAATCACAGTTGGGTAGGGCAGCATGTCTCAAACCTCTCCTGATGGTCCACTGTCCTGCATATCTTCTATCTCTCCTTGCTGCTTGATTAAATCAGATGTGGTTAGCTAATCAAAAGTGCCACTGATGAGTTCAGTCAGGTAGGTTGAGCAAGGATAGATAGAAGATATGCAGGACAGTGGGCTGTCAGGAGTAGGATTGAGAAACACTGGGGTAGGGTACATAAATTAAAAGTCTAATATAAACAGCTTAGCTCTACAAAATGGTCTACAGAGGACATGTCACATGTGGGACTGTGGACGCCCTGAGAGATGAGCCAGGCGCAACACCAAGGGTTTGCTTCACTGACGGGTCATCAGACGACTGTGGTCTTGTCAAGCCTGGCCTTTCAGTGACAACTGTTGACCCATGCTTGTCATTTCCTTACCCACAGGCGATGCTATGACTTCCTGGACCTGCTGCTTCAGGAATGGCAGACTCACTCCCTAGAGAGGTAAGCCAAGAAGTCTGTAGCTGTTTTTAAGGAAAAAATATATGACCTCCAGTCAGATGAAACTCAAATTTTCATTAAAAACCCCATTATTATCACCATTGCTCTCAGACTTAGTCCATGGGTTCTTCTCCTCCCAAGGACCATTTTGTTGTATTGAATTTTTCGCCATTTGGATTTTTCTGTAAACAGCATCTTACCCTAGATGGCTGTGTTGACATGGGTCTTTCACTGACTTGTGCCTCAGACTAGGGTTGGGCGGTATGGCCTAAAATTTATATCACGGTATAATTTATATAGCCTATCGAAACAAGATAATATAGCCCCATGGTGTATTGAAGTAGGCTAATCAATTAATCACGTCTCGGCGGACGTGCGCACATTCAACTTTAGTTGACAAGCTGATGTTAGATTAACCCCAAAATATACATTTATAAATGTGACAAAATACTCCAAAACCCCCAAATTACGTGAGTCTTAATATCCAGCAAGCAAGAGAAATAGTTCAAATATGAATAAAGTTAATCAAGATTGCAATCAAAGTCAAAGTTTTTCACGAAGAGGAAGCAAGAAGCCGCAGTTAAAAAAACTTGCAACCTACAATCTCACCACTCCGCGAACGAGAAGAAAGCGATCCTTTTGCAAACATCCACATCTTCCGACCGATCCACATCTTAATCCACAGCTAAGAATCGTGACGGTTTGCAATTAGATGAGCCCGAACGCCGTGTTCACCTGCATGCGCACACTAATTTCCCCTCATCCGTAGCACTTAGCCTGTGAGGACGTCCTATCTGTCTTCATCATATAATATAATGATTTGATAGCACACACAATGCATAGCATAATTCAAGAGTAATGGAAAGAGAATAGCACATTATTATTTAAAGAAAATAACATGCAGATAGACTTTTAATGGGTGGCCATTATAGTGGGACATAGTGCGGTTTTGAAGGGTTTTGTCACGTCGTTGTATGTTGGCTACATGTTGTGAGGTTAGGCTACTGCTTTGCGTGTGTGTGAGCGAGAGAGAAAATGGTCTGCGTCTGACAGTAGCGCAAATTCACAGTGTCCCGTAAGCTATACAGCTGCTAGGCTCATGGTGTCCCAGACAACAATATTTTGATGATTCAGAAAAGATTAATCACTGTCAGGCCAGCAAAGATTTATGTATGTAGGTAAAGCTTAGTACCGTGTCTTTTCAATGAAGTTACACCTGTCAGCATGGTATAGTCAAAGTTACCGGTCAGCGCGGTATAGTCAAAATCCATACTGTAGGGCAAATTCATACCGGTGTACTTTCTATACCGTTTATACCGTCCACCCCTACCTCAGACCCTTTGCTTCAAACATTACATACAAATTGTTCCTGCACTGTGCACAGTGGCTACTAGGGCTGTGTGATATGACCAAAATCTCATATCCCGATATAGGTCATTTCATATCCCAATAACGATACATATCCCGATATAGCACATTTTCCGTAAATTCAGTGAATAAATAGTTTATATAAAATGATTATATGGAAAGGCCTATTTCTTATTACATTTTGAAGTTTCCATATAGGTCTGTGTATGTATGCGAGTCAACTGGAAGTCCATTCCTCCCTATGGGAACCTCCGTGATCTCCGATGTGTTTGCGAAACTCCTCCTTCCGTTTTTTTAGGTCCAAAATTTGCCTTCGAGTGCGTTGAAAAAATTGAACTTTTTGCGGCGGATTTCGGAGAGACCGTATGCACCGTGTGCCAGGAAGTTAATGGCATTGGAAAAATGAATTAGCTAACAGGCTATTTCCTTCAATTCAGTTGCTTGACTAGTGATCGAAGTTAAATAAAAGTGAGAGTTCATTAAACACTTTGAAGAAAGGGTTTGCGTAATCAGGCAACCTTTTGCATCGACAAAACATGGTGCTTTAACCAATAATCTTAAGAAATACAGATCATCTTTATCACTTTGATATGAAAACTTTATCTCCCTCCCATTCTAGCGCTGTGATTTCCCTCCATTATATTGCCGCTCATTTGACATATAAATAGAGGTTGCTTCACCATTGCATTCATTCCATGATGACACCGACACGAGTGAGAGTTACGTTTTGATCCATCTCCTTTTCCTTGCATTGAACACTAGAGGGAATATTGCATATATTATACTGAATTACGGACATCAAACAAAACTGTGTGAAAACGAGGCATAACCCTTTCCTGCGTATGGTCACACTGGTGTGATTTGCAGTTTAGTGTGTATGCTAAAACCGGTGCGATTAAAACACTAGACTGGAAAAATTCTAACTAATTTTACCTTTGAGGAAACAGCGATTTAACGTTAGAAAAATATAGCAAATGCTAACTGAAAACTATGAGAAGCTTAATAACGCAAATGAAAACATAACGAACCATGTAATGTAACATACGCACTACATAGCATAAAAATAAGTTACATGCGAAAGGGTTAAGGATTAACAAAATATAAAATATGAATGTATAAAATATAAAAAGGTAAATAGTAAACATTTTTCAACTATAGTTCTGTGTTACATTCACTCTCCTCCATGTTTGTTTGTGTTGCCTTCATGCAAATTTCCTGCCTGCATCCGTGCCGTGTGGAAGAAAGCAACGCATCGTCCAAATGACAAAAAATATTGCCGTAAAGTGTGCGATTTGCGACACAACGAAATAAACGATAGAGCATACATTGAATTGACATGGCTAAAGGGTGGATGAGTCCCTCCTCTTACTGCTGCCTTTTATTACTTCTTCCCAAATCTAAGTGCAGTGCCCTCCCTGTCCCTGTCCCTTTTCCTTTGTTGCTTCATCCCCTTCCCTCACAGGCACGTGGCTGTCCTGGTGGAGAGCATAAAGAAGGGCATCCGAGATGCAGACGCTGAAGCACGAGTGGAAGCCCGCAAGTAAGCCACAGTCTTACTGTTAGGATGGACCAACTCCAGGGGTGTCCCAGCTAAAGCCCGAGCATAAACCTGCAAAGGCACTCTAAAGAGGCCTGCAGAATTATTAATCAAAATGGGTAAATGGGGCCCTTTACGGTACATATCAAAAATGTTGAAACAACATTTCAATTAGCATAGTTGGATATATATGCTTGGTAGCTAACCTTACTGTTTTTGTAAATGGTTAGAAAGTATCACGGTGTGCATCTTTGTTCTCCTCCGAAAAAAGTATTTGAAACATTTGAAGTTATTATTTGTCTTCAAACTGGGTTGGAGTTTTTAAAAATTTTACAAAGTCAAAGCTACAATAGCTAGCTGTTTTTAAGTAGGGCAACCCTTCATAGACTGCGGAATAAGTGTTTTATAGTGCATTTCTGTCTGCTGGGCAGATTCATAAATAATGCAGTTTTTTCTCTGATCTGTAAACAAAAAAAGCTTGATCTCAAGGCTAAATGAGTTTTAAATCCTTTCTCTGATCATCATGTTATATTTCTGTCTTTCTGTTTGTGTCTGTGTGTCTGTACGTGAGAGATACTAACGGGCTGCGTGTCATTTCCCCTGCCGGGGAGTACTGGGGCCTGTGACGTGTGTGTCTGTACGTGAGAGATGCTAACGGGCTGCGTGTCACTCTCTCTCTTTCTCTCTTTCTCTCCCTCCCCCCTGCCAGGGCATACTGGGGCCTGCGTAATCACTTCCCAACAGAGGCGGATGCCCTGTACAACTCCCTGGAGGCGTCATACCAGCGCAACCTGCAGTCTTGCCTGAGGAGCTCTGGCAGCGTGGCCTCCCTGCCTCAGTCTGACCGCTCCTCCTCCAGCTCCCAAGAGAGTCTCAAGTAATAGCCTCCCTTCCCCCAAGCATGCCATGGGGTATTTCACCATACAGTACAGTTACAGCTGAGCCAGAAACAATAGCGTAAAACATGCTCAGATGTGTCCTTCAAGCACACAGATTTATCTCTATTTGACCAGTTAACACAGTAGCCCTCATGAATTCAGGGGTCCTTAATTTCTACGTGAGAGAAGCTAGGGCTCCCACAGTTTCACCCAAAAAATGTATTTTATTTCATACTGTTTTCTTCCTCCACCACTGCCTGATTTTTTTTTTTTGTCTTCCAGCCGCCCTCTCTCATCAAAGTGGTCCGCTGCGCCTGGCAGAGGTAGGTACCCTGACAGAATTGAGCTGCCAAGCAACCTGTATTTGAATGTTTATTTTTACTGTTTTTGAAGGAAAAAACCTACATTAAAGAAATGCCGTGTGGAAAAGTGGTTTCTGTATGAACTACTGGCAGAAATATAGCCCTGACAAAGGTTAGTTGATGCAAATCCTATGTCATGGTCCAGTAAAGGAATACGTTATCAATCCACTTGAGGATGACTTAAGAGTGTTTACAGCAACAGTTCCCTTTGTGAGGCGGTCTTACCATTTGTAATTACCCCCTATACTGTAGTTGTTACCTGACCTGACACTTTACAGCGTAAGGTTTTTGTTGATCAAAGACAAATCATGTATCTGATGCGCACTGATGACTTGATGTGTTTAAAAAAATTGAATTGTAAGGTTTGATGATGTTTGATGGTCTCATTTTATAATTACAAACACTTTTTGTCAGGCATTTTGGGACCCACTTCAGTGAAGTAAAGCAACATTTTTATTCCCCATAGGCAGCCTGGATGATATTAGAACTAAGATTATGAAGTTAATGCCAAGATGGCAAAGGTTTCTAGAGCCACAGTGCCAGATCATCCCTGCAGTCAGGTGATAGGAGGCCGATTCCCCATATTCAGGAAGAACTGGGACCCCATTCCCAGTACTCCCTTGCTGTAAAGGTAATGCAGTGAATCCAGTCACTGTTTTATGATGCCTACCCTGGGCATTAAGCTCTATGGAAGAATGGCAAAACAACCTCTGTCTCAGCCAGCTCACGTTAGCTAGCACGATTAGCATTGTTTTAGTTCTTTCGTGTTGATTGTCATGACTCCCCCAGTGAGCCAGTTAAAGGGTGTGGTTCAGCATTGTTAAGTTCTACTTAATGGAACAGACTGTCAGATGAATGAGATGAGACTGGTCTTGCAGAGACAAGGTTTATTCCCCGGGGGCCAAAGTTACAAATGCAAACAGCACCCATAGACTGCCTAAGATCAGATGAGCACTTACATAAATACCCAGGTGTAACCCAGTTGTTGATTGCACTTAGACGGAGTGACATGCCAGTGAATTGCAAGCATTGATATGGTGATGACCCTTTGTTCTAAGACAGTTCCCATAGACAATTTGGTGTGATCTGCCTTGATATGGTGGTGACACTTTGCTCTAGGACAGTTCCTGCAGACGATTTGGTGTGATCTGCATTGGTATGGTGGTGATGCTGCTCTAGAACAGCACCTGTAGCCAATTGGGTGTGATCTGGACAGATTGTCTAGCCCTGATTAAATTAGACATGATTTGGGCGATTAGATAAATGAGTAATAGAATGTAGATCCTAACAATCCCCCCTTTTGATCATAGATTGGCTACAGTCTTCTGATCAATCATACAGATGTAGTAACAGTCTACACAACCCAGTGTTTCTGACGACATGAACATATCTGCAGGAATTCATTGTAAACCTTCCCCTTATGACAAAGACAAATACTTCATGTTCATGGATCTACCTCTGCTCGCCTTAGATCCTTACAGCCATGGGTGTTGTCAACAGGATCAGGTGTCAGACTTTTACGTACATTTGGTCACCTGGTCCAAGCACATGTTCTCAGTCATCAGACTTGGGCTGATAAGCACAGGACACCTTGAATCTTCACCTCTGCCCCCTCTGCGGAGATATGATTAGGTAGTGCTGATCATTTAGTTCTGTTACATCTAGCTGATTGTTGTCACCCATGATTTACACACTTGCTTCCACACACAAATGAAAAGAAAGACTGGACTGGATGGCATGGTGGATAATACTGATAGGAATGTTGCCTACCACTTTTTAAGGGTGCCTGATGCTACTCCACCAACCCAGGGCTCCAGATCTCCGATTCTCCAGTTGTATATCCCGGACGAGCACCCAGATGTTAGGTTCTGCTTGATGGAATGGACTGTCAGTTTGGGCGCTGTTTGTGTTCCTAACATTGGCTCCTGGGGAATAAACCTTGCCTCTGTAAGACCAGACTCATGACATTCAACTAAGACTGCATAGGCTCAGATGAGAACTTACAGAAATATCCAGGTGTAATTAGCACACGCCAGTGAACTGCAAGCATGACCCTTTGGTCTACAACAGTTCCCGTAGACCATTTGATGTGATCTGCCTCGATGTGGTGAGGCTTTGCCAGTTCCCACAGACAATTTGGTGTAATTCTGCATTGACATGTTGATGTCACTGCTCTAGGACAGTTCCTGTGGGGAATTTGGTGTGATATAAACAGATTGTATAGCCCTGGTTTAAATGAGTTTAGATAAATGAGTAATAGAATGTGGATCCTAACAGCATATTTCATATGCAAGTCTCATATCAACCTCCCCAAGCAGGCCCAAGTGAGACCTATCCTTGAGTCCCTCCACTGGCTACCGGTTTCAGTGAGGATCACGTTCAAGACCTTCCTACTAACCTTTAAGGGACTTAACGGATCATCCCCACAATACATACAAGACATGATAAAAGCCTACAAGCCTGCAGGATTGCTGTGCTCTGGTACCTCGGGTCACCTCTGTGTCCCGAAATACAAGGGCAGCATCTCTCAAACCCGCCTCTTCTCAGTACTGGCTCCACACTGTTGTCTGAATCTCGGCAGGAAGCTTATTCCACCAGACCCCCCTGGACACCTTCAAGAAAAAACTTAACTCATCTTTTCAAGTTGTATCTCTAGCCTACCTTCCTCTCTATCTATGTCTTTCTATCCTATCGACTGCTATTTTCATTATAAACAAAAAAGGCAGGGGCTCCCGAGAGGCTCAGTCGGTAAAAGCACTCATTCTGAGTGTAGACTGAACGCTACGGCCTGGGTTCAATCCTGACTGTGTCACTAGCCGACAGTGACCAGGAGTTCACAGGCGGAACACATTGGCTTCATTCCGCTGGGGATAGGGGTGGGTATGTCGGCATGGGCTTCGGTCCCATTAGCAACAGTGACCCCTGCTGGTCGATCGGGCGCCTGTGGTCCACATGCCAAAGCTGCATATGAAATGTCTTCCTCCGACTCATCTCTGTGCTAGCTTAGCTTGTGGACTGCAGTGCAAAAAGAAGCAGCAGCTGACATCACGTGTCTCAGAGGAGGGCACATGCTTGTCCACGCTCTCCTGGATTGACAGTGGGGGTTGTGCAATGGGACTGAATGTCAATGACAAATTGGGCATTCCAAAAATTCAGGGAATTAGCCATTCCAAATTGGGGAGAAAATGGAAAAAGGAAAAAACAAATAACAAAAAAGGCACTCTACACTAGCTTAGCACTTAACTTTGTATCTTACTGACCTCTTGTAATACTGTAGTACGGTAAGTACTCTTAGCATAGTGAATCACTTATTTGTAAGTCCCTCTCAGTAGGAGTGTCTAAATGAAATAATGTAATGTAATGTAAAAAAGAATACCGAGTGATGACCGATTCTTCATGGCTTCACACTCACAATGTATCGAATGGAGGAACTCTCTTGGCTGCTTGTTTTATGATTGAATCTCACACAAACCTGTGAAAGGTCAACCTCAGATATCTCCTGTTTTGGTGCTTTTCCTTGTTATTGATTTGCTGTGTCTTACTTTGTGTAGGATTTTGCCTCAGTTCGAGTGTAATCTTTCATAAGTTTCAGGAAAAACTGAATCCATGTCCAGAGACACCATCTGGTGGTGGATAATGGAATCGCTCACTTCTACACAAATGTTTTGTACCTACCACTGATCTGTGACTGAAAATGGCAGGTCTTCATTGCACTACAGTCATTTAGCAGACCCTCTTATCCAGACTTCAAGCACAATAGAACATAAGTGTATCCATTCAAGTTAAATGAGCAACAGTGTCAGACCAGGCTAACAACACTTCCAGACCAGTGAGTGTGAACATAACACTATTCAAGCCCTACCACAAGTTAACTTCTTGGCAATCTGACTAGGCAATGGAAGCCAGGTATACCACCACACATTAGTCACAAGAACACAGAATCCAAAATGCGTCACAATACTACGCGTAAAATAAAACCGCAAGTACTAGAGGTAGTAGGTGTTAGTGGGTGAGGATTGAGGTGGAGCCAAGATGTAGTCTGAAGAGTTGGGTCTTTAGTCTGTGTCAGAAGAATGCCAGTGATCCTGCTGTCCTGACCTCTGTGGGGAGTTCAATTACACCATTGAGGGACCAGTATAGACAGGAATTGTGTCTGAGAGGAGCGACCCCATTGGGATGGGACAGTCAGTTGCCCCATGGTTGCAACAGCGTAGTAGTCTTGGGACATAGGGTTTTAGGACCGATCATAGGTATGAGGGGTCTATCCCATTCACTGTCCTGTATGCCAGCACCAAGGTTTTGAACTTGATATGAGCGATAACAGGAAGCCAATGAAGTCAGGTGAGGAGGGGGTTAACTTCGTTTAGAGAGATTGTAGACAAGTCGTGCAACTTCATTCTGGATTAGTTGCAGGGGTTTTATGGCACAGGCAGGAAGACGAGCAAAAAGGGAGTTACAGTAGTCCAGGCATGTGAGGACCAGGGCCTGAACTAGGAGCTGCGGTGAATACATAGTGAGGTACGGGTGGATTCTTCAGATGGTGTACAAAAAGAATCTATATGACTAACTCACAGTGGCAACCTAAGAAGAGAAGGACAGTTGGCTATCAAGTACTACACCAAGGCTTTTGACAGTGGCATTGTCGAAAAGGTTTGTGGAATCTAGACTGAGGGACAGATCTTGAAACAGGGAGGACCTGGATGGTATGTAAAGCATCTCAGTCTTAGCCAGATTAAGCTTTAGGTGGTGATCCACCATCCTCTGGGAAATATCATTTAGGCAAGCTGAGATGTGCGCAGAGACCCTCAGTGCAGCAAGACCTCCTGAGTTCTGTATCTGAGGTTGCTAAATGTTCCCCTCCCCTCAGTGAGTGAAAAGCTCAGCTGCGGTGATTGGACTGTTGTCTCTGAACAGGTTGACATTCACTAATGTGGAGGTCTCTCCTCTCCCCCTCCTCAGTTCCTGCCAGCGCAAAGTCCACAGGCTCCCCCGGGTCCCTGCAGCGCTCGCGCAGTGACGTTGATGTCAACGCAGCCGCAGGTGCCAAGGCGCGGCACGGTGGGCAGACAGGGGGTGGGACCCGGTTCACAGCATCGGGACTCCCCGCAGGGTCCTACAGCTCACTGGGTAAGAGCCGCTGCAGTCCTGCCCGCCACAGGGAGCAGTGCAGACTGAGTATTGTCTCATATAGGACTGAACGTTCCCGCGCAGCGCTGGTCAAATGTGGTCAGACCATGGCCCACCTATTCTGTTATTAACCACTGGAAATTACCTAAACCACTGAGAATTAACCGCTTGCTTGACATCTGAATGGTACTTGTGTGGTGGTTAAAATAGTCTCGTTAGAGGACCAATGATAGTATGAAGTGGTCTTAGCTTTCAATGAATATATTTAAATTTCAGTAACATTTCTGTACGTTTTCATTCTATTCCAAGCTTCAGCAATGTTGAAAAGTGTTTTTGCCTCCTCTAGGCATTACATTTTGCCTAGCAGAAACACTTATCCAGAGCAATTTCCAAAGTTTTCATGTTATCCTGCTGTTATCCCGACTGGATAAGGGTGCCTACAGGTGAAACAGTCGTGCCTCACCTGGGAATCAAACCATCACCCTTTGTTTAGAAGTCCTTCTCCTTACTGCTACATCATACTGAACATTCAGCACATCTTCTGTCTGTGGGCTTTTCAGCTTGGAACAGAATGAAAACATTTTAAAATGTTCTGCATCTTGTTTGGGAAAAACTAGGTGGACCTCAATCACTGAGAACGGAACTAGTAGATCCATTGTCTGCAGCAAGACTTGAGCTGCTGTAGGACCTACTGCACCTACCTTTAACATTATGGCCATTTGAAAATAACACACTTGCTAAAGATTGATTCACTGTCAACCATGAACTGGTAAATTGTTTTTTTACTATAAAATTTCTGTTGTCATTATAATCATGATCATATTTTCAAGATCGAGATTTCATGTGATAAGTGGAGTTTTTGATTCACTTGTTGTACAGCTCTAGCAGTCCAAATACAGGTGGTTATAGTTTCAAAGTCTAACAGCCAATTCAGAGACATGCAGTTTTCCAACTTTCTGATTACCATCCAGCTATGTTTGATCATGTTGCTCTCTGTTTTTTAAAGAGGAAAAAATGTTTTGGATTAAACTCTAAGATAAATCCCACAAAGCATGGAAAGTGTGCCAGTGGAGTAATGCCTTTCGTTCAGATGGTGCACGCTCCACTGTGGTGCACTGTGGGATTTGTAGTGCAAAAAAAAGCCATCGGCTGTATGTGAGTGTATCGAAGGACTGTGTTAGGCTCACTTCAGCGCGCCTGCATGGCTTCAGAGGTTGTCATGGAGAGACACACCCGTTGGCGATTCCAAAAAAAAACACACAAGGGTAAAAAGCATTTAAAAATGTTTTACATTGATTTTGATGTTGAAATATCACATATCATTAGGGTTGCTAGTTTTTTCTCGCATGCATTTTTTTTCCTCCATCGTCTTTGTGGTGCTAATCAAAGCAATTTTTCAATCCACAAACTGGCCATTTATTTTGTATTGTCCAATTCCAGCTGTTCATTCCTTTTCTGTAAAGGCACTTTGTGGAAAGGCGGTGAACCGCAGGTGAGCGGTTGCTACTTGTGTAGTCGTTAATATTAGCTTTCAGCTGTCTCATTGAAGACCTTCTGTTGTACATGCAATTTTTCAAATGGCTGAGCCCTGATTCATCTGTCTCAAATTACGCTCGATGACGCGATCTGTTTGGATACACGTGTCAGTTCCTTCCTTCTTTGTATGGGTCAGATTTAGGAATCAAATGCCCTCAGGACTCTATTTCCTAAAATGGAAAGCAACATGGAAAACACTCCTGGATCAGAACTGGATGGTATCATCAGGGGATACTTAATGGGCAGTTAGCTGTGGCTGTGCCTGCTGGGAGCTGGGCTGCCCCCAATGCTTAGGCTTAGGTCTAAGCACCGCCTGCACAGATGTCTGCGTGTTTTAATGCCCAAAGCAGAGTGTTGGGATCTCTCTCTCTCCCTCTAGCTCTCTCTCTTTGTATTTCTTCTTATACTAACATGCTTATTCTCGTCTTTTCTTCCTCCTCTGCTACAAAAGATGACACGTCTGATAAGACGGATGGTAAGAGTATGTCAACGTGCTGATCTTCATCTCCCCCTTCATTCATTCATCTTGCTTGGCTTCTTTTTCCTGCCTGCCTCGTAACTTCCTTCTTAGCCTGTATCCAGCGTATCATGAAAGGGTTAATTTGTCAGTTGCCCAAACAATCCCCCAGTATAAATGAACACAAGTAGCAGAAGTTATTGTGAGGACCGGGCTACCTCCCCATGTGGCAGAATAAAGCATGAGAAGGGACTGATCATTTGCCCACTCTGCTCTGTACCAGACATGTGTTTTTCAGGGCCCTCACCATGGTGCTGAAACAGCCTAGATTTCAAAAGGTCACGTACTGAGGATGTTTTAGGGCCAGTTATGCTACACAGATGGAACCAGGCTTCTGTGTGAAATTCATTCATTTGTTTTTCCAGGAGTATTTCTTATCTCCTGGTCAGCACCGACCTGGGCAATTCTTCCTGTCTGGTCTACTCGAGAGAGTAGTTTCAGTAAAATCAGATTGCTGGGTTTTCACTCGTGCTGAAAAATGTTAATGTTATTCAGATACAAACTACAGTGCTGTCTTTGAAACCTGGCATGGATTGGCACTTGCAGTAACTGCAGTACTCTATCAGTTAGCAATAAATATTATACGTTAACAATTAGCTAAAACTACAATTGGGGCTGGGCGATATAGCCTATTAAGAATATTGCAATACTTTTAGGCTATATCGCGATACACAATATATATCTCGATATTTTGAAATCTCTTCTAAAGCACTTCATAAATGCTCAATTTAACCCTTTGATGCATACAATCACACCAGCATGATGATTCTAGTAGTCCCTGCAACATACAGTATGTCTGCATTAAAACATTCTTGTTTATATTCATTAGTAGTTTCTATTGGAACAATTTTAAACTTGCATGCAAAAAGGGGGAAATCACAACCAAGTTAAATTTAGCAAAATAGTATTTTGCTGCATATTTTGCAGATAACCGCTGTTTGTTCAACATCTTCCTTGCGATACCAGGGCTCCAGACTAACTTTTCCACTGGTAGCACTGGTGATACCAACTTTTTCAGTTGGTCGTACCAGCACATGATATGGTCGCACTTTTTTTTTTTTTGGTACAGTATGGTATTAATCACTGATCTTGCATGCTGATGAATAGTTGTCTTAATTTGCATACCCTAGTGTTGCATTGATGTTAAGATTGACAGTGACTCGAGACTTGAAATTTGCAAAATATTTTAATCTGAACATTAAGTTTCCCTCGTACCACAACCACGGGTATCGCGTTAGCCATTGTGGTTGAAAGTAGTATTTTTTCTTCACTGGCACCGTGCTGGATGGGCACCAAAACAGCCTCATCATCATGCACTCGCACGAATGCAACCATGTGAAATTTTAACTCGCTCTCAAAAAGTGGTCGCATATGCGACCATTTTGGTCACAGTCTGGAGCCCTGGATAACTAAATCACTGCCAGACAGTGGATGCAGTGCTGTTTCTTTTCGGAACCAATTCGGAACCGCCTCCATCTTCTGTTACCGTTTCCGAAATCAGCACGTATAAACTCGCTTTAGTGCTTCACTTCTTTCCCACACACTCGCCCAGGAGAGTGGTCTGGATGGGCAGGCAAGTGTTTGTGACGTATATAGAGTTTTTTCTTTTTGTGTCTGTGACAGGGAGAGAGCCATAGGAGATAGCGAGAGAAGCGAAACGCCAGCGGCTTAAAAAATTATGTGACAATTTGTACTTGATGTTCACAATATAGTCATTTACTACATCCCACGTAGAACGAGCCGCGACAATCGAGTATATTCGATATATCACCCACCCTTACCTACAGTACTCTACCAGTTAGTAGAACTGGGTGCAAATCCCTTATAGCACTTTTAGTGCTTTTGCTTGCTATTAATTGTGCCTTGTGCTTAATACATTTGTACAACTGTATTGTGATGATGATTATTACTAGTTGAACAGATGCAGTAGTAAGTTGTGCAAGTATATAGTATTTTGCACCATATTTTAGCACTGTATTTTTTCCATTTTTTATTATAATGTTTCATACTCAGTCTAAAGTTCTCTCCTCAATGAGTGGCACCTATCCTACAGTAAGTTCCATCACTATGACACTACATGTTGTTGACTTAAACAATTTCTTCCCGTGTAGGCACCTTGTCTGATGATGGTAAGACCTGAGTGCCACTGGTATAGTGTTCAGCTGTGGTGTGAAGGCTGTGCTCAGCCATCCCAACACTTTAATAGCCATAAGACAAGACTTACTCATTAATTGCATGTATGTTGTGGGTAGTGAAACCCCCCAAAACCATTAATAATCATTTGTAATGGCTGCACTTGCTCTGAAATTTCACTTTTCAACTGTTTCCTAGATAGAGTGATTGAATAGCAGTTCATATCCACAGAAAACATTTTTTCTTACCTCAGTTTTTTAATCAGTTTAGTTACCTTTGGAGCCAGTATGGTTTCACCTTCCTCTAATAACCAATTCCTAACTTCATGGCTCCTACTGGCGCAGCCAGTTGCCTTCCTGAGCTGATATACCTCAATACTGCAGGCTTGGCTTATCCCCATCAGATCATTAATTTATTGATGTTTGGAACACTTGGAAACACTTTCATGTTTTTCCTGCTCTCTGTCAAAGCTGAATTGTTCTGTCAATGAACAGATTGGGAGTGGGAGAGGAGCTAACACAGTGCCTGAATGTGAAAAGCTCTTACCAAGGGCATCCTGCTAAATGTAGTATCGGATTGTGTTGTCTCACCATGCACATCCTATACCATGCAAATGAAGTGCGGGTGTTCTATACTATGTAGTTTAAATAAATAAATAAGCTGGTGGTGGTAACTTGGGCCCCCTGTCTGAGAGACTGAACTCATGTTTTTAACCTTTTTGTGCAGGTCGGCTGCGCACCAAGCAGGCTCTGAGCACAGTGTCTGTGGGTGTCAGCAGCAGCCAGGTGGACTCCCGCGGTCGCAGCCGAGCCAAGGTGGTCTCCCAGTCACAACGTATGTACCATGCCTCCCTGCCCCCTTGCCTGTCCCGCACTCCCTCTTTACTTGTTTGTGGTGGGTTTGGATTGTCTGGTCTGGTTATCAGTATATCCCTAACGGTGAGCTTGCATCGATTTGTGCCTGTAGGTTCTGAGGATTCCGATTGTACGCCAGGTATTTCCGAACACTGTGTGTGTGTGTGTGTGCGCGCGCGTTTATTCATTCATTCATCATAAGGGACTCGTGCTGTTGCTTTTGGTGTTGTGGATTTTTCTTTTTGCATGCCTGTTCCACCAAGGTGTTGACAGTGTGCAGTCTGTTTCTGTGGCTCAGGACCTGGTCTGCTGTGATGTAGTGTAGAAGTGAATACAGACTTCCATCAAGGCCACGTAGAGAGCGCTGCTGAAAAAATTATCACTGTTAGCAAATGTAATCTGAAAAAATATCCACTGTCAGTACTGCTATAGCGTTTGGCTGTATAAATAACCACTGTCAGTACTGTTATGGCATTTACCTATAAAAATAACAACTGTCAACAGGCACTAGGGCTGCCCCTGACCAAAGATTTTCCTGGTCAACTAGTAGTCGTTAGGTCCAGCCATTAGTCGACTAGTCGTCGCACGTTTATGATATTAATTTAATTATTTAAATAAACCATTTTCTGATGCCCCAAAAAATATATAAGTTCCAGGGCCGAGAATGAATGTTATAAGTAACACTGTTAACACTGTGCTGTGTTTCAGAGAAATACAAAACTGTAATAATGAGCCTTTAAAATATAAATTTTAGACGCGCATGAATGAAGCGAGCCGCCTGTTAACGATAATGCTAATGGCAAAAGCGGTAATGATTCTGAATGTGTCGGAACAACCAGCATGGAGACTGAACATTTTGTTGACTTATTTCAACACAATATAACATAACGTAACTTATGAACTTATTAACACCAACACCATAACTTATAAAACAAACGATAAATAAAAAATAGAACATGAAGTTAAACATGCAGTAAACGAGATAATTTAGCTTCCCCAGTCCCCACGAACACTTGGATAAGCGCATACTGTCACACAGGTGTGATTTGCCGTTTAGCGTGTATGCTAAAATCGGTGCAATTAGAACAATAGATTGGAAAAATTCTAGCTAATTTTAGCTTTGAGGAAACAGCGATTTATCGTTAAAAAATATAGCAAATGTTAACTGAAAACTATGAGAAGCTTAATAACGCTAATGAAAATATAACGAACCATGTAATGTAACACGCGTGCTATATAGCATAAAAATAAGTGCAAAAGGGATAATAACATTAGGCTACTTAGGGGAGAGCCAGGACGAAAGTAACACTTTTCAGATAAACGTCATTTTAAAAGATAATGTTACAGACAGAAAGTAATTTTTGTTGTGATCAACAACTGACATGTGTGTTCTATCAATAAAAGGTACTATTTTGTACAAATGTGGAACAACTTCGGGATGATAATATAAGAAGTATCGTTGTTACTGTAGAGGGACGAAAGAAACAACCGTTACAATCGTCCCGACAATGACTCCTGACAGTTAAACCTGACTTGCTTCTAAACTGAAAAACTCTGACATGGCAAACTTCAGGATGTGTTAAAGTACATATTAATCAGTCAAATGATCATGACTATGACACTTGAAACAATAGACACAACTTGTCATTCAAAAAAAAAACACCACTTGAGTGAATTTACTTTCCGTAATCAAAAACAGATTCTTGGCTATAACTCCGCAAAAGTATGACGTATCCACAGGATTTTTCGCGGTTGTGTTGCATGCTGTACATGCTGACGCCGTCAGACATATCAAACTTGTATGGGCTCGGAGTTTTGCTTTCATCCCAGTGCTCCCCTACATGTTTAAGATAAGTCATATTTGAGGTCGACGAATGACAGGCAAATCTTTGCATGCAGAGTTTGCATGTCACCTTCTTGGGGTCGTCCTTTACACGCTCAAAATGATCCCACACTTTATATGATTTCCTGCCTGATGTAGTGTAATAACTTTTTAACGAAAAGTTTGGTCGATTATTAGGGGTCAGCCCTAACAGGCACGTAACATTTTTCCACAGCTAATCAGTAATCAGCCAAATGGTATTGGTTATCAGTCTTTCCTTTTCAAATACAAAGGGTTTACAGCATTTCCTTGTCTGTGGTGAAGAGGCACATGTGCACTTGTTGCAGAGGAGCTGTAGTGTACAGATTGCTGTAAGGCAGACTTGAACATTCTGTTTCTGTTTTGGTTTTTCCCCACACTAATGCAAAAGCAGAGGGCAGCATTCCAGCATGGCCTGCTGTTGTGTTGAAATCTTAACCTGGACAGTCAATCACATGGTCAAGCATGAATGGTTTAGTTTGAATAGGTTGTTTATGTGTAAATTGGTCTAATGTGAATGTGGTGATCCAGTGTAAAATGGTTTTAGTTCAGTGAGTTGGCATAGAACAACCAGGAGGACCAGCGCAAGGCCATTTTAAATCCATCAACAGATCGGCCCCTAGAAACAAAGGATAACTGGATGCATTGAGTGATTTATGTTGAAAGAAAATCAATGCCATCCTGCACATTTCATTTTGCATTATTTATTCATTTTTCTCTGGCATTCAGATGTACAATACTGTGCTGACTAGTGTGCCTGAAAACCATTCGCAAACAGATTAGAGAGCATACAGCTCCTCTTTACCATGTTTGCTTTTTGGTGGAGCTGTCTACATGTCTCCAAATCTGAAGTTTCACCAGGGATTAAATTACTTTATTGTCATTTAGTAGATGCTCTTATTCAGAGAAATTTACAGGGGATACAATTTTGCATGATACCAATGATACTCATTTATAAAGCTAGATGTTTACAGAGGAAATTCTGGGTTCAGTACCTTGCCCAAGAGTACAGCAGCAGTTCCTCACGCAGGGAATTGAACCTGCATCCTTTCGGGTACAAGCCCTTCCCCTATATATTGGAGGAGCTAATTTTTACCTCTGCTCATTCAATGAAATGAAATAATATTGTACAGCCCTAACAACATCACAATGTATGTAACCTCTTCAAAAGTGCAGATTCATTTGTTTGTACAGCTGGCCATATTGACCAAGTGCAAATTCTGCATTCATTAAAAATTGATGTGTGCATGTTGTTCCCAATATTATGGTGGCCAAACAGGAGCAATGCATTGTGGTGTATTGTGGGGAAATGCAGTCATGGCTTTTTATCTGTGGATTCAGTTCAGTGTAACAAAAGACTTGTTACTCTCTCTAAAAACTGGGAAATGAGGGTTTTCTGCATCTTTCAAGAGAAGCAAAGCACCTAACCAGCAGCATCAGTGATTTCAACATCAGAGCAGAGTGATGGAAGAAAGATTCCAAGCTTCTTGCTGTTCCCTTCAGCAACACCAATCACTGATTGGTTATGTAGTGCATGAGGTGCTAGGCTCTGAACAAAGATCAGTTTCTGAGGGGAAACTGGGCACGAGGGAGGAGTTTGGAGTAAAATGTGCTGTTTCTGTTTCTCCATGCACACATTTAGCTTTTGATTGTCCATGTGAAATTGCTATGAGGTTACACCTGTTATTAGTAAAAATGCACTGCGTATGTACTGGAATGGTTGATTGTGTGTTGTGTCAGGGAGTACAAACCATGCTTAAAAATCCCCTCAAGAGCCTGTGAGTGGATTATTAATTGTGAAATGTCTATTGAATCCTATTCGGTCTCACCCTCAGTGAGGAACTGCCAGTGATCAATGAAAAATAACCATTCAGCATCATGATGTGGTGACCTCAAAACAGTGGCTTTGTGTAAGCTAAGTCAGTAAGTCAGCATTTCCTGTAGAGCAACAGTAGCAGAAAAAAAAGATGAAGGTGCAAGAAAGTACACGCTGGATAGAAGTGGACCATAATGAGTTCATCCCAGTGAGGTGGAAGGATAAGGCTTTATTTGATCCATCTGCAAACGGCCTCCAAGTCAAACAATGGTGGTGCAATCAGTGGAACAAAATGCAGAGTAACTGGAGAAAACCAATTGGTGACTCAGCATTTGCCAGAGTTCGTATAAGTGTTTTCACTACTACATGGGTCTGAAATTGTTGCTGAGCCCTGATTTTCAAAGCTTGTGATGCCACTCCCAAATTCCCAGATTCTGCAGCCCTCTTGTAATATGAGTCACATTTTCTTGCAGAACATTGGTATCGATATTCTAGAATTGTAATGTGTTTATTAGGCTTAAGGTGGGGCCCAGCCCACAGTAGTTCTGGGGAAGAAAAGGAAGCTGTGGTCAATCAAACCAGTCAGCCAATGAACTCTTTGGAATTGTGACCAATGCACTGCAGAACACATCCTGTAAGCTCCCACTGTGTCCCTTGGGATCAAGCATGTGCCTTTTGTTTGGCCTCATGTCAGAGGGAATGTCCATTAGTTATAAAATACCTCTGCTTCGTTTCCACAGTGCTACGTATCCGACTGACCCAAATTGAAGTGTTCTGTAGAGTAGCTCTGAAGCTCATCTGTTAACACAGTGTCAGACAGATAGAGGGGCTAGGCTTTCTAATGTGTTTGGGTGTTCTGCTGCTGCTGTGCTGTTTCTCTCTTGATGTTTTGTCTGCAGATGTGTGATTGGTTGATGCAGGCTGCTCCACCATCTCATGCTCATATTGGTCTGTGGGTGCCTTGCCTTTGACCAGAAGTTCAGCTCCATTCCTGTGCAAATATATCCAATTATATACACTCACTGAGCACTTCATTAGGAGCACTATACTAATACTGGGTATGGCCTCCCTTAACTCTCAAAACAGCCTCAATTCTTTGTGGCATGGATTCCACAAGATGTTGGAAGCATTCCTTTGAGATTCTGGTCCATGTTGATATGATTGCATCAGGCAATTTCTGCATATTTGTCCGGTGAACATTCATGCTGCGAATCTGCCGTTCTACCACATTCCAAAGGTGTTCTATTGGATTCAGATCCGGTGACTGGGAACGCCACTGAAGAACACTGAATTCATTGTCATGTTCATGAAACCAGTTTGAGACGACTTTTGTGACATGGTGCATTGTCATGCTGGAAGTAGCCATTAGAAGATGGGTAAATTGTGGCCATGAAGGGATGCACATGGTCAGCAACAGTACTCAAATAGGTTGTGGCATTCAAGGGATGATTGATTGGTATTAATGGGCCCAAAGTGTACTAATAAAACACTCCCCACACCATTACACCACCGCCACCAGCCTGGACTGTTGACACAAGGCATGTTGGGTCCATGGATTCATGCTGCTAGTGTCAAATTCTGACCCTACCATCTGTGTGCCTCGGCAGAAATCGAGATTCATCAGACCAGGCTACATTTTTCCAGTCTTCAACTGTCCAGTTTTGGTGAGCCTGTGCCCATTGCAGCCTCAGCTTTCTGTTCTTGGCTGACAGAAGTGGAACCTGACGTGGTCTTCTGCTGTTGTAGCCCATCCACCTCAAGGTTTGACGTGTTATGCATTCTGAGATGCTTTTCTGCTCACCACAATTGTACAGAGTGGTTATCTGAGTTACTGTAGCCTTTCAGCTTGAACCAGTCTGGCCATTCTCCGTTGACCTCTCTCATCAACAAGGCGTTTCCGTCCGCAGAACTGCTGCTCACTGGATGTTTTTGTTTTTGGCACCATTCTGAATAAACTCTAAAGACTGTTTTGTGTGAAAATCCCAGGAGATCCGCCGTTACAGAAATACTCAAAAGAGCCCATCTGGCACCAACAATCATGCCACGGTTGAAATCAGAGATCACATTTTTTCCCCTTTCTGATGGTTGATGTGAACATTAACTGAAGCTCCTGCCCGTACCTGCATGATTTTATGCATTGCACTGCTGCCACATGATTGGCTGATTAGATAATTGCATGAATAAGTAGGTATAGAGGTGATCCTAATAAAGTCCTCAGTGAGTGTATGTGTATATATTTTTTTCACAGCTTTGCTTCAGCTATGTTGTGCTAGCAATGCCTTGCCTCCCATTTCACTTAAAGGAAACCGGTTGACTGGTTTTTGTTTGTTGTCAACTTTTCATGTTACTCACAAGCATAGCCCACTTCTTATTTTATCCCCCATCCCCCATACCCCCCCCCCCCCCCCCCCCCCCATGACACTGCCTGCCTGCTCTTGCAGGATATCAAGCTGCCTCCCCATCCAATGGTAAGAGTCTCCAGATCTTCTCATTATCATCACCCGTGTCCTCCCATTCTCATCACTGGGTTTCTGCACTCTTGTCGGCTCCGTCTTCCCTTCCTGCAGCTGACTGACTGACCCAGCCCTCCCCAGCCCCCGCCGCTTCTCACACTGGTCTAATCCACAGTTTTTTACCGCTAAAGTCTGCCGTTTCATTTATCCAAGCGCTTTGACTGTTTGCTTTGCTCACCCAAATAATTAAAACCAGTTACTTGATCTTTGTGAAGCAGCTACAGAGCCGAAAGACAATATGCAATGGCACCAGGCCATACATAATTTTCCTGCCCAGTACCATTCAGTTGCTGTTTTTTGGTGAATTAGATACAAATCTAATGTCCAGTTAAAACTTTCCATATATGTTGAGAATTGAGGAATGCATTTAAACTGAGGGCTGGGTACCAGCAGGTTGCAGAAGGAGAAACCAGGGATCCACAGCTGGGGAGCACTGTGGCACTCTGGGGGCCAGATCACTCTTTCCTGGCCCAGTACAAACAGCTGTCAAAAAAGAACAGAGCCAATAAGATTTAAAGCACTTCTTCATTTCCTACATGAAGCCTCTGAAGGCCTCTGTTCCTTTCCTGCCCTGTGTTTTCTATCAGGAGCATGTGCTGTAAATCACACTCAGCGTTCAGGGCATCAGTAAGACAGCTCTGCTCTGCTCAAAGGGCAGAAATTGATAGCAGCTTGCAGTAATGAATTTGCTACTCACCAGGGGTTGCAGTCCACCTCTCAGTTTTGGCTAAAAATTGGATTCAGTAATTTTAACCAGTTAACAGTAGGGGTGCGATGAGTAATCGACATAGACAAATAAAATCAATGACCAACTTAGTTGCCAACGAATTTAATTGTCGATTAGTTGGTGACATCATCATGTATTTTTTGTGCTGACTCGGAATGCTCAGACATGTAGGCTAAGCTACATTGCTTTACTGGAGTGAACAATAGAGATGGCAACACCTTCATGACCAAAGGCCTCAAAAGTGTGGCAGCATTTCACTCTTAACCCTTTCGCACGTAACTTATTTTTTATGCTACGTAGTACGCGTGTTGCATTACATGGTTCGTTATGTTTTCATTAGTGTTATTAAGCTTGTCATAGTTTTCAGTTAGCATGTACTATATTTTCTTATGTTAAATCGCTGTTTCCTCAAAGCTAAAATTAACTAGATTGGAAAAATTCTAGCTAATCACACCGGTTTTAGCATACGTGCTAAACAGTTAATCACACCAGTGTGACCATACGTGCGTAAGGGTTAACTCTGCCAAGAAGGTTGTGGACTGCAACGTTTGCAAACCTGACCTTTCCTGACATGGGACCACATCAGTTATGCTCAAGTATCTCAAGAGGTGGCACGTTGGTTCTCTGGATGATGAAGACTTGTCTCGTCAAGGTAGTTAGCTAGCTAGCAGCTAATGTTAATGTTAAAAGCCATGTTACTTCACGTTATGAGCTGTAACGTTTTCTATTTTGAAATACATTTTCTCTTGATCAATAAATTATTAATGAGGTTGGACATACAGTCTAGCAAATAATAACCTATTATTCACAATGATCCTGTTCACATTCCAAATGTGCCCTAACTTTACAATGCTAAAGCAGAGAAGGTCTGCTATTTAGCAGTTCTCTGCTTAAACATAGCATTGTTGTCATGGCGACATTTATGGCTGGAGATAGTGTTGCTGCCGAGTGCAAGTTTAGAGAACATCGGAGAATTTGATACTTTGTAAATCGCGAAAGATTTCTACAACTCGTGTTTCTGCGTGCGTGCCCAATGTGGGTTGCATTCGAATTAATTAGAATGAGTTATGGGTTTGTTGGATCTTGTAATGCTACCATGGATGGCTTTCTTCAAAGGAAGCAGACTTGTACTCCCCAGCAAGCAACTGCCCTCACTGAATTAGTCCTAGTAACCATTCATTAAAAGACGTATTTTTGAATGAAGTTCTCTTCTTTATTGTCTTTATTGTTTGTTAGCATATGCCTAAAACAACCTCATGTTAAATTTAAAAGCTGATAGATAAGAACCATTGAGTAATTGTGTGATTCAGAATCCAATTAGTCGATTATTTGTTTCAATAATTGATAGGTTATTCGACTATTAAAATAGTCGTTAGTTGCAGCCCTAGTTAACAGGATGAAAAGTGTTAAAACATTTCAAATGCGGAAGCATTTACACAGTTACAAGCAGTTACACTAAAAATGCAAGAAAAAGTGCTGAGGGGAGCAATGTCTGTGCTATTTCCAGCTGATAGTGAACATATAGTGTCACTCCTAAACTTCTCCCCCCCTCATACTACGTGTTTTTTTGCCAGCAGTGCCGCTGCGGATTCTGATCCATTCCATCTCTCCACAGCGGGCAGCAGGTCGGGGTCGCCTGGCCGGGTCCTGGCCAGCACTGCCCTCAGCACGGTAAACTCAGGCACCCAGCGTGTTCTGACGGGCCCAGGCTCCGCCCACCGCCGCAGCCGCATCCCGCGAAGCCAGGGCTGCAGCCGTGACTCCAGCCCCACCCGGCTCTCTGTAGGTAAGGACCCGTCGCTGTGCCGAGAGCAAAACCTCCTGTCTCTCATCTGTCAAGCCCTGCCTACTGCGACTCATTTCCCCACCCAAACCCCACCCACTCCATGTGCAGCCCCCACCCTGTCTGTTTTCTTTTGTTTTTTTTTTTTAGACCTAATAAAAATATACCCAGCCTTCTCCTGCCTCTGCTGCATTTTGTCTTCATATGTGTCTCTTCATTACTGCCTTCTCCCTGTGAGCAGATTTATCAGGGCAAATTACAAGCCAGTTGGAGCTGAATAATTTTTTTTTTTTTTTTTGGTCCCCACCAAGGCAAATTACTGTACAGTGGTGAACAGATGCTCATTTACCAGAGCAGTGGTGATTAGTTTATTTATTTTACCTGTGCAAATTAATAGTGATTAATCATTTAACGGACTCATTTGATCACCCATAGATTCCCCTTTTGTCTGTCCTGCATGTAACCATTTAAAAATATGTTAATTGGATAAGGATAGGAAAGGACGCTGTATAGATTTTTTTCTACTTAAAATGTAAAACTACTACCGGTCCTTGAAATTCCCTTTTGGTCCTCTGCAAGAAATGTAATCTAGAAAGTATAAAAATTTTGCTTGTTTTATACATCCTTTTTAACAAAGCAAGTGCCAATGCATTGTAAATGATGAATCTGTCTAGGCTGAATGGTCTGATCACCTCATTAAGCTTCCTTTGTTCTTTATAACTGGGTTTTCCTTTTTCAAGAGGAGGGAAGGGTTAACCCCAGGCACCCATTCAGTAGTTATTTTGATTTGGGCATCACATTGAGTGTGATGGGTGCTACAGGCCCTCTATGACAGGTCTTTGGCAGTGTGGCTTTTTCATTACAGGTGTGAACATTCTGTTCTGTTTTGGAAATTCATTTAGGTCAGCTATGTACTTGGAAGTGTTCCATCAGACTGTTTTTCTAACCTGACCTATACTTTACTCTCTCGTGAAGCACCATCAAACCACAGTCAAATCTACAATGGCGCAAGCAGAGGAGGTAAGGTGTACTTCAGTTCCCTAAACGCTAAATGAACAGTAGCCGCCATGTTGCTGTGTTCCCATGTAGTGAGTGCATTTCACTTAATTTGCCAGAATCCATTTGTGTTTGTCTCTCATTGTAGCTCAGACAGACCCATGTTGTGATTTCAGGATTAGCACTTGCATTTTATTACTATCAGTTCTAACGCTCAGTGGACTGGCTACTATTATGTCTTGTTGCTTGGTCCACTTTACAAATGTTTGCCAGATCCTGTTGTTTATTAACAACACTTTTGCTCAATTGGTGTTTTGTATTGTCCTTTATTCACTAAACAGGATTTGCATTCTGCAGCAAATGTCTTTTAGTTGAACCAGTCGTTGAGACACCAGTAGGGTGTCCAAAGATAGTTTTTCATTGTGCAAAAGTAAATGTGCTTTTTTGACATCAGTCAACCAGATGCAATAGATAAGTGTGGCACACAGTAGAGTTTATACCAGATTCATCACAACATATGAGCCCCACTTCCTGAGTGATTTCCTGATGAGACATCTCAATATGCTGCGTCTCTCCACCCACCTCTTCATCTAGGAACTGTTGACCCAGTGTTCTGTTGTGCTGAGGACATAACAATTTGATGCACAAAACCTCTTGATGTTTACAACTTGGCTTCATTAGACAGACCATAGGCATTTTGAGAAGAGCATATGGATGACCATGTTGTTGAATGTGATCAGCAAAATTGTGCTTGAAATTCAGTTTTGCAGGCAATTTCATACATGCTAAAAGTCCTGTTCATTGAAATAATTCATTCTTCAGTTGCTATGTATTTCAGAGGACAGAAGGACAAACCTTTTCCTTTGATAGTACATTTATTCAGAAATCATGGCAAGATTTAGGTCTGTTTATGTATTTTCCAGTAGAATCCTCTGCACGTCACTCATCCCAGCTATAAACGACATTCACATGTCAATTTTTTCTACAGACTTAAATTGTCTTTTTAGTGACAGATAATCCCACAGAGGATTGTTTGTTTTTAAATTGATGATAAATTGAGAGGATTTTAAGTAGGGGGGGGGTGCTTCGACTGAATAGCTTTGCATTTAGCTTTGAACTGAAATAAACATGTAAATATCATTGGACACTGTCTAAAATTCTTCTTGACCGCTGTCATAACTCTTTAGTGTTCTCGTGTCAGTCACCTGCTTTGTATGTGTGATGGTGTTTGTCTGCATCCATGCTCTAAAAAATATCCTCCTGAATATAAGCTAGTGTGGCTCCCTTCTCATCAAAAGCAGGTCAATGGTCACGGTAAATGGAAGACTCCCCTGAGTGTGTGCCCAGGCTGCTTTAGCTCTATTTGTTCTCACACCACACACACTTCCTCCTGTTCAGCTGCTGGCGTTCCCCATAGGTCAGTTGCAGGAACCCCTCTTTATTTGTTTGACCATGGCAGACAAGGGGCTGCAGTGCTTTTGGTGTGAAGTACATGTTCTTTTCTCCTGTCCAGTGTCTGAGCCTTATGACTGTTGTGTTTCTCTCTTTCTCTCTGTGTGTTTCTATATGCCACTGCTCTCTGCTCCACTATCTTGGGTTCTCGCTAGCACGAGGAAGCCGAATCCCTCGGCCTAGCATGAGCCAGGGGTGCAGCCGGGAGGCCAGCCGTGAGAGCAGCAGGGACACAAGCCCTGTTCGCTCTTTCCAGCCTCTCGGTGAGTAAAGCCAGCCGCCCCCCCCACCCGGTTACCTTCCCTCGGGGGCATTTGCATCTTAGGGGTTAACAGGTACCAAAAAACCTGCCCTGCTTCCTTACAACAAACCATCCAGGAATGGTTGATATTGACTTAAGGCCACCAGCTACCAATTCCATCGATAAAGTCATGTTGGCCTTGATCTGTTGAACTCTTGGCTGTGCCTCCACGGTCTTACCTCAGCTGGGAGCTATCAGGCCCGTAATGAAAAGACCCAATCAGGAGCCATTAGCAGGACTCTAAGCCACATCTGCTGTGAGTTACGAGTGACAGGTGCAACTTAAGATTTGGTATCACAGGGAGAGGAGGGAACTATTAAGAAGTTTCAAGCCTCGGTTTAGTCCAGAAGGAAGTTGATTGTAGTGATTGTGAAGGTATGTGTGTTACTTTGGAATAAACTGTAGCGAGTTCTGAGAGCACTGGCCACTTTGAATCCCAGTAAAAAAGTTTGCCAGCAGATGAAGGACAAGAAGAAACTTTGTATGTCTGACGTTACAAAAATATCTGAAGTCTTGCATACTTGCTTCACACCATGGCTGTGATGCTGTTGGGGTCTGTAGCCAAATTATAGATCACTAAAGGACTTGTGATCTTAAAGGAAATGTGTTCAGGTATGAACAAGCCCAGATTATGTGCAACATCTAATATGGATACACTCAGTACTAAGTTTCAATCAGTGTTTGTCTTGTTTAATAGTTTTATTTGTTGATTTTTTTGTAGGTTATTAGGTGTAATTTGTCTGTCTAATTGGTTCAGATTTTTTAAACCATGAGCACTATGAATAACAGTGCTTGCTGATTAAGCAAACAATGCTTACAGGGTGGTTGTTTCTGCAGCTACTGTTGATCCAAGCTAGGAAGTAGGGTGAACACTGATGACTAAGTGATCAGTTAGCCACTGAAGTTAGATAGTGGTCCTACAACAGCGTTTCAAGATTACAATCAGATTTGTTTCCACAGCAACCAACCTTAAAAAGCATGAAGCCTGCTGTGTGGAGGCTAACTGTTCATATGGTACTCAGATTAATATTTTAAAACCCCCCCTTTTTCAGACTTTGGTTACATATACAAACATTTTATGGAAAGTGAGAGTTGCTTAAACGGTTATGCCATTGAAGTGGCAGTTGCTTTCTGAACATTTTCACTCCACTTGTTTTCTGTTTCTCAACCAAATGCGATGATGGGTAAAAGTGTATGAGGGATTTTGTCTGCAGTGCTTGAATTAAAAAAATTCTTGGATTAAAAAAAAAAAAAAAACATATTTTTAGTGTTAATTTTTAGTGTTTCCCACTTCCCTGCAACTCTTGACTTAAAATAGAGGTACAAAGAGCTGCAGCTGGAAATAGTCACTGCTACCATTTTGTGTCCCTGAACCCGCATATAAAAGAGTTTTCAATTTGTCCATGCGTCAAATGCACTGTGATTTCCTGAACTCTCCTGGTCTTTCATTTCCAAGACTTATTGTCACTGGCTGCTTTATTTACCAAGCCTTCCTAAACCTCCCTGGATTGTCTTTTCTGTTTGAGTGGATCCATTGCCTTCCCAGCACTGGTACCATAGCTGTGAACTCTGCCGTTGCCTGGATCAGCATAGGTCATAAAAAAAATGCCTGAAATGCCAATTTGAATGAACTCTTTTCATATTTGTAGTCATACTCATATTCATATTATTAGCAGATAGTGAAATACAAGTGTAAAAATTGGTTTGCTAGGCAGGGTTGTGCTTCATAAGAGATGGCTTTTAATGAAGGCCTTGTGGCTCTACAGAATTTGGAATACACGTGACAGAGGTACAGGGGCGACAGTTGTAGCAGCTGGTCAGCAGTAAGTATTTAAAGGGCTTGAGTTTGGGGTGCTGTCATGTGGCTCTGGCACTGCGCTGTGCCACTCTGCTCCTAATGGGCCACGTCTCTGTTTGGTTCTCCGTTCCAGCTTCGCGACACCATTCCCGATCCACGGGGACCCTCCACACCCCTGACGCCTTCGGGGCGGCAGGTGAAGTCTGGTTGCACTATCTGTAGAGAAGTCGCCTTTTCATTGCCCCCCCCCACTTTGATTTGGCTTCGTTCAGCAAAGCATGCCTGCTCATATCATCCCTCTCAGTTCTGACGTTGTGTCATTTTTTTTTTCATCACAGCTATTTGATTTCTGTTCACTGCTGCAGAAAGCCACAACTGCATCTGAGGGGCAGGGGAGAGCAGAAATACAATACAGTATACAATAGAATACAGTAGAGGAGAACAGAATTACTTAACTTTTCTCCTCTTGTGGAATTTTCCCCTGTAAACAGACATGCGTATTTTGATTAAGGAAGGCAGTTGTAGCTTTACGCAGTGTGCGTCTTCATCCTCACTCTAAACGTGTAAAAAGCAGTGTCTTTCCTTTAAGTCCTTTAAATCTCTTGGTTAGCACAACATGTCCTGTGGGTTTCATTTGAATGGTCATTGTAGTCATCCAGCTCTTTTCTATTATTTTCTATTTTCTTTTTTGTGTATTTATATTTCTTTTGGATGAATATGACTGTGTGTGGGCCAGTGAGTGAGACCCAATCCTGCTGTATCTGCCAGGCCAGATCAGTTCCTGAGGGTGTCAGCCAGGGTTGACTGTGATGTAGTAACGTAATTTATTTATTTGTGTATAATGACTCTATAATGAGGCGTACATGGCCCACGTCAGTGTCGGACCTCCATGTGGAGCATCATGATGTCATGTGTTGTGATGCAGCCTGTTAATGCAGTTTTAGATTTGGAGTTTCTCTGCTGAGCCAGTGAGGGCATGTTTCAGAGCTGTCCTTTAGCACTCTCTATGCCTGACATGTAAACATAGTGTGATCCTTGACCCCTGATGTGTGTGTGAGTGTGTGTGTGTGTGTGTGTGTGTGTGTGTGTGTGTGTGTGTGTGTGTTAAATGTATGTATGAATGCAGATAGTATGCAGAGATGTGGTGTCTGTGTTTCTGTGTCATTGTAAATGTGATGTTAGCATATAGCATTTGCTACTTTGAGTACAGAGTGTGATCTTAAGTTTACGTATTTGTACAGACAGTGTGTAGAATTGTCATGTGTGTTTCTATATTTATATAGTAACTAATATAGTGTATACATTAGGCATGTCACGATACCAGAAATTTAGTAGTCGATACCAATACAGGTGAAATTCCATGATTCTCGATACCCAATTCGATACCACGGTAAAAAACAAACACAAAACAATAAATCCCATGTACTTCAACATACACTCCTTTATTAAAAACATTTGAACATTACAAAAAACAACAGTGGCATGTAGCCTTCAAGTATTTAAAACAAACAATACTGTGCTTAATTACAAACAATCAACTTTTTATGATGGTACAGCATTTCAATTGCAGTGCCTGGCCAAGATATGGAAAAAAATATGGAAATAATAAATAGGTCTATATATAATAACAAAAAGAAACAACTATTAACATTACAAAAAAGAACAGTGGCATGGTATTTTCTGTGCCTCTGAAAAGCTTCTGATATGGTTGGCTGTGTATGTGTTTGCTGACTTTGCTCCTGCCTCTCCTGGTCCACATCCTCCTCTGGCTGATACTGTGAAAGGAAAATTATGAGATTTCAGTTATCACGTATAGCTCAATGACTGTAAGAAAACAGCAGAGGCTGCACATACAATGTACTAACACACACACACCTCTATATACTCAAACAGTAGTTTAAATTTACTGACATGGTGACAGACCATTAGTCCGGAAATATTTATTTAAAACGCTAGCGTTATATTTTGATGACAGATGACACAGACTGAACGGTAAGGACGGTAGCCTACTATTACAAGCTATGGTTACATTACGTTAGCCTAAACACGGTAGCCTTTAGCGTTTAGCCACTGCAAACGTCGTATGGAACATAGTTGGTTACACAGCAATGCCAGCTGTCTCAAACAAAAATTATGGTAACGTGTATTTCAGGATAGCAAGGACAACACTTTGGATACGTTGTTAATGTAACGTTAACATGAATTGAAACTCACTCACCTTGAATTCTTTGAATGAATCTGGGTGTCTGTCTTTGAAGTGCTTCGCTAAATTGGAAGTGTTTCTTCCTTTCATCTGAAAAGTTCGATGGCACCGTTTGCATACTGGTTTTTGTTATTTATCCCTGATGATCCGCCTCGAACTCAAAGTACTTCCATACACAACTCTTACTGTTTTTCTTTTTGACGAGTTGAGGCGGAGCTGTCGCTGCAGCTGCACTTGTCGCCATCTTCCAAGTGTTCGTCTTCTTCTTGTGGCATTTTAATGGCAGACTAGAACACTTCAGGATTTAGTTTATTGCCAAGTAGGTTGCCCCAACAAGGAATTTTTTAGTATGATGGTGCTCCATACAAATACATCACTAAGTAGAATGAGTAATAAAAGCAACGAGTACTGAAAAACAAACAGGCGTATATGCTGCCCCCGTCAGGTCCAGACTAATATCCCTGATACAAACGAGTACCGTCACGTTTTCAGAATTTTGGCATCGACTTTGTACCGAAGTATCGGTTCTCTTGACATCCCTAGTATACATTTATGCTTGTGTGGTTATGTCAGTGTGTGATGTTAAGAATGTTACTAGAAGTGCGCTTGTGTGTGCGAGTGAGTGCATGTGTGTGGGCACGCGCGTTGTGTATTCATGTATGTTACTGTGTGATATCGTGTCATTAGATGTGTGTGTGTGTGTGTGAGAGAGAGACACAGTATTATGATTGTTATTACAGTTTGTATGTGTTATTGTATGTAAGTGTGTGATATATCAGTAGGGTTGTGTGTGTGTAAGTGTGTGATACTGTGTCAGTAGAGCTGTTCTCTCTCTCCCCAGGCTCTGGGTATGGGATTGGCCCGTCTAGCAGGCTGTCGTCCTCAGTCAGTGCCATGCGGGTCCTCAACACTGGCTCTGATGTAGAGGAGGCCTTGGCCGATGCGCTGGTACTTACTGCCACAAACCCAGACATGCTTCCCCAAACATGCTTGCTCACACACACACACACACACACACACACACTTGCTAACTCACTCAAACAACCAAACATGCTCACACTCGTGCGCGCACACACACACACACACACACACACACACACACACACACACACACACACACACACACACACACACTCACTAACTCAATCACACACCGAAATATGTTCACCCTCACAGATTCACACGTGTTAACATATTACCATTGTCAGATGTTGAGATGACCAAGCTTTACTTCCTTTGCAGTGGGTATAATATTACTGTCTCTCTGTGCACATTGGTCCATTGTTTATTGTGTGTGTATGCATCTCTCTTTACATTTTCTTTTACATTGGCTTTTTTGTGAATATACATCTGCTTAGTATCATTCTGTCAGATAAGCTGCACTCAGATATAACAAGGCCTAGTTACTTACGTGTACAATTATATATTCTTTAAAAGTGAGTCTATACACATGGAAACATCAGTCTGACAGTCATGTAAAAGGTAATGCCTTTTAGCAGCGAAACATGCTTGGCTACACATGCAAGTATGATGTGTATGTGTAACAAGAGGAAAGGAGACAACACAAGGCAGATTTACCTGTATGAATAGAGGGAGCAACTGTTAGCATTAATCTGCAGCAGTGCCCCTTTATCATTTGAGGTAATGTGGGCAAAACCATCCTGACATGGCTGTTTTTGTGCATTCCAGATGTCAGTGTATGGACATGATCTGTATGTGTGAGCAACTTGGCCTGTTTGTCTATGTAAAGCTTTTTTGTTTTTCAGACCATCCCATCTTATGTAGATTGACTGCATGATTATATTAATGACAAAACAATCTTGAGTATTTTTGTCTCTCTGTGTTCTGAGAGTGGCTTATGTGTGTCATCAGTAATGGTCCCAGACTCTTAACTAACTCGACTCACTGTGTTTCTTAATGCTGTCAGCTGTTAGGAGACATGAGAAACAAGGTACTGATTTTTTTTTTTTTTTTTGTTTTTGGTTTCTTGCTTGTGTAAGGGTTGCATAGAATATGTTGACTCCCAAAATGCATGCACTCATGCACGCACGCACACACACACATACACACACACACACTCCCTGTCACTTGCAAGCAGTGACATAGTGATGTCACCTGTTTTTACTTTAACTTGTCCTCTTTATTACAATTGATTTTAATATTGTTATAGGGATACAGTGCCAACAGTAAGATATAGGTCTCTATAATGTCTCTATAATGTAGCAAGCTAGATAACCTTACACACTGCTAGGGCTGTATCAAATGCCATTTTTTGCCAATCGAATTTTAGCCAACCTTTTTTGAATGAAGCTTCGAATGTCTGTGACGTGACATCATAGTTTTGGCCTGTTGTTTCGGGATACTCTGCCTTCTACTCATTAATATGAATAAAGAGATGATGGATATGAGAAACTGCAAGTCATATTTTTTTTCAGTTTAACACTCTTTAATAGACATTATTTAATAAACATAAGAGCATCAGCATAAAGAATCCAGTGTCTGACATGCAATAAATTATAGGCCTAATGAAAACCAACATCTTGTAAACCTATGGTCTATGCTAAATTCAAACTATGCTTGAATTGTTTAGAAAAATAAATAAAATTCTTATAATATATTCTTATAATAACGGAGATTGATTAGTCAGAAGAGTCATCGGCTGTCTTACCAAAATATAGTCCACGATTGCGGAAGTCACGTGTTAAGGATATATAGGCTAAGTCTGTGGACGAAAAATAAGAACAAAGACTCCTTCAGGAAGGAGGTTACGCCTGCTCTTGTTTATTCCTTCACTCGTTTAGTGTTTTGGGCCAAGAACACGTTTGTTTACATTTTCTGGCATAAGTGAGCTTCTCGCTTTGCTGACAATGAATCCCTCTTTAGAAAAAATCCGCTCCGCAGGTGTTGAGGTTGCTGGGATGCAAAGAAGGTATCTCTCTGCCACAGATAGGTTAGGATAGCGGTCAGAATTTTTTGTGACTGCTTTGAATTCTATCCATAGAATTTTAACATAACTAATTAACAACTGTACAAAGTATCCTTACCTATGTTACCTCCTCCTCCACGGTTCTAACATTCTAGCACGTGTGTTATTCATTCACTTAAAACTACTTGAGAGTAGAGCAAATTTGGGAGCCTGAAAGGTTTTCTTCAGTGAGCTGTTTATTGATTGTGACCCCATCCTGTTGGTTGGCCCTCTCTGACTTTTGCTCAGCCTTTTCTAGGATATTGGCAATGATCCTGGCCCTTTTGCTCCTCCCACTGTAGATTATTGGTTATCACTCCTCCCCAGTGTTCCTCCCAGTCTGGGTTATTGGTTGTGACTCCTCTCTTTTGGATCTGTGTCCTTGCAGAGGAAGCCTGCCAGGAGGAGGTACGAGACGTATGGTATGTACTCAGACGACGACGCCAACAGCGACGCGTCCAGTGCCTGCTCAGAGCGTTCCTACAGCTCACGCAACGGCAGCATTCCCACCTACATGCGGCAGACGGAGGATGTGGCTGAGGTGCTGAACCGCTGTGCCAGCACCAACTGGTCCGAGAGGAAGGAGGGACTCATGGGCCTGCAAAGCCTGCTGAAGAACCAGAGGACCCTCAGGTGCTCCCTCACTGCCGCCCCTGTTGTTGTCCAGCTAGTATTAGCTGTGCTTAGCTACAGGAAGGGTCTGACTCATGTTTCTCCTGCAGTCGTGTGGAGCTGAAGAGACTCTGTGAGATCTTCACCAGGATGTTCGCTGATCCCCACAGCAAGGTGCATACCCCTCTCCGTCGCGAGGCTGAACCTGCTCACCCTACCCAATGATTCATATACCGGATTCTGCCGAAGTAGACTGGACCAGTTCCCCACATTAACAGCGCCATGTTCATCACTAGATATCACCAGGCATGGTGATGAGCCTGACTAGGTTGTGCATAACATCCCAGGGGCCTGGGGAGCTCTAATAGCCTGTCAGATCAGAGTGCGCTGATCAGACATCATGCTGCTTAGAGCTAAATCCACCCGCTCTCCCCCAGCACACACACAACATACCACCCAGAAAGCATGAGTAACACATTGAGATTGGTACCGTAGCACAAAACTACTAACCATCTCTCACCGCTGCTGTACGGTCGATGGGCTACAGGCTGCATGAGACTGTGGTTTTGATGTGTGATTGGCTGACCAAAGCAGGCAATTCAACAGTTAAAAATTTGACTTCCAGCTAGAAGTTGGGAGGGGCCATCTCTCAACGAGGGGCTGTGTCTCGGCAGAGTCCGGTATAAGCTCAGCCTCGTATAAGGTACCATTCACTTTTACTGTTGCCTTCCTTTTCTCCTTGCCTTCCCGGTGAACTCTTACCTTTCATCCCATAGCTGAACGACCATGTCTGTGTGACTACAGTTTCAGTTTTCAAGTCAGGTTAAATGGGTTTCTCTGAACAATCCAATCACTCTAGCTCTGCATTACACTGTTGCACACAACACTTCTTTTAGTTTTGTATTAGCTATACTGTTGCACTATTTCACTTCTGACTTGTAAAACTCATCTAAAAGTTTACCACTTGACTGATAGTGGCACAATGTTTAACATTTAAACTGTAGCAAAGCTGAAGACAACATAACAGCAGCCATTTTCAGTTTTAAATGGGAGTTGTACAGGAAAGCATGCATGCAGTGTTTTTTACATACTGCTCTATCTGCTCTAGTTGTGATAAACGAGCATAACAGTGCACAACACGGAACATCATACAAATCCTAGTGTCCAAGCTGAATTAAGAGAAATTGAGAAATATGCCTGGTAACTACATTCTCTTAGAACATGTCATGTCCGACATTCCTGTGGGTGACATTCCCTGTTACATTGCAGTCTTTTTAAAAAATAACAATAGATTTCTGATTTGTCTCACATCCTAAATTTACACTTCCTTTCACTGGCAATCTTGTCTGAACAGCAGAAATGGAGAAATTATATAACAAAGCAGGAACCTGTCTCACATAAAGCTGTCAGTGACCAGGTAGTAGACACCAGCCATAAGCTACAAGGTAATGGTATTAAGGTGCCTGTATTTTCAAAATGAGAGCACATGTGCAACATACTGTAGCAGGAAGCCGTACATTTTGAGAATTACGTCAGCGAAGCGAGGGCTCACTGCGGGCTTTGTTCAGTTGAATGTTTGAAGCAAACTTTGTCCTTATCACCTCTGTCAGGTTTGAATATGTTTTCTTTGCCAAATCAGAGAGAATTTCCACACACCTACCATGGTATTACCTTTTTACGCTTGCTTTGTTCCACAGTTTTTGTCATTATGTCTCACTGGCAGAGATTAACAGAGTACCATGTATTTGAAGACAGCTGGAGTTTTTTCATTGTAGGTTTTACACACAGAAACTAATTGGTGTATTTATCTCTCTTTTGCATGCACTTCCCCCTGTTGTGGAACTCTCTGTAGAGAGTAAGTTTGTTAAATATTTGTCATCCCCTCGCATGGTTGTGAAATTAACTTTGTTTTTAATCTCCATTACCTGGTTGCTTCTGGAAAGCCCTGTGGGGTTAATGAAATGCTCCGAGTCTCAGAACAAATGAGAAATCTGCCGCATTAGGAGTGCTCACTAATACACTGACATTTCATTGCCCAGAACAGCGATGTATTGTCCATGATGTTTGGTGCAATTAGCCATTTCTGTAACAAAAGCGTAATGCTGTTAGGTCTTGGTCATAATATGTACAATTCTAAACTATTCTTCCCTTCCTTTTTATCTTTTAAAATTATTTGTTTAGTAGGGTATCTATGAAAGTGAATATGTTGCAAAATGCGAGAGCTTGTAGACTTGATTTTAAGAACTTGTAGAATACAATGTGAGAACTTGTGGAACAAAAATCTGAGCTCGTATGTTTAAATTATCACTTGTAGAAAAAATGTGAACTTGTATGTTGAAATTTTCACTCATAGAAAATATTCACACACCCGTGTTCTGAATGTGAAGTTACAAAAAAAATTCACAAATGTGTAGATTGATATTTACATAAATACAATGACAGCTGCAAACTTGTAATCCAACATTTACTCATATTTATTTATTTATGTCTTTATTTTATTTATTCATTTTTAAATTCATTTATTTTTTTTTATCTAAGATTTATTTAACTATTACTCCTTAGTCACAATTGCAGTTCGCAGATGCGAAGGACAGCAGAGCAGCATCAGCAGGTTGTGAATATTTTTTTTTTTGTGACGTCACATTCAGAACACGGGTATGTGAATATTTTTCAGGTTTACTTTTAAGCTCTCAGATAAAGTCAAGATGTATTTCTAAGTTAGCAGAAAGTGGCTTCACCTACAAAGCATACACCAAGCAGATTGCAAGCAACACCACCGGCCCAAATATTTACTTACATAATGTGCAAAAATAATAATGCTACTATTTTGGTAAAATAATGTTGAATAATTGTGCAGTAGTTCAAATAACTTTACCATTCATACAATACAAGTAGCAAGTATGTGTATCCAGCTATATATGTTGTACCACAGAAATAAACTCTTGTGGTTTGATGTAATAGCATAAATTGTATGTCTATGTTTGTATTATATTTATTGTATATTTTCTACCAGAAATTTGGACATAAAGCTTTAGCTACCTCCATGCCTCCAGTAAAAAAGCTGAATAAATGGAGAGGTGTGTTGAAAATGTGAGTTGTCTTGGTGAGAATGTGGTGAAATCTGTGAATGGCATCAGTTCTCATCTCTTCTCATCACTTCCAAAACTGCTGCACTCCAAACTGCACACTGTTTGGTGATGTTTTTCTCACCACAGTTGTCACTGTCTTTGCCATCGTTTGCCATAGTAGCTAAAAATATAACACAATTCTAGCCATTCCATGTTTAACAGTATGTTTTCATAGGCTGTTTATGGAATGAGGGAAATGCATGTGTAGTCAGAAACATAGAAATTGTGAAGTGTTTTACTAATGTATTTTAAAGTCAGCTGATAAACTTGCGTTTGTAGTTTTGCATATAAATAGTAATTAGTGTGTGTATTTTCACCCTTTTTTAAGTACTTGGCAGATTCTATGGGTATATTTTTAGAATTTATTGGGACCAGCCGCTGATGTTAATTTATTGGTTGATGTAACAGCCTAAAATTGCCACCAAACATCATGAATTTATTTTTGCATTGATTGCATTTTAATTTTTTTCTGTGCTTTTGGAATGGACTTTCCTGCATGTAGCACCATTTTAATAGCAGCGTCTCTCTGCAGGTGCCTAACGCTGATAACTGTGGGCGGTGGGGAGTCGGGGGTGGGGTGTGGGGGCGTGAGGGGTTTGGAAGGGGCTCGCTTCACTGCATAGCATGACCCTCTCTCGCTCTGTACAGCTGTCTCTCCACGGACGCACATGGGCCTCCACTATGGCCCAAGTGACTCTGTGTCCTATCTGTCCTCATCCTGCCTCCCCCCACTCCCTCATAGGTGTTTAGCATGTTCCTGGAGACATTGGTGGACTTCATTCAGGTGCACAAGGACGACCTGCAGGACTGGCTCTTCGTCCTGCTAACCCAGCTGCTGAAGAAGATGGGGGCTGACTTGCTGGGCTCCGTGCAGGCCAAGGTCCAGAAGGCCCTGGATGTCACGAGGTAGGTGGTGTACACCATGGGCAGGGTTCAGTAAGGCACAGTCTGGGATGCATATTTAGTTTACTAGAGTAAGTTTCTGCCAATGTGATGACATACTTTTCTCAGGTCCTTATGACCCTTTTTGTGTTTCTTTTGCATCATGTTATTTTACATCAAATGTCAACTGAACCTTCATTGCCAACTGGCGCAATGGCTAATTAAAGTTTAATCAAAAAACTTGCCTGATTATTAAGCAATTGATAAATGGTTAATTAGCTACTGTGTTTGCTAGCTCAACAATAACATGTTATCAGTATTTGGTGGACATTCATTTGCTCTTTGACATTTGGTGGATGTTTTTTCTGTAATTCACTGATGCCCATGTGCTAGTTAGTTAGATTGGATATTTTACTGTGGCAGAAAGCTACCTAATGTGATGTCAAATTATACAACATGATGGAAGTATAATGGGCAAGGAAGGACCCAATGAAAGTTTGCACACTTAAGAAATTTTGTTGTTACACTGGAATTGCTTCAGTAAAAGACCAAGCTGTTCTAGGTTTAGAGTGAAATGTCAAAATGTGATGCATTGATGATATAGACATGCACTGTACAGATAAATAAGTAGAATACATCATTTACCAAGGTAGTTTAGCAGGAGCATGGGTCTCAATTTATGGACTTTTAGTTCTGTTTAAGCATTCTCCCAAAATGCATTCAACATGCAGCACTTACAAGAAATATTTTGAAATCCTTCACCTGTTAACAGTTTTCACCTGGTCACTGACGGAAGGGTCTAGAATAGCTGTTGGTCACTGCCATGCCTCTCACTGATGTCACTTCCCCTCCACAGGGAGTCATTCCCCAATGACCTGCAATTCACCATCCTGATGAGGTTCACTGTAGACCAGACTCAGACTCCCAACCTGAAGGTGAGTACAGTTAGAGGTGGGACACAGCTGCCCACTGATCCTTTTCCCTCCGGAAACACAGTCTTTGTGCTCCTCAAGCTGCATCAGGGGCCGGATCCATAGGAAGGATGTGTAACCAGGCTAAATCAAAGGTCAAATGTCAGATTTACTGCAGGGGGAGAACCTTGTCCAGTGCTCCGCATTTGGTGAAGGGCAAGGTCAGTGCATGGTGCCTTTTTTTTTTCTTTTTATCAACTTGTAAGAAGAGAAAGAATTGAACAATTGAAATACAAGCACTGATAGCCCTCCGTGCTAGTTTGGCTTACATAGGCATATCTTCCATCTTCTAGACAGGAGGGAAAATGGGGTGGAAGATAAGAGGTTGAGATCTGTTTGAGTTGAAGCATGACTATGTGGTAATGGCTTTGAATGATAGTCGCGAGGGTGTTGTTGGCCATCATCAGGGTTGGTGTCAGATGCTTGTCCTTTGGGCTTGTGGTGTCCACAAAGGGCTGCTGGGTTGACATTACAATGACAAATGAGTTCCTCTCTGGAATGTTTTTTGATGATCTTAGGTGGCCTTTGGGTCAGTCTTGTATATTGCATTTGCACTGTCATCTTTTAACTGGTCTACATAGTTTTAAGTCAGATAAACTATATTAAGTGAAGAAGATTGCATGTCTGATTCTTTGTGAGATATCCATGTGCAGATATTTTATTTGCTCCTTTGAATCAAGTAAAAGTATTTCTTCCCATAATCGACCTACTAAGATGATTTATTATTTTCAGACTTGAGTGCTGAAATCTTGCCTAGATATGTTAGCAAGCTAAAGGATGATGGATTTCAAATTTCTGGTCTCTGAATACTCTTTATATTAATTTTGGCCTCTATATAGATACGGCATGCCAAATTTTGAGATTAAACTCTTAAATTTCTCCTCTCACTAAGTGCTTTTTTTGTCTGAAGAAAAACTATTTGGACAGAATATTTATGTTGTCAGATCTGATCTTCAGCATTGCAGGCACTGAAGATACAACCTTCCTTAGCTGTGTCAATTGCGTATCTGATGATCCTTTAGTCAGTAGTGACCTGCAACTAAAACGTTTCATGAGTAGGAATATTCACATGCTTGGTATTGACCTGTTTCCACAGTTGAGGTCTGTAAGCATCTGTTGCAATGAATTTGTTCATCTCTGGTGAGAATCTCACAACATATCACCTCAAATCAATACTTAATGTCTCTGCTAGCTTTTCTTGCTGTCTCTTCCTGCTATGTCCACACAGAGAATGCAAAACACATTAGGAAAATTTGCGGAAAAAACATTGTTCGCCATGGCAGAAGAGCTTTGTGCCTTCTGCTTCGTGCTGCTTGTGGTCATACTAACGCAGAATGCTGTGGCCCGGTAGTGTCTGTTGTTAGAAAGCACCCTTCCCCAAACCCCACCTCCCCCTCCCCGTCCTCCCCAACTGCAAAAACTATAGCTCTGCAGTGCTTCATTCTCTTCTGCTCCTCCTTTCGTCCAATCCACTGTTCCTCCTGGCTGGTTTGCCTGGTCTGCCATTCACACGTTCCACCTCCCTCTTTTTTCAGTCTGCTCCTGTGTCTCTGCTAGTAATTGACACCCTTTCCTCTCTCTCTCTGAAGCCTGCGCGGAGGTCTTGTTGCAGGCACGGGGCCGGTATAAAATTGCTTCCCCACTGCCACAGAAACCCCAGGCGCCATGCTTGCACACTGCAGGAGCAAATCCAAGTGTGGAACCAAGCAGTACAGGTCAGTGGCGCTATGGGGGAAGCAATTTTATAACGCGCTCTTTTAATGGAACTGTGCAGGAGGAGACCATAATTAAAGAGCACCAAATGTAAGAGGAAAGAAAAAAAAATGGACGGAAAATCAGAAATAAACAAAGATAGAGGATAAGTTTTGTTGGCTAGGGAGGAGGGAATCTTATTTGCTTCTCTGCTCATTTGTTTGATTGGCTTGTTTTATGTTCTCTCTCATCCTCTAATCAGCAAGTCTTCTGACCTACTTCTTGAATCCAGGATTCTGTCCTGTCTGTCCAAGATTCTTCCCCTTCAGCCTGTAGTAGTAGCCAGTGATAAGTCTGCTCTTATACTAACAGGGAGTGGAATGTGGGGCTCGGCTCTGTTGATACTCTGTTCTGTTACCTTTTCTCCTTGTCACCATCTTTTATCTGTGTGAAATGACTTCTTGCAGTCATTTTTTATTCTTTGCACTTTCTTTTTTTTTTAAATGGTCAAACGCATTTGTATGTGACCGTCACTGTATTTTGTAGGAAGCCATTCACACACAGTTGCTTTGTTCACATGGTGTCTGTTATGTTGCATGTTGACCATTCTCCTCTCAGTCAAAGAAGGTGGACCGCTTGAATTTTTTGGCTAGCGAAAAATGCATAAATAATTTGAACACAAACTTAATGTAGCATAGCAACTTTGTTTTCTTGAGTGTATAATTAAAATTCAGATCTCTTCCAAATTCAGTCTGCTTTAAGAGAAGTAAACAGTGAGTCACAAAGAATGCATCACATAGTGATACTTGTGTGGTGCGTGGCTCAGAGTTACATGGTTAATTTTAAACCACCAGGTTTAGTTCAGAAGTGCCCTTAGACAGTTAAAGATTTCCTGAAGACACCATTTAGGTTAATCAAAATGCTGATGTTCCTGTTGATATACGGGGTGTCCCAAATTTACTTGTTTTAAGAGATTTTTAAAAAGTACTGAAATAAACACATTGTATTATGTTGTTCAAATGGCTCTGAGCTTTTGTCCATCCATGCAAAGCACATCAGAGATGTTTGTCACTGCAGAAAGCACATGTCAGAGTCATTTATAATTGCTTTCCATCCCTTAAAACGTCTTATTTTTCAAATACCTAAGTTACATTTCCATCAAAACTTATTAGTGCAAAATCAGTTGTTAAGAATAGCTCTTATTGTTGTGGTTACTTGTCAAAAGGCTTTTGTTTGTGTTACATTGCTAAATGCACCATAAAAATGATGGATCTGACATTACTAGCTGTGAAGCCCACCTCTAAATAGTAACTTTGTTGATTTGTTTTTTTTTTTGTTAAGTTGCCACATTTCCCATCATTTGTTAACCCTGTGTGATTTGATGTTGCTAATGTAAGAATTGTTTCTATGTGGATCATTCATTCCCATTTATATTCTTTCGAAGGTTATGTGCATTATACTGAGAGTGTCAGGTTCAGCTATGTAGCGTGGAGTTTTCTGTTGCAGGACTGGGTCTCAGGATGAGCTCAGGGGTGCAGTTAGTGGTGAGAGGCAGACATTGTCTTGGGCTGGCGGTGCAATGTAATGCTTGCAACTGAGAGGTTGCCGGTTTGAATCTTGGGTGGAATGCTGCTGGTGTGCCCTTAAGCTTGGAGTTGCTACAGGACGTGCCCAGTTGTACATACTGCTCTTGTAAAATAGGTGCTGTGTCAGTGGCCCTGGAGAAGGCTACCTGTTCAACAGCATATTGAATGTACTGTAATACAGTGTGCCACGATAATGTGTTGCAGGTGAAGGTCGCCATCTTGAAATACATAGAGACACTGGCCATGCAGATGGATGCCCCAGACTTCATCAACTCCAGTGAAACTCGCCTGGCTGTGTCCCGCATTATCACCTGGACCACTGAGCCCAAAAGCGTTGATGTCAGGAAGGTAGGGCCCCACCAACGCTCTCTCTCTGATTGGCGATTACACTTAGTTACCACTGATCGTTTCATTTTGTTGTTGCTTTCCCATTCAGTCTTTCCCCAGTCTTATTTGTCCAGTCGTTTGATCAATAGTCTGATTCTGGCGAATGCAGCAACATGATTGGCTGGTACTTCTTTCATTTGATTGGTTGCAGGCTGCCCAGTCTGTACTGATAGCCCTCTTCCAGCTCAACACTCCAGAGTTCACCATGCTGCTCGGGGCTTTACCAAAAACCTTCCAGGATGGAGCCACCAAGCTGTTACAGAACCACTTGCGCCACAGTGGGAACCCCTCCCAGGTAGCTTCCTTACCCAAATCTCAAGTGTCCTTAAAGCCCCATGTCTCTGCCTTTGCTCTGATAAGGTATACAGCAGTAAATGAAAGGGACTCCACCCATACTCTGTGTAACATAGGCCACAGGGAGCAGTAAAATTTCCCTGTGCTTAAATCCAACACATTTCTCCTAGAGGTAAGTAGAAAATAACAGTAACAACAAAAACAAGGTAACTGACAATGAATTATTAAATTGAGCACCACTATTAAATTTGCTCTATGATATGTCATATGTCCGGAATGATGTAATATGTAGTATCAGTTTACATATTGTGAATTCCTCCATCTGTGAAAAAGGTGGAATTCAGCACAGTGTTGATGTTGTTTTAATTACCATAGAGCTGTCTAAAGTGAGTATGTCCACACCATTGTGGTTGATGGAGCTGTTTGTCTCAATCTGGATGTCTTTATCTTTCTCCAGCAGACGCCAACGGGCAGCCCTCTCCCCCGTCACACCCCCCGCTCCCCTGCCAGCTGGTCCAGTCCGCTTACCTCCCCCACCAACACCTCGCAGAATACCCCGTCACCAAGGTAGGACCTGACACACCTGTGGCCCGCACACGTGACACACCAGGCCCTGCCAGCTGAAGAAAACCTGCACATTAACAGGATAATTAATCTAATATAGCTGCAGTGCTATTATCCAGCCATATCTTCACATTCTCCTTAGACTGGTATGTCAGTAGCAGTGGTTTTATCAACCATCAAATGTGTGTTGGTTTGAGTCTCTCATAACTTTTCAATTAATGTGATGTAATATTTACATTCATATGTCTGTTTGTGATGTCAGTGATGTACAAATTCATCAATACCCTTGATTACTGATTACTGATATTATTTCACAGAGGAAACACAGGTATGCAAGTTATTGTCCTCTCAGGTCAAATTTAAATTGGGTAACATAGACTCCAACTCTTGAAAACACAACGCAAGTCAAAACAAAACCATAGCCTGACTGAAACATCACTGGTTTTAAGATAAGTCCCAGAATGAAGTCAATATAGAGATGCAGATATAGACAGGGAGACAGATGCATGGATATGTGGGCTAGAGAGAGGGAGAGGGCTTGGCTTACAATTTTTACGTTATCCATTTATACTTACGGATATTTTATTGACGCAATTCAGGTTGGCTACCTTTACCAAAGGTACAACTGCAGTGCCCCACTAGGGAATTAGCGAACCAGCAACCTTTGGATTACAAGCCCTGCTCCTTACAACTATACCACACTGTAAACAATGACATCAGAACCTTATGTAAACTTTTCAGCCAAGTTTGTAAGACAATATATTATTATTGGAAAGGACACAACAAATATTACCTGATTTTGTGAATGCTGTTATATCAAAATGACTCAAGATCAACATAAATCAGGTGACTGTGAAACACCAAAACTACACAGAGCAAAGTTTTAAGCATAATTGTGAATTTTTCAAAAACCACTCCATGGCCATGCCCATGGTCCCTGTGTGCACAACTCTTCTGTCCCTTACAGCATGTTCGAGTATGACACAGAGAGCATGAACTCTGATGACATCTACAGCTCCCTGCGGGGTATGACAGAGGCCATCCAAAGCTTCAGTGTGCGCAGCCAGGAGGACATGAATGAGCCCTTGCCACGGGATGCCAAGAAGGATGGGGATGGCGAGGCGGTGCGTTTCCAGGGAGTGGTGGAGGATTCTGCCAAGGCGCTGGCAACCCAAAGCAGTCGCTCACCAGTACCAAGAAACACTAACCTTGAGGAGTGGGCTAAGGCGATCTCCACCATCCTTAACAACAAGAGTTAACAGTTTAGTCTTATGTGAATTTAGGGTGAATTGCTTTTTTGAGGGAACCCTGACTTTTGTTTTAGCCGATACATTTAAAAAACATTTAACATGTGAAGCGGGCTGGAGTGATAAAGTGCCAGTGTAATTTGTTGAGCTTTATGTTAAGCAGCATTTTACTATCAAAGCTTTGATGGGAGGTTTGTTTCCTGGTAATTAGTCCTTAACAAAGGTTCTCAATATGTTAAGTGCATGTTAAGGACCATTCAGTTCTTCCCTATTGAAGACAATGACAAGTCAATCAAAAACTAATCCTTTTGGCAAAAACCCAACTACATAATGCTATGTAAGCATTCAGTTTTGAATGAGTTTCTATTTGTCAGCTCAGTAGACAAAACCTTGCAAACTAATGGCTGTGAAAATTCATAAAGTCATAATTATTGGAGCAATTTCATTCTCCCATGCCTATGAAGGCTATTAAACTGCCTGATATGAGTCCCCTCCCTGCCTTTACAACACACCTTCCTCTTATTAAGGTAGATTGACTCAGTGCTAAAGAGGAGATGATGCAAGTGCAATCAACAGAAGATTATGAAAAAGAAAACATGAATATGTTTATCTGATTAGATGGGCTGATTAGCTTCCCTTGATGTAAGGGAATGCAGTTCCTTTTATCGAGAACTTTGTGTTGGGAGGTGGCTACCTAATGTGACTAGGATTGTACCATGCAGTAAGGTTTAAAGTTTTTTTCAGTCATTTTTTTGGTTGAGTGTTTGTGTTGTAGCAGTTTCCTTGGGTTTTAGCTGTTTCTTTGGGTTGCAGCATTTTCTTTTGGTCATAATGGTTTCTCTGGTTTATAGTGGTTTCTTTGGGTTGTGGCGGTTTGTTAAGAGTTGCAGCATTTTCTCTGGGTTGTGCAGTGCATTGCTATCATGTTTTACACAGCCTGAACTGTGCACTGATGCCCCCTCTCTGTGCTGTAGGGTGGGGTTGGGGGCAGCAGCACAGACACCTTGGATTCTGTGCGCACAGCGCTGGACAACAAGACCTCACTCCTCAACACCATGCCTCTGCTCCATTCCAGCCCCCGCGCGGGGCGTGACTACAATCCCCTTAACTACTCAGACTCCTTCAGCAAGTCAGCCCTCAAGGAGGCCATCTTCGACGACGATGCAGAACAGTTCCCTGAAGGTGCGTTCAGTGCGTGTGCGTGGACTTGCACAGTGCGTACATGAGTGTGGGAGAGAGTGTAAGTGTGCCACCTGTGTGTGACTCCATGAGTGCATGTTTATCGGTATGAGTCTGTGTGCAAGAGATCCATAGGTGGATGGCCATTGAAGGAAAGAGAAAAAGCAAAATAATTGGCTTTAAGTGTTAATGCACTGTAATACATCTCAAAGCATGTATTATGCCCAAGTTATAACTGAGTTGAGTCAGTTGCAGCTCAGAGAACTGATGTGCATCAGTGTATGGTCTGCAGTGTCTCAGTCAGTCAGTCAATCAAAATTTGCTATAATGCATTTTTGTGTTGTTAAACATCTGGGCGGAGTATGTTTTCCAGAGCATAAAAACCATAAAGCTCAGGAGCTCTGCGGGAAACACTGGAAAATATATTCCCTGACCCCAAGAAAAAACAGTAGAGAGATGCAGTGGCGTAGAAAATAAACACGAGGGCTAGCAGCAGATGCTGAGTCTACACTCACACAGAAAGAATACTGACAAAATTTCAGGCTGAAGTAATGCTTTCCCCATATATGGCAGACAGAAAGGGATTTTGATTACTCCCATTATGAGCTCAACAAAACAAAACAAGTGTTCCTGTAGTATTGTTCTTGTTTTCATGATCATCCACGAAGAAGAAACCACTGTGTGACATGCACATAAATTTACATACAGAGCACCTCATTTCATTAAAATGAGTGGAACAGGGCTAAACTCTGGAACCCTCCTGTTCTCCTCCAATGTACCTGCACAGGTGAACTACACAAGGGTAGCATTATTGTATGCAGGTCATGCGACCCTGCAGACAGACGCGTGGGTGCTGGCTCATGCACTCATCACTGCATTCAGAGAACACTGTGAACCACATTCAGAAACGGAGCAAATGAACAGTGTAGTGCAGCTTTCAGAGATGTTCAGTGTGTTTGAGGATGTTTGACCTAGGACCAAGATTGGTCCCATTTTGCCTCATTGCTGGTAGGGGGTAACCAGTCGGAGCTGGTGGGTGAGCTTCTGAAGGAGCTGTCCAATCACAATGAGAGGGTGGAGGAGAGGAAGGCAGCACTATGCGAGCTGCTGAAGCTGATCCGTGACAGCCAGCTGGTGGTGTGGGATGAGCACTTCAAAACCATCCTGCTGCTGCTGCTGGAGACCCTGGGAGACCGGGAGGTAGGGATGCCCTAACCCAGCATCATCACCCTCCATCCAGGACATCTGCTTCAGTGCATACTTCCAAGTACAATGGTTCTCCCTGCTGAAGAACCAGGCACCATCACCCAGAAACACCACCCCATCTTCCCAGAAACGAAACCATCTTATTCCTCCATGCAACCAGGCAGTCACCCCAACCCCACAGCCATCTATGAATTTCTCATTCTCTCCTCTCGGTACTTCTGGCAGATACTGACATGTTTAGCCTGCTGTGGTAATGCTGTCAGCATTGTGTAGGTTAACATTGCTAATCTTTGGGTAATGCATGTTTTGAGGGAATGTGGTAATACTGACATTTATTCAGCACTCAGTAGTATTATAGTGTTGTTGTATTGTTGGTAAAGAGAAATACTGATTCCATTTTGAAGTGATATTGGTGACTGTGATGGTGACAGTAGCACTGGTGTAATGGCTTTTTATGTTGTCCTTCAGCATGTGATCAGGGCCTTAGCTTTAAGAGTGTTGAAAGAGATCCTCAACCAGCAGCCATCACGCTTTAAGAATTACGCAGAGCTGACAATAATGAAGGTGCTGGAGGCACACAAAGATCCCCACAAAGAGGTGAGTGCATCGGTCCCCTTTGTGAAACAGAGCACCATCCCCCCGTGTGAAACAGAGCAGCAACCCCCCCATGTGAAACAAAGCAGCAGCCTCCCCCGAACACCCCTGTGGTTAGCGTGTCCGTTCCAAGTTTCTGTGACCTTGCTGACCTCTGGCCTGCCTGTGCACCCGCTCAGGTGGTACGGGCAGCAGAGGAGACTGCAGCCATGTTGGCCATATCCATCAGCCCAGACCAGTGCATCAAAGTGCTGTGCCCTATCATCCAGACGGCCGACTACCCCATCAACCTGGCCGCCATCAAGATGCAGACCAAGGTCATCGACCGCGTCCCCAAGGAGAGCCTCAACCAGCTGCTGCCAGAGATCGTCCCAGGACTCATCCAGGTGGGCATTGCTATATGCACTGGAAGGGGCGGGATCACTCTGTGTTGGAGTAGAGTCTCTGCATACAAAGGTTGAATCCTTGTGTACGAGAGAAGAGTCTCTGCCCTCATACGCAGAGACTCCACCCTGTATGCAGAGTGCTCACGTATGAGTCTCCACATACAAGTGTTGACTCTCTGTGTGTTATAGTAAAGTCCCTACATATGAGGATGGAGTCCCTGTGTGTTAGAGTAGAGTCTGTGCGTACAAGGGTGAAGTTTGTTTGTGGTAGAGTGGAGATGATGTGTGGGTGAGTGAAGGTTCTGTTACTATATGTGTGCTGTTACCATGTGAGACATGTTTGCTCTGTGTCCTAAAGGGGTATGATAACTCAGAGAGCAGCGTGAGGAAGGCCTGTGTGTTCTGCCTGGTGGCCATCTATGCTGTCATAGGGGATGAGCTGAAGCCTCACCTCAGCCAACTGTCTGGCAGCAAGGTGACTCTCCACTCTGTTGTTTTCTCCATGTCTCCATCCCAACCTCCATCTGTCTCTTACTCCCTCCCTACCTCCCTATGAATCCCTTTCTCCCTCCTTCTGTCTCTCCCTCACTACCTCCTACTGTCTCTCCCTCCCTACCTCCCTCTGACTCCTTTCTCCCTCCCACTGTCTCTCTCTCCCTCTCCCTCTTTCCCAGCTGAATAGACTTTTTTTTCAATGCCTCAGTCAATGACATTCTTCTCTCTTTGGCCCCTGCAGTTAAAGTTATTGAATCTGTACATCAAGCGAGCGCAGTCTGGCTCCAGCGGTAGTGACCCTGCGGCAGACATCTCGAGCCAGGGCTTATGAACAGGATGGTGGAGGGGGACTCCCCTGCTAGCCCTGCCAGAAGTGGACAAGGACACTGTGCTGGGAGGCCCCAGTCACGCATCCCCCAACCCTCCGCCCCTTCTGCTGGCCTGTTTCCTGCCATGCATGCTACCTGCTGCACTGCTCTGGGACCCTGGAGAACGCTGTGCAGTGCAAGCATGCTTCCTGCCTCCAGAGAGGCCCTAGCTTTAACATGGAGATACTGCTAAAGGCTCTCTCAGTCCTCTGCCCTGCCCTCACCCATCAGTGTTACACATTATTGTGTTTTCCTTTGTTTCATACGACGCCTAATTGATATTGATCAACATCTTGACAAAAAACTACCACAGGATTAAGATTCAGAGTCCACTCAAAAACAACACTTTCTTTTAACTTTATGATAATAATTAGAATCTAAAAAACCTAGATTAACTGAAATAAATACTAAAAGCCTAAGGTCAGTGGAGGTAGTTAATCTCTTGATCGAAGGGTGTGATTTGATCACTGACTGACTACAGTGCTGGTAGTGTGGCAAAATGCATCAAATGCTGATAGCCTTTCACTCCTCTAACAGAATACACTGATGCCATGCCACCGTGCTCCATCACCACAGCTACTCCAGTTAGTGAATATAGTCATCGTGCCCGAGATTGTGGGTTTGCACACCTTCTAACTCCAAACTGTAATGACAACTTTTTGCTTCTTCTTTTTTTTCCCCACAATTACTGGTCTCTTTACCTTCAGCAACCAATGGACTTAAACAAAAAATACAATTCATATGCCTTTTTTGTTATTGGGAGGCTGCTTGTTGTGAAAAATGATGGTTTTCAGCTGTCATTTTGGGATGTTAATTTGCCCCTATGGTTCCATTTTTAAATGAACTTGTCCTCTTCAAGTTTCTGGATTTTCCATTGATCTGCTCCATCTCTTAGTTCCTTGAACACACAACACTTGAAGTAGTCCAGGGGCTTCCATAGCAGTGAGGGGTGGATCGCACAGAGTCAGAATGTATATCTGGTGGTCCAAAAAAGTGCAGTTTTTATTGTGTCCAGTCAACTCAGTGCTTGCCCAACAGATCACCTCAACCATGGCCATGTTGTAAACTGCATCTAATGCATTGCCATGATCTGTCTACTTCAGATGCTTCCACTCTCATTGGATTGAAGCTGTCCAAAGGGGCTGGTGTGTCTCTTTTGATTATCTTTAAGAAGGTGAAAAACAGGGAGGGCAATGGCCACAGAGGGGTGTGTACTTTAAATTTATTATTTAAGGGGAATATAAATGCATTTTCATAGGCCATTAGTTTTTGCTAGATGGTGACCCAGCTCTGAGCTTCTTCCTGACTTTACAACATTCTCTGTTTCACATCACCCTGTGTTGGTGCACTTACAATGGGTCATATATATGACATAGAGAACTATTAACCAATGCCTTGTAATGGTTGCTCCAGCAGTTTGCCTCCCAAAATTTTGGAAAGTTTGTAGCTTTGGAAAGTTGATAATTTTGGAAATAATGGTAGTTGCATTATGTCTGCAACACTGTTCATGTTGTGATGGTATGATAAAGATTTTAAGTGGTTATCTGGTTTGACACAATTGGATTTATGGGCAGTGCTTAGTTCATTTCAGGAGCTATGCCCATGGGTCCATGGGTCCAGGATGATTGGGGGGGTTATACGAAGGGGAACGCTAGACCTGTTTTGGATCAGTGTGCATAACACCACTACCAACCCCACCAGCCTCCATCATTTCCACCCAGTTTCTTTCCAGATCTTTCTTGAGCATAGTCTTTTGGCTGTCTCCTTAACCATCTGTCACGTGACCTCACCCAGGTGAGAGGATCCTCTGTTACATAACCCCATATGGCTGAGAAGATCATCAGTCACATGACCTCACTCTGCTGAGAAGCTTGTCTGTTGCATGACCACGCACAGGTGTGAGGATTCTCTGTCACATGGTTACAGCCAGGTGTGAGGATTCTGTCACGTGACTTCACCCAGGTGAGAGTTATCTTCTGAGCTTGATTCTGTTTCTGTTCTTGCCGATGACACCGATTGGTGCGCCCCAGTGTGGGAAGTTCTTTAAAGGTATATATCTATATGACATGAAGAAGGTCAGTGTGTTGATTTTCACATGTCCTGTTGGTCAAAGGGACAGCATTGATCTTGTTTTCTTTTGTTGCAAAAGACTAATTTTTCTTCAATGGGAAATTTGTAGAAATGTATTTAGAGACTTGAATGGTAAAACCCTGTCATTGTCACCATTTTCCCCATGTAGTGTGAGATTTTTTCCCTTGTGAGTGTAACATTCAGGTTCTCACTGTTCTGTTACTCTGTGTATTTATAGAGCTGTGCTTACAGTTGTGCATATACCTGCAATAAAATGTACAGAACATTATGTGAAAATGTCCTTATTTACCACAGATGAATAGAGCATATTCTTTTTCCAAGTCTGATACTCTAGAGCAGGGGTTTTCAAAGTCTAAAACTGTGGGCCCGCCCAGAGAGCATAAAAGCTACTGCCCCCCCCCCAACACACACACACACACACACACACACACATGTGCGCGCGCACACACACACACACACACGGCCATTATTATTATTTTTCATTATGTATGTATCATTTATTATGATAGTATAAAACAACAAATATCAGAAATTGCTGGAATATTATGAACATGTTCATCTATTCTTAACGTCTTATATTTTTAACACCTTTAAACACTTTCAACATACTGACACACATTAAATGAGACTCGTCATTTTTAAGATCTTAATGTTTTAAAAATGCTTAATGTTGGTTTTATTTTTTTAAGATTTTAGTATTCTTTTTAATGTTTTTGAACACACTCATCTGTATTAAAGAACTTTTAAACACTTTTGAACACAAGTTAGATATGCTGTCGGAAACTTTTGCTCACCCCTACTTCAGTGGGAACAATGATTTTGTGTCTTTGATGCGTAAAGGCGGCTGATGCGGGGATGCACTGCAGACAGGAAGAAGCGTACATCATCCTCCACCTGTAGTCTTGAGCAGTACTTGCCTTTAATCATGGTCAATGCGGAAAATCGGCACTCACAGAAGTAGGTGGAGGTGAAGGGGATGAGCATTTTTACAGTCTTTCTGGAGAGGTATGGGAACTCGGTCTCCACAGACAGCCAAAAGTGCGCAAGTGACACTTCACTCATCCTTTTTTTCAAGTCCATATTCGAGGTCAGATCGACGAGGGCCTCCCCTTCTTGCAGGGTCAGTCCATCACTGGGTGTCACTGAGAAAGAGAATGGATTTCTCACCCACTGATGTGCCAAGGTCTCCTCTCCAAAATACTCTCCAAACTGCTCACCCAGCCCCTGCAAATGCGCAATGACTATTGGCTGTATAGTCCAGCTGCAGGCCTGCTCTCCCCACAACATCTTCCAAAGTTGGGAACATTTCCACCGAGCTCCGTTCAACACGAGCACACCATAAGCCCAGCTTTTTTCTGAATGCAGTGACTTGATCATGAGCTGAAAATACATGGCACTCTTTGCCCTGCAGACAGGCGTACAGCGTGTTAATCCAGTAAAATATATCAGATAGATAGGCTAACTTTGCAACCCAGTTCATGTCCCCCATGTGTTTCACCAGCGGGGAGTTAATTTCGGCAAGGAAGAGGAGGACTTCCTCGCGTAAATCACACAGGCGGGTGAGGACCTTGCCGCGAGACAGCCACCGGACCTCGGAGTGCAGCAGCAGCTGTTGGAAGTGAGTGCCCATCTCAGTGCAGAGGATGGAGAAGAGACGGGCATTCATGGCACGCGATTTGATTAAGTTTACAATTTTTACTGCCTCATCCAGTACCTCTCGCAACTCAGTCGGCATCTTCTTGGCCACTAAGGCTTGACGATGGATGATGCAGTGATTCCAGACAGCGACGGGGGCAATCATTTGCACCTGTTTCACCAGACCGCTGTGACAGCCTGTCATCAACCTCTCGCCGTCAGTACATATTCCACAACAGCTCCAATCTCCTGCATGAAATCATCCAATGCCTTGAAAATTTCTCCTGCTGTAGTGCGAGCTGGCAGGGGATGACAAAACAAAAACTCCTCCTGAACACTGAGCTCTTTAATATAGTGCATATACACCATTAACTGGGCACAATTAGCCACGTCGGTCGACTCATCCAGCTGAATGGAGAAGAAAGTGCTCTTACGAACATCATCCAGCACCTGTTCTTTAACATCAGATGCCATGTCTGAGATGCGGCACTGGATGGTATTGTCAGACATTGGGATGGCATTTAGCTTGGCAGCTGCAGCTTCTCCTATCATTGCCGAACACATATCTTTAGCAGCAGGGAGGAGTAAGGTTTTACCAGTGTTGCGGGGTTTACCTGCCTTTGTGATGCGTGAGGACACGAGATATGATGCTTTGGTTGCCTTAACATTCACAGTGCTAAACGTCTCAATGCTGCCATTAGCCAGCACCACTTTGCAAGTCACACACTGTGGCTCTGGTGCATCTTCAGTACCAATCCACGAAAATCCAATTTTTTTTTTCTTTTTCATTTTCTCCCCAAATTTGGAATGGCTAATTCCCCAAATTTTTTTTTGGAATGCCCAATTTGTCAGATGTTCGGTCCCATTGCACAATCCCCACTCAATCCGGGAGAGCGTGGACAAGCACATGCCCTCCTCCAAGACACATGATGTCAGCCGCTGCTTCTTTTGTTTTTCTTTTCTTCAAACAGTACGCCCGTAGCATGGACTTCAGGGTCTAATGAAACCGCTCTAAAGCTCCCTGTGACTCTGGATGATACGCACTCGAATCTTTATGGTTGACGGAGAGCGTTTGCATAACCTGTGCAAACACCTTGGACAAAAAGTTCGTCTTAGGCAAGCCAAAGGTAGAGAAAAACTGCATTAGTGCCTTAACTACGACGGGGGCCATAATCTTACGAAGAGGAAAAGCCTCGGGGTATTGGGTAGCAGCACACATTACTGTCAACAAGTACTGATTACCGGGACTTGGACTTGGTTTTTGGTAGGGGGCCCACGCAATCAATCAGCACACGCTCGAATGGTTCTCCTACCACCGGTATAGGATATAGCGGTGCAGGGGGAATAGTCTGATTCGGTTTCCCACAACCTGGCAAACAGGGCAGGTTCTACAGTAGACAACCACCGCAGACTTCATACCAGGCCAAAAGAAGTGCTGTAACATACGGCGGTAAATCTTAGTCACTCCTAAGTGTCCCGCAAGAGGGTGATCATGCGCTAACTGTAGGACATACTGTCGGTACTCTGCCGGTACCACAATCTGAAAAACAGTGTTCCACCCTGAGTCATCACATACGGTGGGGGACCACCTCCGCATAAGTAAACCCTTCTCCACAAAATAAGCACTCGGTCTGCCCCGGGTAGACTCAGTCTCCCCAGCCGCAGACAGACACGAAGCGAGAGAAGGGTCAACAGCGTTTCCATATCTACGGGACTGGGCACGAGTCAGTACACAGGCAGGAAACACTGAAGGAAACTCACGAGCGAGCCCATCATTTTGGGGCAGCTCCGCGGGCGTAGCAGACACTTCTGGTAACGGCAGCACCCTACCGCCCGCTAGGTCATTCCCCAAAAGTAAGGCAACCCCTTTCACCGGCAGCGAGGGTCTTACCCCTACTATAACAAAACCATTCACCAGGTCAGACTGCAGGTGGATGGTGTGCAGCGGAACCCTCTCAATACAGCCCATCTCAATACCCTGCACAAGGACATATGACCCAGCGAAGGTATCAGCAGCGAACTCTAACATATCGGAGCAAATAAGTGACTGCGCCGCACCAGTATCACGCAGCATGATTACGGTTTTCTGCTCCTCTCGGTTTCCAGATCTCAACACTAACCCTTCCAACAGGAAGGGAGCATAGCTAGGGTCAGGTGTGGGTTTAACAACGACAGGACTCTTAGACGACCCAAAGACCATCTGAACCAGACCCACGCCCTTCGACTGGTCCGGCTGTTGTCGTTGCTGTTTGCCTTTGAGACTCGGACAGTCAGCAATTACATGACCTACTCTATGGCAATAAAAGCATTTCCACTCTGCCTTGGAACGGAACGAGGTAGGGCCGAACTGCTGAGGTTTGGTGCCTGTGGGGGTTCTCTCACCACACTGAGTCGGGGCACGAGCGGGCCCGAATACATTCTTGTGTGTCAAACTAAACTCATCCGCCAGCACAGCTGCCTGAGACAATGACTCCACCTTCTGCTCATTCAGGTACAAAGCCATACGCTCAGGCAGACCGTTCTTAAACTCCTCCAAAAGAATTAACTCATGAAGAGTCGCAAAATCAGACACCTTACTGGATGCACACACACGAAGAGAATCCCCTTTTCCCTCGCGATCTCAATGAATGTTTGACTCAAGGACTTCTGATGGTTCCTAAACCGCTGCCGATAAGCTTTGGGCACCAATTCATACGCGCGCAGTACAGCTGCCTTGACCGTATCGTACTGCATGCTCTCGGCTAGCGACAGCGCAGAGCATACCTCCTGTGCTTTTCCAACAAATTTGCACTGCAGCATTAAGGGCCAGACCTCTTTAGGCCATTGCAGTGACGCTGCAATGTGCTCAAAGGCACTGAAATAAGAATCCACCTCGTTCTCACGGAAAGGCGGCACCAAACTAATGTTCCTGCTGATGTCAAACCCGGTCTGGGGACCCACTGGGGCAGAGTCCGCAGCGGGGGAGGCAGCAGGAGTGGACTGCACAACAGGAGCCACGGCAATCTTCATTGCCTCTAGCTCGAGCTGCCCGATTTTAATCTCCTTCTCTACCTGCAACTCCATCCAGCGAACCTCTAGCCGCCAGTTAAGCTCCGCTTGGAGGGCGTGCTTCTTTTCCTCCGATTCGTGCTGCAGACGCGTCAAACGCACTCGTAGCCGAGGATCGCATCCACCGGACAGGGAGCCTTTGCTCTCGGACACAGTGGACATGAAGGGTGGCAGCGTAACTTTGGTCTCAGCCTCCGCAGCAGCCCCAGTCTGCGCTACTCCCCTAACCTCAGACTTCCCAGCTGCGGGAACATCTCCCACAGCAGGCGTACCCAGCACAAACACTCCCTGCTCCATCAGACCTTCAAACACAGCCAGCTTAATGACTTTCTTCAGTGCCTGCCTCCCAACCGCGATGCCAAAATATTCCGCCAGCAACAAGAGGTCATCCTTCCGACACGCATCCAGCCGTTCCACAGTAGGGATACTAAGAAACTCCCCAACGCTACACTGGGCCATTGCTCCCCCTACTTACACACCATCCACAAGACCCAAACAGGGAGGGAGGACAACAGACGGTATCAAAGAAAAGAACAAAACAAAACAAAACCAACCCTACATACCTATACAAATCCAACTGAATACAAAACCAAAAGGGGTGGCAGAGCCAAACAAAACCTACCTACTCTAACTTAACAAAAAATACACAGGAGCAGCACCCGCCTCTAACCTAACCCTAACACAGCGAACCCTCACACGGGGATCCCTTAGCTTACCTGTCCTCCTCCCACGACAACTGAATGCAACCAAATTCAAGACAAGATCCACAATCAAAGTCAATAAACAATGCAATATCAAAAACACAGTACAGGCAAGTTTGTTAGCAGAAATGATGAACACGACGGATCAAAAAAACAGCGAGACGATTATCCCAAGCATCCAGCATCTTTAAATTGGGGCGCCCCGTTTTCTGGTTGGCCGAACCGGAACGAGGAGGCGGGGCGCAGCGCCACGGGATATCTGCGTCAGGAGAGAGAGCGGAAGAGGAGGGGGGGGGGGGGGACCGAGACACAGGCGACCCAGACTCCACACGCCCAGTGCGCCGCACGTAACAAACCCAAACTGGCAATACACAAATGTAACAGAGCTAAAGTTGAAGTCCTTGTGATAAGAATTTCACCATACTTAACCAGCCCTAGGCAGTATTAGTTTTTTTGGAGGCCCTGTTTTTTGTGTTGTACTGCAGGTCTGCGCATATTTTTGTCCTTTTGTTGTGATACTCCAGAAGAAGCGGTAGGCTGACTCGAACAAGACGTCAATGATGCGACTGTCCCATTTAACAAATATATCCGCTATAGCAACAGTTAGCTGGATATGTTAGTTACACGCCCAGTTGTAATAATTCCTTTAAACCATCAGTTGATTAGCCAGCTGACTTCCTTAAACATAACAAGATGGCTACCTCCAAAATTCGATTGGTTAGTTCTGTAGATCTATACCTAAAAATAACTCTGTGGATCCCCACATTAGCTTGATTACTAGCAAGCGAAATTAAACTAACCATACTTTACGTGAAGATGTAAGCATTGCTGTCAGGGGCTTAGTCAGAGTATCGCAAAGGAAGCAGCCAACCTGTTTAAGTAGCTAATCTTTAACAATCGTTCAGATAGGTAGCCTGTTAGCTAACTAGCTATGTTTGTCAAATCTATCGCTAGATAGCTGTACGTTAGCTTTCCAGCCAGTTAGCATCGATTATGCAATGCAGCGATTTTCAGTTAACCGTGCTGCACATATAAGAAGATTTTTACGGAGGCAGCTGATGTTGAGAGAGGAATTTGGAGCTTTACTCGCGGACTACAATTCACATTCATCAATAAGGTGAGAACCAGACTCGTTATTAACCCAAATATTCTCGAATGAATTGAGAAGTTTACTATCCAAGCAGTAATAGAAGATGCTTCTTGTTGTAATGATGACAGTAGCGCACACACAAGTAGTAGCCCTAACTGGTTAACGTTAGCTAAGATTATTGTGATTAGGCTACTGTAATCTGACACAAAATATTGATCTGTCCCTTAGCATAATGACTGAAACGTCAGCTGCCTCTGTAAAAATCTTCTTGTACATGCAGCACGATTAAATGAAAATCACTGCGTTGCAAGAATGGTGATCTCCGTGTCTGTACAGACTTTCACTGGTTGAACAAGAGGACTCTGAAAGATGCTAACCCTCTTCCTCACCAGGCTGACTGCTTGGCTGTGCTTGGAGGAAACTCTTTCTTCAGTACTATTTCACCTCCAGATTCTATAACGTACCATTGCACGAAGATGACAAAAAGTACTCTTCTTTCACCACTCCTATGGGTTTGTATCAGTATAACCACCTACCACAGGGCCTCTTCACCAGTCCTGGAAGTTTCATGCACATGATGACTAGTATTATTGGGGACCAGAACTATCTGAACTTGCTGTGTTACCTTGATTCGCTGTTTTTTGCACCTGACGAGAAGACTACTCTGGAACGGTTGGAGATAGTTTTTGGCAGACTGCGTGGTCACAATCTGAAGTTATCCCCTAAGAAGTGCTTCTTCCTACGGAAGTCTGTGCGGTTTCTTGGTCACATGGTTAATAAGAATGGCGTGTCGACTGACCCCAGTAAGGTTGAGGGCATCATACAGATGACAAGTGCTGACCTGATGGAAGCAGGTGGTGTGACTCCCTCGATAAGACAGATCAGGTCTTACCTTGGAATGATCAATTATTACCAGCACTTTGTGCCAAACTACTCTGCCATTGCTAGGCCTCTTTTCTCTCTATTAATGGGCCAGAAAAGGAAAGGTACGGGGAGGCAGAAGTTCAAACAAAGGCTACAAAGCAGGAAGTTGAGCGCTGTTGACTGGACCCCTGACATGGAGCAGGCTTTCCAGAAACTGAGATTGTCACTGGTTGAATCAGTCGTCTTGGCTCACCCTGACTTCATCCGTCCCTTCATGCTGTCGATAGATGCGTCGCTTGATGGTCTCGGTGCTGTTCTATCGCAGAGCCTTCCGGTGGTCCAGTGACCATGATGGGACTCAGAGTGTGTCTGCATTTGTTCGAGTCCATGCCGATGGATGATGTGTCCACTGTCCTACAATCTCATGGTGGGTGGGAAGCTGGAGCAAGAACCTGTACTGTTGCAGCTCTGCACCACTTACCTCAGTTGGTCCCAGCTGGTCAGGATTCACTCCCTGCTTACACAGAGAAGGAACTTCGTGATGAACAGCTCAAAGACAGAACCCTCTCTCGAGTCTTGTATTATGTAGAGAGACGTCATGGACCCTCCAGGAGAGAGAGAGCAAGAGAATCAGTCGCAGTCATGAGATATTTAAAGTACTGGGAGAAACTTGTCGTGAGCAATGGAATACTCTACAGTCTCAAAAGACCAGGTCACCAAGTCAAAACATGACCAGTACGTCATTCCTGAGTCACTTAAAGCTGATGTCCTCAGGGGTGTTCATGACCTTGCTGGTCATCAGGGTCTGTTCAGAAGTCTTGGTTTGGCCAGGTACAGGTTCTTTTGGCTCAACCTTGATAGAGATGTGAGAGATTATGTCCACAACTGCCAATGTTGCATTGTCAGCAAAACCGTTGAACCTGCTGGCAGGGCACCCTTGGAGAGCATCACGGCTACTCCAGCTGGTTTGCATTGATTTCTGGTCAGCGGAGGACTCAAGGAACAAGCCAGTTGATGTTTTGGTGGTAACTGGTGGCTCAGGCATCCCCTGCAAGGATCAGTCAGCCAAGCAGGTGGCAAGAGTTCTCTGGGACAAGTGAAGAGTTCATTTGCAAAAACAGATATCTCCATTTTTATAAATTTTCATAAATCATGTTTTTTTTTTATTGTGCATTAATCAATATATTGGTAATATCAATCAAACTGCAGTTGGGTTGTTTTGATTAAGTAAAAATAACTCAACATAATACAGGTAACTTACAAAATTAAACTTTTGTAAGTTCTTTATCGTTGGCTAGCTGCACTGAAACGAAAGAATCCCCTAGTTAGCTGTGATCCTAGGGTTTGTAGTGAGCACTTTGTAAACGAGGACTATGTAGGCGACAGGGTTTTTGAGTCAGGTGTAGTGGTGGTTCACTGGACTAACAAGCTAAAGTCCGAGGCTGCTCCCTCTGTGTTTGACTTTTCCTCTTATAAGACTGGGTGTACAGACCGTCCAACCCAGTCTAATAGCAAAGAAGTAGCTGTGCGCCGTAAAGAAAGGGCCCAATGGCGCACAGAGCAGAGAGCAGTACAACCAGGGTTATGTTACATGTTTTTTTGTCAAAGCACAGCCATCCAGTTTACAAGATAATGATTATATAATATGTAAGGGATAATGTACAGCAAGCCAGTCATTATCGAAATAAACCCCGATGCGAAGTGGAGGCTTGCTGTACATTATCACGCTTATTACATGGCTACTTACTAAAGAAATCAATAATTTGACACAAAATATTGATTTTAAAAGGATTTTATTGATTTTTTTAAATTACTTTTCTCTTGAACAACAAGCAAGTTTCTCTCAAAATTTCACATACCTCTGCCGCCACTGCTGTCTTCCTTGGTCAACTTTCCAACTAACCAACCTCATGACGTAGTCAGTGATGCAACAGCAATATGGCGGCGAGCCAAAGCGAAAGCATAAGTTAGTAGCAAACATAAATCTATTATAATTTAACGTGTAATCGTTTTATATCTAAAATTTTCTCAAAATAAATTCCAACACACTTAATTCTGTACAAAACTTGTCAAAATTAGGATGTTTCTTGTCCAGTTTAAAGATCCAATCAAAGTCAAAATGGAGGACAAACTATAGAAGCTTATACTGTGTGTCAGGCTTTTCAGAGTTGTATGACACCACTTCAAAGTGGTACCACGACCTCGGTTAAAAAAAAAAAAAAAAAAAAAAAAACGATGCATGGCGCAAAGTTAGCATCGAGATAGGGCTACCAAGTTTGTAGATTCGGCTGTAATAATTTATAGTTATTAGCTACATACCTGGCATACTCAAAAGCTTGCTACATCCCTGCAACCGGTTGCACCAGCAGAGCGCCGCGCCACTAGCGACATGCTGAATTTTGGTTGCACCACGATCACTTAAGACTCAACTTAATGAGTAGTGTGTAAAGCGATCCTTAATTAAAATATTGTCGCATTTAATGACGTTTCTATCGTTTCAAGCCAATCAACAGCACCATACAATGTAAACAGCAAATACAGCATTTTCGACATTTGCTGTGCACAGTAGCCTGCATGTGTAATTGTGGTAGGGTTGCCACCTTTGATTTGTGGACACTTGGACCATTTTTTTTTTTTTTTAGGGGAGGGGGGGGGGGGGGGGGGGGGGTTAAATCATATTTGCAAACATACTATGTTAACCAGTTGTAGGACTCTCTGTTGCCTCTCTTACTTATATTTGTCCTGACGCAGACGCACTCCCTGACACAGTTGCACTCACTCTGGACTCCTTTGTCTACTGCTGTCCCTTTCTAAATTAAATACATTTTTTACTTTAACGTGTAAACATATACTGTCTAATTATCATCAACTATAAAATCTAATCATATATCGAAAGGTATACTCGCTTTTGAAATGAAAACATGATTAGATGTATTATAATAGATCATGAACAACTATTCAACTTAATGAATTTGGGCAACCTAACACTGACATTTCTCACCTCTTTTTCGCACTTACTTTATTGCCACAATCCGTAGATAAGTAGCTGTGGCCGTGAAGCACTCCGTGGTATAGGCTACACTGCTAAGCTCCGCTATTGTTATCCTGTCCTCCTCTGGTGAACCTTTTTTGTCATAAAAGTTAAAATGACTAGATTTTTTGCGTTTGCTTAATACAAAACTCTGGTGCTTCTTTGTTATGATTTGCATAACAAACAAATCTCTGCATGATTTCCAGTGCTGTTTTTGCTTCATATTTACCTGAAATTTTGGCTGGACACAAAACACAGGTGGCGGAGAACGGGTCTCCTTACCCATTCAGAAAAGTTTTCTCTTTTCGACCAGTCTGAGTTGTAAATACGTAGTACGTTGTAAATCGTTTTTTCTTTTACGCTGATGGCTCGTCCGATTTTGTATTGTCGTCCTCCTCGTCCGTGTTTCCCCCCCCCCCCCCCCCCCCCCCAATTTCACAAAACCGACAAAATAAAGCAGAAAGTTAAAAACAATAACGTTACCTCTAGCTAGCAACTGAACTCACGGTGGGGTCGTGGGTGTGGATGCGCGCGGCAGACCAACAGCCCGGGCAGTTGCTAGGCAATAAGGTAAGCGTTCGTATTTCCTTTACCAATCAAATAAAAGTATAGACATGGCCAATCGTCGCTGTGTTTTACCCATTTTTACCCGTTTACGGGTACAATTCGTGTCCCGGGAAAGATTATTAATTTTCCGGGACAGTCGCTCAAAAAAAAGGATAACAAAAATGTGTTATGCTAGTTTATATCTCAGGTTTGGCCATGTCTGGTGAACGTAGACCAAGAAAAAAGAATTTCACTCATGATGCAATTGTCATTTTACTAGCCAAATAAAAGGAGCATAAGTGCCTGTTGGTTAACAACGTTTTTTTCGGACGTTGCACCTACTTAGTGTTTGGTGTAGGTTTTAAGAAATAACTTAAACTTAAGTCTACGTTGAACGTATGTGATTTGGTGCAACGGTATACCTATTAGTTGTTCGTAAACTCGAACGTAGTGCCGATTTACGTTCAAACTATGTAAAGATGTAACTGTACGCTCTGCTGGTGCAACCGGCAGCTAGCTAGCTAGCTAGCTTAGTTGTTCTGCAAAATCCAAACATGGGTTTATAGTATTAACGTTACAGAGCTACAAAAAAAATCGATAGCTAGCTAGTGTATTAGTACCCCTGTAAGCACACATGCATCTCAGAGACGTCTATGCGATGTATGCCGATAGAGGTATTTAAAAGAGGTAGAGGTATTTAAAAGAGTGTTTGGTCATCTGGGAGACATGTCTGACTCATCAGAATTTGAATGTCTACGGTTTAACAACAAATTATGGATAAAAGTAAGACATCCGAAACATTAACATTGAAGGTCCCGAGACAGCAACGATTCATGAACACACGTTCTACGGACTCTTTTCCTCCTTCGGCGAACTATCAGAGCAATTGCCAGGGCTTTTTTCTGTCGTTTGCTGAAATACACGTTCAGAAAAGTTGTTGAGATAGTAAGTACTTGAGGTTCTATCTTTGCCTTATTTCTCCCGCTCTCTACTTTTTAAAATCGTGCTTCCGTGGTTACGTATCTAGGACGCTTGTCATGTGGAGGACTGAGTGGCACGTCAAGCCTATACTGAGCGTTGCGTTGACGCCCAACACTAGTCATGCGTAAGCAGCTTAATTGTTTTCTGACTTTGGTTGTAGCTTCAGATTTCATGAAAGAAAGCGGCAACTATGCTGCGTTGGTAGCTACATATGGCGTCAGATTTATGTCAAAAGTCGCGAGCGCAGGAAACATGCTCGATTCACGGGAGCAGAGTTAACCCGCGCGAGCGCGTATGCCCTCCAGCGCTCGCCAAGCAGAAATTCTCTCACGCGTGGTGGCTGCTTTGTGCGCGGGAATGTTTTCTGCGCTCGCGAGCATGTTTCCTGCGTTCGCGACTTTTGAAATAAATCTGACGCCATAGCTACAAGACTCAAGAATGTATTCAGCACGCGTAATTTGACCATTGCACAACATGCAGCAAAGTTGTCCTGGCTAAATATAAAGCCCCTTTCAGACATGCACTGACAGCCAGAACTTATCTAGCCATTACCCTGAGGAGTTGTATGTGAGAACGCAAATGTGCGAATTAGTTGGACTGGACATGAGACGGACTTCACTCTGCTAGCTCCCTAGTACAAAGTCCGTCGAATGTCGGATTGAGTCCATGTGTGAATAGAGCAGGTCATTTTCCGGAGAATACACAGCGAGCGAGTGGGCATGTTGATGACGTTTCTATCATGCGACTGACGCGAAACCGGAAGAATACAAACATCTGCCTCGTACTCTTTTCTGCTTGCCTGTATATTTCTTTCCACTCTTCTGTTGATATTGCGGATATGTCCAAATACATGCTATTTTGAGTCCAACGATCGGTAAAGAGATAGTTAGCTATACTGCCAAAATTTGTCTCTTACGAGGATTAATAACGTTGGTTAGTAGTTTATTATCTGGTTAGTAGATAGCTAAGCTGTAGCTAAGTAATAGTGATAGATATAGTGAGACAGTGAACTGGTGACCTAACATTACATAGCGAACAACAAAAACTTGCTTTCCTCCTGTTATAATAAATGTGTAATTAATAATGAATTATGTGTACTGGTAGCACCATTTAGATGGCTATGTGTGATATTTTTCTATAGGCTACCCAAAAGTAAGCCTACAATAACTATGTTCGCCTTCTCCTCCGTGCCACATTGTGTGCCCGTACCACCGTAAGGTAAGACATTGAAAAGAAAAGAAAAAAAACAGAAAATACTTGAACTCGCGAATACTTTTCACTCGTGAGAATGCCAGTGGCGTCTAACTGGAAAATACCACGAGGAAATCTGGACGTTTCTAAACTCGCAATGATTTCACGCCACAATGTAACATACTACAAATGTAATCATTAATGGTCGCATACTGGGTACTACACTGAAAATAGCATGCAGTATACAGTATATACATGTGTAGTATGCAGTACACAGTATGCAGTTAGCGGTTTGGAATACAGCCACTGCGATTTCTGCAACGTAGCCTACTTTTGCGTCATGTCCTGCCTCCTGCACGTTCTACCCGGGCGCCACCCCTCACCTAATCCAAACGGAGTATTTCCAGTTGGTGAGAACGCGTCTGACACGGATGAGCTACTGTTGTGTGCTACATGTGTGTACAGTGTACTACTTTAACCAGCTGTTAAATGTGAGTTTAACACGCAGCTGTGTGTTAAGATAAAAGTGATTGCTGTGTAACAACACGCACGGATTCAGCTGATTCACAGTTAAACTGTCTGGAAACCGGAAGTTGGAGATCTACTTAGAACCAGAGCCTGTCTACATAGATATTGTCTGCCAGAACATAGAGTTAACAAGAATGCCACTTAAATACATAATTTAGGATTCTTGGATGGCGAGTTGGATGTAATACAAATATTGTAGGCTATTGTAATTATTAGGCTCATACTGTATATGTCTTATACAATTGACTTCACATCCACCAAAAAGAAAGTTTATTTCCCTGCAATAAATAAATAATAAGACCCTTTCTGGATCCTGTCGTCATTGAAGTGTCTGAAAGGGAACTAAAGTTACGACTTTATTGTAACCCTGGATTTATGAGCATTTTTGGATCGTGGATTATTATCATTACTCAGGGACGTGCATAGACATTTGTTTTGGATAAGAGTGGCTGTGAAATAAATGTGTTCTGTTGCTAAATTGTTTGTTGTGTAGCCTATATATATACAGCCATGCGTCGCTTAACTTCCACGATACGTTGTGTGAAATAGGACGTTATGTGATTTGGACGTTGTGCGAACACCATACTATATACAGTATATGGTATGCAACGTACTGTACCATTATAGGCTTGGCAGCGCAATCGCTTTACTTCCATGAGACATGAGATACACGTGTTGCGTGCGGGAAGCGTTGCCTTCACTACGTCCGGTTACTTACATTTACATTGCTTACCACTTGCGCTACGTCCCGTTCTGCGATCGGGATTTTTAAACTTTATTATAACCTCACGGGACTACGTATATGCGAACGGAGGTTGTCCGAATGGACGTTAGGCGGCGCATGACTGTATATATATAAAATTTCTTTTTGTTGAAAATTGACGGTGCCGCAAGACGCAAAATCCTGGTGCTGAATAAAGAATGCACTAGCTTTCTTTCTTTCAGCTTTGAACTGAAAAGAATTACCTGGGGCCATTACATTCATTTAGGAAAGTTGTAAATATATTAAAGTATAGTTTCATCACCCAACCCTGACCCATACTGGCTTTATGAAACACTCTGCATGATGATAAATGTCACATGGAACAGTGTGGACAACTCTTCTGTAGTCTCTATTTTATAGTCTCCTGTTAGCATCACATGGAGGCGGTGGATGACTTTCAGACAGCAAGGGTCACCTTGGCTTTCCGCAAAGTGGTAGGAAACAATATGGCTCCCTCTTCCTTGGAGAGCTGAGCAGGAGAGACCTGCGCTTCTGTTGCACAGTAAAACCTGTTGTATCATTCTTATTCATGCATGGATGTAAACATCCCAGTCCATCCTGTCAGTGACTGGGGCAGCCTGTTTGTGGGTATGTGGTGATGTTCCAGCTGATTTTATGGAATTTCCACATCATGCTTTGACTGACGTTGCCCTGCTTATGGCGCGGCACACCGCTCGTGTAACATGCCCAGGGCAGGGTAGGTCGCCTAGCAACCCTGTCTTGGGTTACATGGAAATGCTGTCCCCAAAGAACAGGGAACTTAGGCCCGTAGTGGGAAAACAGCTGAAGCATTGCCAGCTGCCAGCTTTGTTGTACAGTGAGTGGCACACTGGCAGAGTTGAGCAGCTTTCTTATGCACAAGGCGACTCCTGGGGGAATGCACATCAGTCTAGCTGAGGTCCCGTTAAATTGTTCACACTCTACCAAAACACACGGAACTGAATAATTTATGTGCACAAAATCCTGGTTACATTTTTTTTTCATGAGGCTTTCAGACAGCAACTCTGAAATAGTTCTGAAGAATGTTGGTTTATTTAACCTCTCAACAGTTTGTGAATCTGTTTTTCACCCCATTTACAGGGCCTGAAATTCATTTTTCAAAATGGGGGGGGGGATTCCCCCCTTAAATGCTTCACATAGGGGGGATTTAAACACTGGGGGGGCGGGGGGTACAACTTGTGAGTTTAACTACAGGTCTTACCTTGTCCTGTTCTTACCTCTGATTGCATTTCGTCACTCTCCAACTTAAGGGATTCTCTGATCTATACATTGCTGTAATTTGTTGTCTCTTTCTCCTTCTCTTCTCTTAGTGGTCAGCTCTTTGAGCTGCATCAGTGTCCTTAGTCTTTCTTTTGGTGGCTCCCTTTTCTCTTGTCTCCATGCTCTATTCTTTTCCTGTCCTCTGTCTCCTCTGCTTCATCTCTTTCCATTTGATAACAGCTCTGTTAAAATCAAACTGCTCTCAGGGAGGACCAAGCTCTTTAATGAGCATCAAATTGGTGAGGTTTGTATTACTCAGTGAATTTCTGAATTTAGTTTTAATCCTGTTTTGTGTGCTGAATCCACGTTCACACGACACACTTGCAACTGGTATGATCATAGCTACCTTAATGAGTTTCTCCATTTCAGTGAATACACCACTATTTTCATGCAACACAGTCTCTGCAAACTGTTGAAAGGAAAATGAAGCACACGAGTCACTGGAAACCATGACTTGCTTCAGCATTGCAAACTCTGACCGAGCTTCGTCTGCACTTACATTACACGAGAAGTGTGTCAGTAGGTTTTCAAGTTTCTCTGCACCATAGAGAGAGAAATTCCCAGAGGATTGTTTTGCCACAATGGCTTTTTTTGGTTCCAAAACAGTGAACCATGACAGAATATCCATTGTGTCAGCAGGGAATCTTCTGTCAATTTCATCTCTCAAGGATCCTACATACTTACTCTTCATGTCATCAAAGGATGGTTTTTGAGTGGTGAAGTCAAAAAGCTTGTCTCCTTTAAACTTGTTACCATGAAGAGAGCTGAAGAATTCCTCTTCTGCAGGGCCAGGGTGGACTATTATTTCTCTCAAGGCCTCTTTGGTACCTTCAACCATTAGTTGGACTGTGGAGAAGTCCAGATCTTCTTTTTGAAAATGTTTTGAGAGAAGGACCACATGCATAAGTACATCCTTCATCATGTGACAGAGGGCCACAAAGTTGAACTGTCTGACAGCTGTCAGTAGACCTTTGGCTTTGTCAGAGTCCTGAGTGTTGGAGGCAGCCATGTGCTCCAGCACATCTCTCAGGGCTTTCAGTGATCTACACACCACTGACACAACATTGTGAATTGGCAGCCACCTCACTGTATGCTGGTGGCTGGGTAAACTTCAATTGGGGCTCATCCAACTGTTTCTGCAATTCATGCAGCTTGTTACTTCTGACAGCAGAATTACTGAAAAATACAAAAATTGACCTCAAATCCTGCTGAAATTTTTTCACCTGTTGAACAGATCTGGCTGTGTCACTAACAGCAAGAGCAAGACGATGAGCTGTGCAATGCACCCCTACCAGTTCTTGAGTTGAATTCCTCTCTGAGTTTTTTAACAACTCCTTCGCGGCACCCTGTCATAACAGCAGCACCATCAGTACAAACTGCTGCAAGTTTTTTCCATCTAAATTCTTCTCTGTCAGCAATTGCTTCACATCCTCAAAAATGGTGTCTGCTCTTCCATCTACAATTTCAGAGTTCCTGAACAATTTTGTTTTAATCTTGTTATCATCTATGTACCTTACATATGTAATGAGTCGCTTCCTGTTACTTATGTCTTTGGACTAATCCAGTACTAGGGAAAACACAGGACTCTTTAGCACAGCCTTGTCAACATCCTCCTCAAGTGTACTTGCAATTGATGGGGCATTTCTGACAGACCTTTCTCATTAAGGTAGCTTCCATAATTTGATGTGTTTGTGTTCAGCTTTTTGAAAGAAGGACACTCCATCTATTTCATGAATTTAACCAGATGACCAAATTTTGAATTAGCCAATTCGTTTTCTGCTGTAAAGTAGTACTTCGTTTCCTCCTCACACTGCAACTGCGCAACTTTAATAGCATTAGCCATCACATTCTTTGCCGAATCTGCCTCACGCTTTCTTTTCAAGGCTGCTGTATGAGAAACGCCATCTGAGTGGCGACTTAAAGTTGACGTTTCGTAACATCGGCTGGTAAAAGGCGCAGCACCGTACATTTTACAAATGGAGCAGCCCATTTCACCGTTGTTAAGTTCGAGCCACGGATATATTTTGAGCCAGTTAGCCTGAAACTTGTCTTTGGACTGCTGCTTCACCTTAGTAACGTTATCGTCACCTGCCTGAGGATCCTGAGGATTAACGTTGACATCACTGGCACTGCTGTTTGTGCTAGTCCTTGCGGGTTCCGTTGTTTTTTTCTGAGCGGGTTCCACTTCAGATGATGCAGATTTACGTTTTAGCCAGCGGTCCATGTTTGCATGCCTTCAAGTTCATATCATTGAAACCTGTCTGTATGCTAGCGAGAGATGCTGCAACAGCAGAGGCGACTCGTAGCCTTGTAGAGAGAGGGGGAGAGAGCGCGCCAAGTGTGTTATCCATGGCGGGAGTCGGTCCGTCTGATGCAGCGTTTCCGGCTAGTCGTCCCGCATTCCGCACCAGTGAAAACGTTGGCTGTAGGGATGCACGATGATATCGGCACGACATCGGTATAGGCTGATAAAAACTTAAGACGTTAATTGTCGGTTAATGTGCCTGGCCGGTAAGGTGACGCGTTCACTATGTGCACGCGATGACGCTAAATGTTTATCATGAGCGCCAGCAACAAGCTTCAGCATGTCAGCTGTATGGAAGTATTTCGAAGTATCTGAAACAGATAGATTTGCTATTTGCAATGCTTGAAAAGCACCAGTGATGTGAGGAGGGGGAAAATATATAGCTAAGTTTCTCACTCTGGGAGGATGCTGCTAGTGCTAAGCTTTTCTCTGCTTCCGGACTGGCGTGTGAAACATTTTAAATAACGCGGCTCCGGAGGCAGAGACAGCAATGGGAAATAAAACAAAGAGAACCCGCGATCGCCTAGTTCCTGCTTTGGGACTCGAACAGAGGGTGTAATTTTTGTGTTTTTACACTTACACAAGGGCACTGGACAGCGAATAACGTTTTCTGTAACTTTATTCAATTCAATTCAATTCATTTTTATTTGTATAGTGCTTTTTACAACACAAGTTGTCACAAAGCAGCTTTACATTGTTCCCCAGCCTGAGACCCCCTGAGAGCAAGCCAACAAGGCAACAGTGGCAAGGAAAAACTCCCTATCAGGAAGAAACCTTGAGCAGAACCGGGCTCATGGGGGGGCCCATCTGCTTCTGGCCGGCACTGGGCAGATAAAGTTAGACACAAAATTATGCGATGTACATTTGTTATTGACAAACAATAGCAGTTAACAGTAGAGTGATTATAAGAATGTCTCCTAGGATGTCCGGGTCTTGGAATGCAGTTGGCTTTGATGGGCAGGGCAGCGAGGTAGCAGGACTGGAAAACGAGATGAGACGCTTGGGCTACAGCTCCGGACAGGAGCCCGGAGCAGGGAATAGGAAGCAAACAGAAAACAGTGGTTAGTGGATGATAAGAATGGCAGGGATGTAGAACAGAGAGGCAGGAGAGGAGGGGCAGAGAAAAAGGTGTGCAACAAGGAAAGACCCCGGCAGGCTAACATTATGGCAGCATACCTAGGGGACGGGAGGCAAGGGACCGGCATAGTCATGAGGGCGACCCTAAGACAGTCAACACCAGATCACGGCACAGGGTCCATGAAAGCAATGACCACTTAGTCCACCAAAGACTCTATGATCCACGCCAGCACCAGGCCATGTCCCTCAGCTGAAGGATTTACTATATAGATATGTTTTGAGCCTAGACTTAAAGGTGGAGAGAGAGTCTGTTCCCCGAATCTCAGAGGGTAAACTGTTCCACAGGAGAGGGGCTTGATAGGAAAAGGCTCTACCGCCTACAGTAGTTTTGCCCACTCTTGGAATGGTGAGAAGCCTGGCATTTTGGGAGCGAAGGGCTCTCTGCGGAAGATATGGATGAAGAAGGTCCTTAAGATAGGGGGGGGGGCAAGCCCATTTAAAGCCTTAAATGTGAGTAAGAGTATTTTAAAAATGATCCGGTATTTAATAGGTAGCCAATGGAGAGAGGCCAGAACTGGGGTGATGTGCTCAAAGCGTTTAGTTTTAGTTAAGATTCGAGCAGCTGCGACTTTATTGTGTTTATTCTCAAAATAAACATCGCAACTCCATAAGGAGAGAATGCGATGGGAAATAAGACAGCCCGCGATCGCCGAGCTCGTGCTTTGGGACTTGAACGGAGAGCCTATGGTTTCGACCGACCCCTAAGATAGGTTTCTCACCCTGTGAGGATGCTAGTTGTGTACTGCTAAGCTTCTCTCTGCTTCCGGAGGGTAGTGAGACCATCAGCAATCGGCCAAAATGAGTTTGAAAATAATGTCAAAATCCAATATCGTTGGCTGAACATTATTAGACATCAGATTAAATGTGTGCGGGAATTTCCCGCATTATAAGTGCTAGATTTGCGGGAATCAATGAAATTATGCGGGATACCCGCAATCCCGTACTGAAATTCAAGCCCTGATTTATCTGACTGGCCCCTTTCAGGAATGTTATGTTCTAAATGAATGTAGCTAAGTTAAATTTAGCATTGCTTTACAGGATATGTGGGAAAATGTTTATTTCTCCATTAATCGATTCCCCTTTGGTGGCAGTCTGTAATTTCTACCCATTATGGGCAAAGAACATATTCATTTTTAGAGTACAATATTGACATTAAGGATGTTTTTTATTTAATTATTACTGACAAGTAAGCACACCAGTCTCCAGTTGGTAAAACATACAGTGTCAGAGTCATGAGTCAGCATGTCTGGTTGGTTGAATATAAACATTTACATGCAGCTGTACCTTAATGCATGTACAATATTGAGTGGATTTTCAGTAAGAAAACATTGTTGCCTTACTGAAATATGGGATAGTGTTTTAAAGTCCACAAGGTACTTCATGAGGAAAAAATGGCAAAGATTTCACTTGCAACCTTGTGCTGTAGATGGACTGGGGGGAGGTTGCATACATTCCTACTGGGCCCAGTAATTTGACACGTGGGCTCACATACTATTAATCTATGAATCCATATCAATGGTACATTCATTGGTAATGGAAAACATGAAATATTTAACAATTTCCATGTTATCTTTCCTCATTACTGTATATAGATACATTGATTTTTACAAATTTTGAATTATGTGCAATGGTAAAGCATTGGGGTCTGTGCATGGTATTGTGAATGTATTAGATATTCTTGTATCATACAATACTGCACTTGTGAATAACAGAAGTACTACTCTAGCTTTAATCACTTTGTTAATAACAGTTATATTATCATCCTTGAATGTAAGGCAAGTGCTTAAAAAAGGTAGTTTTACTGACACTTGTCCTCTGTGGATGAAGTCACCATGTTTCACAGGCTCCTGGAAAAATTTGATGCCATTTCAGTTGTCTCCCATAATGGGCTTGTTCCTGTAGTCAGGTCCTTTTTTTGGAAAAGGGATTCCAGGTGTATGTGCAGTGTTCTGTAGAGTTGTGTTCTATGGATGTGCAGTTCTCTATAGTGCGGTGTGGCCGCAATGCTGGCACATGATGTATGCTCAGTTACCCATCGCTAGAAGAATGACAGGTAGAATATTCTGCTTTAACATGGCTGCCACTTGACCACATAAAAACTATTTTGAGTGAGAAACTTTTGATGTTGAAAATCCGCCACCTTTGATCGGTGGGTACTGTTTTGATCCCTTCACATTGAGGTTAATTACTGTGTATGCCACTGTGCAGCACTAGTCACGCCCCTGTGCAGTACTGACTGCACCCCTTCCAAACCCCGAAACAAAATATTTTGTAGTTCACAGCCAAGGGTGTTGGTTTGGAAAGTGGTGGGGACATAAATCTGGCAGAGAATCTGGGGGTCCGACCAGGATTTTTTCATTGCATTTCCTGAAATTCTACACAATATACTATGGCTTTATAGTGCTTTCCTGAACACAATAAAAGGTGAGAAATTATCAGTACAATCACAGCATTTTAACTTTTAAACAATTAAATTCATAATATAACTGGTGTTGATACAAACATGCACATCATTTAGCTTTGATAAATTTTGTGTCATGGCCATTTTATTTTTTCTACCAGATAGAAAAGCAACTGCACAATAAATGAAGTTTTACTCTATACAGCATCTTTAAATCAACACATATTTCTTTGTCTACCACAACATGGCCCCATGTCTCTGTCTTCTTTCCCCTCTCATATTATTACATGCACCCACAAGTTCATGTGTATGACCCAAAAACATGTCTTCACCTCTCACTGATAGACACAAAATGTCTACACAGAATAGCAAACTAGCAATCCTGGAAGAATTACTAATGCTCCTCTTGTTTGGCCAACAGGTATATTGCCAACACGAGGAGAACAAGAACAGTTAATGTTACCCAAGTCAAAAGTAATAGCACAAAATCACCCTACAGCACACCCTGTCACAACAACATTTTGTTTGCTAGCTAACTACATTATCTGTTAATGTTAGCTAAATATAATAGCTACTAGTATAACGTTAATATGCCTAACTATTTTTGTTTCTACAGTGCTAACGTTAGCAAGACTATTACAATTCCTGGTCTGTATGCCCAGGACAGCTGCCTGTGTCTTCCATATCACTGAAAAATCAACGTAACGTGTTTAATTTGATACGGGTACCATAACATTATGATCTCAGAAGGCAAAGCACCTGTGACAGACAACCTGGAATGTGCTCTAGCGAGCTCTCTCCTTTGACTAAGCACAGAGCGCATTGCGCTGTTTTCTTCCAGAATGCACTCCAGCAATCACATCACTGCATGTAAAGGAGGCGGGAATAAAGCGAACAAACACCAACAGAAACGCTATTTCTCATCCAGCAGGAACATGAGGGAGTTAACCCTTTGTAGAGTCGATGGAAATAATATTTGATTTAAACGCATAAGCAGTTAATGTCAAAATAATGGTGGGGACAGTTTTACATTTACACAATTTTAGGTAATAGAAAATTGGTAGGGACGTATCCCCACCGTCCCTACCATAAATTACGCTCATGCTCACAGCTCAGACACTTATTTTCATCTTGGATTCGGAGACATTCATTTTCTTTTGTTTTGCTTAGTTGAGTGTTGAGTGTTCTCTGGGTTTCTCTTCAGGGTTTCTATTCAAAATATAACATACAGCATGTATAAGCACAATGTTTTAGAACAGATGGGATCATTGATTACCATACGTGGGTTTTTGTGAATATCACTTATCTGTGCATAAGAGAAATCAGATGGTGTGCATGAGAACTGACTGGGCTGGATTCATAAATGAGACCCCTGGTTTTGAAGTGTCACCCTGCCCTGCGAGGCTGCAGTAAGTCCAGGCACCTGCTGCACAGTGGTAATGTCTGTTATCTACATTACTTTGCAGGCATTTACAGACGCTCTTATCCAGAGCAACTTACATCAATTACAGTTTTTTTTACAATGTTATCCATTCATACAGCTGCATATTTGAGGCATTTGTGTGTTAGCTACCTTGCCCAAGGGTACAGCAGCAGTGTCCCAGTAGGGAATCAAACCGGCAACCTTTTGGTTGCAAGTCCTGCTCCTTAACCCCTATGCTACATCATACCTTTAGATAATTCTGCTTCTCTCTCAGATACCTGTGGGGGAGGGCCTCAGTGAGTTACAGTTTACAGTTAACCTATTAGGGAAAGGGATTTCCTGTTTTTTGGATATCCCTGTGGTGCTGCTGTTACACACATATATCAGACTGCAATCATTCTCCTGGTTTATACGAGCAAGGTGTCCTGCTGATAGCTGTGCATCGGCTGCGATTGCATTTCACATCTGTGTTCAGCACTATCCTGCTGATCTGAAATCTCCCTCTTTCCCAGTGATGTCCTTGCCCTGCCCATATTCAAGCAGGAGGACACCAGCCTCTCCGTGGAAACCGAGACCAAAAATCCGCCATTCCAATACGTGCTGTGTGCCTCCACATCCCCAGCCGTCAAACTCCATGACGAAATCCTCACTTACCTGAACCAAGGTGAATGAGTCTTTTTTGCACCTGAGCATTCAGGTTTCAAACAGTATGCAAATCTTGCAAGTAAACGTGTTCGCAGTAGGATTAACAAGGTTTGTATTATTGCTCAGATACTAAGTGTTCCAGTTACTCATGGATACAGTTCTCACAATTTTAAATGGTCAAAAATGCTACTTCCAGAATAAAGGCCAAATACTTCATTCCACTCAGTTCCACCATCTCTGCTATTCATTGCCCATACGAAAGCATTGCAGTGTGTTTTTTGTTATGTCTAAGTATGTACTCCAGGATATCAGTATATGGACTTTATCAAGTATACTCCAGTATGTAAATTTAATTAGTGTAAAAGAAAAGGAGACAAAGAAAAAAGGAAATGGTGGAGGAAACTTTTCAAAATAAGTAAATAAATAAGTAAGCAAACCTAAAAATAACTCCAAACTGCCTTTTAAATTTACAGACAGGATAGCATCACTTCAATAAAGCTTTTACGACAAGCAAATGCAGTGTGCTTTTTCTGGTTTCTGTTGCTGAGGTTGTGGTTGCGATTTTATATAATTAGTGTGGTTGCCCGAAGGGACTTGATTAAATACCGTTGTTTCCAATAGACCTAAATGCAAATTGCCTTTAGCTCAACTGGTAACGACCCTGGCCTTTAGCTGAGCAGCGAGACCACGGTTCGGAACTCATTTCCAAATACTTTTTTTAATTACGTATTTTTAAATTGTACAACAAAATAGAGGCAACTTCTGCGGATTCTAACCATGCCTTTGGTTCAGTGCTGTGATGAACGGTTTTTGAATTAGCCAAAATAGGTGCCGAGTTCAGTCTCAGCTCTAAGTCATGTAAACACGTTCCTTTGTCAAAGGGAGCTCACAGCGTCAGACACAGAGAGGTGAGGGAGGCAGCACACGGCAACTCGAATAGCGTGTATATTCAATAATGCACACAGGCAACCACACTTCATTTTCTTCAGAAAATGCACACAAATCTAGTGATTATTATTATCCTTCTAGTTCTAACTGCATCTAAACCGTTCGCTCTACAGACAACAAACCAATGCCAAATTGACCGGTTTGTTCACCATTGGTGTGCTTGTACTTTTACAAATTTATAGTTTTATAGTTTTAAAAGTATTTGTTAAAAACACTCTAATCTTACCCCCATTAAAAAAGATAGGGCTTTAGTGTGCGGGCCAAAGGCTTGCATTCTTCTGTTACAAACTTTTTAAATTGCTGTATCTCTGGCTATACATGCATAAATTATACATCAAAACAGAGCTACACTTGTGTAGATTCTCACAATGTTTTTAGTTCAGCGCTGTGATGAATGCCCTGCCCTTTGTCTCCAGCTACTACCCTACTACTACTGTTTGTTCTGTACAGAATTGTAAGAACACACTAGGATGTGCCTAGAAGCTGTAGTGGTTGTGGTATCCTGAAAGCCCTGACATCATCAACATGCGATGTCTGACAATCATGGCTGACTGACTCCCTCCGCTCCGACAGGACTGCGCTGCGAGCTGCTGAGAGGAAGTGGAGGAAATCCAGATCCTCTGTGGACCTGGCTGCCTATCACTCTCTGCTAACAGCATTTACAACCGCAACAACATCAGCTAAGTCCTCTTTCTTCCAATCCAAAATCAATGCCAATATAACTAACCCACAAAAACTTTTCTCCACCTTCTCCACCCTCCTCACCCCCCCTCCTCCTCCCTCCCCCTCCCACCTCTCTGCCAATGATTTCAGGGTCTACTTCGAGGAAAAGGTGACCAGCATCCGGGACTCCTTCTCTCCCTCAACAACACTCTTGACCACCACGGGCAACTCCATCAACCAGCTGTCTTCCTTCATGCCGCTCAAAGACTTGGAAGTACTACAACTCATCACAGACCACCACGCCACAACCTGCCCTCTGGACCCCATCCCCTCTACCCTGCTCCAATCCATATCTGGTGAGATCGCCCCATTTCTTTCCTCATTTATCAACTCCTCACTAACCTCTGGCACTGTCCCCACAGACTTCAAGAAAGCTCTGGTCACACCACTCCTCAAGAAACCATCTACCGACCCATCCGATGTTAGAAACTACCGACCGGTATCTCTTCTCTCATTTCTATCTAAAACCTTGGAACGTGCAGTACTTAACCAACTCTCCCCTTTTCTTCTCAGGAACAACCTCTTAGACCCCCATCAGTCAGGATTCAGAGCTGGACACTCAACAGAAACTGCACTCCTGGCCGTGACAGAGGCTCTCCACACGGCTAGAGCCTCCGGCTCGTCATCTGTCCTCATCCTCCTCGACCTCTCTGCTGCTTTCGATACAGTCAACCACCAGACACTATTATCAAAGCTGTCTGAGATGGGCATCTCTGGAACTGCCCTCTCCTGGTTCACGTCCTACCTGACTGGTAGATCTTCCCAGATCTACTGGAAAGGCTCCACCTCTGCACCCACCCCCCTCACTACAGGAGTTCCACAGGGTTCAGTACTGGGACCCCTACTCTTCTCAATTTATATTAACTCTCTTGGCTCAGTTATCAAATCGCATGGCTTCTCCTATCACTGCTATGCTGACGACATCCAACTCTTTTTCTCTTTCCCTCCCTCTACCCCCCAGGTCAACGAAAGAATCTCTGCATGCCTGACTGACATCTCCAAATGGATGACATCCCACCACCTGAAGCTGAACCTCAGTAAAACGGATCTCCTCTTCATCCCAGCCGGCCCTTCCCCCCTGCATGACCTTTCCATCACCTTCGATGGCACCACAATACCATCCTCTCAGACAGCAAAGAGCTTGGGCATCACCCTCGACAGTAACCTGGACTTCAAGGAGTACATTGCTCGCACGTCACGGACCTGCCGATTCCTCCTCCACAACATCAGGAGGATTCGCCCGTTCCTAACCACATACGCGACGCAGCTCCTTATCCAGGCCACAGTTCTCCCTCGACTGGACTACTGCAACGCTCTCCTTGCAGGCCTCCCAGCATGCACCACCCACCCTCTCCAGCTCATCCAGAATGCAGCTGCCCGACTGATCTTCAACCTCCCCAAATTCTCCCATGTTACTCCCCTGCTGAAATCCCTCCACTGGCTTCCTGTCGCTACCAGGATCAGATTCAAGACCCTGACCCTCGCCTTCTCTGCAGTCAACAGGACAGCCCCTGCCTACCTCCAAGAACTCATCCAGCCCTACACACCAGCCCGACCCCTGCGCTCAGCAGCAACTGGACGCCTTGCTCCCTGCATGGTCAAGACAGGAGGTGCTCGTTCTGCCAGACATCGGCGTTTCGCCTACATCGCTCCCCAGTGGTGGAACGAACTCCCTGTCTCGCTACGGACAGCTTCTTCACCCCATTCCTTCGGATGGGGCCTGAAGACGCACCTCTTCAGACTCTACCTGGACTGACCCAGCACACAATTGCTGCCCTCCCCCCCCCCAATTAGTGCTGTCGTAAATTGCTGTGCTTTTCAAATTGTGCTTTTTAAATTGTTTCTTGTTGCCGCCTTTACCCTGACGCTCATTGTGCCGTTTGAAGTTGTTGAAGTTTGCCGTTCGAAAGTGTATCGTATTAGTTGCCCTTTAGGCTGTAATTGTACAAATCTAATAGTACTGCGTCCTCAAACAGACCTTGCTCTCAGCTGAGAACTGTCTCATTGTGGAACTGTACACATCCTGTCCCCGTACTGTCGCTGTACCTACTGTATGCACTTTTGTAAGTCGCTTTGGATAAAAGCGTCTGCTAAATAAATAAATGTAAATGTAAATATTATCTTTATCAGATTTTTTTTCCATTTTCCCTTGATTTGTTCATAATACTGTTTTGTTAGTGTAAAAACACTTAATTGTGGCATAAGGTCTGTGCTTAGAAATCTAATTCTTAGCTCTTAATTCCAATAAGGGAAATGCATGTCATTACTCATAGTTGTCATTCATCATCATAGCTTTTATTTTGCCACTGCCGTTAACATTGTCAAGCAACTGAGTTCTGATAATGATTAAAAGTCCAGGCAGGGACAGCCAGTATTCTCCCCTACATGTTTGTATCTCTGAAGTGACTCTAAGGAGACATGACTGTCACCTGAACATTTGTCACATTCCTGCCTAAGTCCTGCCTGTCATTTCTCTGATTATGTAGAAAAGCTGACCTCTGGGAACCTTACACTCCCAGGATGCACTGGGCAAGGTGTAAATGATCAGGACCAGTTATGCTAATGAATGTACTAATTGAGAAGTCATTTGGGGAGAAGAGGAGGGATTCATGCAATTGTGTGTTATGTTCTGCACTTTTTTGGCTGTAATGGAGTGGCTAATGGAGTTGGTCTGTGAGGGAATGGTCTGATGAGGCAAGGGAAAGACTGAGGGACTGTTTTGTAACAACAGATTGGGAAGCACTCTGCAGTCCTCATGGGGAGGACATTGACAGCCTGACTCACTGTATCACGGACTATATCAGTTTCTGTGTGGAGAACGCTGTGCCTTCCAAGAAGGTGCGGTGTTTTCCCAACAATAAACCCTGGGTGACCTCCGAGATAAAGTCTCTACTGAATGAAAAGAAGAGAGCTTTTAGATCGGGTGACAGAGAGCAGCTGAGGAGGGTCTAGAAGGAGCTCAGGCAGGTCATCAGGAAGGGGAAGGACAGCTATAGGAGGAAACTGGAGGAGTGGCTGGAACAGAACAACATCAGGGATGTTTGGAGAGGACTGAAAAACATATCTGGGCATGGAAAAGGAGAGGGGGGAGACCAGTCCAGCGGAGATAAGGACTGGGCAAACAAATTGAATCTGTTTTTCAACAGATTTGATTCTGCCCCCACTGCCTCAATCGCCCACCCTGCCCCCTCTTCACACCGCCCCGGGCCATCCTCGACCACCCCCCTGGACCTGTCCTCCTCAACCAGGCCACACCGGCATTCACCTGCCCCTACTCCTTGCCCCTCACCACTCCTCACCCCCACCTCCTCTCTCCCCTCTACCTCTCCCCTCCCCCTACTCAGCCTCCAACCCCCCCACCCCACCCCCTCTCTCTCCTCCACCCTCCCCCCTCTCCCTAACAGCTGACCAGGTGAACTGGCAGAGATCAAGGCAAGAAAGGCCGCAGGCCCGGACGGAATCAGCCCCAGACTGCTCAAAGACTGTGCGGACCAGCTCTGTGGTGTGGTCAGGTACATGTTCAACTTGAGCCTTAGTCTGGAGAAAGTCCCGGCCCTGTGGAAGACCTCCTGTGTGGTTCCAGTGCCTAAGGTGGCGCGCCCTAAGGAGCTGAACCACTTCAGGCCTTTTGCCCTGACCTCCCACCTGATGAAGACGTTGGAGAGGATCATCCTGCATCACCTGCGACCCCTGGTGAGCTCGCCGCTGGACCCCCTACAGTTTGCCTACCGGCCTGGTATTGGGGTAGAGGATGCAGTTATCTACCTCCTCCACAGATAACTTCACCTGGAGAACACTGGGAGCACTGTGAGAGTCATGTTTTTTGACTTCTCCAGTGCTTTCAACACCATTCAGCCTGCACTACTGAGGGCGAAGCTGGAGGGAGCAGGAGTTGATCGCCACCTGACTACATGGACCACTGACTACCTCACCAACAGACCACAGTTTGTGAGACTCCACGACTGTGTGTCTGATGTGGTGACCTGTAGCACAGGTGCCCCTCAGGGTATGGTGCTCTCTCCCTTCCTCTTCACACTCTACACTTCAGACTTGTGCCACAACACCAGCAACTGCTACATCCAGAAGTTCTCGGATGATACAGCCATCGTTGGATGTGTGTCTGAGGGGAATGAACTGGAATACAGGGAGGTATTTTAGGAAGAGGACATCACACATCACACCTATGAACATCCAGGGTATGGACATTGCGGTGGTGGAGAATTACAAATACCTGGGTGTTCACCTTAATAACAAACTGGACTGGAGAGACAACACTTATGCCCTGTACAAGAAGCCTGCTGAGGAGGCTGAGGTCCTTTGGAGTGTGCAGGGCTCTCATCAGGACTTTCTGTGACACAATGGTGGCCTCAGCCATCTTTTACGCCGTGGTCTGTTGGGGAGGGGGCTGTATGGACAGGGACAGGAGGAGACTGGACAAGCTGATCAGGAGAGCAAGCTCTGTCCTGGACTCTCCACTGGACTCTGTGGAGGAGGTGGGTGAGAAGAGGATGCTATCCAAACTGGCATCCATCATGGACAACACCTCACACCCCCTGCGCGAGTCTGTAGTGGCCCTGAGCAGCTCCTTCAGTGAGAGACTGCTTCACCCACGGTGTAAGAAGGAGCACTACCGCAGGTCATTCATCCCAACTGTGGTCAGACTGTTTAATAATACCATTGGGCAATAAACCCCATCACTCTGTAAATAGATACTATGGTTTTTGCAAATCTCTAGTTTTTGCACATCTCTGGGGTTTTTTTTTTTTGCACATCTTTTCTGGTTGCACGTGTGTCCTGTAGTTCTCAATTTTCTACTTTCCTGCTTATATATAGGTTGCACACAGTGCTCATTTCTGCACTGTATTTTTTTTACTTTTAATGTACATTTATTTACAATTTTCTTTGCCACTCTTGCTTTTTTACCTCTGTCTTACTGTTGCTGTGACATGTGAATTTCCCCGCTGTGGGATCAATGAAGTTCTATCTCTCTCATCTCTAAGGGAAAACTGGAGTTGAAGTTTTACAATAATAGGTAGGCTGTAATTGCATGTACTCTGAGCAACTCTGACTCTTTGGGTGGACCTTAGTGAAAAATCTTTTGGTCAGGACTGGGGTGGAGCAGGCTGGGATGTGGGCGAGGTGGCAAGTATCAGCTGAATGAGTGAATGTGGGCGAACATGGTGCTGTAATTGGCTATACTGTGGGTGGCCAAGGTCTAGTCTATACACATGCTGGAGCCATATTCAGTTTGTATTTGCATTGAACGTAAGTGAGATAACATAAGTGAAGCATTATGTATGCTTAGAAAGGGGAAATGGTTTACTTCCAATCATCTGATCCCTGGATCTCCATGTTGTCTTGCTGCATTGGAAGTCTGAAGTGGGCGTTGAGAAAACCTGTATATACTAATGCAGTGTTCAGCATGGAAGCCATTGCACCACATTTAGAGGCACATTTACAGCCTTGACCCACTTCCCAGATAAAAAGCGAAAGGAATACAGGGAGAAGGTATGCACCTGTATGAAAAAATGTGCTTGCTCTGTGACATACCTGCTCATGACATAGAAGGCTCCCCAAGGTGCTATGCTGAGAGATAATGACCTTTTATAAATGCAAAGGGAGCCCAGCATTTTCAGAAAGATAATAGATGTAGACATCATATGAATAGATGTGTTCATATCATCGTGTGTGATTGCTAATGGGAGCAGAATAGGCAGAAAAGAAGACCAGAGCATTACCGCAGTGCTGTGCCTTTTGCAAAGACAGCTGAACGAGGAAACCCACCCCCCCCTCCATTTCAGACATCCCGATGTCCGTGGGCATCACCAATCCCAAGACCAGTCCCTCACAGCTCAATGGTGTCGAGTTCCTGTGGGGCCTCTCCAAGTGGACCTCCATCTTCGTCCAGGTGCCTCCACTCAGGATTTGGAAGTCAATGTTGCCGCCTTGGTTTCCAACCCATTACTGACAGCAGATTTACTGTACAAGATTAGATCTTTTCCGCCCACTGAGTTCTGTTGTGTCTGTGTCTAGTAGTCACTACAGAGTTGTATGATTATTTAAAATGTTACAGCAGATCCATATAGTTTACCCTTTTCTACACTGCATTATTTAAACCTCTCATTCTCAATCCTGCTCCTGGGGCCCCCCTGCTCTGCATGTTTTTCCATCTTTCCCTTCTCTACCTACCTGACTGAACTCATCAGTGACACCTGATTTAATAAAGCAGCAAGGATAGATGGAAGATATGCAGGACAGGGGGCTCCAGGAATAGGATAGTCTGTTGGTGGTGGGGAAACCAACCCCTCCTCTCCACCTGTATCAACAGTCAACCAGTGGGAAAATGTAACCAGACACCTAAAGGAAGAAACAGCCAGGGAGAATGTATGAGAAATCAATGGGAAAATGGGAAAAATCAGGGATGCACTGATTGTGAAATTCTGGGCCGATACGGATACCGATGTTTAAAGAAAGGCTTTGTGTATGTAGCTAACTAGATAGCTAAAACACTCACTACAGACTACCAAGCTATAATGTTAATTTGGTAGCTAGCTAGCTAACAGTACTAAAGTTGTCAGAACAGGTTGCTTGCAGTGTCTGTGGTAAAATTTACTATGTGGTCAGAAGAGATGTGAAGAGGCTTGATTAGTTTGATAGCTAGCTAGCTCTTAGTAATACAACAGCTGAGCAAAGTGTGTGAAAGCCAAATTAGCTAGCAAGCTATCTAGCTTTCTGTGTTGTTTTTCTTGTAGCTAGCTACCCAGCAAACATGCCTCTTTGGGGCCCATGTGGGGCCACTGCGGGCAGAAACTTGGGGCCCACTGTGGGCAGCCCACTGTGGGCCCCATTGCCGGTGTGAAATGCAGGGCACATGTGGGCCCCACACTAAGGGGCACTGGTGGGGCCCCAGTGGGATAGCCCAGAGTGTGGGCTGAGTGTGGGCTGCCTGCACTAAGCAGAGTGGGCCCCCAGTCAGTCCCATTGTGGGCCCACAGCATGCCCATAGTATGTCCACACTTTGGGCTGGGAGCAGTGGCGGCTCTGCACATGCCCCATAGTGCTCCATGTGGGCTCGGTATGCTAGTGAGTATACTGTGGGCTCACATATCTTCAGTGTACCTGTGTACTTTGTGGTACTTAACAATAACACAAAATTACTTAATTATGCTTAGAATAATTGCACTTGTTGAACGTAGTAGTAATCAACTAAAAAATAAACTAAAAGTCATATATGTTTCAAATACATTTATTTACAGCCAGCTTAAACAAAAAAATGAAGAAAATATATATTTGTAGCAAAGGGCGAGAGTAGTCACCCCACCCGGCCTTGAACCCGGGTCTACAGGGTACCAAACATGCAACTTTGACCGCGACACCAAAGAGCCAGACTCATTGGTATGGTAGTCAGAGTGCATACTCTAATGGGCAGAGATGAAAATATTACAGGTCTTGCAGCAGGTTAGAAAGTGAGAGACAGAAAGACACACAGACAGCCCTTCGCTACAAAGACTGCCCCGCCCTTCACTACAAATGGTGTCAGAGTGGGATGGCTTGCCGCGAGGCCATCGGAGGCGTGCCCTGTGTGTGAGCCGTATGAGGGACCCCCAGGTTCATTTGACCCCGGTATGTGAGGGACCCCAGAGATGGGTGAAGCACAGTGTGAGGGACCCCAGAGATGGGTGAAGCATGGTGTGAGGGACCCCAGAGATGGGTGAAGCACTGGTGAGTGGGGCATCCTGGGATGGGAGAAGTACAGCAAGAGAATGCGTGAGGGACGCCATGGTGCGTGAAGCGCATGGGCGCGCTTCCCGAAGGGGAGGGCAGTGTGACGGAGTGCCGTGACTACGGTTGAGTATGCGCTCTGACTGCCATACCAACGAGCCTGGCACAGGTGGGCATGCTCACAGTAAGCCTACACAGGGGCCTCAAAGGGCAAAACTGCTGTAGGCCCCACATGGGCTAACCCACAGGGGCCCCTATGTGGGGTTTATGTGGCCAAGTCCACAGTGGGTTACCCACAGAAAACCCTCATGGGGGCCCAAAAGGGAAAAACTACTGTGGGCCCCACATGGGCTAACCCACAGGGGGCCCATGTGGGCTTACTGTGGGCAAGACCACAGTTGGGCTTGCCCACATAAACCCCACATAGGGGCCCCAAAGGGCAAAACTGCTGTGGGCCCTGCGAGGGCTAACCCACATGGGGCCCATGTGGGATTAGTGTGGGTTTGCCCTGCCCACGTTGCCCCACAGTAAACCCACACCTACCCACAGTGGGCCCGCACGGGCATGTTTGCTGGGTAGCTATATGTTTGTTTGCAAAGTGATATTTGTGTTTGTCAGCAGAATGTGATAGTAACTAGCTAGTTACGTTTATTGTTTTGTATTGTATTGATTCGTCTTTGTAAGGTGGTATTTGTACTTTTCAGCTGAATGTGCAAGTAGCTAGCTAGCTAGCTAATTTGGCCTTCATGCACTTTGCTAACTATCAAACCAATATAGCTTCATCATGTCTCTTATGAACAAATAGTTAATTTTAACATTCGTATTACAAGCTAAGGTATTGACTTCTGATCTTAAAGGGGACATATCATGAAAATCTGACTTTTTCCATGTTTAAGTGCTATAATCCGGTCCCCGGTGCATCTACCAACCCAGAAAACGTGAAAAGCGACAACCCAGTAACTTTGTTTTGGTCAGCCTTTCTCCGCAAGCATGTGAAAAAATGAGCCGCTCAGATTTCACTACCGTAGTAACGTAGGAGGGGGATCTTATTATAATATTACCGCCCCTTAATCTGCACGTTTCCACCCACGGCGCCACCATTTTGTTTTCGCAAGCGACAACGGTGTACTTTCCCTTAGCCTCCATACCCTCTATTACTTTATGCTGCTAGTGCAAACAAAAGTTGTGTTTGACAGAAATGTATCCGTGTTACTTATGACTCACCTACAAAACAGCTTAGACTACTAATATGATGTAAGCATTGTAGTTCATTTGCTGATTGCTAGCTTTTTAGATACCCTTATATGATGTTTGATAAAGATCTGGCTAGCAGCCAAGATGCAGTGCTATGTTAGCTTGGATAGCCTGCAAGTTGACCCTGGCAAGCTCGATTGCTAAAGAAGGAGCGTTTGTGTCCGAGCGATATTTTGGAAGAAATATTAGATCATTCACAGTATTTGATAGCAATCATAAACGCTCCGTCTCCTCCAGCAGTCATCTCTCGCTCAAAGTTTCTAGAACGCTCCGCTCTATGCTTTTGCTCAGGAGTCACGCTCAACGGTCGCCATGGTAGCTTGGAAAATTACCGGCATGGGCACACCACGCTGAAGTTGGGGGTGTGGTTATCAGGGGCTCATTATCATAATATGGAAGTAGCTCTCAAAAGCTGCCATTCTAGACAGTGCTATTTTTGCAAGGTGAAGATTTGCCGTGGTGCTTTATCCTTGTGGTATTTTGACCAAAAAATGTCACACCTCTCTTATAAAGACCTCAGGGAACTGTCAACTTGTGTAAAAGTAGGTAAAAAATGTCACCTTTAAATACCATTTGCAAGCTAGCAAGTTAACGTTAGTTAGCTAACTAGCTAGTGTTAAGTGCACCAGGTCATTCATTCATTAGTGGATATAACTTTAAATCCAGCAACTGTATCTCTTTTGAATTCTTTTAATGATCTTTGCTGACCCATCTGGTGATTTTTGTTTTATTTCTTCAAAAGGTAGATACAGACACACGTCAAAGTTTTGGTCCACTTTGCCATAGATGCTGACTGAAGAGTTACCCTGCTCCCACCCTGAGCATGCCATAAGAGCAAAATGGCCGCCATGTGAATAAGGTTAATTATAGTACCACCTATTGGATCTTCTCCGAAAATGCAGCTGGGTAGGCCACTGTTGTCCGAGTCAGACCGCAACATCGGCCACTGCCATTGATGAATGTCATCTTATTAGCTGATAGGCTAATGGCAGTCAACAAGGCAGATATTGGCCGATACCGATGTACGGATGATATATATGAGTGCATCCCTAGAACAAATGGTGAAATATCTTAGGATGGGGACTATCCTGGGAGAGTGATCAGTCCTGTGAACCTGGGTTACACTGTGGTGGGGGGACTCTCCCCTCCCCTTCACCCAGGCCACCAACAGAAAGGGAGGATTACCAACCTGTTGAAAAAACCAGTATGCTGCCTTGACAGAGGAAAGGTGACTAAAGAAATTTATAAAGATTAAGTCCAACATTAATGTGCTTACCTGAGGTTGAGGATCCTCTTTTAAAACAGGACAATGAGTCTTCTGGGCCCAGGTTGGACTGGGGTGGCTTGAGGTGCTCCTTCTCACCTGGACACCAAAACTATCAACCTATGGAAGAAGGAAAATCCTTTCCTGAAAGTGAAGATCCAAGTGGGGCGATTCTGTACAATACACAAAAAATGAAAGTAATCATTTTGGGAGTGTACTTGGAACATTCAAATCAGAATTGCAATATGTCTGATACCTATGGAACCCCAAGATTCAAAACCAAAAATGACTAATGACTGAAGTTACATGGTCAGTCTACTCAAACCAGATTTAACAGTTTAATTTTTTGCCTACATATGACTCAGAGATGTTTTAGTAATGTGTGTGTTAATTATGGTCAACAAATCTTGTCCTCATAGACAACTGTGGCTGCCAGTAAAATAAAACTGTGAAAAGAGAACAAGAGCCACCATTAATGACCGTTCGATGGGGAGGGCAGGTGAGGGTAGACAATCTTCAATTTTGTCCTCTGGGAACACAGAGACTAAGGGCGCTTCTCCACTTATAATATATGGACAGTTTTTTGTCTATATCAGTGAAATACTGGAAAAAAATAGCTATACAGAAGTATGTATAGCAAGCCATTTTTTCATTTGGCATTAATAATAAGGACTAAGATCCTAGGAAGACAGCAATCAAAAACATTCAGGCAGAAATTAAAGCATTCACTGAGAAGTTTCCTTATGCAACCTGTTATGTGCCAATTCTGAATTTTTCTGTCCATCTAATGGAACTATAAAAACAATCTGCGGAGCATTAACTGTTACATTTCCACTCTGTAAAATACATAAGGATGAATTCATCATGACCTGGGTTGACAATGGGGCCTCAGATTACTCATTTCAAATCAATGACTTACATAAAAAAAATAAATTAAAAAAAATAAAGATGGCCTCATGAAACAAAAGATTTCTATCACTACTAAAAATGGTATGTCATATGTTGCTGGTTATGCCACATGTTGTACATAGGACGGACAGACACACCATAAAGCATAGGCTAAAACAACATATTTATACTATTCCAAGAAACAAAGTAGACAAAATTAGTACAGCATTATTAAGAACATCACATTTAGTACCTACAGATTTCAGACCTGGGAACAAATGCTTCTTAGACAGGCAGGGAGAGGGAGTATGCAGAACAGAGCTATATTTTAAGGTTATTAACACAGTTTCCATCTGGCTTGAATGAAAAATGAACCATTGGAACCAGACAAAGCTGATGCAGTACCATCCCTGTTAGATCTATCTGTAATCCATGATGGGGAGTGACCTGGGAAAAAGAAAATTAGTACAAACAAGGAAACTACTCGCCTATGGGTACCTACCTGTACTGCAGGTGGACAAGAATCTAAATTAGAAAACAGGAGTATTACTAACCCTAACTGTAGCAAAGGGTGAGTGCAGTCATAGCCAGGCTCTTTGGCATTGCGGTCAAGCTGCAGGTTTGGCACCCTGTAGACCCAGGTTCAAGGCTGGGTGGGGTGACTGCTCTCGCCCTTTGCTACATATGGTGTGAGAGTGGGATGGCTTGCCGTGAGGCCATCGAAGGTATGACCAGTGTGTGAGCCGTATGAGGGACCCCCAGGTTAGGTTGACCCCGGTGTGAGGGACCCCAGAGGGTGAAGCACCAGTGAGTGGGGTACCCTGAGATGGGAGAAGTACAGTGGGGGGAATGTGCGAGGGATGCCTTGGCGCGTGAAGTGCATGGGCACACTTCCTGAAGGGGAGGGCAGTGTGACAAAGTGCTGTCACTACGCTTGAGTATGTGCTCTGACTGCCATACCTACGAGCCTGGCTCTTTGGTGTTTGCGGTCAAGCTGCAGGTTTGGCACCCTGTAGACCCGGGTTCGAGGCTGGGTGGGGTGACTGCTCTTGCCGTTCACTACACTAACCTTTGGAAAAGAGGGGTGATTGTCAAACAGGGAACAAAAAAAGATTGACACCTTCAAACAGAACAAGGCTGGGGACTACATCTAGCACCTGCACTCTTCCAGCTGCCAGATCAAGGTGTTCAAGGTGAGCCCAACCTGCTCTTCACATGTCCCCTCCCCCAGCACAATGTGTCAGATTTCAAGAGAGAGGAGGCTATTGCTTTGCCTGTCATCAGATCATTAGTTTCAGTTTGGGAGTTAAATCTGCTCTCTGCTCTCATGAAAATGGGGGGATTGGGATCCCAAGCCCTTTGGGCACTAGCCTTGTGCTAGTGTTGGAATTTATATTCTCTTACCAGGAAAAATATAAGGATTTGTTACTTTTGTTGAGGAATGGAAGCTCAGTGTTAGATGGGAGCGTTGGAGCTCAGTGTTAGATAGTATAAGAAAACATTTCAATTTCTGCTCTGAAAAAAGCAATGAGTAAATATATGGAATATAACGTACAAATAAGAACATAAACTAAAAACTTGAAACTTAATTTAAACTACTTACATTAGTAATTGTAAGCAGCAACACAAGTAATTGAAATCACACTCTCCTACCAAATTGATATTTTACTATTTACCTGATGTGTTTATATTCAAAAATATTCAGCTAGCCGCAAACTGAAATGTCTGCTTTCAGAGTACTGTCATTTCAGTGTCAGAATGAAGGCTCTACTTTAAAGAGTACCTTGGATTCTTTTAGTGACAGAAAGACTAATGTAGCACTGAAGTTAACTCTCTAAACTCCAACCCTCTAAAGGATTATTATTTAGGGATGCACGATATTGGATTTTTGCTGATATTCGATATGCCGATATTTTCAAACTGATTTTGGGCAATACCGATACACACACACACTATATCGGCAATACCGATATAGTGTATGTGTATATATGTATATATATATATATATATATATATATATATATATGCCATGTTATTTAAAAATGGTCTCACTCGTCAATGCAGACTTAGCAGCACACAACTAGCATCCTCACTGGGTGAGAAACCTAGCTAGGGGTCGGTCGAAACCATTAGGCCCTCCATTCAAGTCCCAAAGCACGAGCTCGGTGATCATGGGCTCTTATTTCCCATCGCATTCTCTCCTTATGGAGCCGTGATATTTATTTTGAATGAGCAGAGACACAATAAAGTTACAGAAAACATTATTCGCTGTCCAGTGTCGTTGTGTGAGTATACAAACACAAAAATTACGCCCTCTGTTCGAGTCCCAAAGCAGGAACTAGGCAATCGCGGGTTGTCTTGTTTTATTTCCCATTGCTGGCTCTGCTTCCGGAGCCACGTTATTTAAATTTTTTCTCACGCCCCCTCCAGAAGCAGAGAAAAGCTTAGCAGCACACAGCTAGCATCCTCCCAGGGTGAGAAACTTCTAGGGGTTGGTCGAAACCATTAGTTCCTCTGTTTGAGTCCTAAAGCACAAAGATTAAAAAAATTAAAATTTTTCTCACACCCCTCCAGAAGCAGAGAAAAACACAGATTAGAAAAGCCGATGCCGATAATTAACTTCTTAAATTTTAATCGCCCGATACCGATGTCATGCTGATATCATTGTGCATCCCTATTATTATTTTCTAGTGTGCTCATGTAGTTGAAGTTTGAAACATTTCAATTTCCTTAGAAGCCAGTAAATATCTTAATTAATCATTTGCTTGGATGAATATAGAAGTCTCTTCATATACTGTATATGAGACTATGTCTGAGGCTGACTTAGATTTCCAGATACCTGGCCCAGAGGGAGTAAAAAGAAGAAAGCAGTACATCATGTTTGATCTGCACTGATGCCCATAAGCAGGGAGCTTGTCATAGCCTGTATTTCATATGATGTTTGTTTACACTTATTTTATGTCATATTTGAATAAAGAACTTTGGCTTAATGAACTCTGATACAGAAATGCTCCATGCAGGAAAACCAACCACTGCTCCACACTACTCTCCCTTGATTAGATGTGCATTATTATCATGGGGACAGGGTTGTAGTTAAACAGTGACCTTGTTGTACTGAGATTGGTGTTCTGACCCTTAAGAGCCTTTTGTAGCAGTGTAGCAATGTTGTGAAAATATGTGCTCACTGTGACTGTAAATCATTGACCCCAGTCTCTGGTGTGTGTCTAGATGAGGCTTGAGTCCATAATAGAAGAGGCAGCCGAACACGAGCTGAAAAAGTCCAGCAAGCGGACTCTACCCGCTGACTGTGGCGATTCTCCGGCCAAACGCAGCAGCGTAAGGACACCCCCCCTTCTCCATCTGCCTGGTTTCTCCACCTGCAACAGAGTGTTAGATTTAGGGCTCCACCAAGACGGGGTCCAGACCCCTCCCCCTCTTCAGGTCGGGTCCTGGCCCTCACTCACAGCCCAGATTCAATTGGACCTCACCCTGGCCTTCCATTTCCTTGAAACATGCCCCTTTACTTTACCCAACCGTGAGCCCCACACACACGTCTTAAATCTATCATTCTGAAAATATTCTGTGCAAATCTGTAAAATGTAAAACATATTACACAAAAAACAAAGTATGTAATATTTAAAAAAAAAACTTAACGTTCATTGCACTGAGCAAAGGCAGTTTGCACTTTTGAAGGTGTTTGCAGATCCTTTGGCTTGCAGTTGTAAGCTCCTGACTTGAGTTAGTACCACAGATGTCCAGTTGGAGTTCTGGAGGCAGCCTACTGAGAACATTCATTTTGTGCTTAGTTAAGGGTTCCTTTGTAAATTTGGATGAATTCTTAGGGCATTGTCTTGCTGGCATGTACATTTTATGGCCAAGCTGGACCATCTTGAATGAGTAACCTGGTTTTAAGGCTCAACTGGGCAAAACTGGCTCAAGGGCTTGGCTCTTGCTCGATTGCTCTAGCCTGGACGAGTTCCTGCTGTGTTTGTGGAGTGGTCTCTGTGCAATTTCATTCAATAGGATAAAAAGCTATATACCTAGCTATTAAATAAGGTAGGTCTGATCTGCTCCTAAAGTTGAATCTTTTGTTGCCATTAGGGGACAGAGAGGGAATTTTCCACTTTTTTCCTCCTTCCCTGCACCTTCACTGTAGCACCTGATAGGGTCCCTCCCATTTCACTTATTTTAAAGTACCAGATTTAGTTTCTTCCTCTCCAGCTTGTTCTTCCCCCTCCATCCTTGCAGCCCTCCTCCCAGCTTCGTCAGCTAGGGCATTGCCCTGTGCTTCCATTGTAAAAGGTCCGTTGTTCAATTGCCGCTGCAAGGGGTTGCATGGAAGAGGCTACTCATGTCCCAGAATCAACTCCAGGAGTCCCTTCTGCTTATCTTCACTCAGGTTCTTAAATTTCTGAACCAAGTCTTCTTCAGTACTGTCACGTCGACAGTTGTTGTCACTTCTTCGGATTTCTGTACGGCAATCGTTAGCCCAATGTCCGTGTTTTCCACACTTCCTGCAAGCTCCTTTTCTACCATTCTGATACTTTTTGAATTCTCTTGCTTCTGTGCAGCCACATTACAAGTCTTGCATTCGATGTCTGCTACCACTCTTCTTGCTGTTGTCACCAGGTCCTCGAATGTTGTTCAGTGATCTTCCCAGCCAGGCGTGCTGAGCTTGACCACCTTCCACACTTCAGGCAACAGGCCTTGCATGAATGTCGCCTTCAGTAGACCATTCGCATTTGCTCCGATGTTCCGTTCAGTGAGGCCTTCCAGTCCAGAATGTCTCAGGAACAGCTTGGAAAACGATCTGAGAAGTCATCAACAGCTTCTGATTTCTGTATGCAGGCAGAAACCTTTCCCCAGTCCGTTGTTGCTCTCATAGCTCGTTGAATCTACAAACAAATTCCTTCCCAGGTGTTGTTCAAATTCTGTCTGTCTTCTCCCAGTGCTGTTTCAACTTCAGTGTTGATCCTGTTGACTTCAGCTGTGTTGAGCACTGTTGACAGTAACTGAAGGCAAGTCTCCATCCCTGCCTTGCGTGGATGCTGCAGGTCTTTGGACCATTTATCAGTTTCTTCTGGCTTACACACTTTATGAGCATATATCAACTGATCCCCATGCCTTCTCACTACCAAGAGCCTTATGTGCATTTCACTGTTGGACTCAGTTTCATCTGTAATGGTGGTGCTTTCCTCATCACCCTCGCTAGGTGCGCCCATTGCCATTGCTCTGAATGCATACTGTCTCTCAACCTGAGTTGCTTCCTCCATTTCCTTATACAGGTAGACACTGTAGGGAGGAGCACTGGAATAGGAGTGAACACCCCTTTTGACTGTTGCTCCACCCCTCCAGTAGGGCTCCTGCTCCTTCCTGTTTTCCCTCAGTCTGCCTCTGAGCTCTGACAGCTCCTCTTCCAGCCTCTTGCATTTCATGTTCTTATCTCTCATCTCCTCAGCCAACACCCTGACATTCTCTTTCTCTTGACTCAATTGCCTCTCGAGTTTACTCGCTTTTCGTGTCTTTTTCGCAATTGACACAACACCACCAAAGTTAACGACACACTTTCTTTTTCTCTTTCATCACACATTGTGATATTCCCCAAGCCTTTTTAACATCATCAAATGGCCACAAACCACCACGATCAAGTTCAATCCCATACTGTTGCTCAATCTCTTTTTCTACCTGTTCAAGCTTAAAAGTGGTGCGCAAATACACCATACTCATTGCCACTATAGTTTCAAAGTCAACATCAGGCACAGCTCTCCTACCTTTCTCAGTAGTAGGACTCTGCCCTGCTTTGTCAGCAACAGGCTCAGAGTTTCCCTGAACGCCAGCCATCATCATTAATCTCAGACTGTTGTTACACCAGCGCTAGTTCTCTCACTAGAAAACTCAGATGTTTTAACACAACTCTCCCCCTCCCGGAGAGTTTCACTCAGTCGGATGTTTAGATAGAACTCTTTATCCAAACACCTCAACCCACAAAATTACAATGTCAACAAGACAAACAACATTAAACACATAAACGTCGACAGCTCTTCCGTTTTCAGGCGGGCTTCTACAGATCTGTTTCAAACTGTAGGGTATCACGATCTTCCGTGACAAGGCACGAGCATCTACAAGTGCAGGCGTACACACACAAGTGCCAACTTTCACACATGTCTGCCAATGTACCCTCACTCGCAGGCTATCCACTATAGCGCTCTCCCAAAGGACTCACTCATTTAAACAGTCACTACAGACCCTTTTTCTGCAGTCAAGGTGTCTAGAGTACTCACACCACACAGTTTGTAGTTTTCGACTACTGGTACACGTCAATCATACAATGAGTCTGTCACAGTTAACTTTAACTTACAGCTTTATCACTGTAGGCACATATCTTAACAGTTCTTTGTCTCACTGTTAGCTTTGTCTAAAATATCATGTTACAAATTTCTCGGTACTTTTTTTGATCCAGCAAGGTAAGGAAAGAGGCTCACCAATTTTCAGAGAAGATCAACAGATGTTGAAGGTGCGTGCAGGTGACTTCTCTTCACTTTGGCAGGATCACTCCTCTTCCTCTTAGATCCGAGTCATGGCACCAAGTTGTTGGATTTCCGTGAAATTGATGTACTTGCAAGCTAACTAATAAAATTGTTACACAAAGAACTTCAGTCTGGACTGTGGTTGAAGGAGAGGTAGAAATGTTTATTGATGATCTTCAATACAGCAAGGCTTCACAGGCGATGGTTGGTTCAGCAGAGTTTTGGATGTTACACGCACAAGTCGTTACAAGTCCCATGCTTAGAATCTTAAACCTTACACACTCCTCAACCTCTTGCAGTCCGGTCTTTCTCTGCTCACTGCTGTCTGGTGTCTGGTGTCTGCTGTCTGCTCTTGGGGGCAACTCTGCAGCAACCTTAGTTAGAAGTGCTTACACAAGCCTGGTTAGATGTTTAGGTTTGCTCGACCTTGCTGTGCCTGGGCACTGTCGCCTAATTGGAAAAACACTGCTTCAAAAGGCACCCTTGGATTGATAGTGAGAATACACTGGCCCAGCTCCTCTCTGTCACAGACCTTGACAGGGCGGGCAGAGTGGAAAGAGTAGGTCGAGGGGTACAACTGAATGGTACCACCATTCAGCAACATGCCATCACATCATCCAAGGCACATCATCAAGAGTGGGCTCAGAGCTTTAGCTATGGGGTAGAAGACCATAGGTCACACAAAAGAGTAGGACCGAGCTTGGGAGCCCAGCCTTACAAAGAGTAGGCCTGGGCCTGGGATAGAAGGTACAGAACTAATATATCAAAACAGGCCTTGTCAGTAATCATACATATAGTGATTGATCTGAGAGCAGCTTCGTGGAAATCGGGGGCCTCTCTGTTGGAGGGCCTGCAGCACATGCACACACAGTACATGTTCACGTGATTCATTCAACAGCAGCATCACATTCGAATGTAGATCACATGCCCTGACTATGTAATCACCTTAAAGACCGCATAAACACAGTCATATTGTATTGTGTATACTGACTAACTCTTATACTGCTTACCAACCGTTTCATGCCACTGCAGGACGAGTTGGCCCACGATCCTGAGAGTGGGAGGACTGAAGAGCCCCAGGGCATCCAGGCGGCCTCATCCTCCAAGAAAAGGGAGTTAGTGATAGTGGGGGACTCAATCATTACAGGGGTAGATGGCATAGCATGTCCGCGCAACAAGGAGACTTGCATGGTCTGCTGCCTGCCTGCTGCCCAGGTTGGAGACCTCCTGGAGAGTGCAGACAAGCTCCTGGCCAGAGCGGGGGAGGATCCAGTGGTCATGGTCCATGTTGGAGCCAATGACAGAGGAAGGGGTAGGTTCGGGGTTCTGCAAGAAAAATTTATTGAACTAGCGGGGAAGATTAGGAGCAGCACCTCCACGGTAGTCTTCTCTGGAATTCTACCAGTACCATGTGCAAGCAAAGGGAAGCAAGCCTTTATATGAAGGTTTAACATGTGGCTACAAACCTGGTGTAGGAAAGAGGGGTACAGGTTTATGGGGCACTGGGACTCCTTTTGGAACAGGGGTGACCTGTACAAGCGGGGCAGGTTACACCTGAACCAGAGGGGTGCAGCTGCACTGGGACAGCGTATGCTTAGGGTAGCAGAGGGTTATTTAAACTAGGGCTTGGGGGGGCAGGGAGGTTATACAGTGAGATGGGTAGGGATAGACAGACTGCTGGAATAGAACACACCATGGCTAAATATTTTATTAGTATTGAGGGAACCATGACTGTAAATCAGTCAGAGCAGCGCTGTAATAGAGGTGGTTTTGGGGAGCTGGGGGTAGGGGGAAAGGACAGGAAATGCACACGTGGTACCCTGAAATTCCTCTGTTTAAATGCTAGAAGCATGAAAAATAAAATTTTGGATCTAGAAACTGTTATGAGTAATAGTTATTATGATGTTGGGATCACAGAGACATGGCTTGGTGCAGGGGATGAGTATAATGTAGAGGGATACAAGCTGCTAAGAAAAGATAGAATCAATAGAAGAGGATGAGGTGTAGCTCTATGTAAAGGATAATCTTAGTATTCAGGAAATTCCAGGAATGAAGCCCCTTGGTGTTAGTGAAGACATGGATTAAAATATTGGGGGAAAATGAAAAGGGTCTGAACGTTGGAGTATGTTATAGGCCACCAGCCTCAGACAGCAGTGTCAACAGTATATTCTTTTATAACATTAAACTAGCATGTCAGGAGGGTGAGAAAATAGTACTTGGGGACTTCAATTACCCTTCACTCAATTGGAAAGCTGTGTCAGGTCAAGGTAAATGTGAGGAAGAGTTTTTGGATGTTGTTGGATCCGTTATTCAACCTACAAGAAAGAACACAATTCTAGATCTGGTTCTGTGTAATAATCCTGATAGAATCAGCAGTACTGAGGTAGGGGAACCACTCGGAACAAGTGACCATAGTGCAGTTACATTTGAAGTTTTTTGGCAAGTTAAGTCTGCATTTCCCAATGCTAGAGTTTTCAACTTTAGACAAGCTGACTTTATTAAGATGCATGATTATATAAGGAATATAAACTGGGTACCTCTTCTAGATGGTAAAACTGTGAAAGAAATGTGGCGCATATTTAAAAAGATTATTCTGGATGTACAGTGTAAATTCATTCCGCGAGTGAGAGAAGGAAAGCTGAAGCTGAAAAAGAAGCATCCACAGTGGATGAATAAGTTGGTACGGGACAGTTTGTCATTAGGGATAATTTGGAAATATACCTTGAACAAAATGGTGTCTTAAATGATAGCCAGCATGTTTTTCGCAGAGGGAGGTCATGTTTAACAAACTTCCCGGACTTCTCTGAGGAAGCTACAGCATGTTTGGACTCGCACCAAGCTTATGATATTATCTATTTGGACTTTCAAAAGACATTTGACAAAGTACCGCATGAGAGGCTCATATTGAAAATGAAATCTGCAGGAATTACAGGAGCTATCACTGAATGGGTTCGAAGTTGGTTGTCTAGTAAAAAGCAGACTGTAACTGTGGGAGGAATTTTATCAGAGCAGGGTCCTGTACGAAGTGGAGTCCCGCAGGGATCGGTGTTGGGGCCTTTGCTATTCCTTATATGCATGAATGATCTTGATGCAGAGGTTAGTAGTAAAATGATAACATTTTCAGATGATACAAAACTAGGGGGTCTAGCCAACAGTATAGAATCAACTAAGGTAATACAGGAAGACCTAAACAGCATCCAAAAGTGGGCAGATACCTGGCAGATGACATTCCATTTAGATAAATGTAAAGTCTTGCATGTGGGAAATAAGAACCTTAGACAAGACTACTTCATGGGTGGAAAAAAAACTAGAATGTGCTCAATTTGAAAAAGACTTGGGAGTAATAGTTGACTCAAGCTTAACAGGATCTAGGCAGTGTGCTGTAGCAGTAAAAAAGGCCAACAGGATGCTGGGATATATAGCGAAATGTATTGAGTATAAATCTAAGGAGGTTATATTGAAATTATACAATGCTTTAGTCAGACTTCACTTCACTTCACTAGTCAGAATACTGTGTGCAGTTCTGGACACCATACTATAAGAAAGATATTGAGGTTCTTGAAAAAGTTCAAAGAAGGGCAACTAAATTAGTTCCTGGCATGAAATATAAAATCTACAAGGAAAGACTCAAGTTACTCAACCTGTTTAGACTTAGCGAGAGGAGGCTTAGGGGAGATTTAATTTAGGTTTTTAAATTTATAAAAGGACTCAATAAGGTTAACTATAATAGATTTTTTAGGGTGAGTTCAGTCTGTAGAACAAGAGGACATAAATGGAAACTAGTTAAGAGTAAGTTCCGCACTGATATAACGAAATATTATTTTACACAAAGAGTTATCAATATATGGAATAGGTTGGCAGGTCATGTAGTTGAGGCAGATACCCTTGCTGTGTTCAGGTCCAGACCTGATGCAGTTTTGAATACTCTTTAATTGACATGGTGAGCTTAGTTGAGCCGAATGGCCTGTTCTCGTCATAATATGTTCTTATGTTAGTTATGTTGTTTAAGCAAGCAGTGTTGATGATATGCTCCAAAATACTCTGTTTTGATTTCTCCTGACAAACCTCCAGTCATCATACAGGATACAGGGTACTAATGTATTTGTTTTGTGTCTCACTTTTATGCATCTGGGAAACAGGAAGCATTTCACCTCTTTATAGTTTCCAAACCTTGGCTGTGATTTTAAAGAATACTTACAAGTGTGAATAAATATGACCCTTTGGCCTTTTGTTTGTTTGTGGACAGCACGACTTGCAGTATGTCTGTGCAATGTTAAGATTAAAGTATAATGTTTTTTAAAACAGCAGAAAAATTACCAAATATATACATTTTTATTTTATTTACATACAAATCCAGTTTGGACACGTTATTTGTCACATTTGATCTATCATATTAGCTCACGACTTGCACAAAGGACGTTCATGCATGTTCCTTCTCTCTCTGCTCTGTCTATATGCTTGTGTGTGGTGGTTGGAGTAAAAAAGGAGACTTCTTTTTTGGGGGCTATTTGCTGTGTAACAAAAAGAGACAGATGGAAGTACAAATATACAGTACTTGAGGGGCACCAGCATTTAGCTAGCATCACAACAAAGTTCATCTGCCAAACCTCATTTACAGATACAGAAAAAGAAGGCCAGGGAATACAGGTATGAAAAGTAATATTTGCTTGATTGCTATAGTGACAAGTGACCCACTAAATATAAAGTTGGCTACCTGTTGGCTATGTGCAATACATATTTCCTAATGTGAGTTGTGAATTGAATTACTAAAACAACTGCTGATAATGTATGCATTTCTTAAATGTAGTTAAAACGTCATGAATCAAACACTGCCAGGCTACTTTCAGTCAAAGCCAGTTGTAGATAGTCACTTGCTTTACAGCAGTCTGCATGATCTGAAGATGAGTGGAGTATTTCCTCAGACCTTGTGCAACTCAGAATCAAGCAAGCGGTATCATGTCTGAAAGAATCTTTCGTATATGATAAAATTCTTTACAGATCATGACATGTTTCTTCAGACCTTCCCTTGTGGAGTATTTGTCTTCTGTTCAGGTTCAGTCACCTGATTAGAGTGTTGAAACCTGCCAGCTCTCCACCTTGTGCCCTTAAGAAAATGTGAGAGGATAGGGTTAGATAATCTTGATACTGCATGGAATCACTCTTTCAACTTCCTCTCTGATTAGTTATTCTTTAACTCCAAGTCCTTTGTGTTTTTTCCTTTATCAGGACAACTGTAATAGATACAGGCCTGTAGGTCTGAACACATGCATGTAGAATATTGGGTTTTTTAATACAGTCTAGAACTGCTGTGAAGTTACTGCTCTCCTTCAGACTGAATAGCTTTTCATTGTGATCATTGTGGAGATGTCTTCAATACTTCAATATTATACCATGAAGAACTGTTCATATATACATAAGGTAAACAAATGAAAGAGAAACTGAATCAAGCAAGAGGTACATTATCAATGAGGATTTTTATCAGAGTGAAGAGTGCCTTCCAGATATTTGGGGAATATTAAGCAGCTTTTGACAGCAACATGGTAAAAGTAGCACAGAAACCTCCCTACAATGAGCAATTTAAAAAAAGTGTTATAAAAAGGGGAGGGGATACAAAGTGGATAAAGAATTGTTGGACCTGTGCTGTTGTACCCATGCAGTCACAGTGATGAGCACATTGTAATATGCTTTTTTTCCTCAAAAGTTCTAAAAACCTTCTTGCCCAGTTATGTTCTGAGTTAAGGACATTTCAGTGCCCTGTGGCACTCTTCTATGTTTCATTCCCCTGGGGAATCCAGAGCTGGCTAACATATGATGTAAACTTTCCAATGGGAGCACAGTACAGCACTAAAATTGTTTCTCAGCAACAATGTACCACTCACACAATGCAGAATATATTGATTCGCCACAGTGAGGCACGTTATTTCAGGACCATGTGGTCAATGAGCATTATATCGCTTAACTTTACTGGGGACCTCATTTATCATTTCTGCTGTGAATTTGTTTTGAAGTTTCTGTGTTCACATGAAACTCTGATTTTGTGTGTATTTAGAAGTGTTCAGATTTATCAAGCTGGAGTATGACTCATCAGCATTGATAGGTCACAGATTGTCTGTTGATTACTGTAGTGCACATATAAATGCAACTTTGAAGTTCAGCATAATTCAGTGCCCCAGAGTTTAGTCTCTCACCTATCCTAGAGAAAATAGCTCTAAACAATCAGATCCTGTTTCAGAAAGATTAAGCAGTCAAAGCAGATGGGAGGGGAAAAACCCCGCTCTGTGACTAAAAGAAAACCCTGTGTCTGAAATGGACAATGAAAAGAATCTATATTTTCCAGCGTGGTACATGGCATTTGAAATTGGATGACAAAATGCTGCTTGGAAAATATTACTTTTTAGGGTTCAGTCACCTTGGGTGGTTTTCTCTTAACTGCATGGTGTATATCTGCTCAATTTGGTTTTGATGATAATATGAATTCCTTTTGATTATGGAATAGGTACATAAATAAATACATGAAAATGTAACAGAATATTCCTTTTTTTAATTCATCCTGCTGTATTAACTCAAATGTTTCAGCTACACTGTATAGATATTAACATTTTCAAAATATTTATATGAATAATCACAAGGGAAGGTAAGGTTCACTCTAGTGTGTTGTACATTCAGCAGCAAGAGAGAACTATTTGCAAAGTGGAATCACTGAATGGATGGAAATGCACTGGAACTTCAGAGAGGTCAGCCTAGTTTAGACTTGTAAGTGCTATGCATGTGTTGATGCAGTATAGTCAGGCAGAGAGACATGTTGATTTTGCAGTGTGGCACCAGGCCTAACGCTAAATGAATATGCAAGCAAGTGTTGAGTTTGGATTGTGTCTTTTTCAGATAAGATGAAGGCAAGCTTCCTCTGAAATACTATATTTTGTTGATTTGCAATAATGTAATTGGTAGGAAATTAACGGTGAAGAGATAAGGAACAAAATGCAAATGGTGTGCAAATTCTACAATGTATTGTGTTGTTGTTTGAACTCATACCTCTATTATGTAATATGTATAAATGTTTGTGAGGACAGAGACCTCAGGGTCATTGTAGGAAACCTTGAGAAGAGCTTAACTGTTGGCCCTGTAAGTGTATGCTTAGGTAATTATTCTTGTTAATAAATCTGTGATATGCAACCATGGCTTACAGTGCTAGTCACAGCTTTTAAAACAGTTGAAGATATGTAAAGGTTATGCACATGCATGTTAGGCTAAATTATGATAATATGTTTTACAACTGTTTTCCTTCATAGTAATTCCTCATCACCAAATCATCAGGGAGAGGTGACTGGCCACATTGCTATGGAGGTGAGAATCTCAAAGGATTTCAGTGAAATGTTTTTCCATTTTAAAAGGAAAATGTGAACAATGTTCTTGCTTTCCAATGCGACAGCAAAACAGTTATTCCAGGCTGGATGCATATTGGTAGTTATTCTTTGTATTAGTTATTTTTGTCTGTGTGTATCTGTGTGTTAGTTAGTAGTTCCTAGCTCTGTGTGTTGTTTATGCCTAGCTAACACACACAATAACTACTAACACACAGATAGTAATAACAAACACACACATGCACACAGGAATAACTAATACATACACAACTACGTATAAATAACACACAAAAACTGTGTGAATTTGTTATTCCTAGTTGTGTGCATGTGTGTTAGGTATTATGTGTGTTAGTTATACCTGTGTGTTACATTACATCATTGTGATTTGGCAGGTGCTCTTATCTAGAGCAGTATACATAGTCATCTAATACAGTGGCATGAAAAGTTGCACATTCAAGACAACTACACATGAAGCAGCATCAGCATCACACAAATGTGTGCCTAGATTGACTTTTGCAAGTGCAAGGCAATTAATTACTTGCAAAGCAGGTGATTCTTGTGTGGATGTTAGCTATTCGTAGTTGACTGCATGTGTGTCAGTTATTCCTATATGGCTGAAGTGTTAGTAATGTATATTAGTCAATCCTAGTAGTGTAGTGCTAAGCATGCTTGTTCTTCCCATGCAGCAGCTTAGTCCGGCAGCATCATTACAGGAGCCACAGCAGTGGCTGCACAAGAACAGATTCGCCACCTACACCCAACTGTTCTCACACTTCTCGGGTACTGCATCCTTGCAAATTCATACTGCTTTAATGCTGCCGTCTACAAAATCAAAATGGAATGTTTTTCATATTTCACATGTAGCAATCCATACTGATTCAGAATGCTTTACATTTGACCGTGCAGTCCATGAGCGCAGTATTGTAGTATTATATGCACAAAGTGTGCAGTCCAGTGTGGCCAAGGTGGAGAAAAATGGGGTTACTTTGGCAGTAATGTGGAACTCTGGGAACTGTGGAACCATTGGTACTGTGAGGTCCTTTCCTGCATGCAGTGCTATGTCTGATTTAAAAGCAGTTGTCCTGTGTCTCTGGCAGGTTCCGATTTACTGAAACTGACTCGCGACGATTTAGTTCAGATCTGCGGCCCAGCTGACGGCATCCGACTGTTCAATGCACTTAAATCCAGGTAACCTGCACCTGTTCTGCTGTTCAGTCACATAAAATTTGAGATCTTTAACCATACATTTTGCCAGATAGGCACTGAGGTCAGTGCTGGCCTGCTTTCTGATCATTATGCTCTTCGGAACCACTCCACTGGAACCCAAACAGTTATGCCATGAGTTACACCCTTTACAAAATTTACATTTACAAAAGAACAGTAGGGTCTGATAACACTGTAATGTTCCTCAGTGATGTGTGCATGCAACATAGCAAGCCGAGGTCCTCTTGAGAGTGATATTTTGATTGTGCCCCACGTCTCTGTGTGTCTTTAGGTCTGTAAGGCCCCGCCTGACAGTGTATTTGTGCCAGGAGTCCCTCCAGTCCCAGAGCCCGACACCGCTGGAAGGCTCCTGCGACAGCAAGAATGGGGAACACTGTAACAGTGCAATATACGGTGCGATACCGTTCAGAACCCATAACCCAGTGCAGCGCTCCCTCGATGTCGCACACCTAGCAGTAGAGTAATAGGAGTGGCACCTGGCTGTAGGTTGGAGGTCCTGATTTGTGCGTGCATTTGCAGTGTATCATGCCCTCTACCTGGAAGAGATGACAGCGTCAGAGCTGACTAGCAAGATTGCTTCCATCATCAATATCCCCGTGGCGCAAATCAACCAGGTGTTCCGCCAGGGTCCAAGTGGCATACACATCCTTCTCAGTGACCAGGTGATGGCTGATCCCGCCTCATAACTGCAGACTTTATACATCTCCTACCGCATGACACCAAGTCCACGATAAATCGCTTGTCTAATCACTCATTGCCCTATAAACATTAAACACACTATAAACACATTACTGCAACGGTCTCCTCACAGGCCCCCCAGCCTGCACCACCCAGCCTCTCCAGCTCAGAATGCAGCTGCCCGACTGATCTTCAACCTCCCCAAATTCTCCCATGTTACTCCCCTGCTGAAATCCCTCCACTGGCTTCCTGTCGCTGCCAGGATCAGATTCAAGACCCTGACCCTCGCCTTCTCTGCAATCAACAGGACAGCCCCTGCCTACCTCCAAGAACTCATCCAGCCCTACACACCAGCCTGACCCCTGCGCTCAGCAGCAACTGGACGCCTTGATCCTTGCATGGTCAAGGCAGGAGGTGCTCGTTCTGCCAGACATTGACGTTTCTCCTACATCACTCCCCAGTGGTGGAACGAACTCCCTGTCTCGCTACGGACAGCTTCTTCACCCCATTCCTTCGGATGGGGCCTGAAGACGCACCTCTTCAGACTCTACCTGGACTGACCCAGCACACAATTGCTGCCCTCCCCCCCCCCAATTAGTGCTGTCGTAAATTGCTGTGCTTTTCAAATTGTGCTTTTTAAATTGTTTCTTGTTGCCGCCTTTACACTGAAGCTCATTGCGCCGTTTGAAGTTGTTGAAGTTTGCCGTTTGAAAGTGTATCGTATTAGTTGCCCTACAGGCTGTAATTGTACAAATCTAATAGTACTGTGTCCTCAAACAGACCTTGCTCTCAGCTGAGAACTGTCTCATTGTGGAACTGTACACATCCTGTCCCCGTACTGTCGCTATACTTGCTGTATGCACTTTTGTAAGTCGCTTTGGATAAAAGCGTCTGCTAAATAAATAAATGTAAATGTAAATGTAAACTTTTCTGTCTCCCAGAGAGGCTGATCTTGTGGGTAGCTGTTTATGGAGATGTTCTGTCCAAAAAGAGAAAAAAACTTTGGCTGAAAGACAATAAAGTGGACCAAAATGTGCCTAAAGCTGGTAATGATTGGCCCATGAGAGAGTTTGGGGTGGAATGGCCACTGCTCTCATCTTTCCATCATCTCCCATCATCTCTGCCTGCTGATATCTGCTTTTTATGCTCCCAGCAGGACATCTTCAAACTAAGTAGAGGATTACATCTTCATCATCCCTTAGTGTGTTAGACATGGACAAGCTTCATAGTGCGGCTTGCTGGCATGTTTGTTTATTTATTTCATGTCACAGTGTGAGGGAGGGAGAGGAAAGGAATGTTCATTATAAACTCCCCTTAAAAAATGTAAAAAAAAGGGAACCTGGTAATCTACACTGAAATTACACACATTAAAGTCTGAATCTGTAATGGGTAGGTACTGTCACCCATCACGTTTTGCATTAGTGCTAGAAGAGGTAGGCAGACTGCCTTTGAATATGCCCTGATGAATACACAACGTGCGCAGTGTTCTTCCCCCTTCAGACAGTGCTTGCCTCTGTAGACGTGGTACGACAGTGATGTTGCATTTTACAGTGTCTCAATGAAGGTAGCAGTGGTTGAAGCATCAGTGCTTCATGTGTGCAAATATGTATTGGGGATGTGCACATTTTAGCCTGTACTGAGAATAAATCAGTCATTTCTTTACCCTTATGTGTTTTGCATGTTTACTGACTGATTGTGGCAGAATGTTCCGTATTCACGTTCACACACACAGAGAGTGTGCCTTGTATGATCTGGCCATGATTGCACCTCATGATACAGCTGCCTGACCATTTTTCATGTACAACGGGCAATCTGGACATTGCAGCTGAGGATTTGGGGGATGCTCATGAGAGTGGCAGTGATCTCCCAAGAATTGTCTTTCCATTTTTTAGACCATTCTAGGACATCCTGACAAATTTTGTTTGTTCTGTCCCCATTGCTGTACTGAGGAAGAGTGACAGACACTGCCTAGCCTTCACCCTGTAAGCTCAATAGACAATAAAAACAGAGGACAAATATTCAGTGGGTCAGAAATGCCAGCAAAGAGGAGTGAGCCAGTGCCTTGCAGCATGAGAACCTGGTGAGAGCCTCTATGAGAATAACCACAGGCTTTCTTCTGTTTTTACTCCTTCATGAAAGCACACAAGATCACAAACACTTTGTGATGAGTCACCTGAAAAAATGCTGTATAACCTTTATGGTTTGATTAATATACTTGCCAGACAAAGACAAAAAATTACTCACCTAATTAATGAATAGCCTTGTGTTAATGGACAATTAGAATGCAATTAACAGTCAATACAAATATTGGATTATCAATTGTGCATGTGTTATGACTAGCATACTTCCAAGGTGATTACTTTGGGCTGACTGTCTGCCATTAGTCAAGTTTCAGTATAATTCATGATGGTCATTGACTATCACATTCCTGACAGGTGGTCCAGCTGTTTGCACAAGAACATGAAAATGAACACTCCAGAACGGCACAAATGATTTTAAAATTTAGATTATGGTTGCATCATTTCATTTTTTGTACAGCACACAAAGACAAGTACAATTATCACTAATTTGTTATTCAGTCTCTTGTGCAATTCTGTTCAAATAATGTTTTTTTGCATATTGGCTGATTTGTTTGATTTGCATGATTTCCATCAATTGTATTGCTAACAGCACAGACAGGTAATGAAAAGCAGACCCAGGTCAAAATATATTTTATTTGGTAATTTTATATGAAATTCTATTTAATTGTTTAAAAAGTATTGTTTTAAGTACTTGAATGACTTCTTGAAAATACTATTGTCAACAAGTCTTCAAAATTATTTTCAAATACATACCCTAAGATACTGCTTAAAAACATCTTTAAATATATGAAATGCTTTTGTAAAGAGATGTCTTGAAATACTCTATTTGCCCAAGCAATTTGTAAATTACATATGAGCAATTGACTGACATTCTTCTAGATGAACAGGGGAAGCCAACCTGGACATTGGATGCAATTCTACACATCCTTGTCAATTGAATAACACCAGAAAACATGGTTCCCCTAAGTTTGGAAAATTCATCATGAAATAAGTTCTGTGAAAGTTTTGATGCAAGTTTTGATTCACTACCAATTTGGAGGGCCATGTCAGCCACTATTCTAAGCAACCAATCAGAGAATGAAGATGGTGTACAGGTTCATGTCTCTTCTTGGGTCAGCATCTACCATCTGTGTCACATTTGATCTCTGGACAAGTAACCTAATGAAATCCTACCAGCAACTTTCCACCAGACTGGAATCTGCACGCAAATAGTTCAAAGTTCATCATACTGGAGAAAACATAGCAAGCACATATGAGAAAACCTGTACAATTACATAATGTCAAACAATCAACACTGTTAGTACACATACTGCAACCAACAAGGTGACTTTCTTTGCTCATGTCAACCCCTTAAGAAGAGAGCAGTAATGAGGAAGGTGTGAAGCCTTTAAGTTCCACAGGTCTGGATGAAGTTTACTTTCCCCAAATGAAAGGTGCTTTCCTCCTACACTCCTGCTCACCATTAAAGATGTCCTGAAATCAACAGATAACCTCAACAAAACCATCTCCTAATCACATTAACACAAATCCTCTTATGCACAGAGAGGAGAATCATTTCCGGTTGGTAAGATTACACTCAATTCTCAATGTGATGGTGCAAAGTTGGACCAGCTGCCTATCAAAACTGATATCCACAGCATCAACTAGTAAAAACCTCTCAGACATGGTTAGCTAACTCCATTTGAAGTTGCTACTGATTGCATGCAAGTGTCCAAAATCATCACTGCCAATTACATAATTCCATGCATCAGAGGACTTTCGGACCACTGGCCCAGCAGGTACAATGCCAAGTGTATCAAAGCAGAGATACAACTGGCTTTCTATGAGCAGAAGAAGCTGTGCCAAGTAGTCTTAATCTATGATTCAGACTCTCCTGGCACAGTGCCACTGAGACGGCTGCCCTTAAAGCAAAGTCCAAAGACCTTGCAGCAATATTCATCTAAAGTGTAGATTATGCCCCAACCACTGACCCATTGGTAGAGAGGAGTCCTATAGTCAAGCTTTGTGGTTTCATGGGCCAATCAAGCATACTCCTGACAGACTTGGCTTGTGGTGGAGAATGTGAGGCCTTATGTGAGGCCTAAAGCACTAGTATGCACTAAAGCACTGTTATTAATGAAAGGCATTATATTAAGTACTACAATAATAAGCATTACATGATATTGTTGATTTACTACATAAGCACTTCAATTAATAAGCATTTAATGATAGTATTGATTAAAGTGCCGCTATTGGAAAAGCATTAAGTACTGTTATTAATATGCTGTGATTCTGTATGATTATGGGTTTGGGTAAGGCCAGGGGTTATTCTAGGTTATAAGTATTTGAAAGCTATTGCAGGACAGTTGATGCCAGGATATGCAACCTTGAAGAAGGAACACTGCCTTCAGCATTGCCCCTCCTTGGACGTCACCCCAGAACCTTTGTGTGCTATGTTGTTGTTTCATAGTCATGCCATCCTCTCCTATTGGTTCCTAGTCTACGCTTATTGTATCTTCTCTCCCTTTTCTTCTCCTATTGGTTCATAGTGTACGCTTATTGTATCTTCTCTCCCTTCTCCTCTCCTATTGGTTCATAGTGTACGCTTATTGTATCTTCTCTCCCTTCTCTTCTCCTATTGGTTCATGGTCTACACTTATTGTATCTTCTCTCCCTTCTCTTCTCCTATTGGTTCCTAGTCTACGCTTATTGTATCTTCTCTCCCTTCACTTCTATTGGTTCCTAGTCTACGCTTATTGTATCTTCTCTCCCTTCACGTCTATTGGTTCATAGTCTACGCTTATTGTATCTTCTCTCCCTTCTCTTCTCCTATTGGTTCATAGTCTACGCTTATTGTATCTTCTCTCCCTTCTCTTCTCCAATTGGTTCATGGTCTACGCTTATTGTATCTTCTCTCCCTTCACGTCTATTGTTTCATAGTCTACGCTTATTGTATCTTCTCTCCCTTCTCTTCTCCTATTGGTTTATGGTCTACGCTTATTGTATCTTTTTCCTCTGACTCATAGTCATGCCACCTTCGCTTATTGTATCTCCTCCCCTTGACATGCCCCTACAGCACGTCAGCCTGTTTTTGCCCCTTTTAACATATGCATCCCATTTTAGTTTTATATTTTCTTTTATGAGTTATACAGCTAGAAAAAAACAGCTGATTGCCTGCATTGGCCTAGCTGACATCTACTGACAAATGCTTGCAAACTGTATGTGGATTTATTGCAATTTGTCATAGTTGCCCATCATAGTAGTGCTGAGCTAATGGCCCCCCTTTGCAGGGTTTAGTTCTTCTGGCCCATCTCCTGGGCCGTGTCCAGACAGGGCCTAGTTCTTACATTAACCCTTTGTTTTAAGGCCTAACCTTGTAGCTTATGGCACATAGATATCTGTGTGCCTTCTTACAGTCTGCAGCACCGCTGTCTGGCTAACTGAGTTATTTGACCCTTTTTATTATTTAAACATGGGCCTGGAAATAATGGTGATATTCCAGGCATATATGCTTAAAAATAAAATGAACTCTGTATTATTTAATTATGTTTAAAAATCATATAGGTGTGGAGTGGAATTAATGGGAAATTTCAGAAGTGTTATGTTTAAGAATAATATACAATTGATGACTATGGTGTTTATGGGATTTTCTAGGCGGGGTAAATGTAACAGTTTAAAAATTAAATAATGGTGTATCAAATGGAAAATGGGGTGATCTTGAAGGGGGAGCCTGGGAGGAGTTGGAAGTTGGGGTCTGAGATAGGAGGAGTGAGAAAAGGCATAAAGGATGGATGCAGGATGAGGGGAGGGCAGAATGCTTGGGGATATGCTTGCGAATGCTTTGTAACCTGTTGCTCCACGGACCAACCCGGTTTGCTGTATATGACTGATCACCATATGCAATAAACCAAAAGCTTAATTACATCAGACTCTGTAAGAACTCTTATTTATTTCCAGAAGGCACCGAAGTGTGGAGGAAGGCCCTTGGTCCCTCTGGCCCAAACCCGGAGGATAGGCACCACAGGCTCCCATCAAGAGGAACTGAAAAGTATCTCATCACCCCACAGCTGCCACCATCCACTGACCTACCACTGCTTTTGGAAGGCACATAGCTGCTAGCAGCATAGATTGCTGCTCATTGTCTGATGACCACTTTGAAATTAATTCTGTTGGAATGTGAGATGTAAACCATCCCTCTAAATGATGGGTAAATGCGGGGCTGGCCCGACCCATAAGCAAACTAAATGGCTGCTTAGGGCTCCCGTGGCCACCAGGGGGCCCCCAAGAGCGCTTGAAATGTCCCACAAGAAAGCTTGAAATATTTTTTTTGTGAAATATTTAGGGTTGTCAAAATAACATGTTGATTTAGATTAATTAATTATAGAAAAAAATAACGTCCAAAAAATTAACGCAGATTAATCGCACTCTACGATGCCCCTTGACCCCATATGTCATTGTGCATTTAAGCAACATCACTTGAGAGGTAGTGCTGTTATAATGAATATCAGCACGGCTGTGATTTGGTCGTACTTACAAGGTTGTTTATCAAGTAATGGTAATTTGAGGCAACAAATTTTATTTTTTGTCGTTTATTTGGCTCCGCTGACAAAAATCCTTCATAATTACATTTGCATGTGTTGTCAAGCAACACTTAAACAGTTTCTTGACTGCAGGTTAGTTAGCTAGCTAGCTTCCTGCTTTTTATCATACATGAAAAGGCTAGCTAGCTACTTTCTTTCATACCCGACAGCAGGCTTGCCAGCTACTTTTTATCATGCACATAAAGGCTAGCTATACGGTAGGCAAGCAAGCCACTTTTAATCATAGCCCAGTAGCGAGCTACCTTGTAGCATACATGGACGGATTAAATATACGGTAGGCATACCCAACTGCAGGCTAGCTAGGTTCTTTTATATCATACACGGAAAAGTATTTACATTATATAGCCTACTATATATATGCACCATATTTTACTGTTAGCCTAGTTTTTTTTTTTTTTTGGCATCTAAAACATGACACATTGACAATCATTACAATGTCAAAGATAAAATGAGACATTTATGGACTTACTTCCATCATTGTTCTTGCTGAAACATTTCTGATTTTTTATTTCCTCAATTTATTAGGTTATATTTTTGATTGCTATGGTAGGGATGCACAATGATATCGGCACAACATAAAAACTTAAGAGGTTAATTATTGGCATCGGCAGATAGGACAATTTCTGCGGCTCTTCCTAGCCGATAAGGTAACCGTTAACTATACACACGCGATGACGCTAAATGTTTATTATGAGCGCTAGCAACAAAGCTTCAACATGTCAGTTGTATGGAGGTAGCCTACTTCAAAGTATCTGAAACAGATAATGAAATTGCTATCTGCAATGCTTGTAAAGCACCAGTGATGCGACGAGTGGTAAAATAAGTTTCTCACCCTGGGAGGATGCTAGCTGTGTGCTGCTAAGCTTTCCTCTGCTTCTGGAGGGGGCATGAGAAACATTTTATTTCACGCAGCTCCAGAAGCAGAGACGGCAATGGGAAATAAAACTAGACAACCCATGATTGCCTAGTTCCTGCTTTGGGACTTGAACCGACACTGGACAGCAAATAACGTTTTCTGTAACTTTATTGTGTCTCTGCTCATTCAAAATAAATATCGCGGCTTCATAAGGAGAGAATGCAATGGGAAATAAGACAACCTGCGATCACCGAGCTTGTGCTTTGGCACTTGAACGGAGGGCCTAATGGTTTCAACTGACCCCTAGCTAGGCTCCTCACCCTGTGAGGATGCTAGTTATGTGAGACCGTTTTTAAATTACGTGACACCTATATCTACACTGTATCGGTATAGGCATTGGCAATTGGCCAAAATGAGTTGAATTGAAAATATCGGCATATCAAATATTGGCAAAAATCCAATATCGTGCATCCCTATGTTATGGCCATTATTGCATATGAACAGTGAAAAAAATGTCCTGAATGTATGGGAAATAAAAGAGATGTTGACCTTTAAAGTTTATAATGTCTATTATCATTGATGCAGTCATCTACCAAAATCCATTTGAATTGAAATATTTTTAAATGCCTCTCACGGCATTTATTGATATATGCGATTAATTTAGTTTAATTAATCACAAAGCATGTGATTAATTAGATTTTTTTATTACTTGACAACCATAATTACATTATGTCAATGGTAATCATACAAAAACACAATATTATGTTAACAATAGTCAATAGTATTGGTGGCGCTGAGGCGGTAGGGGGCCCCCAAATCAAATTGTGGTTAGGGCCTCCATAAAGGCTTGGGCCAGCCCTGGGTAAATGTAAAGTCTAGGTTGAATGCTGACATTTGTGGTTTAAAGATTATTAAAAAGTGATATGAAACCTGTGAACTTTGTACTGATTGTCAATGAAACTGCAGTATCTGAGGGTATACAGTACAAACATTTTGAAATACATTACAAAAGGAAACCTGTTGATTGGACATACTCTCTTTCAAATACTTGTAAAGAGACATTCAGTCATACGCCGTTTAACGCCCATTGGGACAACGTCCATTCGCATATACATCTGTAGTCCCATAAGATTATAATAAAGTTTAAAAATCCCGATCGCAGAAGGAGACGTAGCGGACGTAACCGGACGTAGCGAAGGCAACGCTTCCAGCACGCAACACGTGTATCTTTGTGCTGCCAGGCGTGTAATGGTACAGTATGTAGCATACGATATAATACATATGTCTTGATAGTAATGATAAACGCCTATGCTAATGTCTTATGTACTGTATGTACTATAGCCTACTGTACTTTCTATCATTGCTTTAATGTGAACAGGGGCGGGGCCAGAGAGGGGCTTCAGGGGGCACAGGCCACCCCGGGTGCCACCCGATAATCCTAGTCTATGATTGGCCATCCACCAGGTTGAAGGCGGGACTTTTCTTGACGGTGGTTCAAATCAGAGGGGGAGTCGGGAATGACTGACTTCAAAAATTTAAGTACACGTTTTGATATAGCTAAGAAACAGCCATTCTATGTGTGTAATTGGGTGTTAGCATGTGAGTTAGTTTACAACACTATTGCTCTTCCTAGCAAGCAAAGTTAGCTAGCTAGTAGCTAGCTGTCTGCCCATCTAGTAAGGTAGCTAGCTAGCTAATCTACACTACTCACAAAAAGTTAGGGATATTTGTCTTTCGGGTGAAATTTATGGAAAATGTACAAAGTTCACGCTACAGTGATATTATATCATGAAAGTAGGGCATTTAAGTAGAAGCATGCAATGGTGATTTCCTCATCTCAAACAATTTATTGAAACAAAAGCCCACAACAGTGGTGGGTATACCACAACAAAAAATGTCAATGTCTCAATAACTTGTCATGTGCCCTTGAGCATCAATTACAGCTTGACAACGACGTCTCATGCTGTTCACAAGTCGACTTATTGTCTGCTGAGGCATGGCATCCCACTCTTCTTGAAGGGCGGCCCTCAGGTCATTGAGGTTCTGGGGTACAGAGTTACGAGCCTCTACACGGCAACTCAGCTGATCCCATAGGTTTTCTATGGGATTCAGGTCTGGAGAAAGTGCAGGCCACTCCATTTGAGGTATCCCAGCCTCCAGCAGCCGTTCCCTAATGATGCGACCTCGATGAGCTGGAGCATTGTCGTCCATGAAGATGAAATTAGGCCTGTGTTGTTCATGCAGGGGCACAATGACTGGATTAATGATGTTATTCAGGTAGTATGGGCTTGTCACTGTACCATTCACAAAGTGTAGGGCAGTTCTGTATTGACTAGACACCCTGTAACACCACCACCACCAAAGGCTCATCTGGTGACAACAGTGGCTGATGCATAGCACTCTCCTTGATGTCTCCAACATCGTTGGCGGCCATCATTTCTGCTCAACGTGAATCGACTTTCATCAGAGAACAGCACTGAGGCCCACTGGTCCCTCGTCCAGCGTAAATGCTCCCTGGCCCATGCAAGACGATGACGCCTGTGCCTGGTGGTGTGGTCAGGTACCCTTGCAGGTCGTCTAGCATGCAGACCACGCTGATGTAAACGGTTTCGAATGGTCTGACGTGACACTTGGGTGCCTCTCACCTCCCTTAAATGTGCCTGGAGTTGAGTGGCATTCATCATCCGGTTCTGCAGGGCACTGTTCACAATGAAACGGTCATCAGTGTGGGATGTGGCCAAAGGACATCCACTTCTATGCCTTTCTGTGACTCTTCCAGTCTCTCTGTATCTCTGTTGCAACCTGCTGATGACACTCTGTGACACTCTAAGCTTAGTGGCCACTTCCCTCTGAGAACATCCTGTTTGAAGTGTCGCAATGGCGCGGTACTGTTGATCAATTGTTAGGTGTTGTCTTGGTCTCATGATGTCAAAATGTGAACAGCATGATGTAGAGGACTGTTTAAATACCAATTCTAATTGAACCAGGAAATTTATTGGTCGATTCATGGATCAAACACCTGTTGTGAATTTTGCTGTTCAGCTCCTTGTTAGAGAACAGCAAGTTGTGCAAAAAGTACTGAAACATTGAACAGTTGGACATGTGCATTCAAAAGTTTAGAGAAGGTCAAATTAAGTTCACCTGTAAAGGTTATAGTGCATTTTAGGTTCATCCTGAAATTTCACCCGAAAGCCAAATATCCCTAACTTTTTGTGAGTAGTGTATGTGTCTGTTTAGCTAGCTAGCTAGCTAGCTAACGTCCGATAGCTTGATAATGAACTACAAAGCTCAACCAGCATCTAGCTAGTTAAATGTGAATCATCATTGTAAAAAAATGCCTTGTAGGAGTACGGTCTGTTCATTATTTAGTTGGCATGTGTTTGTTAATTTGTATTTGAATTTTTTCACGTGAGAATATGGTGTTTGTCCTTCTTTGCAGTTTCATCCTCTGAATATTGTGTTCATATGGTTAGCTTATGGGTTAGCTCCTGTATTGTATTTGTGCTATATTTGGGCATTATAAATATTCATTTTGTGCCTATTTCTGTTATTGTGGATGTTGCATTATCCCCATGCCACCATTGAATGGGTGGGAATAGGGTGGTTCCTCTTGGGCCACCCTAGTCACAAAAGTCTAGAACGGCCACTGAATGTGAACTTTGCATACTTACAATTAAAAAGTTTACTGTATAACAGTGTATGCTTCAACTTATAGGCAGCAGCATCCAATCTTGTGCCTACTGTAACATTTTGGTCCCTAAACCAGCTCACTCAGTGTAACATAAGAGAGCACGGATCCTCTCACTTAAGGTATGCAAATGCCTGTATTCATTTGTCTAGATGGCCTTATTGTAACCACAGTTCTGGTCACAGACTTCAATTGTCACTGTAGCAGCTAGCCATTGCGGCAGTTGATACTTCTAAAGAAACCGCTGATAAGTGATTGATAACTGTTCTTGCTAGGGAAGATAATCTAAATACCAGACCCCCTGTATTTTACCACCTGTATGCTAATTATTGCTGATCCTGATCAAAGCTCTGTATCAGTATAAAGAATGCTTTCACTGTGTGCTCGGGGTTCAGATTGACTTCGCTGAACCCAGAGTACGTTTTCACGTATTTCTGACAACTGCTGTTCCTGTAAGTAAAGAAGTCTTTTCTGCGAAGATCAGAATTGTGCCTTGTTTTTCCTTACAACTGGCGAGCCACCTAACGTGGGATTTTTCTAAAAAAAAAAGCGGAGAAGGTGAGTACACTACTAACCTACTGCTAGGTTTCCTTCAGGTGATTCCCTCATATTAAAAAAAAAGCCTAGAAAGGAGTTTTAAGGACAGGGACCTTGTTGTTGGTTTTCATCTTTATTTAAATACGAGCAAGAGGAGTTACAGGCTAATTCCTTACAATTCTACAAAGATTCTAATCTAAAGTAACTGAATCAGCCCGATGTACTGTGGTGGTAGAGTTGTTTCGGAATTGTCAAGTTTCTAACGTAACTGAAACTACAATTGTAAAGATTCTGAATCGGACCAAAGGACTGTGGTAGAGAGTTGTAACTGGAATTGTGACCAAGTTTCTAAAGTAACTGAAACTTATAGTGTCATTATGAGCTTGAAGTAGTGTGGCTGTGTCTGAAGCACATTGGTTTATGCCCGAAGCAGTGGGGCATTGAGTGGCCTAACGGAGCTGGCCAAACTAGGCTATGTCATTGTGTCCGACGGACTGGAACATTGAATAGCGTTATTTGAGCGACTGTGTACAGAGGGCTGGAACAGTTGGCTGTAGGCTATGTGTTTTTTATTGTTATTTTAGTGACAGTAAGTGATCTTGTTTGGCGAATCACCGTGGGTTATTAGCTAACTATTAGCTAACTGTTAGACGGTTTGGCACAGGTCATAACTTTTGTTCTAGGCTTAAGTTCTAGATAGAAATGGAGGAATTGATGCTACGTTACATTGTCAAGCATGGGCAATGTGAAGTAGGTTACTTAACGGAATCAAAAATATAGAAGACCCTTATGGGTGGGCATTGAACCAATTCGAAACATACCCAAAAATACTTAGGAAAAAGGAATGTAAAATTGCTATTGCCCTTCAAGCCGTTTTTGCGTCGTACAAAGTGACCAAAAGGAAAAAGGATGCATTAGAACTTGAGAATCAGACTTTGCATGATCAGGTTGAAAGGTACGAGGAACAGCTAAATGGATATAAGGGGAGTTGAAAAATTACGAAGCCACGGCAACACTAACAACAGAGGAAAGGTTAGAAATGAGGCATGAACTAACCCGGTGCAAAGCCCATAATCAGTGTTTGAAGAGTTCTTTGGAAAAAGCAAACGCTGAAATGAAACTAGGGTTGCCACCCATCCCGTAAAATAGCCTGCGGAATCACCCTGTGTCATGTTATGTTCCACTATCCAAGCAGAGAATGCGCTTAAGCACTGTCAGCATTGCTACGATACACCTGACAGTGCTGATTGAAATTCTTTCATAATACCAGGTCTGTTTTATTCAAAAGTAGGGCTGGGCGATAAAATGATAACAGTAATTATCACGATATATTTTTTCTCGATAGAAATATAACAAATGTTCGATTTAATTACTTTCCATGCTTAGGTAGCATTCACAGAAATGAATCGCAAACTGCCAATCATGTCACAAGAATAGAGGTAGGCTATGCATTGCTATGCAAGTTATACAAGTTATACAAGCTATACTTACTGTATGCACTTTTGTAAGTCGCTTTGGATAAAAGCGTCTGCTAAATAAATAAATGTAAATGTAAGTTAGGTTGCACGGTGAGAGGTATAAAATCACGCCAACATGTGGTATTGTTTACAGACAGATTGGCTGACAGGCTTGTAGTTGGAGCGGAATAAGCAAAATAAGCGAAATGAGTGACACCGAAGAAAAAGCAGTGCCCATGACCAGCTCGAAGGATGAAGACATCATCGACAAGAAAGATCACTCAGCTTCAGTAGTCTGGAGATATTTTGGCTATTTACAATCCAACAAAAAATCAGAGCAGCATGAACTGCAAACTTTGCTGAAGACATGTGCCATCAAAGACAGGCAACACCACAAACCTGTTTCATCATTTGAAACAATAATCACCTGTTAGAACATGCAGAAAGGGATTCAATAAGCTTATCAGAGTCCATCAAATGTAGTTTATATATATATTGTTTTTCTTAAAAAACAGTTGTTTTATTCTAAAGAATAAGAAAATAATATACGTTAAACTGTTGTTTTACACATAAAATTCTTGAATGATAATCTGTTACAAAAATACGCTCAAAAATACAAAACTGATCAAATTCAGGTTTGTGTCTTTGCTTGTCTTAATACATGGGCCTGTAGATACATGTCTGGTAAATGGTTGAAGCCATTGCTGTTTCCTTGAAGTGATTATGTATGGTGTGGACAGGACTTCTCACAACCAAGTATGTGGGCATTTTTATGTTATATCTTTAGATACAGTAAGTCTACAACTGAAGAGTAATGCAGGTGTAAGACCTGTTAGATTTGTTATAGGTCCACAGTAGTCGGAGCTTCTCAGTCCAACACCCCAGCCCCCCCACAAGGAGTGGTGCGGATGATCGTGGTGATGGAAGTAGTAATCCTTTTTGGGACAAATCGGCACATAACATCAGCGCACAGAGTTGCGACGATCAGAACAGATGTTCAGATCATTCAGATCATACTGTGAGGTTCCCCATGGCGCCAACCCATTCAACTACTACCACTCACCCAGGTGAGGAAGATAGCGCCATCACCACTACCACTGTTAGGGCTCACTCCCACGGAGTTAGAATCGTTATTTAAGAGTATTGGGAAGTTTGCTCTATCTCAGCATGATCCTTTAGAATTTCTAGCCAATTTGGAACAATATGTTGATTTGCATAGCTTAACAGATTCAGATGCTTGTGTGGTCCTGACTACACTATATGGACAAAAAGTATTTGGCCACACCTGTTTTTCAGGGTTTGGGCTAGGACCCTTATCTCCAGTGAAGGGAAATCTTAATGCTTCAGTATACCAAGACATTTTGGACAATGCTATGCTTCCAACTTTGTGGCAACAGTTTGAGGAAGGCCCTTTTCTATTTCAACATGACTGTGCCCCAGTGCACAAAGCAAGGACTATAAAGACATGGTTTGATGAGTTCGGTGTGGAAGAACTTGACTGGCCCGCACAGAGCCCTGACCTCAGCCCCATCCAGCACCTTTGGGATGAACTGGAACGGAGATTGCGAGCCAGGCCTTTAGGAAGATAAAAGGCCATTCAGCCCAACTGAATGGCCTTTTGAATGGAGTTTTTCAGTCTTGATCATATATGCTCAGGCAGCTCAGCCTCAAACATTCCACATTTTGAAGCACAGATTTTGACTTGAATGGTCGTTTCACGGGTTATTAACTTTATAGTAAAAAGTAAAAATTAAATTACACACAGGACATGCCCTATATTGTAATATATGCAGGCATGCCTAATGTATAGTGTATCTGTAGATGCTGCACATACAGTGGATATTATGAAATTGCAGCTTTTTGAAATGTAAAGACAAATAACAAGGATGTAAATGTCAGAGTTTTTCCATATGTAATGTGATCTTCCAACAAACAAAAGAAAAGAGAAAAGTTCAAAGTTAACCAATTACATTCAAAAGCATGCCTGTAGGTAAATAGCATACACCTGCCATCAATGAAAGTGATTCTGATTAAACCCAGATTAAAGTCAGCTGTTGCTTTAGGATTTGCTTGAATGTTTGGGGTTGCATCCTACTAGGAGAGCCATGGTCTGCAAAGAGTTGCCAAAGAAACTGTGAGAGCTAATTGTTGAAAAGTAACAATCGGGAGAGGGATATAAAAGAATATAAAAGGCACTGGATGTACCATGGAGCACTGTCAAAACCATCAATAATTGGAGAAAATGTGGCACCACAGAGACATTGCAAAGATCAGCACAACCCTCCAAAGTTGATGACAGGACGAGGAGAAAACTTATCAGGGAGGCTACCAAGAGGTCAACAGCAACACTGAAGGAGCTACAGGAATTTCTGGCAGGTACGGGTCACTCCTTGCATGTGACCACCATCTCTCGTATTCTGCAGATGTCTGGGCTATGGGGTAGGGTGGCAAGATGGAAACCCTTTCTTACAAAAAGGAACATCCAAGCCCATAAATTATGCCAAAAGATTCATTCAGTCAACCCAAACCATGTGGGAAAATGTGCTATGGTCTGACGGTTGAACCTAAAATGTTTGGCGCAAAGCCAATAAAGCTCATCATCCAAGGAACACCATACCAACTTTGAAGCATGGCGGTGGTCGCATCATGCTTTGGGTCTGCTTCTCTTCAGCTGGGTCAGGGGCTCTTGTCAAGATAGATGGGATAATGAATAGCTCCAAATATCAAGATATTTTGGCACAAAACCTGCTGGCCTCTGTCAGAAAGCTGAAGATGAAGAGGAATTTCACATTCCAACATGACTGACCAAAGGACACGCCAAGTCTACCAAGGCATGACTTCAGAAAAGGAAAATCAAAGTCTTGGAATGGCCCAGTCAGAGCCCAGACCTCAATCCCATTGGAAACCTGTGGAATGACCTAAAGAGATCTGTACACAGGAGATCCCCTCGCAATTTGAAGGAACTTGAACTTTTTTGCAAAGAAGAGTGGGACAAAATTCCAAAGTCTAGATGTGCAAAGTTAATAGAGACTTATTCACAAAGACTTTCTGTTGTACTAAATGCAAAAGGTGCTTCCACAAAGTATTAGTTGGGCGGGATATGCAGGGTGTGCAGACTTAAGCAATGAGGGTATTGTAGTTCTTTTTATTATTATTTAAAATGTTCCTAATAATTAACTATTTGTTTTTTTCTCTGGATTTTTGTTTGTTGGAAGATCACATTACAGATGGAAAAACATAACATTGTTGTTATTTCTGTCTTTACATTTAAATAACCTGCAATTTCTGAAGGGTGTATAGAATTTTTATATCCACTGTAATATGTTGAGAGTGCGCATGCTCCATCATATATTCTGCGGAGAACTGTTTTAAGTAAACGGCAAGCGTACTGAGCGCATTTGAAAAGTGGAAATCTTAAAGCAATCAAATTTTGGGCCTGCATGCAGCATCAACTTGACAATGCTAGTGAACTTGGAATTTAGGTTCTCTAGCATTGTTCCTGGTCTGAAGCGAAACTGAAAATCAGTTCAAAAAAGTTCAAATGAGGGTGCACCTGGAGCAAACCCATGCCAAAGGACCTTAGAGGGAGACCCGCCTGCTTAAGCCAAAATTAGCCTACTCTTTTTAAAGAAGTGGGAACGGTACTCACTCGCTGCTCGGGCGATGCTAAATAATTTCTGATAGTTCAGTTGAACCACTTTAACCTCTGAATCCATACACATGCATCTAATATAACCAAACCTGCAGTTTATGCGCAGCACAACTTCTTAAAGCACGAACGATCACATCGTAACATCTTTCAGCGCTGTCCTGTGCAGCTGCGCTCATACTTCGTGTCACCTGACATGTAAACAGCACCCAGGAAGCGAACTGCTGTTGTTAAGCAAGTTATATTCCCTAGCTACTAACACCTATGTCTCATTTGTTATGAAGTAAATATAACAGTTTTGTTCAGTTTTCATGTTGCATGGTTACTTTGACTTTGTTAAAGAACACACCATTAGCATCTAACTCAGCTAGTTAGCAAGCTAGTCACATTATTTAACACAAAATGTACACAGATAGGAAACAAAAGGAAGCCTTTTGCCAAGGTCATGCGATCTCGTCTTTGCTGTGTATTGGTAGCTGTTTAAAAAGGTGTATGTTCGTGTGTAAAACAATTTTGATGTGGTTTTGGGCAAATACAACACAAGTACTGTGCAAGGGCAGAATTTGTTAAAAGTGGATTTTGACTCAATCAGTTATGAAATATATTTTCAGACGATATGGATTTGAAGGTCTTTCAGTCATATATTTCACCTTCAAAGGCAGTTAGTGTTCTGTATGGAAATGACGGAGCCGACCAACTCGCTGATGATACTCAACTAATTATCTCTTTTCCTCCCTCCACCACCCCCAAGTCAATGAAAAGATCTCTGCCTGCCTGGCCGACATCTCCAGATGGACGGCTTCCAACTACCTCAAGCTTAACCTGGACAAGACTGATCTGCTGTTCATCCCGGCTAAGCCCTCTCCTCTTCAAGAGCTCTCAATTACTGTCGATGGCACCACAGTAACTTCCTCCACTTCTGTGAAGAGTCTGGGTGTCACCCTCGACAACAGCCTGGACTTCACCCACTACATATCACAGACAACACACTCCTGTCGATTCCTCCTCTTCAACATCAGGAGGATTCATCCTTTTTTGACCACCTACTCCACCCAGCTGCTCGTCCAGGCCACCATGCTCTCCTGCTTAGACTACTGCAATGCTCTCCTTGCAGGCCTCCCAGCCTGCACCATTCAGCTGCTGCAGCTCATCCAAAATGCAGCTGCTAGGCTGATCTACAATCTCCCAAAGTTCTCCTGCATCACCCCTTTACTGAGATCCCTCCACTGGCTCCCGATCGCAGCCAGGATCCGCTTCAAACCTTGTCTCACACCTTTTCTGCTGCAAAAAAGACTGCCCCAACCTACCTCCAGGACCTCATCCAACCTTATGCACCTGCTCAACAACTTCGCTCTGCTACATCTAGATGCCTCGCTCCTCCCACCATCAGAACGAAAGGCCCACGCTCCTCACAACGTCGCTTTTCTGTCATCGCCCCCCCAATGATGGAATGAACTCCCCACCCCCTGAGAACAACTCCTTCAATCCAACCCTTCAGACGTGGGCTGAAGACACACCTCTTCAGACTCTACCTGGACTGACACCCTTGCCATTTTGACCTTGTAGCTCTAAGATTCTTGGCTTGTACTTGTAGTTCTATCTCTTACCTTGTATTTGTAGCACGTTTTTGCCTAGGTAGTATAGCGGTACTTTATTGTCCCAGTGATTGTATTCGATATATGTACCCTTAGATCAGATTAGTTCTGTCTCGCTACACTGACCTTGTGCTCAGCCTCAGGACTATTTACTTTGTATGACCTGTACACATCTTGCCCTTGCGCCTGTGCCTGTTTGCCCACTATATGCACTTTTGTACATCGCTTTGGATGTAGTGATGAAATGCTACTCTGTCTGGATGCCAAAATCCTCTCAGTGGTGACACAAATTTAAAGTTTGTAAGCTGCAAGTGAAGGCTTATTCACACTGAGCACTGCATTTCTGCTTAAATAATCAGACAGGAGAGCAAGAGGAGATGCAATTGGCAGGCACGTTTCTATGGTGCTACGGAACATTTTCAGCAGGCCAGCCTGCCAAGGCTTCACAATGCAGACATTCACAGCTGCACCAATCAGCTGTTTATTTCCTCAGCAAGACAAATTCCAACCAGATTCATAGGACTATTTTCCACTGTTTTCTAAAATTTTATAGTCTAAAATTTTCAGTCCCCTTAGCGATGTTCAAAATACAGCATTCGACTCACTCTTCTTAACATGGCGCTATCGTTTTTAATGTTTTACTAACTGTTACGTCCACTGTCACAAACGATAGTGCTGCTGTTATTCTGCTGTTTTACAACAGTGTCAATATACGTGTCACGTTTTGCTTTACGTTGCCTGTAACGGCTTACAGCATGCAGCCAGTTGGCTGCAGTCGGCTATTGTGACGTAAAGAGAGCGGTCGCATGCTAAGTGAGTTGGTAGCCTCCGTCATTCCCATACATAACATTGGCGACAAGGATGGAGCTCTCGCTCCCACCTCCTTCCCCCTTCCTAGCGCAGCCTGGTGAGCCTCCGGTGCCTTGGACTCGCTGGCATGAATCCTTCCTGACCTATTTATTGGCTCTCAGACTGGTAGACGCGAATGCTGCAAGGAACACGGCCATGCTAATTCACTGCCTTGGAACAGAGGGGCAACGGGTTTTCAAAACTCTTGGTCCTGCCACTGGCTACACCAAAGCTGTGGAGCTTCTAGCCTCGCATCTTGCCACCCCCCAGAGCATTACTCCCCGCCGAATACTGTTCTGCCAGCCCTCTCAGCCCCTACTGCTGCGCATCAGGTAGACCTGTCCGTGCGGCCCCACAGCTCCGATGTTCCCCAAAACTGCTCAGATGTGCATCTTACGGGGCAGCTGCGCGAGTCACCACGCTGATGCTGCGGAACTGCGGCTCCATGTCTAACGCCACTCAGGCACAGAATTGCCCTGCCCATGGGCAAAGCTGCCAATGCTGCAGGAAAATAAATCACTTTGCTAGAGTCTGTTGCTCTGCCCCAGCTGTCCCTTCAGCAATGCCAAGGCCCTCTCCTGCTACACCAGCACCCGTCACCATACACTCAGTAAGCTCCACCTGCATTTAAAACCTCCACAGTGGAGCTGGAAAATGTGTGCATTTCACTGCTGCTGGACACAGGGGCTGCAGTGTCCCTCCTGAATCTCCCTACTGTCAAACAGTTTTTTCCCACACCTGCCCCTCGATACGCCTTCCACTGCCCTGTGTGGATATGGCAGTTCCAAAATTGAGCTTGTGGGCTCTATCTGCCTAAAAGTCCGCTATGGCGCCAAAACCTTGCCCAAGTTCACCTTCCAAGTGGTACACCATGGCGCCAACCTCCTGGGACTGGATCTGTTTACTGGCCTTGGTTTCACACTCCGGGACAGCAGCGGGTCAGCCATCCTCACAGTTAGCTCACCATGGCAGCAAACTTAGCCTGCCCTGTTTGATGAACTAGGCTGCCTCTCAGCTTTCAACCATCAGCCCCTCCTTGACCTCTCGGTGCGCCCAGTCATTCAACCACTCCGCCGTATTCCCCTGGCCCTCCGTGAGGACGTCACCTCCAAGCTCTGGAGCCCGCTGGAGGCAGGCATTACAGAGCCTGTCCATGGTGCCCCCATGGATCTCCAATCTGGTAATTGCCAAGAAGAAGTCGGGGGGCCTGCATGTGTGTGTTGACCTCAAGGCAGTGAACAGAGCAATAATCCCAGACAAATACCCCCTACCCACAGCAGAGGAACTCACCACCCAGTTCCACGGGTCCACGATGTTCACAAAGCCGGACTTTCTTCAGGGGTATCTGCAGGTTCCTCTCCATCCAGATAGCCGGGACCTCACAGCATTCATCACCCACATGGGGTGTTCCATTACACTAGGGTCCCTTTTAGAATCAGTTCCACCCCTAGTTGCTTCCAGAAGATCATTCAGTCTTCCATCTTTACTGGGAACCCTGGGGTGGTGACTCACCTGGATGATATTGTCGTGCACGGCCCCACAGCCGCCAGCCGCGACGACCATCTCCGCATGGTGTGCAACGCACTCGTGAGCCATCACCTCACGCTTAACACAGAGAAATGTGTCTTCTCCACACCTGTCATTGAATTTATGGGGTTTCGCTTGACTGCAGAGGGCCTCACCCCTCTCGAGTCAAATGTCGAGGCCATGCAGTGCATTCCTGAACTTACCTAAAAGCTTGTACTTGGGGCAATAGTTTTAACGCTTTTGCGCATACAGTCACATCAGTGTGATTAGCCGTTTAGCGCGTATGCTAAAACCGGTGCGATTAGAACACTAGATTGGAAAAATTCTAGCTAATTTTAGCTTTGAGGAAACAGCGATTTTACATTAAAAAATATAGCAAATGCTAACTGAAAACTATGAGAAGCTTAATAATGCTAATGAAAACATAACGAGTCATGTAACACGCGTGCTACATAGCATAAAAATAAGTTACGTGCGAAAGGGTTAAGTAACCCCTTGAACCCGTCCTTCTCCGTTGTGCTGATGGGGACCATGTCTTTTGCCAAATGGTATGCCACTGCAGCTGTTATTTCTTGCCACCTTTTATTATTTTTGTGATATGGCACAACTCTTGAAAATGAAGCTGCCAGTTTTACTTGCTTTCTGACAGACTGAGAGCTTTTACCCAGAAGAGGTCTGCCCCTCTTTGCGGTATTTCACTCAGCAAACTGAGTTGAGGTGGTGAAATATATTTGTCGTGCTGCTACCTTTAGTTGTGATGTTTCTGCAGCATAATTTGCACAAGAGTGCACTCTGTTGAGTGTCATCCCTCCAGAAACCAAACCATTTCCACACAACCGACCCATGCGTGTTCTTTTTAGGAATTAAATCTTCATCATTGGCTTTGTTTTCCTCCATTGTTTACTGACTTATCAGTTATCACTGAGGTAGGTCTGAGTGTGGGAAAGTGGTGAAGATTGCTACAGTGACATACACTGACAATGATAGGCAGGCGTGGTGACAGTGGTGTATGTGTGTGCGCGTGTGCACCAATTAGTGAGAGAGAGAGAGAGCTGCACCGTTCTTTGCTGTTAAAACACATGTAGATGGTAACCTGCGTAGCCAATATTATGCATATTCAATATTACGAATATGGTCATTTCTTATATCTTCTACAAAATAGTATCGAATATATCGATATTTTCGATATTCCGCCTAGTCCTATGCGTAACTCAAAAAAAGTGTGCAGCTATACACTATTCAGCACTGACAGACACAGGGGGGGCAACCGGCCCCCCTGGTGCCCCCATGTTTGAAAAAGCGTTGCTGAAGTGCCCTCTAGAGTGGTGAAAACAAGAGGAAGTGCCCTATTGGCTGCCCTTCACATGGGAAAAAAGGTGGTCTCTAGGGTGCTCCTTCATGCAATAAATTACGATGATGTGCAGGCTACAGCAAGAAAATTTGATAATGTGTCTTAATGAGTGCCCTTCAAGTGGAGAAAACGTGATGCGGTGCCCTATAAGGTGCTCTTACAATGGTCTAAACTTGATGTTCCCTATTGGTGCCCTTCCAATGGAAAAGGGTGCCATTATGAAGTGCCCTTTATGCCACTCCTGCATGACAGTGTCCCTTTCCAGTAGAGAAAATGGGATGCAGTGCTGTATAGGGTACTCCTACAGGTGAGAAAACATGATGAAGTGCCCAGTTAGGTGCTCCTCTAATGGAGAAGTGCCCCTCCAGTGGATAAAATGTGATGCAGTGCTGTAAAGGGTGTCCCTACATGCGTGAGAATGTGGGGAAGTTTCCTAATAGATGTCCCTCCAGTGGAGAAAATGTGATGTGGTGATAGGTGATAGGTGTGATAGGTGCCCTTACTATGGGATAAACTTGAGGTTCCCTACAGGTGCCTTTCTGATTAAAAAACTCATGAAGTGCCCTCTTAGATGCCCTTCCAAGTGAGAAAACACAATGAAGTGCCCTTGCAATGGAGAGAAAAAAATCCCAATGAAGAAAATGAGATGCAGTGCCCTACAGTCTCCCCTACAACATGCTCTCTAGGGCAGGCTTTCCCAAAGTGGGTGCTGTGACGACTGTCTACGGGTGTTTCAGCCACACTGATTGTTAACAGGTGCATAAAATCAAGCACATAGCCATACAATCTCCATAGACAAACCTTGGAAGTAGAATGGGTTGTACTGGAGAGCTCAGTGACTTTAAACGTGGCACTGTCATAGGATGCCATCTTTGCCACAAGTCAGTTTGTGAAATTTCTGCCCTGCTAGATCTGCCCCAGTCAACTGTATGTGCTATTATTGTTAAGCGGAAGTGTGTAGGAGCAACAACAGCTCAGCCATGAAGCAGTAGACCATGTGGGGCCACCGAGTGATGAATGTAAAAAATTACGATGTGCGTAACACGTAAAAACCCCCTATCCTCTGTTGAATCACTCACTACAGAGTTCCAAACTGTCTCTGGCTGCAACATCAGCACAAGAACTGTGCATCGGTAGCTTCATGAAATGGGTTTCCATGGTCGAGCAGCTGCACACAAGCCCAACATCACTATGTGTAATGCCAAGCAACGGCTGGAGTGGTGCAAAGCATGCCACTACTGGACTCTGGAGCAGTGGAAACGCGTTCTCTGGAGTGATGAATCATGCTTCACTATCTGGCAGTCTGATGGATGAATCTGGGTTTGGCGGATGCCAGGAGAGCGCTACCTACCAGAATGCACAGTGCCTACTGTAAAGTTTGGTGGAGGAAGGATAATGGTCTGGGGCTGTTTATCAGGGTTTTGGCTTGGCCCCTTAGTTCCAGTGAAGGGTAACATTAATGCTACAGCATACAAAGACATATTAGACAATTGTATGTATGTATATTGACCAATATTGTAAATGAAACACTGAACTGCAGACACAATTAAATAAAAACCTTGCTAGCCAAGATATACAGTAGGGCAGAGTTAGTCAGTGTAGCAGGTTATCAGTGTAGCATCCTATCAAGGCAGATAGTTTGCTAGCTACAGTATATGCTAGCCAGGTAAGCAAATCCTTATATCTACATAGCCTGCTACATAATGTCAAATTAGACTGACTATCGAAACCCATCTGTCAGTTAGCTAGGTAGCAGTGGCGGCTGGTGAGCTGGAAACAGGGGAGGCTTAAACATTACCTTTAAATCTATCACTACTTTCAACCTGTTCCTCTTTATCCTCCTTGATTAACAATAAAACAAATAATTTACAGAATAATTGACACCAATCGCGTAAATGGAGTAAATGATTATGCTCGCGAAACAGCGCAGATTGTCTGTAGTTTGTGTGCTTGCGAAAGCTTGCTAATGATAGATTTAAAAGTAATATTTCAGCAGCTGTTTCCAGCTCACCAGCCGCCACTGCTAAGAGCTATATGTTAGCCACTTAATGTGGCTGGACTGACAGCTAAAACATAGGTGCAGTATTTTAAATTACGCCTCCCTTGCTATTCTGCTAAGACCGTGTTCAGTCAGTTAGAAATGTATGACATGACAACAGAAGTAGCCGCAGTAGTAAAATATTTATCACGCAGAAAAATATTTTACTGGTACTGGACTGTGACTGTGCGTGGACTTTTTTTTACGATATTTTTTACGATACACCGGTGTACAACGTACGAATATTGAATGAGCAATAGTTGCTAGTGACAATTAGTCATTTCCGGTTGTGAGATTTGAAAACCTCACGGGGTAAGATTTGGGGCGTGGCAATTGTTACTGGGGTTTAGCATCTCATCTAAACGTTTATTCCAAGCTCGTTGGTTTGTAGATGGGAAGTACACTTACTCCAATGTTATTTATTTGTTTGTTTATTAATGAATTTCTAAATGGGATTTTGTCTCTTTTGGCTGAAGCTAGCAATATGACTAGTGTATACAAATAATATTAATGGAAGTTTGTGAATAGGCTATAATAGTTTATGGTTTCATTATTAAAGATAATGATAAAAACCTTGAAATCTAGCCCATCTACAAACATCGTCAAAAACTAAAAACACTAATACTTCATTTATTCTTTATTTGAAACATGGATGGATGACAAGTAAGCTTAATGAACTGGTTAATTAACTTTAGCTTATTAAGTACCACATATGGTGTGTACTTGTCAGTCAGCTCTTATTTTGATAGAGAATGGCCCTTTATTTTATGCAGAAACACTACACTGGAAATCAAATTGCTGCTGGCTGGACGGAATTTTACAACGTCCGCCATCTGTCGGGAGACAACGGTGTTGAATGTAGACTGCCTTCTTACCTCCGGGTCCTTCCTACCCTTGCCAGCAGATCTAAGATCAGGTCAGGAATCCTCAGCCGTTTCTCCAAACATTCAGTAAAAAAGGTTCTGATTCCGAAACAGTTAGAAAAGGCACAAAGTGACCCTTTAGCTCACAGACTCATTAAACTGGCGCTCGGTAAAATAATACTAATAATAATAAAAATAATGTGACAAAATCTGGTAAACCTTGGGTCTGATTTTTCTCGGACAATTAAGTATTATAAATAAACATATTTGATTGTGAGTTTTTTTTTTTTTTTTTTTTGTAGTTTAGTCACTGTTTAAAACACCTAAATATTTACAGATATTTACGTTTTGAGCATGGCATTTTGTGTAACAGCCCTGGTCCTTTCTGTGGGTCCTGAGTAAACGTTGCGGTATAAATGTACGCATGCGTGATAGGGAAGTTGGCATGTCTTATCGTTTTGGGTTCATTCTCACTAGCCGTAGGTTTTGTGATATATAATACGCCTATGTGAATGTTTAGTGTTTTCTTTAGGGTGTTATCACGATGCCCGGGGAGAACCACGCTAAAACGACGGGAATTTCGTCAGATGTCACCGGAGGAATTTGTCAGAAATGCACTGTTTTACATCAGGTAACGCTAGCTAACATAGCTAGTTATGTAGTCGAAGTTATCTAGACCTAGCGGGGTTGTTGCTGTACGAGGAATGGCTACATGAACTTTAATCTAATGTTGTGTTAGTGTCACATTTTACATGGGTTTAGCGGAAAGGATAGTAGAATCCTGTTGCCAACGAATCGAATCAGCCAGAAAGCTACATAAATAGTTAGCTCTCAGTTTCGTTGTAAAAGCAAAACCTTTAAGAGCGAGATAGCAATGAAAGTTGTACTTTTGACATGTCTGTCTTGCTAACTATCTTTGCTGTATATGTGTTACAGAATTTAAAGGAATACGTTACGGCATTGCCGATACTGGAGCGAAAGATAATTGACACAGAGTAAGTAGATACGACAAAATGATGGCATACAGCTGGTCCGCATGTCGCAATACCTGCATGAAAATGTCTGCAACTTAGAAAAATGTAAGGTGTGGGAAGCTCTGAAGTTTTGACCTGAGGTGACGATAAATATAAAAATGTAAAATCAGTACTTTCTGTTCATTTTCTTTATAGTCAGAATTTCAGGTAGGAAAACCAGGCAATGATTTTTCATGTATTTATTTATTTGTAATGTTTGTTACTGACCATAATAAGCTGTGCTGTTTTTTTTTCCATTTTCAAAGAGTTTTAGGACATGTGGGCCCCAATGTAATTTGATAATAAGTATAATTTCTGTACAATTTAATTGTGGGCAGTCATCACAATGTATGTGTAAGTATAAACCAAACATCACTACGAGTAACAGCCATTCTTGTTCATCACTGGTAGCTACAACCATCAGGCAATCTTAACTTCAGGTTAAAAAATGCTCAAGACTGGTGACATCTGTAATGGGATCAGAAAATAAGACATTACCAACTATTGCTGAATTTTTAAAATTTCCTTGGCTAACCAGTTCACTTGAAATTAAAAAAAAAAATATGATAGGAACCAATGTTTATTTTTAATTTTAAATACCTACAGATCTATAAAAGCCAAATTTCATCAGCACGTTATAACACTCAAGAAGACTGCTAGGATAGTTTAATCATGCTTCACTGACAGTTTACAATCCGGCCTACACCTATGAGAACTTTCTGACAGGTCTGTGGTTGCTGTGATGACCTTGGGGTTTACAGGAATAAAAGTTTGGTTACTCTTCAGTGTACTTGTAGATACTAATCATCTCACAAGATTGCCCTGATTGCCTTTAGCTAACTGCAAAGATGGCTAGCTAGCTTGTTAGCATTGATTATAACTCAGTAAGTGACAAGCACTCAATCTTATTCATATCTTATGCTGGCTAAGGAGCTAGCTACCATTTACCAACAAATGAAGTACAAATTGCTGAATTAATTAGCTTTGCCATAATTGGCTCACATTTTATCTAGATAGCTAATAAATGAACCTGACCATGAAAGCTAGGTGGCTAGCTTCAGCAGCAGAGACAAAACCCCCTCAGGGAAGTCTTATCTTAGTATTAGAACACTGAGACTTGCAAGATGGCTAGCTACCCACAATCCCTAACTACCAAACAAGGTTGCATTGTTGCTAGCCATTTAGGTTATCCATTATTTTAAACCCAAACTAGCTCAGACATAGAATTTTGTACAAATAGTGAAACATAGAAGTTTTTAAATGTTATATCTTATATGGAATATTATTGTAGCCAGAAATTTACTTGGTTGTACTGTTACTTCTGTTTGTACACCGGCTAAGAAAATTACAATAATCACAACAATAACATGAGCATAGTGTTAATTGTCAAAGTTGTTTGTGACTTTAGTCCATCTTTATTCATTATTGTGCAAACTCTAGCTGAAAATGGTTCCTTGCATAAGTACAAAATAATCATCAAAAAGAATTCCAACACCCACACCACTCTGTGACAGTTGTGGATATTCCACTGACACTGACAGCCAGAACTCTGCCAGAAGGGAATGGAGAGTACTGTCTTTGGTGATCGGTCACTGGATAGTTTGATAAATGAATCTTGTAGTAGTGATGCAAAATTGTTCCCAGAGGTTTTGTTGCAAAGAATTGACAAATCTAGCTGTATTGCTCAAGAGCCAATTGTTGGAATTATGTATTGGAATAACTGTCCTTTCTCTAAAGCCCCTTTCACACATGCACTGAAAGCCGGAACGTATCTGGCCCTTAGCTGAAGGAGCTGCATGTGTGAACGCAAATGTCCGAATAAGTCATACCGGACATGTGACAGACTACTTTCTGCCAGCTCCCGAGTAAAAAGTCTGCCTCATGTTGGAGTGAGCCCATGTGTGAACAGAGCAGGCAACGATCCGGAGAATCCACCACGAGCGAGTGGGCGTGTTGATGACGTTTCTGTCATGTGACTGGTGTGAAACCGGAAGAATACAAACATCTGCTTCGTACTCTTTTCCGCGCGCCTGTACATAGCTTTCCACTGTTTCATTGACATTGCGGATGTCCAAATACATGCTATTTTGAGTCCAATGATCATTAAAGAGATAGTTAGCTATAGCTATACTGCCAAAACTTCTCTTACGATGATTAATAACGTTGGTTAGTAGTTTATTATCTGGTTAGTAGCTAGCTAAGCTGTAGCTAAGTAATAGTGATAGGTATAGTGAGGTAGGTGAACTGGTGACCTAACATTACATGGCGAACAACAAAAACTTACCTTATTGTTATAATAAATGTGTATAAATATGTGTGATTTTTGGGTGGGTACTACACTGAAAAATAGCATGCAGTATACAGTATATACTTGTGTAGCACGCAGCACGCAGTACACAGTATGCAGTAGGTGGTTTTGAATACAGCCACTGCGCTTTCTGTAGCGTTCTTTTTGCGTCATGTCCTGCCTCCTGCACGCTCTACCCAGGTGCCGCCCCTCACCTAAACCAAACCGGAGTATTTTCTGTAGGTGAGAACGCGTCTGTCACCGACAATCTCCTGTTGCGTGCTACATGTGTGAAAGGGCAATTCCGGCCAAGTTGCAGACCTGATTCTCCGTATTTTGTCTGGAGTTCATATGTGAAAACGGCTAAAGAGTGATGGTTTCTTTCCTGCTGTCAACTCCAAGCCCATACTGCCAAAACTCCTTCAGCTACAGGTGGTTCCACATTCTTATCTTCAGTCCACTCTGTCCAGCATCTCCGCTTCCTTCAGTTTTATCATTTACTAATAGAATGTTTGTGTTTACACCTTGTGGTGAATTATTCATTGTACTCAGTTTCCTAAAAATGTCATGCAAGTAGGTCTAGTTTGAAAGCCAGTCTTGAATCAAGCAGGTATTAATACTGTGATTTGTCACCTAACTGAAATGGGAATAGTGCTTAATACCAAATATTCAGCTGTTTGACCTGTTCAGTAAGTTTAGTTATTGTTTTCTGCAATGTCAATAGTGATATGTTAGTAAGGGGAGCTTTTGAGTTGTTGCTATTGGGTGTATACGCTTCAATGTTTCCATATGCAAATATATAAGGTCTGTAAACATAGATTTTGTAAAATCATAAGGTAAACTAATGGTCATTGAACTTTTAATGCTTGTTTTTGTTGACAATACTTGCAAAGCAAAAACTCAGTCAGATGTAAATGCATGTTTCATTTGGTACCAGATTTTGCTGTCACAAGTGATGCTTATTGTGTCCTGTGGATATCCATGCATGGTATTTTTGACATGAGTTACTGAAATATGTTGAAGCAAAGAAAAGACTGAAATGCACACACCTCAAGGAACTGCAGTGCATCAATGTGTGTTACAGATAAAAAAGATAGCAATACAATTTTTTCCTACATTCACCCAAACCTTTTTCATGCCTCATTTACCTTTCCAGTGAACCCTTTTTCCAAGTTAATGAACTGTCAATTTTTTCCCCAGTTTTTTTTTTTTTTTTTTAATATGTGAAGCAGGAACTCGTTTGTGCCTATAGCTTATTACAGATACTCATTACAGATACTGTGAAGTATCTATATTACGAATACTCTGAAAGGCATTCAGTAAATGTTTGAACATCTTGACAACCCTGTCCATCCTATAAAACTGCTTTTCTTGTCTTCTAGCCATCTGTTAACTGAATACCAAGAGAAATGTGATGATATCCTTTTGAAACCCATTTAAATAGTCTGCTATATTTGTATTATGTGTTCAAGTTTAGATGGTGTATCTCTGTAATGTCTGTTTACACTGAATATCTCTGATGGTATTTGTTCCCTTCTATAGTGGGAGATTGACATGTTATGTGAGAATTTCCAAATAACTATAATAATAAGGATGGGCTTGTTTTGCTATTTAAGTAGCTTGGGTGTATTCGTGTGGATACGCTGGTGGGTTACTACTAGGGATGCAACGGTACACGGTATGTTGTTGAACCGTTCGGTACGCTCCCTACGGTTCAACATGCACACGTGAATCGCGGTAATACGATATGCCAAAACTTGCTTATTGCGCTGTAGACTACACGCACGTTGTACATTCAGATCCACAGAACATCTCTGGAGCCAGTCAGAATTTCCCTGCAGCCTATCAGCGCTCTGTATGCAAATACGAGCTGGAGAAGAGAGGGGAAACTAAAAACAAATGTTCTCGTGTACGGTCACACCGGTGTGGTTTGCTGTTTAGCATGTATACTAAAACCGGTGCGATCTAGGGATGAAACGGTTACCAGTTTCACGGTAAACCACGGTAAAATTGCCTACGGTTAGTATTACCGTTTCAAATTTTGGTTATTAAAACCATGGTTGATTGCAGAGAAACAGCCAGTCTGCACTAACTGTGACACACTATGGGCCCCATTTAGGCTGCATAAACATAGCTTGATAATGCAGATACAAAGCCTTAAAACTGTCAGGATGCTGTGTCAAGAACAAAGGTATGTCTGTGCACTGGCCAGATTCAAAGAGCCTTTGCCCCAGTGTCAGGGTGCTGTCTTAATCCATTGAATTAGACAAGTCATTGGTTTCTGTAAAAGCCCACCATGTGCTGCCAGTGATTAAAACTGTAAAGTGGAGTCAAGATGTCCCATTGCTTTTGTAATGCTTACTGAAGCTTTAATTATTTAATGTGTCAGAAGTCCAATAAATAGATGATGGTAATTTTTGTTTTTTTTTTGTTTTTTTTTGCCCACTCAAGAGCTTACTAGAGCTTAGAGTTTACTACTTTGCTCTTGGGGGTTTGTTTAATTTAGCTAGCAAACTGTCCAACCAGCTAACAACTGCACAACAGTTAAGGCAAAGTGGCTCAGTACTGTATGTTCTTCTGTTTTTCATCCTCATTGCAAATATTGTCAGCAGTAGTGCTCTCATTGGAATTACAGATTTTTTCCAACAGTGTTTTCTCGTTATTTAGCTGTTCTGTTCCTGGTTTTTCTGGGCTAGTTAAGTTTTAATTGTAGACTCATTGTTTCAGTTTGAGCTGTGTGCTAAATAATTCCAGGAAAAGTTAGCTACTTAGGGGGTTAAATATGTGGGCGCTGCAGTTTATTGTGTGCAGAATGAGCACATTCGTGGAAGGCAATGCCCAAGATGAGTTCATCTGTGACTGTTGCCAGTTGGCACCTTGAGGGCATGGGTCTTGATCTCGCTGGAAGAGGCTCTGAGATGTGAATCTGAGAACAAGGGGCTGGTGCACCTCAAGCCACTCAGGTCACATCCTTCAAGAAGAGGGAATTAGTGGGAATCTTTGGTGAGAATATATATTTAAATTATTTTTGTGGAGGACCAGTGATGAGTTGTCACCAAAGATTTTATTTATTTTCACCTTTTGTCTTTACTCCCCTTCAGACCAATATCACCACCCACTGAAGTTGTGACATCATACATCTATGTCTTCCAACTGCCAGAAATCCTCAAATTTACTGCTACTTTTTTACATTTTCCTCTAACATAGGAATTATAACCCCACACCCACAGTGTGTTTGACTGAATATAACTAAGCCAAGCAAATGACATCTCGGATCATAATGTATGATTATTCAATGGGGTTCATTTTGAGATGTGATGTGAAAATCACAAGTGCATATTAAAGCGTGTTAATTGGCTGCAACAGGCTTGTAGTTTTCCTTGACGTTTTTTTTTTACAGCTTCAGAAATCTCAAAGGTAAGATTTCTTTTGCTTTTTCTGTTAAATCTGATAGATTTGACTATATAATGGATTTCTAGGTACTCTAAGGCTGTCAAAGCAAGGTATTGAACCTCATCTCTAAGAATTTTTATAGTTATAATGACTTTGAAAGACAATTGTGTAATTATGTCTTTTCTGTGAATAAGTCATTAGTATATGTCTAACTGTATTGAAAGTGGCTGTAAATAGAATCTAAGTTGGGACACTCATTCTGTGGTTATTTGTGTTCTCGTAATGCAAAAGTGATGTCTTTGTTATCCTTTGAGAGCTTGAACTTGGCTGATTGGAGGAATCCTCAGATTGTCAAGGTCACACTAAAGGTATATTGTTCACAGGGAGACCAGCAAACTTCATCAACAGCTGGATGAGCTGCTGTTGAAAATGGTCCCATTAGAGAAACACATGGAGGAGAGGAAGGCATTGTGGTCTGAGCTGGAGGAAAAGAATGTAAGCATTCAAATTTCCACAGTGTCATTGTGTGAACGTCCATTAAATGCATGCATTTCTACTTACTATTCAGAGTTTGCATGCAATTAATTTGATCAGTCTTTATTTTTACAGAAGATCCTAAAAATGTATCAGCAAACATCTGTGGAACTCGGCAGCCTGAAGGAAGAGAGTGCCAAGTCACTTGCTTTGTAAGAACTCAGTGCAATGTGGAACATCTTGGGATTTTTTTTTTTTTTGGACTATCACTAATATTTTCCTTTATGATCCCCAGGAATAAGCAGCTTGAAAATCAGCTGAAAAAGCTTGAAGGTGAGCCTTTCAGTAGTCATTGCTTAAGATGTTGCACCTTAAGGGATGAAATGGATTTACATGTAATGAGGTCATGTGTGTGCGGCCACTTCTTAGGGTCCAAATAAATAGGTCCATGGGACCCCAGTTTTATTATATTTGGATCCCCACTGACATGGAACATTATATTTCTGCAAAGTCCTTTTGTTCTGCCCTGTAGTCAGTGTTAAACAGTTCCTAACTTACCAAAAAGATATAGAGGGCTAGAGGAAGTTTCTTTTGGTCATGTGGTATACGTCATTATACATTATACTTTTTTTTTTTTTTTTTTTTTTTTTTGAGTATGAGTATGGAGCTCTAAAAATGGCAACGTATAATATAAAAAGCAGTATCTCTTCTCTGTTCATGGAGGTCTACTGTCTGTCTAAAGTAGAAATTCAGTTAGTACACATCAGTGTACAGTCATATATCATTCCATCACTCCATCAGCCATATAACTTGACCTATGTCTATGCTGCTTGAAATATTTTCTTGTTTTGTTTTTTTTTTTTTTTGGTGATATGCTTTTTTTCGCCTCTACAATTTGAATATGTTTTATAATGGCTGCCAATTTCATCTGGAAGATTCCACTGTCAGGCAGAACCATGAAATTATAGAACTGAAAATGGAGAAAAAAAAGCTGGAAAAAAATCTTCATAAAGCCCAGGTAAGGATCTGTCTCCCAAAATGAGTACACTTTTGTGAACATGTGAAAGGTGTTGGTTCATGAAATTGCTTACTATTATAGTTAAAACTGTATTTTCAGTTATTTAGCCATTGTTACCAGAGACGGGCTAGTTGTTTGCCGCCAAATTGACTTTTATTATACTTTGCAGAAACATCTTGAAAAACTGGCAAAGGAAATACAGAAAAGTAAGTCAGTATGCACTAACACTTTGAGTTAATGATAGTAATCTTAATTAGGTAACAATCTTTACACCATTGTTTTGTTTAAACAGACCCAAAGACTATTTCTACTCAAACAAGTTTTCCTGAGGAACAAAAAATTGATAAAGGTAGGTCATCTGTACTGCTGCTGCATCATGTTATATATATGATACTGAACGTGAATGTGTGTGTGTGAATGTGTGTGTGTGTGTGTGTGTGTGTGTGTGTGTGTGTGTGTACACAGTTCCTTGCATATATTTGTACTTCTGATTAAATAGGAACCTTTGCATGATATATAAAAAAATCCTGATTTTGTTTGTGTTTTTTTTTTTTTTTAATTGATCCCCACGAGAGAAATTGGATTTCATCATAGAAAAAAGACAATAAAATGACATCACAATAGATACAGGCAGTATACTAAGAGCAATGCACAGATTTACACAGCCCACAGTAACTCAGTCCATAGTAAATAGAAATTATTCGTCGTCATTGTATTGTTTTCACATCTCCAATTCTAGATCCTTGATCCATCTCCTGAAAGGTTCACCACATTCATTTATGATGTTATACCTGCCCGTCACATTTGTGACTTGGCACTCCATTACTAGGTGGTCAGTGTCTTGCACGTCTGCTCCGCAAGCTGGGCAGGATGGTGACTAACGCAGCCTCCATCGGCACAAATTTAGGCCTGTTCTTGCCTGTTTGCACCTGAGTCTGTTTGCTATTACCCATTGTCTGCGAATTGCATTATTGAAGCCCTGTAGTGGCTGAGTTGGGTCCGACACCGTCAGCATGTGTCCTATGTACACATTAAAAAGTGTTAGTGCCATGACAGATCCCTGAGGTACTCCTTTTTTATCTTCATTATTTTGCTTTTTTCCTCCCCTGTGGTTGCTCAGAAATATCTTGGCCCTGTCATCCTTGATAGAAGGCACACTAATTTTTTACAGTGAATTATTTGAGACAATTTGAACATCAATACTCGCCATACTGTGTCATAGGCAGCCAAGCGATCCACAAGTATAGCCCCTGTTTTCAAACCCGGTGCCAGACACACACCTCCAACACATAGAAATTAATAAATAACATTAAATCAGACCATCTCATCAATGGTGCTACATCCTTAACGTTTTCAGATATTTTCCAAATATGTGTTGGATCATTTTTTTTTTCTAGAAAATGCTTTTCTACTTACTTTTTTTATCATTAAATTTTAATAGTATTTCAGAGTGACTCTCAATAATTAATTAATTAATAATATTCTCAATAATTAATTTTATTCCAGAAAATACAAGCATTAAACTATATAAAAATATTGCGGTAACATCTTGATAAAATCTTTAAAATTTTTTTGGGGATTAAGTGGAAGCTTCTTATATACTTAGTATACAGAGGCATCCAAAGGTCTCCAGTTTCCTTGGGGTATAAAATAAGTTAACACATTGAAGAGAATCAATAGCAGCATCATCATGGTTAAGGTCAGAGAGCTCTCCAGAAACTACAAGAAACTGGTCATTGAATTCCACAAGATAAGACATGGATACAGAAGAATTGAAAGAAATCTGTTTGATTTTTACTGTAGTGCCCATGGTGCAGGGGTAACATGGTACAGGGAGAATACCAGCCACCATAGACTATAAGACAGGCATGATTACGCCATCATGGCTCCTTTTTCTGAGGGCAAAAAACTCACTGTAAAATATACCCTCAGCTCCAGACAGCATAGGTAGGATTTGTGGAAATTGGGAAACTGATTTAGCTGAAAGGATAAGTAATGACAAATGGGAAGGCATTTCTGGGGAAAAACTCATTCTTGTTTAATTAAGATATACCTTATGCAAGTAAAATTAATATTCATGCAGAGGTGTCATACTTGTATTGAAAATGCAAAACAAGTTTTCATAAATTGTGATCCTGCCTCAAGCTGATTTAGTGTTAGGACTCTTTTATGAAGGTTATTTCTGATTTCATCAGAATTTATGTTCCAAAATACCTGTCTATGCCATTGTAGTAAAATGTATCATCTGCCATTGAAAATGCTCTGAACAGGTGACTATAATCACATTGACTTAATGGACTCTCGTGTCATTTTTATAGGGTTTTACACATTATATATCTTAAGCATAGACTTGCTGGCTTGAATCTGCTTTAGTCACCTACTCTATAGTGACGCTAACTTCGGAATTTTTTTGTTGTCAAACTCGGACTCACTTCACTGCAGCATCCTCTGTATTCGCACAACCAGTGGAATTATGTCACACCAGTGTGAACTCAATCATTGTTGGTTAATGATACTAACCAGGCTGGAACTCTGAACTGGGCTGTAGGGCTGAGACTGGGCTCAGGATAAGAATATTTTTTGTATATATGTTGGTAGATTGTCCTGAGGAGGGCATTTGCATCCAGAGGCAAAACCACCCTATAATGGTTATCTGTGACCTCTGGGGTAGGATATTATTTAATTCTACAATTAATTATTCAAAATACAATATAATAAAGTAGGGGTGAAATGAATAATCGATGTAGTTGACTAAAATCAATGTCCAAATTAGTTGCCAACAAATTTAATTGTCGATTAGTTGGTGATGTCATTGTGCATGTTTTTTGTGCTGACTTGGAATGCTCAGACATGTAGACTAAAAAGCTGCGTTGCTTTACTGGAGTGAACAATAGAGGTGGCAACACCTTCACAACCAAAGACCTCAAAAGTGTGGCAGCATTTCACTCGTAACTCTTTCGCACATAACCTACCATGTAATGTAGCGCGCACTACATAGCATAAAAAACAGGTTATGTTTTCATTAGTGTTATTAAGCTTCTCATGGTTTTCAGTTAGCATTTGCTATATTTTTAATGTTAAATCGCTGTTTCCTCAAAGCTAAAATTAGCTAGAATTTTTCCAATCTAGTGTTCTAATCACACCAGTTTTAGCATACGTGCTAAACGGCTAATCACATCAGTGTGACCGTACATGCGAAAGGGTTAACTCTGCCAAGAAGGTTGTGAACTGCAACATTTGTAGACCTGACCTTGCCTGGCATGGGAACACATCAGTTATGCTCGAGCATCTGAAGAGGTGGCATGTTGGTTCTCTGGATGATGAAGACTCGTCTCGTTAAGTTAGTTAGCTAGCTAGTATAGCTAATGTTAATGTTAAAAGCCATGTTACCTCACGTTATGAGCTGTAATGTTTTCTATTTTGAAATACATTTTCTCTTGATCAATAAATTATTAATGACGTTGTACATACAGTGTAGCAAATAATAACCTATTATTCACAATGATCCTGTTCACATTCCAAATGTTCCCTAATTTTACAATGTTAAACCAGAGCCTGTCTGCTATTTAGAAATTCCCTGCTTAAACGTTGCATCGTTGTCATGATGATGTTTATGGCTGGAGGTAGTGTTGCTGCTGAGTGCACAAGTTGAGAGAGCACCGGAGAATTTGATACTTTCTAAAAATTGCGAAGGATTTCTACAACTCGTGTGTATGCGTCCGTGCCCAGTGTGGGTTGCATTCGAATTAATTCGAAAGAGTTATGGGTTTGTTGGATCTTGTAATGCTACCATAGATGGCTTTCTTCAAAGGAAGCGGACTTGTACTCCCCAGCAAGCAACTGCCCTCACTGAATTAGTCCTAGTTACCATTCATTAAAAGACGTACTTTTGAATAAAGTTCTCATCTTTGTTGTCTTTATGGTTAGTTAGCATATGCCTAAAGCAACCTCAAGTTAAATTTAAAAACCAATAGATAAGAGCCATTGAGTAATTGTGTGATTCATAATCCGAATAGTCGCTTATTCGCTTCAATAATCGAGTCGAATAATCTATCAGAATAGTCGTTAGTTGCAGCCCTATAATAAAGGTTCATTGACTATAATCGGATGAATCTAATCAGATTTAATGAAAATAGGCTTAATATCTACTAGTGTCCACTTATCCACTTATATCCACTTATATACACTAGTTTACTTTCTGAAATTCTTATGCCTTTTGCAAGCTCTGTCAAAATTACAGAACATAAAATCCTGTTCTTGATCATGTCAGACAGTGGACATAGTTTGCAGTACATTCCCTTTGCAATCATGATGCCAGTAAACAATTCTTCCTCCATTATTTAATGAAAAAAATGGTTTACATATCCTGACCTTTGAACTAAAGACATACCAGACTTTGATCTAGACTCTAATTTTATGTACTTTTTTCTTTGTAGCCAGTGGATTCAAACAAGTCGCATTAAATCCAACCCGCAGTGTTCTCCATTGCAGGCCATTTACTAAATATCACCATCCTGCTAACTAAAATGGCTAGCTAACTAGCTAGCAGTAAGTGAAGCTAGCAGTTATGTTAGTTGGCTAAATAAAACTGTAGCTAATAATTAAAAAATATATTTTCTAATAAGAGTAAACCTAGGATTAAGATCAATGCTCTCTTTGATTTTATTTTCCTCCATGTATTCCAATGTGTGGCAACAATCAACGTTTGTCGATTATTATATACATTTCTTAAATTGCTAACTCAAACCCCACTCATTGTCACAGAAATCACTAACTGCAAAATTGTTTGTAATTGATACCATTGTTAATACTATTATGTTTCTGGTTATTTATTCATTTATTAATTATATATTAATATTCCTCTCCTCGGTCTTAGGGAAAGAATTTGGATAGGTGGCCAAAGGGATGAATATGAAATACGTATTTATGAATCTGTGTTAGTGGTTGGGATTGGTGTGCTTTGCCCAAATACTGAAACTGCAGCTAATCGTAGCAATTGTGAAATTCAGTGAGCTTATGCTAAAATCTAAAAACTGGTTAGCTGAACACAAACGAAACATTCTAAACAGACCCTCTCACTCTCCAGACCTTGTATCATAGCGTGTTTACCAAAGATATTCTCAGAAGGAACTTTCCAAACATTTTGATGGGGACTACAGACACTGGCACACTGAATTTATCTTTTTGTTTGTAAACAAACATAAGACCAGGGCTCATTGACATGGTGAGAAACCATGTCAAGCCAACAATATGCTATATTCAGCTACTGCTGCTGAGTGGCTCAGTTGGCAAGGCGCTCATCTCAAGTGGGAGCTGAAACATGCCATGTCATTTGCTGACAGTGACTGTGACAGCAACTTCTTGGGGAGGGCAGAGCAGAGGGTGTGGCTGCCCTAGGCCCATGGTTCTTCCAGTTACAAAGGGGCCCATCTTGGGCCCAATCTGCCCAACATGAACATGCATTTTTGTTGTTTAGTTTACTATTTTGAATAAAGTTTGTGTGTCTTGATTGCCGCAAAAAAAAAAAAAAAAAAAAAAAAAAAATCAGACTGAGGGCGTTATGGTTTCGACCAACGCCTAGCTAAGTTTCTCGCCACCATATTTATTTTGAATGAGCAGACACACAATAAAGTTAAAGAAAACTTAATGCGCTGTCCAGTATCCTTGTATAAGTGTACAAACAGAAAAATTATGCACTCTGTTCGAGTCCCAAAGTAGGAGCTAGGTGATCGCCGGCTGTCTTGTTTTATTCCCATCGCCGTCACTGCTGACGAAGCCGCAGTATTTAAAAATGGTCTTGCGCAATGAAGTGTGCTGAAATGGCACAGCTCATTGTAATCCGAATTTCTCTCCATTCCGCCCTTCTGTCTCTAAGTTTCCCCTTGGATCTGTCCTGCATCTCTATACAGCCTATAATAGTAGGGGTATGCAAAAATATCGTTTTTTAAAATTCGTCCGATTCAATAGCGATCTGTAAAATTTATGGATCGATCTTTTAGGCTAATATGCGTTTTTTTCCCGGTTTTCTAGGTTCATTTCCGAAATGGTTGAACATAGCCAGAGAATTAAGTATACAATTACAAATCCCCCGTCCCCCGTCCCCACTCTCTCGTTTAACTGACAACGCGACCGGCATTCATTTTCAATGAGAGTTGGCGATTTACAGCGACAAGACACAAGTGGCCTTTGGCTTTGCAAATAGGTGGGGCTAAAATAGACTAGACTCGAGGTCTGTTTTATGCAAATACTGAGCGATGCGACACGGCGAAGGCAGCGTGACACATGTTGCTGAAACAAATGATCCAACATTTTGGTTCCAGTCAAACATGGAGGAGTAGCTTATCGTGGCAGTTTCGGGTTTCCCCATACTTAACATTTGTCTCTTGATACGTACAGAGATATAAATAAAAAATGATGCGTGAAGAAGGGTGTCCAAAATTGTGGAGATGCTTGGTATACATATTCATATATATTTGCACTGCTGTCACAGCTTTTTAGCTTTAACTTTAATACAGTGCACAACCACTACCTAGCTACCTACTTAGCTAGCTAAACTCAACAGCAACACTTGCTCACGAATGCAGTGTAATTTATCGCAACTCAAGAGAAACGTAGTTGTTCATGTTCGTTTGCTAGGTAGCTAGCCAGCTAGTTGTTCATATTAGGCTAGCAAGAAAACGTTGGTCACAGTTGCCAGGTTGCTACTGGCGGTCAGCTACGTTTTGTCAGTCATTGGAGCTACCTTACAAACCAGCTTTCCCTGAGCTAACTAATGCAAACGCATTGCTGCTTCGTGTCATTAATATAGACAATTATACGCACTGGTTTTATTTTTAAGGAACTATACCCATGTGTTCCTCAAATAAAAAGATTTTGGTATACAGCCATGTGTCGCTTAACGTTCATGATACGTTCTGTGAAATGGGACGTTGTGCGAACACCATACTATATACTTAGCAAACCTATTTGGAATAGGCACGAGACTGGATGCTGCTGCTTACGAGTCAAAGCATACACTGTTATACGGTAAACTTTTTAATTATAAATATGCAAAGTTCACATTAAAACAACGACAGAAAGTACAGTACATAGGCCACATAAGACATTAGCATAGGCGTTTATTATGACTATCAAGACATATATATTATACAGTATAGCCTACTGTATCATTATATGCCTGGCAGCGCAATTGCTTTTTTTTCCATGAGACATGAGATAGACGTGTTGCGTGCGGGAAGCATTGCCTTCACTACGTCCGGTTACGTCGGCTACGTCCCGTTCTGCGATTGGGATTTTTAAACTTTATTATAACCTTATGGCGCTACGGCCGTATATGCGAACGTATATGCGTATATGCTAACGACATTGTCTGAATGGACGTTATGCGGCGTATGACTGTACAAGCCTTTGGCCTTTTCTTTAGTGATTTTCACAATTTCCAGTGACTCTGCATTTGTAAATTTGTGTTCCCTTTAGAGCTTTTTAAACATCTCTCCAAATATGGAAAGCTGCTATAGTATTTCATATCTCATTCCTATCAAATCGATATCGAATCAGAATCAAATTGATTTGGATTCATTCGAATCGTTACCTTGTGAATCCGAATCGAATCGAATCGGGGCATCTGTGCCAATACCCAGCCCTATATAATAGGCTGTATAAGGGGCCACTACAGGTCCTCGCCCCCTCTGTAATGAGCTACCGACTCCGCCCCTGCTCAAATATAAACTCTGGCTTTTTGTTCTGTCCTGAAAATGTTTTTAAAATGTTTTGCATACCTAAACAAGTGGCCATGTCATTTGCATCATGCAAACCATTGTATTGTTAATACATTAGGTTTATTTGTATCTTTTATTTTTCAGCTAAGGTCAAGTTGCTTTTTGAAGAACTTTGGAAGTGCATAGAACCTCTGTCATCACACACTACAGACCCACCTTTCTCTTCTGGTAAACCACATCTATCATATTACAATTGGCAGTGTAGTATAGTGGTTAAGGAGCAGGACTTGTAACCAAAAGGCTGCTGGGGCACTACTGCTGTAACCTTGGGCTTAACCCACAGTTGCCTCAGTAAATATCCAGCTGTATAAATGGTTAACACTTTTTAAAAAAAAAAAAAAAAAAAAAACTAACTGATGTAAGTTGCTCTGGATAAGAGCGTCTGCTAAAATGCCTGTAATGTAATTTCTGATGGATTGTTTTTTGCCATTTAAAGCATAGTGATGATGCCTTTTTGTGTTAATTATTTCTATCATTCAAAACAAGCTCAGAATTTTTGCTTAGTACAGGCTTCCATAGTAAAATGACATGACCAGACAATCATGATGGTGACTATATCTGCATGTCTCTGCAGGGTACAGCAGTGGGCTGACAGAAGTCCCTCCTCATTCACAGTCATTGTTATTGACAACTGCGTTGACACAGCTGTACTCGCAGCCAGTAACACACACACAACTGTCTATAGATCTTCCCTGTGAGTCATCAGTCTGTCTCAACAAGTCTGTGAAGCCATTTCCTAGCACTCTGCATAATCAAGGATTACCTGAACCTACAAACACTGGAACAAGTGAGAAGAAAACCAGAGTTTTGGGAGGCCATGTGAAAGACGGCAATTTGCAGGTTATAGCACATGAAAATGTCAGTGCAACATCACCTTGTGGAAACCATGGACAGAAGGTGATGAAGATATTAGACTGGTTCAGGCCTTTACCCCAGCTTCTCTCTCCAGTGTCACCACAGGTAAGGCACCCCTGTCTGTCACTGCTTTGCTTAGTCAGTAGAGATTATGCTTTAATCACATTTCCTCAAGTGACCAAAAGTAGTTACTTATGGTTATTCAGACTTGAGATACGCATATGTGAACAAGGTTTAAGTGCCTCTGCGTGTTGCATGTCTCTCTTACCGCTATATTCAGAAACAGGCTGCTTAAACTCCTAGGTGGGAGATGTGTATTTGGGGCAGAGTTTGTTTAAAAAAAAAAAAAAAAAAAAGCTTTTATTTTCAAGAATTTAATGTCCATGTGTTTCAACCAGTTCCCATGCTACAGCACACAGGTACCTTCAAAAAATTAGTCCACACTTAATTTTAAATCAACTGTTTGAATTAAGGAATTCAGCAATATGTTTTGGATGGTTTGTTTATGGTGTTCTATTGGTCTAGCAATGTCTGACAAAGTGAGGGGGGGGGGGCAACTTTGAATTGAACACATTTTTTCCTTTTTTATAAACAATATTTGATAATGACATGTTTAAGTTGTATACTTTTATGCTGAAGTATTGAAAAGGCTCATCTCAGCCCCAGAACTGCTTTTATGTTCTCTGAGTATTTTCTCTGCTCTGCTTTTATACTTTAAGTGAGTGTCTTACAACTGCATTCTGCATGAGGTCTAATATCTTTGTGGGAAAAAATCTGTTGGCCACCAGGTTTTTGTGGTTTTCCCTGACAATCGACATTTATTCCCTGCCTGCAACTTTGTACCAGGCATTTTTAGGAAGATGCGGGTGTGTAACTTAAGTCTGAATCCCAAAAATTGGAAAAAAAAAAAAAACCTAAGCAAGGCATGCAAAAATGAATCAGCCCCTTAACTTGTTACAAAAATTTCAGAAAGACATGTGAAGCTGGCCCTGATGGTTCTGGTGTTCACCCATTTATACACAGAAGGCCATATTACATAGACAGTACCTTTACATACACACACTAATGCCACAAAGGCAATAGTTTTTTTCTTCTTCTAGTCATTTCCCATGTAAATAATGGATACATTGATCACACAGTGGAAATTGGAGGGGTCCAAGGCTTTTGCCCAACTTTGCAAGCTGGCTTGCTGCTGTTCCCTGTCTTGTTCTGTCCCACCAAGAAGCGTGTTTACATGTTCCTGTAGTCCTACAATAATGCAGTTAAGATTGGAGTACTCCACACATCTTACTGCGATTGGTTACTGTGATGAAGAGCTTAATTTCATTAAAATGAGTGTGGCAAGGACTTTACATGACTTGTATTAAGCGCATTAAATTACATTATCAATGTGCATGTAAATATGGCTATAGTCAGCCATGCTCACACACACTGGACCCAAAACACAACAATTTCAGTGGTATGCCAATGCAGGAATAGGTAAATATGGGACATTGTGACGAAATAAACATTTTAAATGGTTTCTTTATACAGCCACCTGTGTGCCTGACAGTATTTCAACAGGACAATGTGCATCCTCGTTTTTCTCGTTTAACAATGGCTGTAGTGCAAGATGAGAATGACAATCTAATCAATTTTTGGTTACAAGCTTGTGCAAGTGTATTTACAATCAAATGTTAACTCTTAGAAACCCCCCAAAATGTGAGAACATATACGAAGTGTTGGTGACTTCTGTTTTGTAGTGTTGTGTAGTTGAATATGTCATACTTATCCATATTTGTATTTACTTGTGTTTATGTCCGATTGGCAGGAAGTGTTATTTCAAGACCTGTCTGATTCAAGGGATCATGAGGAGAATGCCAGATGTGATGGAAATGACCTGAAGATGACCATCTGCTCAGAAATGGCAAATAACAGTCTTATGAGAGGAACGACATACCAATGCCCTGAGCCTGCAGGTCTTCAGCACTATAAATTGGCAGCTAAGCAGGCTACAGACACCATGGTGATGGCAGCCCCAGCTCACCAAAACACCCTCCAAACTACAGCGTTTGCTGCTAAAGCAAAGAAAACATGTCAAAATTCAGGCAGTAAAACTGTGCCTCCTTCAGAAATTGAAATCTGTGAGCACAGGACCAAGAAGTTGGCAAACACTGCTGAAACCACTGTGTCCATGTCAGATGAAAGCATGGTGGATATGTCGGCTGAGTCATCCACTCATTCTTGTGTTACAGTGTCTGTATTCAGTGGTGTATCAGCAGAACTGTCTGTGTCTGAAAATACTGCCTCCTTCAAAAATTCATTCCTAAATGCTGATGATCGAGCTGAGAAAACGTCAGTAAATGAAAAGGAAATCAATATTAAAGATGATGTTTGTGAGAATGCATTGCCAGTGTTCCAGAATGGAAACAAAGCAGAAGAACAGAAGGGCAATTGTGACACTCCACCCAGCACATCCATACTAAAACCAAAACCATCAACACCCATAGAGAACATGACTTGTCAGAGCAGTGAGGACTTGGAAGTTAATGAAGACACCAGTGCACCTTTTCAAACTCCCCTGGGTTTTGGTAATTTGGAAGACTCGTTTTCAAATGGTTTCCCCCAAAAACAGGTGTCAGATGGAACTGAGAGACAAACTGCCCAAAGCACATTAAATTACATAATCAAAGATGATACTAAAACTGAACAGGCTGTGTCAAAAGTCATATCTGATGTGACTTCACAGACAAATGAAGTTGGTACAGTAGCAGAAGAGTTTGATGAAGCTAAAGCTGTACATTTTCCTCATGAAATGATTAGTTGTACTAAGGACAGTTTTCAAGTTAGTGCTGGTGAAGTAGACTTTGGACAAATCAATTTGCCTTTAAAATCTACTAATGATGAAACCGATAAAGTGAAAAAACAAGTCCAAGATGGTTCACACATGGAAATTCCTGCCTCAACAGATACCACTTTGACTTCAGGGTTTGGGTTAGAATTAGGATTAACTACCAGTGAACAACCAACAAGAGAACTAAGTCCTAAAGAAGAACTGCACACTGTGGAAATCGTTTACATTGAGTGTCCATCAAAATTGTCCAAACATGAAAAATCTTGCAAAAAGGCGGCAGGAAAAACAAGTGAGCTAGAGGTGACTACTTTCACATCACATGAAGTTGGTTGTTTAAAACAAATAGACTATGGACCTGCTGAGAGGATACAGATAACAAACCCAAGCAAAATCCTTACAGCGCGCACTGATGAGGATGATGTCATGAGAATGAATGCTTATTGCAGTGATGTGAATCCTTTTGTCATAAAAACAGGATTGTCCCCTTTAGAATTTCCAACAGATGAAGACAAACTGGAAAGATGTAGCTCAGAGGATCCTGCAACACACAGAGAGTCATCAGATGAACAGGAGAGTTTTGTACTGCAGCGAAAAGTGAAAACAACCTACCAGCGTGCTGGAAGTCAAGCCTCTATTAAGACTGATAATGGTGTAATTAGGACTGGACAAAATTCAACTGAAAATCATACAGCACCAGGGAGAAGTCACTGTAGCTGCTCCTCTATCACAGCTTTGGATCATTTGCCATCCTATGACTCGTCTCATGTGAAAATGGATTTATCTTTGAATAGTGTACAATTGGAAGATAATGGAGACAATGATGTCCCAATACAAAAAACCTTTACAGGGTTGTCATGTTGTGAGAGTAAAATTGTAAATGATCATCAATATCCCTTTAAGGAGAAGCTTAAAGAATATACAACCGTAGTAAATCAGTCCCAGAAAATAACAGGAGAGTGTATTGTCACTTCCAGGGTGTCCGCAGTGTCAGTTGCAAAAACTGGGCCACATTTACAGAGAACTGATGGGAGTACAGTCAGCCACATTACTCAAGAGTTCACAGATGAAAAACTTGAGGACATGAGGAAAACTTTCAACAGTGAGAATATTAGGCTGTTTCCCATGAATAGTGACCAGACTTTTAAGAATCCAGCTATTCCCAGCCACAACAGGCAACATTCTGGTAATGTGCAGGAGAGACAAATGGTAAAATTGAAAGATGAGCAGCTCATTTTAACTAATGCACCAGTGTTGGATACTGCAGATACTTCAACCCCCATAAAGTCTCCAGAGTCTATAAGGACAGTTCGAGTGGAAATGGGACCACCACTTCCTCCATTACTTCACCCACTGACTGCTACTCCTCCAAGATCTGAGAGGCTTGAATCCAGGATAATTCCTGGCAAGTTGTCATTTCCTTCCCCATTAAATGAATTGATATCTCCCCTTCTGGAAACTCCACTCATGTCACCACTCTCAGATGGGTCAAAGGAGAAGTATTTCACCACCCCATCCCCTTTGGATGCAAAACAAAGGGTTTTTCCTTCTCCATTGCAGTTTTGTGCAAGAACTCCAAAACATGCTCTTCCTGTTCCTGGGAGACTTCCGCCTTCTGCATCTGCTGTATCCAGTTCAGTCCCTAGCACTACCCAAGAGAACTCTGTGACAATTCTGGACTCGATGTACCCAGAACTCTCTGCACGTGCACGGACTCTGAACATTCTGCGTGGGGCTGTTAATCTCAGTAGGCGTGCTTCGGATAGCGGAAGATCAGTACCTGATTCTGATGAACAGATAGCCAGATTCAAGGCTATTGGTCTTTCCACGGCTTTCACTAAAACTGGAAAAGCCGTTGAATGTGAAAATAGTAGGTTTGACCAATCAATAGAAAATCTTAATCTGTCCAGAGAGAGTTTAAGAGATGCTGTAGGTCAAACGAGAAAGAGAATTGGAGTGAATGTACGTTTACCGAGAAGTGCAAAAAAGGCTCGAGTGGACCGTGGCTCACCTGTCCTTGCAAGCATTTCTTTCCCTGAAAAATCTGAAGAGCTTATTCAACAGGATCTTTCAGAGATCAAGGAGGATGTTCGACCTAATGAAATTTATGGTAGAATGCAAATGGGCAGTACTGCAAGCAGTTCACTGAATGCAATATCAGAAGCATTGACTAAAATTGAAACATCTTGCTTTGATGTGTTACCTGTAATTCACAGCCATGTGAACATTGGGAGAGTTTCAAATGTGCCAGTGCTGAGAGATGAAGAAAAAGAGGTCATCCATGAGTTCTGTGTGGTGAATAAGGTTTGTGATCATTTTGGTGTTTAGCTTTCATTTTATTTCCTGGAGTAGAATATGCAGCTGTGAGTGTCTCTATTCTGTGGCACACTAGTTTTGCTGACAAATTTATTATAAGCTCTCTGAAAAGCAAAGCATGTATTTACATGAGATTTAAACCAGTATTCATACCTGATGTATTTTTTTTTAGCTCTTAACAGATGATTTATTGTCTGCCATCCAAATGAAGATGAAGACAGAGAAAACAACCCTATCTGGGAATCACATGCAAGCTCTCTGCAGAGTATACACTGGAATTTGTCGGCAGAGAGGAGACTGGGAAAGAGCCCATCTCTTTGCTTATAGCATCTTGAAAGAGGGTAAGCCTATTGCTTCAATTTATGGCATCTTAGAAAGTGCACAACAAAGAAGTCTACACCTTTGTTGGTAGTATTAGAAATTAGTCATTTTTGTGGGTTTAATGTCATTCGTCCCACATGTCAATCTTGCAAATTGTTTTTAGTGATTTATTTGTTTGCTTTCTTGCAGATTTTCCAGACTCAGCAAAGCTGATTCTGTTCATGGTGACTACCTGGAATGACATCCTCTTACATACAAGTGTTGGAAATAGAGCCATTCATGCAGTGGTTAGGCTGAAGGCCAGTGGAGAGGTGCTGCACTGTTTAGCTGAATATCTTGGCTGGAAAATGGTATGAACCACCACCTCTTTGCTCTGGTGAAAGGGGCATTTTATTTTCTCATAGAAAACAAATACCTGCATGTAGGATTGATCATTCCATAGTTCTTGACTGTAAGTCTGAGCTTCCTTCAGCTGAAGATACATGCTACCTTTATTCAAAGCGTGCCAACAGTCAATCAACTTTTATTATAGTGCCCTTTACAGATTGTCACTAGGTTTTTTACAAAGTACAGTTTCCAGAAGGAATCAAAAAGTAGAAAAAACTGAAGTGAAAGTGAATGGAGGAAAAACTGAAATCATTCCCGCACCCCTTGCAAAAGCTTATTGAGCAAAACTCCTGGAAGGAGCCAAAATAAAGGAAACACAAACATAAAGTGTCTTAATAGAGCAATGGGCCACCATGAGCCTTCAGAGCAACTTTAGTGCACCTTGACGTAGATTCTACAAGTGTTTGCAACTCTATTGGAGGGATACATCACCATTCTTCAATGAGAAAACACTGTCTCAGGCACTGCTCCAGAATCTCCCCTAAGTGTTCAGTTGGGTTAAGATCTGATGACTGAGATGGCCATGGCATACAGTTGAAATCCATTTAATGTTCATCAGACTGTTCAGTGAGCACGCAAGCTCTGTTAATGGCCACATTGTCGTCCTCGAAAAGACCATTGCCATCATGACAGAAATGCTTCACCATAGGATGAAGGCAATCACTCAGAATGGCTTTATATTTATTGGAGGTTGAGTGGACCTAAACCATACCATGAAAATGCACCTCTCAGCATAACAGAGCCAACAGAACCCTTCACTTGGGAAACAAGCATTTGACTCTGCAGGTTTCTTTAGCATGTACCACACATTCACCTGTCCACTTGTGGATGACAGAGTGAAAGATGACTCAGCAGACCATATGACATTTTTTTTCTTCAATTTCTCCCCAATTTGGAATGGCCAATTCCCTGAGTTCTGGAATGTCCAATTTGTCCAATTGATGTTCGGTCCCATTGCACAACCCCCACTGTCAATCCAGGAGAGCGTGGACAAGCACGTGCCCTCCTCCGAGACACGTGATGTCAGCTGCTGCTGCTTTTTGCACTGCGGTCCACAAGCTAAGCTAGCACAGAGATGAGTCGGAGGGAGACATTTCATATGCAGCTTTGGCACGTGGACCATAGGTGCCCGGTCGACCAGCAGGGGTCGCTGTTGCTAATGAGACTGAAGCCCCTACTGACACATCCATCCCTATCCCCGGCGGAACAAAGCCAATGTGTTCCGCCTGTGAGCTCCGGGTCACTGTCGGCTAGTGACGCGGTTAGGTTCGATCCCGGGCCGTAGCACTCATTCTACACTCAGAACGAGTATCATATGACATTTTCACTACACAGTAGACTACTGCCTGTGTTGTTTGCCTTGTTCTTTCATTGGTTTGGAGTTGTGTGTCTGTTTTGCCTTGCATCTCAACCCAAAGCACAGACACACAAACCTAAGTATGACTGGATGTTAATTGCTCAACCATATCTGTGTAGAAGTACCTACTTTCGATATACTCATTTACTCAAGTGTTTCCTTTATTTTTGCAGTTACCGGTATGTGCAAAATGTGTGAGTTGCTAAGTTGCAGTCAGTCCACCAAATAGTAATGAGGTAGAATGTGGGGACTCTATTTGTGTCCTCAGGGCTGTGAGTGAATGGTGTAAGACCACAGGACTGGATAGCAGGTCAGAGTTAGAGGTATTCACAATGTCAATTTCAAGTACAATGTCAAGTACAATTTATGTCCACTCAAGTAGATCAAGTCCCATAAAACAGACTTAAGTTGTATTTAAGGTGGGCACAATCAATAAAGTCCCATCAAGCAGGCTCATCCATTTATTTGTCATTTTAAAAAGTTAATGTCAGCCTGGTCCTACCTTGCACACTCATTTTTGAAGACAACATGCTAAGAACACAGACTGACAGTATGTGCCTGTTAAAACTGGAAATGGTGCAATATTTCACATTCTGTGAATTTAGATATAGACCAGGTGACATAACTGGCATCTTCGACTTGGATTTACGCAGAATGTTAGTTGATTCCAAACATAAGCGGGCAGGTTTTTCCATAGGTTTGAGGCTTGTGTAACGGGTATGGGTCAGCGAGCGAGCGAGTTTCGAACTGAGGTAATCACTTCAGCTCTGCTACACTTGGATAGAGAGTTTTACAGTTGGTTATGTTTAATTAGTTATGTTTGAGGTAGCCAGCTCCTTGTAACTGAAGCTGACGTGGAGGGTTATAAGGAGATAATATTAGCTGTAAGTTGGTGGAAGCTAGCCCATTCACTGCTTATGTTAAGATGAAGTCATTGTTTCCCATACAAATTAATAGTAATCATCTACCTTGTAGAGCCTACTGATGGAGGAACAAGAGTAGAATATCAATGAATTATTGTTAACTTCACACTTGTTTGACAATGACATATTTTGTATCCTAGAATCCCCCCTGTGAGATCCAGAAGTTGATAGCACTCACACTGGCTGCACTGAAAACAGGAGTGCAGATGAAATTCATACAACATGATCGCCATGGGGATGACCTGGATCCTGCTGCTTGGGAGTACATATTCACTCTGGATCTCCTTTGTTCTCAACAGGGATGGAAATGGACACATGACAATGTGATATGGTGAATATAACTTCCTCATTGTGTGCGTGTGCGTGTGTCTGTGAGTGCATGCGTGTATGTATATACAGTGAATGCATGTGTGTGTCACTGTATGTCCACAGATATATTATTACTTTATATTACCAAAGAAGTTAAGACATTTGAGTTTTTTTCCATAGCAAGGAGCTTTGGCCCATAATGAACCAATGGGTTTTGCAACCACGATCTCAGCAGAGGCCTGTTCCAGATGTTTCAGTAGCATCTGTTCTGAGATTAATTGGTAAGTCCAGGGTGGAATTTTCACTACCACATTGGTTGCAAGATTTTTTTTTCACAGTTCATTATTTCTTGAAACCTGTCTTTGTGTTCAAATTGTTGCACTTTCGGATGATTGTACTCTTTTGTGAACAGAAAGAGGATTTAGATTGAAATTGGCAATTATATGTCATAATTATATTTTCACATTTGCTGACAGTGCAACAATGCATTTTTCACTGTGACCTATAAAGCAACAAACATAATAAGTTGTTTTTTTTCCTCAGGACGCCTTGGTCAATTGGGGATTAAACAGAAATCTATTGGATCTGTACGAAATGTCGCTAAAGTTATGAACATGTTTGGCAGACATGGAAGAGCAGAAGGTATTCATATTTTTCTAATGGTAAACATGCTAATTGTGCATATTGTAGCTTTTTATATGTTGCAGTTAGGACAAGTGTGCAATATGAATGTATGTCCTTGTGTTGACTCATTGTTTACAGGTGTGCCTTGGCCAGTGCAGTTAGCTGCCATCTACACCATTTATGACCTGTCACCCAGCAACCCCAAGGAGGCCCTGCAGGCTCTGGCAGCTTGGCGTGGGGAAGCCAATCAGGCTGTACCCCCTGCTATCACTAGCTGCATTACGCAGATTGGATCCATGTGTCGCTATATCAAATCATAAAGGATTCTTCCAAAAGTAAGCATTTTCAGGGCTGAAACTCTGTTTCATTGCTGACTAGAGGCTCTTCCAACTATGTGCTGAAAACCTCACAGAAACAAGATAGACCATAGTTTTTAGGACTCCAACTAATGTTTTGTTAGTAAGGGATACTTCAGCTAAGAATGTGTGTGTATATATACTGTTCCAGTCTCTCATCTGGGAGCAATGTTTTTTGTGTATTGCACATAAAATTGATAAGCCATGTTTGAATAGGCATATTGTAAATGTTTTATATGTTTGATGTTAGTGTATTTGTTCAGTTTCATTCTGAATATTAAAATCAAATCTCACAGGTTGTGTCATCTCTTTTTGAAGTTCAGCTTCAGTTAGTTTTCAAGAGAAGATATGTTGATACTGAACATTATTATTAACATTATTATTATTATTCATTAGTTTGCATATGAAACATGACTAAAATGTGTCAGGGTCATTATACTAACTTTTAAAGTATATATTTAAAATGTGTACTTTATAGTTTCCTGCATAAAAGGACAAATGTATTCCTTCCCATTTATTTTAATTGATTAAAAAGGATTATTACATACTGCTACACTGTATCACCTGCCTAGTTGTACTCTTGTGCTTTTTACTACCACCAGCTGGATTAAGTAAGTACTGTACATACAATGGAATGAAATGTAATCGTGACACAAAATTATGATAGGCTCCTACAGGTGCAATTCATAAAAGCATCTTAAAAATCCCAAGAGAGCCCTGTATCTTAAATTTGTTGTGCAATTTCCAAACATTCTTGATTTTACCTAATTTGACTTAAATTGACCTACACTTGTCTTGCACACCATTAGTTTATTGCAGATTCAAGAGTTTTCTCAACTACTCTTGACTTGCTCTGGAGTGACATCCATGTTGTGAAAAAAACCCTTGTGTGTGTTAGGAAAGGAAGTGGAAAACCATGCATCAGGTGACTACATCCTATTTTTATCTTTTCTGAGTAAACTATTCCAAAGCCTTAGTTTTTGCATCACAAGTTGTCTGCTGTTGCTAACAAAGCTACCATTCTGGCTGACACAACATCCAGGGAGATGGTTCAAGTAGACTTCCTAGGTTTATGGAGACCTCAACCTTCTCCATATTGGCTGTTTGGTTGCCCCACTCTGGCTCCAAAGTGAGCAATTAGCAGTCTTACAAAATTGCCTATTTTCAGACTTGTAAAATTTGTTATTATTGGCATTTAGCAGATTCTCTTATCCAGAGTGACTTCCATCAATTACAGTTTTTAACAATGTTAACCATTTGTACAGGTGGATATTTGCTGAGGCAATTGTGGGTGAAGTACCTTGCCCAAGAGTACAGCAGCAGTGCCCCAGTGGGGAACTGAACTGGCAACCTTTCTGTTATGAGTCCTGCTCCTTAACCACTATGCTATACTACCAGTCTCAGGGTTCCCATGCATCCTGAAAAACCTGGAAATTTAGAGAGTAGTTTTCCAGTCATGGAAATGACCTGGAAATTGGTCAAAATGTCCAAATGTCCTGCAAATAATGTATATTGTTCTGGAAATTTTTAATTGTACTTTAGCCCCTCACATTTTTCAATGTCTGTAAACTTCGGTGCGCATTTTCTTAAACTTAACTGACTGTTATATAAACGATGCAACATCACGTGTATGCCCTTCCGTAAACCCATTTGCAATTTTAAGTTTGAGTTTTGACACTTTGAGGTTGCTGTAGTTTGTCACTAGCAGCAGTCGTCACAGGTGAGTCAAACGTTTGTTCACTGTTGGCCCGCTTGAACATGCTTTCTGTATGCTGTGCAGTGGGGTGTGAATAAAAAAAGGTGACCCGAATGTTTCATTTTACAGCACATTTCGTACTTTTTCTTACGGCATGACTCCACATATCAGCGAAAATATAAACTGATATCAGAACACTTGAAGCTCTCGTGTTAACAAAATAACTTGCGATCAGTATTGGATACATTTTTGCTTATTCATATTCATATTAGTTTCACAACATTAACTTTGTGTTCTCGAACCAGTCTAACAAATGCGCTGCCTTGGTAGATTTTTTTTCCCCAGAAGGTAGTTGCTTTTTAGTTTATCTCTGTATCCGGCACAAACAACAAGCTACCCGTGTGCAAAAGCAATACTGCCACGTAGCCTCGATGTTAAATTCTTTTAAAGCGCAACCCATCCCTGATCGCCTACTACTGAGTTTTAAAAGGTAAATAAAATAGTCGATACACAACAGCGCACTGACGTGCATCGGACTTAAATTTAACACGTAATTGACCTATCGAAGTCATGCCCCTTGAACGCAGATGAGCCAATTCCACGGGTAGCAGAATTTGTAAATCTTTGGTTTACAACTCCATAGAGTAGCATTAGGAATCATATTTCTGCACTTGTTCTAGGGCGTTTATACAAATGTAACTTGAACAAACAAACAGAAAAAATGTGAAACGATGTCCATGGGGTAGATGCAACAGTGATACGAGGTATCAAGGCAATGGGGTATATTTAATTCCATTTCCCAAACCAAGACAAAACGTTCATTAGCTATCTGCCATAATCTCATTAGAATCTTGCAGCATTAATGATATATGGTAATGTTGAAAATATATCATTATGGTTAATGTTTATTTCTTATTACAGTGAGTGAGAAAGGACAGCATGTCAAGGTTGTGTAAGTTTAAAGAAGAATGGAAGAGCAATCCTGAGTTCAGGGACTGGTTAGGAGATGTGGCAGATGAAGCACACCGGGCATACTGCAAGATATGCAAAAAAACATTTGATGTTGGCAACATGGGCATTTCTGTTGTTAAAAGCCATGCCAAAGGACAGGGACACCAGAAAATAATGTCAAGTCTAGGCAGTGGGCCATGAATGACATTTTATCAGTCATCCTCCCACCCCATATTCTGAAGCTAGGCAAGCAACAGTGGCAGAGAGTCAAGGGAGCAGAGAGTCTGTCCAACCATCAACTTTTGAAAATGCAAGTTCATCCCAGATTGCACCCAACATTGGAAGTCATTTCTCAAGTGAAGCTGTTTTAGAGGCAGAAATCCGTTGGGTGCTAAAAATGACCCATTCCAATTTTCTTTTAATTCTTGTTCAGATTTATCCTCTCTGTTTAGTCAGATGTTTCCTGATAGTGACATTGCCAAAAAATTCACATGTGGTGCAACTAAAGCAGCCTAATTTCTTTTGGCCTAGCACCATACTTCAGAGAAAGGCTGGTGAAAGACATCAGGCAGTCAAACTGCTATGCAATCTCATTTGATGAATGCCTCAGTAAGGTTACTCAGACTTAACAGATGGATGTAAATTTAATTTACACATCAATATCAATACACTTGTAAACTACTAGAGGTGCATGTAACAACTTATTACAATAAATATTTATATTATTCTTTACGTTTCAAATAGAAATCTAAAATCTGTTCATATGAGGGGTCAACAGAGCCAAACAGAGACTCAGAACATGTTTGTGTTTATTTGTTGAGGAAAGCTTTGTAAGTTTAAAAAAAAAAACATATCAGTGCTGTTCACAAAACAAAAAGATGCCAGGTGACTTTATTGTACAGTCAGTTGTGAACTCCACTATGATTCCAGGTGATGGCTACACTTGAACCCTGCGTAATTGAAAATGATGCAGTAAAACTGGATCTATTGTAAATTATATGACTGTTAATGAGAGTATGCTGCCCTGAATTGTCAAGAAAAAGTCCTGGAAATGTCCTGGAAAATGATTTCTGCAAAAGAGTGGGAACCCTGCAGTCTGTGCTTGACTCACACTTCAGAAATGAAATTAATACAAATCAATAGTAGAATTGATGCACAGACATACAGATGTTCTTCATGCCGGGGGAAACTGCTGGCTAGTTAGATTTTAGCTGGCTCACACCTACATAATGACAGATCTTGCAGGTTGATAACTAGTAAATCAGATGCAATCACAAACAATGGTAATGTTTTTGAAAATTTACAGATTTTTTTCCACACTAAACCATTTAAAACACTAACTAGCAAATTAATTGCAAACATCAGTAACTTTAGCTATTATCTCATATAGTAACCTACATCTTTTGGATCAACAGGCATTAACTTACTTGTTTCTGAATGACTGAAATTATCACTAGCAGTATGTATCTATCAGTCTTTGTGTCATGGAAGGGAGGCTGGCCAGAGTTGTTGGAATTTTACTATTTTCTACACAAGCAGAACATGCATGGGCATTCTAAAATAATCCTCCCTCACATAAAAATGATGTCTGGCAATGGGTGATTAATGCAAAATTAAATTCAACTTTGTATTCAAAACAGCTAGCATCTCAGTTTCTTTAAAGGGTTGATTAAAGGTAAAAATCTATAGCAACTCTCAGAATGTTATGTTATTGTGTCATTTTGAAAAAATGGCTCTTCCTCTCATTTGGGCTGCTGATATGTTGACAAACTTGCTAACTAGCTGTGCACAAGCATCTACCATCAAGCACAAACAGTATGTAGCTAGCTAAACAGCTGTAGTACTACTGGTGATTATATCAAACTGAAAGACATGGACAAAAGTAAGCTGAATATGTTGTCTGAAATGCTACAGCATGTGGCAGACCTACTTGATAAAACTTTCATTGAAACTACAAGGTGCAGAGGATGTTGGTTGCTTCTAACATCCGAAGGAGCCGCCCCTGCCTCACTATGTGCACTGCGTGGCCAAAAAAATGTCGCTGTTTGGATTTAAATAAGCAAATGATCTGGGTTGCTTCAATTGGTCAGGTCTAGGCTCAGCAACGTTATGTGCCAATAAAATGAAGTCAGCTGAGTACCTGAATGAACTGAATGACCAGGTTATCCCACCATCATGAGGGGCTCTTCACACCCTGCTAACCGGCTGTTTGCCCCCCTCCCTTAAGGCAGGGGGCTATGCAGCATCAAGGCCAGAACCACCAGGTTGAGGAATAGCTTCTTCCCAGATGCTGTGAGACTGACAACCTCTGCAACCCACTGAACAATTGCTGCTACTATTATTACGGCATTACTCCACATCAGGGCATTATCACTCCATATCAGGGCATTGCTGCAATTGACTGATAAACTTTGCACTTTTGCACTTTAAGACTGTAATTTCACAGAAAAATGCAGCTTCCCAGAAAAACTGCTGTTTCCCATTGAATAATTTGCTGCTACGACTTCCACTGTCTGTTTATCTTTTAGATTCCTGCTACAATCCCCCAAACGTAGTCAAGTTACACCCCTCCTCACCTTGCTTCATTGGATTCCTATTATTACTCTTGGTGCTGGCATACAGGACAGTGAATAGGACAGTGCACGGGAATAATAATAATAATAATAATAAATATAGCTGCAAGCAGCGATACAGGGGCCAAGCACAATGAGGGCCTGTTTTGCTACAATACCACTTTCAATAATCAAAAATCCATGGATAACTGTTGTGAGGCATACTCTCACTATGCTCTGACTCAATTTTGGTGAAAAGACTGGAGAACATGTGGGAGGAGTAGCAGAATGATTGTTTTCATTAAAATTAAAAATGGCAGACAATCCAACATGGCAGACATTGAAACTATTACGTGTGTAACTTGGCATGACTGAAAGAATCAGAAGAAGAAAGAATTATGATTTTAGGCCATGCAATTCAAAAGATATGTTAAAATATAAGTATATTATAAGTTATATGCAATATGTTTATAGCGCCACCTAGTGGTCAAACGTCACTAAAACACTTGGGCACCCTCAGAGCATAGTTGCAAACAGAGGCACCCAATTTGGTGTCAGTACACAAAAGCACTGCTTAGATATGGCCTCACTACCTGTTTGGCGTCTTCGCTGTTGAATTTGTTGTTGTGCATTACTACCGAGTGCTTTACATAAACAAAAAATCATGGATAACTTTTGTGTGGCATGCTCTCAATATGCTCTGACTCAATTTTCATGAAGACTGGAGAAAATTTGTGGGAGGAGTAGTGAAAAGACTGTTTTCATTAACATTCAAAATGGCGAACAACCAAATATGGTGGTAATGAAAATTTTACAGCTGTTACAACTTGACATGACTCAAGGAATCAAAAGAAAGAAGAATCATAATTCTAAGCTAAAGACATCAAAAGCTATGAGCAGGAATTCAATTGTAGTGGTGAAATGACACAAAACTTCTTGGACACTCTCAGGACTGTGTAGGAAGTCCATATCCCAAGTTTGGTGTGATGACACAGAAGCATTGCCGAGATATGACCTCACTTCCTGTTTGGTGTCTGCGCTGTCAAACTCATTTGCATGTTATGGGCGAACACTTTGGAATATCTAAAATATTTGGATAACTTTTGTGAGACATGGTCTGAAGATGATATGTATCAAATTTGGTAAAGATTGGACAAAATTTGTAGGAGGAGTAGCGAAAAAACACTTTTTGTAAAAATTCAAAATGGCGGAAAATCCAATATGGCGGACTTTGACGGCAATGGGTGCGTTGGACTCGGCTTGATTTAAGGAATCTAGGAAAAAAAGAATTTAGCAAAAATTCCAACAGTGTCAGGAGTTATGGCCAAAATGTCAGCTGACCTTTGACCTAATGGTGGCGCTACAGGGCTTGATTGACTGACCCCAAAATTGGTGAGCGGACAGCTGGGACTGTTCTCTGTGAGTGTGCCAAATTTCATAAAAGGTGTACAAACGGATCTATGGGCTGCCATAGACTCCCATGGCAGATGTATAATAATAAGAAAACTAACAATTACAATAGGGTTCCAGCACCCTTTTGGCCCCTAATAATAGTGAAGAATTCTAACAATTACAATAGGTGCCTAGCACTTTCAGTGCTTGGCCCCTAATAATAACAACACACAGCACTGGGAATACTGGCCTTTTAGGGGTTGCCTACAGAAATTACCACAATGATCTTAAGATCTGATTAATTAAAAACATGAAGCTCTAACTTCATTTGAATAAATGTCCAAAGGTAAACCAGTTTCATTTTCTTCCTCTTCTTCTTTTTCTTCTCCTCTATCTTATTGTTTGACCACATTACATCATCTCTAATGTTCCAGGCCCCCAATTTACACAATTTTACACCATTGGTCTCTCCATACTTTGCCAGTTGCCATCTGCTAATTGTAGCCAATTGCAAGTCCTAGCAGAAAAATATGACAGAAAAATATTATATCTTAATTGTTATGTCTTGTTTTATAGCAAGCTTCTTATGTTGACTTAGCTCATCTGTTTCATATAGCCAGCTAGCTTTCTAGCTAATCATAGTATGCAGGTGGAAAAAGCCAGCCAGCTAGCTACCTGTGTATTATTATAGTTAGCTAGCAAATTGTGTATTGACTTTCAATGTAGAATGTTTAATCCACAGCCAGAGTCTGGGCTTGCAGATGTTGATTACTGAGGCACTTACCTAAATGCAGTTTCCAACAATGTACAACTGTGAAGTTGGATTTTCCACACTTGTTTATCTGAAAACAGACAAGTGTGTAGCATGCTCTGGAGATAAATGATAATTATTGTACACGGTGGGATAATACCGTTGGGTGGTAAGCACCTTGTACAGCAATCTTTTCATCAGGCTAGACCATAAGAGCACACTTGAATAAGCAATGTGATCTTGAAACAAGACAGGGTACACTTCTGGGCAAAGAATGCATCACTAATAACATTCAAAACCAGCAAAATAGCATGCAGGGTTATATGAGATCACACCACACAGTGAAGAAACTAGAGAAAGCCTACTGGACATGTACTCAGATTGCTGTAATGTACAGCATACCAATTCAAAGAGACTAATTCAAATTCAAAGACACTAACTGCTGTACCATCCCCCCAGCGGAAGCATTAGGAAGTAGTTCACAATCCAGGAGATTCATTATCTGCAGCTGTGAATGCTAACCATACACAAAGCCAGCTTGTGAGGGGATAGGATAACTAGAAGACATATACCTATGGCACTGAATTAAAAAAAAAAATGGCAGATATCACTCACTTGGCAGCATAACCTGCTTTTCCATCTGTTTTCACTATTCACTATTGGTCCCAAGCTCTCTTTTGAAACATATATATAAAAAAAATACCTCCAGGACTACTTTCTTTCATATGAGGAATATAGCCAAAATCAGGAAAATTTTATCAATACACGATGCTGAAAAGTTAATACACGCTTTTGTTACATCCAGATAGGACTATTGTAATGCCCTCTTGTCAGGATGTGCCTATGCCCCCCTAAAGCCCCTTCAGTTTAAAAATGCAGCTGCTCGTATTCTAACCAGAACAAAACGCTTTGCGCACATCACCCCAGTACTACTTTCTCTCCATTGGCTACCTATCAAATACAACATTGATTTCAAAATACTTCTCCTTACATTTAAATCTTTAAAAGGGTTTGTCCCTCCCAATCTTTAAGGACCGTCTTCACCAATATTCTCCAAAATGAGCTGGACGTTCCCAAAGTGTGGGAAAAAGTACTATAGGTGGTACTGCCATTTTGTATTGAGACCCTCTTTTGTGGAACAATTTATCCACTGAAGTTCGGGGAGCAGACTCTCTCTCTGCCTTTTAACCCCTTATGGCCCGCTGGCAACAATTGTTGCCAAAGTGTATCACTGTCATTTTAGACTCACAATAAAAAATCTCAAAGGTACTAATGCAACTTTTTCCACTTATATGCTAGTAGACAACTTAGACAAAGGTTTTGATTTTTTAAAAATCGTTTCCAAGTGCTTCCTATCGCATGACATCATCTGCTTCCTGCTCCTTCCGGCTGAAGACATGGCGGATGCAAATCTTCCTGGAAAGAGGTAATTTTCATAAACTTCTTATGATTTTCCCCCCAAACATATTTATAATTATTTAATCATTCAAGTCTCTAGAGTAACCCTCCCCCCAAAAATTGTACCTAGGATAAATATTTTTTTGTTCATGGGCTTATTTCTGTGAGTGGCAACAAAAGTTGCCAGTGGGCACATAGCGTGTCGCTAACTAAAGGAAAACACTGTCTGCAGGATTGCTCCTAATTTACTTATTTAAAATTGTAGAATGATGTACAATGGCTCATTTTAGTCCTCTTAGAATACTCTTTCTAGCTAAATAAATTCACAGGTATTCAAGGCCTGTGTGTCGTCTTCTCTGGTCAGACGATTATGATGTCAGCAACACTGCTGTAAAAGATGCCATGCGGAAGAACAGGTTTGATGAGATTATGTCTTCTGTTCATTTAGTAGACAACATGAAGATCACAGCTGACCCGTTCTTCAAGGTGCGTCCCCTTTTTAAGCATCTGAATGACATCAACAACGCAATCCTGATAGCAGAACATGTGGCAGTAGATGAGATGATGATTGAGTATTTTGGAAGGCATGGGTGCAAACAGTTTATTAGAGGGTATAAAAGGATATAGAATAGGGTATAAAATATGGAGCTTAGCATCCTCCTCTGGGTTTGTCCATCAGATGGAGCCATATGTAGGAAGCCACACACATCTGGTGGAAACTGGACTTGGGTCCAAGTTCAGGGTCCAAGTGTGGTTCTTGGCCTGGCAGAGAAAGCTGAAGTGCCACCTGGAGTCAAGTTTTACCACGACAACCTCTTCACAACCCTGTCCCTGGTGGATGAGATGACCCTGAGAGGCTATGGTAGCTGTGGCACGTTGAGACAAACTCAGCTCCATAACGTTCCCTTCACAGCACCCCAGACCTTCAAGAAGACACCCAGAGGTGATGCTGAGTATCTGGTTGAGGCAGAGAAGCTGATTGTAAGGTGGAATGACAACAGCGTGGTCACTGTGGTGTCGAACATGGAGAGGGAATTCACCAAAACTGAGGTGAAGAGATGGAACAAACAGAAGCGGACCATGGACAAGGTCAGACAGCCCAAGTGTATCCAGGACTACAACACACACATGGGAGGAGTGGACCTGCATAACCAGTTTGTCAGCCGCTACAGAGTCAACATCCGGTCCAAGAAGTGGTGGTGGCCATGCTTCAGCTGGGCCCTGAACAGTGCCATGGTGAACAGCTGGTGCTATTACAGGTACACAAGGCTGTATGTTATTTAGCGATATCACAATCGAGTTTGTGATGTTTGACTCGAGGTCATCGCTAGTGCTCTTCGGTCAACAAGAGCAACAGTGATGATATCCAGACCAACATCACAAACTCAAGTGTGATATTGCTTTTACAGAACATTCTACATATAGAGCATGACGCTGTAGAAAGGATGATATTGATGATTCATCAATAGCATCATATGCAAACAAAAACAGGGCACATTCATGCATCTATCATGCTTGTTTTGTCATTCATTTAGGTCCTGGAAAAGTGGGCAGACGGATCTCCTCTCCTTCCAGAGGCTGGTAGCCCAGACCCTCCTCCAGCGCCATGGAACAATGGCAAGTAGGCAGGGCAGAAGATCTTCAATGGCGGTGGCGATAACTGATGCCACCAGGTTTGATAGTTTCAACCACTGGCCCTGCAACACTGGTAGCAGGTACAAACGATGCAAGAACTGTGGCGGACGCACATCATTTGCGTGTGGAAAGTGTGATGTGCCACTACATGTGGAGTGCTTCAAGAAGTACCATACTGAGTAGAAAATGCATGAAAGATGATGGAATGTATGGGAAGAAATATGTTATATATATGTTTTTAGAGGTTCTAAGAAAAAACTGTTTGTTGAGGTTTTCAGTATAAAAAAATTGAGTATAAAAAATATTTTAAAAAAATTTTATAAAAAATAAAATTTGAGTATAAAAATATTTGAGTATTTATTTTCTTCAAAGCAAAGTACAAAATGGAAAAAATAAATACATAACATGATTCAGAGAGACTCAACTGATAAAATGATATGCCTTACAACTCTGAAAAAAATCTGGGCACAAAGGGGTTAAGGTGACATTTTCCACCTTCTTTTACACAAGTTGACACAGTTCCCTGAGGCCTTTATAAGAGAGCTGTGACATTTTTGGTCAGAATACCACAATGATAAGGCACCACGGCACTATCTTCGCCTTGCAAAAAACAGCACTGTCTCGAATGGCAGCTTTTGAGCGCTACTTCCGTATTATGATAATGAGCCCCTGACAACCACACCCCCAACTTCAGCGTGGCGTGCCCACGCCGGTACTTTTCCAAGCTACCATGGCGACCGTTGAGCGTGACCCCTGAGCAAGAGCATAGAGCGGAGCGTTCTAGAAACTGAGCGAGATATGGCTGCTGGAGGAGATGGAGCGTTTATGATTGCTATCAAATGCTGTGAATGATCTAATATTTTTTTCCAAAATATCGCTCGGACAGAAACGCAATCGAGCTTGCCAGGGTCAACTTGCAGGCTATCCAAGCTAACGTAGCACTGCATCTTGGCTGCTAGCCAGATCTTTATCAAACATCGTATAAGGGTATCTAAACAGCTAGCAATCAGCAAATGAACTACAATGCTTACATCATATTAGTAGTCTAAGCTGTTTTGAGTCATAAGTAACACGGATACATTTCTGTCAAACACAACTTTTGTTTGCACTAGCAGCAAAAAGTAATAGAGCGTATGGAGGCTAAGGGAAAGTACACCGTTGTCGCTTGCGAAAACAAAATGGTGGCGCCATGGGTGGAAACGTGCAGATTAAGGGGCGGTAATTATAATAAGATCCCCCTCCTACGTCACTACGGGAGCAAAATCTGAGCGGCTCATTTTTTCACATGCTTGCAAAGAAAGGCTGACCAAAACAAAGTTACTGGGTTGTCGTTTTTTACGTTTTCTGGGTTGGTAGATGCACCGGGGACCCGATTATAGCACTTAAACACGGAAAAAGTCAGATTTTCATGATATGTCCCCTTTAAGTCTAGGCTAAAAACCAACTTTTATATCAGATTTTTTAGTTGAAAGACACGGCATGATGCTGGCATGGATCATAGAGTCTCTGGCGGACTAAGTGGTGTGTTTAGCTGATCTGGCTGTGGTCTGGTGTTGACTGCCTTAGTTTTGCCCTCATGATTGTACTGACGCCTTCCCTCTCATCCCCTAGGTATGCTGCATTAGTGCTTATCTGCTGGGATTTTTCCTTATTGCACACATGTATCTCTCTTCCCCCCTCTGCTCCCCACTTGCCTTTATGCTTTTATGTTTTTCATTCCTGCAATTAACATTCATTAATCTAATCACTGTTTTCTTTTTGTTTCCTGTCCCTGCTCCGCCACATCCCGATTTCCAGTTCAGCTACGTCACTGCCCCACCTATCAAGTCAAATGTGTGCCAACAACTGGACATTCCAGGATTACATTTTATAATTACTCTGTTTTGTAATTACTATTGTCTGTCTAATTCAATTGTATTAAGTATGTTATACAACGTTAAGTATTCTCCAGGTGCTGGCGAGAAGCAGATGGGCTCCTCCTCTGAGCCGGGCTCTACGCAAGGTTTCTTTCTGTTAGTTAGGGAATTTTTCCTTGCCACTGTTGCTTTAGGCTTGCTCTCAGCATTTGCTCTGCTAGTCAAATGCTATAGATAAATAATAATCTAGCAGTGGAGACACTCTTCTAATTAGCTGCTCAAATAGTACTGTGACTGAAACTAAATTGGCAGCAAACAATAAACACACAACAAATAAACTAAATGAGGGTGGGTGGTATTGGCCAGTGTTACGACCCCCGGTCTAGGGTCAGAGATTGTAACTAAAAATGGTGAGTATCCGTTCTCCTGTCCCAGCACCAACCACGCCAGTGACGATAAAAAAGAATATTTATTTTTTCTTAGGAAGCTAAAAACAAATGCAAAAATTCAGAAGGTGGTAATGCTAAAATAACAAACAAAAAACACATCTACGCATTCCTCTAATTAACTAACAACAAAAAGTAAAATAAACAACAGAAAACTTGCCTCCCTGATTCACATAAACAGGAGAAAATGATCACACAAAAAGAAAAAAATGGCTCCCACCTCCCTACGGAGCTTCCAGCAAACTTAAAGAGTTAATTACAATATTTACAAAATATATACAAGAAAATACGAAAGCGATAATGTGATCAACGGGAAACAATCTCGCATGTCTCAATCGGGAGAGGGGAAAGCCTGACCCTTGACCCAACTTGTGGGTCAGTGCCACACTCATGTCTATCTGTATCTTTCCCTTGTGGGGACAGATTGTTGTGTTGTCCTGTGCATCTATGCCAACGCAAGTGTCTTGCCTTCTGTGAAACGGGTTATGTTGCAATGTCTGTAGAGAGAGGAGGTTGATATGCATTCTTGTTACATGTATATTGTGTGTGCGCTGTAATTAAGATCGTGTTCGTCTGTTACTTGTACTGAAAGTGTTTATTTGCGGAAGACAATGCGTTAGCATCACACATTGTTTTTAAAGTAGACTACACCATTGCAGAACAAATAACAAACAAAATATTTATTCTACTGTCAGACCCACTAGCTAGCGTCCACTGCATGCATTTGATGCAATATACAGTATCTCATAGTGAGTATCTCACTTCTGAATCACCAGCTATAGCGTGCACATCCTCCAGGCTTTGTTTCAACCTGGACATGGAGGACATGGCATATTCACTGCAGAGAGAGCAGAGTAAATAATTTTATTCAGCTACATTGCCCATTGATTATATATGACCATGTAAAGGCTTTTAATAATACTATGATTAATGATGTAATCTATTTCACAATTCCCCAAATTTTGTTACAAACCCCTTTCCTTCAATATTAATCTCACAGTGAGTCAGGGGCGGACTGGCAACAAAAAGCAGCCCGGGAATTTGCTGTCAAGCGGCCCCAATTTGATACACCAAATTTGAACTGACACAACATGTTTGTCGATCAACGAATCATTGATAAAAAAAAAACACAATCTGTTAAATTGTACTGTTCGTGTTAGGCTAATATGTAAAATGATGAAACTAATTTTCCAAGGTTTTCCTCCCCATGTTTGTGTGTACAGAAAGCAAAAATTCAAAGCTGAATTAATGTAATGATCACCTGACACCTAATTTGACTTAATAGCCTGCTTTTCTTATCAGAATTATTTAAAATATTGCAAAAACACAGAACTAAATTAGAACCAGCAGACTCTATCCACAGGAGAACACTATATTCGCACAGTGTGAATATAGTGAATCACACTACATATTCACACAAAGCACACTATATTTACAGCAAACTAAATTCACAGAAAGAACACTATATTTACAAAATGTCACATAAAGCATATTATATTCACAATGGTTTTTTTTGTGATTTCCTTTCTGAAGAGTAGAGTGCATGTTTGTGTAAAATGTGTAAACTATTTGTTTGGATTGTAGAGTAAGTATTTAACAAATCATTTTTATTGCTGGGCTGGCTATCAAATATTATACGCCTTACAGGCTATAATGCGAAAAAGAATTGATGAGTAGTCCAGAAGAACATTATCAAATTTACATGTTTATTTTACCCATTTACAGTCGAAGTCGATGACCATTTTTTAAACACTTTAGAGAAATTTAGCGTAAACATCTCTAAACGTTTGTGCACTGGGTCTGGCTAATTAAACCTTGGAAATGGACAAACCCTGCAGCGGGACTGTAGCATGTAACTGTAACAGCCCAAGGTTAACAAAATTTGTTCTGTTCATTTGTTCTTTAGTTAGTTCATTTAGCTAGTTCACAACACATAGCATGTAAGCATGACAAAGCACCTGCTCCCTGCTCACTCCTCTTTGATGTTGGATATGGTACCGTTATCTTAGCACACTTTGCAGTGTCAGCCAGCAAAGCCTTTTTCTTTTTTTTTTTTTTTTGGTGCACCTTCTCTGCACCGCCGGCCGCGGGTTTTCACTTTCTATCCATGTTTCGGCAACGAGTGCTAGATACTTCCAGTTGTGATGGCAACTGCTACCTGCTATTACAGATTGCACCAGCCGTGTCGCTGCAGCTAAACTGACCTATTGAATATCTGTATATAGGCTATATAATGTCGGTGTCACGTACAATTCTTCCCATCGCTGGGAAGAATTGTACGTGACACCGGCCCTCACAAGACCGGCCCACTGGGAAAATTCCCGAACTTCCCGATGGCCAGTCCGCGCCTGCAGTGAGTATTACGTTAACCTATGGAATGCATATTTTTCAAGCATAAGTGAAGACAAAAACAAAGCTGAACAAATACCTGGGATTGTCCTTATTTTTCTCTATTAGGGTAGAGAAATACACAGATCTGGCAGATCTGAGGGCATGCTTGTAGCTTAAAAGACTTTCTTTCCAAGCCAGGAGAAAGACCTGTAATTTGGTGGAACACCATTTTCTTTCAAGTTTCTGTGCAGCTTGTTTGATAGCACAGGTCTGGTCATTGTACCAAGGTGCTAGCTTTTTGTCTGTGTTGGATTTCTCACTCGATCCACCGGTCGGTCCAGGCCAGCTCCTGTAACCTCTGGATGCTCAGGACACGGAACCCTGAAAGATACACAAACACACAGGAAAACGAACAACACATCACAGCTGTAATGACATTTTAAGTGTCCTGGCTAATTGTCAATTCCAGTCATTTCACTAATTTCCCCCGTCTGGCCCTCCGGCAGAGTCGTAACACAATGAGAAGTGTTAACATGAAACAACGTGAAACACGTCATTCCATGTTTTCTTCGTCTTTGGGTAACCCCTGGAACCTACTGTCTCCAGTTCTACCCTCCGACTCTCCCCATAGTGCTGCCATTTGCTCTCCCTATTCCTTTGGAGGCTCAACTAATTTACAATGACTTGCATGAATCCATTTCTGCTTTCCCTGCACCTTGACTGTAGCACCTGTAATCAATAACACCTGATAGGGTCTCACCCATTTCGGCTCTAACGGTAGCCTTTGGGGCTTGTGAATCATGACCCATTGACCAGGCACTAAAGAGTGTCCCCCGTCAGGTGGCTGTCTCCACGCCTCCGCCACCTGCTGGGCAGCTGTTCGAACTGCTTCAATCAATTCAGTACAGTGTCCAAAAAAGTCAATTCCAATTTGCCAATTCACTGTCGCACACACATAAAGTCTGTCGTTCTGTTGTTCAATTGCTGCTGCGAGGTTGCATGGAAGGGACTACTCATGTCCCAGACCCAACTCCAGGAGTTCTTTCTGCTTCTCTTCACTCAGGTTCTCAAATTTCCGAACCAAGTCTTCTTCAGCACCGTCACGTCTACGGCTGTTGTCATTTCTTCGAATTTCCGTACAGCAATCTGTAGCCCAATGTCTGTGTTTTCCACACTTATACTTTTTGAATTCAGCCTCTTGTTTGTATGCAGCCACATTACGAATCTTGCATTCAAGATCTGCTTCCACTCTTCTTGCTGCTGTTACCAGGTCCTCAAATATTGTGTGGTTATCCTCCCAACCAGGCGTACTGAGCTTGACCGCCTTCCGCACTTCAGGCAACAGGCCTTGCATGAAGGTTGCCTTCAGTGGGCCATTCGCATTTGCGCTGATGTTCCATTCATTGAGGCCTTCCAATCCAGAATGTCACAGAAACAGCTTGGTGAATCGGTCAGAGTAGTCATCAATTGCTTCTCCTGCTTTCTGTATGCAGGCAGAAACCTTTCCCCAATCTGTCGTTGCTCTTGTAACTCATTGGATCCACAAATGAATTGCTTCCCAGGCATTACCCAAATTCTGTCTTTCATCTCCCAGTGCTGTTTCAACTTCATGGGTAATTCTGTTGATTTCAGCAGTGTTAAGCACTGTGGAAAGTAACTGAAGGCCATCACTGGGATGCAAGTGATAGATGTGACGCAAACGTTCAATTGTTGTCCAAGTCTCCATCCCTGCCTTGCGTGGATGCTGCAGGTCTTTGGACCACTTACCAATTTCTTCTGGCTTACATGCCTTGTGAGCATATATCAACTGATCCCCATGCCTTCTCACTACCAAGGGCCTTAAGCGCATTTCACTGTTGGACTGTGATGTTTGACTCGAGGTCATCGCTAATGCTCTTTGGTCAACAAGAGCAACAGTGATGATATCCAGGGGGGCACCGGGGACCCGATTATAGCACTTAAACACGGAAAAAGTCAGATTTTCATGATATGTCCCCTTTAAGTCTAGGCTAAAAACCAACTTTTATATCAGATTTTTTAGTTGAAAGACACGGCATGATGCTGGCATGGATCATAGAGTCTCTGGCGGACTAAGTGGTGTGTTTAGCTGATCTGGCTGTGGTCTGGTGTTGACTGCCTTAGTTTTGCCCTCATGATTGTACTGACGCCTTCCCTCTCATCCCCTAGGTATGCTGCATTAGTGCTTATCTGCTGGGATTTTTCCTTATTGCACACATGTATCTCTCTTCCCCCCTCTGCTCCCCACTTGCCTTTATGCTTTTATGTTTTTCATTCCTGCAATTAACATTCATTAATCTAATCACTGTTTTCTTTTTGTTTCCTGTCCCTGCTCCGCCACATCCCGATTTCCAGTTCAGCTACGTCACTGCCCCACCTATCAAGTCAAATGTGTGCCAACAACTGGACATTCCAGGATTACATTTTATAATTACTCTGTTTTGTAATTACTATTGTCTGTCTAATTCAATTGTATTAAGTATGTTATACAACGTTAAGTATTCTCCAGGTGCTGGCGAGAAGCAGATGGGCTCCTCCTCTGAGCCGGGCTCTACGCAAGGTTTCTTTCTGTTAGTTAGGGAATTTTTCCTTGCCACTGTTGCTTTAGGCTTGCTCTCAGCATTTGCTCTGCTAGTCAAATGCTATAGATAAATAATAATCTAGCAGTGGAGACACTCTTCTAATTAGCTGCTCAAATAGTACTGTGACTGAAACTAAATTGGCAGCAAACAATAAACACACAACAAATAAACTAAATGAGGGTGGGTGGTATTGGCCAGTGTTACGACCCCCGGTCTAGGGTCAGAGATTGTAACTAAAAATGGTGAGTATCCGTTCTCCTGTCCCAGCACCAACCACGCCAGTGACGATAAAAAAGAATATTTATTTTTTCTTAGGAAGCTAAAAACAAATGCAAAAATTCAGAAGGTGGTAATGCTAAAATAACAAACAAAAAACACATCTACGCATTCCTCTAATTAACTAACAACAAAAAGTAAAATAAACAACAGAAAACTTGCCTCCCTGATTCACATAAACAGGAGAAAATGATCACACAAAAAGAAAAAAATGGCTCCCACCTCCCTACGGAGCTTCCAGCAAACTTAAAGAGTTAATTACAATATTTACAAAATATATACAAGAAAATACGAAAGCGATAATGTGATCAACGGGAAACAATCTCGCATGTCTCAATCGGGAGAGGGGAAAGCCTGACCCTTGACCCAACTTGTGGGTCAGTGCCACACTCATGTCTATCTGTATCTTTCCCTTGTGGGGACAGATTGTTGTGTTGTCCTGTGCATCTATGCCAACGCAAGTGTCTTGCCTTCTGTGAAACGGGTTATGTTGCAATGTCTGTAGAGAGAGGAGGTTGATATGCATTCTTGTTACATGTATATTGTGTGTGCGCTGTAATTAAGATCGTGTTCGTCTGTTACTTGTACTGAAAGTGTTTATTTGCGGAAGACAATGCGTTAGCATCACACATTGTTTTTAAAGTAGACTACACCATTGCAGAACAAATAACAAACAAAATATTTATTCTACTGTCAGACCCACTAGCTAGCGTCCACTGCATGCATTTGATGCAATATACAGTATCTCATAGTGAGTATCTCACTTCTGAATCACCAGCTATAGCGTGCACATCCTCCAGGCTTTGTTTCAACCTGGACATGGAGGACATGGCATATTCACTGCAGAGAGAGCAGAGTAAATAATTTTATTCAGCTACATTGCCCATTGATTATATATGACCATGTAAAGGCTTTTAATAATACTATGATTAATGATGTAATCTATTTCACAATTCCCCAAATTTTGTTACAAACCCCTTTCCTTCAATATTAATCTCACAGTGAGTCAGGGGCGGACTGGCAACAAAAAGCAGCCCGGGAATTTGCTGTCAAGCGGCCCCAATTTGATACACCAAATTTGAACTGACACAACATGTTTGTCGATCAACGAATCATTGATAAAAAAAAAACACAATCTGTTAAATTGTACTGTTCGTGTTAGGCTAATATGTAAAATGATGAAACTAATTTTCCAAGGTTTTCCTCCCCATGTTTGTGTGTACAGAAAGCAAAAATTCAAAGCTGAATTAATGTAATGATCACCTGACACCTAATTTGACTTAATAGCCTGCTTTTCTTATCAGAATTATTTAAAATATTGCAAAAACACAGAACTAAATTAGAACCAGCAGACTCTATCCACAGGAGAACACTATATTCGCACAGTGTGAATATAGTGAATCACACTACATATTCACACAAAGCACACTATATTTACAGCAAACTAAATTCACAGAAAGAACACTATATTTACAAAATGTCACATAAAGCATATTATATTCACAATGGTTTTTTTTGTGATTTCCTTTCTGAAGAGTAGAGTGCATGTTTGTGTAAAATGTGTAAACTATTTGTTTGGATTGTAGAGTAAGTATTTAACAAATCATTTTTATTGCTGGGCTGGCTATCAAATATTATACGCCTTACAGGCTATAATGCGAAAAAGAATTGATGAGTAGTCCAGAAGAACATTATCAAATTTACATGTTTATTTTACCCATTTACAGTCGAAGTCGATGACCATTTTTTAAACACTTTAGAGAAATTTAGCGTAAACATCTCTAAACGTTTGTGCACTGGGTCTGGCTAATTAAACCTTGGAAATGGACAAACCCTGCAGCGGGACTGTAGCATGTAACTGTAACAGCCCAAGGTTAACAAAATTTGTTCTGTTCATTTGTTCTTTAGTTAGTTCATTTAGCTAGTTCACAACACATAGCATGTAAGCATGACAAAGCACCTGCTCCCTGCTCACTCCTCTTTGATGTTGGATATGGTACCGTTATCTTAGCACACTTTGCAGTGTCAGCCAGCAAAGCCTTTTTCTTTTTTTTTTTTTTGGTGCACCTTCTCTGCACCGCCGGCCGCGGGTTTTCACTTTCTATCCATGTTTCGGCAACGAGTGCTAGATACTTCCAGTTGTGATGGCAACTGCTACCTGCTATTACAGATTGCACCAGCCGTGTCGCTGCAGCTAAACTGACCTATTGAATATCTGTATATAGGCTATATAATGTCGGTGTCACGTACAATTCTTCCCATCGCTGGGAAGAATTGTACGTGACACCGGCCCTCACAAGACCGGCCCACTGGGAAAATTCCCGAACTTCCCGATGGCCAGTCCGCGCCTGCAGTGAGTATTACGTTAACCTATGGAATGCATATTTTTCAAGCATAAGTGAAGACAAAAACAAAGCTGAACAAATACCTGGGATTGTCCTTATTTTTCTCTATTAGGGTAGAGAAATACACAGATCTGGCAGATCTGAGGGCATGCTTGTAGCTTAAAAGACTTTCTTTCCAAGCCAGGAGAAAGACCTGTAATTTGGTGGAACACCATTTTCTTTCAAGTTTCTGTGCAGCTTGTTTGATAGCACAGGTCTGGTCATTGTACCAAGGTGCTAGCTTTTTGTCTGTGTTGGATTTCTCACTCGATCCACCGGTCGGTCCAGGCCAGCTCCTGTAACCTCTGGATGCTCAGGACACGGAACCCTGAAAGATACACAAACACACAGGAAAACGAACAACACATCACAGCTGTAATGACATTTTAAGTGTCCTGGCTAATTGTCAATTCCAGTCATTTCACTAATTTCCCCCGTCTGGCCCTCCGGCAGAGTCGTAACACAATGAGAAGTGTTAACATGAAACAACGTGAAACACGTCATTCCATGTTTTCTTCGTCTTTGGGTAACCCCTGGAACCTACTGTCTCCAGTTCTACCCTCCGACTCTCCCCATAGTGCTGCCATTTGCTCTCCCTATTCCTTTGGAGGCTCAACTAATTTACAATGACTTGCATGAATCCATTTCTGCTTTCCCTGCACCTTGACTGTAGCACCTGTAATCAATAACACCTGATAGGGTCTCACCCATTTCGGCTCTAACGGTAGCCTTTGGGGCTTGTGAATCATGACCCATTGACCAGGCACTAAAGAGTGTCCCCCGTCAGGTGGCTGTCTCCACGCCTCCGCCACCTGCTGGGCAGCTGTTCGAACTGCTTCAATCAATTCAGTACAGTGTCCAAAAAAGTCAATTCCAATTTGCCAATTCACTGTCGCACACACATAAAGTCTGTCGTTCTGTTGTTCAATTGCTGCTGCGAGGTTGCATGGAAGGGACTACTCATGTCCCAGACCCAACTCCAGGAGTTCTTTCTGCTTCTCTTCACTCAGGTTCTCAAATTTCCGAACCAAGTCTTCTTCAGCACCGTCACGTCTACGGCTGTTGTCATTTCTTCGAATTTCCGTACAGCAATCTGTAGCCCAATGTCTGTGTTTTCCACACTTATACTTTTTGAATTCAGCCTCTTGTTTGTATGCAGCCACATTACGAATCTTGCATTCAAGATCTGCTTCCACTCTTCTTGCTGCTGTTACCAGGTCCTCAAATATTGTGTGGTTATCCTCCCAACCAGGCGTACTGAGCTTGACCGCCTTCCGCACTTCAGGCAACAGGCCTTGCATGAAGGTTGCCTTCAGTGGGCCATTCGCATTTGCGCTGATGTTCCATTCATTGAGGCCTTCCAATCCAGAATGTCACAGAAACAGCTTGGTGAATCGGTCAGAGTAGTCATCAATTGCTTCTCCTGCTTTCTGTATGCAGGCAGAAACCTTTCCCCAATCTGTCGTTGCTCTTGTAACTCATTGGATCCACAAATGAATTGCTTCCCAGGCATTACCCAAATTCTGTCTTTCATCTCCCAGTGCTGTTTCAACTTCATGGGTAATTCTGTTGATTTCAGCAGTGTTAAGCACTGTGGAAAGTAACTGAAGGCCATCACTGGGATGCAAGTGATAGATGTGACGCAAACGTTCAATTGTTGTCCAAGTCTCCATCCCTGCCTTGCGTGGATGCTGCAGGTCTTTGGACCACTTACCAATTTCTTCTGGCTTACATGCCTTGTGAGCATATATCAACTGATCCCCATGCCTTCTCACTACCAAGGGCCTTAAGCGCATTTCACTGTTCGACTGTGATGTTTGACTCGAGGTCATCGCTAGTGCTCTTCGGTCAACAAGAGCAACAGTGATGATATCCAGGGGGGCACCGGGGACCCGATTATAGCACTTAAACACGGAAAAAGTCAGATTTTCATGATATGTCCCCTTTAAGTCTAGGCTAAAAACCAACTTTTATATCAGATTTTTTAGTTGAAAGACACGGCATGATGCTGGCATGGATCATAGAGTCTCTGGCGGACTAAGTGGTGTGTTTAGCTGATCTGGCTGTGGTCTGGTGTTGACTGCCTTAGTTTTGCCCTCATGATTGTACTGACGCCTTCCCTCTCATCCCCTAGGTATGCTGCATTAGTGCTTATCTGCTGGGATTTTTCCTTATTGCACACATGTATCTCTCTTCCCCCCTCTGCTCCCCACTTGCCTTTATGCTTTTATGTTTTTCATTCCTGCAATTAACATTCATTAATCTAATCACTGTTTTCTTTTTGTTTCCTGTCCCTGCTCCGCCACATCCCGATTTCCAGTTCAGCTACGTCACTGCCCCACCTATCAAGTCAAATGTGTGCCAACAACTGGACATTCCAGGATTACATTTTATAATTACTCTGTTTTGTAATTACTATTGTCTGTCTAATTCAATTGTATTAAGTATGTTATACAACGTTAAGTATTCTCCAGGTGCTGGCGAGAAGCAGATGGGCTCCTCCTCTGAGCCGGGCTCTACGCAAGGTTTCTTTCTGTTAGTTAGGGAATTTTTCCTTGCCACTGTTGCTTTAGGCTTGCTCTCAGCATTTGCTCTGCTAGTCAAATGCTATAGATAAATAATAATCTAGCAGTGGAGACACTCTTCTAATTAGCTGCTCAAATAGTACTGTGACTGAAACTAAATTGGCAGCAAACAATAAACACACAACAAATAAACTAAATGAGGGTGGGTGGTATTGGCCAGTGTTACGACCCCCGGTCTAGGGTCAGAGATTGTAACTAAAAATGGTGAGTATCCGTTCTCCTGTCCCAGCACCAACCACGCCAGTGACGATAAAAAAGAATATTTATTTTTTCTTAGGAAGCTAAAAACAAATGCAAAAATTCAGAAGGTGGTAATGCTAAAATAACAAACAAAAAACACATCTACGCATTCCTCTAATTAACTAACAACAAAAAGTAAAATAAACAACAGAAAACTTGCCTCCCTGATTCACATAAACAGGAGAAAATGATCACACAAAAAGAAAAAAATGGCTCCCACCTCCCTACGGAGCTTCCAGCAAACTTAAAGAGTTAATTACAATATTTACAAAATATATACAAGAAAATACGAAAGCGATAATGTGATCAACGGGAAACAATCTCGCATGTCTCAATCGGGAGAGGGGAAAGCCTGACCCTTGACCCAACTTGTGGGTCAGTGCCACACTCATGTCTATCTGTATCTTTCCCTTGTGGGGACAGATTGTTGTGTTGTCCTGTGCATCTATGCCAACGCAAGTGTCTTGCCTTCTGTGAAACGGGTTATGTTGCAATGTCTGTAGAGAGAGGAGGTTGATATGCATTCTTGTTACATGTATATTGTGTGTGCGCTGTAATTAAGATCGTGTTCGTCTGTTACTTGTACTGAAAGTGTTTATTTGCGGAAGACAATGCGTTAGCATCACACATTGTTTTTAAAGTAGACTACACCATTGCAGAACAAATAACAAACAAAATATTTATTCTACTGTCAGACCCACTAGCTAGCGTCCACTGCATGCATTTGATGCAATATACAGTATCTCATAGTGAGTATCTCACTTCTGAATCACCAGCTATAGCGTGCACATCCTCCAGGCTTTGTTTCAACCTGGACATGGAGGACATGGCATATTCACTGCAGAGAGAGCAGAGTAAATAATTTTATTCAGCTACATTGCCCATTGATTATATATGACCATGTAAAGGCTTTTAATAATACTATGATTAATGATGTAATCTATTTCACAATTCCCCAAATTTTGTTACAAACCCCTTTCCTTCAATATTAATCTCACAGTGAGTCAGGGGCGGACTGGCAACAAAAAGCAGCCCGGGAATTTGCTGTCAAGCGGCCCCAATTTGATACACCAAATTTGAACTGACACAACATGTTTGTCGATCAACGAATCATTGATAAAAAAAAAACACAATCTGTTAAATTGTACTGTTCGTGTTAGGCTAATATGTAAAATGATGAAACTAATTTTCCAAGGTTTTCCTCCCCATGTTTGTGTGTACAGAAAGCAAAAATTCAAAGCTGAATTAATGTAATGATCACCTGACACCTAATTTGACTTAATAGCCTGCTTTTCTTATCAGAATTATTTAAAATATTGCAAAAACACAGAACTAAATTAGAACCAGCAGACTCTATCCACAGGAGAACACTATATTCGCACAGTGTGAATATAGTGAATCACACTACATATTCACACAAAGCACACTATATTTACAGCAAACTAAATTCACAGAAAGAACACTATATTTACAAAATGTCACATAAAGCATATTATATTCACAATGGTTTTTTTTGTGATTTCCTTTCTGAAGAGTAGAGTGCATGTTTGTGTAAAATGTGTAAACTATTTGTTTGGATTGTAGAGTAAGTATTTAACAAATCATTTTTATTGCTGGGCTGGCTATCAAATATTATACGCCTTACAGGCTATAATGCGAAAAAGAATTGATGAGTAGTCCAGAAGAACATTATCAAATTTACATGTTTATTTTACCCATTTACAGTCGAAGTCGATGACCATTTTTTAAACACTTTAGAGAAATTTAGCGTAAACATCTCTAAACGTTTGTGCACTGGGTCTGGCTAATTAAACCTTGGAAATGGACAAACCCTTCAGCGGGACTGTAGCATGTAACTGTAACAGCCCAAGGTTAACAAAATTTGTTCTGTTCATTTGTTCTTTAGTTAGTTCATTTAGCTAGTTCACAACACATAGCATGTAAGCATGACAAAGCACCTGCTCCCTGCTCACTCCTCTTTGATGTTGGATATGGTACCGTTATCTTAGCACACTTTGCAGTGTCAGCCAGCAAAGCCTTTTTCTTTTTTTTTTTTTTTGGTGCACCTTCTCTGCACCGCCGGCCGCGGGTTTTCACTTTCTATCCATGTTTCGGCAACGAGTGCTAGATACTTCCAGTTGTGATGGCAACTGCTACCTGCTATTACAGATTGCACCAGCCGTGTCGCTGCAGCTAAACTGACCTATTGAATATCTGTATATAGGCTATATAATGTCGGTGTCACGTACAATTCTTCCCATCGCTGGGAAGAATTGTACGTGACACCGGCCCTCACAAGACCGGCCCACTGGGAAAATTCCCGAACTTCCCGATGGCCAGTCCGCGCCTGCAGTGAGTATTACGTTAACCTATGGAATGCATATTTTTCAAGCATAAGTGAAGACAAAAACAAAGCTGAACAAATACCTGGGATTGTCCTTATTTTTCTCTATTAGGGTAGAGAAATACACAGATCTGGCAGATCTGAGGGCATGCTTGTAGCTTAAAAGACTTTCTTTCCAAGCCAGGAGAAAGACCTGTAATTTGGTGGAACACCATTTTCTTTCAAGTTTCTGTGCAGCTTGTTTGATAGCACAGGTCTGGTCATTGTACCAAGGTGCTAGCTTTTTGTCTGTGTTGGATTTCTCACTCGATCCACCGGTCGGTCCAGGCCAGCTCCTGTAACCTCTGGATGCTCAGGACACGGAACCCTGAAAGATACACAAACACACAGGAAAACGAACAACACATCACAGCTGTAATGACATTTTAAGTGTCCTGGCTAATTGTCAATTCCAGTCATTTCACTAATTTCCCCCGTCTGGCCCTCCGGCAGAGTCGTAACACAATGAGAAGTGTTAACATGAAACAACGTGAAACACGTCATTCCATGTTTTCTTCGTCTTTGGGTAACCCCTGGAACCTACTGTCTCCAGTTCTACCCTCCGACTCTCCCCATAGTGCTGCCATTTGCTCTCCCTATTCCTTTGGAGGCTCAACTAATTTACAATGACTTGCATGAATCCATTTCTGCTTTCCCTGCACCTTGACTGTAGCACCTGTAATCAATAACACCTGATAGGGTCTCACCCATTTCGGCTCTAACGGTAGCCTTTGGGGCTTGTGAATCATGACCCATTGACCAGGCACTAAAGAGTGTCCCCCGTCAGGTGGCTGTCTCCACGCCTCCGCCACCTGCTGGGCAGCTGTTCGAACTGCTTCAATCAATTCAGTACAGTGTCCAAAAAAGTCAATTCCAATTTGCCAATTCACTGTCGCACACACATAAAGTCTGTCGTTCTGTTGTTCAATTGCTGCTGCGAGGTTGCATGGAAGGGACTACTCATGTCCCAGACCCAACTCCAGGAGTTCTTTCTGCTTCTCTTCACTCAGGTTCTCAAATTTCCGAACCAAGTCTTCTTCAGCACCGTCACGTCTACGGCTGTTGTCATTTCTTCGAATTTCCGTACAGCAATCTGTAGCCCAATGTCTGTGTTTTCCACACTTATACTTTTTGAATTCAGCCTCTTGTTTGTATGCAGCCACATTACGAATCTTGCATTCAAGATCTGCTTCCACTCTTCTTGCTGCTGTTACCAGGTCCTCAAATATTGTGTGGTTATCCTCCCAACCAGGCGTACTGAGCTTGACCGCCTTCCGCACTTCAGGCAACAGGCCTTGCATGAAGGTTGCCTTCAGTGGGCCATTCGCATTTGCGCTGATGTTCCATTCATTGAGGCCTTCCAATCCAGAATGTCACAGAAACAGCTTGGTGAATCGGTCAGAGTAGTCATCAATTGCTTCTCCTGCTTTCTGTATGCAGGCAGAAACCTTTCCCCAATCTGTCGTTGCTCTTGTAACTCATTGGATCCACAAATGAATTGCTTCCCAGGCATTACCCAAATTCTGTCTTTCATCTCCCAGTGCTGTTTCAACTTCATGGGTAATTCTGTTGATTTCAGCAGTGTTAAGCACTGTGGAAAGTAACTGAAGGCCATCACTGGGATGCAAGTGATAGATGTGACGCAAACGTTCAATTGTTGTCCAAGTCTCCATCCCTGCCTTGCGTGGATGCTGCAGGTCTTTGGACCACTTACCAATTTCTTCTGGCTTACATGCCTTGTGAGCATATATCAACTGATCCCCATGCCTTCTCACTACCAAGGGCCTTAAGCGCATTTCACTGTTGGGCTCAGTTTCATCTGCAACAGTTGTGCTTTCCTCATCATCCTCGCTAGAGGCACCCATTGCCATTGCTCTAAATGCATGCCGTCTCTCAAACTGAGCTGCTTCCTCCATTCCTTATACAGGTAGACACTGTAGGGAGGAGCGGTGGGACAGGAGTGAGCTCCCCTTTCAACTCTAGCTCCGCCCCTCCAGTAGGGCCTCTGTTCCTTCCCATTTCCCTCAGTCTGCGTCTGAGCTCCGACAGCTCCTCTTCTAGCCTCTTGCATTTCAAGTTCTTATCTCTTATCTCCTCAGCCAACGCCCTGACATTCTCTTTCTCGTGAATCAATTGCCTCTCAGACTCCGAATTTGCTTGCCTTTCGTATCTTTTCCGCAATTGACCCAACACCACCAAAGTTAACGGCACTCTTTCTTTTTCAGGTACACGTTGTGATTTTCCCCAAGCCTTTTTAACATCATCAATTGGCCACAAACCACCGGGATCAAATTCAATCCCGTACTTTTTCTCAATCTCTCTTTCAACTTGTTCCATCTTAAAAGTGGACTGCAGATACGCTGTACTCATTGCCACTATAGTTTCAAAATCAACATCAGCTCTCCCACCCTTCTCGGTAGTAGGAATCTGCCCCACCTTGTCAGCACCAGGCTCAGAGTTTCCCTGAGTGCCAGCCATTGTTATTAATCTCAGACTGTTGTTACACCAGTGCTAGTTGTCTCACTAAGAAAACCCAGATGTTTTAACACAACTCTCCCCCTCCCGGAGAGTTTCATTCAGTCGGTTGTTTAGATAGAGCTCTTTATCCAAACACCTCAACCCACAAAATTACAATGTCAACAAGACAAACACAACATTAAACACATAAACACATAAATGTTGACAGCTCTTCTGTTCTCAGACGGGCTTCTATAGATCTGTTTCAAACTGTAGGATATCGGATAGGAGCATCCACGAGTGCAGGTGTACACACACAAGTGCCACCAGTGTACCCTCACTCGTAGGCTATCCGCTATAGCACTCTCCCAAAGGAGTTACACATTTAACCAGTCACTACGGACTCTTTTCTCTGCAGTCAAGGTGCACCACACACTTTGCAATTTTTCTCTTCACCCGTGTATACACATCAATCATACAATGATTACAGCTTTATCATTGCAGGCACATATCTTCACAGTTCTTTGTCTAACTGTTAGCTTTTACTTATAGTGTTCCTCTGTGAATATCTCGGTTCTTTCTTTTGATCCAGCAAGGTAAGGAAAGAGGCTCACCAATTGTTAGAGAAGATCAACAGATGTTGAAGGCGCGCGCAGGTGTCTTCTCTTCACTTTTGGCAGGATCTCTCCTTTTCCTCTTGGATCCGGGTCATGGCACCAAGTTGTTGGATTTTGGTGAAGTTGATGTACTTGCGAGCTAACTAATAAACACAAAGAACTTCAGTCTGGACCTAGGATCTTACACCTTGCACACACCCTAACCTCTCATGGTCCCCTCTGTGCTACTGATCTCCGCTCTCTCTCCCTCAATGCGGGGGCAACTCTGCAACAGCCTAAATAGTCAGATGCGCTCATACAATTCTGGTAGTGAGAACACACTGACCTGGCTCCTCTCTGTCCTCCCTGTCACAGACCTTGACAGGTGGGCAGAGAAGGAGAGTGGGTCGTGGGGCACAATGAGTGTCACCACCAAATGACACGCATCTGCACCACCCAAGCAAGACCCTCTGGTATATTTATTACCCGCGCCTAGAAGTCTAGAAGATGAGGTAGAAGACCAAAGGTCACACGCAAGAGTAGGACAGGGCCTGGAAGTCCAGGCCTTGGGGTCCAAAGATCACATTGGAATGTGGATCACATGCCCTAACTATGTGATCACCTTAAAACTACATAGACACAGTCACATTATACACTGTGCATACTAATTCTACCAAACTAATCATTATACTGCTTACCAACTACAATAAATGATCACTAAATAATCACCACTATCCTTCATCTGGGATTTTCTTCTTTTTAAGGGGGGCAACCTCATCCAGGATATTACGGAGCGTGGACCCAGTCTTTACCGTGAGTTGATTTATTTTAGCCAAACTATGGTTTGAGCATAAGTTTAAATAGTTTTCATTGTGCAGACTGTATGATGCAGAGAGCTCATCAATAAAGGCGTCAGTGGTAGCAGAAGAAATGGTGTGCCTAAGAGAAAATATGGACTCTGAGTTCATATAACAAGCTAATGGAAGGTAGAAAGTCACAGGATAATGGACAATACGGGATTGTGTGGCATAGTTACCACATGGTTAATTTCAGTGCCATATGTGAGGACCAGATCTAGTGTATGGTTGCAGCATGTGTGGGTTTATCCACAATTCGAGAGTATCCAATGGAGTCGATAATGGACAAAAATGCTGTTCTGAATGGATCATGTTCATTGTACATATGAATGTTGAAAACACCTAATCACAACCTTTTCTGTGTTGATGACCAGGTTGGATAGAAAGAAAAGAGAATATGGGCCAGGGGGCCTGTAAACTATTATAAGGGTAAACAGTTAAAATGCAGTCTTGTCAGGATGTGCAAAGCTAAGTACTAGCAATACAAATTAATTAAAGTTATAGCCAGATTTAAAAGTGGCACAGAGTTTAGAGCTATGTACAGCAGCAACATCGCCACCTCTACCAGTTAATCGAGGGACCTGGTAGTTACTGCAACTGCAAGGGGTTGATTCCTTTAAAGCAATAAATTAATTCGGTTTAAGACAAGTTTCAGTCAAACAAGGATGTCAAATTTATAATCAGTAATCAATTCATTCACTAGCATAGCTATAGGTGTTAATGCCCTTATATTTATTAAACCAATCCTAAGGACCATTTGTTTACAGGTATTAATACCAGATTTAATTTTTGTCAAATTGTCAGTGCAAATGCCCCTAATAGATTTCTTTAAAAAGTTTTGGACTGAAGATCAGGGGACAAACACCTTCTCTATTGAACTGAATTTAAGTGGTGATTCAAGGGAAGAAGCAGAGATCTGTTTAAGACAGAAAGTCTGCTGCCTGGCCTTGGCCCTGATGAGTCAAGGTTTAGAGATGTTTAGGCTATAGGCCAGATTTCTAGAGATAAGAGCTGTGCCCTCCCTCGAGGGGTGGATGCCATCTCTTTTTAAAAGGCCAGGCCTCTTAAAGTGAGCCAATTGCCTATGAAGCCCACATTGTTGGAGGGGCACCATTCAGACAGCCAACAATTTAGTGATGTTAATCTGTTGTAGATCTCGTCACTGCGCCATGTTATTATGGCCTGGCATGGCTGAAGCCCCTGTCACTTAATCAGTATCAAGAAATAAAAAACTGGTGCTGTGCCTTGACTTTTATTTCCGGAACTAATTTACCATATTTCAGGAATATTTCATTAAAGAAGATGAGCAGAGGATTCATTGAGGGAATTATGGTATACCATTGACAGCAATTAGCCTTGCTTATTTGTCACTGAGAAGTCAGCACTTAGAGCTGAAGCCTGACACTTTGAATCCCACCCCCTGCTGACATGATAATGTACTAAAACAGGATACAGGTACAGGCATGAGCCTAGGAAGCTATCACAGCATCTCGTATTAATAACCCAATATGGCACATTATTAGCTGTTACAAGGGCAATCTTTTTAAGAAGAGACATGAGACTGGAGTCCTGTCAGGTTTGGGAGCATCAGTGATCCCAGATAGCTTGTACACCCAGCAGGTGTCCTGACCCACCAAGACCCATCCAATTAGCCCCTAGACAGCCTTATGTCCCTTCCTATCACCCAGCAAGACAGCAGCTCTCCCAAACAAGCAATGAAGACACAGCATTAATAAATGAACATGCTGCTAACCTGATTAATAAGTAAATAGCAGACATGAAGGGATACCTTATTAGCACAGAGAAGAGAACATGTCACCGGCAAAAGCCTTTGAATTTATTGAGATGGAATACTGCACTTCTTTGCAGTATGTTCTGATCATACCTGACTTTATGCATGTTTCTCTGCTGTGGTACACAGTTACTTTACCTCCTCACCAAATCTTCCAGTCAATTTTGCAAATCCTGAATGATTTTTGCATTTGTGAGCATTTCATATTAATGAACAAACATGGAAATATAATTTCCCTGTGATTATTTTGTGGTTTCCAACTTATATTTACAGATTTCCATTTCACTATTTTATCCCCCCTCAAATAGCAAACTGTGAGCGATGTAAGCTCAGAGCCTTCATTTAGACTATCTTTTACATTCACATTTAACTTCTCCTTTCATACCAGGGCTTTATTAGTCAACCTTCTGGTGGTTAAGCAGCAGACCTAATGTAAATGTGGAATGACGTTAGCAGGGCCAGATTTGCGTGGTCAAATGTAAAAAAAATGAGGCCTTCCCCAGAGCCTTGTCAGGAAAATAAGGTAAGTGGCCCTTTCTACTGCTGACATGCCATGCTTGAGCCATTAGCTCAAGCTGTCATCATTGACTAGAACTGGTGATCATTATCCCCAAAAATGTGCTCACGAGATGACACCCCCATCTGCCCGACAGTTTCACACCACAGCACTGTTTTTGTTGTGTTTCCAATGGGTAGATGATGGTATGATATCAGTAATGATATTTAGCATTAGCCATCCTGTGGATGCTTTACTTGATATATGTAATATTTAATTTTAATCCAGCTGTGGCATTAAATTGCAGGGAGGACAGGAATTATGAAGGTCAGAACAAGCAATTAAATATGCATCTAGTGGAGCAAAGCAAAACAGTTAATTGCTTAGTAATGCTCCCTCTGCAGCAGGCACTCGCAAATAATTATATAATGAGTTTAAAGACCGTAAGATCTCCAACGGGAGGAAGGTTTAGTCAACACAGTTCCATGTTATGGACATGCATATATTGCATTCTTTTGAAATACCTGAGGGTGTGAATGAATTAAAAACACAACACAAACCTTTTTTGAAAACAATTTTAATTTATATTATTTTAAAATAAACACTGCCAAGCAACTGAGATGATATGTAGTGTCCATATAAATGAACACAGAATGTAAGGAAGCTGGCCAACATTTCTCAGAAAAACAACAGAAGGAACAAACTTGCAAAACGCTAGTCACAAGTATAGGTCTAGCAGTGCCCATGAACCTGCATTTAAGCCCTGTCCTGCTGATGGCAGTCTAGATACTTCAGATAACAAGTAGAGTACTGGAGTCCTTTCCCATTTCCCTGCTGTTTAAAAAGGCTCTAATCTCTTCACTTGAAAAGCCTGATAAGGTCCTTAATGCAGGGGAGCCAGAGTTCAGGCAACATTTAATATTTTGATGCTTAACTTTCTAACCTTCCCCTCTGTTCATGAGGTAATTTTATCAACACATTCCTGCCTTACACTCTGTTTGGTGGTGATAATGAATACTCTTTTGTCAGGGCAGAGCTGACCATCTCCTTTTGCCTTCTGAAGTTAATTTCTACTACTGTAGCCCATGAGTTAAGATGCTCTGTGACTTTAAGCTGCATGAAACTGACTGGTGGTTGTTTGCCCTGAAGTCCTCATGTAATCACACCAAATGCCTATTTTTGAAATTGATACTCAAAAATCATTCTGTACCATTGTACTGTACCTATACAAATTCTCCCATTACATACAATATATTAAAATCGCATACTGTGATTTAAAACATTTTGTACCACTGGGTCAAAAATTTCCACATGATGCAGGCAAACATGTAGCTCTCAAATATGTTCCACTTCATCATTTTCATCATAGCTACGAGCTGTCATCACTGTAAATCATTTCAAATACATCTTTCCTTGGTTTAAGATGACCTGCAATACCAAGAACCCGCCTATTATTACTGTAAAAATACAAAATTCTTAGCACTGAACAGACTGACGTGGACAAAACTGTTCTTTGATTGCTTACCATGGAAACATTTGCTGTCTCAAAAACCCCATCCTGGTCCCTTCACACGGCCTCGCAAAGCAGGCTACTAGATGATGAGCAAATTAGCCATTGATTTGCTCACGACTCACATTATAAATTAATTTTCAGGTAATGCAGCAAATGGTGTGAGGTGCTAAAATCCCATCATCTGGATTGTGGCAAGCACTTGGAAACCTATCAGAAGCATTTCTTTGTTGTACATTTAATTTTTTTTTTTCTTATTTTCTTTCACTGTAGAAAAGTGAAAATTTCCTGAGGTAAAATATTTCTTTATTAAGCTGCAATTTCTTCCAGCACATATATGTTTCTCTTATACATAATAGAACACACTTGAATGAATCTTTTCAACCACTTCTTTTTTAATTCTCAATGTTTTACCGCGATGTCACCACTTGATACTAATAAATTTGGTAAAGATATTTGCAACAAGAAAATAAACAGCAAAACTTAACTTTTGCCAAAAACATTTTAGTAAAACCTCTATGCTATAAATGAGAACTGCAAGAGGGTTTTCTGTATTGCAATGCAAAAGCATTATGGCCTCAATAATCCTTCAGTGTAAGGACATCTAGGCTATAGCAAAATGCAAAAGCTTCCATTTTATATCATCTTGCTTTTGGCATCACAGGAGCCTTTCTCCTTTTCTCACTAGTTATTTTACCTTTATTTTACCAGGAAGTCCCATTGAGATCAAACATCTATTTTACAAGAGAGACCTGGCCAAGATAGCAGCCGTACAGATTCACAACATATTAAAAATACAACATGTACAACATAAAGAACGACATATACAACATAATATATAAAAATCCACATAAAAAACAGCTATTTAAACTCAGTGGCCTCTTAAGAAAAGCAGCGAAATGTTCGCCACATTCTTTCGACTTAAATTTATCAATGTATATAAATGTATCCAATTTTAAATCTTTCTGTAGATTATTCCATGTCCAAGGTGCATGGTAAGAAAATGCAGTTTTCCCCAGATCTGTCATTAAAAAGCAATCACCTGGAAGAGCGTAGCTGGTAACTACTCAAGCTGGGGCAGAGAAGGGTACAGAGGTAAGCAGGAAGTTTACCCAGTATCACTGTATAGATAAAAATAAACCAGTGCTGTTGTCTGCGAATGGTTAGTGATGTCCAGCCCACCAAATCATAAAGAATGCAATGGTGAGTGAGAGACTTTGCATTTGTAATAAAACATATCGATGCATGGTACACTGAATCAAGGCTCCGTAGAATGGAGGAGGCTGCATGCATATACAATATATCACCGTAATCAATCACAGGCAGAAAAGTAGCTTCCACAAGTTTTTTCTTAGCATTAAAAGTAAAACAGGATTTATTTCTAAAATAAAAGCCAATCTTCACTTTGAGCTTCCTAACTAGATTAGCAATATGTACATTAAATAAAAGCTTGTCGTCTATCCATATACCTAAATACTTGTAAGAGGGCACCCTTTTAATGGATTTACCATCGGACGTGAAAATGCTAAAATCATCAAGCAACTGTAAGCGAGCTTTTGAGAGGACCATGGACTTTGTTTTCTGAGCATTTAAAACCAATTTTAAACTAAGCAGAGCTTAGTTTAGAGCTAGTGCTCAGAAGTTGACAAATATCTGTCTTCCTGCTATAGTCTTTTCTCATTCTCTCCCTCACAGTTGCCCTAGGTCCTTTTTAGTGATTTTCTTCTGTGTATCCTCAAGAAGGCACTGGGACCTAGGGTGGGGGTACACTGCAGGGTTGTTACAGAGAGCCATGGTCATTGTGTATGGAATGGAATGGGAGGAGGAAGAGCTGACTGACCCAATTCATGTGTGTCTGTGCTCCAGTGTGTGGCTAGAATCACACAGAACCCACACACACAGCAAAGTGATAAAGGTGAAAGGCACGTTATAACTATTACTGCATGAGGTTATCCACCTCATGCAGTATATGAAGGAAGGGGAACCACCCTACAGTCATTAACCCACATGTGCAGCTGCACTAGCTCCTGCTGGCAAGAGAAACAAGAAATGATTGGTATTTCCAATGAGCAATTGTTTAAAAAAAAACAAGCCAGTACTCATGAGAGCAGTAGATCTGGAAGGGGAAGGTCTTAAGCCAGTCGCTCCGCTCTCTACCTAGAACACTAATTGAAATTGCCCAACCAAGTACAGCCACATGGAATAGGCTGTAATACTGTATGTTACAACATAAAAGGATAAGGAAATGATGAAACTCAAAAGCAAATGCCAAACCAATGCCAGATAAGCAACACAAAAGTTGAATCTAAACAGCAATTCATCTTATGGTGGCTGTGGTAGGAGAGAGTGACACAATTGCTTTAGAATTGGAAAACTTCAAAGAGGGGGAGAGGTTATAAGAGAGTGAGCTGAGATGAGATCTTAAATGAGATGCCCATTACCTGAATTAATCATTTCTTTATTAAACAATTAAACAATTGTACAATCTATTTACAATTAAATCTGTATATGATACATAGAAAATGTGTGGGAGTGCAGTTGTGATTTATTAAGGTTTATTAAGGTTATGCAATAAGGTTATTTATGTTTGCCATCTGGTTATGCAATTTAAAAAACAGCAAACAGTAAAACAAACTTTTATTTGCAATATTATTAGTCCGTCTTTTAGAAGACAATCCATTATATTACATGAAGCAAACAATGAGATAAGCTCAGGCTTAGCATGTGAAAGCCCACCCATAGTCCCCATGCATTCCCTTGGGCTGGATTCTCCAACATTCCTCCCTCTGCTCTTTATGGAGTGGGCTGACTTAAACAGAGTCTTTCCTCCCCCATTCGCAAGATGTTGAGATTGCCATCTCCCTAAATCAGCTCAATCTTCAGAAGTTCTCTTAATCAAAGTGCTGTATTCCAGTTAATCAAAGACTCTAAATAACTCAATCTCCATACATAGGCCACGAGAGGATTAAAAATCCACTTGCAAGAGCTAGGTTCTTCGATCCAGCCTTCAGTGCCAAATGAGAACTCCCTAAAGTCTGGGATCACTGTGAAGTCCTGCTCTGCTTTTGAGTGGAGTGGAAGGCCTCTTTAATTCCTTTGGAGATCCTATCTGGATGTAAGAAAATAGATATTGGCCTCTGTGTGTTGGATGATTAAAAGAATGGCGAAAGGATTAGGCGAAACATTACTGGAAGCTTCCAAGTATCTCATTTACATGGTATTAGCATTGATAGATAACCTATTGATTGCTATGATTAAGTCCATTATTTGTACCGCTGTTTGCCCCTTTATATTTATTTTTTTCCTGATGGGTCACCTTTGACTTGCAGCCTGGTCTTCAAGAAGAATTGGAATATTGTGTGAATAACAGATTGCCTATAAAAAATAATTTAAGACATTCATAAATAACTAACTATGCTTTATATAGTGTTTATAGCTCAAACTCTTTCTAATTAATCTAAAATGCAAATAGTTAAACATCCCTCTGCATAAAAAACTGCATGTCAGTGAGGTTCAGGTACCAGCACAAAGTTTAATTAACTGGATTGGAATGATTGGAAATTGTAAAATATTTTCCAAATTTCATTATATATCTTTTCTGTAACAAAGCTCTTGTGAAGAGGAAATGTAAAAATGCACTCATTGATCTAAATGATTTAATATTTAATATTAATATTAGTTAATGTTAATTCCAACAAAATTAGCTGTGTGACAACTACTCAGTTACTTATTTACCTCAGTAGATGTGGGGTACGAAAAAGTAGTCTAGATTCTAATGGAGATATGACAGACTAGGTTTCTGTCATGTTGTAGCCATCTTTAACTTTAACATTTTCATGTCTGCTTTGGCAGGTTATTAAAATAAATGAGGCCTCCTTCTGGACCAGCATGGCACTTCTCCTTAATGGGAGGACCAGTCAGTGCCCATAAAGTGTCTTATGGTGATGAGTTAAAGTAGCTGGCTCAGGTCCACAATTAGGATGAATATTCTTGCACAACCAAATGAAATATTCCTTGTTATTTTAATAATGCAGGAACCAGGTAATTTCCAGAGCCTGATTTTGTCATGATAATGCTCCTCCTGCATGTCCTTGTGTCACTCTGGTGTTCATGTGGCAACCTGGATTATAAAAGGGATCTTTCCTAGAGAATGTAAGGAACAGGATACAATGTTTCTCATATGGTTTGTGCAGACATTTACAGATTTTCCCAACATGAAGCATTTAGTCATCTTATACTTTCTCTGGACAGTCAAATTACAGTATTTTAAAATAATATCGATTATCACATTTTTATGTAAGTCTGACTTCATGTTATCAAATTGAATTGGATCCTTCCATCTGAGGGACACTCTCATCTGAGGGTTGTAGTGTTCTTCCATTAGATCGATACTCTTTGGTGCCTTCTTATAGTTATTGTTTTTATTTGCTTTAGCTTGGCTGCATTGGCTCAATTATGCTCGTTGTCCTCTTATTAACCCCCTAATAAGGAAGTACTTCAAGATATTGTCAGTGATGAAAGAAGTGTTTACAGTGGGGTCAGCTGTGTTGGTATAATCTGCTGTTGCACATATAAGAATACATACACAGCTTACCATAGCATTTTAGCCAAGGTAGTTATTGTTACAAGCTACATGTTATCATTGCACAGTTTCCACAAGAGCAAAACCACTGTTTTTAAACTTTGTGGAAACTAAGAAATGATTTACCATCATACAACTAGTAGCTATACATTTTGGATACATTCATTCTATGTAGTGCATTTACTATTAATTTCTTAAGAAGTACATTGCTAAATTGTGCTTGTATGTTTATTTTCTACACTGTATCCTTTCTTTGAGTTTCGCTGTCTTACCATTCAGTGAACAAGATGCTTGGATTGTTGCTGTACTTTTACTAGAGGGTCCCCACTCAGCCTGTCCAAGACCACCATGGCATCTCATGTCCCCTACACTGAACATAAACCAGAACATATGCGATGAACTGATGCCTTCTCAAGGTATCCCACTTTTTTTTGTTAACATCTTTTTATTCAAATTTTCCATATTTACAAATAAGTACAGCAGCTTGGGGGGATCATCACATCAAAAAAATGGCAATGACACGATATACAAAATAAATATTACATAACCACAGTATATGATCACTGCAAAGTAGAGAAACTATGGCAATGTCATAATGAAGAGCATCTTCGTAAAAGGTTCCTGATACAACATATGATATCAGACCATACAGTTAATGTGTTCACATTGGCTTGGTGTAACCTTGCTGTTGAATTTTCCAAAATGCATATATATAAATAATAGTGTACCCAAGTATATACCAATGAAATCCCAGGTTCTACCCAACCCTTTAGGATAACTTTTTTAGCTGCAGTCAATTCCGTCAATAAAGCACATCTTTTTGGTCTACTGAGCACAATATGTGAATCATCTCCAAGCACTACCAAGCCAGGACACATAGGAATCTGCACACCTAGAAAATCCTTAAGTGTTGATACTACATAGTTCCAAAGATCCTTTATTGGAAGGCACTCCCACCACATATGTAGGTATGTACCAACTACTCCTGATGAACAAATTGTACAAAGATATGTGTCCGACATTTTCATTTGAAATCTACGGTACGGGGTAAAGTAGAATCTATATGCCACCTTCAAATGGATTAATTGATGAGCCAGATTTTTTGAGGATGTAAAAATATTGTGCCAAATTATATATATATATATATATATATATATATATATATATATATATATATAAATAATGTTACGCACAATGAACCAACTAATCATATCCTTTTTCATAAAAATCAGCTTAAAATAAACTTGTTAATGACCTCAGCAGCCTGTCTAATTGACATAGCCATGCTTGAACAAGCTATGTAACGTTCACATAAAACTGAAGTGGGCATGCAATGTTAGCAAAACAAATAAATTAGGACAGAAAATCAAATGTATTAGGACAGAAATCAGGAAACACTGTAAAAATGGAGACGTTTCTTCGCTAACCTGGGACCCCCACGACATCTGCAAGTGAACCTGAGAAACATCCATCAAAAAGAATGCGAAAATATGATGAAGCCTTCCTGCAGTAATGATTTACCAGTGTAACAGAAAACAACAAGGAAAAGCTTAAATGCCTCCTATGTGGAAATGTACTATCTGGTGAGAGCATGAAACCAAACAAACTTAAAAGACATTTTGAGACAACACATAAAGAATATGTGGGCAAGCCAAAATTTCTCTTCGAAAGAAAATGTGTTGAGCTGAACAAGCAGCGAATGTACTTCAAGAGAGCAATGACGTTTAATGAGCGAGCTTTGAAAGCATTGTTTGAGGTGAGCTATCTTGTTGCAAAGGCTATGAAGCCACACACCATTGCAGAGACTTTGATATTGCCAGCTGCCACTGAAATGGTAAAAACGATGTGTGGGGAGGAAGAGGCTCAAAAACTGAAGACAATACCACTATTTGATAACACAGTGAAAAGAAGTGTAGAGGCAATAGCTAACAACCAAGAAAGCATGCTAACAGAGCGACTTCGGAATTCCCCGGCCTATGCTCTTCAAATGGATGTCAGCACAGAAGGAAAAAATGCCCATGCTTTGACATTTGTTCACTACATGCAGGAGAATGTGATTCATAAGGATATCACAGATGTATTGCAGCAGGTCATCAGCACAGTGAACTATATCAAGCCACATCCACTGCATGCACGCCTGTTTACAAAACTATGCAGTGATATGGGCTTGGAACACATGAATTTCCTCGTTCACACAGAAGCACGGTGGTTGTCTAGAGGCAGGGTGCTGGAGAGATTTTTCAAGCTGAGAAATGAACTGTTGGCATTTTCCATGGATGTCAAAAAAACAGTTTGTTGACTTTTTATGTGACCAACAAAAAAAATGTGTCTTCTTGCATATGTGACTGACATCTTTGGGAAACTTAATGATCTTAACATAAGCATGCGGGGAAAAAACAAGAATATAATGCAGATGAGTGACCGCATTGATGGATTCAGAAGGAAACTCGCATTCTGGAGAGACCTTTCAAAAGCACCCCTTTCCCTCAGCTGTGCAACTTTCTGACAGACAACAGCGTCAATGAATGTTCCACACAGATGATGAGTGACCACCTGAAACGCCTTGAGGAGCACTTTGCCACTTACTTTCCAGACATGGATATGTCAAAGTTTGACTAGGTGAGGGACCCATTCCACTGTGATGCAGGCTCTGTGCACCTGCCTGCCACCGCTGTTGAATGGCTGATCGAATTATCATGTGATAGAACACATCAGGGATTTGTATTCACTAATGGCTGTGGAGGAATTCTGGTTTGGAGTAAGAGATTGCACTGTGTGTGTTAAAAGTCTTGGTTCCTTTTGGAAGAACGTATTTGTGTGAGGCCGGATTTAGTGCACTTGTGTGCATGAAGTGGAAGTGCCGTTCCCGACTGGATGTGACTGCAGGGATAAGATGCGCTCTCTTTCCTACACTACCGAACTTTTACAGGTTGCAGCGCAATGTGTAGGCCCAACCATCTCATTAACTAGGGTGAGATAAATAAAAGATGTAAAATGAGCGTTTACTCGTAACGTAATATTTCAAAGTAGTCCATACAAATCAAAACATGCCTATGTTCTGAATGATTGGGGTCGCTAGAGTTTTGTGACATTAAAGTGGGGTCACCAGCCAAAAAAGGTTGGGAACCCCTGTGATATGGGTTTTTACCCATATTTGGGAAACACCAATCTGATGTGATATCCCAGGTTCACTTGAACTGTCATATTATTACTGTATTGTTACAATATTTTAGTGGCACCAAGGTGTGGAAATTTCCACACTCCTTTCAATAAATCTTTTATTTTTGTGACCCCCCCATTGATCCACACAATCCACACCCTCCTTACTCCAACTCAGCTAAAAATGCATGCTGGGAAATAAAGACTGCAGCACAGCCTGATGGTAGTTTCCAAAAATAATCAAACAGGTTTGCTCTCTGTGTTTGGTTGTCGTGATGGGTTTTTGTGCTGCTTAACCAGGGCCCTGAGAGTCCTCAACATCACAATTATAGCCATTTAGATTTAGCTATAGATTGTGACAAGGAACAAAGTAAAATAAAAAATATGAACAAAGAACAAAGCAACATAAAAACCTATGATTAATGGAGCCATTCAATTATGTTGCTATTATGTTTTAAGACAAGAAAATATATTTATATATATACATTATTTGTAATATTTTAGTGATTCAGAAGAATGAAATTGATTAAACATAGAAGCCTAGGGGTCCCAAATGGCTCACTTTTAAGGCTTTGTGCCATTATAAAGTACAATATGGGCATTATGGGGTGGCTTTGTTCCACTGGGGATAGGGGTGGCTATGTCAGCCAGGGCTTCCTTATCTCACTGCTCTTAGGCACTGAGATATCCAGAGAAGTAGCATCTTTTTTTCCACTAGGCTGATTTACTGTCAAAAAGACTTTACAAAGGGGAAACACATTTTCATTTTCTGTCTTACCAATTTTTTAAGTACTCTGGTATGATAAACATATAAAATACAATATACAGTGTCTTGTAATTGCCACTCTGACTTCTCTGGTAACCAGCCTGTAAACTGGTGAATTCCATGTTTTTAAAGTTCATTTGTTTAGTTTAATTACAAGTGGAAAACAAATTCAAAGATTTGTTTGTCTGTTATAAAGGGAGGAAACATAGGAACTTTGAACTTTAATTTACATATTTCATATATAAGTAAAATATATTTTATAGTACTAGTAGTAATAATACATTTTATTTTCCTGTCTCTGTTTTTTAATTCCCTCTGGAATACTGATTATGTTCAGTGCTTTGTGACACTGGAAAAATGCACTGGAACAAAAATAAAATTTGATTGATTTAATTTTTTGGTATTCATTTTACACATTCATTCTGATTCTTTCAGTTTCAAATAGTGCAGATAAAGCTCATTATTCTGTGTTTTAGAATGTGAACTTCATGGTACTCTGGACCATGGGGAATCAAACCCTTTTTTTGGAACATTCTTACGATGGCAAGGATACTTTCTTGACATGCAATATAAAATGGAATTTTGCACTAAAAAGGCAAAAACAATGTAGGATTGATACAAGTATTTATAAAATATTAATACAGTATAAATATTTGCATATTGAAATATAATTATACGCAGATGAAGTATTTAGTACCATTATTGTCAGTATCAATACTGGCTATTTTATAAGTATGTTATGCTGTTAAAATAGCTATGCTGTCGATATTAGCTTTTTAAGCAATTCTAGCTATGGGCAAGTAAAACAGCACACACACTCAGAGGATAACATGAATACATTGTCTTCAGTTGATCATCATAAGTTCTCTGAATGAAGACAATAAACCAAAACAGGAAAGACAACACAAACACACCTAGAAGAAATCCTTGAAGGGGAAAAATTGATTGTTGCTTTTTCAGATCAACTTTGCCACTTATCTTGTTTTCTTTCTCTTTTGGAGTTAAGACTTATGTCTTAATACAGTTTCTGTTAACTTCTCTTTCAGATACTGTGGATGACAGGAATAATTTTCTTGTTCATTTTTACAGATATGTTCAGTATGAGATTTCATGTGGACTTTTTTCAATGAATCTATTATGTAAAACTATTTCTATTTAAATGTTATTGTAATTGTAGAAGTAAGACTGTCAATGTTATAAAATTTAAATAGTATAGCCATGCAGAACCATGATTCATATGTTGATAACAATTATATTATAAATTATTTTGTAACAATACTTAATACTAATCAATACTACACACATTTAATAAGTTTCATGTCTTGATAATAACAATACTAAATAAACAATACTAAGAAATAAGCACCTTTTTATGCACACATGAGCACTGGGGACTCATTTTTGTGTAACACTTTCATTTTAAATCATCATACATCATACTAGTATTTTCCCCACCCCAAAATTTTAGTCATTTATTTGAAAAAGCTATTTGATTTTGATGTTACATTGTTGTGACATACAATCAAATGCTATAGCTGAGGTGGTTACTGCATTGATCATTGCATGTTATGTAATGTAGAAGAGTTGAAGAGTTATTAAACAGCATCATGGGAAGGGGCAGGTGGAGCCATGGCCTGGGCTGCAGATGGGGAAGAGATTTTAAATCCACTCTAGACCACCATAGGTGTAATGATTGCTTTTCAAATCCAGAGTACCCAGACACAGCACCCCGTAAGCAGTCTATAAACATAGACTGGCACTGTTTGATCTCTTTTGTTAATATTGTTGTAATTATAACCATCTCACAACAGGCACCCGATATAGCTATTTGTTTACACTTAAACTCATTAAGGCCATTGCTGAAATAACTTTTTTCCTTTTGTGAGCTTGGTAAATTTTACGGTTATCATTGCAAAGGGAAAAATTAAAGAATTCACTGTGTCCTTCTGGCTTGGACTCAAATAGTGGTTTGTTCTGGAGGAGCTCTTGTGGAAGAATTCTACTGAATGAAAGTGGCCAGATGAGGGCAGTACTTCCCTTCTCTTAACGGGTAAATGACAATATGGTTGCAAGGCTTACACTTTGGGGGAAGACTGCTTCCTGTTTTGTTTTTGTATTTTGGATTTAAAAGTCATACTACTAGCTAATAGAGCTAATGTGGATATAATCATAATCTGTTTGTACCTGTTTGCTGCAGTTATTCAAGCAGGATAATAGCAACATTAACAACATAGAACTGGTAAGAGAGAGAGACTTGAATTAAAGCAAGGGACAGACTAGCACTGCATGGACAGGATGAGCACTTGGGGCTAGAAAACACCAATGACAATATCTAAAATTATGCATATTATTATTTGTTTTCAATGTCTAATGGATGGGTGTGAGACCTAGGCAACAACCTGAGTCTCCAGGATGACACTAAGTGGCCACACCAGCTCAGCAGTAATCACGCAGGCCTCAGGATTCCCAGGGAAAGATTTTTTTATTTATTATTTAAGGCAAAAATGGTAGCCATCAGTGTTCCTCATAGAGGGAGTGCAGACACAAAAACCAAAACGAAATTCCAATAGAAGAACAAAAAAACAAGTTAATAATAACTTAAACAAAAATACTCAAATTAACCAGCTGCATCCAGCTGCAGCATGCCAGCCTGCACAGACACCAGCTCACTTTCCATTCTGTCTATCATGCTGACTATATATAGACTCGAACACCCCCTGAACAGGGGAGTCCTAGGGAGTCTACTTTCAGAAACTGGATGAATAATATTTGAATAACAGTTTAACCAAACAAAAAAAGGTAACATTATATTCAAAATAACAACCACAACAAAATAACAATAAAACAAACATTACATATACTAATAAAACAAACTACCAATATCCCTTCCTCCCCCCCCTCCACTCCTACGATGAACCTTCCTTAAAGTTTGCGCGAAACCTATGGCGAAACCTCAGAAAAGGGACGTAGTCAGGGCGCGCGCTTCCTCTGACCACCTCCTTCCCCGAGCAGCTGCCTTCCTCCACACACCGAGACCGCGCATCCGGGAGAGAGAGAGAGAGAGAGAGAGAGAGAGAGAGAGAGAGAGAGAGAGAGAGAGAGAGAGAGAGAGAGAGAGAGAGAGACCAACCAATGTACACGGTACCTACTTAAACTACAAAACTAAACCAAACGTAACAAGTACTATAACTAAATATAACGATAACTGGAGGAGTGTTGTTTAATGGACTGAAAACTAAACCCAGGAAACCCGGAAATCATTCGCAACCACATTACATGGTACCGAACTACTGTGCTGTAGGAAACTGGCTAGCAACTAGTGAGGCACCCATCGTACGCCTGAGCACACTCGTATTTTAGGAACGAAGGGACAGTGGAGGAGCATTAGTTAGCTTCTCCACAATGGGGTAAGGGAAAAACATTATTTTTGACTCAGAATAACAGAATTACGTATACAGATGTGTAACCTTTTGTTTTATTATAACCACAGCACAACACCCAGAATACCCATGTTTCCCCTAGTGCCATGGCCTTTGGTCTGGCTCTGTGCTCAAAGGCAAAGCCAAATAAATATGTTAGAAAGAATAGCATATGGTTGCACTGACATCAAATGCAATAACAAGCCAGCTCTGCAAATAAGCGCTGGCCAAAATATAAAGAATTCTAATCTTTACAGCATTGAAAAAGTACTGTGAAATTCTCTTGTGTACAGTCATTTATATGAATTAGAAAGACTTTCATTACAAAGAGGAGTGAGAAGTGTTCCAATCATTTTGGTGATAGGGTGCCATATGAAGGGCACCCTATCACCAAAATGATTGCAACACTTCTCACTCTAGCATTTATTTACACTAAATCAACAAAAATGGTTGGAAATGCTTTTAAATGCATTCAAAACAATGTATTTAGAAGGCAGAGTTTAAAAAATGATGATGAGGTGAGTTTGTATTATCATACTTGGCCTGTTCGATAATAAGCTGATAGTTTAGCCATCTATGGCGTTCACATTTCTCCCTTATTTAAAGGAACATATGCTGTTGTTAGCTCACTAGTAAACTGGCTGATTTGCTCAGCTGAATGCAACACCAATATCCATAACAATCAATGCAATTCATTTATCTAGCTAGCTAGCAAACTAGGTTTTCTATTAGAAAGATATTTATCAGTGAAAGTAGCCACCTTGTTAGCTACATTATATAGATAAATAGCTCAAAATATTTCAATGTTATTCACAAAATATTATTTAGTCTTGAAATATGTTGACTTCATTGTATTATTTTACTTCAAGTTTTCTGGTAGTATAAGTATTTTTAAATTAATCCCTACATGCATACCAAAAAATGTTTTACCACTGTGGCCGTAGTCCTTGATTGTGATCTTCTAATCTCATGTTCACAAAAACCTCCTAAATCTTTTTCAAAATATAGCACCAATCAAAACCAAATTACTTCTCAAAATGAAATCAAAATAATAAAACATATCATTACTGAGCATTACTGAACACCAATTTCACATTAGTGAGATCATACTGGGATCAGCCCGATCATACTGTTTTACAGCACCTTTTACACATGCAAATACAAAACAAATAAGAACATAAGAACATAATATGACGAGAACAGGCCATTCGGCCCAACTAAGCTTGCCATTTCAATTAAAGAGTATCCAAAACTGCATCAAGTCTGGACTTGAACACAGCAAGGGTCTCTGCCTTAACTACATGACCTAACAACCTATTCCATGTATTGATAACTCTTTGTGTAAAATAATATTTCCTTATATCAGTGCGGAACTTACGCTTAACTAGTTTCCATTTATGTCCCCTTGTTCTACAGACTGAACTCACCCTAAAAAATGTATTGTAGCTAACCTTATTGAGTCCTTTTACAAATTTAAAAACCTCACCCCCTCTCACTAAGTCTAAATAGGTTAAGTAACTTGAGTCTTTCCTTGTAGCTTTTATATTTCATGCCAGGAACTAATTTAGTTGCCCTTCTTTGAACTTTTTCAAGAACCTCAATATCTTTCTTATAGTGTGGTGCCCAGAACTGCACACAAGTGAGGTCTGACTAAAGCATTGTATAATTTCAATATAACCTCTTCAGATTTATACTCAATACTTTTGGCTATATATCCCCACATCCTGTTGGCCTTTTTTACTGCTACAGCCAGAGCTGGCCCATGGCATAGGCAGTATAGGTGAATGCTAGGGGCGCCATCCATCCATAGGGGCGCCCCAAAAAAATTCAAATTTTTAAACTTTTTTTACTAATAGTGTTTTAACAGTATTATTTTGATATACTACCAAAAAAGCCCACAACAACATAACTACATAGCGTATTTTCTGGGTTGCCCGCCGCATCACCCCGGCGCATCACCCGCATGTCAGGTTGCACACGTGAGTTATAAATTTAGGCCAGCATGTGGTATTGTTTACAGACACAGCGGCTGACAGACTTGTAGTTGGAGCGGAATAAGCAAAATAAGCAAAATGACTGACACCGAAGAAAAAGCAGTGCCCAGGACCAGCTCGAAGCACGAAGACATTGTCGACAAGAAAGATCAATCAACTTCAGTAGTTTGGAGATATTTTGGCTATTTACAATCCGACAAAAACAGAGCAGTGTGCGCTACAAACTGCTGAAGACACGTGCCATCAAAGGCAGGCAACACCACAAACCTGTTTCATCATTTGAAACAATATCATCCGTTAGAACATGCAGAAAGTAGGAAATTACAGTCCCCAACCGAGTGTTGTTAGTGGACCCTCGACAAGCACCAGGCCAGTACCCAGTACGACTATCCAGGAGCAAATGATTGTATCAGTATTTTCCAGCACCATGGCTTACGAAAAAAAAAAAAAACAAAAAACACAAATACATCACAAATGCAATTGCATATTGCACTGCAAAAGACATGCTGCCCATTAGCACTGTCGAAAATGAGGGATTCAAGAAGCTTATGAGCTGTCACAGGGCAGCTTTAAAACCTGAGACTGCAGACACACTTGTCTTGTCGGTAACATGTAGGGTAATGGCTTTGCTTGTTTAAAACTTTTACTGAAGATACTGACCACAGTTGAGATTTTTCTTTTGTCTATTTATTTTGTTTACATTGTCAGCTAAAACACTTACAAAATGTTTCAACCTGTCTGTACAAAAGGTTTGGCATGCTGATCAGAATTAAGATTTCTGTCTATTTATTGTTTGACTTATTGACGTTGTTTAAAACACTTTTAAACTTTGCAGTCTAAGCCATCTTACATGTGTGCTGTATCACACTGCATCATTAAGATGTTTATTTTGTTGAAGAAAAAGGACTGAAAAAGGATTTTACTTAATTTTACTCATTATTACGCATATTTTGATGCTGAAAAAAGATTTTATCATAATTGTTTTGAATGTTCTACCTCGGATTTATGAAATGTTCCGCTGTTTGGCAAATGTTTGTCATGTTCTGACCATAAAGAATGGTTTAAAACCACAACCACAACCGTGGTGGTGGAACTGGCTGCGATGCAAGGGGCACCAGCTAAAATCTTGCCTAGGGCACTAAATTGGTCAGGGCCGGCTCTGGCTACAGCACACTGCCTAGATCCTGTTAAGCTTGGGTCAACTATTACTCCCTAGTCTTTGTTAAATAGAGCACATTCTATTTTTTCCCCCTATGAAGTAGTCTTGTCTAAGGTTCTTATTTCCCACATGCAAGACTTTACATTTATCTGAATTCATCTGCCCGATATCTGCCCACTTTTGGATGCTGTTTAGATCTTCCTGTATTACCTTAGTTGATTCCATACTGTTGGCTAGACCCCCTAGTTTTGTATCATCTGAAAACTTTACTATTTTACTACTAACCTCTGCATCAAGATCATTTATGTGTATAAGGAATAGCAAAGGCCCCAACACTGATCCCTGCAGAACTCCACTTTGTACAGGACCCTGCACTGATACAATACCTCCCACAGTTACAGTCTGCTTTCTTCTAGACCAGTGTTTCTCAAACCTCTCCTGGAGTACCACTTGTCCTGCATGTTATAGATCTCTTCCTGCTCCAACACAGCCGATTGAGCTGATTAAACAGTGTTGAGCTACCTACCGATCTGAGCAGTAGCAGAGACAATTCAGTTGTAAAATGGGACCCTCCAGTCAATGCTTTGTTATGCCAGGACTTTTGAGGACCATGTTGAAGGACTGAGGAAAGTTCTTCAAGCCCTGCAGCATCATGGTGTAAAGCTAAGACCAACCAAATGTGAGCTGTTCAGACGGGAAGTGTGATATGTGGGACAACTAGTATCAGCGGACGGTGTCCGTATTGACCCAAAAGACTTGGAAGCCATATACGCGCTGAGGGACAAAACACGTACCACTGTGGAAGACGTCCGCAGGGTGCTTGGGTTCTTGAGCTATTATCGGGCATATGTCCAAGATCAACCTACGAGTTACTGCAGCTGAAAGATGCCATATCAGATGCCCAGCAAGGAAAACTCAAGAGAGGGAAAGGAAAGGGTGCCCAGTTGTCATCGAGAGCTCCAGTCGTGTGGTGCGAGGAACATCAAAGAGTCCTCTGCAGGCTGGTTGACGCTTTGACCAACCCACCCATCATGGCCTATCCAAATTTTGACCTACCTTTCACTCTCCATACTGATGCTTCAGAGCAGGGGCTGGGAGCTGCTCTGTACCAATGGCAGAATGGGACGCTGAGGGTCATTGGGTACGGCTCAAGAACCCTTATGACAGCTGAGCGGAACTACAGGCTTCATTCCGGGAAACTGGATTTCCTCGCCCTAAAATGGGCTATCTGTGGGAGGTTCAGGGATTATTTGTTCTATGCACCACACTTTACTGTTTAAACAGACAATAATCCTCTGACATATGTACTGAGCACTGCCAAATTGAACGCAGTGGGCCACAGGTGGGTTGGGGAATTGTCAGATTTCCGGTTTGACATCCGGTACAGGCCAGGGAAAACCTATATTGATGCGGACACACTCTCTCGCTGTCCCCTGGACAAAGCTCCACATTGAAAATTGACTTTTATACCGGAAGACCAGCCACAGACTTCCTCAAAGAAGTCCAGGAGATTTGTTAAGCATGACCTCCCTCTGTGAAAACTATGTTGACTATCATTTAAGACACCACTTTGTTCCGGGAATAATTCCAAGTTACCTCTAGTGATGGACTCCAGTAATTTACATGTGATACAATTTAAGTGCGGAAGTCTCTGAGAACTGACTGCAACTGAAGGCATATGTGAAAACACTTCACTAGTGAAACTCAGCAATAGCTTTGTTATCATAAACCAAAACTCCATCCTTAATTTTTATACCTCTTATTTAATCCTTAACTATCCTTTTTCAACTGTAATATTGTGAAGTAGGCTCAGGCTAAGGTTGCTGTCACAGTGGGGTGTCGGTTAGTACACATGATTCAGGTTCTGGGTTCAGAATTTTATTGAGGATTTGCTGGGTGTGTGTGGAAAGGGTGTCTGTGTGTGTGTTTGTGTTGTTTGTGTGTGTGTGGTTTCCTGGAAAGATTCAAGAAGAACAATAAATCAGAACTGATGGTTATGGCAATGACAACATTTACATATAACAGAGAAACACAATCTTAATTAACGTGCACACATAATACAACCAGTTCTGAGGTATTCTAGTTACTTTGGCACAGACGCACACAACAACACAATACTCGGTGTCCAGGGCTTGGGCTCCTCAGTTATTCACCTCACAGGTATTGGTGCAGTACTGAGGTGGGGGAGGTCACCTCTACTTTATGCTGTCCCGTATCCTTGGTCCTATTGAGGTTCTTATTGGTGGCCAAAGGATAAAGACAGGTCAGAGGGCAAATGGTGACCTGGGGGCCGTCCTTGGGGGTGCGTCTGTGCCGCGGATTACCTGTGGGGGTCCTGCTGATAAAGGGAGCAGCAGGACCAGTTTGGGTAGGTTTCAACTGGGTTGTAAACAAAGTGCTTGTGATAGGTGGGGGTGGTGCGCAAACAACGACAAAGACAAAGACATGTGGCCCTTTTCTACAGCTGCCCCCAAATTTCCTATGGAAATTTGCTCATTCCAAAGAGCCACATCATACATTCTATGGGTGCTCAGTTGTGTTGTGTTGGCAGGGAGCACAACCAGTCAGGCAACTGGGCGGGTGTAGGTGCGATCCTTCACCTGTACCCGTGATGTCCAGAGGGCAGGCTATGTTGGTGGAGTTGGGGGGTTGTGGGCAAGCAGGGGGTAGGTCCGTCGTGTAAGGTTTGAGAGACCCCATACAGGGTCTCCCCCACTATCCCACAGACACAGAGGTGCCGACACCCTAGGTGTCAACACACACACAAATGCTGCCATGAGAGACCCCATGCAGGGTCTCCTCCATTATCCCAAAGGCACAGAGGTGCCAACACCCTAGGGGCCAACACACACACACACACACCCACACACAAAGGCTGCCATTGACTGTTACCTGGCTAGGCCTCTGGGTGAGGGTGGAGGATCAGACCCCCTGTGGACCAGCAGGAGGCAGGTAACATAGGTGGTGATGGTCAGAGTTAAGAATGTCAGACACAAGAATGTAGCTGGAATACACATTTCTGTTTCCTGCCTCTGAGGACAAAGAACGCAGAGAAGGTATATAAAGTGACTCAATGTATCAATTAGTGTTCAATTACTCTGCAAACCCAAAGAGACTGTTTTTCTGTGCTCATCATTGTAAAACTTTCTCGTTGTAACTGCTCGAACGCCAGTAAAACCGTACCGACTTCCAAACTACATCAGACCCGCGCCTCTTCAATTCTTACAGTCGCCTTTGGGACCACTGGCTTAGCTTGCCACCGCTTCCATTTTGCGTTGCTGTGGTCGTGATGTCGACTGGACTCCCTTCCTCACAGAGTCCAGGACTTATGTGCCAGGCTGAGGTCACCCAACCTGGGCAACAGGGCTGTTGGGCGGCTGCTGAAGGGCACTGGCTTGTCTGCTTCCAAACCAGTGAGTTCTTCTGGAAAGCTGCCTCACTGAGCGTTCTTGAAGAGCTGGGCCTCTGTCTCTGGGTGATTGGTGACTGACGGCTCACTGGCCTGGTCAGCTGCCCCGTAATGGGATGGTGCAGTCCCTTCCACTAGCTGTTGAGAGCTACTGACTGGGCTGGCTTCGAGGAGGGAGGGGCTTGTGTTCCCTCACACTAGCCTACAGAAGCTGGGCTCTCGCAGCTTTGCAGCATCCTCCACTTCTGCTCCAGCTGGTCTGGCAGACCCCTTATCTGCTCTTCGGTGGAGGAAGGCAGGACACTGGTCCCTCAGCTGGGCTCAGCCAACCCCAACTGGGACTTGCCGCGGGTAGTGTCCTCTCTGGGTTTGCTGACGGAGGTCAGCAGGCATCTGGGGGGGAGAGGTTCGGCACCGAAGGTGCTGTACCGGCCCTTGGAGAGTCCAGCCCAACCGTGTCTTGATGGCCACTGGGCCCCCTGGTGGGCCCAGGAGCACTAGCTTGATGGGGGTGATGAGGTGGGTGTAATCCACCCTGATCAGCAGGAGTGGGCGCACCCGGTTGAGGGACTGCAGCAGGAGACCTCTGAGGTGTGCGTACCTCTTCTGCAGCTTTGCCACTGGACGGGAATGCTCCAATAAGACCAGGTGGTCAGCTGTGAAGGCATTCCGTATTCAGTAGGTCCACTTTGGTCCGGATGCAGGGGAGATCTAGAATGACACAGCTGCCCCATGGAGGATATTGACCTCATGCCGAATCGTACAGAGGGCCAGATCCTTGGCTGTGCCCTCCAGGTGGAGCTGTTTGGCTGCTGCTGGGAGGAGAATCGTCCACTTGGAGCCGTCATCAAGCACTGCATACGTCTTCATGGACCAACCCCTGTAATGTAGGGTAACCTGGATAACTTTAGCATTACAGGGCTGTGGCCACTCAGCCGGTCCAGGTACAGCGCCTGGACAGCTGAGTGTGTCCTCTCTCCTGACCTCTCGTTCACCTCATGCAGTACCTGCAGGTGCTTGCCATTGCAGGTACTGTAGACCTGCTCCAGGGTGCAGTGTGCAGCTTGATGAGAGTGAGCTTACTGCCAGCACCTCTGGTTCTTTTTGATCCAGGCCACCTTCTTGTCTCGGGAGAACCGCTGGAAGGCAGCGCACTGGCTGAGGTGGTGCTCAGCATTGTCGCAGTATGGGCAGTACGTGCTCCTCCTCCCCCCTGGTTTCCCAGCAGGTGGCACTGTGGCGATGACCTCTGACCTGCAGTGCTGGTGGCCTGGTTGGCTCCGTGTAGGGTGCTGGCCCTCCGCCTAGTGGTCTCTGCTGTGGGCTGCTGTTCCTTCTGTCCAGCTGGGGGGCACTCTCTCCTTGGCTGGCAGCGAGCCTCTAGCTAGAGCCAGGTTGCAAAGTCCAGCAGGGTGTACATCACGGACTCTGGCCTGAGTCGGCTGATGTACCTTTTGAACCTGCTGAACTGCTCTGATGGGCGCTTCTCCAGGAGGCTCTCCACGTGAGCCGCAGGTTACCTCAGCTTGGCCCTGCCCCCCCAGTTCTTCAGTCTGAATAAGTCCCACCAGGGCATGGATGTGGACGGCGAAGTTGTCCACGAAGGCGTGCCCATCCTCTGGCCGAATTTGAGGTAAGGCCATGATGGCCTTAATCTCCTTGGATGCCAGCTGGAGTGGTTACCCATATCAGTCCTCCAGCACCTTCACTGCTCACGTGAAGGGGTTTGGGGCCTTGGAGAAGGTGAATGCCAGCCTCTTGGGCCTGGTTGACCTTCAGCTGGTCTAAGAGTACGTGGTACTTATACTGCTCAGTCTCTTCAGGATCGAGCAGGTTGTCAAGAGCCATCCGGAGCATGGTGTACTCAGTCTCATCCTCCTTGGTCAGGTCTGGGAAGCTTGGACTTTCCACCCTCCTGTAGAGCCATCTCCTTACAGCAGGGGGCATGGTTCCTGCTGTCTGTGGGGGAGCTATCGTTGCAGTCCCTGGTTGCTGTGTTAGCCGGTGGGAGGGGAGGGTGGCAATCGGCTGTGGGTAGGGCATCAGGTACGAGGGCACGCCTATCACTTGTCCCTGCAGCAGATACTGAGTGGGCTGCAGGAGGACTGGGCTCTGGTCAGGGGTTGCAGCCTGCATGGCAGGGGGAAAACTTGGCTGAGGCTGAGGCAGGCTGTAGGGCACTTGCAGTGGCAGCAGGGAGTGCTGCTATGGAGGGGCTGATTGCCGTGGCAACACATGGCCGTGCGTGGCCCTGTCTGTCAGGGTGCCCTCCTGCCTGTGATGTGGCCTTTTTCTACAGTGTGGGTGAAAGAATGTGTGTGTGTGTATGTCACTGAATGTATGAGTGTATGATGAGTGTCAGGACCTGCCAACGTTGGCCCCCACTACCCCAGCACAGGTTCCCCGAGAGATCCACCCGCCACAGACAACCAGGACACCAGGAGTACAGGTACAACAACTTTATTTAACAAAGGCACCACAATTCATAAAGGGACAGCTCTCGCTCTGCAGCCCTCCCCTCCTGACCTTCCTCCCCACCTTCACCACGGTGGCCCTTCCCTCGTCCCACTCTTCCCACAAGAGCCCAGCACCAGCAGTGAGAGGAGTAGGTGGGGCACAACTCAGCTTGTACCTCAATGCCAGGCCTTGCTTGCGCCCCACAGGAAAAAACCAGGACCATCCAGGGGGCGCCAAAAACGGGGGAGAAAAAAAAAAATTACTCTTCTTAATACTAGTTGGTATTATATATCTTAATAGGAAGATAATGAGCCAAAAATATCTAACTGCATAGCAAACCCTAAAAGTGACCCCAAAAGCAAGCTCGACAACAAGACAACGACGACAGGACAACAACAACATGTCAAAACGTCCCAAACTGTCTGGTGCCCAGGGGAGGAAAAAAAGAAAAGAAGAGGAGGAAAAAAGAGAGAAAGACAGAGGTAATGTTAAAATAAAGGTGATGTCATGACATTATTTGTACGTAGGAGAACAACGACACGTTGTTAACCAAACATGGTTTGCTAATCAATAAATAGCTAGCGTGAACTGTTTTAACTTCAGTAAGGCTAATGGCATGTTACGAAGGACCAAAGCTGTTATGAAAAATGGCACTCCCACCCAGCTTCCAAATATGTAAATATTATAGGGTCAGCAAGAGTTAAAATTAAAATAAAACTTGTTTACATTTTTACTGAAAACTGGTTAGCTCACGTTTTCTTAGCTTGCAATATTAGCCTTAATCAAAAAGCTAACGTGTTATTCCTTTTCCTATAGTTTTAAGCCTGCACAGTGCACATCATTCCTGTTATAGCATACCTTAGCATTCCTACATTCTATCTTATAGTGCAGTTTACTACTTCTTTGCATTCTGCTAATCAGCATTTCCTTGTAATGACAAAAATTGAATCTTATATCATTTGCATATCAGAAAAGTATTAAACATGTACAGCGTAGTCATCATGCACATATCCCTTAGATTTTTAATTTGTCATATTTCAGTTTATTCTTAAAATCATATTATGTATCATATCATATTTATTATTAGATTGGTGTAATATATTCCTCTTCTCTCTTCAGATGCGCTGTTGAGGTTTCTCAGTCCCACCCCTGCAAATCTTGGGTCATCTACAGCATCAAGCGCTCCTCCTGTTTCCTCCACCTCAACAGCAGATGTCTTCTAGATGTCTTCATAAGATCCCCACCCCCCTTGATATTCTTGTAATTTTTTTTGCCGATACTGTTGTTTTTTAATATGTTATTGTGTGCAGTGCCTTATTTATATTGTATTTATAATTTATTTTATGCCACTGGTTTACACTTTTTTTTATTTTGTGGCTATTTAAATCTTATACTTTATTTAAGCTATTCATGTTGTATTTCAAAAATTCATTTCATATTTTTATTGTATTTCTTTCTAATTTGTTCCAAGTGTTTTGATTTTGCAATCGCAAATAAAAGAATGTCGAAGACAAAGCTATTCAGTTTCTTGTGAGTATGTACACCAGCAGTCGAATTTACTCCGATGCAAGGGGGGCGCCACCTAAATTTTTGCCTAGGGCGCCAAATTGGTTTGGCACAACGCACCCGCGGTTCCCAATTAATATCCCCAAACGAGGGGTTCAACAAGCGGCATCTGTCAGCTCACCTCCTCACAAAAACGCAAGAGACACACAAAGTTTTGTCTTTAAAAAGCCCTAGAAAATAGTGGCTGGCACAAATCCTTTAAAACAGAAAGAATTAGCATTAGTATTAACTTTGCCAGCTGCACCAATACAAATAAAATGTACATATTACTGTCATAATCATACTTCATAGCGGCATGCTTGTAATTCAGTGTTCAGTGTATTCAGGTACACAGATAGCAGAGCACTACAATAAAAATGAACAAAATCAATAAAAACGATCATCAGTTAGAATTATTCCTATGTTAAAAGAAAACGTGCATTAGCCTACCAGGTTAAACTGCGGTGTGCCAGTACGGAGCTCGTTTGTCTACCCGATGGGGAAGCATGCTGCTATAAAAGACAACCGGGTAAGTGTCTGCAGCATAAAATCAGTTGTTTGTGAAATAAATGTGATGTGCTTTACCCTTCATTTCGTTCTGCCTTGGGTCCTCTTGCTACGCTATGGTTATAACCCTAAATGATAGAATGTCATGTTAAAATTACTTAAAAACTGCACATTAAAAGATTTCACTACACCTGGACTAACTTCTGACATGACCCAGGCAATCAGGAACATGTTCATCAAAACAGCATCTGCCCCCCATACAGGTAAGCTCAAAGTTAAATAGCTCGGGGCCACTCCTACCCCACCTGTTCCCAATTAAATAGCTCGGGGCCACTCAGTAGTGAAGGGGGGGGGGGGGGGGGGGGGGGTGCGGCTGCCCCGGGCCCACGGTTCTTCCAGTTACTAAGGGGCCCACCTTGGGCCCAATCTGCCTGACTGAGCATGCATTTTTGTTGTTTAGGTTAATACTTTGAATAAAGTATGTTTTTCTGTCTTCAACAATCGTTCAGATAGGTAGCTTGTTAGCTAACTAGCTATGCTTGTCAAATCTATCGCTAGATACCTAATAACCCAGCCAGTTAGCATCGATTATGCAACGCAGTGATTTTCAGTTAATTGTGCTGCACGTATAAGAAGATTTTTACGGAGGCAGCTGACGTTGAGGGAGGAATTTGGAACTGCTTTACTCGCAGACTACAATTCACGTTCATCAATAAGGTGAGAACCAGACCTATTATTAATCCAAATATTCTCGAATGAATTGGAAAGTGTACTATCCAAGCAGTAATAGAAGATGCTTGTTGTTGTAATGATGACAGTAGCGCACACACAAGTAGTAGCCCTAACTGGTTAACATTAGCTAACATTATTGTGACTAGGCTACTGTAATCTGACACAAAATATTGGTCTGTCCCTTAGCATAATGACTGAAATGTCAGCTGCCTCCATAATATATCTTCATATATATGCAACACGATTAAATGAAAATCACTGTGTTGCATAAATAATAAATCTATAAGGCATGTGAGAGGGCCGCGTCTCACTCCAAATAAGCCACAAAGTAAGTACAATCATGAATTCCATTGTGCTGTGCGAGAGCGCTTTTCTTCAACACAAAAAGTTGCATCGTGATGACGTAAGCGTGCTTGGGCCCGGAATGTTAAGCGCAATGTGAGTGCAGGCCAGTGGGGGAGTGGGGAGGGGGGGCAATCGTGCTTGGGCACGGTGCAAGGCAACTGGGCCTAGTGTGAGTACGCCCTCAGTCCAAAGATATTGGACATGAGCATAATTATGTTCCTTAGGTTCAGGCGGTTTCAGAAAGGTGTTGCTGGCAGAATACAAAACCACACAGGAAATGTCTGCAACCAAGGCCTTAAGGAAAAGAGTTGTGGCTTGTGCTGCTCATTTGGCAAAGTTGGAGGGATTTCACAAGTTTAGCAATCATACGATTGTTTGTTATTGCTTTTTGCCTTGATTAATTTTGCGAGTGAATTTTGACCACTAGTCTACTTTGTCAGTAGTTTAGGCCTTCCCCTCTGGGGAAAAGCTGGCTGCTTATCTGCTTGTTAGCTGAAAAGGGCATTTATTTGGTGTGTCTGCGCTGAAGCGGCAGCCTTGTTTCCCAGCCTCATTGTAGGAAGACTCGGTTGTAGAAAGAAAAGGTACAGCCTTGTGGTCTCAGCCTTGTGTGTTTGACACTGATTCTATTCTTCTTCACTGATTCTATTCTTCTCTGATTCGCTGATTCTTCATGTGCGGATGATGGCTTCCTTGTTTTTGTAACATTTTGTTTCATGGATGTCCATTGTGCATCACTTCTGGATTCACTCTGAATAGGAGGGTCTACTGGATGTCAACAATGTAAATGTATTGTTAAAAGTAGCTACTCATCTTGTATGTTGCTCCGGATAACAGTGTCTGAGAAGTGACAAAATGTAATGTAATGTACTGTACATGGGAGCTTATATATAGGAGTCCATCAAGGGAGGCTTCTTGGGAGGCTGTGTCACATCACTATCTCATATTACTATTGTTAATTAATGAACTATGTGCATCTAATCCTATCCATTATATTTGGAAGTTTTACTTCAGGGCATGTGTTGGTGTTATTTTGTCCATTATCCATTGCCATATATAGTACTAAGAGAGGAAGTAGTACTTAGAGGGACTCTCTGCTCCTGATACTTTAACCAGGTTCTTTTTCCTTTTCCCAGATATCTTCCCAGCACCCCCAAGCAGATCCAGGAAGTGATTCTGCTTAGTTGATGTAGGTTCAACACTTTGTTAAATTTGGTCAATTCAGAAAAACACAGTTACAGACACGACTAACCCTGGCATTCCTCTATCACTCCTACACCCCCTGGAAGCCCCACCCCACTCAGAGGAGTGCATTCCAGCTAAGTGTGCACCCTATATTGCAAACACCAACACTTTGAATGCATTCCCTCTTAAACACACTTTGGTGCTGCTAAACACATTGACCTTCTACTTAACACAGCAGCACAGATCACACCATGTTTAAGGCCTTCCCCCAGACAGACACTTTCCAACCAGCAAAGCAACTCTCCCCCTCACTACCATCCCCTACTGGTTGGGTGAGGAACCACTGTAGGGGAACCTACACACTGCCACAGACTTAAAGGCAGAGAGAGAGTCTGCTCCCTGTACTTCTCTGGGTAAATTGTTCCACAAAAGAGGGGCTCGGTACGAAAAGGCTCTACCGCCTATAGTACTTTTACCCACCCTTGGAACAATGAGAAGTCCCATGCTTTGGAAATGTAGAGTTTGTTTTGGAGAATATGGGCGAAGAAGGTCCTTAAGATAGGGAGGGGCAAGCCCATTTAAAGCTTTAAATGTAAGGAGAAATATTTTGAAATCAATGCGGTATTTGATAGGTAGCCAGAGGAGTGAGGCTAATACTGGGGTTATGTGCTCAAAGTGCTTTGTTCTGGTTAGAATATGAGCAGCTGCATTTTGACCCAACTGAAGGGGCTTTAGGGAGGCATTACAGTAGTCCAATCTGGATGTAACAGAAGCGTATATTATTTTTTAGCATCATGTATTGATAGAATTTTCCTGATTTTGACAATATTCCTCATATGAAAGAAAGCACTCCTAGAGGTGTTTTATATGTGTTTCAAAAGACAGCTCAGGATCAATCATGACACCAAGGTCTTTGATGATTGCACTTGAGGTCAGTGAGACACTATCAAGATTTAATGTAATATTGGTGAGTTTGCTCCTGATAAACTTTGGGCTAATAACCAATATTTCTGTTTTGTCCAAAATTAGAAGCAGGACATTATGGGCCACCCATGTCTTTGTCTTTGAGGCAGGCTTCCATGTTTGATATTTGCAAGGAGACATCAGGTTTGGCCGATATGTATAACTGGGTATCATCTGCATAGCAGTGGAAATTAATGCCATGTTTATGAATGATATTTCCAAGAGGGACCATGTATAATGAAAAGAGCAAAGGTCCAAGGACGGATCCTTGTCGTATTCCATGTCTTACTCTGGAAAGTTCTGAAGACTTATTGTTAATGAAGACAAAATGATGCCGCTCTGAAAGATAGACCTGAACCAGAATATTATTGGACTGTAGAAAGGAGCAAAGTTTTTTTTGTTACAGCTTTTTCTAAGATTTATGAAAGGAATGGGAGATTTGAGATGGAGACTGAAATTTTCAGATCCCAGCTCAATCCAAGGCTCTGTTGAATTGGGGTAGGCTCTTCAATCAGGTTGAGTTCTTTGAGTCCCTAAGTTTGACGTGGCGAGCATTTCCTGTGTCCGCTTTAGCAGGTCGATGGCTTCATGCTCTGTGGGCCTTGCCAGGAGTCCGTCGTCCACATGAAATTCCCTTTCAATGAACTGTTTAGCATCAGACCCATATTCACCATGAGCTGCTGCACGATGAAGACCGAAGATGGCCACCGCGGGGATGGGCTGTTTCCAAATACATGAACCTTCATGCGGTATTCACATATGTCTTTATTTGGGTCGTTGTCCTTATACCAAAGGAAACAGAGGAAATCTCTGTGGAAGCTATGGAACATTTGTTCAATGTCCGCAGGGATAGCGATGAGCTCTCGTCTGAACTGCAGTAAAACCCCCAAGAGGCTGTTATTTAAAGTCAGGGCCACAAAGGAGAACATCATTCAATGACATACCTTGCCACTTTGCACTGGAGTCTAAGATTCTGGTTTCTGGGGATGGTAAACACCAAAGGTAGGTAAATACCAACAAAATATGGCAACTTCTCCACAATGGGAGTAATACCACATGCGGTATCCAGATAGTCCGCCAGGTCTGAGCTACCTTCAAACTTGGCAGATTCAAACTCCTGGAGGAGGTCACTGATCTCTTTCAGCTTCACAAGGTCTTTGTTGTCTGTCAAAGAGGGACTTTTAAATAACTTCTGGAGACTGGGAATTTCTATTACTGTGAAAGCCAGTAAAAGATGACCAGATTTCCAAAAGACATAAAGTTAAAGATGACACATTTCTTTAATATTTTAAGCAAGATTACTTTTTATTTCCATCTTTTACAGTTTCAAAATAACAAAAAAGGAAAAGGGCCCAAAGCAAAAGTTTTGGCACCCTGCATGGTCAGTACTTAGTAACTCCCCCTTGGCAAGTATTACAGTTTGTAAACACTTTTTTTAGCTTTTGAGTATTTCAATTCTTGTTTGGGGGATTTTCGCCCATTCTTCCTTGCAAAAGGCTTCTAGTTCTGTGAGATTCTTGGGTTGTCTTGCATGCACTGCTCTTTTGAGGTCTATCCACAGATTTTCGATGATGTTTAGGTCGGGGGACTGTGAGAGCCATGGCAAAACCTTCAGCTTGCGCCTCTTGAGGTAGTCCATTGTGGATTCTGAGGTGTGTTTAGGATCATTATCCTGTTGTAGAAGCCATCCTCTTTTCATCTTCATTTTTTTAAAGAGGGTGTGATGTTTGCTTCCAGAATTTGCTGGTATTTAATTGAATCCATTCTTCCCTCTACCAGTGAAATGTTCCCCATGCCACTGGCTGCAACACAAGCCCAAAGCATGATCAATCCACCCCCGTGCTTAACAGTTAGAGAGGTGTTCTTTTCATGAAATTCTGCACCCTTTTTCCTCCAAACATACCTTAGCTCACTGCGGCCAAAAAGTTCTATATGAACTTCATCAGCCCACAGGACCTGTTTCCAAAATGCATCAGGCTTGTTTAGATGTTTCTTTGCAAACTTCTGACACTGAATTTTGTGGTGAGGTCGCAGGAAAGGTTTTCTTCTGACGATTCTTCCATAAAGGTAATTTTTGTGCAGGTGTCGCTGCATAGTAGAACAGTGCACAACCACTCCAGAGTCTGCTAAATCTTCCTGAAGGTCTTTTGCAGTCAAACGTGGTTTTGATTTGCCTTTCTAGCAATCCTACAGCAGTTCTCTCTGAAAGTTTTCTCGGTCTTCCAGACCTCAACTTGACCTCCACCGTTCCTGTTAACTGCCATTTCTTAATTACATTACAAACTCAGGATACGGCTACCTGAAAACGCTTTGCTATCTTCTCATAGCCTTCTCCTGCTTTGTGGGCATTGATTATTTTAATTTTCAGAGTGCTAGACAGCTGCTTAGAGGAGCCCATGGCTGCTGATTTTTGGGACAAGGTTTGAAGAGTCAGAGTATTTATAAAGCTTTGAAATTTGCATCACCTGGCCTTTCCTAGCGATGACTGTGAACAAGCCATAGCCCTAACAAGATAATTAAGGTCTGAGACCTTGGTAAAAGTTATCTGAGAGCTCAAATCTCTTGGGGTGCCCAAACATTTGCATGGTGCTCCTTTCCTTTTTTCCACTCTAAAATTGTACAAAACAAAAATAATACACTAATCTTGCTTAAAATGTTGAAAAGAATGTTTCATCTTTAACTTTATGCCTTTTGGAGATCAGTTCATCTTCTACTCACTTAACTATTCACAGTAACTGAAATTTTGACCAGGGGTGTCCAAAATGTGCCCCCAATCATTAGCCCATTTCATTAGCCCAAGAGAGGGACGGCCAATATGCAGTGCTCTGATCCTCCTTACATGCTGTGTGGACTCATCTCCTAACCACTTAATCAGGAGATTTACCTCTTCATTGGCACTCAGGATCAGTCCATCTATGGCATTCAGAAAGGAGGACTTCCAAGCCCAATAATTCTTTGGGTGATCATTGAACTTGGCAAGACCAGAGGTAATGTTGTCATAGGCGTGTTGTGGCACAGCTCCGTTGGGTGAGTGCTTAGCTCTGCTGGGTAGGGGCTGTGCTGATGAACAGTGCCTAGGTGTTGACCTTGATGTTTGGAATTGAAGCAGCACAGAGTTATCTTCATCGTTCAAGTCAGGAACGTGCCTTTCATTGACTGCAGCAGAAATATGCTGCCTGGGTGGTGAATGAGATCTCCGCATATGGACTGTTGGCTGCAGATGTGGCATGCTTAACTTGACATCCGTGGTCGGTGGTGACATCTGGGATTGGTGTCTCACATATTGGTGGGTGCAATCATTGATTGTCTGACTGACAGGATCTTTATCAGTTTCCTCATTCTCCACTGCTGCCTCAAAAACATTGGCTTCAGCAATGGCTGCTGCCACTTCCTTTTCGTGCTGTAAGTTTTTCAGTTTTGCTTCTATGTAAGCTTTTTCAATCATAATTTCTGACTCCCTTTTGCCATAGTTGGCTCTCACACGTGCTGCTTCTACTTTAGCCCGTGCTCTCACTGCTGCTTCACTGACCAATGAAGTGGTAGACCCTCTGGATGACACAGATGCTACTGACCTTGTCTCTACACGGCTCACCTCTAATGTTGCTTCGGCTCGTTATCGCTTTGCTTCCATTGAGTTCATGCACTCCTGTAGCCTTGTCTGAGCAGATGATGAAGAGAAGCGCTTTGACTGGAGATCAGTTTCTTGTGTTGTTCTGTCTGCTTTGAGGATGCTTTTTTTACTATTCTGTCCCTACTGTGCCTTTACTTAGCACAATTCAACAGATAGTGAACAGGACGATTCAAAGCAATGTCAGACACAGAAGTTGAACTGATTTATTGTTGTCTTCAGTGCCAATGAATCTTTTTGGTAAAACTGAGAATTGAAATGAAATTACAAATTAGGAAATATCCTTATTTTTCCCATTACCTTTGTTAACAAGTGTATGTGATGTAACTCATACAAAAAAATAGCAAACATTAGCATAAAGCTAGCTACATCTCATTTACATCCAATGCATTCACTAACCCAGTAGCATAAGGCAAGCTAACTAACTTGACTAGCTCAGCATTTATCAAGTCTACAGGAACAGCATACATTTCAACAACTTACATGTACTATAGAAAGAACAACTGTTATAAAAAATGTACAAGCAAAGGCAAAATCTATATGGATAGAGGGGAACACATGAGAAATGCCACATGTAGAAAAGGCAGGAGTGCTGAACTTCCTGGTACACCTATGATCCTGAGTCATGTGATCGGTGATGTGGTCATGTGATACTACGAAAACAGGAACTAGGCTAGAGTGCAACTTCTCAGAAATTTCAGTCCATTGTATGAAGTAATAAATGATACCATGACATAGGGGTGGACGGTATAAACAGTGTACACTGGTATGAATAATGCTTTACGGTATGGATTTTGACTATACCATGCTGACTGGTGTTCTGTTGATTTGTCCTGCCTATCGAGCGGTCCTACCAAGGGTTACTGCACATGCGCACGTCACAATTACATCATGTACCTTGGGTTTAGCGGGAAACCCATCGATTCATCCTACTTGACAGAGGGTTACTTGTCAGAAGGTTAGTATTGCATGTTTTTCATCATTAGTGCAGTGTTGATGTTAATTCAGCCCTTTTTCAAGTCTATTATAGAAAGCGAGCTTATTGTTATTCACTGCTTTCATTTTGTTTGTTATCTAAATCGCCAAGGGGTGATCATAGTCTCAGCTAGTGATAACACATCGATAACTGACTATCACTAGCTACAAGCACGCATTTTAACGAATTCATACTTATCTAATTAGTAATGTCCATACACACAACCAGTGGCAACTTTGGTAGCACTTTCTGATAAGATAATTCTGATCAGGTTTACAATATATGCTACTTAAAGTTTTACATTGGTATTGATTAGAGTGTTTTGATGGACAAACCAGACTACAAATTTACATGTCAGCATGTAAACTGGACTGTCAAAATACATACAGTTGTGATGGATAAATTGTAAGTAGGCTATGCCTATTATTAAAATTTACTTGACAGCACTTTTGAAATTGATGTTGGATGAATTAATGAAAGCAATAAGGTAATTAGCTTAGAACCATTTTCTGATAAGGTAAAAAAGAATTACCGACCTTTCTGGCTTCTAACGTAGTACAACCTACTTGTGGTAGTATTTCCCGATAGGGTAGCAAAGATCGATAAATATGACTATCAATCTACACTACGGTAGGAGAAATTTCAATAAGGTAGGACAAATCTACAGAACACCGGCACAGACAGGAATGTTGACAGTATTTGTTTTTGCACTAAGAGAGTCACACTTGCAGTGTTATACTTTGAGTATAAGCAATAAGGCCAAGCAAAGAGGTATACTGGGATGCTGCAAGGAGAAGTTTTTTTTTGCTCTATGCAGGCCTATTCCTGCTGTACTGTAACTAAAGAGCAGCTATTTATTTTGTAATTTTGTATTATGAGTGTTGCATTGTGTATGTTGGTTGGGATAAAAATTCCTGTCCTGCTGTACTTAAATTTACTTTTCAATTTATGTGCTGCTAGATTTTATTGTATTTAAGGGTACAAGCAATGAGGGCAAGTAAACATGCACGCTGAGATACTGCAAAGAGAAGTTATTTTGGACTATGCAAAAGCAATCATGCCAGTTCCTGCAATACTGTAACTTAAGAAGAGTTACTTACTTTGAACTAATTTTGCATTTTGAGAGTTTCATTGTGTTTGAGTTAGTTGGGGGAAAGAAACCTCCTGTACTTGAAGTCAGTTTTTATTTTCACTTTGTGCAGCTTGATTTTTTTTCATGAAAAAGTGTTTTTCAGAGATGGAAGTTACTTGAGAAAAGGTTTTGTATTTTTTTTTTCTATTATTGCAGTTTTGCACAACAATTGTTCTTAAAATACCTCTGTACTATGTGAAATATGCCCTAGTAATACAGTTAAGAGTACAGTAATAGCTGCCATGCAGTTGCCATACCAGTGCTTTACCCCTTCAGAAGGATTTATATTGAAATTTTAAGAAAAAAAAATATACCGTGATATATACTGTTACTGTCCATGCTTCAAATTATACTGTGATATAAATTTTAGGCCATACCGCTCAGCCCTACCATGACATTACTTCTGCCTTTCACGTACACTTTGGCACATGTTCAGAAACGATAGAAAAAATGAGAAGAGAAGGAATAAGGACAGTGGTAAGTGGATATAATTATGATAAATAAATACATGATTAGATTGATTTTACTTTATACTGCCTGTGCAGGCAAATGTGCTAACGTTAGCTAGGTAGGTAGTTCATCTCATTTAGTATTACTGTTCTGATGAGTCACAGCTTGTGGCAACATCTCTTAAAACACTTATTTTCTAATCAGTTGACATGTGTTATTTGCTATTTGCAAAATGACACAGATATAGGCTATGAAAAAGCAAGTCACAAGTTAATTTAGGTTTTAACGGCATCTGAGTTATACAAAACCTACTAGCAAACTTTTACATATGGTATTGACAGCTGGCTAGCTACCACTAGCTGACTATCCAGCTAGCTCACTGAGTTTAGCTAGGTAACAAAACATTTTTAAAGGTAACTAGCGATTCATTTATGTATTTAGTTGACATCTGGGTACAAAATACAAATTTTGAATATACATTCATTATAAACCCTTGAAAGAAAGATTCTGATAAGATAATGTAGAAAATTGTGCTTGCATATAAGACACCTTGATGGTTAAGTTAGCTGGCTAATGTGTAGTAAATATGTTTGCTTAGCTTCACATTGCGAGCCAGATAATGAGTTAACTTAGGAAGCATAAACTCATTTCAGAACTGACTTTTTTTTCTTGTTGTGGAGCCCAATATAGGTCAATTGCACTAGTATCTTCTCAATCTATGCACAAAATCACTTTCTTGCAATGTCATTTATTTTCCATTTTTGATGTTTGATCAAGCTCAATTGACCAAATGCATTTTCATGGGGGCGTGGGGGGCCACAAGAGGATCTGCCCCGTCCTACCTTAAGTCTCTGATCACTCCATACACTCCAACCAGATCTCTCCGCTCAACCTCCTCTGGGAAGCTGGCAGTCCCCTCACTTCAGGAACCTGGCAGCCGTTCCACTCGGCCACATCTTTTTTCTGCCCTCATTCTGCGGTGGTGGAATGACCTTGCTCACCGAATCAGAACTGCGGAATCACTCGCCATCTTCCACAGGAGCCTGAAAACCCATCTTTTCAGAATCCACCTATCCCCTATTGTGTAACCTTCCTGTTATGTTATGTTTTTATATTATATTACATAAAATGTAAAAAAAAAAATCTTCTATACTCAACTTGTCTCTATGTTGCAGGTTTTGTTTGCAGATTTCTTTTTATTGTTCCAGGATATACAGGAGCATGGTACTGTAAATAATTAATTTGCATTCCTACTGTGATCTTTTGCCTATGAGGTAGTAAGCTAACCTGATTGATGCACTAATTGTAAGTCGCTTTGGTTTAAAAGTGTCTGCGAAATACCAAATTGTTCATTGTAAACTGTAAATTGCAGTAAACTGTAATTGTAAATTGAGTCTAGGATCGCCACTGCACATATTTTCACCATTCTTGACAAAGACAAGCCGTCTAAAGCAATCACAAATATCACAGTTGTACCTGAGTCTGAGAAACATGCTCATGCTCAATCATGTTGACACAGATTTTGACAGTGATGGTTCTGATAATGAACTGATCTGTGATTTCATCTACCATCAAGGTTGCTCAAAGGAGAAAGTATAATCTCTGATGATGCTCTTCTACCCTTACATGATAACAAAGTGGTGAATGCAGAGTCTCATGTAATTTTAGAGAATATTTCTATTTAGGTAAAAGAGTATGCTGCAGAGAATGATGGAAATTGTCCACCATCCAAAAAACCTTTACTGCACAAAATCAAAAATTTAAAAAAAGCAGGCCAAACAATCAATACAGGAAAAATGTCAACACATCTTCCTCTTGTCTAACAAAGGCAACTGTGTTCATTGCATTCTAGCAAGATTGTCTTGCCATAGGAAATTAAAGCATTTGATGAGCTTTCATTGTAAAATTTTCTTTGAAAACATTAACATTGTGCTTACATACAAGCTATGTTCCCACTGCTAACCAAAGTTGCTGCAACTTTAAATTCGATTTTCAAAGAAACAAAACATTTGTGGAAAATAAATATAGAACATATTCATATCCTATAAAAACAAACACTGTTAATGGTGCATCTTTTTCAGCTACCTAGTTGGGGTAAGTTTGGGGTAAGCATTGTAGTCGTATTGTTTTTTTTTCTGAGATTTCTCAGATGGGAAACAATACAAACCCATGCACCGGCAACAAGTTGCTCATATTGGTGATGCCCCTTAAGATTTCATTTGCTGCACAGGGCAACATGTAAGATAGAATCCCTAACTGAATGATATCAATTTATATCCCACATTTGTATACAATAGAATAATATAATGGTTAATGACATGGACATATTAAGGGCCCAAGTTGAAAACTGGCACTGTGAAACATCACTGTTAACCTTCCTGTTATTTTTTGAAACACAGATAATCATTGTGAAAAGCAATTGCCTTCATAATGGCTTTTTACTGCCCAATACATGTCAACAGAATCAAACTCATCAACAAAACCTCCAATCAATAATTGTGCCACACTGTATTCATCATATTATTGTGGTATTATGATATGAGAATCCAGTTGTTGCTTTTGCAATATGTGCACTCCAAGTTACACACTTTACACATTCATGTACACACTAACTTACTCTAACTTACTTGTATTCACCTAGAAGTTCTAACCCCCTAAAACCTGCTCACTTCAGGTATACTCTTACATGTACATAATAATTGACAAAAAACACCCACATGCACACACACAGTATGGAGAAAGGAATAAGCAGGGTTAATTTCATCAACAAAAGCTATGACAAAAACTACTCTGCTGTGACTTTTTTCTGATGATGAAGACATGAGGGTATCTGGGCAAAACACCTTTAAAAACAACTATAACCCGACACCTTTTGTTTTTACCAACAAAAATGTGACAAAAAGAAAATTCCTAGCACACATTCAACTTACCATGAAGCTTTTACATGATACCTTTAGTCTGATCATACACATGCATACCTTACCATTTCCAATGTTCTTCCATAATTCTGTTTTTCTCAACTCCGCTAGCAAAATTATGCTAGCTGAAATATCTAGGAATCACTGTTATACTTTCTTCTGCTCAGATACTGTTTTCTAGTGTTAGCTTACATCAACACTTACAATGACTGCAAGCTCATCTAAGGTTGCTATGATTATGGAGGAGGTATGGAAAGTACAATTTTATGCTAATACAATACATAATTGCTAGAGCAAACATACAGCAGCATTAAGTGAGTGTTTACAAAGTGTTTTTATGGTTAGCTCTCAAACTACCCAAGTTGCATTCCCTCCTCACTAGTTTAACTTCCTTGCATTCTGTCTAACTTGCTGTAGCTAAATACATTCATTTTAGATAATTTGAATTGAACTGTACTATATACTTCTGAATTAGATCCAATTAACATATCCACTCTTTTTTCCCTGCATTCATGATTTCATTTAACAATTATAATTATTATAAGCCAATTATTCCATATGTTAGTTCTGACAATATTGATGTTATTTTTTATTTATTTTATTATTTATTTATGCTTATTGGATTTGCAATTGAAGATATGTGAGGAGAATATTGTCTTAGTGCTCACCCATGTGTGCTGGATGAAAGGTTGAGGTTTGTAATGATGTAATAAAAAATTAATTAAAAAGACTAAAATGTCGCTTCAAAGATGTGACTAAAACTAGAATACCCAAAAACTGGGTTAACAAATCAACTGATGCACTTTTACTTTCAACTGGTTTTCACCAGCTCAAACATATCAAAATAGAAAACGAGTAAGAACAAGAAACAACTTCACAAATGGATTGGATGACACGCTTTCCTGACATGAAATCTTATACAGTTAGCTAGTGTAAATATCTTGCTGGTAGGAACATTATCCTGTTGCAATCAGATACAGACATTACTGAATGTACAATATATGAAATAAAAACAAATACAAACATTTAAAATAATACTCTGAACCATGTATGCATTTATGTATGTATGTATGTATAAGTGCATCTCGTAAGGTCCACAGCTGTCTAGCCAGAGAAATTATTAGAAGCAGCAGGTTGTGTTTTTTCTTTAATTACCCACACTTCCTGCTTGTGAATATTAAGAATAGAATTTTACATGTTATATGTGGACCACGAGGTGCTGTGAATGGCGGTTTGAAAATGAGGAGCCTTGAATGCTTGTCCATCATTCTATTCAGTGGTTACAGGTGGCCTCATTTTCCACTTGCAGCTATCTGCTGTCTTATGACAGCAGGCCTGCAATTTGCATGTTCAACAGACAACAAACGGGCCCGTGCATGTGGAAGTAGGTGACGATGCATGACAGTTTCTACACAATGCTGTCTCCTTTTGACTTGACCCCCAACCTCCTGTCATGTCTCCTCTCACAATCAGACAAAAGAAGCAGGAGAAATCACTGTGCCTTCTTTGGAATAAATCTGATACCAGCATGATTATCCTTTCCTTCTCACCTCACTGCTCAGGTTGTCAAGTATTATTTCCCTTTGAATCTAAAAAACATTTCAGTATTTTTTCAAATGGAGAGAAGTTGTGGGAGCTTTTGTCATTACTCTTCATGTTCAGCTCAGGTTAATTGGTGCTGTTGCATTCCTGATCAAATTCTTCTGTAATGTGAATGAAAGTTTTTATAATCTATTATATACTTGTATGTAAAAAAAATAAATAATAATAAAATTTATGTGATATGTGATATGCACACAGGGTGAAAATACTTTCACCCTGTGTGCATATCACATTGACATTGTGGGGGATGTTAGACAAACATAATAATGAATAAAACTACATTTGTGTGCATTTTCTGAAGAAGTGTGGTTGCCTGTGTGCATTATTGATGGTACGTATGTGTGTGTGTGTGTCTGTTTGTGTGTCTGTGTGTTTGCGTTTCTGTACTCGTGTGTGTGTCTGTTCTTGTGTGTGTGTTTGTGTCTGTTTGTGTGAGTGTGTGTGTGTTACGACCATGTTGTTACGTTTGTTGTTACGTTTGCCGTATTAAGACTTTGGTCTCCCCTTTTATCCCAGTTACCGTCTGACCCTAGACCAGGCCATAACAGTGTGTGTGTCTGTTTGTGTGTGTGTGTGTGTCTGTTGGTGTTTGTGTATGTCTGTGTGTGTGTTCTTGTGAAAGAGGAGTTGAAAGAAGCTGTCTGCCTCATAATACTACTCCACACAGGTACACAAAAACATTTGGAATGTTGCCAAGCAAACAAAATTCAAAACCAACTCTAATCTGACATCTGCTGCAGCAGTTTGAATGTCAACTGTAAAATCTGGTCAGAGTGAGGGGATAACAAAGACCAAAAAAAGGCTCATATCTCAAAAACCACACATCACTGTCTTAGATGAAGACATTTTGAGAATCTGCACAAGTGTTGCTCTATTTTGATGTATAATCTATCTGTTTAGAGCCAGTATTCCTGGAGATATGGCAGTTTAAAAAAAAATGATACAAAAGAGTGCAGGCCTTTTTCCCACACTCTAAACTCCTATCTTTTTAATGTGGGTAAAATTAGACAGTTTGTAAAATATAATTTATAATTGATAAAAATAGAAGCACACCAATGGTAAACGAACGGGTCAATTTGGTGTTGGTTTGGTGTAGATCGAAAGGTAGCGCAGTTAGAGCTAGAAGAATAAACAATAATAATAATAAGGTAGACAAGAACAGTAGTGTGCTTGCTCTTCGGGCAACCATACTAACAATAACTATATTTGTGTCCATTGTCTGAAGAAAATGCAATGTGCAGTTGCTTGTATGCATTATTGAGCATACAAGCAATTCGAGCTGCCGTGTGCCATCTCCCTCCCCTCTCCCTCTGTGTCAAAGGAATGTATACATGTCACTCAGAGCGGAGGCTGATCTTGGAGAGTATTTTGGCTCATAATATAAAAAACCATTCACGACAGCACTGAACCAAAGACATTGTGAAAATCTGCCCAAGTTGTCCTCTGTTTTGATGTATAATTTATGCCTGTAGAACCCAAATTCATGGAGAAATGGGGGGAAACATAAGGACAATGTGAAGTGTGTGTTACAAATTACAGGAGATCATGAAGTGATAACCATAGTTGGACGTGGGCTGGCAAAACATTAATTAATTAGATGTGTGTCTAACTGTACAAGTCACCTTATTTGACAAGCTTAGCTCAGCTATTTGTTAGTGAATCTAACCAGTCTTGTAATGGTGATTGTAACAGAGAAAAAAGATCTGTACAAATTGCGGATATGTCTAATCACATCTCATACAAGATCAACTCAGTTAAAATCAGCTAAGTTACAAACAATGCCAGTATTAAACAATAATACTCATTGAGTTATTAAGGAGGGTCAGTCCATCAGACTTGAGGGGATGTAAGCTCATTTGTGGTAGGCCAACTGGAAGGCTACAGTCTGTTTTCCACTGGAGGCTTTTGGGTTTGACCCCAAAGAGAGAGAGATCCGTTGCTCGACCATCGTTGGGAAAACAAACGCGGCATCCAGGTCGATCACTGGAGGTCTGCTTCTTCTGCATTTCCTTGCCAGACACACATTGTCAACTTGGGGATGTTGAAGAGATCTGGTTGTCTTTGCACCCTTAGTAGCTGTCTTTGCTGACAGCCTCCAACTTCAACTCCAGCTGGGTTGCAGTCAGGCATAAATAGAAGCACTAAATAATACCTGCAGCTAGGTCTTCTGGCGTTCTTGCCAGGTACGAATTTTGTCAACACAGGGATAACAAAGAGACATGGTCATCTTCGCATTCAGTGAGATAGCTCTCTTTTCTGACAGCCTCCAACTTCGCTTTGGCGAATTTCAGTTTCAGGTTGTGTCGTTCATTGTCAAGGGACTTGTCTCCAGATCTAGTTGTGGATTCATAATGGAGCATGCTGGAAAAAACTTGGAGCTGAAGATGTCCAGTAGGGCTGTGACGATAACCGCATCACCGCAATACCGCGGTCATGAGATGCCTACCGCGGGGTTGAGCTCACTACCGCATCACCGCATTTATTTATTTATTTTAGGGCTGTCAACGTTAATGCATTAACGCTTGTTCGCGATTAATCTGGAAACTTTAATGTGTTAATGTTTTAACGCAAATTAATCATATTATCAAGCTTGACCGCAACTTCCTTCCCTAATTCCAGCGCGGATATTTACCTGGCTGAATTACTGAAAGGTGCTGCAAACGCAGATCTATGTGCTGAACGGCGAATTTCGTTTTAACCCTTTCGCATGTAACTTATTTGTTACGGTATGTAGCGCACATGTTACCTTATATGGTTCATTATGTTTTCATTTGCGTTATTAAGTTTCTTATAGATTTCAGTTAGCATTTGCTATATTTCTAGAGTTAAATTGCTGTTTCCTCAAAGCTAAAATTAGCTGGAATTTCTCCAATCTAGTGTTCTAATCGCACCAGTTTTAGCATATGCACTAAACGGCTAATCACACCAGTGTGACCATACGTGCGAAAGGGTTAAAATGAAATTTGCTGTTCAGCACATCTGCGTTTGCCACATAAAATAAAAGACCGTAAAATAAAGAATGAGTACATTTCGATTTTTTTTGCAGCACTTTATACAAGCAGTGATTGTTCAATTATGTTGTTGCATGTTTAAAAACCATTAGCCTAATGTTCCCTTACCATCTTCTTATTTGTCATTTGATTTGAAAAATAATTAAAACTGTTTTAATGCGGCTACATATAGCCTACCTGTTCATGCTGCTTCAGACGCCATTATTGTATAGCCTACAGAATTATGTGAATGAAAATATAAAATATTAAAATGTCAAATGTAAAAATGTTAAAATATAAAATATTTGTAAGTTTGCAATCACTTTCTAAGTTGTAATTAGCCTTCCCAAGAATTTTGCAGAAAAATAAACAAAACAAAAATAAACAAAATAAAAAAGTTGTTCATGTGCAAATGTTAGGGGTTGGCTTATTGTGTTGCGCGGGGGACGGAGGACGGCGCCTTGGGGGCGGTAAACCGCTAAATCGCGGTAATTTGTTACTTTATTACAGCGGGAAGAAAAAATCATGACCGTCACAGCCCTAATGTCCAGAGCTGAAGATGAGTTCAAGATGCCTTGGCAGTAAGTTGTATGCATCAGTTGTGATTTCAGGAGGCATCAGTGGTCAAAGAGCCTTCTCCTTCAGAGCTCGCTGAGTTCAGAAAAATTTGTTGCATCTGTTTCAGCGGGGAAAGGACCCCCCCCCCCGAGCAAGGAGGGGTCCCCTAGCCAAGCTAGATGAGGTGTGATGCCATCAGGGGAGCATAAGGAGACAAGGGACCTTGCCACACTTATATAGAGCCACTTCAAACGCTACAGTCCACAGTTCAGACACTGGTGGAAAACTTGTGCCTCTAATTGTTGCGTGATCTGATTGGACGATAGGAGCCCATGTAGATGTTACATGACAAAGACCTGAGAATCTCCAGTGAACTGTGTGTGACCCCATCGGGGCTCACATTTCAGGTGCCAAGTGTCTCAGAGGCATTACATGCATGGCTGTGCCAAGACGTTTGTGTTTGTCTTAAATCAAGAACAGTGTCACAACGTCCATTTACAAATGGCTTGGTGTTCTTTTATGGCCTGATAAGGGTGAGGGGTCATGCAAAGCCCAATCCTCTCCTTACCAGATGGCCAGGGCCATATACATTCTGAAGATGTCAGGCGTAAGCATCGTAAATAACTTTTTTGGTTTTGGTTGCAAATATGTCTCCATTTTTGAAGGTCATGCATAATGCCTGCATACGCATTGCATAATGTATGGCATAAATGCTCATTTCTCCAGGTCTAGAGAGATATTATATTTTATGTCAAATACTTAAATGCTCTAAAATCTATTTCTGCCAGTCTGATTTCTCTGTAATTTATTTAGTCATGATATGACTTGACTAACATCCACAAACAGTGGAGGGACCACAATGCAGTCCCAACTGTCTCCAAGCATCCATTTAAGAACCCTAGCCCTGTCTCATTACTCTGCGGGAAAAAGATTCAGTAGCCCTCCAACTAAGCTGACGTTTAAACATATAATGTCACGGAAGTGCTCTGATTCCTTTTGCATCGTCACAATCAATGGCGGATGTAGCCCAAGCCTGCTATACTGAGAAGTAGCGATTCTGGCAACACGTAGTCACCAGGTCTTCATAGTCAGTGAATCTTTGGAGTCCAAACGAACTGGTGAACTGAGGAACTTGTCAGCATAGTCACCAGTTCCTTTGAGTCCGAATGAACTGAGGACTCACAGTTCCATTGATTCTGAACGAACTGGTGAACTGAGGAACTTGTCAGCATAGTCACCAGTTCCTTTGAGTCTGAACGAAGTGAGGACTCACAGTTTCATTGATTCTGAACAAACTGGTGAACTGAGGAACTTGTCAACAGTTCATCAGGTCAGTAGGTGGAGTTTAGAGTCTTCATAGTCACCGGATCTTTTGCATCGTCCCACATCGCCGAGATGGCCAGTGGGAGGTGCTTCGAGAGTTTTAGCATTTCAGCCATTGGCTAGTTGTTGTCATGAACGTACTGCTGATAAAGTTTTATGATAGGCTGCTTCGTGGACAGACTGCACATCTAATATCCACTGGAGGGAGAGTTATGGCTGCTATGCCAGCTAGGAAGGAACGAATCTTTTAGACTAGGGATTCAGTACACTCAGTTCACCTCAAAGATTCGTTCAAAAGGATTCGTTCATTCACGAACTGCACATCACTACAGGCTATTACTGTCAGGGTAATAAACAGACACGTGCACACCAAAATACAGACAGTGTCAAAAAAAAAAACGCATTTTAAATACACACACACACACACACACAGAGTCTGGGGTACCCTTTAGTTGGCGCGCATGTTGGAGCTCATAATGGTGGACAAAGGCATGTTTTTCTTACTCACGGAACCGTTTGTCTGTGGACAAAGGAAGCATCGCAGAACATCCGCGGTCTGAAGAGCAAAACAGGCTACTCCACGAAACTGTATCCGATGCGTTGTCTTCGCACAATCACCACAGGACCCACCGTACACAGTGCAGTGAACCTGCTCCTCGTTGTCTCCTCACAGCAATCGCGAAGTGGAGTCAACACCACACCCCGCTGAATCACTCGCGATGGTCGGGGAAAATTCAATGTCCGGTGTGCACATGAACACTTAGTCGAGCACATGAACTCTTACTGCTTCGCCACCACAGAGTACATCCAAAGTGCTCCGAAAAAGTGGAACCCAAAAATAAAAATGATACACACACACCTTGTACTCCTTCGCTATAGATCTTCTGCTTAACTCCCGTAAAACTCTTTTTTTCCCCACAACACAACTCGAACACTCTTGCTATACTCTCGAACATTCTCTCTCCGCTCTCCTTAACCAGACACAATGTCATGTACATAGCAACAGTAATACGATAGGCTAGAACTACCCCCCCCCCCCCCCAATAAACTAATTTTAATAGCATTACGAATATTGTAATGAACACATGAAATGAAACCACTTGCAAGCTTGGCAACTAAAGCTTTACCTTATTCTCCACTTGTATATAATTTTATTCAAAAATAAAAGCAATGAATTTCCCAGGGGTACTACACTTCTGATTTATAGGGATCCTAAAATTATTTCTGAATTGAATATGCTTTTTAATGTTTAAATGTTATACTTGCCTGACCTGTGCTGTGAAACAATTTGGACTGCATTTTTTGTATGAATGGTACTATAAAAATATCTATATAAACAGTTTTCATTCTTATTATCAGTCAATCAAAAACAAAATTTCCTCTTTTATGGAAAAAAGATCTCTGTCAGTACTCTGGCCCCCTAGCTGTTTTGGTGTTCTGCCCCGTCTGTCAGTGTCGTCCATGTGCTTTTGTTTAATGTTCCCATGTGTACCAACCCTGCCCCGCTCTCTGCCCTGTCCTTGCCCACCTGATTTCCTGATCACCTCCACCTGCCTGCCTGCCCACCTGCTTCCCATCTCCTCGTCAGCCCATCCCTATATTTACCCTGCTTGTCCCTGTCTTGTTGGCAGTCTGTTTCAGTGCCGTCTGTTTCGTACCCGCCTGATTATTCGTTGTGTTGTTCCTGTCCTGACTTTTGCCTGACCTCTGACTTAATCCCTGACTGCTGCCCTGCTTTTGTTACCTTTTCTGCTTCCCTGCCTGGTTTGACCCTGCCTGCTCCTGTTTTTGATCCCTGTTCCTCGTTTGCCCTGCCTCGGATTGCCTTTCTGGTTTTTGACCCTGCCTGTTCTGTCATTACGAACCTGTTGTGCAACTTCAATAAAACCACTTGGAACCTGAGTACATCTGGTCTGTATTTGAGTCTGTGCCTGTGCCCTGACAGTATGAACTGGCCAAGACAGACTCAGCAGACCTCCCTCAGCTGAAAACGGCGTTGAAACTACAAGGCGCGCTGCTGGGGAGTCATTAGAACCAGCTGGAGGCTGTTAGCAGGTCCCTGGAGAGCTTTGCTGCTAACATGGCTGGCATCACTGCTCAGCTTCAGCAGCTCCAGCAAAGCCAGGAGAGCTGCCCATCACCACCTGCCGCAGTCTCTCCTCCTGCCCTGTTAGTGCCTCTGAGTCAGGAGCCTCGTCTGCCACCTCCTGAGCTGTATGCGGGCAACCCGGGTACCTGCAGATCATCCATCTCCCAGTGCTCCCTGGTCTTCGGGCTCCAACCCTCCACGTTCCCCACGGACTGGGTGAGGATAACTTATGTTCTCACTCTGCTGACGGGCCGTGCCAGGGAGGGGGGCACCGCGGTCTGGGACGCCAGTTCTCCGTTCTGCCACTCCTACGGAGCCTTCGCCAAGTGAGACGTTCCAGACGCTCACGCTCCAGAAGCTCTCACTCTAGACGCTCTCGCTCGCTACCTGCTGCTCGTCACCTGTTTCGTGCTCCGCACTTCCTGTTGCTCGTTCCCCAAACGCCAGACGCAAGACGCTGATTGATTAGGACCCAGCCAGGACCCAAACCCGGAGTACTCGCCGATTTCGACACCCTCACAAAAACTACAGACGTAAGTAGCCAGCTAGTTACATATGATGGCTTCTCGCAGCTCTGTCTCTCCAATCCTTAGCTCTCCTCCCTCTCGCTGTCTCCCCTGCTCTGTGTGCAACATGTTTAGTTATTCCTTCTCCACCATTACTACCAACTTCACCTGTGTTAAATGCGAGCTTAACGCTAGGTTGACGGAGAAGGTAGCAGAACTAGAAGCACGCATCCGCACCTTATACAAGATTAAAGCAAGTGAAAAGTTTATCGAATCCTTTTCAGTACCGGATGCGTCAATTAGCCTTTCCCCTAGTTCAACCCCGGCAGAGCCTTCGCAGCAAGGCGAGTGGGTTACGGTTCGGGAAAATAGACGCAAGTGCAAGCCCCCGGTGCACCACCAACCCTCGGTTCACGTTTCCAACAGCTTCTCCCCCCTCAGTAACACACCTGCTGAGAAGCCTGTTAAAAGAGCCCTGATTATTGGCGATTCTATTCTTAGAAACGTGAACGTAGAGACACCAACGACCATAGTCAATTGCATTCCTGGAGCCAGAGCTTCCGACATTGAAGCCAATTTGAAAGTGCTGGCTAAGCTAAAGGTAAAAGTAAAGCTAAATACTCTAAAATTGTTATTCACGTTGGCGCTAACGATGTCCGCATGAGACAATCGGAAGTAACAAAGTTAACTATTAAATCGGTGTGCAGGATTGCTAAACAAATGTCGGATTCAGTAATTTTCTCTGGCCCCATCCCCATGAGGCGCGGTGATGAGATCTATAGCAGATTAACGTCACTTAATCATTGGTTGTCTGAATGGTGCCCCTCTAACAACGTGGGTTTTATAGATAATTGGCACAAGTTTTGGGGGGGGCCTGGTCTTTTAAAACGAGATGGCATCCACCCCTCGAGGTGCATCTTGAATTTAGCGACTTTTCTTCTTTTATCAATTCATCTAATAACTCTGCCAGCCAACTTGACCCCATATCAACTGGCTTCCTAAAACAGTTACTGCCTGCAATTGGCACACCGCTATTAAATCTTATCAACGCCTCCCTTATGTCTGGACATGTACCTCAGCCCTTCAAAGTAGCAGTTATCAAGCCTATTCTGAAAAAGACTAATCTTGATCCCAATGACCTGTCAAACTATAGGCCCATCTCGAACCTTCCATTCCTCTCAAAAATTCTGGAAAAAGCAGTATCAAAGCAACTCTATGCCTTTTTACTCTCTAACAACATTTTGGAAGTTTTTCAGTCCGGATTTAGGCCTCACCACAGTACGGAAACCGCTCTCCTGAAAGTGCTCAACAACCTTCTACTCTCCTGTGACAATGGCTGTATCTCTCTTCTTGTGCTGCTACACCTAAGTGCAGCCTTTGATACCATCGATCATTGTATCCTCCTTGACCGCCTCGAAAACCTGATTGGCATAAGTGGACAGGCCCTATCTTGGTTTAGGTCTTATCTATCAGAACGATATCAGTTTGTCTCCATTAACAACGAATCCTCCGCTCGTTCCAGAGTAAGATATGGTATACCTCAAGGATCTGTGCTTGGGCCTCTGCTCTTCTCATTATACATGTTGCCTCTTGGCGATATCATCCGTAAACATGACATTAACTTCCACTGTTACGTGGATGACACTCAGTTATACATATCAGTCAAACCCGATGTCCCTCTGAATATTTCAAACATGGAGGCCTGCCTAACAGATGTAAAGAATTGGATGGCCCAAAACTTTCTCCTCCTTAACCCGGACAAAACCGAAATATTGGTCATAGGCTAAAATTCAATCAGGCGCAAATTCACTCATTTTACACTGGACCTTGATGGTGTCTCCCTTGCCCCGAGTGCAGCAATCAAAGACCTTGGTGTTGTTATTGATCCCGAGCTCTCCTTTGAAACTCACATAACTAACACCTCTAGGACTGCCTTCTTCCAACTGAGAAATATTGCTAAAATCAGGAAAATCGTATCAATTAACGACGCTGAAAAACTAATCCACACCTTTGTAACATCCAGATTAGACTACTGTAATGCCCTCTTGTCAGGATGTGCAAACGTCTCATTAAAACCCCTTCAGCTGGTGCAAAATGCAGCTGCTCGAGTCTTAACCAAAACTAAACGCTTTGAGCACATCACCCCAGTTCTGGCTTCTCTCCATTGGCTACCTATTAAATACTGGATTGTTTTTAAAATACTCTTACTCACATTTAAGGCTTTAAATGGGCTTGCCCCCCCCCCCCATCGTAAGGACCTTCTTCATCCATATCTTCCGCAGAGAGCCCTTCGCTCCCAAAATGCCGGGCTTCTCACCATTCCAAGAATGGGCAAAACTACTGTAGGTGGTAGAGCCTTTTCCTATCAAGCCCCTCTCCTGTGGAACAGCTTACCCTCTGAGATTCGGGGAGCAGACTCTCTCTCCATCTTTAAGTCTAGGCTCAAAACTTATCTATATAGTAAATCCTTCAGCTGAGGGACATGGCCTGGTGCTGGCGTGGATCATAGAGTCTCTGGTGGACTAAGTGGTCATTGCTTTCATGGACCCTGTGCCGTGATCTGGTGTTGACTGTCTTAGGGTCGCCCTCATGACTATGCTGGTCCCTTGCCTCCCATCCCCTAGGTATGCTGCCATAATGTTAGCCTGCTGGGGTTTTTCCTTGTTGGTGTCAGATTTCGCCATCCACTTCCGCACCCTCGCCGCTACCAGTGGGTGGAACATGGAGGCGCAGTACGATGCCTTCCTCAATGGTCTCTCTGAGCCTATCAAGGATAAGCTGGCCACCCGGAAGCTACCTGCCAGCTTTGATGCCTTAGTGGACTTTGGCCATCCGCGTAGACCAGCGCCTGACGCAGCTTCGCAGGGAGCGAGGTTCCAGAGGGCCACATAGTCCTTCCCTGAAACTGCCTTTCCCTCCTCGAGCCCCTCTTGTTCTGGCCATGCAGAACCCTGCAGCTCCGTCACCTGTCTCCCCGGAGCCGATGCAGGTCAACCCCACTCGTCTGTCCCCCACTGAGTGACAGAGGAGAATCGGCACCAGGTCCTGGTTGCACTGTGAGCAGCCTGGCCACTTCATGGCCACCTGCCCAGTAAAAGCCAGCAATCCCCCATAGCCAGGGAATTACAGGTGAGGATCACCCCTCCACGGCAGTCCCCTGAGATCCGCCCTCTGTTCTCGGCCACCCTGGCTACTGACGGTCAGCTACACGATCTCGGTCCTGATCAATTCAGGGGCCGATGGAAGCTTCATTGACGCCGACCTGGCGGCCCGGCTGCACCTGCCCCGTATCAACACTGGCTGTGTCCCAGATTGCATACTAGCATCCTGCATACTAATATTCTGTGTAGTACATACTCTATGCTAAATCTTTTAGAGTGCACCGAAAGTATGCATCAACTGTGACTGTACTGTCACTGTACTTAAGACTGTCAGAATCTTAATTTAATAAATTCTGACATTAAGTAGAGGCTAAATAGCTAGCTACAGTGCTTTGCGCTCAAACAGTACAACTGGCATGTTAAGTTACACAAAGTATATGAAATGATGTTAGCATAATTCTGATAACAAATGTGATATACATTTGTATACTAACTACACAAACTATTCAAATTGTCCACCATTTTTTCCATTTGTTAACTCCACCATCACATCATCACCATAGAAAACAATGGTCCACTCCGTTGCAATAAAACACTGAAACTAATATATGTGGGTTTTTAATATAGCACACATACTATCCGGTGTGAAGACACTAGATGGCCAAAAATACTTCACATCCTTAACATACTACATAGCATGCAAGTGTGTGATTTGGGACACTCATGACTCAAGTTCAGGCCAAGAACTTCCCTTTTCAGGTAATCCTTTAGCTGAGCAATGGGGGTTGGAGAACTGACACAAGCTATAGACTCCCCGGTAGACTGAGCTATCAGTGATGTCACTATATCATGGCATGATCTGGTGATCTGGTGGTGACAGCCTCAGGTCTGTACTCATGAGTGTCCCATCCCTTAGTTATACTGCCATAGTCTTATTATGTGGGTGTTTTCCCTGTTGATCGCCACTTTTCTATACTTTCTCTCATCTGGTTTATCCTTTCTCCCTCTGTGTATGTCTTACAATGTCCACTCTCCTCTTCCTAGTCTGGTGCACCAGCAGGAGCTTCAGAGGCAATGAATGCTCTGCTTTGGGCTTGATTGCTCTGCTTGACTGCTCTTGCCTGACGAGTTTGTGCTGTGTTTGTGGAGTGGCCTGTCTGCTCCTGCATCCAAATGGATAAAAATAAAAATCGGGGCTATTTATCTAGCTATTAAATAAGGGGAACTCTGATCTGCTCCTAAAGTTGAATCTTTTGTTGCCATTAGGGGACAGAGAGGGAATTTTCCACTTTTTTCCTTCGTCAAAGTGTGGCCAACGAGTTATCTCGTTAGCAAACACAGCTAATTTGGCTCATATTCTAGCCGACGAGGGTATTTTTTGTGGTTTTTCGCCCTCTCAGGAGAAAATCTTTAAACCTCTAGGTAGCATACTTCAGCTAGCTAGTAGGGTAGTTTACCTAGCCAGCTAGTTTGCTTGTTTACTTTGTTTTTTACCATTCTTCTGTGTTTCCTTTTAGGATATCCTGATTCTGGTTGTGTTAGCGCGTTTGCTTTTTCTGAACTGTAGGCGTAGTTTATTGTATCTTGACTAAGTGGCATTTCTTGTGTTTAATTTCTGCCTTTGACTGTTCTGAACCACCTTGGTGGTTTTAGGGCTTTTAGCACTTTTTTAGCTGGTAATTCTGTCTCAGCAGTAAATCTTTATTTATGTGTTCAGATAGGGGGAAAAAATGTGGGTAAAACTGTGCGAGAGTTGCTGGATGATTGGATTTCTGGAGGGAGACCTCCAGGATGAGTTCATCTGCGATCGTTGCCGACTGGTTGAGCATTTGGAGAACAAGATTCTTGATCTCGAGGCCCAACTAGCTGGACTCCACAGTAATCCTGAATTGTTAGAGTTCCAGGAACTGATTAGTACGCCCTATAGAGAGATAGTGTGCTCACCAAAGCCTGGTAGGGGGGAAGATACAGACCAGATAGGGAGAGAGAGCTGGGTTACAGTAGGGCATAGGCATAGAAAGGGGTACACAAATCCAAGGGGGGCGGCATCTCCAGAGATTGCGGTGACTAACCATTTTGTGCCGTTGCAGGACGAGTGGACGATTCTGAGAGTGGGAAGACTGATGAGCCCCTGGGCACCCAGGTGGCCTCATCCTCCAAGAAAAGGGAGTTAGTGATAGTGGGGGACTCAATCATAAGAGGGGTAGATAGCATAGTGTGTCCACGTGACAAGGAGTCTCGCATGGTCTGTTGTCTGCCTGGTGCCCAGGTTGGAGACCTCCTGGAGCATGCGGACAAGCTCCTGGCCAGAGCGGGGGAGGATCCAGTGGTCATGGTCCATGTTGGAGCCAATGACATAGGAAGGGGTAGGTTCAGAGTTCTGCAAGAAAAACTTATTGAGCTAGCGAGGAAGATTAGGAGCAGAACCTCCATGGTAGTCTTCTCTGGAATTCTACTAGTACCACATGCAAGCAAAGAGAATCAAGCCTTTATATGGAGGTTTAACACGTGGCTACAAACCTAGTGTAGGAAAGAGGGGTACAGGTTTATGGGGCACTGGGAGCCCTTTTGGAACAGGGGTGACCTGTATAAGCGGGACAGGTTACACCTGAACTGGAGGGGTACAACTGCACTGGGATAGCTTATGCTTAGGGTAGCAGAGGGTTATTTAAACTAGGGCTTGGGGTGGCAGGGAGGTTATACAGCAAGATGGGTAGGGATAGACAGACTGCCGGAATAGAACACACCATGGCTAAGTATTTTATTAATAGTGAGGGAACCATGATTGCAAATCACTCAGAGCAGCACTGTAATAGAGGTGGTTTTGAACAGCTGGGAGTGGAAAGGAAAGATAGGACATACGCACACAGTACCCTGAAATTCCTCTGTTTAAATGCTGGAGGGATAAAAAATAAAATTTTGGAACTAGAAACTGTTATGAGTAATAGTAATTATGATGTTGTTGGGATCACAGAGATGTGGCTTGGTGCAGGGGATGGGGATGAGTATAACATAGAGGGATATAAGCTGCTAAGAAAAGACAGAACCAATAGAAGAAGAGAGGGTGTAGCTCTCTATGTAAAGGATAATCTTAATATTCAGGAAATTCCAGGAATGGAGCCCCCTGGTATTAGTGAAGACATATGGATTAAAATATTGGGGGGGAAATGTAAAGGGTCTGAATGTCAGAGTATGTTATAGGCCACCAGCCTCAGACAGCAGTGTTAACAGTATGCTCTTTGATAATATTAAGCTAGCATGTCAGGAGAGTGAGACAATAGTAATGGGGGACTTCAATTACCCTTCAATTAACTGAGAAGCTGTGTCAGGTCAAGGTAAATGTGAGGAAGAGTTTTTAGATGTTGTAAATGACTGCTTTTTGATACAGTATGTTACTCAACCTACAAGAGAGAACACAATTCTTGATCTGGTTTTGAGTAATAACCCTGATAGAATTTGTAGTACTGAAGTAGGGGAACCACTTGGAACAAGTGACCATAGTGCAATTACATTTGAAGTTTTTTGGCAAGTTAAGTCTGTATTCTCCAATGCTAGAGTTTTTAACTTTAGACGAGCTGACTTTGTTAAGATGCGTGACTATGTCGGGAGGTAAACCGACAGTTGCCGCCGTGTTGAGCGCCGCGATCGGGAATTAATTGGGAACCGCCAGTGCGTGTTTGAGCCGGGGTTGCTGAATGGCTGCCGCTGCCGAACTGGCGGGGTCCGTGGCTGTTCTGGTTTGTCTTGATTAGCAGGAGTACAGGTTAAAAGCAGGACAATTCAAGTAGTCGGGGTGACGGACGGCTTGGGAAAGAAACCCTTCGCGCCGCAGGTTTTACGGGGGAAGTTTTTTTTTTGTTTGTTTTGTTTTGTTTGGGTTTTGTTGCGTGTGATTATTTTCGGTTTTGATTTCGGTTATCGTTTTTGGCCGGGTTTTTCTTTCGTTTTGGGAATATTTTGGTTAAGTTTTGGTTTTGTTTCTTTTGTGTATTGGGGAGAGATCCCAGGAAGGGATCTCTTTCAACAGGTGCGGGAGTGAGGAGTGAGTGACGGTGGAGTGCTGCAGATCCAGACCGCTTCCAGGAGTGATGCCCGGGGCAGGCAAAGCAGCGGAAGCCGGGGGGAGAAGCGAGACTAGAGCGGCGGCACCCCAGGCTGGGCAGGAGGCGAATCGGGGCAGTGCCCCTGTGCAGTAAGGAACGTGACTGGTGGTGTTGCCATTTGTGTGTGTGCGTTCCTTATTGTAGTCTGCCCAGCCTAGCAGAGCGAGTGATTCGTGCCGCTGTGTTCTTTCCCCCAGTGCGGCCATAACGCCTGCTCCGGAGCTGCGCGAGAAGGACGAGTGGCGAACATCAGCGTCGGGAGAGAGCGGTCTGGACCAAGGGAATCAGCAGCACTCCATCTTTTTTTTTTTTTTTTGGGATTATTTTGGGACGCAAGCGGAGCCCAGCATGGAGGCGTGGGCCAAGTTGCGTCCCACCAGGTAGGAAAGTCAGGAGAGAGGGGTCAGCAGAGCGTGAGCCGTCCCTGCATGTACCTGTACTCCTGTGTCCTGGTTGTCTGTGGCAGGCAGATCTATTTGGGGAACCTGAGTTGGGTGACGGGGGCCAACATTGGCGTCTGTGGCTCCTGACCCCCTGGCAACTATACAAAGAATATAAACTCGGTACCTCTTCTGGATGGCAAAACTGTGAAAGATGTGGAACATATTTAAAACAATAATTCTGGATGTACAACGTAAATTCATTCCACAGGTGAGAAAAGGGAAGCTGAAAAAGATGCATAAGGACGGAGTTATGGTTTATGATATCAAAGCTATTCCTGATACCCTAAATAGTTACTTTGTGGAGTTTCACAAGTGAAGTGTTTTCACATATGCCCTCAGGTGCAAGTGAGAGTCTTATGGAGGAAATTGAATTAAATGATGCAAAAGTACTAGATAAACTCCAAAAGCGTAAATGAGGCAGCAGGTCCCGATGGTTCTCGGGGAACTAGCGGAAGTGGTTCACAAGCCTCTGACAGTTATTTTTAAGCAATCCCTTAAAACTGGAGTAATGCCAGATGACAGGAAACATGGCAGTGTAGTACCAAAAAAGGCTACAAAAAAGGTGACCGGACTGATCCAGGAAATTACAGGCCCATCAGCTTAATTTATATCACGTGTAAATTACTGGAATCCATCATTAGGGATAATTTGGAAATATACCTTGAACAAAGTGGTATCTTAAATGATAGCCAGCATGGTTTTCGCAGAGGGAGGTCGTGCTTAACAAACCTCCTTGACTTTTTTGAGGAAGCTACAGTGTGTTTAGACTCAAAACAAGCTTTTGATATTATCTATTTGGATTTTCAAAAGGCATTTGATAAAGTACCATATGAGAGGCTCATAGTGAAAATGAAATCTGCAGGAATTACAGGAGCTATCACTGAATGGGTTCAAAATTGGTTATCTAATAGAAAGCAGACTGTAACTGTGGGAGGTATTGTATCAGAATAGGGTCCTGTACGAAGTGGAGTTCTGCAGGGATCAGTGTTGGGGCCTTTGCTATTCCTTATATACATAAATGATCTTGATGCAGAGGTTAGTAGTACAATAGTAAAATTTGCAGATGATACAAAACTAGGGGGGTCTAAGGTAATACAGAAAGACCTAAACAGCATCCAAAAGTGGGCAGATATCGGGCAGATGAATTCAGATAAATGTAAAGTCTTGCATGTGGGAACCTTAGACAAGACTACTTCATGGGGGAAAAAAAACTAGAATGTGCTCAATTTGAAAAAGACTTGGGAGTAATAGTTGACCCAAGCTTAACAGGATCTAGGCAGTGAGCTGTAGCAGTAAAAAAGGCCAACCGGATGTGGGGATATATAGCCAAAAGTATTGAGCATAAATCTAAAGACGTTATATTGAAATTATGAAATGCTTTAGTCAGACCTCACTTGGAATACTGTGTGCAGTTCTGGGCACCACACTATAAGAAAGAGACTGCGTTTCTTGAAAAAGTTCAAAGAAGGGCAACTAAATTAGTTCCTGGCATGAAATATGAAAGCTACAAGGAAAGACTCAAGTTACTTAACCTATATAGACTTACCGAGAGGAGGCTTAGGGGTGATTTTAATTGAGGTTTTTAAAATTGTAAAAGGACTCAATAAGGTTAACTACAATACATTTTTAGGGTGAGTTCAGTCTATAGAACAAGGGGACATAAATGGAAACTAGTTAAGAGTAAGTTCCGCACTGACATAAGGAAGTATTATTTTACACAAAGAGTTATCAATACATGGAATGGGTTGCCAGGTCGTGTAGTTGAGGCAGAGACCCTTGCTGTGTTCAAGTCCAGACTTGATGCAGTTTTGGATTCTCTTTAATTGAAATGGAGAGCTTAGTTGGGCTGAATGGCCTGTTCTCGTCATATGTTCACTTGTCACTTGTTCCGAGTGGCTCCCCTACTTCAGTTCTAAAAATGACAATTCTGTGTCATTCTGACACTGCTTCCCAGTTAATTGAAGGGTAATTGAAGTCCCCCATTACTATTGTCTCACCCCTTTCAGACCCTTTTCATTTTCCCCCCAATATTTTAATCCATATGTCTTCACTAACACCATGGGGCTCCATTCCTGGAATTTCCTGAATATTAAGATTATCCTTTACATAGAGAGCTACACCTCCTCCTCTTCTATTGACTCTCTTTTCTTAGCAGCTTGTATCCCTCTACGTTATAATCATCCCCATCCCCTGCACCAAGCCACGTCTCTGTGATCATCATAATTACCATTACTCATAATGGTTTCTAGATCCAAAATTTTATTTTTTATGCTTCTAGCATTTAAATAGAGGAATTTCAGGGTACCACATGTGCATTTCCTGTCCTTCCCCCAGCTGTTTAAAACCATCTCTATTACAGTGCTGCTCTGAGTGATTTACAATCATGGTTCCCTCACTACTAATAAAATATTTAGCCATGGTGTGTTCTATTCCGGCAGTCTGTCTATCCCTACCCATCTCACTGTATAACCTCCCTGCCACCCCAAGCCCTAGTTTAAATAACCCTCTGCTACCCTAAGCATATGCTATCCCGGTGCAGCTGTACCCCTCCAGTTCAGGTGTAACCTGTCCCGCTTGTACAGGTCACCCCTGTTCCAAAAGGGCTCCCAGTGCCCCATAAACCTGTACCCCTCTTTCCTACACTAGGTTTGTAGCCACGTGTTAAACCTCCATATAAAGGCTTGCTTCTCTTTGCTTGCATGTGGTACTTGTAGAATTCCAGAGAAGACTACCATGGAGGTTCTGCTCCTAATCTTCCTCGCTAGCTCAATAAGTTTTTCTTGCAGAACTCTGAACCTACCCCTTCCTATGTCATTGGCTCCAACATGGACCATGACCACTGGATCCTCCCCCGCTCTGGCCAGGAGCTTGTCTGCATGCTCCAGGAGGTCTCTAACCTGGGCACCAGGCAGACAACAGACCATGCGAGACTCCTTGTCACATGGACACACTATGCTATCTACCCCTCTTATGATTGAGTCCCCCACTATCACTTTTCTTGGAGGATGAGGCCACCTGGGTGCCCAGGGGCTCATCAGTCCTCCCACTCTCAGAATCGTCCACTCGTCCTGCAGTGGCACGAAACGGTTCGTCACCGCAATCTCTGGAGATGCCGCCCCCCTTGGATTTGTGTACCCCTTTCTATGCCTATGCCCTACTGTAACCCAGCTCTCTCTCCCTATCTGGTCTGTATCTTTCCCCCTACCAGGCTTTGGCGATCTCCCTATAGGGCGTATTAATCAGTTCCTGGAACTCTAACAATTCAGGACTACAGTAGAGTCCAGCTAATTGGGCCCCGAGATCAAGAATCTTGTTCTCCAAGTGCTCAACAAGTTGGCAACAGTTGCAGATGAACTCATCCTGGAGGTCTCCCTCCAGAAATCCAATCATCTGGCAACTCTTGCGCAGTTTTGGCTACAGTTTTCTCCCCTAACTAAACATGCTTTTCCTAAATAAAGATTTACTGCTGAGAGAATTACCAGCTAAAAATGACCCAGAACAGCCAAAGGCAGAAATCAAGCACAAGACATGCCACTTAGCCTAGATACAATAAAACTACGCTTACAGTTCAGCAGATGCAGTACCACAACCAGAATCAGGATATCCTAAAATCTAACGCTGAAGAACAGTAGAAAAAAAGGAAACAAGCATTATCTTGTATATTATTATAAGCAACAAGATTTTCTCCTGAGAGGGCGAAAAACCACAAAAAAACCTTGTCAGCCGAATGAGCTAGCTCGCTGGCCAACGCATCGACGGAGGAAACATAAAAATGCAACATAAGTGGTGATAACTCTAGACCCTTGGCCAATTCTTCATATTGTGCGATTAGCCTAAGAGGATTACACTTCCTAAAAATACATGATACTCATATTTCAAAACAAATGACTTTCCTGTAGTAATACTGTTATTAGCCCCATGTAAAATAAGCTTTACAATGCATTATACAAACTTGGCTTGTGAGTATACACACGGGTTAAAATGTTGGCCCACTTTGTATAGTTCCATACATTTACACTATTTACACTGGGCTGCATTGGGCTCAGTGGTTACTGTCAGAACTCAGGCAGGGACTCAAGCGCAGACAGAGGAGATGGATGCCAAAAACAGGTTTAATAATACAAACAAGTAATCCACAAAACGAAGTCAGGGCAGGCAGAGTCAAAAATGGGCAGACACGGCGACCAAAACCACAGGGCAAAAATGAGGAACGAAGTCAGGAAAAACAGGCAAAGTCCAAAACCAGAAAAACACAGCAAACATTCCACAAATCAGGTCCAGAAATCGAAGTCAAGAACAAACAGGCAAACCAGAACAGACGGCGAGTAGCGAAACAGCAAACTGAGACGAACTGGCAAACAAGACAGAGACAAGCAGGGAGATATAGGGCTAGGCTGATGAAGTGATGGGATGCAGGTGTGCAGGCAGGCAGGTCAAGACAATCAGGTAGGCGGAAACAGGGCGGAGAGTAGGGCAGGGCTAGAACACAAGGAAAACAAAAGCACATGGACAGGGAAAAGAAAACAACTGGCTAAGACGCCGCAGTCATGACAGGTTACCACTGTTGCCTCTCAGCAAGAAGGTCCTGGATTCTGTGTGGAGGTTACATGTTCTCCCCGTGTTTGCGAGGGTTTCTGCTGGGTGCTCTGGTTTCCTCCCACCATCAAAAAGACATGCTTGTTAGGGTTAATACTCCTGTCAGTGCCCTTGAGCAAGCTACTGACAAAAGAACTGGAGTTGGTCCCCGGGTGCTGCACTGCAGCTGCCAACTGCTTCGAATGGGTCAAATACAGAAGATGAATTTCCCCACAGGGATCAATAGAAGTGTACCATTACCATTATCATTACTGATAATGGTATTACAATGTTGAATCTGAGGATAAAATGCATTCATTCATTATTCATGCAGGGTTGCATACTGTTTTAGTTCATTTACAGTGGATTTACATTCAGGCATTTAGCAGACACACCAGAGCAACTCACAAAACGTCAAAAAAAACAAGATGAGGAGCTTAGTTAAAATACTTTAAATTGAAGGCATAGCCACTTACCTGGGAAATGTAGGGATGTTGATTCCTAGTGCTTTTGTTTGAAATTTTTTACTGCCAACCCTCACTGGAATATAAAGAAAGATATATTTAATATTTTGAAAAGTATGTATGATATCTCTCAGATATGAAAAAATACCTCCCCCGTATATCATAAGGAAGTATTGCTGCATTGGTGGAGATAAGATAAAATGATGTGTACTGAGTTTGCACTGTGCCTGTGTGACTGCTTCAAGTAAATCAAAGAATAATCTTCAGAAAAGACATTACTGAATTCTTAAAATGCTGTGAAACCTAGGGTCTATATGTTCATAAATAGCTGCATGGGCCACATGTATCAACGGTGCGTACGCACTAAAATTGTGCTGAGCACTTTTCTACACATAAAACGGTATGTATGAAAATATGCTTCCCGGGAAAACGTGTGCACCTCTGCGCATGGTCTCGAGGTGGCGTATGCATAAAATTTCCAATTTGCAGATTGGCGACACCAAGAGGAACTAATGGTGATGCAAGTAAACAGGTCTTGTGTCAATCATTGATGAGTGTTATCAGGCCAGGTCCTGGCGCCAGGATGAAGTGACTGAGGGGGCAGTTAAAAATGGTGAGGGGGCAAATGTTTTTATATAGTAAAACAGTAGATTATCATCCTACTATTGTCTATTTCTGCATTTTTTCATCCTGCGGGTGGCAATATAGTGGCATTTTGACTAGATGCGAACAATTCTCTACCTTACCTTTTCCATGTGTTTGTGCATCATGGCCATAATATGAAATAGGAATATTTGGGGCAGATTGCCAGGTCACCACCTAAAATTGGTCTGGTGGTAGGTTTAATGAAATTCATTGATTTAACCATGCAATAGCTGCATGAATTTAGCTCTGAAAGGCTAAATAACAACAACACAAAACTACTGTTTCAAAATAAAATAATACATTTATTTCACAGCAGTGGTGAAGCCAGTATTAAAAGAGAGGCCAGAAAAGGAATAAGTGCACAAAAGACCAGTGTGTCCACACCCGGCGCCGCGAGGGGGGCAAGCCCCCCCCCCCGTTTAAGTTTTATCTACCCTATAGAAAAATAGCACAAACAACAAAAATATTGGAAATGTTGGAATACTCATTGGAAACGGCACAGGGAAGTAAAGTTTTGGTCAACGAGAGAGAGGGAGAGTGAGAGAGAACGAACGAGAGAGCTGCATGGCATGAGCAGAAAGACTGACAAAACGATCTGATTATCTTTGTTTTTTTTTTACTTAATGACCCTAATACTGTTGGCTATTATTTTGTTGATTGTAGCAGTCATCTGTCAGTGGTTAAAATCATTCATAAATTCTATTATTTTGCGTATTGTAGACCTACGTTCCAAGTGCTCCGATTCCTTAAATGGTGCGAGGACACTCAGGTTTATAGTCTGACTTCATAGCAGTCACCACTTTGAGCCACTCCGCATTTTTCTGTCGATTTGAAATGTCGCTAGTCTGACCTCCAAAAAAGACATTCCCCCCCCCCCCTACCTCATCAACCATCACCTCTATCTCTGTGTCCGAATAATTTCTTACGTCCTGCCATTGATCCTCAACATCAATCTCTGCATTTCACTCAGATTTACCTGGGATCTTTAATATGCTGATTAGACGAATTAAAGGCGTGTCTCGGTCCATATAAGAACAATTGTGGGAGTGGACGTTAAGCGTGTTCATGTGCACATAATCTCACGATGATTTGATTTACGATCAGATTTATTAAGACAATCAGGTGGTGTTTTATAACTCTGACGAAAAACCTCTGTACACAAATCGTGAGATTGTGCGTACGCATGGTCCTACGGCAAGTTGTACACAAAGATTGATTCATATGGCCCAATGTCTGGCTGCAGATACAAACAACATTTCATACAGTTTAAGCAGTGAGATGTAAAATATGTTCATCTCACCAGAAGGCAAGCAACCCCAAATTGACTGAAGTGAGAATATACAGTATCAAAACATCTGTGAATCTGTATTTGATAAAGAAGGTAAGAGCCATGAAATGTCTAAGGTCATGTTGTGGTGTTCTTGCAAAGTAAAAGCATGTATTCTCAGAATGTCTTTCTCCAATGCTTTGCCACGTCATTCCACCTTATATCTTTCCTACATTTTTCTAATAACCTTTGACATCCTGCTGCAGCGGTCCCTTGTTATGTATCTTGACCTGGTTACTGAAAGCAGTGAGATGTGATCAGTCTGTGCTTTATCCCAAGAGAGACTTCCCTTTGGAACACTGCTGTTACATGTATAAAGGCAACATGCTCTTAAAAAAGAAGAACATCTCAGTGAAGTAAACAAAGGAGGAGTGTCAATGTCCCGATAAACCAACTGTTCAGGACGAAATCAACAATTTCTATTTTGGAATGAAGTAGAATTCAAAAGAAATCAAGATTCAACACAAAATGCACTTAAATCTGAATTTAATTTTGTTTGTCATATTCAAAATTATGTGGGCAGATATGGCCTAGATTTTTTTTCATGAAATAAATTATTTTTATTCAATAACACTTCATTATAACTTTTTGTCTTCACTGAGTGAAATGCTGACATGTTGCCCTGAAACAAGTGGCACTTTGACCCTTGTGTTCCATGGACAACAGATGTGATTGATTGGTTGATTGTTTGGCTAGACGGTCTCTGAAAGTTGCTCCATATCATGCTGCGGTCAGAATTCTGACTGTTGGACGCTGCCATTGGGGTATGGCTTGGCACTACCAAAGCATGTCACCCCACAGAATGAGTTGTCATGCCAGCAAACCCGGGTCTTTTGGCATATAGAATATAATCAAGTCCGGGGAGTTATCACACTGGGACAGACTCATCACTCACTAATTGCAAATGGATCCTGCACCATGGGAGCAAGGTCTGAGGCAAGACAATGCTCAGAGTTATCATTTCACATTTTCAAGTTTTATTGTTTTGTTGTTTAATTTCGGTATATTTGGTGCAAACAGTTAATCCATTGATTGTATACAATTACAAAAACTGTATTAATTATCTTTTAAAATGTCATTTTTGTTATTTGCATGACATGAAACACAACTATCAATTAGCAACACAGATTGCTTTAAGTAATCCTAGCTTATTTCATAAACAAGGGAAGGTTGACCTTATTTTAATTCTTAAATCAAGAAAATGTTGATCAAATAGGTCTGATTCTTCTAGGTTACAAGACAAATCCAAATAAATATAGTTACAATGAAAATTCCTAACAGCTGCCTTCATTAGAGGGCAGGCAGGGCTGTGGCAGGCAGAACACTGAGCACTTTGAGCACTGTCAAGGTCTTGGAATACATGACTGGCAACAATTAAGCTGCATTCTAACTGGATGCCAGTGGGGTCCTTTTGGATAGAAACACATAGAGTGACATCATTAGCATTGCTTGTGCGATTCAAACATCTTGTTCCTGTGTCCTCTCTCTGAGTATCTTTAAGCCAATAGCCATGATGCCATCCATGCCAATTACAGTGGATGAGCAGGTGGCACCTCGCAGGTGGTGGGATAATCCCTATAAAGAGTTCACTTCATTAAGAAGTCCTTTTAATGTAGCCAGTTGATTGATAAATCTTCTAAACCAGACAACTCCCAGATTATGACACTATGCATATAGTTGACTCCTGCTGGAAGGTAGAAGTCAATATTCTGTTTTGATGGTAATAAAACAACTTCACTTATAATCATAAGGATCTGTTATGTAAAGTAGATGTCTCTATATGCATAAATGAAAACAAGCAGTCTGTTGGGGTCATGGGATTCAAAGAGCCCATCAATAAATTATATAAGCACAGCTGAGTATATTTTTTCTAGAACATTCTGTAGACCATAAGGCGGCAGAGGACTGTACCTGGAACAAAGTTTATTTAAATTAATTCTTTCATGTCAGCTAAATTCCTTGCATAAAGAATGTCAATAATGTTAATAAAACAAAAACAACTTATGCATGCATATATCATCAGGAATAAATATTAATATAAACTTTGCTCAATTGTTTATTAAAATTTAGCTGTAGTCTCAACTTGAGCCACCTCTAAATAACTCTACCATATCACAACAAAGCATCAGGCACTTTCTGTCAATTTTATTGTTTTTGTTATTGTCTATGTAATTCAGAATTTAGCACAACATTCTGCCATGCTGAATCCTACTGTCCAATCACGCATAGAGTACAGATTTGGCTTTGGCACACAGTCCCTTTAACTGCTGGTGGAAATCTCTTTTATTCTTAAAATGTATTTAATCAGGGATCTCAGAAAACAAGCGAATGCATTTTCTCCTCTTTCCAAGCAATACATCAAGGACTTAAGGCTTTTTACTCATTTGGCAATGCATTATACAAAGAATCTGTACAGTTATGCTGTGGCCACTGCATATACTATACAACACTTTCACAAAGCACTATATTATATAACCTTTATGCAGTCATGTTCCGATGATATGTAAGAATATATCCCTTCTCACCTTCTCACCAAAAATGGTATGCTGTAATATTCCTTTACAATGGAAGCATAATGTTAAATTGCTTTCTCCTAAAATGCTTAAAAAAACATATAACAGATTGTTAATTTGGCAACACATATTATATAGATAATTAATGCTTTAATTGAATAATAAAAAACACCATTCCATATACAGTGAATCTGGTTTCAATGGAAATAATACACATCTGATCTCTTTCAACTGCTAGAAAAATTTCTTGATCTTTATGTCAAAGTATGACAGAAAGTTTCACGTTTTTCTTGGAGTGACTGCTTTCACATTTATTTACTTGGTCTGACATCAACAATTTGATATTCTTTATTTTTATTGCCAAGATCTGACAAATAATCTAATGGTTCAATATGCAGAATCCTTGGTTTTGTCAATTTAAAATACCTTAGTCAATCCCATAGGGAAAATCAAACCCCTTCACAATGTTATCTAAGTTGAGTTGAACAACTAAGCAAATAGCATGACACACATAGGATACTGAAGAAAATATGCAGCGAATGGATAAAATGAAATAGATTTGATAAGAAGGTAAAATATTAATGAAAATAAAAGTAAAGGTACAGTAAAAAAGTGTGGGTGATGTTGTGGTAGAGAGTTCCTAAGCAATGCAACGCAAAAATTAAAAGCATGCTGTCTTGCTTTGTTACTGTACCCTTGGGATAAAAAACAACCTAACATACAGGGTCAAGGATATTCACCACAGCTATTAAAAAGGAAAAAACCATTTCTGCATATGACATCATATAATGGGAACATGTACAGGGAAAACAAAACTGGGCCAATGTAGTAAAATGTTGTGATCTACTGTGTCAGGCAGTCAGAAAAATTCTTAGAAGTATTACAATGAATCATAATAAAATGTATTGTGTTCTGTTACACTGGTTTTGAAATATTTTCTGGACTGCTTGTACCAGGTTTCATGATTTACAAAATACAGTCAATGTTAGAATAATTTTTAGATAGTTCATAATTTTTTTGGAAACTGCAATCTTATTCAATATTCATATAATTCATGGTTATAGTTCCTACAATTGGTACATCCTATGTAAAATTTAAAAATTGTATATTTAATAGAAATGTTCATGTTTTGTGTTTTATTTTTATACTTCAATTATTACAGTAATTATTATTATATAAGTGACAATATATAAAACTTCAAATAATTTTAATAGTGATAATCTTTGGGACACAGCTGCTTAATTCATCGACAGATTCTTGGCAAATACCCTGAAATTATTTCAAATAGGTCTGATAAAACACTGGTAATACAATACTGAAAACTGAAGTACAAAGCAATGTAAGTTTTGATATCTCTTTTGTAATGCAGAAGCAAATAAAATCAATCATATTGCACAGCAAAATGTCTCAGGTATGCAGTAAATATAATTTTGATTCCAACAAAATTTGTTTCAGATTCTTTGAAGATGTTTGCTAGAAAGAAAGTGTGCACCCTCAGTCAATGGAACAGAAATGCAAATTAAACAAAGCAGAATTAACATGCCAAATGCCAAATATATTCTGTGTCTGCCTCTATCTCTCTGCCTATCAGTTCATATATAACTGTAGGTGGCAGTATAGACTTAGAACAAGAGGGACTGTACTTGGATTCTTCAAAGATACAGATCATTTAGCGCCACTGAGTCCTTCTTATTCCCATGGAGAAGGGACTTTGACCTTTATATATTTGTTATCCAGAAAAAGATGACATTAAGGGCTGGTAGCTTACTGCTCTAGTGGTCTTGACTTATAAAGAGCTGTAATAATTAGCAAGCTTTGGTTTTGTGATTTATAATGGTTTTAATGTGGTTTAGACAGGATGTGGTTGTGGAGTGTGATATGGCCCAAATTTCCATAGTTTCTTCTGAGGAAGATGGCTGGGTGTGATAATTTGCACACCACTTTGCATTTCATTATCATACAGAAAAGGGCTGTCTATGATTTCAAGAGATCCAGAAAGGGCAGGGAATTTGGCTGCGGGGAAGAGCATTTTACACTCATTTACCAGACTGGGGGCCTGCATGCTATTATCTGAACTATTCTTTAACCTCTGGTGTTTAATTGTGTGAGGCCAGTTTATGAGCTGCTTTTCCAGGTTTGGCATAAGGAACTGCAGAAAACTGAAAGATTTTAAAATAGAAAGCAACATCTCAACAGTCATTTAGTTTTCAGAAGTCATTGATCATGTAATTAAGATTTTAAAATTGGCATCACCTTTTCAGCAGTAGCACTTGTATAATTCATCTGGCTCTAAAGGAAATGTACCTGGTCCCAACCACTTCTCCCACCTCCCTGTAAATGAGGCGATGTTATCAGTGCCTCTGCTGAAACCCTCTGGATCCCCTGTGACGTTGTGTGTCTGTTCCTGCGACCTCTGTTCTGCTGAGTGTCCTCCAGTTTGACAGTATTCCCCTCCAGCTCTGGGTGTTAACTCCCAGGCCATGGTCCCAGATGCCCCCCCCCACCCCCTGCAGGCCTGCACATTGTCCATATTAGCCAAGCAACCTCGCGCTCTATGCCTGTCAAAACTCAACTGAGGGTCAAGAAAACAGCATTTGGGGGATAATAGAAAAATAGTTGAAACAGGGAAACTGTTGACACATTTAAACAGTAATAAAAGCACCTACTGCTATCATCTCTGAATCTGCCTTGATTTAACAGCCTTATTTTTCTGATTTGCTCCAAAACTGTGAATTATGTACACGTCTATAGCTTACAGATTAACATTTAGCATTAATTGTAAAGCATGACTTTATACTAACACGATAAAGGATAAAACATGAGATATGGTTGAAAATGATTGAATAGTTGATAAAATCTAGAAGAAACAGCTAATGCATATGAAACTCAATTGTTTCTGTTCATATAAAGTGGGTGGTCAATACCCCAATTTATAAACAACTCTGTGTTGGCTCCAATATATAAACTAAAATAACTTGGTTTGAAATGGAATCTAAGCAAAACATGCATTTATATTTTATTTTGGTAAAAATTATAATGTTTTTGAAGACTTGCATGATGCCCAAGCTCAAATCTCTTGAAAAGTTAGAATGTAAAACTGTCTGCATTCCCCTCCAAGCAAAAATTCATAAATGGATCATCAATTAACCACTGGAGGTCTCACCTTTGGTGAAACATTAAACCACTGCCACACATAAAATCCAAGAAATATTAAAGAAAATATGTTCTGTTGAAAAATATATGACATATGCACTTCAGGCATACAATAATTATTAAAGCGAAGAAGCCCAATCCTAGGTTTCCAGCTCTCCCTGCATTAGGTTTATGTGGCCTATCACCTGAACATCCCCTGAATATTCACAGCTAGTCCAGAGACTGTGCCAGCGGGGCTGCTGATTTATAGGATGGAGGCATCACCTGTGACACAGTGGCTTAGAAATTAGTCACAAATAGCATATTAGAGCACCTAATCAGGCACGGTTCAGTGCTTCTCTTTCTTTATTCCCCATAAAGGAGAGGAGATATGGCTGCCCTCAGGTCTCCATGTGACTGATGGCCTTGACCTCCTGTGAACTGCTTGGCCCACACTGCTGCGTAACAGCAGGTCCTGCTGGAATCACAGTAAGGCACACAACGCTGGGTTGCAGTGTTTATTTAGGTGAAAACCACCTTCTACATGCCTGGGTTAGGGGCTTATTCAGGTAAATACCATCATTTACATGCCTGTTTGTCTTGCCCTATATTCAATATGCCTGTGCTCTGACAAATTGTTAAAGTGTCCTCTGTCTCATTTCCCTTCACTGTCTCTCTAATCCCTGAATTGGAAAGCAGTGGAGGGAAACAGACCAGCATATTCTCTTGAAGAGGATGGGAATAGTCCATTGGGGAGTAAGGATTTTTAAATTATTATGAGGATTGTTACATTCACTGCTGTTTAACACACAGCCCTGAATGCTTTTGTATTGTTTGAAATCTTAACAGCAGATTTTTAATGTTTAGGTCTTTAAAATAAATCATTTCATGGTTTGTATGTCAGAAATACATAGGAAATTTCAATCACATTATAATTAATAATTGATGCCTCCTTCCTCTTAACTGAGAGCTGTGGCAGAAGACATTCATATTCCTTTCAGTCAGGCAGAGTTATCATGCGGGAATTCAGCCAGGTCAAAAGGTCAATGTTCCAGACTATCCCTGGTAAGTTCAATGAGGTATTTAGCGTCAGAAAACCTTACACTACATCAGTTTTATCATACACCAGACAGTCAGCTTCAAAATTATGTAGGTTGAATACTCGCAGAATGTTTCCAATTATAATTTCTAAAGAGAGCAGAGAATTTAGTATAATGATAGAAATCTTCAGCTCAGCAGACTCGAGCCAATGTGTCAAGATAGATCAGAATGAAGAGCCAGTGGGTCACTGCCTTTAATTAGTTCAATATTAAAGACTATAAAACATGGTTGGAGTTCTTTTATGAGTCCCATTGATAAAAGGAGACACCCTGGACTGTAATCAAATCTTATGGACACAATATGATCACTACATTCACAAATGATTCCAGCAAACAAGATCATGTACTATGGGTTGTCAACACAACTAAACTGCATTTAGTTTATATGGGATTCAAAATTTTTACATGGTCTTGGTTTGTGTTGTATTTAGGGTTAGAGGCAGTCATGCTCCTCCATGTCAGTTTATTCACAGTTGCTGGTGGATGTAGAAATCACTATTGCTTGTTTGTTTTCTTAAAGAAACAGTGCAGCAAAGAAGGCTCTTTGATTTTGTTTTATTGCACTACCCTGAGAAACAAACATTTAGGGAACAGGGAAAACATTTATACATAAGCATTAAATAGCTGCAGCTCCTTTGAACCATGATTTTGAAGTATTTATTGAGGGACTGCATACAGAGAATGGAGACAGAGAACTTTGGAGAGTGTTTTGCATTACAGTCCAGAAAAATCAATCTCTCTAGAGATCATATAACAATTTAATTTATGTATCTTACTGTATATTTAAACTGTTGATTTTTTCAGATGAGCAGCTTTGAATATACAGGCAGTCACAGCTTTTCCAGCAAAATGCATTCCTGGAAACCTGTCAGAAAATAAACTGTTATAAATTGAGTCCTTTTTACCAATAGATGCAATGGTATTGTTTTCTGGAACAAGGGAGTATAAATACCTTCTTCAGCTCCCCCTCTCATGGTTCACTTAAAGATAACAGCAAAGTAACAAAATAAAATAAGTAAGATACAGCACTACACCAAGCAGAAAAGACCCCTGGTGGAAATAAAGACTTCCTTTCACTTTGCCACGTTCATTTGCTCTCTCCTTGGCTCCTGTTCTTACCCACTCTTATTGCCTGTGCAGAACACAGCTAAACATACTACATTATAGTACAGGTAATAAATAAATAAAGCATGGTTAAGAATTAGCTTACAAGACAGCAGTGTTGAGCTCAAGGTATGAAATGTACATGAACATGTACATGTGAAACATTTTAAAAGGTAGTAGTAATAGTTACTCAGGATTTTTGTTAAAAACAATAAAAACCATTAACATGATTTTGTTGTTAATACTAGCAAATCTAAAAATGCTGAAAATATAAATAGTCAGGTTTTGTGTTTGTTGTCTTGTTTCCACAGGGTGATTAGCTGTGTTGCTGTACTAGGCTGCATGAAGATAGGGCATTACCATGTGCCGTTGTGCTAGGCTGCATGAAGACAGAGGCATTACCATGTGCCGCTGTGCTAGGCTTCATGAAGATGGGGCATTACCATGTGCCGCTGCACTAGGCTGCATGAAGACAGGGGCATTACCATGTGCTGCTGCAATAGGCTGCATTAAGATAGGGCATTACCATGTGCTGCGCTAGGCTGCATGAAGACAAGGGCATCACCATGGGGGGGAGGGGGCCTCAGCACTGTATGAAGTGATGGGTTTGAGTAAAATAAAAAAAAATCATTATCATATTATGCTGTCATAAAAAGCATACCAAACAGTGGAGATATGCTGCAGAAACGCTCAAAGCCCACTTGACAATAATTATGTAATTATATACATGATTTCATAAAATAAACAGAAAACTGCAAGTAATAAAAAAGTCATATTCCATGTTAATTAAGACATGACAATCAAGATTTTCAGGCCCAGATTTTAAGTATTTCTTTTTGTCCTTGCTGACATCACTGTGGCAGACATGCATTTTCCGTCTGCCTGCTTGTTATCCATATAGCTATAGGGAAGGGTTCAGCCAATCCAGCGCAAAGCACTGTAGATGTCAGAGATGATAATACTGCAAAGTGTTTGGAGAGCATCTCTACTTCCACACTTAGCCTTTTGGCAGGGATTTATTAAGACGGAATAAGCCTGTGACTTTTCAATTCCAGCCATAATTTGTTTCTATATTACATCTTGGGAGTCAGTGTGTGATGGAATTTTTCCTGTCTGAGGTTAGGAATGTGAAGCTGATGATGTGCTGTAATAGGTTATCACAAGCCATATCTTTTGCAATATAAAAACACAACACATGTACATCTGTGGCCCAGTGTCAAAGCCTTAAATATACATCAAAAATGCATTAAATCCACTGATTGCCATTCTGCTGGCATAGGATGTTGCCTCAAAATTTCTTTTGTAATGCATCCTTTTGATTACTTTGCATTACTATTGCTTCTCCTTTGCCTGAGAGCTGCAAGAGAAAATGTGACAGAACATACTCTTGTGTGCATGTCGCTGTGTGTGTATGTGTGTGCATGCGTGTGGTGTGTTTGTGCATGTGTGTTTGTATTGTGTGTGTGTGTGTGTGTGTGTGTGTGTGTGACTCAAACTGAATACACTCAGCTGGTATGGTAGTCACAGGGTAAGATGGAATAATGACTGTTTCACACAACATTGTTATTTTTACATTCAGAGACATTGTGGCAGAGGTTATTTCCACAGTTGATGTTGCAAAATTCCTCCTTCAGAAACAGAAAAAGAAGATTCCTTCTTCCTAGTTTTCACTGTCATTCATTTGGAGAGGGAAAGGTGACCCAGAATCCTATAAGAAAACAATAGGGCAACAGTAGCACAACATAAGTTGAATTTTTTTTCCATACAAGACTTCAAAGGGACTTCCCTGATCACATTTACTCTTAAGGCTGACAGACATTATTGTAGGCAAATTGCTAAGAATTTACCTGCAGACTGAATTTTTAGTTCAGTCTCAAAGTTCAAAGTTTCATTTATTTACTTCAGCTGCTTTGACTTGACTTTAAAGAACATTGTGTGGGTATTTTAACTATTCTCTTTCTTGCTTTATGAAATGAATCATTTTAAATGAGAGCAGCTGCTAGGTGCGATTCTCATCGACCCAGCTCCATATGAGCACTTTCACATGTTACTGTCTATAAATTTTGCTTGTCGATGGTGAGGTGTTTCATCAGGCAAAGTGACATCCCTTTTGCTGATTTATGTTTTTCCAGATCATTTGTCTGTTTTACACTGCTCAGTGTCTTTGTACTGGCTGAATCCCACTTATTCTCTTGATTGTGTATTGACAACAAATCAAGTGGGATAATATATGGATATGTTTGTGAGGTGTATAAGACTAGATAGTCAAACAGCTTCCGTCACAAACGTACATGTGTTCAGCGGCGATGTCAGTGAAGCCCTTATCAATCCCCATAAGAGGAAACACAGACAAGGAGTGATGCCAAGTTATAAAAACCCAGCTTTTACAGCCAATATTCACTTTTGTAAAAGGTATCTGAAAAGAAGTTAATTATTAAGTTTTCAAAGATGTCCTAAGGAAAGAACAAAACAAAAATCAGCAGTCGACTAAAATAATGGTTTGAGAATACAGTTATTGCTTACCTACAGATTCCTTTGCTTTGGAGGTTATGTGTATATCAGAAAAGTTGCTTTTTTTCTCCTCAGGCCTATTCAATAAATGAGTGTTACAGTGGGCTCCTCTCACACACAGTATCTTTGAAATGGGTTTTGTATTGATTTTTGTAACTACCCTGTTAGGTGGCGTTATTCCTTGGCGTGTCATTTCTAGATGAGCTTGCCTGGAGCAGGTCATTGAGGTGATAACTGTCATTTGGAGGGACAGAAAAGCAATCATAGCTTTTTCATTACTTACTGTTTTCCCCCCTCCCCACCGCTGGGATCACTTGACATATTATGGCTTCTGTGATTTAACTGCACTCTTAAATTAAGTGCTGGAATATCAAGCTGTGACTTTAGAAAAATAAACTCCATGTCAAGGGATTAAATGCCCTGTAGGTCACAGCCATGAACTTGTAGAAGCACACTCATCAATTTCAAACTTGTATGGTCTTGTTCTTTTTACATGCACATAAGAGCTTCGTTATTATTGTAAAGAATTGCATGGTTTCCATTCAGAACCTACCTTTATAATTCTCATGATATGTAGTCAGCCATGAGGGTAGCCATCTTGTGTACATCAAAGGTCAGCTAGATGTTCAAGGACTTTTTCCATGGTGTTTTCTTTTGCTGTCATCAGAAACAGATATTTATAGTGTTGATATTATTTAATTTCTCTCTGTTAAGTTAAAATTTGCCTTTTGAATTCCTTTCAGTTTATGTTTGGTCATGGTTCAAAGTATAATGAAGAAACTGAATCTGCAATCAAATTGGGGATTTATTTTTTCTAACATCTTTTGAAGAAAAAAGCAGTAAATGTGATTTTTTTTAAATTTTATATATTGCAGTAAAGTAGAAATATTGATTTAAATATTGATATAAATCTAAGATTATAGCCATAGGTCTACATATGAATATATACAGTATGGAGGGTTGTTTAAGATAAGTGTATCAAACTGGTAGCAGCTCTCACATGCTTGGTCTCCATCAAGACAAAGAAAAGCTGTGCTCATACCATTGACTTTATAATGCCCTGCTTACAGAGAAAGGACCACGCTGGTCATAGAGTATGATGTTTCTCTAAAAGCAAACAAAATATAATGGAACTCCTATAAAACATCCAGTGGAAAAGGAGAATTGTAATGCCAGATTCATAATATTACTAACATTAAGGCAAAAGTTTAGCCCTACATCATACATTCAATGTGACCTCATTATTCTCAATCAAGTGTTCCATCCAGACATCCTGCAGATGAGCCCTTACCCTGGCCTTCCTGTAAAGATTCCAGAAGCCAGGAGAAACTTCCCAGAAGAGGAGGACTCCGCGCCATTTCACCAAAGGTGTTATCGGCTGTTATCAGCAAGACCATTCCATGGATGGCTGCCCTAATTGAGAATAATGAGGGTCACATTGAACATATGGTCGCTGTTGTGTCCCCTTCCCCTCCCACAAAAGGTTCAGTCAAACTTTGTCTTGCCAAGATCAGTGCACAACAAAGGACATTGAGCCAAAGACTATGTGTATATATCCATTGCAACATAGAAGGACGCACTGCTCAGTGGGCATGGAGAGTATGAGCATTATGCTTTTACTTTTCACTAAGGGTATTTTTATCACAGAAAAATGAATGCATTTTTCACATGTTCAAGAGGACATGACAAAAGGGGGCATTTGAAATCATGATGTCATGGTTTCAACATGCTTACAATTTCCTGTGAGTTTACAAAATATCCTTGTATTTGAAAAGAATTAAGTAAAATAAAATAATAAAAATTCTAGTCTTTTATCCTGTTCTATCATATGGCTTTTCTAATTCAATATTTCTGAAATGTGTTCACAGCTCATATTTTGTTCACTACCTCTTACAAGTAGATCAAAGTCCTAATGGAACAGATTTTTGCAACAGTCCCTCATAAACAGCCCTCGTGTTCCTACTGGTAGAGTTTCTCCCCCTCTTTCCTGTGAAATGTTCAAGAACAAACTGGAAAACAATTACATTATGTATTACTGACTTGGTGTGGTTTTGATGCTAAGTGTGTCTACTACATATATATCTACATACATATAGAAAGGTTAATTCATAAAAATGGGTTATTCACAAATATAGCAGGTTCTCATCAATGTTAAAATACGGTAATGATGTGATCAGCCAGGGATCAGAATGATTCCTGTTAGAGTACTAGGCTATCATTACACTGTGTCTCAGGGTATAGTCATGAGTAGGTGACAACAGGTAGTTAAAATATGTCATGCATAATTTTTATTTATATTCAATCATTATTCTATAGTGTATTAAATTTATATTTGTATTAATATGTATATTTGTATTAATAAGTGAAATTGTTGTTAGTTAAAATGCAAGACAATATGAATTTTACTGATTAATTTCTGGGACATGTCATAAAGAGACAGTTTCATCAACATCACAGGCAATGGTTTTAATCAGAATCAGATGAGCAATGCTTTGGAAAATCACTGACCACACCCCATTTGTGAGATAATAATTTTAATTGTCCTTTGATCTGAAGCAATGAAGTTTATGACTCTCCTATTCAGAATATCAATCTGATTTATTTGCGTTTAAATTTCTCCGACATTTTTAGGAAGCTGACTTTATGACCGTTCATGTCTCCAGTGGGCTATGTCTGTTACAATGTCTGGCATGTTGAGTCTTTCTCCCTTCATAATTCCATACATGAAGGGAGAAAGACAGCGGAAAATGTAATTTGACAGTGGAAAAGTAAAATTTATTGTTAATCATTTCCAAAATTTACCTACGGATGTTATGGGCCTTGCTTATAACCCTTTTTTAGAAATTCATGTTGTTATTCACTATGCTGGTTTACTGGTGACAAGCATGAAATGGAACAGTTTTTGTGGTTATTCATTATAAAATAAATGTGTAACTGAACAACAACAAAAATTTAAACAAACAAATAGATATACATTTTAGCAAGTTAATGTATATTATTACACTTTATGAGAAAGGAATGTCAGCCTGGCTGTTTATGAGAAATTGAAAAAGAACATTATATACTGTAATTTGAGTATAGTTATAGCATTTTTGTAGTATAAGTGGCTTGGTTATCAACAGTATCCACAGGTACAGTATCTCAGTTACATTTTGGGTGAGGGCTCATCAAGACTCCAAGTAGAAAAAATGGAAGCTCTCAGATCACGTCTGCCTTCCACAGAGAGGATTGTGAAGTCATTCTTAGGGCTTATTAGCTGGTACTGGTGGTGGATTACAAATATCTATAGCTGAGTCACTGATTCAAAAGCATAATGCTCAAACTGACCTCAGCCTGTGAGGTCAGTTTTATTGCCCTCGAAACCTGCATGTGCTGCAGGGAGTACTGAATTTTATTGGTCTTATCATTGCAGTGGGGTCCCCCTAGAGTTGGTTTGTGGGCTGTTTTTCTGCAAACTACTCCTGCTGTGGTCAGACTATGTATTCAGAGCAAGTGCATTTCACATTGTAAAACATAGAATAGATGGTTAGCTAATGGTATAAAATTTAAATTTTGACTGTTGAAATTACATTAGTAAAAATTACATTACTAAATGAATATGGGGGCACATGATGAAAACATATAAAATGAACACAGACTTGATGAAAATGGTTCTATTCAAGTTATTTTTTAATAATGTGGCTGTGTTCCTCGTGTCTTCATTTCTCATCTTCCCTAGTGTAACCATGAGGTGTGGGGCAACTGCAATACTCAACTACACCCTTGGGAATTTCGCGCAAAGAAATAGTCTTGTCGGCATAAACCCCAAATGTACACCTACGTTATAAGTAAGGGTTCCCTCCAGTTCTTTTACAAGGATGAGATAGAGACGTGATTCTTGAAGGCACAATAAATTTATCGAGATTAATTTAGGTGCATCACTGGGAGCTGAAAAAGTGCACGACTAGAAGGAACTGGGAAAAAAGTTAATTTTTTTCAATAATTTCCACAATTGCACTGTAGCTTTCACTATGTTAAAATACAGCCTACCGCCACTACCGCCAGTTGGTTTGCGTTTGATTTGCATTTCAGCACACACGGCAACACACATAAAACACTCGCAGTTTGTGCAGTCTAACCTAAACCATGCCGCTGAGGGTGGAACTATCTAGAGGAAAAACAGCAGCTAGTGTTGCAGAGGGGAAAACCTAAAACACAAGAACACAAGAATCAACACTGCATCATCACACACATCATAACTGTGAAAATTACCTTAAACACTGGTGAGAAAAACCTACAACATGAGTCACCACCTTAAATAAAAACACAATAGAAGAAACTACTCCAAGAGCTCACAGGCAGACAGAGGCACTGGTATCTGTGGCACTGGCCTACAGATACTCTAAACAAACATAAAAGCATTGGGTTAATGATACACGTGTGGATATACACGCATGCACTTCAAATTTAACAACACTACGGACTATACATACCTATGCAAAAGATAGTGTCAAGATTACCTCAGCCAGGCAAGCAGAGGACAGCTGGCGGCGTGCGGTCCAACACCATTGCATAAACAGGAAACAGGAAATGCAAGGATCCGGAAGCAGAAGCAAGGTAGCTAAACAGACAGGTATATGCAGCTCAAATAGGAAAAGCTAAGTGGCTATGCGTGAACTACCACACCCCCAATTATCTAAGCCACGTAAAAGAAGCTGCTGCTGGCCTTCTATCACTCCTCTGTGGAGAGCATATTAACATACTCTCTGGGGGTGTGGTACGCAGGCTCCACAGCCGAGGACAGGAAGGCTGTGTAGAAGGTTATTAACACCGCCCAAATAATTATCGGCTGCCCTCTGCCCTCCCTGGACGACATATCCAGATCCCGCTGCCTCAGTAAAATTAAGGCCATCACAGGAGACCACTCACATCCCCCCTATCACCTGTTTGACCTGTTGCCCTCCGGACGGCGCTTCAGGTCAATCAAGTCCCACACCACCAGACTAACCAATAGCTTCTTCCCCTGGACCATACGGACTGCTAACAAACACTGACACCCCCCCCCCCCCCCCAACCCTCTACCTCAATACAACTGTGCGATTCCACTGTGCACTTGTGAATCTGTCCTGTCCACTGTGAATCAAACAAAAAAAGGTTTAACTAGGACATCTTATTAGTGAATCTCTGGGGGAATTTACGAGTCCAATTGTAACCATTGGTAAGGCTGGGAATAAAATTCAAATTTCCAACTGAGATGTTCAACTGAATGGACAGACTCTGAGGCTTGCATATAAAAATAGATAAACTTTATTTTGATACAAAGATAAAAAAATTATTTCATAAAACAATATTCTAGAAGGTAGTTAGGTTTAATGTAGCCAGGTGTACATTTGTATGGCTCAGAGCAAATTCTACAACTGCTCAAGCTTGGTCTCTTAGAACAAACTACTGACTCCAAGATGTTACTAGGGGTTACAAAGTGACAGAAACTTGAATTTACAACCAAAATCAAACCAAAGAAAACCAAAGATACATAAATGAGAGTTGGGCTGACAGCACTAAACACAATCACTAGGGGAGGGGAGGCGAGGCATAGGCCTGAATTACACTGGGGTGCACCCTAAGAGTACATGCACAACGAACACCATAAGAATGTCGCACTCTCTGGGACACAGCAAAACTGTGATGATCAAGTGGTGTCAAAATGATTCACTAAACACTAAACAACAAGGTTGTTTGTGGCTTTACCCAACTCATGTAACAGACATATGTGAGACTATACATTAAATATTTGCCTTTGGCTCTTCTGCTAAAAGGTTGCACTGTACACCTTAGGAGAGGCTTGCATGAAGAGTAATCTACAACTGCCGTACAAAATAAAGGATAATATGAACACTGAGCATATTTGGAAAATGAGTTATTCCAAATAGCAGCAAGAAGGGACAATGTGAGTGAACGTGAGCGAATGGGATTTGCGGTACTTAAAGCATGCAACTTTTACCTATTGAAAACTATATATATAAGCTATATATTTAAACTCTGAATCAGTGTTGCTGTTATTATGCTAGATAACATGCATTAATTGCACATGCAGTAATTACTGAAACCTACTATTGACATGTATTATGCTGTGAAAAGTCTATTATCAAAGCAATTGCATTTACTAAGATTAGCTGTGTTTAGAAAAATAACAGGAAGGTGAACAGTGAAGTTCACCCTGTCAGTTTTCTTGGGTCCCTAATATATGTCATTATCCTTGCCATTATTCTATTAGATACAAAACTTGCTAGATATATAAATTGATCCATCAGGGATTGTCTCTTGTATGTTATGTCATTTGTTCCTGTCTTTATCAAATTTTTAAACAATGCTGCTTGAGGCTGTATGGATTGTGCAACAGTCTTGGTGTTCTATTATGGGTGTGTGCAACATGTGTTACATATAATATGCAATGTATTTTATCATGGGGTGTGTGCAATATTTTGTTACATGCATTTTACTGTTGTGATTGGCACAGCTGGTGCTGTTCTATTTATATGTAGTTTATTTTATAGTAACTGTGAAGGCATTTTATGTGCGCAGCATTGAGTCCAAGACAAATTTCCCTAAGGGGACAATAAAGTATATCGTATCGTATCGTTGTATCCTTCCAAACAAAATCTGAAGAAACAGCAATATGAGTGACTTTCACATGCAGGTGGTGAATGGTTTTGTATTGTTTTCTGCTACATGTGGAAAGAATCAGCAGCCAAAGCTTCATCAGTTTCAATAGTTGACTATTGTTTAAACTAGGCAAACATGAAAAATGACAGTGACCATGTGAGAAAGCTCACAGGAAAAAAAAAAAACTACTATGAATGTAGTGCTAACTAGGTAGCTGCAAAAGACACACCATTAATAGCTACCTCAACATTCCAAATGAACAAGCAAAATGTTTATGTAGCACTCTGCCTTCACATCCAGCTTATTTAATAGACATACAATTATTGTGTCTCTAATCAGAATCAGTACAATAACAGATGGTAAAAGTAGCAAAGTAAAGAAACTGGGAATAGACCCCCTGGGTGCTTTCAAAAGAAAGCTGAAAACTCATTTTTTTAGCTTTACCTCTAGTCTACCCTCCTTTCTATCTATCCTATCTCTCCCTATTTTCTACACTAGGTTTAGCACTTAACTCAGTATTTTACTGACCTCTTGTAGTATTTTTCGATAACTACTCTTAGCATTGTTATTCACTTATTTGGAAGTCAGTCTGGGTAAGAGCGTCTGCTAAATGACGTAATGGGAATATACACTAAATGCACAAAAGTATTTGGCCACACCTGTTTTTCAGGGTTTGGGCTAGGCCCCTTATCTCCAGTGAAGGGCAATCTTAATGCTTCAGCATACCAAGACATTTTGAACAATGCTATGCTTCCAACTTTGTGGCAACAGTTTGGGGAAGGCCCTTTTCTATTCCAACATGACTGTGCCCCAGTGCACAAAGCAAGGACTATAAAGACATAGTTTGATGAGTTCGGTGTGGAAGAACTTGACTGGCCCGCACAGAGCCCTGACCTCAACCCCATCCAGCACCTTTGGGATGAACTGGAACGGAGATTGCGAGCCAGGCCTTCTCGTCCAACATCAGTGCCTGACCTCATAAATGCTCTACAGAATGAATGGGCACAAATTCCCACAGAAGCACAGAACAAAATCTTGTGGAAAGCCTTCCAAGAAGAGTGGAAGCTGTTATAGCTGCAAAAGGGGGACCAACTCCATATTAAAGTATATGTATTTCAATACAATGTCATTACAATGTAATGGTCAGGCATCTGAATACTTTTGTCCATATAGTGTATCTCTCATCTATGTTGTTTGACCGTAAGCCAAAGGGAGATTTCCTTGCAGCCAAAATTTTAATTTTAATTAACTCCTCACCAATAATCCCATGCTGCTCACTGCTGCTTGACCTGAGAGCATTGATGTTGCACACGACAATACCTGTGTCTTAGGTCTGTTGACTTCCCTTTTCAGCTCATCTATCAATGCCCTCTGCTCCTCCTTCGTGGCCCTCTGCTCCTCCAGTTTCTGCTTCAAGATGTGGTGCTTGTCTGCTCCAAGGTGACCTCATACCACTGTTATTGTATTGATACTGTTCATGTGGTTACCTAGATACTATGTCCGAAGAAGACCGACATACTCTCTTGCTGCATGTGTCCGAAGAAGACGGACGCATCACGCACTCTCTCCCGAAGGCCGCACCACGCGGACGGGACACGGAAAGCAGATTCTCCAAGCTAGCGACGAATCGCTAGCGGAGATCAATAACGCAAGAGCCAAGTTTCAGCACCAGCGATAAGAGCAGCGCGAACTTGTTACTAGCCGGAGACAAAGGTGCGACCCCGTAAACCCCGCGGTTATCAATCGTCCGAACATATCCTGTACCAGACAGACATTATGTTTGCTCACATGCACATAGGCAACTCAAACTCGCCGCCACACGCATGTTCCTTTGTTCTCTTTGAACACGTGTGTTCAGCAAGCACGCGCAGCACACGCGCCACTCAGAACAAAGGAGCACACACCCTATGACACGCTCACACATTTGCGCAAGACATTCACTCATACCTACATACATGTGTAAATACACACAAATGCCTCACTCATATTGTACTGCATTACTACTTCGGTTTTATATTTCAATAAATGCATTATTTTTCCAAGGTTGTGTGTTGTAATTTTACACGTGGAATGAATATCGCCAACCTCTGCTGATAAGAATTCTAAAGACCTTCACCTCTTAGTTGAATCAACAGTGTTATTTGTTTAGTTAGCTAAATAGATAATATTGTGATTTGATTAAGATTAACTATTGATGTGGTAATTTCGATTATGATTATTAATTTAATTATTAATTGAAGTTCCAAATTAATAGTTTAGTATATTTTATGAGACTGATATATGAAACGAATTTGAGACTGACATTTAATTTTAACCACTATATTCTGTATGGCGCCTCCATGTGTTTAATTTAATTATCACCAACATAATTGGTACCTCATGTAAGGATATTCCTTACACGGAAGTGGTACCCCTCTCTAATCGTAGGCATTGTCCCTACATAATTGGCATTGCCCCTGTGAGGAACACTAACTTCCCCCTACAATTGCAAGTATAAAAATTATTTTCTCTTAGGAGGCATTAGCCTATCCGTGAGTGACTACTTTTGAAACAATCCCCTCTTTGACAACAAAGGACAGCAATTTGTCTTAGATGAGTCAATTGATTGCTTTCATACCAGATTAAAACACATCAAATGGACAGTAAGTGAGCTTGTTCATTGTCCTCTTTGAACTATGTGTTGTTGAGACTGTTGGATAGTTATCTTACAAATTATGAGTGTTGATATCACTTACAGTTAAGACTGCAAAAACAGAGGCTGACTTCAAAAACACCTATCTCAGTAATAATATGTCAGGACTGTGGCTTCTTAACCGGGTTTGTTTTTGTTTTCCCTGTCCATGTGCTTTTGTTTTTCCCTGTGTTCCAGCCCTGCCCTGCTCTCTGCCCTGTCTCCGCCCACCCGATTACCTGACCGGCTCCACCTGCCTGCCTGCACACCTGCATCCCATCTCCTCATCAGCCTTCCACAAGCCGTTTTTCCTGTTCTGCCTGTTTTACTGACCACGTTTATTGGATTTGATTTGGTATCGTTTGCTGTGTTTTGCTGGATTTTTGACATTGCCTGTTTTTGGACCTCGTTTTCTGGACTTTGTTTTTTTTTATTAAATGAACCCACTTCCCACATCCTGCCTTCCAGTCCCTGCCTGAGCCCTGACATAATAACTGTACTGTGAATGGGCACACACAAAGTGATAGTTACAACAAAGAGTAGTAAGGAGTATGTAAGGTGCCTGAATTTGAACACTGCTCTGTGATGTTAACATAAAAAACATCAATAATGTCTCTAAAGCACGCTTGTTACATTAGCTAGTGCGTTCACCAGTTAAGCCATCCAGCCTACCAAAATAACAAATGCGTTAATGGAACATGTATCCAGGTTTTATTCTTTCCAGAAAAGTGAACTCCATTTCTACACAGGCTTTATAGCCATACATAGCCTAGCTATGAGGCTGTTGGCCCCATGTTGCTTTTAAATATCTATTCAAAAGGAATGTAAACAAGGAGGCTCTGCAGAGTTTGGCTGTCACATTCAGTTTAACCAGTGGTTGGCTGAGAGTATATATCTCACTGAGTAGGTAGCCTATTTGACTAAAACATCATGAATATACTGCAGTTATCTTGTCACTCCATTTCTATTCCTGTCTTTTTATATTTTTTTCTAAATTGAATTCACTACGCATTTTATTTTAGGCTGCTTTGTTTACCTGTAAATGTTATCAGTCAAAAGCCTATACATTCACAAACGGCACAGTGCAAAATGTATGACCAATACTAGACAAATACAAATTATACAACACAGTTTGAAATGTATGCAGATACTACACTGGTACAGTATATTTGACTTGGCTAGCTTGCCAGGTATGAGTTAGCTAACACGTTCACCAGTGTGAGAGGCACTGCCTCAAGACTGACAGTGAGGCCACAAACAAAACAAAACACCAACAAAAAAACATTTCCTCAATTAGGTCAATAGCAGATGATAAACAGCAGCTGGATAAACAAGTCAGATGAGCAGTCAAGAATACTTCTCAATGAGTAAGTCATTGAGCTAGATAGCTCAATAATAACTATTTTGACATCATCAAAAAAATCTCGTTTTATTTTTTCACTAATCCTCAGTATATTGCAAGAGGGACTTGTTGTCACAAGTTTCTTCACCACACGAATATCAAACGTGTCTTCTATAATTAGATTTTGTGACAAATATTAGAAGTAGCAGCAGAATGATAGGCGTCTGACGTCCCAAATGGGAGCTTCCTGTTCAGGTAATTTACTTCCCATGTAGATTAGATTAGATTAGATTCACCTTTATTGTCATTGTGCAGAGTACAGGTACAAAGCCAATGAAATGCAGTTAGCATCTAACCAGAAGTGCAAAAGAATAGTATTATTTACAGATAAATGCAGGTAAAAGTAAGTACTACAGCATAAGATAAAAGATTGCATAAAACGATCTGATTATCTTTGTTTTTTTTTTTTTACTTAATGACCCTGACACTGTTGGCTATTATTTTGTTGATTGTAGCAGTCATCTGTCAGTGGTTAGAATCTTTCATAAATTCTATTATTTTGCATCTTGTGGACCTACATTCTGAGTGCTCCAATTCCCTAAATGGTGTGAGGACACTCAGGTTTAAAATCTGACCACTTCTTTGTCTTCTCCTCCACGGTACACACCTCTGGTGAAACTGCATTCATAGCAGTCACCACTTTGAGCCACTCCGCATTTTTCCGTTGATTTGAAATGTCGCTAGTCTGGCCTCCAAAAAGGACATTTTTTTCTCCCCCCTACCTCATCAACCATCACCTCTATCTCCGTGTCCGAATAATTTCTTTTCTTACATCCTGCCATTGATCCTCAACATCAATCTCTGCATTTCACTCAGATTTACCTGGGATCTTTAATATGCTGATTAGACGAATTAAAGGAGTGTCTCGGTCCATATAAGAACAATTGTGGGAGTGGACGTTAAGCGCATGTGCACATAATCTCATGATGATTTGTTTTACACTCAGATTTATGAAGACAATGAGGCGTATGTGGTGGTTGATATCGAAAAACCTCGTACACAAACCATGAGATTGTGTGTACACAGTGTTATTGACAGTGGAGAGCAACATATATACAGGTTATTATATATGTATAATATATTAAATATGTTATACATAGAGATGAAGTGGAAGTGGAAAAGTTGGAAAGGGAAGTGTATATATAAGGGTTGTATGTACAGTATAGACAAGATATGTACAGTTGGTTCTATGTACAATATAAATAATAGTAATCTGAACAACTCGAGAAGTTCAGCCTGTGCTAGAATGAGCAGTGCAAATATAAAAGTACTGAGACAGTGCAGTAATGAGTGTAGTAATGCTTAGCACTGTGGTGTGGAGTTCAACAGGGTTACAGCCTCAGGGAAGAAGCTCTTCCTGAGCCTGCTGGTGGGCTCCTGTAATGCCTGCCTGATGGGAGGAGAGTAAAAAGTCCATGTTTTTGAGTGGGATGCATCCTTGATAATGCTTTTCCCCCTGCCCCGGCAGAATTTATGGTAAATGTTTGATCATGGTGGGTGATTGGGTGCCAGTGATCCGTTGAGCAGTTTTCACCACCCACTGGAGTGCTTTACGGTCTGATGCGGAGCCATTGCCATACCACACTGAGATGCAGTTGGTGAGTATGCTGTCAATGGTACAGCAGTAAAAGTCCACCAGTATCCTAGGACACAGATGAGCTTTCTTAAGGCTCTGCAGGAAGTAAAGACGCTGTTGCACTTTTTTGAACAGGATGGAGGAGTTCAGGGACCAGGTGAGATCGTTGGAGATATGGACACTAAGGAATTTGAAGCTTGAGACACACTCCACTACAGTTCCGTTGATGTAGATGGAGGCGTGTGCGTGGTTCCTAGCTTTCCTGAAGTTCACAATGTTCTCCTTGGTCTTCTGGGTGTTAAGGGCCAGGTTGTTGTTGGCACACCATGCGGCCAGGTGCTGGACCTCGTCCCTGTAGGCCGTCTCGTCGTCCGCTCTAATCAGGCCTACCACCGTGGTGTCATCTGCAAACTTCATTATGGTGTTAGAACCATGTACAGGAACACAGTCATGGGTGAAGAGGGAGTACAGAAGGGGGCTCAGCACATGACCTGCATGCCGGTGTTCAGGGTGAGAGTGGAGGAGGAGAGGTAGTCTAACTTAAGAGATTGGAGTCTGTTAGTCAGAAAGTCCAAAGTCCAATTGCAGAGGGATGTGCTAATACCAAGCTAGCTAAGCTTGGAGATCAGTTTGGAGGGGATCAGTGTTGAATGCTGAGCTGAAGTCAATGAACAGCATTCTGACATAAAGGTTGGGACTGTCCAGGTGGGTCAAAGCAGAGTGGAGTGCTGTGGATATGGCATCCTCTGTTGACCTGTTGGTGTGGCAGGAAAACCGATGGGGGTCCAGGGTAGTAGCCAGACAGGATTTCAGATGTGATAGAACCAGTCTCTCAAAGTGCTTTGCAATGATGGGGGTGAGTGCAACTGGGGTGAAGTCATTCAGGGCCGTAGCAGTGGAGTGCTTCGGCACTGGCATAATGGTGGTGGTCTTGAAGCTTGTGGGGACAACTGCCTGGGCCAGGAACAGATTGAAAATGTCCGTCAAGACCCCGGCCAGCTGCCCTGCACAGACTCTGATCACACGGCCAGGTATTCCATCCGGGCCAGCTGCCTTCTGTACATTCACCCTGCTCAGGGTGGCGCAAACATCAGAGATGGAAAGTGAGAGAGGCAGTTCAGCGGGTGGGTGACCTCCTTGTTTCCCTGGTCAAAGTGAGTGTAGAAGTAGTTGAGCTCATCAGGGAAGGAGGCATAGCTGGATGGGGGCACAGTATTGGGTGGTTTGAAGTCTGTGATGGTCTGTATGCCTTGCCACATGCACCAGGGGTCCGAGGAGTTGAAGTGCTCTTTGATCCTTTGTTTGTATATGTGTTTAGCCTGTGAGATTCCCCTTCTCAGGTTGGCCCTGGCTGAGCTGTAAGCCACCCGGTCTCCAGGCCTGAAGGTTGCATTCCTGGCTTTGAGTGAACCTCCCTGTTCATCCAGAGTTTCTGATTGGGAAAAGCTTTTACTTGTTTTTGTGTTGTCACTCTGTCCACACACCTGTTGATGTGATCCAGGACAGAGTTGGTATGTGAGTTAATGTTAATCTAAGAGTCTGTGGTGGCATGGGCAGCAAACACACTCCAGTCTGTGTGCTGGAATTGGTGCTGAAGAGCAGAGTCAGCACCCTCAAACCAGATCTTGATACGTCCTCATTGTAGGTTTCACACATTTAATGACTGAGCTGTACTTGGAAAAGTACTTGGATGATCAGACTGTCCCATGTGGGGGAGGAGAGTGGCTTTGTAGGCGTCAGCCACATTTGTATAGACATGATCCAAGGTTGTATGTCCCCTTGTGGTGCATGAACCATTTTGGTAAAATCTTGGAAGCATGATATGTAGGTTGCAATGATTGAAGTCCCCAGCAACAATAAAGACTCCGTCTGGATGTAATGTCTGCAGCTTGCTAATAGCAGCACTGAGGTCTTTCATGGCTACTTTAGCATTTGCATCTGGTGGTACATAAACTGCAGCAGCAATGATACAGGTAAACTCTCATGGTAGATAAAAGGGTCTGCGCTTAATAATCACGTATTCCAGATCAGCAGAGCAATAAATGTCAGCAATGGTAGAGTCGGTGCACCATGATTTATTCACATTGATGCATAAACCACCACCCCTGCTTTTACCTGTTGCTGCTGCAGCTCTGTTAGCCCTGAAGACCGTGCGCCCCGCCAGTTCCACCATGTTATTTGGGACATCATTGTTTAGCTATGTTTCCATAAAAATACATGAAGCTGCAGTCCATAAGCCTTCTCTGTGTGATGGTCCAAGTCCTTAGTTTGTCCAGCTTGTTAGCCAGAGACTGTACATTGGTGAGGAAGATGCTGGGTAGCACTGGCTGGTGTGGATGTAGCCTTAGCTTCGCCCGCAGACCTCCACGCTTCCCCCGTCTTTGTTTACCATCTCGATGCCCGCGCCGGCCACTTCCGGTCAGGGTGAGTCCGCAGTGTCCTTTCTAACTCCAGTAGTAGTTCCTCGAAGTTGAATGGATAGTCCAAAACTATGTTGGTGCACCGATAGTTAATGTCCAAAAGTGTCTGTTTGCTGTATGTGAAGTTCGCATAGCTGAATCGGGCGAACACGCAGGAAACAACCAGATAAATTAACACTTTTTTGTGAAATCTGTTAAGACACTGAGCCTCGCTATGTGCATGCACCGTCATCTTAGTCCATGTAGTGCACTATATAACATAGACTACATAGGGAATAGGGAGTAATGAGCAAGTGTGTGATTTAAGACATGACCTATGTATTTTAGAAGTGTTTTCGCGGCAAGGGTATATTGCTGTGTTATTACAGTTACTATACCACTATATAAGTGGCTTTATGAGACTGTATACAAATTCTGTATGCTTAAATGGAATTAGATGATACCAAAATAATGTTTGTGATGAGTTACACCTCACAGCGGGTATTTCCATCAGAAAACCCTACAAGGGCCTAACTCTTGGTGCTGTATAAGTACTGGGGACACCTTACCCCATTTTTCTTTATACTGAAAAGGCTTCATGAAATGGGGTTCTATTTGGTGGCTTTTTTTTTTTTAGGAAGACAGGTCTTTTGGCTGAGAAGACAGGAAAACCTTCCTTAAGGTTTGCTTGTGTTTTTTTAGCATTTATGGAAATGTCTCTACCTTCATGCAAATATATTTACATTTATTCATTTAGCAGACGCTTTTATCCAAAGCAACTTACATAGGTTACAGTTCTTTACAATGTTATCCATTTATACAGCTGGATATTTACTGAGGCAATTGTGGGTTCAACACAATTGGTACAACCTAAGAACCTCAGAACCTTGGTTCAACCAAGGGTACAACAGCAGTGTCCCAGCGGGGATTGAACCAGCAACCTTTCGGTTACAAGTCCTGCACCTTAACCACTATGCTACACTGCTGCCCACTATATAAACTATTGACCACCTTGCCCACCTGAAATCTGACATTAGCAATGGCACAAAAAATGCTAAGGCTGGCCCTGCTAATTTATGGAAACGGTATTTTTTCCATACAAAGACTTTGTGGCTTTTTTATTATTAACAATAATAAACATACTAAATACATTTAACACAGCACCGCCATCATGGACAGAAGTCCTTTGAAAGCTACAGACTGCTGATGAAACATTCTTGGGCAGTGGTAGGAGATGATTAGTAAGTAAAAGTATTTCAAACTGAAACATGGCTAAAATGACATTAAGGACCAGAGTGAATTATTTCACTTGTCCTTAAACTGAAGCCATACAACTTAAGACAAGAAAATTGCAGACACCCAAATATTTATTTATTAGTAAAAATGAGTCTCAACAGACTGCAGAACAGGGGCTGTTTCTGTGGTGGAAAATGAATTGCAGTATTTTATGTGAGATAGAAATCAGAGCAGACTAGCATGCCAGCATGATTTACGGCTTTTGAAAGCAGTTGACTTTTTGAAACTATGGGGGTGGAAATTAATTATTTTCATGAACTTTTTACAACTGGCTTTCCTTTCCAGAAACAACACAGGTATTTAACTTGCTCCTTGTGGAAAACTGACATTCTTCATTAGGGAGTATGTGCACATTTGTTTATTTTCAAACTGCCTTAAATGACCAAACTATTTATAATTAAACAGAAGGTAGTAACATTCCAATAACTAACTGATGAAATAAGTTCATACATGAATGTACCACAGGCATTGAGAAACACATCACATTGAGTATACTTGGAGTTCTGATCCATCTACATCCTGGAAACTTGTCAGTCATGCTCATAGACCTGAAAGTATTCAGTCCTATATTTGGAAAAGTTTACACAATAGCCTCAGAAATAAATTATTGAACAAGTCATCGTTGCAGTCCAACACTAAACAAACTAAACAAAGATTATATTAAAACATTATGTTATAAGTGTAACATTGTATATTTATTTATAAGCAACATTCACAAAGAGGAATAGTTACTTCATGTGAGTCAGCATGAGTGAAATGTTAATTGTCACTGAGGAATTTTTGCCTAGGAGGGGAAGTTGATGCTTTGGGCTGTATTTGCAAGGTTGTACAGTCATGCCTGCTTTACTGGCCTCTTGGTATAAGGATAACAGTACTGAAAAGCAATAGCTGTTGCTAGGTGACCCTGTTAAACCTCCTATTCCATATCTTCACTTAACAGCATTAAGGGAAGGAAGACCAGAGTGACAGGTATTGTGCTTTAGATGAAGGAAAACTGTTTAGTATAGAGAAATTGCTTTAGGTGGTAGCAATTCAAGTGAACGTGGAAGAGCTGTGTCTTCAGTTGTTTCTTAAAAATAGTGATGGATTTGGCAGAATGGATGAAGTGTGGAAGGTCGTTCCACCATCGGGGACAACGACAGAGAAAGTTGCACCTACCCACCTGAGCGCTCTACTACAAGTGCTCCCTCCTGACCACTATGTTCTGCTACCGAACAGCATCTAGTGGTCCTATCACATCCTGGCACAAGATTACTATCCAGAACTTTCTCTGCCATTGTCCCCCCTATGCCAGCGTTGGGACACCGTATTTTTACATTGTGGGTAGACACCCTTGGAAAATTCATGATGGTCATCTCGGTTGTGCATGAAAGCTAGCTAGTTTGCTAAGCAAACCAAAGGTTTAGCAATAATGCTAAGGGGCCAATGTAACCCTCTAATATTCTAAAAAAGTGAAAGGGAATGGAATTTAACCATTAATGCAGTGGTTAAATTCCATTCCCTTTCACTAGTATGTCAGCTTACAGCATGTAGCAAGGTTAAAGGGAAATTCAGAAAGACCCTGTGCAATCAAAATCATGATTTATTCGTATCTAAATAAATTCGTATCTAAATAACCAGAGATGTATATGTGGCGGGGGTCACGTTCACTTTAAATCTCCGGTAGTCCCACGGTGGTCATGTGACATGACGCGACACCGGTAGTTCGCAGCACACGGCTCTCTTTTGTTGTTTTAAATTTCATTCAGGCGGTAAACGCCGAATGAATAGCATCTGCACAAGTTCGCTGTGCTGGCGGTGAGAAAAACGGATAACTGAGACCGGGTTGTGGGCCCGTTGAGTTTTAAGACCTAGCGATTTGAAAGTAGGTATCTCTTGGTATTTTCCCATTCATTGTTAGTCAATCTGTGTACCTTACTCATGCACTCGCGTTATCTGTGCCATAGTTTCACTTGAGGAAACTTGGAGCGGAGGACATCGCTTTAGAGCAACGTTTGTTTGAAACTGAAGTTTACAGAGGTAATTTATACAACGTGTATTTAAGAGTGGTTTGTGGGCTAGCTATGCTCTATGCATGGCGATTGTATTTATATTTTATTTATGGCGTTTGTATTTATTCTGTGACTCTAGAATGTAATGGTATGTGTGGCTGCTGTTAGTTTGCTAATGGTTGTATTTATGCTATTTATGGCGACCCTGTGCCCGCTATGCATCAAGTATATGATGTTATTTATTGGTACTGCAGGTTATCAACGATTCCCGTGTGCCTGCCTGATCAGGAAACAAAGGCAAACTACAAACATTAAGGTAGCCCTGTTACACATTGTGATATTTGTCTTTTTAAAACTTTATACAGTGGATTTGAGACTGATGTTTCTATCCTCTTTTGTGTTTTGTTTCTTTAGAATGTTTATGTAGCCACTGTTTTCCCTATCATCATTTTGTAGTCAGTGCTCAACTTAGGAGGCTACACAGGCCTACTACTAACTTTTACTGTGCCTGCTAGCTGGGCCTGTAGCCTCAAGGAAATCTCATTGTGAAACCACCTCCAATCTTTCCTTTTGTTGGTTTTGTTTTCTTATTTTCTTTTCTTTTCTTTGGTCGTAGCTGTGGCTGGGAACTTTTCCATGGGGAAGTAGATTGGGTTTCTGTACCTTCTTGGTGTGCTGTGCTGTGTAAAGCCTAGATTAATTAAGTAGCCTATGGCTCCTGCTTGGTGTGTAGTGAACCAGCCTTTGTGATTAGGCTCCGGTTTGGTGTGTAGTGAACAGCCTTGGGCTTTGGCTCCTTCTTGGTGTGTAGTGAACAGCCTTTGTGATTTGGCTCCTACTTAGTGTGTAGTGAATTCCCATCAAGGTTGCTTTATTGTAGGGTGTACTTCTGGTGCAGCCCTTAGTCTCTCCACCGGGTTAGTATAGCCACAGCTGACCTGTTTATGACTTTTATTTACGTTTATTATTTTTTTTTTGTATACTTCATTACAGTTTTGATTCATAAGCTCTGCATTTTTTAATGATAAAAATAAATAAATATTACATGAATGTACACCCCTTAACCTGAAATATCAGAAATTAAAGTGATTTATTTTTTTTTTATACACAAGCCTCCTCCCTTTCTTTATTCAATTAAATTGAATGTTTACACCTGCTATACTCTTAGTGACCTTGTGGGGGTTACATATTTGGCGCTGCGAGCAGGGTTGGAGGCTGTGTATTTATTCATTGGTTTGTTTTTGTAATTTGTGCTATTTTTGTTTCTCAGTTTCTTGTCTGTTTGGAGGTGGTTAGTAGTGAGTTTATGGTAGTGTGGGAAAACAGTGGTTGCATATAGGACATATTACCCATCGAAGCACACCAGGCCTCTCCTCACTATGTCAACCGCTGAAAATCTGGAGGACCAGGTGAGGGCTCTCACAGAGCTAGTAAAGCAGCTGCAGGCCGACAATCAACGACTGCGAGAGACTCCGCCTCCTGGGGAAGAAGCAGGCTCTTCTCAACAGCCACCTGCTCAACCTGTCAGCACCGTGCCAGGTCAGGCACCCACAGAACGACTGGTGTGTGTGCCCCGGGAGCGCAAGTGTCCCAGGTTTTCAGGCAAGAGATCGGCTGATAATATTTCAGTGGAGGACTGGATTGAAGAGGCGCGACGGTCACTCTCTGCCCGTCCAGCCCCTCTGTTAGAACAGGCCTTGTTTGTGTATGATTTGCTCGATGGGGAAGCTAAGAGGGAAGTAAAATTCAGTCCATTAGCTGACAGAAATGACCCTGAAAAGATATTTTCCATTCTAAAGGAAAATTTTCGCTGCTCTAAGTCTCTTAATACCCTGTATCGCCAGTTTTATCACCGCCGGCAACAAGAGTGAATCGGTTAGGGAATATTCCCATGTTTTAATGGAGCTTATGGAGCAAATTAAGGACAGGGATGATAACCTAGATAATGATGACCGTGTGTTGCGTGATCAGTTTGTTGAGGGCCTCCGTGATGATAAACTGCAAGGTGACTTATTAGACAAAATTTCATCTAACCGTGCATTAACCTTTCGTGCTATACGCCGGGAAGCTCTGGAGTGGTTGCCACCTCGAGCTCGTGCTTACTCTTGTAACTCTTATGAGGCAGATACCAACGCCGTTACTGTTGGCCCAGTTTCAGAATTCACGGAGCTCAAAGAGTGTTTTCGCAAGCAACAAGCTCAGCTGGATGCTATATTAAGCCAGTTGGGGCAGGCACGTGTAGACCCCAGTCCCTCTCAACGTCCACCTGGCCCCCGGTCTCGCCCCTACCGTTATCAGGCGGATGGTAAACCTATCTGCATGCGTTGTAATAAAGCAGGTCATATAGCCAGAGTGTGCAGAGCTTTACTTCCAGTAGGGCCCGAGCCTCATAGTGAATCTGCCAGGGGGGGCCAGGCTGAAGGTGTAGCCAATAGTGGGGTGGTACAGGGAAACTAGCGCCCTCCGGTGTTGGGAGCCAGGCACTGGGAGGGGTTTTACTGGGCTCTATGGAACATGCAGTCCCGTCCCCACCGACTTCACAGCTCATCGGAAGCTGCCCCATTATCGATGTTCGTTTTGGGGGTGTGACTACTCGTTGCCTTTTAGACACTGGCTCGATGGTTACCACCGTAACAGAGAGCTTTTTCCAGGACTTCATTCAGCCTCGAATTGCAGAAGATATGCAGTCATGTGATTGGCTCCAACTTAAAGCGGCTAATGGGCTAGCCATTCCTTACCTTGGCTACCTGGAACTTGACCTGGAGGTCCTGGGTAGAGTGCTACCGAAGATCGGAGTGCTAGTGGTCAAAGACTCCCTGGACCCTCTTACTAAGCAACAGAAAATGTCAGTTCCAGGCTTGCTAGGGATGAATGCCATTCGCAGCTGTTATACAGAACTTTTTCGGGAGCATGGCCAGCAGATGTTCCAATACCCTCCAGTCCAAGCTGCAGGCAAAGGATGGAGGCGAGCACTTTCTGAATGTCAAAGCCTAGATCGCATCTCTAATTCTGGGTGCATTGGTCGGGCCATAGTTCAACCAGGCCCTACTTTACGTATACCAGCTGGCTGTCTTCAATTCGTCCCAGCTACTTGTTCTCTTGCTGTGGGCGCTGTTACTTCCTGCTTCCTGGAGCCTTTGCCCTATGGTGAGGGTCACTTGCCAGCAAACCTTCTTATCTCAGCTGCGCTTTTGCCCATCATGCAAGGGAAAGTACACATCCCAGTGGTCAATGTTGGGAAGGAAGACCGGTGGCTCCACCCCCGCACTGTACTTGGGACCCTGCACATCACAGACTCTCCATCTTCGCACCGTGATGATGCTGACCACATGGCATTTATCCAGACAGCAGAAGTTGCCAACACCGCCCAAGTGGACTTAACAGGCCTGCAGTGGCCGAACCTCTCTCCTTCTGAACAACTTGAGGTAAAAGCACTCCTGGAGAAGTACCGCTTGGTGTTCAGTCAACATGATGGAGACCTCGGCTGTACCACTCTTGTCCAGCACGAAATCCCCTTGTTGGACGAAGCGCCAGTACGCCAGCGTTATCGGCGCTTACCTCCCTCACAGTTTGCTTTAGTTAAAGCTCATATTCAAGAGTTAGTGGAGAAAGGTGTGGCTCAACCTAGCTGTAGCCCCTACGCCTCCCCCATTGTAGTAGTCCAAAAAAAGGATGGGACGATTCGACTCTGTGTTGATTACAGACAGCTCAACTCAAAGACCAGGAAAGATGCTTATCCACTTCCACGAATTGAGGAATCCTTAGACGCCTTAACTGGGGCAACACTGTTCTCGACTCTTGATTTGGCTTCGGGCTACAACCAGGTCCCCATGGCAGAGAAAGACAAAGAAAAGACGGCCTTCTGTACTCCTTTTGGGCTCTTTGAGTTCAACCGTATGCCTTTTGGTCTCTGCAATGCCCCAGGGACGTTCCAGCGTCTAATGGAGCGTATTTTTGGGGACCAGAGCTTCAATTCTTTGCTCCTTTATTTAGATGACATAGTCATCTTTTCCACTTCCTTTCAACAACACCTGCAACGGTTGGAACTTGTTTTACAGAGGCTCAGAGACCACAACTTGAAGCTGAAGCTGGAGAAATGCCATCTCTTCCAGGCCGAAGTAAAATACCTCGGTCATGTGATCTCTGCTAACGGGGTAGCCACCGACCCCGAGAAGATACGGACTGTGATGGAGTGGAAGCGCCCAGACACCCTTACCGAGCTCAGATCCTTCCTTGGCTTTGCGTCATATTATAGACGCTTTGTGCAAGGATTTGCAAAGCATGCTGGCCCTCTACACCACTTGGTCGCAGAGGCACAAGGAAAGGGCAAGAGAGCGACTGGGGGTTCCAATATCAAGCTGAAGGGGCGTTGGGACGACCGCTGTGAAAACGCCTTCCAGACCCTAAAGAAAGAGTTAGCGAGTGCCCCAGTATTGACATATGCTGATTTTGCACAGCCTTTTGTGCTAGAGATAGATGCCAGCCACCAAGGACTTGGCGCTGTACTGTCACAGGACGTAGAGGGGAAGCGGCGACCAGTGGCATTCGCTAGCAGATCTCTACGGCCCACGGAGAAGAACATGTCCAACTACAGTTCAATGAAGCTTGAGTTCTTGGCTCTAAAATGGGCAGTGACTGAACGTTTCAGAGAATACTTGCTGGGGTCCAAGTTTGTGGTTTACACCGATAACAACCCGCTCAGCCACCTGCAGACGGCAAAGTTGGCAGCAGTGGAACAGAGATGGGCCTCTCAGCTGGCGGCCTTTGACTTCGAGCTCAGATATCGTCCAGGGGCTGCTAACAGAAACGCAGACGCCCTCTCTCGGCAGATCTCGGATATGCCTCCTCAGTCCATCACAACAGCATCCTCTGGAAGCCAAAATTCAGACGCCCTCTCTAGGCAGATCTCGGATATGCCTCCTCAGTCCATCACAGCACCGTCCTTTGGTAGCCGTAACGCAGACGCCCTCCCTCATCGGATCTCGGACACGCCCCTTCAGTCCATCACAGCAGTGGCCTCTGGTATAACTGTCCCCCCAGAAGTGACCATGGCCATGGGGGAGTGGGAACAGGATGGAGTGAGAGCCACGTCCTCGGCAGTTGATGCAGTCCCTGTTCACCAGCCGGCTGATCTGCAAAGTTTGCAGGCCAAAGATCCAATGATTGGGGCCTTTTTACATTACTGGAGGCGGGCCCAACCACCCACTCGTCAAGAGCGGGAAAAAGAGTCCTGGGAGGTGCTGGAGTTAATGCGTCAATGGCACCGCATACGAGAACGTGAGGGCGTCCTGTACAGGGAAGTGCAACTGCCACCAGCACGAGAAGTGACACTTCAACTGTTATTGCCAAAGACGTTACGCAAAGAGGTCCTGACCAGTTTACATAACGATCACGGCCATCAAGGAATTGAGAGAACAACTGAATTGGTGCGGCAGAGGTGCTACTGGCCAAAGATGCGCTATGCCATTGAAGAGTGGTGCAAACAGTGCGACCGCTGTCTCTTGGCCAAGGCAGTAGTTCCAACTGTCCGTACTTTCTCTGGTCATCTCTTGGCCTCCAGGCCCTTAGAGGTCCTTGCTCTTGATTTCACATTGATGGACAAAGCAAGTAATGGACTTGAGAATGTTCTCATTATCACAGATGTTTTCTCTAAGTTCACTCAAGCCTACCCCACCGTGAACCAGCGAGCGGAGACAGTGGTCAAGATCCTCACAGAAAAATGGTTCTATTCCTTCGGAGTGCCCAAGCGTATACACTCCGACCAGGGTCGGGCCTTTGAGGGGGAACTACTGAAGCGACTGTGCCGATTGTATGGGATACAGAAGAGCAGGACCACACCGTACCATCCACAGGGAAATGGGCAGTGTGAACGCTTCAACAGAACACTCCATGACCTTCTGCGCACTCTTCCACCTGAACAAAAAAGAAAATGGCCTAAAGCACTGCCGCATGTCCTCTTTGCATACAACACCTCTGTTCATCAGTCCACCAGCCACTCTCCCTATGAGTTGATGTTTGGCCAGAAGCCCCAGCTTCCAGTGGACTTTTTGTTGGGCCTAGTGAGAGAAGAGCCAACAAGTGTCCACCCAGTGGATTGGGTCACAATCCATGCAGAACGTCTGGCTGAAATTTACTCTAGTGCCAAGAGTCACCTGGAACTTGCAGCAGCGTCCCGAGAACGTCATGGCTCTCCCCTACCACCCCTCCAAGCCGGCACACGAGTGTACAAGAAAAGCCACCCCTTGGGCCGACATAAAATATAGGATCACTGGGAGTCGAGAGTGTACAAAATCTTGAGATGCCTTGATGAAAAAGGATTAGTGTACAGCATTACTCCGGAAGACGGCTCAGGCCCCGATAAGAACATCCACCGATCAGAGCTCAGAGTGTTACCCGTCGCAGTTGAGGAACTCACCGACAGGCCCCCGAGACTTCCAGCAGGCAGTGAGAAGGAGCAGCATGCAGAGCCAGCAAGTGACGAGGACGAGATGGAGGATTTAGTGTGGCTACAACTCCTACCGAGTGACCAAGCTGGGCCACCGCCTCACCAGACCGAACAGGTCGTGACCAGGGACCTGCCACCAATGCCTACTAGCCACCCAAGAGCAGAGGTTGATCAAGATCAGCTCTCGCCAACAGATGCGGCGGATGCTGCCCAGGCCCCTCTGGACATGGAGCAAGAGCAACCATCAAGGCTAAGCAGCCCCCAGGAAGACTTGAGCCGTCCAAGGCGGGCACGAGCAGGCCAACATTCAAACCCCTTCCGGTTGCCTCAGTCAGCCATCCAACACAGGCAGAGCCAACAAAGTTCCATATTCCTAGTCCCCTCAATGCACTACTTTAGGCCCTGGGATTAGCTGCCACCGGGACGGTGCCCTTTAAAAGTAGGGGGAATATGTGGCGGGGGTCACGTTCACTTTAAATCTCCGGTAGTCCCACGGTGGTCATGTGACATGACGCGACACCGGTAGTTCGCAGCACACGGCTCTCTTTTGTTGTTTTAAATTTCATTCAGGCGGTAAACGCCGAATGAATAGCATCTGCACAAGTTCGCTGTGCTGGCGGTGAGAAAAACGGATAACTGAGACCGGGTTGTGGGCCCGTTGAGTTTTAAGACCTAGCGATTTGAAAGTAGGTATCTCTTGGTATTTTCCCATTCATTGTTAGTCAATCTGTGTACCTTACTCATGCACTCGCGTTATCTGTGCCATAGTTTCACTTGAGGAAACTTGGAGCGGAGGACATCGCTTTAGAGCAACGTTTGTTTGAAACTGAAGTTTACAGAGGTAATTTATACAACGTGTATTTAAGAGTGGTTTGTGGGCTAGCTATGCTCTATGCATGGCGATTGTATTTATATTTTATTTATGGCGTTTGTATTTATTCTGTGACTCTAGAATGTAATGGTATGTGTGGCTGCTGTTAGTTTGCTAATGGTTGTATTTATGCTATTTATGGCGACCCTGTGCCCGCTATGCATCAAGTATATGATGTTATTTATTGGTACTGCAGGTTATCAACGATTCCCGTGTGCCTGCCTGATCAGGAAACAAAGGCAAACTACAAACATTAAGGTAGCCCTGTTACACATTGTGATATTTGTCTTTTTAAAACTTTATACAGTGGATTTGAGACTGATGTTTCTATCCTCTTTTGTGTTTTGTTTCTTTAGAATGTTTATGTTGCCACTGTTTTCCCTATCATTATTTTGTAGTCAGTGCTCAACTTAGGAGGCTACACAGGCCTACTACTAACTTTTACTGTGCCTGCTAGCTGGGCCTGTAGCCTCAAGGAAATCTCATTGTGAAACCACCTCCAATCTTTCCTTTTGTTGGTTTTGTTTTCTTATTTTCTTTTCTTTTCTTTGGTCGTAGCTGTGGCTGGGAACTTTTCCATGGGGAAGTAGATTGGGTTTCTGTACCTTCTTGGTGTGCTGTGCTGTGTAAAGCATAGATTAATTAAGTAGCCTATGGCTCCTGCTTGGTGTGTAGTGAACCAGCCTTTGTGATTAGGCTCCGATTTGGTGTGTAGTGAACAGCCTTGGGCTTTGGCTCCTTCTTGGTGTGTAGTGAACAGCCTTTGTGATTTGGCTCCTACTTAGTGTGTTGTGAATTCCCATCAAGGTTGCTTTATTGTAGGGTGTACTTCTGGTGCAGCCCTTAGTCTCTCCACCGGGTTAGTATAGCCACAGCTGACCTGTTTATGACTTTTATTTACGTTTATTATTTTTTTTTTGTATACTTCATTACAGTTTTGATTCATAAGCTCTGCATTTTTTAATGATAAAAATAAATAAATATTACATGAATGTACACCCCTTAACCTGAAATATCAGAAATTAAAGTGATTTATTTTTTTTTATACACAAGCCTCCTCCCTTTCTTTATTCAATTAAATTGAATGTTTACACCTGCTATACTCTTAGTGACCTTGTGGGGGTTACATATATACAAGTATTTATATTTTATGCTGAGATTTTCAATAAATATTTAATCATGAAAGCGACACAGTGTTTATGACTTATGATTATTCATGGATTTGATAGGGGTAACTCTGAGACCCAGTTGCTAACTTAAGCCATATGTGGATTTGCATAAAATGTTTTTCATTTCAATCAGCGGTAGCTAAACAAAGACCCCAAGGAGGACATGAATGTTTTTCTGCATTAACATGTTTTTCAATAAAACCAACTTGTCACTTCACTGGTATGACATTCATTTCATCAACGGCAGTATTAGCCTGTAGTATAAATAACTGTGTGGGTATGGAAGTAATCTCTCATCATTCCTCCCTGAAAGATGCACACCTTTGGAAGGAACGGGTGCAGTCTGATAGCAGATGTAACAGCATTCCTGAAAAAAAAACTGAGGATATGTTGGATTTGGGGTGTACATGAATGTTTCTGTAATTTGGAGTAAAGGAAGATGAGTTTTTCCTAGGCAATGTTTTTTACAAGTCTGATGCTATTTACCAGAACATTGTGTGACGGGAATGACCATTAGGTGGAAGGGTGGAGCGTCCAAAAGGTAACAGACACATGCTTTTAGTACCATGAATCCCAATCACTCACATCTTGCCGCTGCTTGAAAGAACCCATTTCCCTGGTATGCTCGGTTTTCATATTACCCTTTATTTTGTAGGGCAATTGTAGATTACTCTTTATGAAAGCCTCTCCTAAGGTGTACAGAACAACCTTGAGTTGAAGAGCCAAAGATGTAGCTTCAATGTATAATCTCACCTATGGCAGCTGCATGAGTTGGGTAAAGCCACAAACTTCTTTGTTGTTTAGTATTGCAAATACCACATACTGCACCGTAAGAATTTACTGGCGTATCTATGTTTTAGAATTCAACCTCTACGTGTTGTATGATTTGTCCAGGTTTGCTGGGAAATTTTTATCATGCAAGGTAATTTTACATGAATATTGTAATGAAAACAGACTGGGATTCAAAAGTGGTCAACAAAGTTTAATGATGAAAGGCAAATCGTAGTCAGGGACAAAACGGGTCGGTATCAAGAAGCAGCAGTACAAAAACAGATCCAAACACGAGCAAGGTCCAAGGAACAGGCAAAGGTCAAAAACAGCAGTCAAAACGCAGAATGGCAGAGTACAGGCTTGGTAGAGTTGCAACAAACAATACCTCACAATGAGGCAACATAAACTGAGTCAGTATGTAGCCAGGACTTGATTGAAGAACGAGTCACAGGTGCGCATGATGAGTGGGTGAAGTTGAGCCAGGCTCCACTGGGCGTGGCTGAGCTGGCTGACTGGGAGCGGGTGTGACACATATATACCTGTAGCTTTATCACTACTTAGCTGCACTTTCATTTAATGCCCTCATTATTTCACCCTGGAAGAATGTTTTCTGTAGTGTATGTCCACCCACCTGGTATGCCACAAAAGGCAAACAGATAGGTATCTGCACAATCCATTAAATGTTTATTTTAATTGTGTGTTTTTTTGTGTTTTGTTGATTCTGTTTTTGTTTTTTTTATTGGTCTGTTTTGTTTTAGCAACGGTAGCCACTGGTAGTGTTTGGTAGGGTGCAAATTAAACAAATTACTTGGCTACCCAATGAGTTGAGTGAGGTATTAGGTAGGCCCTAATTATACTCTATCATTATAGGGCCTACTACAGCACTGGGTCATTGTGGGACATGTAGGCACTGTTTTCACCCACATAGTACTAATAGTGTAGGGACAACTTGAGCTCTTTTCCCCTCTTGTAGACTGCCGCTAGCCTCTTTTCCCTTCTTTTTGTATTGATAGGCCCTGACTCCATAGGGCAGCGTTTCCCAACCCTGCTCCTGAAGGCACACCGTCCTGCATATCTTCTATCTATCCCTGCTCTACCTACCTGACTGAACTCATCAGTGGCACTTTTGATTAGCTGAGCACACCTGATTTAGTCAAGCAGGAAGGATACATAGAAGATATGCAGGACAGTGTGCCTCCAGGAGCAGGGTTGGGAAACACGGCCATAGGGTGTGTTTTGGTGTGACTGGACTGTCTTTTTTTAGTTTTTGATGTATTTTATTTTGTTTTGCATGATTTGAGTGTGTATGTGATTGAGTTGAGCTGGCCACTCCTCCTTTTACTCTAGGCTTTATCCTTGAGTGCCTGCAACCTTATTCTTTGGTTTGCCCCCCAGACCCTTTTTTCTTAAACATATAATTGGATATCTGGTTAGCGCATTGCACGTATTTTGTGAATCATTTTGACACCACCGTGCACATGCTGTAGGTGCACATACTTAGGGTGCACTCCAATGTAATTCAGGTCTACACCTCCCCCTCCCCTAGTGGTTATATTTAGTTCTGCCAGCCCAACTCTCATTTATGTATCTTTGGTTTTCTTTGCTTAAGAGGTTTGGTTTTGGTTGTAAATTCAATTCTCTATCAATCTGTAACCCCTACTAAGATCTCAGAGTCAGTAGTGTTCGAGCTAATTAAGAGGCCAAGCATAAGCAGTTGTAGAACTTGCTCTGAGCCATACAATGTATACCTGGCTAGATTAAACGTAACTACCTCCTGGAATGTTGTTTTTTATCCGAATTGTTATTTACATACCACTACGTGGTATGTAAATAACTACCTATCACTCCATTTCTGACCTGCAGTTCCTAGGCATTGAGAAGGAGAGGTAGTGATCATAACAAGAGACTGCTACAAAGAGAGTCCTTCTGGATTTTTGAGTTAAAAAGCATTTTTCTGAAAGGATGTATGTAAATGTAAACAAACCGGAGAAACATCCACGCTAATAAAACACCCAATCAAGAAAATATGTATCCCATTTACTGCCCTTAACAGTACAAATAGTGATCTATACAGGAAAACAAAGAGAAAATATTTTTTTACAGTCATCACATAGTTGGCTAACCACAGTCACCTTCAGTATCAACAGAACTGTTTGCTCATGGTTACACATGTCTTTCAATTGAGCTAGCATATGGAGGGAAAACTGATCATGTTCTTTCACACCTAGGACTGAGACATCCTGTCAGTCCCATCTCAAATCCAGCCCAACTCCAGCAAATGACCCCTTTTGAATGCAAAATCACACATACACCTTCACACAAAGGTTCTGTGATGGAGAGGGTTTTATGGATTATAAAGAGGGGTCATGATTTCTATGCTATGTGTATCCAATCCACCTTGCGATACCCAGTGTATGCCTACACTCTGATCTATATTACTTTTACTTTGGAATAAAACATTGTTTTGCCAGAACCACCTTTTGAACTTGCTAGTTGGAATTCTTACAATGACTACTAACCAGGCAAAAAATGTAACAAAGAAATGATGATATATTTTCATATTGTCCTGAAGAATTGGAATGACCTAGAAACTGGGCATCATGTTTAAGAGCAAACTGTCAAAGGCCACTGAGTTCTTGAAGTGTGTGAAAAAATCTAGCAAGTGTTATATCAATTTTGCTTACCATTTTTTCCATGACTGAAACATACAGCAATATGAATTAATGCATAGTCATTAATGTCAACTGCCAAAAGTAGCATCACAGACAAAAGTCTGCAATAGACGCAGCAGGGTAGGCAAACCTGGTAAAATCAGCTTGAAAACCTGCAGTATTTTGTAGTAATTCCTTAGTTAGCTCTTGAGTTTTTCTGCTTCTCTTAAGACCTCTGATTTATCATGAATGGTGCTGGAAATTCCTTTTACAGATAAGCAGAGGAGATTAGGATTAGCAAAAGACTGAATGTTGTAGTTAGGAAAGTCAGGTTCGGCATATTGGCTGGCTTCTCTGTATATTATTTTTTCAGGAGTTACCCTGCCATTAATGTCAGACAGTGAGATTATCTAAGCAGTGGAATAAGGATAAGCAGATGAATGAAGTGCCTCTGTGCTATAATTATCTGTAGTCCTGGACTGTATAACATAGTCTATATTTCTGAGTAGCCTTTTATGTGAAGGTTGGCCAACAATAATGAGAAGCATATCCAGACTGTACTGCATTTCTGTCATATTGCAGTACATTGTTTGTTTATCAGAGATGGATCTATATTCTTTTTAATTGAATTACCTTCATACAGCCTAAAAGCCTCTGGCTTAATAACATGCCAATTACAAAGCAGATCCAGTTAGAATTAATATGAATATAATACTGCAATTTATTGCTTAAAACACAAATAGGGTCTTGTTCCCTTGACACCATTGATTATTAATTGGTACCGTGGTCCAATAAGGCCAGTTAAGGAAAACCATTGACGATCTTCCCTGAGAAGTTAATGTGCATTTGTCAAAGAAATTGTGCTACCTACCTCTAACCTTATCCCAGCTGAAGGTCTAATAGATATTGTATTGGATAATGTATGCTGTACTCTTAAACACTGGCATGACTGTATTGAATACAGTTCATGATTTCCAAATTGATAGGTCACACACTCAGAAAATATTGAGTAATGCATTGAAATTACTCAGTTCAGTTGGTTTAAGTAGCTATACAGCACTGAGTTAGGCATTTTACCCCATACTTATATAGTGCTGAGGGTTATATTCTTTACTGTATACATACATAGCACAGGATGTTAGGCCTCGTACTCCAGACCTATACAGCGCTGAGAGTGAGACCCTTTAGCCCATACCCACACAGAATTGAGAGTTAGGCCCTTCGCTCTACAAAAAAGGCCATGTAAGGCTGAGATCTGACTCACCACAAACATTAATTTCTGTTCCACCACACCTCATTTCAACATACAGAATGAAGATACAACTTATATATCCACACAGTAAATGGCAAAACCTGGACTATTTTACTTGTCTTTCTTGACTTCTATTTCAGATGGAGAACACATTGTGAGAGCTATTCTTAGTCCCATTATCCCTAATCCATAGTTGCCCTTCTTGAAGAAAGAATTAAAACCCCAGAGTGTGTTAAACAAATATAAGTTAACTGTGTTAACGAAAGTATCCAAAAATATAAATCCTGTATGTTCTGTCTTTTAAGCATATATGCGATCTAACACATCAATTGGATACAAAACAAAAGCTGTCAATAACAATGTGATCTACAGTGCTGTATGGTAGTGCTGTATGTTACTGCTGTATACTGAGTCCTGTAAACCATTGTTTCAGACTGTTATATCGGAAAAATGGGAAAAGGGGCATTTCTAAGCACCACACTGTATTGTTGACCGGCAAACACCTAATACACAAACCTGATCAAATCATACATCAAATGCCTGTACTTAATTACATATGTCAGCGGCTCTACTGAAGAAGGCTGAACTCCAACGTCAGCCTCTCATCCAGGCCTACAGAGGACTCGTTGAGAGTGTTCTCACCAGTAGCATCACTGTGTGGTTTGGAAATACCACCCAGGCTGAGAGGAAATCTCTTCAACGAGTCATCAAGACTGCAGAGAAGATCATCGGCACTGACCTCCCCTCCATGGACACACTCTACACACAGCGCTGCAGGAGGTTTTTTGTCTTGGTTTGTGCAATATTCCTCAATTCAAGTAGTGCAATAATTTAATCTATTTCTTACCCTGCAATAATTCATAATGTGTATTTGTATATAGTGTGTACAGTGTTTATTTATTATAGTGTGTATTCTTTTTTTATAACTTATTTCATATTTTGCTGCTATTTTTTGTTTAATTTGCCTTTCTTTGTCTGTTGTTTTACAAAAAGCTGACTCAGGGAGCCACGCACAAAAAATTCCAATGTACCTGTACCGTCCTGTACCTGTGCAAATGGCAATAAAATCTCTTGAATCTTGAATGTCAGTGTTTAATTTTCCTTCCACGTTACATCACTGCCAATCCTCCAGCCCCCCATCAAGATACTTAATCATACTCATCCATCTGTTCATTGCAGCCTATTTGCACAAGAGAAGAGCGCAGCATCAGTCATATTCTGTCCTTCAGCCCACATTAAGCCCTGTGATATGCATATGGTTGTAGTTTACATATTTGCCAAACGATGACTGTTTCTGATTACTATCTATTACTGGTTCCTAGGATTTCAGTATATTGAACTGTTTTCTGCAGTTACCGTTACATAACTACATTCTGTAACCACGGTTCTCATAGTTACAGTTACATTCCAGAATTTGAAGATATGGAACAGTAGAGAAGCAAGCTACCTAGAATTATAATTAAGCTACCCAAATTATACTCAAGGCTTAAGTGAAAAAATACATTCTATTCTGTTATGCATGACTACTTACTGCGGCATGAAAAAGTATTTGTCCCCTTTTTGATATTCACTACCATTGCCTATTTGGAGCACTGAAAGGATTCAGATTTTCAAACAAAATGCAATATTGTACACGAGTAAACACAAAATGTAATATTTTAATGTTTATTTTGTTCCTTCAGTGAAAATAGTTAACATACATTCATATCACCCCTGTGAAAAAGTAAATGCCCCCGTAAACCTAATATCTGGGCCACCCTTAGCAGCAATAACTGCAACTAAATGTTTCCTATATTTTGATATGTGCCTTGCACATCTCTGTGGAGGACACTTGGCCCACCTTTCTTTGCAGAACTGCTTTAACTCTGACAGATTGGTAGGTCTTCGAGCATGAACTGCTCTTTTCAGGTCCTGCCATATAATCTCTATTGGATTCAAGTAAGGACTTTGACTAGGCTACTCCAAAAATTTAATTTTGCTTATCTTTAGCCATTCAGATGTGGACTTGCTTTTTTGCTTTAGCTTCAGCTCACACACAGATGGTCAGAAATTCTCCTTATGAATTGTCTGGTACATAGCAGAATTCATGCTTCCTTCAATGATAGCAAGTTGTCCAAGCAGCAAAACATCCCCATAGCATCACACTGCCACCACCATGTTTCACTGTAGGTATGATGAAGCCCATTTTTGCACAGTCTCCTTGTTATTGTTGAGTCATGAACACTGACCTTAGCTGATGCTAGATAGGCCTGCAGTTCTTTGGAAGTTTTTCCGGGATTTTTTGAGACTTCATGGAGGTTCCACTGTGCCCTTGGAGAAATTTTGACAGGTCCAAGAACCTTAAAAATGGCTTCGTAACCCTTCCTAGACGGATATATCACAACAACTTTTTTCTCAGCTGTTCTGGAATTTCTGGATTGTGGCATTGTGCGGCTGTAGAAGCTTTATGGTGATTACTTATCACTGTTGGTAAGGTATATTGGTATACCTATATATAAGGTATATATAATGGTATAGGTATAATGTTTCAATATATATTCCATTTAAACTCAACAGGGCTGGTTGCAATTAAGCCTGGCTGTGTTCAATCGCCTGAATCTAATTATCAGCTAAAATTGTGTTGACTTTGTTTCAGAACTAAGGGGGGAATTACAGTGGCAATGTGGGTAAGTGGTGACTTTTTCTATTAAATGAATGAAATAATGCTTTAAAAAATGTGTTTTGCGTTTTCCTAGGTTTCCCTTGTCTAATATTAAATTTTATTGATTTATTGATATGAAACCATTCAGTGAGAGAAACATGCAATAAAAGGAAATCAGGAAAGGAGGAAATACACCACTGTATATAATTCAGTGTAATGTTTTCTAGGCATTAGTGCAATAGATTATAATTGTGTTCGGGCTGTTCTTGTCTACCACTCCTTCCTGTTTTCTCTTACTGGTATTTTCCCATAAAAAGTATGTTTGAACCTCTCTATGCCTTTTTCTTTTTTCCCTCTGTCTGGCATATTCCTTGGTCTGGTACAAATGTCAATGTCTGTTCCCATTAATTTTCAATGGCTGTAGATGGAGTAATCCAAATGTTGAGGCCTGTTAGTGGGGCCAGATTGAATATGGTTTCCCTGACACTTGGGGAACCCCTTTACACTGCACAATTGTTGTTGTTATGTAGCTAAATATGCTAGTTAGTTGGCTAAATTGAAATGAAAGAATGTTTTATGTAAAGAATCTATTTAGTTCTGTTGTAGCTCCATGCAGCTATTCCTGTGATAGTCTAATAGATTATTGTGATCTTACCTAAGAAAATGTTTGTTTGGGAATGGCAGATCAGCCAAAATCAACTCTTGAATGGAGGTGGCCTGCCAGTTGGGACACTGTCAAGCTGTGTGCCTTTGCTTCCTCCTATCTTATGGTGTCCTCCATAGTGCCATTCCTGCTGCTGCCCCTTTGCAGACTACATTTATATATCAGGTGACTCTTGAAGGTTGTCATTGTCATTGGTGTATCAGTTGAACAGTAGAGTTTGATCTAATCTAGAACCATGACCACTATTTTCCAGAATTCTCTCAACTGCCTTTTCCTAAGGTCAGGAAGTAATTTTGTAGTTTTTTTCCCCCAATTGACCTGAATATTTTTTTCCCTCTGACAAATACACTATGCTAATTGTGCGCTTTGTGCTTTGTGACAATTTATAAAACGCACTATGATAATAATAAATTTGAATAAAAATAATACATTTGATTTGATTGTTTTATGTGTATATTTTAAAAATAAATATATATATTTTATTTATATTTATATTTTATTTATATATCTATAATTTAATTACTATACTTTAAATTAGTGCACATTTACTGAATGAACAGCAATAGTGAGACTTTAATGACATGGCTGCAATTAATGCTGTATGTACAGTGCTTTGTGGTGGGAAAAATGAGCTATGACAAAAAATATATATATACTTTATGATTGAATGAAATAAAGCTACCCATAGCTCCCTAAATCTGATAGCATAATTAGTTCCACAGATCGGATAAGAAATAAGTACATGTCTGTGAATTTTGAGTGTTCATTTAAGTGTTCAATGTGATAGGGCTCATTCATTTTCATTACATTATTGGCATTTAGCAGGTGCTCTTATCCAGAGCAACTTACATTGGTTAGGTTTTTTAACATTGTTACTTATGGATACAGCTGGATATTTACTGAGGCAATTGTGGGTTAACTACCTTGCCCAAGGGTACAGCAGCAGTGCCATAGTAGGGAATCAAACCAGCAACCTTCCAGTTAGAAGTCCTGCTCCTTAACCAGTATGCTACACTGTCAGCCCATTTTCAGTACTCATTTTCAAGTACTCTCCCAACATAAATATATAAAATGTATAAAAGAGTAGGAATTTATTCAAGTTATACTTGTTTTATCTGTTTGTTTGTCTATTTATACATAACTGCATGGATACACACCTAACATTTATGTTATGGGAAAGCCATGACTGAACGGCTGACTAATTTGACTTTAAGCTAAGTTACCTACACAACTGAACTAATGGTAGACTTGAAATTAGTGATTCCATATGCTTTTGGATAAATTCAAACATACATAATAATAAAAAAAAGAATTCATAAATGATTCAAGCAGGGACATCCTACAAAGTGTATTTAAAAATAAAGTTTCTCAAGATGATTATAAAGTCATGTTCCATACGAAATCCATAACTCATGCAAAGAATGTAGCCATGCACTTTTTGGAGGGCATGGAAATTTATATCACATAAATAAATTATCATTTATTTGGAAAAAGTGGGCAGTTTTAGAGGGTGAACATAATCAAGACAAGTTAATAATTTCTCTAGTGTAATGTTTAGTATGTTTAAGGCCCAAATTGCTCACAGCATGTTAAAGATAGCAGCAATAACAGTTTTATTAGTCTTCTGACTTAACAGCTTCCTTATCCTTGATCCACAGAGGATAAAGGATGTGAACTGTAGAAGATCTTATAAAAATACATGTGAAATTTAACCACTTAACTCCTATAAATAGTCTCGTTTTTCTGTTTGCTCATCTAGAAATGAAGATGTCAAAAGCAGGCAACACTTAAAATGGTTAATATACATTTTATGAGGCAACAGTAACATCTGAATGTAAAACAAAAACAAAACTTTTAGGATGCTTATTTTCCTGTTGGTTGTTTCGCTTGGGTTGAATACTTCAGACACGGAGAAAATGAAAGACATTCTGAGTTCAAGATATGAGTCCCAACAAGGTGCATATTTTATAATTGTGTGGAGGGCAGAAGGTGATTGAATATGTACATGACTTCCATAGCTGCTTCCAGGCTTAAAGAGGCTCCCCAGTACATGGATAAGTTTTGTAATAAATGACAGACATGTATTCTCGTTGGATGGGCAATTCTGCTAAATATTGAAGTAAAAGCTTAGGTGGATGAAGCAGTAAAGATGTTTACTTTATTTAAATAAGCACTCATTAAAAGCTACAATAAACAGGACGAAAAAACAAACAAACAAACAAAAAACAGGTTAGAACAGGATAGGATACTGGTTGTCAACAAGTGAATAACAAGTGAATTCCAAGTGGTTACCTGGAATGTGGGAAAGAAACGCTGACTCACCCAATTCACATGTTTCTGTTCTCCCAGTGCCTAGAATCACACACAAAACCCCAGATGCACACACACAGCAAAACAGCGATCAAAGTGAAAGTACACATGCAACTGCTATGATGTACATCCATCTTATGCAGTAATGAAGGAAGGAGGGCCACCATCCAGTAACCAGCTCACAGATGCAATTGCACTGGCTCCTCCATGCAAGAGAAACCGGAAATGGCTAATATTTTTTTAAACAATTGCTCATTGGAAAAGGACAAACCTATGAGAGCAGTAGATCTGGAAAGGGAGCAGCTTAAGCCAGACGATCTGCTCTCTTTACCTAGAATGCGAGTTGAGATTACCCACCCAAGTACAGCTGAATGGAGTAGGCTACGATATAAACACAAAGTAAAATCTGCAAATTTTTGTTTTGCTTTGTTTACTTTAAGCAAACACAAGTCAAAAACAATACAGCCAATAAATCAAAGAGCTAAACAGGCGGAACAAAAAAAAAAAATCAAAACAGCAAAACCAAGGCAGCAAACAGGTCACACAAGGCAAAACAGGTAAAACAATAAAACAAGATAAACCAAACAGCAAAACAAACAAAGCAAAACTGGAGTGGGTTGCACAAGGCAAAAACAGTAATGGCAAACTCCTGCTAATAAAAACACATTCACTTACAACCAATGCAGTTACAATGAGCTCTCAACACATCTGCTCCAACTGCTTCTGGCCTTCTTCCTTGAAGGCCTAAGACAAACTGACTTAAATACTACTATGCAAAGTTTAGACGGAACAAACACATACCCCTGAAAGAGTAGGGTGTAGTATTTACAGAAATAAAGAAATGCATATGCGAATGTAAAACAAAATTGTCAGCAATACTCAATGTCTGTTACTAAGCAGAAAAAAATAATATTGAGGAAACATAGTTTTTGATGATCAAGTCCAGATCAGCTGCGTTGCAAGCGTGACCTGCTCCTGGCACTTGATTTGATTGCTTATCAAATCATTCCATATTTATATGGAATGAGCAATGACCAGTATTACAGTTAATGACAGAAATTAAAACAGAGTGGAATGATGATGTCATAATTGCAACATAGATGCATTGTATGCATGGCAATATGCACCTGTCTGCCCACATACACAAACAGATCAGTGGGGAATATAAAAAAGGGGCCAGGCAAGGTTAAAGCCAGATGAATAATAGAAGAAATTCTACAGTATTTCAAAAACATCATTAACAGTAACACAATTTTTATTCCTGGGTAGTAAGTGTTATTTCCTAATTGCTTATGGCTAAATTGTATAGGAAATGACTATTATTCCCTTCACACTTTGCTTTTGTGACTAGGACAGTGAGATTTTGAAATTTCCAATGGGAAAACAGGTGAATTTGCACATTTTCATCCACATAAAGTCAGAAAAAACAACATATGAATCAAAATTAACATGTGTTTATACTAAAGTTATACAAAAGTGACCACAAAAGATTTAGAAGTGAGTAGATTTTCGAGATTTACGATTACACTGTAAATCACTTTCACGAATCAGCAACCAAATATAGTCTCCCATCATGTTCTCGTTATACACTCCTTGGTAGCGGCGTTCAAAGTCCAGTATATCTTGGTGGAAGCGCTTGCCTTGTTCCGAGTACGCTCCCATGTTCTCCTTGAATTTATCAAGATGAGCGTCAAACATATGGACTTTGAGGGACATCCTGCAGCCCATTTGTCCGTAGTTCTTCACCAGAATCTCAACCGGCTCCACATGGTTTTTGGCCTTGTGATTGCCCAGGCAGCCCCGAACCACTGCAACAAAGCTGTTCCAAGCTGCTTTCTCCTTTCTAGTGAGCTTCTTGGGGAAGTCTTTGCACTCCAGGATCTTCTTTATCTGTGGTCTGACAAAGACACCGGCTTTGTCCTTTGCCTCAGACAGCTTAGGGAAGAAGTCTTGAAGGTACTTGAAGGCTGCAGACTCCTTATGTAGAGTTGTGACAACGTGCAGTGGTGGCATTAACATCTTCCGGGGGTCCACCAGTGGCTCCCACTTGATGTTGTTCCTCCCTACAGAGAACTCGGTCCGCTGTGGCCAGTACCGCCTGTGGTAGTGCGCCGCAGTGTCCCTACTGTCCCAAAGGCAAAGATAGCAGGAAAACTTGGTAAAACCGCCTTGGAGACCCATCAGGAATGCCACCATTTTGAAGTCTCCAATGACCTACCAGCCATACTCATCATTCTTCAAGGCATCTAGCAAGGTCTTGATGTTGTTGTATTCCTCTTTGAGGTTCACCAGGTGAGCCAGAGGAAGAAACGGGTACTTGTTCCCGTTATGAAGCAGCATGGCTTTGAGGCTCCTGGATGAGCTGTCAATGAAGGGTCACCACTCGTTCGGGTTACAGGTGATTCTGATTGCCTTGAACAGACTGGTCACATTGTGGCAGAAGCAGAGCCCATCTTGACGGGTGAAGAAGCTGGAAAAAGCTAGGTGACGCCTCCTCTGATCTGCGACTTGCACACTTTCATCTAACAAGTTCCACTACTTGCGCCTAGATGTCAAAAGCTCGGCATTGGACTTTGTGAGACCAAGATCTCTGATCAAGTCATTGAGGTCTTTTTGGTTGGGGTATATGGGTACTTGGAGGAGCAAGGCGAGCGCTTCCACCAGGGTATACTGGACTTTGAACACCGTTACCAAGGAGCGTATAATGAGAACATGATGGGAGACTGCATTTGGTTGCTGATTTGTGAAAGTGATTTACAGTATAATCGTAAATCTCGAAAAAATACTCACTTCTAAATCTTTTGTGGTCACTTTTGTATAACTTTAGTATAAACACATGTTAATTTTGATTCATATGTTGTTTTTTCTGACTTTATGTGGATGAAAATGTGCCCGTTTTCCCATTGGAAATAGGTAAATTTCAAAATATCACTGTCCTAGTCACAAAAACAAAGTTTGAAGGGAATAATAGCCATTTTCTATACTTTTTAGGCATAAGCAATTAGGAAATAACACTTACTACCCAGGAACAAAAAAAAGTAAAAAGTTGTTACACGGTGTTATTTTCAGTTTGTCGAAATTGTCCATTCAAAGTAAACCAAGGGGCAAAGTGCATGTGATGATGCCAGAGCAGTACCTCATCAGTAAACACACTTACAGCAAATCTGAAACCACCATAATTCGTCATCTTTTCTGTCTATTCTTCAAAAAGGTTTGATTTTTGTGTTTTTTTTTGTGGATGCAACAAAGGGCTCTGGGCCAATAAAACATCCACTGCTCCTGTGAGCTTTATATCAACGCTGCCTCTGACAAGCTGTCTGCACGCTCAGAACCTTTTGTTAAAAAATACAGATGGCAAAAAACTCAGAGGTGAAAGAATACATGGCAGTATCTGCCAGTGCAGCTTGGATATGAAGATGGTTTTCATGTCATTGTTTTGACTTATTCACTGACAAAGCAATAGAAGCCAGCTAAGTTCGCCTTGCGAGAGAAACATTGCCATTAGCTATTGCTCGCTAGACAGATATTAGCATAACATAGTTAGATATTAGCATAACACACTCGCTAGACAGACATTAGCATAACATAGTTTACATACCTAGCTAATTACAAATTTCAGCAGAAATATATCTAACAGTTAACCTTAAAGTATAATAAAGCCAGCTTGCTAACAAGTTTGGATCTCCAATACAAAATGAGACACTTAAAAACTCAGTTATGTAAGTGAGTTGAAAATAATATGTCCTGTGAATTATCCATAAAACCTGTAACATTAGGGTAACAGAGCTCTTTCAGTGGTGACGTCACTCCCTGAGATGCTGCACAACTAAACTCTATCATTTGGACTCTAGTTTTGCGATGAGTACAGGGGTACGGGTCTCCCTCAAGGAGGTGCAAACATTTTTTCCACATTCATTACATAAGCCTATGAAAATGCCTATGGTCACATCTTTGAGGACCACTGGAATGGCCTATTGCATAGCTTAGTCTAATATGACCAGGTGTAATGTGACACTTGCATTTACATTATGTAGTTGAAGAGGAAGAAATGATTAGGTGCATCTGCCCTTTCCATGAAATAGACTTTTCAGTGACAGCACCATACGCTCTGACTATGCTATTCATAGCACGTAGGCAGGTACTTACAGATTGTGTGTGAAATTGAGACAGAGAATGGGTAAGAGAAAAGATTTAAGCATCTTTGAATGCAGCATGGTAGTGGGTGCTAAATGTACCAGTATAAATATATCAGAAACCCTGCTGGAGCTTTCATGCACTGGTGCATACCAGTTGATGAAAGAGCCCGACGGAGACTGACACAAATTGTGCAGAGTAACAGATGGGTTACAGTCAGTCAACTAACAGTTGAGTGTAACAGTAGAGCTGAAAGATGCATATCAGGGTGACCAACTTCTTGTACCTTGTCATGAGTGGGGCATGGGAGCCGGTGACCTAAGCAAGTTCCACTCCTGTCATCAAAAAACAGGAAGCTGTGGCTGCAGTGGGCTAAGGAACACAAACACTGGACAGTGGAGGATTGAAAAAATATTGCCTGGTCTGATGAATACTGGTTCGTGTTGTTTCACACTGATGGGAGGACCAGGATATGATGAAAACCAATGGGTCTATGGATCTATCCTGTCAGTTGTCAACAAGGCAGGCTAGTGGTGGTGGTCTCTTTTGTGCATCTCTGGGTGCAAGTGGATCGATGCTGTTCCTCATCTGACCAGCAGATGGCTGGTAGGTAGTCAGAATGAGGAGTTGCCTTGTAGGTAGGAAGGTGTCTGACCAGGGGGAGGCTTTTCAAAGTAGATTTATACACGTAGCAGTGCCGGACTCTGTGTTAAGACAATATGCTTAGAGTGATGATCTGTGCAGCTCATATGGTAAAGGCTGCACACTTACCTGTGGTGGACTTGTCTGGATGGTGACAGGGGTTCCAAGGGGGGTAAGAAAGGCAGCTTTTGATGAACTGACAAGTCAATAAAGAATTTATTCCTACTTACTACATGCTAGGTCTGCTTGGGAGAGCTGGGTGGATAGCTGTAAAAATAGAAAAAAAACCTGGTTAGAGCCTTTGGAGTGGAGTAGACCAGGGGTCTCCAACCTTTTTTCATCTGAGAGCTACTTTGAAAAAATGAAAGTGGCGGAGAACTACTCATGTCTTATATTACTCACACAACGTATCAAAACAGGCACATTAACCAGCTGAATTAAACTATTTTTTGTATATACATGTATCAAATGTCAATATCCAAAGCTCACATTTTGGATCAAAAGCATCTTAAATTCACATCAATAGCATGTCATATGTATGAAACTCACTCCTGGACATCACTAACTTCACAGGTCCTCATTCATTTGGGGCCAGAAGGAATGCAGTGTCACCACCAGTTTTACCTTGGTGGATGAATTTATCAAAAGTCCTGCACAACTTAAGTGTCAGGGTTTCAGAGACTGTTTCCAACAACAACCAGCAAGCACCCCTGTAACAACCTGTCTGGTCCTTTTGCTGGCTGCTTCCCCAAACTTCCACCAGAGGGCCTGTCGTCCTGTTTGTGCCTTGCTTAATGTAGTTTATCGTTTTCATCTGTGTGTAGTTTCTTTATGTGTTTGGTGCTCTATATCAGGGGTGCCCAACCTTTTCTGAACCAAGATCTACTTTTAGAGTTGCCAGTCTGCTGAGCTCTACCAGTCCAAACAGAGAGCCGTAGCCATTACTGACAGCCTACCTCCGTATTTAATATGCACACAACAAACAGAAAAGTAATCCAGATATAATAAAAGGTAGCTCTCTAAGTTGGAAAAGTGGAAGTAAATGTATTTCTCTATCTTAGTGGGACCACTGGCACTGGGAGGAGGCAGCTAGTTTCTCGTAGTCAGGGAAGTAGGAGCTGGTTGCAAGCCTTAGTCAGGCCACAAGGTGGTCATCCGTCATTGTGGATCTGTACTTTGACTTGATGATTCTCATGTGAGAGAAAGCAGACTCGCACAAATAGGTTGATCCAAAAAGTGCTGTCAAGTTCAAGGCGCATCTTCTGAGGCTGGGATACTTTAGTTCCAGCAGTAGGTTCCAGAATTTTCCATTCATGCCAGATGTGGCCCTGGATTTGATCTCAATGTCATATTGCAGTGTGAGAATCTCATTCTCAACAGCAGAGCTATCCAGGTGGAACAGTGATACTACTTTGGAGGCAATGCAATCCACATCAATACTTGCACCAAATGGAAAACACAGATAGCTGGCAACAGGCTTGATGGATGCAAAGTCAGTAAAGCGCTTCTCAAATTCTGACAAGATACTCTGAATTTGCTCCTCATAACGTGGGCTGTCAAGCTGCACAAAGTCTTTGCCTTGATGTGAGGAAAGTTGCGCAGGTCACAGCGTTGCAGCCTACTTGACAGCAATTGTAGCTTGCTTTTACATGTGTTCAGTGAACTGATCATGTTGATTACATATTTATCCTTACCCTGCAGCTGTAAATTAAACTCATTGAGCAGGTCAGTGAGATCTGTCAGGAATGCTAAATCCAAAAGCCACTGGTAGTCCTCTAGCTGTGCATATTCTGCATGTTTTGAAAGCTTCAGAAAATCTTTGATTTCAGGCAACAACTCAGTGAATCTCGCCAAAAATTTACCTCTGCTTAGCCATCTAACATCTGTGTGCAGCAGCAGGTCTGTGTGTTCTGCACCTGTCTCCTCCAAGTGAGCACGGAATAACCTTCTTTGTAGACTCCTGGCCCGCACAGAATACACAATCTTCATCACAACATCCATCACTTCTTTCATGTTTAAAATCTTCCTACACAATGCTTGCTGGTGAATTATACAATGATAATTAAGGAAGTCTAGGAAAGATTCACTTTGTTTGCACAATGCAATGAACCCACTAATGTGGCCTACCATTGCTGGAGCACCATCAGTTGTGATGGAGATGAGCTTAAAGAGGGCCAATTGGCTCTTGTTAACAAATTCCATGAAAGCATGGAAAATATCTTCACCTCTTGTGTGTCCTTTCAATGGCAAAATGGTGAGTAGCTCTTCTTTTGCACTCATGTCTCCAAAAACCATTCTGATGAAAACACATAACTGTGCCACATCCACCATATCAGTCGACTCATCGAACTGGAGAGAAAAACACTCACATGCATCAATGTCCTTCTTAAGTTGCTCCTCGACATCATCTGCCATTCCCTCGCATCGCCATGTAATGGTATTCCGGGATAATTGCACGTCCTTAATAGCAGCCACAATATCCGTTTTATTCTTAAAGTCACCAAAGAGTGCGTCTGCAGCCTTGACAAAAGCTTCTTTAACAACTTCGCTGTCCTTGAAAGATTTCTTGTGTTTAGCAAGAACGTGACTGACGCGTTAAGATGCTATCGCTTCAGCCTTACCCTTGGTGTTGGACCTGGTAAAAATTGACTGTTGTGCTGCTAACTGACCCTTCAATTCCCGCACTTTTTGGGTGCGTAGAGCTGGTTTAGCAGGGAAATCCGTCTCGTAGCTTTTGTGGATTGTTTTGAAATGCCGCTCCAAATTGCTCTTCTTCGGTAAGGCCATGCTCGCATTGCAGATAAGACAGGTGGGCTTCGAATTTGAGTAAACAAAAAATAATCCTCCTCCCAGTCTGAATGAAAATGATAAATTTTCATTCAGAAATTTTCAATGCTTCTGCCATATTTGTGTTTTGCCAGCTTAGCTTGCTAACTAGCCGATCATGGACAGTTCTCAACTTCTCCACTTTGACACTGACAGTGATTAGTGACAGCGCGTCCCTAGCAACGCAACGTGCCTAGCGACAACTGGCCAGTAGCTGGTAGCCTACTGTACGCAGCATGCACAGTTATTGGTTGTTCAGGCAGTTCCAAGTCTTCTTTATAGTACATGTAAAAGTGTTTGTGTGTTAACTTATAAATTTGATAAATCTGATGGTTTTGGCCTTCTTAACTCTTTCACACGTAACTTATTTTTATAGCGGGTGTTACATAGTTCCTTATGTTTTCATTAGCGTTAAGCTTCTCATAGTTTTCAGTTAACGTTAAATTGTTTCCTCAAAGATAAAATTAGCTAGAATTTTTCCAATCTAGTGTTCTAATCGCATTGGTTTTAGCATACGTGCTAAACGGCTAATCACGAGGGTGTGACCGTACGCACAAAAGGGTTAATGTAGGGGAGAGCCGGGACAAAAGTAACACTTTTTTTTTTTCAGATGAACGGCATTTTAAGATAACGTTACAGACAGAAACTAATTTTCGTTGTAATCAACAACTCACATGTGTGTTCTATCAATACCAGGTGCTATTTTGTACAAATGTGGAATGATTTCAGTATAATTTGACTTTGAACTGAAGTTGTGTTCCAGTTCATCCCCAAGGTGCTGGATGGGGTTGAGGTCAGGGCTCTGTGCGGGCCAGTCAAGTTCTTCCACACCGAACTCATCAAACCATGTCTTTATAGTCTTTGCTTTGTGCACTGGGGCACAGTCATGTTGGAATAGAAAAGGGCCTTCCCCAAACTGTTGCCACAAAGTTGGAAGCATAGCATTGTCCAAAATATCTTGGTATGCTGAAACATTAAGACTGCCCTTCACTGGAGATAAGGGGCCTAGCCCAAGCCCTGAAAAACAGCCCCATACCATTATCCCTCCTCCACCAAACTTCAGAGTGGCACAATGCAGTCAGACAGGTAACGTTCTCCCGGCATCCGCCAAACCCAGACTCACCCATCTGACTGCCAAACAGAGAAGCGTGATTCGTCACTCCACAGAACGTTTCCACTGCTCCACAGTCCAGTGTCGGTGTGCTTTACACCACTCCATCCGACGCTTGACATTGGACTTGGTGATGTGAGGCTTGCATGCAGCTGCTCAGCCATGGAAACCCATTCCATGAAGCTCCCACTGCACCATTTTGTACTTACATTAATGCCAGTGAAAGTTCAGAACTCTTCAGCTATGGAATCAGCAGAGCGTTGGCGACTTTTACGCGCCATGCGCCTTAGCAGTCGTTGACCCCGCTTTTTGATTTTTCGTGGTCTTCCGCTTCGTGGCTGAGTTGCTGTTGTTCCTAAATGCTTCCACTTTCTAATAATATCACTTACAGTTGACCATGGAATATCCAGCAGGGATGAAATTTCATGAAACGTCTTATTGCAAAGGTGGCATCCTATCACAGTACCATGCTTGAAGTCACTGAGCTCTTCAGAACGACCCATTTTGAATCACAAATGTTTGCAAATGGAGACTGCATGGCTAGGTGCTTGATTTTATACACCTGTGGCAACGGGTCTGATTGAAACACCTGAATTCAATAATTAACAGGTGTGGTCAAATACTTTTGTCCATATAGTGTATGTAGATCAGCCCATTAACACATTGCATTTCCTTAAATTATATTTAACTGTAAATCACTCAATATGATTCGAAGCAGGAATTTATTTTAAGATGAGGTCAACCAATCACTTCTTGTCTCACCTTTATATTCAAGAACGCTGCGCACCATGAAGACCCTGTTATGGGGCCTGTACCCTGGTGGTCTAGCCTGCAGCCTACTGGTCTCTGCACTTCTCCTGCAGCAGGCTATCTATATAAGGTCCGATGGCATATGCCGTGTGCATTTGCTGCACATCTGACACTGACGTTTCTGCAAGAAACGTCAAAAAACGCCCTCTCATAGACTTCAGGGTCAACCAGACCTCTCTCTGTCATTTTCACCCTAATTCTTGGCATAGCCTATTCTGTTGGTGCAATATGACATAGCTTACACATGTTTTAATAAATTCTGTAAAACACACAGTGTGATCGCATTAGCGACGGGGCGAAAGAAACGCTCGTTATTACTACAGAGGGACGAAAGACACAACTGTTACAATCGTCCCGACTTCTCATGATCGACTGGTTGGGCTTGGCCTTGCTGTATATAAACCCTACCTAATGCTTGGTTCCCTGCTCAGTCTTGAGCTGCCTTGCCTCATGTATGTTCCTGTGCACAAAGCTGTGTTTTCAAGTCAGGTAAAATTATTTTGTTTCTTAACAACCTATCTGTGCTACTGTGTGGTCTCTGCAATTGGATTCCTCCCTGCTCATCTGTTACATTAAGTGTGCTGAACAAAGCTTTTTTAACACCTATATAGCTAGATAACCTCACTAATGTTGAAAAAACTAGCTAGCTACTTAGGTTATGTCAGGAGGTAAGCTGACAGCTGCCGCCGTGTTAAACCTCTCATTTGGGGATATTAATTGGGAACCTCATGTGCGTCGTTGAGCCGGGGTTATTGGATGATTGCCGCCACCGAACTGGTGGAGCTCGCGGCTGTTCTGAATTGACTTTACCAGCGTGGCAGGTATAAAAAGAATACAATGGTAATGGGGGGGAGTCTCGCTCCTGGCGACCGGGCTCTCGTGGTGAGAGGACAGGACAGGACAGGACAAGGGAAGGACTGCCGTAGTGAAAGGGGGGTAGGAAGGTTAGGAAGGGAGGTCCGCACAGCGTGAGCTGTCCATCTATGAATTGTGGTACTTATACTAATAAAGTTCTTGTACCTGTACCCAGCGTTGGCAGCTCCTGACAGCTACACTCAGTAGCTTGTATTATTTCTCTAATGCCGGGTTCAGACTACACGATTTCAGCCATCGGGAATGATGCCGAATGATGAATGGGTCTTGTAATGTGTCATAATCGACCAACAGCGATGTGGCATCTGGTACGCCCCACGACACCCCAAGGAAAAGTCTAGCATGTCAGAATTTTTGGAGAATCTCCCACGGCGTGTTCCGAAGTTGACCAATAGGATGACAGAGTGTTCTCTACAAACATGGAAATTAGGAATAGTAACAGTATAATATTGTTAAACGTTGGTAATATTATTTTAATTGTGGTTACACATAAAGTGTCACAGTAACTGTCAGTTGCATGGAGTTACAGTAATAACAGTAATCAGTATTATTATCATATTTGTTAAACTTACAACTACGTTTACACTAGTTGTAGAAATCGTGTACTAGAGACAATGAGGCACATTCTGGATCTGCGATTTAGGAGCTGATAGCAAATTCTCTGGTGTAATGTTAATGCATGAACTCGGCAGCAACAACACACATAGCGCTTCTGTAGCCATGACCTGCCTCCCAAACGACATGCAAGGACATGAACAATGGTTGGTTCCATGTTGTTCCATGCATGTTAGCCCAGTGTACCACACACACTAGCTCACTTTTCTCCACATGTTAGCCCAATGTTTGTAACGCTTTAGCTTCGTGGGGGTGCAGACGGGAGACATCATGGAAGAGACGGGACAACGGAGGTGGCGGTAGTCGTACGGGGGAGTTTAATAATAACATGTAGACCACATAATGCCGGGTCTCCTCAGCACACTAATTGGGATTGGGAAAAATAAAAACAAGGGCATACGTCAGCTGGCACGTTACGGGGTTGTAGTGGTAGAGATGGATAGGGAGCACTGCACTTGTTCCACACAAGACAGAGAGGGACTAACTTCCTCCACTATTTCCCAATATACGCAGGCGCAACTGCTAGGACCAATAGGCAATGCGCTCTTAAAGGCACAGCACATTATAACCATTACATATTCACTGCATGTTTGATCAGTGCATGTTTCAGTGGTCTGCCTGGTCTGTTCAGAAATTCTGCCCACTTTTCTCCAGAGAATGAATGCTTTTAATGCTAGCTCTAGCTAACTAGTTCCCATGAACTTTTAGCTAATCTCAAAATACTGCAAATGTGTATTGTTTCCCAGAATCCACTCACTTGTTTGGCTCTATAGTTTTTTTGTGGGCTGATGTAGTGGTCACCCAAAGTATTTGGTGGTTGCCTGACTGGTGACTTAAAGGAACAAATCTTTTAGAATAATGAGGCAGTAAATAGAGTGCACTAAAAATTTGAGAAATGAATTTATAAAGGTATTACTGTTTTTTAAATGTCATATATTAGTAATAATTAATGTTTTAATTCGTTTCACTGATGGCTAAACTCAAGAGGAAGAGTTTCCCAACATTTTTCTAACTTCCTCACTGGAAGTTAAGAATGAAGACCATTGTTGGTGTAATGACTGTTGGAATCACCTGAGGCAGCAAACCTGCGAATGAAATCAGGACCTCTTCTTTATATACTGAGATATACTTCAATACCAATTCATATTTGAGAAAGTCTTGTGACATTTTTTAGTAAATTGCAATCAGTGCATGTAGGCATAGACTACATACATCACTACCTACATGATTACATGATGCCTTTTGCAAGCTAACCAGTCAATGGTATTGGAATGTCCTTGCTGTGTGACCTTGAGATGGACCCAGGAAGACTCCACTGGCACCTCTGCTTCAGACTATGGTAGCCTTATGGCCACTTCAACTTTATAAGCATGAATTCAAAATATGCAAGGCAACATCTCGCATGGTGCTCCATTTCAGAAATGCAGCAATGCTTTTTCATTCATTGGATACAGTCTATTGTTATGTAAAATCTTGGATTGTCTGGACAGTTCTATCTAACATGATGCAACCTTAAAAGCTCACCACAGAGCAGAAATGTGACATTGTGACACCCACTTTCAGTGAATTTGCACAATACGTGTGTTGTTATTTCCTGAACTATTGATAATGTTGCTCCTTTGGGGGTCCTCTTCATTTCCATTCAGCATCCTGAACTGTGTCTGAACTGTTTTTACGGCTTGGGTTATCTCTATGCATAAGCTGTGTACTCCCCTTTCCAGAATATCTGGAACTTTTGTTTATGGCATGCAATGCAATGATTTCTCAGTGTCGCCAGATTGAAACATCTGTATTGTGCGGTGCTCCAGGCTGCCAGGAAAGTAATGGTAATCATTCTGATGAGAATCAGTTGATCTAAAGAGGGATTTGGAACCTTTCATCTTCGATTCAGGTGGAGAATTCTCAGCAGACCTGGTACACCGATGAGAATTTTACCTCTGGTTAATACATTTGTCTTGGAAAGTCAAAGCTGTGTAGGTTCAATAGAGGTTCAGTAACATTTCATTACATTAATATGCTTTATCTTAACATAGGTGAATGGGCACAGGCATGTAAAACGTAATATCATAGTGCTGGTTTGCACTAGACAATGCTGCAGACATGTAGCAGTTCATTGCCTGCACATAAACAAACATGTATCCTTCAATACAGTCAATTTAGTTTTGGACTAGTGCTTTACCGAAGCACTGATTTTGTCACAGCACTTTTTAACAGCTATTGATCTGTTATTATATAGTTATTCAAGTACAACTCATTTATGGTTAAATGTATTCAGTCAATTTAAAACTGATGGCCATGATGCACTAGGATCAGCACTGCAAAGGACATTTATTCATTAGATTGCATTAAAATGCATATCTCCAGTAGGCATTCTGAAAGCATAAAAGACCTTTCACAAACACTGGCAGAATCAAATTTAACCAAGCTACACAGCAGATGATTCAATTGCAAAGAATTGATCAGCATATTACTTAAAATAATTAGAAAGAGGTTTTAGATGAAGCTTCTGGCTTAATTTAGCCAAGTGGTGCTTTTGTAATTGAGCAGTGATTAGGCGTAGAGTAATTGCCACAGGAATATTCCTGTTGTTATTGACTTTTTTTTAGAAAGAATCTTGTTAGTCATGGCAAAAATAATCTGTCCAGCGATTAATTTATGAGATAAAGCCTTGTTGCTGACATTTGATAGAATAGGATGAGGTACATAAGGTGATGCCTTATATTCAAGACAAACTTGAGCTGTAGCACCGAATGATCACAGTCAGAGCCCACCCTGTCCCTTCATGGTGCTCTCTTCGTAGGCTTTTACACAGATCCACTTTACTGACTGCTGAAGCTAAGAAAGCTGCCACAGTTGGTGCAAATTAAGTGATTTATCCCTTTCTTTTAAAGCAGAAAGTACACATTCAAGAAATTGAAATTGGTTCTCCTTTATGGTAAGTTTTGATTAAAAGGCAAGTTTAGCCATACACAACCAACATTGTGCCTTTGTAGGAGGAAAGAGCCAATATGAGTTCTTTATTGCTGAAGTTTATACATTTGCAGTGAATATTCCCTAATAAATGTCATAAATGTAATTTTTGATACAAGTCACATTTCTTATAAAATAATGGTTAATATTTTAGTAGTTTAAATTAATACTTTTAAAGGATTTTATCCAAATGAAATCAAAAAAATCTTTTAATGTCTTTTACATTACATGAAATATAATAGTGAATTTATCAAAAGTAAAAAAGTACAGTATACACTGTTATACAATATCTCATCCAACCACACTGACAGTTAATTAGTTTGAAGAAGATCTATGGTGCCTATTTATTTATCATTATTTTAATAAACATACATGGTGCCAGAAAGATACATTATAAGATTTTCCTCTTCTTGTGTTTTTGTTTTTATCAGATCTACAAAATCATCTCCACAGGGATGGTATTTTATCCACAAATATGTATTTCTTTTTTAACTGTGATACCAACAATAATTAATCACTCTGAAGTAATTACCATGGCCCTTTCATGTTTTACTGACTGACATACGTAAATTAACTCCCCTGTCATTTGTTGGAATTTTTTAAGTTATGGGACAAACATACTAATCAGCACTGTCATTTTCAAACAGAAATGGGTTAGTAAACATATTCCAAACTACAGCATGCAAACTACACAGGCATTTGGTGGCAGTTTTAAAGCACAGTTTGCAGATACACAATCTGTATTTTGTGATTGACGACAAAATGACAAATTGCACAAACAATCCTGATCCTGATATGAAAAATTCATGTTTCCTTTATGAATTCATTCATGAATTTCTTTCAAAATTCTGTATTGAGCTGATGCGAAATTAACAAGGTTTATTTAACATATAATCAGCCAAGTTATTGGAAAAATAGGGAAAAATAGGAAATTAGATAGGTTGGTACATTACATGACAATATATGAAATCGATTTACGAGTAACTGAGCTCATAAATGTAAGCTATTGCAGTGTCTTGCTTCAGGGTCCTTTCTTACTGAAATGACGGCATTTACTATTTTATTGAAACAAAATCACAAACTTACAAGATCCCTTACGGTCTGCTCTTTGTGCAGGATTGCTCCAGCTTTTTAATTTAAATTTTATGAATGGCTCTGACAAAGACAGATAAACATACTCAAAGTCTGTACACTGTTACAACCCACCCTCACCACAAACCTACCTATACCTGACTGGGCTTTGGACTAAGGAAAGATATCAGAAGAGATAACAGATGATACAGACCAGAGGGCTGTGAGAAACAAAAACAAAAGAAATGGGCAGTTCTACAGCACACAGCCACCTCAGGAGATACAGTGAATTTGTGATGGTTGAGCATCTCAGTCCCCTGTGAAGGGATACAAGACCACCACCAACGGCACTTGCTTCCTCCCCGTACGTCATCTATTTTCAGGTCCCCTGAACTGTGCGATGACATCAAATGTAGCATGCCCAAAGCAAAACAAACATGTTTTGAACAGATGAACAAACTGAGAGAAAGTAGCAGAGAACAAAGAAAACAGAGGGATATTAATACACAGACTAATAATGAATTAACATTGAACAGGTGAGCAGGACAGGCTTCAGGTGGTGGGTGTGGCAGAAGGGCAGGAGGTGGGACAACGGAGCACATGGGGCTGTAACAAAAACAAAAGTACATGCACGCAAAAACAAAAACAAAGACACCCCCACACTGGCAGACAGGAAGACAGAGAAACACAACACAAGCAAGACATCTCAAGCTGAAGTCCTGACACATAGCCTTGATAATACAAAGATTTAATATTTAATGTTTTACCATTTACATTTACATTTATTCATTTGGCAGACGCTTTTATCCAAAGCAACTTACAAGAGAGGTACAATACAACACAGGCAAAAAACCATATGGAATCAACAATATGAGAAGCACTGCATGACCAGGTTTCAATGGTTGGCCAGGCAAGGCACGAACTAGGAGGTAAAGCTAACATGAGTGTTTTTATACTGAATGTGTGAAGACTTTTTGAAGACCCTGGAAATGTCTCTTTCCACCAGGTGACGTAATGCCTTAGTGTATTTCTGAAACACATCCCTCCGCTGGGTGACATATTACTTCAGTGTTTGTATGTCTGACATGTAACCCTCTGCCAGGTGACACAGCATCTTAGTGTGTGTATGTCTTAAATATATCTCTCCGCCAGGTGATATAGTGCCTCAGTTGAAAGTTCTTCTCCTTTTGAAACAGAAAGCTTTCAGTCAGGGTTGTGTCGATGGAAAATCAGAGGTGTATGTTATTTCTGTCAGTTTACAACAGTGTTGCTGGGTTGCTTCTGAAATGGACAGAACTGTTAAAAGAGATGTTGAAGCAAGACCAAATAATGTCTCACATCACACACAGAGACATCATCTACAGTGTTACTCAGGAAACTAATTTGGGATGTATTGTCAATATGCTACCTTTTTTGCTGTATGGCCTAAAAATGTCATAATTATTATAACAATTAATTATTATTCATAATTATTATTAGGTTAAGTGGTCATTCATTTGAAACACTGTGTATATGTATGTGGCGTATTGTTGTTGCAATGATTTTTTTTCATAAATGAGACACATTTATTCCATGTAAATATTTTTGTAGAATGTAAATTCAACCAAAATTGACACTGTACATTTCATTTTAACATACAGATATTTTGCTTTTGTAAATTTTAAATTAATTGCATTTTTGGTCTAGCTTAGGTATTTATCTCTGGGGACCTATCAGTTCCTTATCTAATGCAATACCTGTCAAAGCAAATAACTGACTGAAAATAAATATTTGTTCATGTCTTTACGATTTAGTACCCTAAATCTACCAACATTATTTTCAATATTATGAAATGGAATGGTATTTCCTATAATGTTCTGCATGGAAATGACTGGACTACATGCAATTTCAATAAAATAAAACTTAGTGTGTTTGGTTAATTCTCTCTTGAAGTGTGAGTGTCTGTTTGGCTGGAGACTGATTGTACTGTCAGCTTGCTTAGCTTTGTGGAAGTGGTTGCCACAACAGTGAAAACATGAGCATTAGGCAGAACTGTGTTTGCATCGGACATTTTCACCAGTAATTATATTGCTTCTGCTACATTAACATAACCTATTTTTAAATATATAAAAATAATAATATATTATGTATTATGTAATTTGTTCAACACCAGAACCACTTTTTTATATAAAAGAAAATGTGAAATTAAAACATCCAAAATTCCTGATGAATGTCCCTAAAATTGTTGTTATTCCTTCTGATGTGATACAGTATATTGCCTACATAATTATGAATTTCTATAGATATGTAAGCATTCATACTTCACATCTCATTTTACTTTGGCTCTAAACCACTCTTTATGTTATCATGCATACAATACAGATATTTAGAAAAGCCTAAACTGTTTGGTGATGGTGATAAAGAGTTTGTAAGCTCCAATACCAGTTGATTCTTAGGGTGACCTCTGAGCAGATGTTCGTTGTAATGATCTGCTGTTGAGAGAGGCAAGAACACCAGGTGGAGAGTCCAGTGCCTATTCAGAAACTATTTTCCCCCATAAAACAAAAGCAGCATTGAGGTATTGGCTTTCACTGACACAAAGATCAGTGGGGCTTTGATACAATTAGGTCTTTAATGCAAACAGACCAAGTTGTACACCTCAGTATGACTGTTTAGAGAGTGACATCTCCCGTCACAGCAGTGTGGGGGTTAAAGGAGAGCAATGCCTAGATCTGAGACTTTGTAAAACTATCTGTTTGTGCAGCAACAACGAAGACAGCCAGTGAAGACCAGACCATTTTTGGATCCACTGTACAAGGGCAAAGGTCCTGTTACTGGCTACTAACAAAGTGGGGCTATTTTAATGGCATTGATTCATTGCTTTCTTCCTCTGAATGAGCACATTATCATATCTGGGAGAAAATGGATCACAAGCAGCCAGATGTGAGCAGGAGGATGGTCATGAACCCTTTGAGTGAGTGTTGGTAAGGGTACAGTTCCACTACGGGCCTTTTGGGGGCGCAGTCATTCCATCATAGAATAGATCTTGATAAATAATTTATTTTTTCTATTCATGGAAGAAAATTATTGTAACCTCTCATTGACAAGTGTTTGTTTTCTAGAAAAGGGTGGGAGAGGGATAATTGTGCAATTTCTAGATTATTTTAAGGAATAAACATGTGCAAAATATTAAAATATCTGAAATGTTACTTTGAGAAATAACTGAAATGAGTGTATAGCCTGTAATACTTATTATACACTTATATTATAAGGTTTTGCACAAATAAAGTTCCAGTATTTGACTTTGGTTTCATTCAGAAACTGTGGTTAAAAAAAAAAAACAAAAAAAAACAACAACATCATTTTAAAAAGTATCATTATCTATTGCATTTCCTTTACAAAAGGATATAGTATCAAAGCTAATAATTGTAGGTTCAGTGTGCTTGTAATTAAGTATCTCTGTTAATTCTATTAATAATTATGGGTTATTGTTATTCATAATAATTGTTTAATTATAATAAATAAGATCTAAACTTTTAACTTAACAAAACATTGTTATCAATATTATTAAAAAAATAAATTAAATAAATGTTCATGACAGTGATTATGATCATAATCTTCTTCAAATATGAAAAGGGGAACAAAGATTTTGTCCCATACGGTTGTCAATTTTTGAAGACATCATTCACATTTAGCCAGTTTTGTCTCACAGCTAATAGGACATGTGTGGAGAGCATTTTATCATCTTCATTCAGATTTCCTCAAAAAATAGTTTGGAAACTGCTCTACTTATATTTGTTTATTTTATATAATATTATATTGATTGTGTACATCATTTTGTGCATGCTTTCCAGCTATGGGCATCTTTTATTTTTCCACCTTCTTTTATCTGCACAGTGTAGATGATTCCATATTGAGCGTTACATAGTACTAAGGTTACGCGTTAATGGTTCAGCCTGACCACAAAATCCACCCCAAAACAAACAAATGAAAATAATAATAAAAAAAAACAGCTAAAATATGAATGTGTAAAATGTGAGGCTTGAGGGTGTAGTTAAGAGCGCTGTGCAGACTGTCTAATTATCTGATCATACATGTTTATTCAAATACCAATCTCCTGAGAATACATTGAAGGAGCTGGTTCAAAGATATGCAGGTCTGCCTGAGGCGAGTAACACTTCATTTGAGTTACTGCTGCCCATGCTCCAATGGACTAATTCACAGAACCATTCATAACCCTATTGTCTGTGCCGTAAACATTTCAAAAGTCTTGCTGATCTTGAACCTAAAAATGCTTTTCTGTTAAACAATCCAAATTTTTGATAATAGCCTAAATGGAAAATTGGCACAATTAAAGTAATATATCTGTAAGAAAAAATCCCTTTAAAGAGATGAGACACCTTAGAAAATATCAAACTAAATGCACCTGATTGACACTAAGAATAATTTTAAAAGGTCACCAAAAACACATTTTTGAAACTGTGTATAAATCAGTTCAGACAACCACACCTAATAGTCTTGATGATTTCAGTAACCAGTTTAGTAGGTTGAGGAGACAGTTTTTAAGGTTTCTGAGGTACGAGCTGAAGTGTGGACTTAACTCTGGCCTGTCTTCTCTGCATTTATTTCCTTCTTGCTAGGGGCATTAATATTTAACATAAACTATGTGTTATTTTAATAGCTTGCTGTTAAAGTTCCCCCCTCTCCTTCTTCGGTGAGGCTCTCCAGCACATTATGGAAGGACGTGCTTAATGTGCTTTAACTACTCCAGCCTTTGATCAAGTTTAAAGAGGAGCAAAAAGGGCTCTGTAACTAATGCTGATCCCCATGGCTTTCTCTCTCTCTCTCTCTCTCTCTCTCTCTCTGTATTCAGTCTCACACTCTCTGCCTCCGCCATGGACACAGGCACCGATAGTCTACAAATGCCTATCCAAGGTGACTCTATTGATTTCTTGGAGGGGAAAGCATGTCAAAAAATAGCTGGTGAAATGTTAACCTTTCTCTAGTTATGTCTAAGTCAGAAAGTTTGTCATTAAAAAATAAAACAATTATTTGGTGTTCACATGATCATATATTTGTTTTAAAAGTGACATTTAATAAAACACTTTCAATGGCATATTAGTTAAAGCAAGCTTTGATGACTATGCAGATCTGAAAAAATTGTATATCATTGACTGATTTTATTTTGATTCAGCATAAATAATTTTAACTAATGGGGTCACTTTTTAGGACCGCATTGTGTTTACTACATATGTAAAACTATGCATGAAAAGAGGACTACATAGCATACAATGAAATATTAAATAAAATATACAATAACACATTAAATAGTATAATATTATTGATTAACATAATATTAATTGAGTCAGTGTCTGTTCAGGTATCTTTGCATATTTTAGCCATAATGATAATCAAATGATAAGACAGCCATTAATGTTCTGATGTCTACATCACTGCAGAGGGATGCCAGGCCACAACAAGCCAGTTCAAATAAAGACATGCCAACTGCATGACAGCCTGCTAAATAGAAATGTTTTAGAACCAGGACTGTTCAGACTGTTCAGAAATGTAAAGTGACCTCCCATGAGATATTATCAATGTTTTTAGAAATATTGATAATATCGTATTTTTAAAATGCATTTCTGTTACTTACGTAAACATTTGAATTCCCCCAGGGCAAATGCGCCTTGTATTGCAAAGGCCTCGGGTTTACTGTGAAGTCAATGTGTGTACAACATATTACATGTACAATGTATGTTTTTGACATTTTTTTATTTCAGAACTTTGAAAGAGGCTTTAATGCTTCAAATGCATGTTCTTACTGTACAGATAAAATACATAATCCAAAAATATACTGTATACAGTATATACACACTGTATACAAATAGTAACTGTGTTTTCCACTTTGGTGTGTTAAGATGGTGGGAGAGGGTATTAAGGCTATTATGTCAGTCTTTTTTTTAATCATATTATCTCCTTGTTTTACTTTGTTTTACTTGGTTTTTACTTTGTACCAATTTATTTTGTGGTGTTTCCCATGTTCCTAAAAATATTGGTGTTATTGTAAGAACACCAATAGGCTGAAATGTTAAATAAGTACCTATAGTATTTATAGTATATAAATACCAGAAATACTATATCTTAGTATTTATAATACAATTAAATTGTTTCTGTATATTGTATATGTATTGTATGTATAAGCAATAAAAGCAAAGCAAACTTGAATATGTAACTATATAAATGTTTATTGTAAATAATTTTCTAACATACATAATGAACATATTTATTGGGCTGTTTAATTGGACAATTTAAAGGTTATTTGCACATTGTCAATGGCTTTTCTTTTTAAAATACCTATTATAGATAGAAAAGGTGATGTAAATTTAACTTTAATCTCCTTGTTTCTCATGCTCCCCTATTCTCACTTAATTTCTAAAATAATTGTCTTTTCGTTCAATTAAAACAATAAAAAAAATCTGACATTCACACAGCAAAGGGGCTACATGAACACTGAGTCCACGGGATGCTGTTGAGATCACAGGCAGGTTCAGAAACAGTTAAAAAATAAGATATACTTGAGACCTGAGTATGGAAACGTTCAATCAATAATTCAATCAACTGACTGAAAAATTGACTGAAAAATTTTAACTCATGAAACAGTACAATATAACCACATGTGCCTATTACCTTCCCCTATTGTACTGTATGTGTTTCCTTTATAGAGACCCAGTGCTCAGTGAACAGTCTGCTAACAGAAGCAAGGGTGTTGTGTGATGTCACCTGGGGTAAAGGTGCCAGTGACAAACAGCACAGCAACATACCACTGCAGAACATGAAAGGCTCTTTACTCTATTGACCACAGCTAACTACAATCAATAGAGGTGTATTTTCAAGGTAGTAAAATCAAAACACACTTGTTATACAATGCATCACCTACAGGGGATTGATTAAGGGGGGTTGTTAAAAACAGCCCACTCACAATACATTTTTCATCAAAAAGCAGATCTACAAAATGATGATTTGTATTGTTAAATGCTTTGAGATATCCTGGGTAAGTCTGCATTTACATCAGTTCAGGAATGACAATTGTTTCTTTCTGACAGAAATGCTGACTGATGGCATATGGACATGTTTTTTAGAGTACTGGCACATTGCATAATTCCTTCTGCATGTTTCATGTCCTTCTCTAAATAACTGAAGCTTGAGAAGAGCACTCAAGAATGCAGCCAGTGTCAGCCTGAGAAAGGTTAAAAAACCTTAATCTTCCCTTCAGGGAACCCATGTGAAAGATCAGATAAATAAGGACAGAAGCTTCCCAGATTCTGCTACAGTCATATTATTAAAATGAGCGTTTTCACACCAACCAGCTTCCCTGAAACTCAGCCAATGTTTGCATATGTGAGCACTGCGTAAAGAGGAGCTGCACAGCACGGGACACTGCTGTCTACACAACATATCAACTTCTAGCCTTTTATCAATTTCCCTCAATAATGGGGTAGTGGGATATAATATAATTAGGTAGCTAACATCTTGTTTAGGAGTCCATTGAGCATTGTAATTACTATCAGATTAATGGGCAGGAGCACTCATTTCCATGCAAGCAGCCAGGACAATTGTCTGCTTATCACTGTGGGTTGGGGGTAGTGGTTGCAGTAGGGGATGGGGTGCATGGAGCTGGGAAGGGGTGGCAGAAGGTGGTTGTACTTCCAAGCTTTTAAAGCCATTTTGTGGAGCATACAAATTCTCATGCTGTGGGAGCTCTAGGACTAATTCTAATTATCACCAGATTATAGAGATAATGGAGACCCTGCTGTTTAGAGTCTAATGGTGTTTACTGTGGTCATTTTATGGCCTGCTTGCGGTGGAGTTGCAGTGGAATTACTTGAATGGGCATGCAGGAAGGAAGGTCCACCTCTGTACCCATGGATGTGGGGCCTTACGTATTGTATTTATTCCTCTCCAATCAACCATGCAGCTCTGTGAACTCTGTGTTCAGTGGTGACCTCCATCCCCAGTGTGAGAGGACAGCCACTTCGAGCCACCTCTGTGGCTCACTGTAGGGGGGAGGGGGCATATCCAAGCCCCCCACACACTGGCTGGTTCTGGCCTTGACAAGCTTGGTCCAGCTGCCAGACTGTGATTCAGTATGCCTTCTGGGTCAGGGTCCTTGAAGTCCTAGTGATAATAAAGTTTAATACATGGAATAAAGTCATCTGATTAACCAAGATATGCATGGTCAAGTGGCAATGCTAGCAACTGAACTATGATTCATAAAATGTTTCATGTGCCTCTTTTAATTTTTGGAATCAATAGATCATACACACCTTTGCATTTCATCTGACTGATAAAAACAAGATGTAGTTTTATATGTATGTATTTGCATAATTTTTGAGATTCACTTTCAGTTTTATACATGCATGTAGGTAACCTTATACAGTGCCTCCATATTTTCACACCCTTCCCTAAAGGAAAAAAAATGCTATAAAAGATGTAGCTGTAAGGATTTTCCTGCTTAGAACAGTACCCTGCACAGAGCAGAGTTATATTATTACCAAATAATACAGAAAACATAAGGGTCAAATGTATTCACACCCCAAAATTGATCAATTTGTGAATTCTTCTCTGGCATGGATTATCCTTGATGCTTCTCACAGACTTTGATGAGGTTCTGACACATATCTGAGGGTATCTGTGTCCATTCCTACTGGGAAAATTTCTCTGGCTTTTGGTTTTCATTTGTGATCTGCTTTTTTGTGATTGAACCACGTTTGTTTGATCGGATTGAGATCTGGTGATTGAGATGATCAGCTGAGAACATTTATTTTGTGCTCAGTAAACCATTTCTTTGCATGCATTAAACCTGTTTTTGATGTTTTTTTTTGAAGTTTTGGACTATCAGTTTTAGGCAGATTACTCAAGATCTGTAATAGATACCCACACTTGCCATATATCATAACTACTTTGTCTAATACAAAATATCTTCAAGAAAAATGACGAGCAATTTTATACACCCTTTTGTTTTGCTTGTTGGAAAATAATGTGTTTACTTGAATGCGCCATCAAAATCAAATGCATCAGCTCAGTTATCCCTGTAGCAACTGATTGTATAGATTGTCTGGATTGTATACATATAAAAACCATGGCATTGCTTTATAATGGGAAAAAAGCATTAGCTTATTGCCAAGCAAATATATCCTCACAAATGTGAGAGTTAGATAAAAGTGTTGTCTTTTATTCATTTTTAACACACTGCAAGATATAAACAAATATTTCTATAAATACTCATATAAAATAAATGCAAAACAACTATAGATTGCAACAATAAATAACTATGAACATTTACATTACATTTACATTTATTAATTTGGCAGATGCTTTTACCCAAAGCGACTTACAAAGTGAGGTAGAGTATAACACAAGCAAAAAACCAATAGGGAGTCAACAATATTAGAAGTGCTGCATGCCCAAGTTTCAATGGTTGGCCAGACAAGGTACAAACTAGCTGGTAGACCTAATGAGTGCATTAAACCATTACATTACTTTTTTATTTTATTTTATGGTTCAGTAGGACACAGTTTTGAATCATGCAAAATTCCTTTAGGGGGTAGTGTTTCAGGTGTCAGATGAAAGCAAAGAGCTGTATCTCCAGATGTTTCTTGAAGACAGAGAGGGACTTGGCAGGAAGGATGAAGTGTGGAAGGATGAAGTGTGGAAGTTCAGTCTACCATCTGGGGACAATGGCAAAGAAAGCTCTAGATAATGATCTGTGCTGTGATGCGATGGGACCACCAGACGCCGTTCGGTAGCAGAGCATAGCAGTCAGGAGGGAACATAGGCTTGAAGTAGTGAGTTCAGGTAGGTAGGTGCAGTTTTGTTGGTCAGCCTGTATGCAAGCATCAAGGCCTTGAACATGATGGAGGCAGCTATAGGGAGCCAGTGGAGCGAGACCAAGAGAGGTTTTTGGTTGGTTGAAAACCAGATGTGCAGCCGCATTCTGTATCAACTGCATTAACATAAATAATGATATAAAATCAATACAGTCAATATATCACTATACATCTTTTGTACCTTCAATAAATATTTTCTATTATTATCACTTTACTGTGTAAGATCAGTTGAAGATCAATTGCGGAGAGGTTTTATTCTCAAATCAATAAATATTTGTATAGAGCTTTTGAGGGAGGCTACAAAGAGTGACATATTTATCATTAACCAGTGTGGTGACAAGGACATGTTTGGGAGTTATTAGAGCATGGAGCATGGTTTGGAGTGTGGTGATTTTTAGCAGCTCACATACCATGTGTAAGGGGGGGGGGGCTTGTCAACAATATCACAGAACAACATCCTATCTTTTGTCACCAATCTAAATCTAAAAACCCTATCTAAATTTAGATCATCCTTTATAAACTGAGGTGCTCCATTCTAGAATGTTAACCTCTACATGAGCTTTACTAGTTTGCATAGTAGATCATTAAATCCATTGGCATTGTTCAATGGTATTGTTAGCAACCATATTAAGCTTAAAAATAACATGTTTAATATATTTAATAACATTTAAAATTTAATCATATAAAAAGGAGTGTAATTTTGGATTTGTAACAGATGAGAGGGAATTGCTATTATACTACATAGACACCAAACTAATTCAGCTTCCAGTTCCAGTTCCAGACCCCAGTTTCTCTCTGTACTTCATAATGTCCATTAATAGGTAAAGGTGGGAAAGGGGGTATAATTCAGTAGTATACCATTTGACTGCAGATCAAGAGGTCCCAGGTTCAACTCCTGGTGCCCCCTTCAAATGTATTAGGCATGTCAATTTGGAAGCAAATGAAATAAGGAGTAGGACTCATGACCAAAAGGTTACCGGTTTGATTCCCTGCTGGGGCACTGCTGTTGTACATTTGGGCAAGGTACATAACCCCCAACTGCCTCAGTAAATACCCAGCTGTATAAATGGATAACATTGTAACTGATGTAATTCGCTCTGGGTACGGGTGTCTGCTAAATGCCAATAATGCAATGTAATAATTCATTTACAGAGGAATTTTGATTTTAACCTTGATGTAAAACAGCAAGTGATAATCTTTGGTAATAAACAAACCTCAAGATAATGAAGTACTAATCTTAATGAAATTGTGATCTTAATTTGCAAAACATCAAGAAGTCTAGTGGACTTTAATGAGCCTTGCAAACAATTATGCATAAGATTACTGCTGTCTATTGTAATGGACCTTTGTTTTAACATCTAGATCCTGGTGAGACTAGCTCAGCATTACTAGCAATCTGTAGTTACAAATTATATCAGTCAGAAAACATCATTGAGTACCCAGATGTCTCACTTAAAATGAATATTTTGGTTTAAGAAGCTTTGATGTTATCAGCACTATTGTGACAGTATTCCTCACATGTAATTTGCATACCTGCTAAATGGAATTTGTAGAATTCCAGCTCTGGATCAGATAATTACTTACTTACTGACAAAACCTGGCAATTATTTGTTTGTTAAGAGTGTGACCATTTACAGGTACATCTGCCATTTAGATGTGCAATGTTCTGTTGCTTCAGAAGTATTGAAACATACAGGGTGTCAGAGCTTACTAGTTATTGACTCGTTACTAGGTCTGATTCTAATGTAAGGAAATTCAGATGATAATTCTAATGTATTTAGACAGAAAGCTGTCAACAGGTATTTCCTCAAAAGAATAGTGAAAATCTCACGGATCACATGGAAGCTTTGTAAGTGTGTGATAATAGGGGTTTATAAGACAACCTAATTTACATGATAACTTTGACACTGCACAGAATTAATCTCACCAGCCATCAACTAGATGTAAATATGACACTGATCAGTAACAATGAAAGCAAATAATGAATTGACATTAGTACTGAAAGATATGAACGATATAAAATGGATTGTGGGGATGTCTTTGAATACAATCAGACCATTCCATGTTAGCATTTTCAGTTCATTAACTTTTAAATTAAATGGTCCCCCATTCAAATACCAATAACGCCCATCACTGCTTAGCTTCTGCCATCAGTCAGAATAAAATTGTAGAGTATGTCTGCAGACAGCACTGCAAGTAAAGGGTTTATGAAGTGCTACAGGTAAAGGGTTAATGTAGTGCTGTAGGTGAAAGGTTAATGAGGTGCTGCAGGTGAAAGGTTAATGCAGGGCAGAAAATCCATGTTTTGTTTTTTCCAACTCCGCTCTTGGAATGTCCCTTTAGCCGAATTCTGATGTGACATTAGTGCATAATGAAACAACATTTTATAAGTGTAACACAATAGGAAATTAGATTACATTTTTGCAATCGGGAATTGCCACTGATCTTTTTGCCTTTTTTTCCAGTGAGGGTGAAACCATTAATTTCAACTATTGAACGGAGATGAAACAAATAGCACACGAAGCACAATGGTATATTCAAGAGCTGGAAATGCAGTCAGAATAAGAAGTTGTCATTGAATTTTTAGTGCACTGCCCTATCTCCCAGTCTGCATAATTTCAAATCAATCTTGTGCCTCAGCAAAAAGAATGAAGCTTTCTCGTCTTGTAAAGCAATCCACTCTTTTCTTTCATTCCTTGTTCTGTTGTCTGAAGCATCAGGAGCTTGAGTTAGATGGATTAATTGCCTTTCAGCTCAAAAAGAAGTATGAATCTTGTCTTTATCTCCTTTAATGTCAGTGATTCACATGGAGCATTTGAAGTGGACATATCTCTCTAATAACATACTCACCTAATTAGGTGATTTTCAAATGCAACTATGCAAGTAGTTCACTACGTAAGTAGAAGGTAAATTTTCCTCTCCATTCTCCTAAGTCAAAATAGTGTTGCTCTCTAGTCAAGAGCTTCACTGGAGGCAAAAAGAAAAGATTTTCATAATGATGGAATGTTCAGATGAAAGAATAAAGAATTCCTGGCCTGGAAATGGCAGCCTATTTTAAAAGCTCATTTGTTCAGCATCTTTACTACATTCTAACAACAAACCCAACTAAAAGCAAAAGCAAGTATTTCAATCACATCCAGCAGTACACTGCTGAATGGGTATTTCTGTCTGTTTTACCAAAACATCACTATGATATCATACATAATGTTTTTCTCCCTTTTAATTTCTAATACTATAAATATAAATTGTATTGATGAAGCACCATTGCAGATAGAGCATTAATAACAATCATTTATAATTTTGTCAAACTGGGTATTTTTTCAGTTGAAGCACATTGATAAAAACAAAAGATAAGTACACAAGTAAGTAAATGAGTAAGACTCATGCTTATCACTTATAAAAGGCAATTTTCATAAAAGAAATTACTTTCAAAAAACTATGGAATCAACCTTTTATTTGCACTAGCAAATGAAAGTGAATTTCAAGCTGAAGAATAATGTCTTGAAATCCTAATAATATTTATTAAAATTTCAACATTGTTTAACTCAATTTTAATGGGTAATATTCATAATTAAGACCTGTTTCTTGGAATGTCATCATTACATTTTTGTTCTGTCTACATATAATAGTATGGATATGCCTTAATATTGATATGGATCAGGGGAATAATACACTAAAATTGGGAGTAAATTCTGCAGATGTGGTCCTAACCAATGGTAACCTTACCTCTGGTAAGATTTTGCTTCAGGTGGTATGTTCTGTCTGCACCACATTAATGGACATTTTTCCCATTAGTGCGCCACTTAATCATTCTATCTTCCTTTCTGCAGCTAAAGTGAATTTATTTCATGCATGACTGGACTTCAAGTTCTGTTTTCATGTTTTGTACTTTGCTATTGCAATAAATGTTCTGTGTGTTCCTTTAACTGTGATAAGAGGATATTTCCTTAAACTGAATGCTAAATTACCTACTTTCCACAACTAGTCAGTATGTAACAGTGACACACACCGAATCCCACTTTTTATGTTGAGCATATTGCCTTTTTCAGTGTGGCCTGGGAATATCACTGAAAATAAAATTATTCTGGCATGTCTGAGTTCTGAAAAACCTTATTTATTATATATTTATAAAACTTATCAACTGCATACAGCTTTCCAGGAAACAGATACCGAATAAAGATTTACATTTGATGGAATGCAAAGGTGAAACAGCTGAAATGTGGTCCTCATTGACTCCAAATGCAGGTCCACTGACCACAAACCCTTGCACTTGTAACGAGGGTCTAATATCTGATGTGCAATAACGAGGTTTCCTTCTTTACCATCACAGTGGTGAAAACAATCGACAAATCTCAGTGGTGACAGGGCATGTGGTGTAGCTCATTTCTGTAGCTGACCACAAGAAAAGGGGAAATCAAATCATTACAACCAAGTAACAGCAGAGAGTGGAGGAAGGACTTTCTGCTCGGATACCTTTCTGAAGACGACTGCTCAACTGTGCAAGACCCCAGCCTGGAAGACGATGGGAAGCAAAACTATCACAATGGATACTCCACCTAGCATACATAGTCAGTTGTCAAGGACTGGCAAGCCAGCCAGCCATATCCTGCTCAAGTGGAACCACCTCCACCCTCTGAAAAGAATGACCTGTTATCATGTTTCTATGCCACACACTCCCAAACCATATTGACTGCATTCAACATTAGAGCCATGGACACAGTGGGAGCAGAGAATGACTGCAAGGGAAGAGAAAAAGGGAGAAAGAAAGTGCAGAACTAAAGATTCTGTCTCTGTTGAGGTGCTATAAAGTGTCGTTGGACCCCTTTGAGATTCTTTTACACAATCAGTTTTTATATTGTTTCCTATAACAACTCAAATATGAGCCATGTTGTCTGGATGATCTAAAGGACTTTAACCTTCACATTTCTTCCACTACATTAAAGCTACACACAATGTTTCTTACAGTATTCCTCAATGATGAGATACATTATTAAATCTTGACAATTACTCAGTTAAAATTTATCTGACAAATAACAACAAAGCAAGAAAAAGCTCATTGTGGAAGCCACCATATTGCAGAAAGCATGTGATGTAACCAGCTCACGTGTATCCATCTGTCTAGCAAACATCACTAATCAGAGGGCTAAATGTTAAAAAAAAAAAAAAACTAAGGCCTTGATAAGTGTTTAGATTGCAGTGTTTGCTAATATGATAGGTAACATTACCACAGTTAGCTGTTCACTAAGAGCACAGTAAATATGGCTCTTTAAAAGACCTGTCTAGCCAGCTAGCACATTAACTTAGGTAGCTGTGTGATGATTTAGCAAGGCTTGTAACCTGAATATTCCCATTTAGAGCTCCATGTTGAGTACTACTGTTGTTGGGCAATGTTGCCATTGAAACACTGGCTATTTTTTATATTTGCATAGGTGAATCAAACTGGCTTGGTTATGAGCCCTGCAAACAAAGGGTGTTTCCAATCTGAGTAGGTCCAAAATGCAGGATGTGACATGACTGATACTCACACTATGATCATGCATGAATGACACCTACTTGATAATCACCCCATTCATCCATTGCAATGTTAAGGTAGACTGGGGGCACATAATGTGACTTTCAGTACTTACAAAGATTGGGAAAATACCCATTGGAGACAATAGGTGGTGCAAGTTCATGGAAACAAATTGTCAGCACTGAAGAGAGACAGTTAGCCTACAGAAAAAAAGACGTAATCAGATTACCGGTACATTTAGTAAAAATGGGGATTATTACAGGATGGATGCAGGATTACAATTTTAAAGTACATTTTAAAATAAAGAACGATATACTACCATGCACATGCGCACACATTACAACACTTAACGAGTCTCACGACACCACTCTGGTCTGGAGTGAAACCATAGGCAATCTTACAGTTGCCAATTGATTATCATGGCCTCTAGTGAAAAAATGCTCTCACTGGGTGGAAATTTCGCCATTAGTTTGTCTTTAAAGCAGAAAAGGGGAACAACATCACAGTATAGTGTAAGTAATACCTTACAGCTGTGAAAATGCTGTCATCATCCAAGGACTCGACATATAATTTTAAGAACTACACAGAAATGCAGTTAGCTAAAGTTAACGTTAACGTTTGATAGTAAAGTGCTTGTAAGCTAAATTAGCTAGCTAGCTACTTGAACATTCAACTGAAAAGTAGCCTACAAACACCACCTTACAAAGACAAATCTAGCTAGTTAGCTACAATACAAACAAAACAATAAACGTAACTAGCTAGCTACTATCACATTCCGCTGATAAATACAAATATCACCTTGCAAACAAACACATAGCTAGCTTAGCTAGCTACAATAAAAAAAACGTAGAACGCTAGATAGCTTGCTAGCTAATTTGGCTTCACGCACTTTCCTCAACTGTCATATTACTAATAGCTATCTGGCTAACTATCAAACTAATACAGCCTCATCACGTCTCTTCCGACCAAATAATTAATTTTACCTTAATTTTATTGCAATGAAAAGCAAATACATTATTTTGTGTTTACAGCCCACGTTGTAAGAAAAATAATATCAGCCCTATGTTGGAGACAATGCAGAAATTGCAGCTGTGATTTCAAAACGGGATTACTCGACAACGCTTCGTCACACAGAGAAATAACTAGTAGCCTATCATCGGAAACGGTAAATTCTGCTGTTTATTTTGATATGCGGTACCCTACCTTGTGAAGCGATACGAACTTCGTGACTTATTCAACGGAAAAGCAGGAGTGTGGAAATGGGTGAAGAAATTAGTAAAGATATTACATTGCAGAAGTTTTATCTGTCTTCATAACGTGATTACTTAGGTATGTACAAATATGTGACTTACATCATCACGCAGACTTACAAAAAACTATGGAATCAACATTTTATTTGCACTAGCAAACAGAGAGTACAGAATGCTAGCAATTTGGGAAACACACAAATATCACTTCAAGCTAGCAAACACACTGATGCAAGTTTTAGCTAACAAAGACACCAACATCAGTTTCAGCTAGCAGCCACAACAATACCAGTGCCTTCTAGCAGGCATACAAATATGTGGAATAGGAATACAAATATGTGACTTACATCATTACAAAGCTCCAGTTCCGCCCTTTCTTGTGATATGTGTTCCATATCTATGCAATGACGAGTTCATGAGTAGGCTAATTCAAACAAGAGTAATGGGTGTGGAGATGGACGCAGAGCTGTATACAGATTGTAACTATGGTTAAATTTGATGTAAATTCAAAATTATTTTTCTCGCCAACACGTCGCATAGACAAACAACTAGCATTGTTAGCGATGAATAGCCTACTTCGTGAGCAATTCAAGAAGAAGAGATGTGAATTTGTGAAATGGTTAAAATACATTTTTAGTGACAATTGCAAGTGACAAATAATTTTTAAAAGATTTTTCCAAGCCCCCCCCCCACAATTTTTGCTGTTGAGGCTTTCAAGGGGTCTTAAGTGTGAATCAAAGGGTCTCGGACCCCCGAGACCCCCGTATTTCGCACCCTGGTTACCGCTACGGGCATTCCCGCATAACAAAGGAAGGAATACAAACAATTAATAAACCTAACAAGGAACATAAAACATTATATTAGGCTAAACAATTTCATTAGCACATCCAATCCAATCCAATCCAAAAGTAACGGAAAGTAATCAAGTTACCTTACTTTAATATTGTTACCTGGATTAAGTTACTGATTACATTTTTTGACAGGTAATTAGTAATTGTATCGGAATACATTTTTAAAGTAATCCTTCCAACTAGGGCTGTGACGGTAATGATTTTTCTTCCCGCGGTAATAAAGCAACAAATTACCGCGATTTAGCGGTTTAGCGTACACCCCCCCCCCCCCCCCATTTGAACATTTTTACATTTAGCATTTTAATATTTTATATTTTTAATTCACACAATTCTGTAGGCTATACAATAATGGTGTCTGAAGCAGCATGAACAGGTAGGCTATATGTAGCCGCATTAAAACAGTTTTAATTATTTTTCAAATCACATGACAAATAAGAAGATGGTAAGGGAACATTAGATAATGGTTAATGGTTTTTAAGCATGCAACATAATTGAATATTCATGATGTCGGTAGGCTATCTACTACAATCACTGCTTGTATAAAGTGCTGCAAAAAATTCTCATTCTTTATTTTACGTGGCAAACGCAGATGTGCTGAATGGCAAATTTCGTTTTAACCCTTTAAACACCGGTGTTATTAAGCCATTTAGTGCATATGCTAAAACTGGTGCGATGAGAACACTAGATTGGAAAAATTCTAGCTAATTTTATTTTTGAGGAAACAATGATTTAACTCTAAAAATATAACAAATGTTAACTGAAATCTATGAGAAACTTAATAACGCAAATGAAAACATAACGAACCATATAAGGTAACGTGCTACATACCATAACAAATAAGTATGCAAAAGGGTTAAAACGAAATTTGCCGTTCAGCCCATCTGCGTTTGCCATGCCTTTCAGTAATTTAGCCAGGTAAATATCCGCGCTGGCATTAGGGAAGGAAGTTGCGGTCCAACTTGACAATATGATTAATTTGCGTTAAAACATTACCGTGTTAAAAGTTTCCAGATTAATCGCGAACGAGCGTTAACGCCTTAACTTTGACAGCCCTAAAATAAATAAATAATTGTGGTGATGCGATAATGAGCTCAACCCCGCGGTAGGCCTCTCTTGACCGTGGTATTGTGATACGGTTATCGTCACAGCCTTACTCCCAACCCTGGCGCCAAGATAGCAGTGGTGGCTGGTGAGCTGGAAACAGGGGAAGCCCAAACACTACCTTTAAATCTATCATTACTTTCAACCTGTTGCCCTTTATCCTCCTTAATTAACAATAAAACAAATAATTCACAGAATAGTCGAAACCAATCGCGTAAATAGAGTAAATGATTATGCTCCCGAAACACCGCAGATTGTCTGTAGTTTGTGTGCTTGAGACGTGAGATTAATTAACAAGGATGGCATTTATCGTTTTAAATTACGTTAAATGCTCATGACACATCACAGCATTTGTGAGGTCTGTGTTGTAAACGTTATTGTTCATTGCACTCAACCTAACCTAAAAGTTTATTCTCAGTAATTTAAATCAATTTAACTAAATTTAGCTCTGTTCCATAATTTGAATTTTGTAACACAAGAAAGCTATAATGTGACACATTTAAGAGAAAGCTTTGGGATTAGTTGCCACTTAATTATTCAAATTGCCAACCTTGTTAATTAAACAATCTCATGCTGTAGCTTTTGCAATAGCACATAAATTTCAGACAATCTGCGGTGTTTCGCGAGCATAGTGTTTCGCTAGCTTGCAGCCGCCACTGCAAGCTAGAAGGAACAAACAACAATAAAAACAACAGAACAGTGCTTTAAAAAACAAACTTGTCCACTACACTTTATACAATGTTAGCCTTTTGTGAAGCCAGATGTTAAGTGATATTGGTAGGTGAGTCAATGGCAATGTTAGAAAGTAGCATGCTAACGTTAGCTACTGTTACCAAGGTTACCAAGGTCAGCTAACATTACCCAAGCAAGCATAGCTACTAATTTCTCACATCGATGATACGAACATCGAATGTAACATTGATGTGAGAAATTAGTAGCTATACTTGCTTGGGTAATGTTAGCTGACCAACAGCTAGCTAGCTAGCCATCAATGTGAGAAATTAGTCGCTCGCTAAACAGCTAAGAAATACATAGCTGGCTGGCAACAAGGCGAAACGTTTGAAAAATAAAACTCTGGTTTTTCTTCCTCTTCTTCTTTTTAGGCCGGCTACACCAGCTCTGGTTTTTTAAAAACGGCTGCCACAAAGTTTTAGTTGGACTTATTGGTCACGATAATCCCGCCCCCAGCCCCTGACATAGCGGTTCTTTGTTCTAGACCAGCAAAGTGTTGGTGCCACTCTCGAACCAGTTTTCCTGGCCGAGAGACGGTTCTTTGGCTGTCGAAATGCGAAGAACTGGTTCAAGATTAGGCACTGGCTCCGAACCGGCCCTTGAACTGCCTTGGTGGAAAAGGGGCAGCTGTAGCCTAGTGGGTGCCAAACAATAACGTTTGATTTAATTCCCAGAAAGCAGGAAATTACAGTGATCACTGTGGTGAGGGCGGACATTTTGCTGTTAGATGTGACAGAGAATTCTCACACAGTGCTACAGAGACAGAGAAGCAACAAGGTGTGACTGAGAAACACCAGTAGAGCAGAATACAACACGAAAACTCCTCATGCACCCCCATGCCTAAGAAAGAGCAGCATTAATAACTTTGACTAATAACTACCTGTTGCTTAAAAACTACTTGCAAAGAGGCTGTAACCCAACAGCATTCACACTTCAGCGTAAACTAATATTTTCTAGAATATACACCCACTATCAAACAAGTAACATCTCTATGACTGTGATTTGGATGGGACTCTGGGTTTTAGAGGTCCTAGAGTGTCGAAATATGAAGAAGAGAATGAGCAACTACATGTGAAGTCCATGCTATAAATGATCTTATAACTCAGACTACGCCTGATGTCCACAGGCGGAACATAACATGTACCTGAATCAGTTTGCATAAAGCAAGACTTATTTGAAAGGGTTGCCGTTTCCTCTGCATGAATTGAAAGTTGCATAAGTGAAAGGAGTAAAATTGTAAAAGAGAATTCCATATACATTGCGATCAATGCAACATATCATTTTCATTGATTCAAAGATATTTATTTCTAAATTTACAGAATATATTTAATCTATATTCGACCGTGCAAAGCTGAAGCAGGTCCTATTATTTGTACACAACTTATTTGCCTTAATGCTTCTGAAACTGAGGTGACAGTTTCATCTGTGCACTAGGTTCAGGAGAATGTTGCTGTCACAGTGGTGTGCCAGTCAGAAGTCAGGTTTCCAGTTCAGAGCTTTATAGAAGGCATGGAGTTACGTATATTTGAGCGTGTGTGTGGATATATGTGTGTTTATATGTGTGCGTGTTTTATGGATTGAGAGCACTATACAAAAAGATGAACACGACTCCACAAAAACTACTGTAGTGCAGTGCTTCTCTCAAAGCCATGGTACACAAAATCCAGCTGCAAGCTAGTAGCGGCTAGGCTGCCTAACACTTAAGAGGGCGTGACCTTATATTAGTGCGCATACGCAAGAAGACTTACAATGGGATGTGGTTCTGTCCTCAATCGTGTGAGGTCCTGTGTGTATATCATTCTCAGTACATTGCACCGTGTGCACGCAGAGGAATGGCTGATGCTAGCTAGCTGGACTGACGGTAGAGTAATTGTTTTGTCTGCTATTTGCTCCACAACAGAGTAGTCTACTCAAAAACAATGCACCATGCTAATGCATTGTCTTCAGCAAAGAAACACTTCCTTTCAGTACAAATAACAGACAAATCACAATCAGTGCACTCATACTGTAACATACATTCTACAAGGATGCATATCAATTTTCTTTCTCTACAGACAATTGTAATATAACCAACTCAACCAAGGCAAAGACCTTACATAGGCAAAGATGCACACAACAACACAACAATCTGTTCCAAAGAGTTTGGTGTTCCCAGTCCTTCATCCCACAGGAACTGGTGCAGCACTGAAGTGGGGGTGATCACCACAACTTTTATATTGTCCAAAATCCTTGACCCTGTTGGGGTTCCTGTTGGTGGCCAATGGATATGGACAGGTCAGAGGGCAAATGGTGACCTGCGGGCTGTCTAGGGGGAGCAGCAGAACAGGTTTGGGCAGGTTTGAACTCATCCTTAAACACAGGTCTGTGAGAGGTGGGGGTGGTGTGCACAAACAGAGGCAATGGGATGGACAAAGGGATGTGGCCTTTTTTTTAACAGTTTCACTTTGAATGAGAGTAGCCTGCTCTGACATTATATTAGACAACAATGTAATGAATCCCAGGTCTCCCAAGAGACCTCCAAGAATAGAAGCATTGTTTTACTCTCAGTGCTTTCATGGAAATGATTCATTTTGTGGCCTGGGGAAATAGCCAAACTACACCACCTCAGGGGTCGCACCCAAGGACCATTAAAAGAGGAAGGCAACTCAAATACCTCTACAGCACCGAATCAATTTCTCGGTTTGTGTAATTCAAAGGAATACAGAGATGTGGTTTCTAATATCATGAAGTTTATTAAGCACAGACAATAATCAAGTCACACTTACAGCAAAGGCTCTATGGAGCTTCTCTAAATCCAAATAAAATAGCGCTTTTATATTACAATTTTTAGTTAAAATATGGTCGCTGTCAGCGCTATCAACGAGCAGGCCGGGGCCAGCTAGGAGGAAGGTATACTCACGGCTAGGAGGGGGGGATCCCACCCCTGCAGAAGACTCATCGCCACGCGTGCCCACACACTCTGGAATACAATGAAATCTTGCTGGAAAGCAAGTGAATCGGTGCAATTACTTTTAATATGCATGCAATGTGAAAAGTATCATATTTAGATGTTTTTACATGTTATCACCACATGTACCATTAACAAACATGTTACCAAAGTAACACCACCAGCCCACAAAAGTGGGCAGATTTTCTCTTTTGGGTAAAATTTTCAGGGTCAGTAGCCATTCTGGTGGGTGCCTTTTGAGTAAAACAAAAAATGGTCATAGCCGATTATGGTAGTCAAATGCAAGATATCCAAATACACACCACTTTTGGTCTGGTTCCTATTTTTTTTTTTTTTTTTTTTTTTTAAATGGCAGGACCCTTCTGTTATTTTAACTCATCCTAATATCTGTACTAATTCTGGCTGTTCAATCATTGGCTACTGTGACGGAGAAAGAATTCTCCGCACAAACGGGCGCATCCGCCTCGCTATGAGGAAGCGGGGGAGTGCGACAATACATGTGTTTTGCGCAATGTTTAAATAATACACGGACTAGGTTTAAATAGCATCGGTTTATTTCTTCAGCTAGCGAGATGTGTTCAGTCCTGCAAGAGGAAAGACTGTTACAACTATGTATAGGATTGCTACAGCCATATATGTTTGGACTGTTTGTTTGTTGTTTGGATTTGCTAAAACTTTAAGGTAGCGAACACAAGTGTTTGTTTCAGGTGCACATGAAAACAAGCGATCGGGTTTGCTAATTTAACAGACAGCAATTATGATTGTTACTTTAAAGCAAATGTGATAATTGCAATTAAGTTTGAAATGACTCACCTGTGGGTTAGAGCTGCTACCGGGAACAGGCAAAAGGAGTGCGTACACGGATCATGGGAATTATATAGTATTATGGGTAGCGTAGTTCCCATGTGTTGAAACGTGGAAGGGGGAGATTGTGCTGCCAATGTAAATGTTATGCAGCAATCTGTTTATTTGGAACAAAACATGTGGGTTTGTCAACGGAACGTGTGTATTTCATTGTGGGATGAATTGTTGTTATAACTTTGTCACTTTATTCCTGTAAATTGATTTTAATATTTTGACCCAGGTAATGGGTTAGTCCAGGGCAGGGCTCAGGCTGTTTAAGCACCCAAGTTCTGTCATTTGGGGGAGAAGGCTGTAGGAGAGTATAAACTCTGTGAGCCAGTGAAAGAAGGAGGCACCTGGAAATAATTGCTTGTTTTTTGTTATTATTGCTATTTGTTTATTATTGTAAATAGTTATATGTTTTGTTTGTTGTATAGCACAATTAAACATCTTGTCTTCGTTCACCCCAATCTCTGTTGTCGTCACCTGTTTGCCGCTCGCCGTCCTGTCACACGTGGGGGGTCCCTCACACCGTGCCTCACCCATCTCTGGGGTCCCTCACACACCGGGGTCAACCGAACCTGGGGGTTCCTCATACGGCTCACACACCGGGCACGCCTCTAATGGCCTCGCAACAAGCCATCCCACTTACCCCACTTGTAGCGAAGGGTGAGAGCAGGCTCTTTGGCGTCGTGGTCAAAGTCGCATGGTTGGTACCCTGTAGACCCGGGTTCGAGGCCGGGTGGGGTGACTGCTCTCGCCCTTTGATACAAGTGGTGTAAGAAGTTGGGCGCGCTTCCTGAAGGGGAGGGTAGTGTGACGGAGTGCCGTCACTACGATTGAGTATGCGCTCTGACTGCCATACCAACGAGCCTGGCTCTTTGGCGTCGCGGTCAAAGTCGCATGGTTGGTACCCTGTAGACCCGGGTTTGAGGCCGGGTGGGGTGACTGCTCTCACCCTTCGCTACAGCTACATATGACAGCACATTGTAAATTTCTCTACGATGGGAAGATTCCTTTTGATCAATAACTAACTAGACAGTTTTGAGAGGTAGTTATCCTTTACCAGTTTATCACATTGCATATTTTGATAGCTGGTCCTACTATTGGTTTAAAATGTGGAGAAGCTATTTAAACAGGTAGCAGACCATACGTACATGTCATTGAAAAAAATGGGGAGACCTCACTCTAATTTTGAGTGGCTATGCAAGTTTGATTCCAAAGTTCAATGATTTAGCGTTTACTCAATTCTTTATGTACTTAGAGAATGTCTGGCTAGCAAATTAGCTGCTAGTAGTAGTAGCAAGCATGATGTAGTTTAGCTGTGAGCTTTAGCTCTAACATTATTTTCCTGGCCAGCTGTTTTAGTCACTAATATATGATGTTGCTACTGTTGCAGCTACTAGAGGCATAGTGTTCCTGACCTATTGTTCAATGGATTTTAAGGGAACACTGCTCTTCTACAAAGCTGTACTCCCAGACTAAGCATATAGAAGACCCTATAGATGTTTAACCAGCCTTCTTTATTCCCCAGCTATCGTTAATTAGTGACAGATACTGTCCCAGGAATCCTTTTGTTGATTTCACATAGGCCATCCGTTTTTAGCAAGGTTTCATCATGTAGCAGTTGCCTTAAAGACCAGCATCAAACTGGCAATTTCAACCTAGGTTTGCCTCACCTGGAATACTTCTCCACACTGTCACACCTGGTATACTCAGACATGTTTTTACAAGTTCATACTTTGCAAGGATTTTAAGAATCGTATAATCACCAGCATTATAGTCAGTGAAATTGGGGAAGCGTGCTTACGGAACCAGTATGTGGTATTTAGCGCAATAGGTGGTATTAGCTCAATGTCTCAGACAGCATATATATTCATTTCATTATTATGCATGCAACGATGCTCAGATATCCTGTAGTACTTAAACTTTGCTGTATATGTATCAAGGGACCCAATGTGTGCCATGAAAACACACCCCACATCATTACACCACCACCAGCCTGCCTTGTTGACACCTGGCAGGATAGATCCGTAGACTCATGTGGTTTTCACCATATCATGGTCCCATCAGTGTGAAACAACATGGTCCCATCAGTGTGAAACAACATAAACCAGTATTCATCAGACCAGGCAATATTTTTTCAATCCTAACCTGTCCAGTGTTTATGTTCCTTAGCCCACTGCAGCTGCAGCTTCTTGTTTTTTGCTGACAGAAGTGAACTCGCTTAGGTAGCTGGAACTCACTTTGGTAGCTGGCTTCCATGCCCCACTCATGACAAGGTACAAGAAGCTGGTCACTCTGATATGCATCTTTCAGATCTACTGTTATACTCAGCTGTTGACTGACTGTAGCCCATCTGTTACTCTGCACAATTTGTGTCAGTCTATGTCGACCTCTTTCATCAACTGGTATGTACCATCATGTGTGAAAACTTCAGCAGCGTTGCTGTTTCTGATATACTCATACCACCATGTCTGGCACCATGCCATGTTGAAAGACACTTAAATTTTTTGTCTTCCCATTCTCCATCTGAATTTCACAGACACAATCTGTAGGTGCCAGCCTACCTGCTATAAATAGCATAGTGAGATGCTGATTGAACAGTGTATTTCATGGAGACAGCAGGTGTTCTTAATAAAGTTGCCACTAAATGTGTATATCTTATATCTATATATAGCTATATATGTATATCTTACAAAGTTTATAGGTGAATATCTAAAACTACTTACAATATAAGGTGCAGGAGTCTGTCCCTATTTCAGTAAATAACAAACTCAGTGAAGGGGGTATATAGTTGGATCTGCAGTCCCACAAAGAGTCACAGAAAGGAGTTTTTGTGTCCCATCCACGGTTTCCTGACTTATACCCTTAAGTGCCTGTATCATCCTATCTTATAATAGAATGAATTAAGGTGCATACCTTTTTGGCTAATGTTAGTTAAAGCAGAGCATCTGGAATAATGGGAATGCTGGACCCATAAAATATTTCAAGACTAGCATTTTTCAACCATGAAATATCACCAAAATGAGGCCTTTCTCTCCATAAGAGACAAAAGAAACAATCACCTCCAAACCGCCTATATTTCTACATTCACAAGAGGCTGGCTTTCTGGTGGTTCAAAAACTAGAAAAAAATCTGGGCCATGGGTCTAAGCCTTTATGGGGCACCTTGGTGCGCCATAAATTTCTATTTCTAACATAATATTGCGTTTTTGTATGATTACCATTGACATAATATAAGTATGGCTGTCAAGCGATAAAAAATTAATCAAAATAATTACATGCTTTGTGATTAATTAATCTAAATTAATCACATATAGCAATATTTGCTGTGAGAAGCATTTAAAAATATTTCAGTTCAAATGGATTTTGGTAGATGACTGCGTCAATTATAATAGACATTATAAACTTTAAAGGTCAACGTCTCTTTTATTTCCCACATTCAGAACATTTTTTCACTGTTCATTTGCAATAATGGCCATAACAATCAAAAATATGACCTAATGAACTGAGGAAATAAAAAAATCAGAAATGTTTCAGCAAGAACAATGATGGAAATAAGTCCATAAGTTTCTCATTTTATCCTTGACATTGTAATGATTGTCAATGTGTCATATTTTAGATGCCAAATTAGGCAACATAGACCAGTAATATATGGTGGATATAGTATAATAATGTGGATACGTTTCCATGTATGATAGCCCATAAAAGAACCTAGCTAGCCTGCAGTTGGGTATGATAAACAATAGCTAGCTAGCAAGCCTACCATATAGCTGTCGGGGCTCAGGCAGGGACTCAGGCGCGGACCACGGGAGCGTCGGGTTCCAAGCGTCTTTAACGGAATCGTCAGGCAGATCGCTAATTCGAAAACAAGCAGGGTCGAAAACCGGGAGACAGTCCGTGGACAGAGCGAGGATCGGGAAATCGGAGCAGGCAAGGTCGGGGAACCGGACAGGCAGGCAATCAAGCGAACGAGGCAAGGAGGCAGGCAAAAAACGAGGTCAGGGTACAAGCAGGGTCGAAAAACGGGAAACAGGCAGACAGAATCATAAAGCAAACGCCGGGGACGAAACAGGAGAAAAACACTGTGACGAACTAGCAACAGGACAGGGAAAAGCAGGGAACATATAGGGCAAGGCTGACGAGGGGATGGAAAGCAGGTGTGCAGGCAATCAGGCGGGCGGAGACCGGGCGGGGAGCGGGGCAGGAAAAACACAAGGAAAACAAAAGCACGACAGCTAAGGAGGCGGAGCACTGACAGTACCCCCCCCTCTATGGACGCCCCCAGGCGTCCTAGCGGGTGCGCCAGGGTGCTGGCGGTGGAAGTCCCTGATGAGGGCAGGATCCAGGATGTCCCTGGCAGGGACCCAACACCTCTCCTCGGGGCCGTAGCCCTCCCAGTCAACCAGGTACTGGAGTCGGCGCCCCCGTTGCCTAACCTTAAGCAGGCGGCGCACAGTGTATGCCTTTGTCCCGTCGATCAGGCGAGAAGGTGGAGGAGCCCGCGGAGCCGGGCAGAGGGGGCTACGGACGACGGGCTTGATCCTGGAGACGTGGAAGGTGGGATGTATGCGGCGGAGAGAGAGCGGTAGCTTAAGGCGGACCGCCGCGGGACCGATCACTTTGGCAATAGGGAACGGCCCGATGAAGCGAGGAGTGAGCTTGCGGGAGTCTGTCCTGAGGGGAAGATCCCTAGTGGAGAGCCACACCCGCTGACCCAGGCGATAGCGGGGGGCTTTGGAGCGGCGGCGGTCGGCGAAGCGCTTAGTCTGGGATGAGGCTCGCAGCAGGTCAAGCCGCGCACGCCTCCAGGTGCGGTGACATCGCCGGATGAACGCAGCCGCTGAGGGGACGCCGACCTCCTCCTCCTGGGCTGGGAACAGGGCGGGCTGGTAACCTAGACAGCACTGAAAGGGAGACAGTCCCGACGACGACGAGGGCAGGGAGTCGATGGCGTATTCTACCCATGGCAGTTGCTGACTCCATGCCGACGGCTCTTGGGAGGTGAGACACCGCAGCACAGTCTCCAGTTGCTGGTTCGCCCGCTCGGCTTGGCCGTTGGACTGGGGGTGGAACCCGGACGACAAACTGACCGTGGCGCCCAGCAGCCTGCAAAAAGCCCTCCAGAAGTGAGAGGTGAACTGGGGACCCCGATCAGACACCACGTCAGTGGGCAGCCCGTGCAGCCTGAACACGTGGTGTACAAGCAGTTGGGCGGTTTCTCTGGCAGAGGGGAGTTTGGGGAGTGGAACGAAGTGGACGGACTTGGAAAACCGATCAACGATGGTGAGGATGGTGGTGTTACCATTAGATGGGGGCAGACCGGTGACGAAGTCCAAGGCGATGTGGGACCAGGGTCGCTTGGGGATAGGCAGAGGGCGCAGCAGTCCAGCAGGGGGGTGATTAGAGGGCTTGTTCTGTGCACAGACTGAGCAGGCAGAAACAAAGCTGCGGACGTCCTCTTTAATGGTGGGCCACCAGAACCGCCAACTGATGAACACCGCCGTACGTCGGGCGCCGGGATGGCAGGCGAGTCTGGACGAGTGTCCCCATTGCAGGACCTGGGATCGGACAGAACGAGGAACGAAGAGGCGATTAGGGGGACAGGAGCTAGGACCCGGTTCGGTCCGGAGAGCGGCGTGGACGATGGTCTCGATGTCCCATTGCGCCGCTGCGACCACACATCGGGCAGGCAAAATGGTGCTGGGTTCCTGGATCTCGTCTGCTGGCGCGAACTGGCGAGACAGAGCATCGGGTTTCCCATTCTTGGTTCCCGGTCGGTAGGACAGAGTGAAGTCGCACCGGGAATACAGCAGGGACCAGCGGGCCTGTCGGGGGTTCAGACGCTTAGCCGACCTGATGTATTCCAGGTTCTTATGATCGGTCCACACCAGGAACGGCGTCTTCGCCCCCTCCAGCCAATGCCTCCACTCCTCCAGCGCCAGTTTAACAGCGAGTAGCTCCCGGTCACCGATGTCGTAATTACGCTCAGAGGGTGAAAGACGGTGGGAGAAGTAAACACATGGGCGGAGCTTGTTGTCGGAAGCAGAGCGTTGTGAAAGGACGGCCCCCACTCCCACGTCCGAGGCGTCCACCTCCACGACGAACTGTCGGGCAGGATCGGGCTGGGTTAGAATGGGCGCTGAGGTGAAGTGGCCCTTCAGGTTGCGGAATGCCTCCTCGGCTCCCGGGGACCAGGTAAAAGCCCTATTGACAGATGTCAAAGCAGTGAGGGGAGCCGCTACCGTGCTGTAATTCCGAATGAAGCGGCGGTAAAAATTTGCAAAGCCGTGGAAGCACTGCAGCTCTCGACGGGAAGTGGGGCGAGGCCACTCCTCTACTGCTCGCACTTTCTGCCGGTCCATTTGGATCTCTCCCGCTGTGATCACGAAACCCAGGAAAGAGACGGTCTTCCGATGGAATTCGCATTTCTCCGCTTTGACATACAGGTGATTCTCCAGCAGGCGCTGGAGAACCCGACGGACATGCTGAACGTGTTCGGACAGGGAGCGGGAGAAGATGAGTATGTCGTCCAGGTAAACGAAGACAAACCGGTTCAGCATGTCCCGGAGCACATCGTTCACCAGAGACTGAAACACAGCTGGGGAATTCGTTAACCCGAACGGCATGACCAAATATTCATAGTGCCCGGATGGAGTGTTGAAGGCAGTCTTCCACTCGTCTCCCTCACGGATACGGACCAGGTGGTAAGCATTGCGGAGGTCGAGTTTGGTGAATACGGTGGCCCCTTGCAACGACTCAAAAGCAGTGGACAGGAGCAGTAGGGGGTAGCGATTCTTGACGGTAATGGCATTGAGACCCCGGTAAACAATGCAGGGACGGAGAGAGCCGTCCTTCTTACCGACGAAGAAAAACCCGGCCCCGGCAGGCGAGGAGGACGGGCGGATGATCCCGGCGGCTAGGGACTCCCGGATGTAGCGATCCATGGCCTTCCTCTCCGGCGGAGACAGGGAGTACAGGCGCCCCCTCGGGGGTGAGGAGCTGGGCAGGAGATCAATCGCACAGTCGTAGGGGCGATGCGGAGTAAGCGAGGTGGCGCGGGACTTACTGACCAGAGGGGCCCCGGTGATGGCGTGGGCTTCTAGCGGCGAGTGCAGCGGTATACGGGGCAGCTGCAATCGGGCCGCCAAGCCGGCATCAATGAAACTCCCGTTGGCCCCCGAATCGATTAAAACAGAGACAGCATGGGAACGACCCCTGATGAGCAGAGTGGCCAAAAAAAGAGGGCAGGTCTCAGGAGACTGGTTTAAAGGGGTCACGCTCACCTGTACTCCCCTTGCTACAGGTGAGCGCTGGCTTTTAACGGGGCAGGTCGCCCTGGCTGACCGCAGTACAGGCAGGCTCCGGCGCTGATCCTCCTCTGTCGCTCGGCAGGGGACAGGCGAGTCATGCGAGTGCGGTCTACTTGCATCGGCTCCGGGGAAGTAGGCGGCAGAATGGCGGGGCGACGCGCAACCGGTGCGGGCAGTTCTTGGAAGGGGCTCAGCAGTCCACTGGCTCCTCTCTCCCGGCACTGCTGCGACAGGCGCTGGTCGACACGGATGGCCAGATCCACCAGGGCGTCAAAGCTGGCCGGCAGTTCCCGAGTGGCCAGCTCGTCCTTGATGGACTCCGAAAGGCCGTGGAGAAAGGCGTCGTATTGCGCCGCTGTATTCCAGCCACTCGTGGCAGCGAGAGTGCGGAACTCGATCGCAAAATCCGACACTGACCGGCGCCCCTGGCGAATCCTGAGCATCTCCCTTGCAGCCTCGCGACCGTGTCTGGATCGGTCGAAGACCTTCCTCATCTCCTCAGCAAAGGCTGTGAAGGAATGGCAGAAAGAAACACCGGCGTCCCAGACCGCAGTGCCCCACTCCCTGGCACATCCCGTCAGCAGGGTAATGACGTAAGCGATCTTCGCCCGGTCCGTGGGAAACGTGGAGGGCTGCAGTTCGAAAACCAGGGAGCACTGGGAGAGGAACGACCGACAGGTTCCTGGATCCCCCGCGTATGACTCGGGAGGAGGCAGACGGGGCTCCCGGCTCGGGGGTACTGGAGAAGCTGGTGGGGGAGCTGCCGCAGGCGGCGAGAGGCGATTACCCTGGCTCAGCTGCAACTGTTGCAGCTGGGACGTGACGTTGGCGAGGCTGGCAGCGAGGCCCTCCAGGGACCAGCCGATGGTTCCCAGCTGGGATTGGTGCCCCCCCAACAACGCGCCCTGCAGCTCCAGTGCAGCCCGCAGCTGGGGTAGGTCCGCTGAGTCCATGGTGGCTAGTTCGTACTGTCGGGGCTCAGGCAGGGACTCAGGCGCGGACCACGGGAGCTTCGGGTTCCAAGCGTCTTTAACGGAATCGTCAGGCAGATCGCTAATCCGAAAACAAGCAGGGTCGAAAACCGGGAGACAGTCCGTGGACAGAGCGAGGATCGGGAAATCGGAGCAGGCAAGGTCGGGGAACCGGACAGGCAGGCAATCAAGCGAACGAGGCAAGGAGGCAGGCAAAAAACGAGGTCAGGGTACAAGCAGGGTCGAAAAACAGGAAACAGGCAGACAGAAGCATAAAGCAAACGCCGGGGACGAAACAGGAGAAAAACACTGTGACGAACTAGCAACAGGACAGGGAAAAGCAGGGAACATATAGGGCAAGGCTGACGAGGGGATGGAAAGCAGGTGTGCAGGCAATCAGGCGGGCGGAGACCGGGCGGGGAGCGGGGCAGGAAAAACACAAGGAAAACAAAAGCACGACAGCTAAGGAGGCGGAGCACTGACAATAGCTAGCCTTTACATGCATGATAAAAAGTAGCTAGCGAGCCTGTTGTCAGGTATGAAAGAAAGTAGCTAGCTAGCTGGCTAACTAACCGGCAGTCAAGAGACTGTTTATGTGTTGTTTGAAAACATGTGTAAATGTAATCCTTAAGGAACTATTTTTGTCGGCAGAGCCGAATAAACAACAAAAAACATAATTTGTCTCAAATTATCGTTATCTGATAATCAGCCTTGTAGAACTGTTGTATAAAAGCAATATCACACTCGAGGTCGTGCTGTTATACTGAATATCAGCATGGCTGTGATTATCTTCTGCACTCAGCTTGCAGCCTCGTACCTATGACCGAATCATAGCACTCACTCTTGTGTGATATTGCTTAAATGCACGGTGACGTATGGGGTCAAGGGGCATCAGAAAATTAAAAATTAATCTGCGTTAATTTTTTTGACGCGTTATTTTTTTCTATAATTAATTAATCGAAATTAATGGGTAGTTTTGACAATCCTAAATATAATATATCACAAAAAAAAAAAACATTTCAAGCTCTCTTGTGGGACATTTCAAGCGCTCTTGGGGATCCCCTGGTAGTTTGCTTATGCGTCGGGCTGACCCTGCATGGGTCCATAGTTATCTTTGCTTACGCTGCATGATGTTGCAGACTTCACACTAAATGTATGATCCTCCCATTTTAACAACCACCCTCTCTCCCTTTTTCTTGCTGTCTCTCCTGCCATCCCAGCAGAACGTACTTCTTTTGGCTCACACACTCCTCCAACCCCCTACAACCCCCTGCATATTTCTATTCTTAGATCATTTCTTTTGGAGAAGGTAGATGTGCACTGTTTAAATTGACATTTTGATTGAAGAGAATCCAATTCTGTGGATGTAAAGTATCAGAGTTTAGCAGTGTTTAGCAGGTGCTATTGTTCTATGTTTGATCATATTTTCTTCCTCATTTTGTTAGAAATCTGTATCTAATTCCTGTGTCTGTGAATAAACTGAATCAATAATATACATAAAAACCTAGATTTACATAAAATTTAAGTGTTAGAAGGAGACTCTTAAATTTGGAACAAACCATACAAGAAAGCTACCAGATTAGTGGCTAACACTGTAAAAAAAACTGCTTTAAAAATCTGCATTTTCAATTAACCCCCCTGCCCCATCTCCATTAGTGTCAAATGTCAAAAACAATAATAATAATAGTAGTAAACAACTTCATTTACTTACATGTACTGTGTTGCAGCCCAAAGTGCATTTCAATGAAAAAGTTGAACTAAACACACAAAAAACAGTAGTAAAATAGGAAAACAAGAAATAGCAGATAAATATACACAACAGATAGAACAAAGACTTAAAACTCATGCCACTTAAGCACCTCATCAAACAAACAGTTAAAAAACCTTTTTATAAATGTAGTGGGAATACCTTTTGTATGGATGGTGGTGTCCTTGTTGGATGCACATTGTGCTTGAATTTAGGAGCTGGATAAAAGCATCTGCTGTGTGAAGAATGTGAATGTAATGTAAATGACTCAGTGAGCATTTTTGGGGTTTAAGTATCTCTGCAGAAACCAGAGATACTTAAACCCCAAAATGAACTATGACAGCCCAAATTGGAGTTAGCTGTTGCATGTCTTATATTCAGTTTAATATTTGACATATTTTCCTGAGAGTTTTTTTAAAAAATCTTCACATTTAGATAATGGCTGCAAGAGTCAGCAGCAGGGACTGGATTCATTAGGTGATAAAAATTAGGGGGATTATCCTGATTATCAATAATCAGTTTAGATTAGTTTTAACTAATCTAGTTGAGACTAGTACAATAGTCTCAATGTGAAATGACACTATTGTACATTCTTTCTCACTCTATTGTAGCTAGTAGTGTGTTCTGTAAGAATATTGTAGTGGATCTGTAGCTGTGTCTTTCTCCATTTCTGTTCAGCTTTACAACAATTTCTTTTGTTCTTCATTTCCCCACGTAGCCTTTTGTTTGATGGAAATCTTTTTCCACTGAAGTTTTATCTTAAAACTATTCACTAAATTGTTGCAGGAGAAAGGTGAGACTGGCATTGGTATATCATCTAGAACGTTTACAAACTCCTCAACTGTTTCAGATTTAACATAAGACTTTTTGATAATACTTTCAAAATCTTTATGTTTGTGAAGAGCCTTCACCTCCTCCTATAAACTCAATGTTAATTGAGTTAATTGTTTGTTAAATGTCCAGGGCCCTTTGTCTATAAATTTCAAACTGGACAATAACAGATCTCATTTTACCAATTGCATCCAAAGCCTGTTAATTGCGTAACTGTTTGTATAATTGCCTGTGTGTCTGAAACCAGCCTATTGGCTAACAAGCCATACCTGCCTAATTTAAGGCTTATTAAATACAGGTATGGTGTCACAACTCAGGCAGGGACTCAAGCGCAGACAGCGGAATGGGGTGCACCAAGCGAAGTATAATAAGCCGATACGGGGAATCCAGAAAACGAAGTCAAAAACAGGCAAAGTCGGAAAACCAGAAAAACACGGCAAACAGTACCAAACAGATCCAAAAACACGGTCGAGGGAAACAGGCAAGATCGGGAAAACAGGCTGGCAGGCAGAACAGGAAAAATAGCTTGTAGCGAAACAGATAACTGAGACGAACTAGCAACGAGACAAGAAACAAACGGGGAATATATAGGGCAAGGCAGATGACAAGATGGGATGCAGGTGTGCAGGCAGGCAGGTAGAGACAATCAGGTGGGCGGAGAACGGGGCAGGGCTAGAACACAAGGAAAAACAAAAGCACATGGACAGGGAAAAGAAAACAACCGGCTAAGACGCCGCAGTCATGACAGTACCCCCCCCCTACGGACGCCACCGGGCGTCCTAGCAGGCAGTCCAGGATGCCGCCGGCGAAAGTCCGCGATGAGGGAAGGGTCGAGTATGTCACGGGCCGGGACCCAGCATCGTTCCTCCGGGCCGTAACCCTCCCAGTCCACCAGGTATTGGAGTCAGCGACCCCGGCGCCGGACTCCCAGCAAACGGCGCACGGTGTAAGCTTCGGATCCGTCGATCAGGCGGGGGGGCGGAGGGGCCCGTGGAGCTGGGCAGAGTGGGCTGCGGACGACGGGCTTGACCCTGGAGACATGAAAAGTCGGGTGGATGCGCCGGAGGGAGGACGGGAGCTTGAGCCGGACAGCAGTGGAACTGATCACTCGGGCGATGGGGAAGGGACCGATGAAGCGTGGGGCCAGTTTGCGGGATTCCACCCTGAGGGGAAGATCGCGTGTGGACAGCCACACTCGCTGCCCCCGGACGTAGCGGGGAGCTTTGGAACGGAGCCGGTCAGCGGCCCGCTTGATCCGGGCAGATGCACGTAGGAGCGCAGTCCGGGTGCGCTTCCAGGTACGCCGGCAGCGACGGACGAACGCCACAGCCGAGGGGACCCCAACCTCCTCCTCCTGAGCTGGGAACAGTGGGGGCTGGTAGCCGAGGCAGCACTGGAACGGGGACAGGCCGGTGGAAGAGGATGGCAGGGAGTTGATGGAATACTCCACCCAGGGCAGCAGCCGACTCCAGGAGCTGGGATCTTGCGAAGCGAGACAACGCAGCACCGTCTCCAGCTGCTGATTAGCCCGCTCGGTCTGGCCGTTGGTCTGCGGGTGGAAACCTGAGGAGAGACTCACAGATGCCCCCAACAACTTGCAGAAAGCCCTCCAAAAGCGTGACGTGAACTGGGCCCCCCTATCCGACACCACGTCAACCGGCAATCCATGCAGTCTGAACACATGATCGATCATCAACTCCGCCGTTTCTTTAGCCGTGGGCAGCTTTGCCAGCGCGACGAAGTGCACAGACTTGGAGAAGCGATCAACCACTGTTAGGATAACCGTATTACCTTCAGACGCGGGCAAACCGGTGACGAAGTCCAAGGCGATGTGGGACCAGGGTCGCTTGGGGATAGGCAGAGGGCGCAGCAGTCCAGCAGGGGGGTGATTAGAGGGCTTGTTCTGTGCACAGACTGAGCAGGCGGAAACAAAGCTGCGGACATCCTCTTCCATGGCGGGCCACCAGAAACGCTGCTCGATGAGGGCCTTGGTGCGTCTAACCCCTGGGTGGCAGGCCAGCTTGGAGGAGTGTCCCCACTGCAGGACCTGGGAACGAACAGACTCTGGAACGAACAGACAATTAACCGGACAAGAACTGGGGCAGGCGTTGCCCTTTTGAGAAGAGCGTACTAAGAACTTGATGTCCCATAATGCCGCAGCCAGCAAGCACCGAGCGGGCAATATGGTGCTGTACTCAGGCGCCTCCTCCGGTGGGGAGGACTGGCGAGAAAGGGCATCGGGCTTGCCGTTCTTGGAACCTGGGCGGTAGGAGAGAACAAAGTCGAACCTGGCAAAGAACAGGGACCAGCGAGCCTGGCGAGGATTAAGGCGTTTCGCCGTACGCAGATATTCCAGGTTCTTGTGATCGGTCCACACCAGAAACGGGATACTCGCCCCCTCCAGCCAGTGCCTCCACTCCTCCAAAGCCAGTTTAACGGCTAGCAGCTCCCGGTCCCCGATGTCGTGGGCGTTGGCCACTCCTCGACCGCCTGGACCTTGCGACGATCCATCCGGACCCCTCCGGCTGTGACAACACACCCCAGGAAGGAAATCGAGTCCCGATGAAACTCACTCTTCTCGGCTTTAACGAACAGGTGGTTCTCTAGCAGCCTCTGCAGCACTTGGTGGACATGAAGGCAATGTTCAGCAGGCGAGCGGGAGAAGATGAGGATGTCATCCAGGTACACGTACACAAACTTGCCGAGCATGTCACGGAGAACGTCGTTTACCAGGGCTTGGAAAACGGAAGGAGCATTGGTAAGACCGAAAGGCATGACCAGGTATTCATAGTGACCCGTCGGGGTGTTAAACGCGGTCTTCCACTCATCCCCCTCTCTGATGCGGACCAGGTGGTAGGCGTTGCGCAGATCGAGTTTGCTAAAGATCTTCGCTCCCTGCAGGGACTCGAACGCCACAGACATCAGCGGGAGAGGGTATCGGTTTTTCACCGTGATGGCGTTTAACCCCCGGTAATCGATGCAGGGGCGGAGTCCACCGTCCTTCTTGCCCACGAAGAAAAAACCCGCTCCGGCAGGAGAAGACGAGGGGCGAATTATGCCGGCTGCCAGCGACTCCTGGATGTACTTATTCATAGCCTCCGTCTCCGGTGGCGACAGGGAATACAGGCGGCCCCGGGGCGGAGTGGTGCCAGGCAGGAGGTCAATGGCACAATCATAGGGACGATGAGGCGGCAAGGAGGCGGCGCGGGACTTGCTAAAAACTCCCTTCAGGTCCAGGTACTCGGGGGGCACTCCAGACAGGTCAGGAAACTCATCGGCGATGGTGGAAGCTGCAGAGACGGGGACTGGAGCGTCTTTGAGACATTGAGATGCACAGAACGGACTCCACTCCGATATTCTGTTCTCCACCCAATTGATCCAGGGGTTGTGTTTGCAGAGCCAGGGGAGTCCCAGTACTAACGGTGCTTGGGGTGTGTCCATGATGTGCAGCACGATGTCCTCACGGTGGTTGCCAGACAGCAGAAGACTCACCGGCGGAGTAACATGCGTGATCTTGACGAGCGGCTCCCGGTGATGGCAACCGCCTCTAGGGGGGTCTGGAGCGGGACCTGTGGCAACCCAAGCTGCAGGACCAGGCTAGCATCGATGAAGTTCCCGTCCGCTCCGGAGTCAATAAGAACAGCAACCACCTGTGGCTGGCCATGAACAAAGAGGGACGCTGACAGCAGTGGGCGAGTGATTGGGGAGTTTGGAACAGGCGTTGTGCTCACCTGTATCTCCCCAGTTACAGGTGCGCGCTGGCCTTTTACTGGGCACTTAGAGACGAAGTGCCCTGGGTTGCCGCAATACAGGCAGGACCGGGTCTGGATCCGCCTTTGTCGTTCCGCCGGAGAGAGGCGCGTGCGGTCGATCTGTACGGGTTCCGGAACAGAGGGCATCGCTGCAGCAGACAAAGGCTTCCGAAACTCCCCCGCTGATCCCCGAGACTCTGCTCTCTCTCTCCGACGAGCAGACAGGCGGTGGTCGATGCGGATGGCGAGGTCGACCAGGGTGTCGAACCCAGCCGGCAGATCCCGGGTGACGAGTTCGTCTTTGATCTCCTCCGAAAGCCCATGGAGGAACACGTCGTACAGGGCCTCTTGATTCCAGCCACTAGTCACAGCAAGGGTCCGAAAGTCAATGGCATAGTTGGAGACTGAGCTCCCTTGCTGACGGATCTGCAGCATCTCCCGAGCAGCCTCATGACCGGTGGTGGACCGGTCGAACACTCGCTTCATCTCCTCACAGAAGGAGGTGTAGGAGGAGCACACAGGCGAGCTGACATCCCACACTGCCGTTCCCCACTCTCTGGCACGCCCGGTGAGCAAGATGATGACATACGCGATTCGTGCTCGGTCTGTGGGAAAGGTGGACGGCTGGAGCTCGAAAACCAGAGAGCACTGTGACAGAAAGGAGCGGCAGGTTCCAGGCTCACCAGCGTACGGTTCCGGAGGTGGCAGACGGGGCTCCCTTCCTGGCTGAGCGGCAAGAGGTTGCGGAGCAGGTGCAGGGAGGTCTTGTGCAAGCTGGAGGTGCTGCAGGTGAGTAGAGAGATTGTCCATGCACGCCGCGAAGCACTCCAGGGTCTTGCTAACAGATTCCAGCTGGAGATGATGTTGGTCGAGCAGGGCTCCCTGTCGGTCTAACACTGACCGCAGCTGGCTACTGTCTGCTGAGTCCATAGTTGGCTAGTTCGTACTGTCACAACTCAGGCAGGGACTCAAGCGCAGACAGCGGAATGGGGTGCACCAAGCGAAGTATAATAAGCCGATACGGGGAATCCAGAAAACGAAGTCAAAAACAGGCAAAGTCGGAAAACCAGAAAAACACGGCAAACAGTACCAAACAGATCCAAAAACACGGTCGAGGGAAACAGGCAAGATCGGGAAAACAGGCTGGCAGGCAGAACAGGAAAAATAGCTTGTAGCGAAACAGATAACTGAGACGAACTAGCAACGAGACAAGAAACAAACGGGGAATATATAGGGCAAGGCAGATGACAAGATGGGATGCAGGTGTGCAGGCAGGCAGGTAGAGACAATCAGGTGGGCGGAGAACGGGGCAGGGCTAGAACACAAGGAAAAACAAAAGCACATGGACAGGGAAAAGAAAACAACCGGCTAAGACGCCGCAGTCATGACATATGGATGGCAAGCAGCAGGGAGGCTTATTTTGTTCTTGCTGTTTCCTTAGGCTGGTTTCTTTGTCTGTTTGGGTTTTTAAATAAATTATTATTTGCTCTTTTCTGCTCATTTATGTGAAGTGTTAGCCAGCTTCTCTACAATGTTCTGTTGTCAGCCTTGACCTTGAAAGCACACAGAAATGGTCAGATACAGAAACGCCAAGAAAAGAAGATATGGTGGTGCGTAGACCTCTAAAAAGAAACAAATCCAGAATGTGGCCTTGTTTATGCATTGACCCAGCAACATGCTGGATAAAATCAAAGGATTTCATCATGTTGACAAAATTGCAGTTGTAACTGTTTGAATCAATAAATAAGAATTCTGCAAATTTATTAAGAAACACTGAGTTATACTTAGGTATTCAGTAAACAGCAACAAGAAGAACAGAAGCATCACATTTCCATGCAAATATTTTCAGGCAGAAATGTTTTGATAAAAATTCGTTTAGTTTACATTTGCTGGATAAATACTCGCTAGTCCACACCACTCCTGTCTTGCCTTTTTTGCCTTGTTGTATGAGAGGAGGTATACTTTGAAGGGTATGCCTCAATAAGTGAGACTTTGCCATCTGTGCTTAGCCAGGTTTCTGTTAAAAAGATATCAAGTTTGTGCTGTTCCATCAGGTTACTAAATAAGAATCTTCACTTGTCACGTTCATTATCTTGCGTGACGTTGTCAGTGGGTACGATTGTGAACATTGCACATGTCCCACATGCCATAGCTCTCTATCCACTGGCTGTGTCCATTGCGCAATAGACGAGGTCCAGAATGAAATGAATATCCATTGAGTGTGGGTGCACAGCTCGCAGGTTGTTTTGTGCTGTGGCTTCACTTGGCCATGACAGTCACAGACTTCCCCATAGGGCAGTAGATTTTTTTTTTTTACAGCGACCAGATAGTTTTGTCACTGCCTGGGTTACATAGAGGGCTGTCTTGATGGGAGGCAGGTTGTGTCAAGACAAAACACAAAATCCTTCATATTCTTATATTTAGTATGAATAAAACTGGAAAGAAAGTACTAATTGTTTTTAAATAAAAATGTTGCATTATAGTTTAGCTTTGAATCAGCTTTGCATTTATGCTGGTAAAAAGCAACATCAGGTATCTCAGCCATTTCATCATAATTTTTGCTGAGATACACCACTGATACACCAACTCATCGTGACATGTAACAAATTGTGACCATAATTGCAAAGGCCCATGGAGTTGTTTTCATAAATGAGACATCACAAATAATATATGTATAATAATACAAATAATATGTGTATAATTTTACAAAGAGATTTTTGGCTTGATCTGGGTATGTTTTTTGTGTAGTGACTCAAGCGCTTACTAAAAAGTAAATACACATACGGTAGTTGGTCAATTTTGTTTAGCAACTTATGTCTGAGTGCATACAAAAACCAAATTCTTCCTTTTTTCCTTTAAGGACCATAAATTTTGCTGTTTGAGTTAGAGTCTTCAGCAGTCTGCCTTGTGGTGAGTACATTTTTCATGTAAAGTAACTCAATGTAGCTAAAGTAGCATATCATCTATCAAATCAGTGCACTCAAAAGACTTAGCAGTGTATAGGCCAAGTATAAGCTGTCTCAATGAGTTCTTCATCCCACAGGAAGTGGTGCAGCACTCAAGTAGGGGAAGTCACCACAACTGTCCTTGGGGTTGTGCCTGTGCTTTGGGTTACCTGCTGGGGTGCTGCTGATAAAGGGGAGCAACAGGACAGGTTTGGGCAGCTTTACACTGGTTTGGAAACAAATGTCTGTGAGACATGGGGATGGTGTGTGCAAACTGAGATGGACAAAGGGATGTGGGCCTTTTTAAAATCCCTACTCACCCATCCATCTTTTGAGATCAGGGACTAACAACCAACAACACCAAACCACATCTGCCAACTCTGACTGAATCCACACACTGCATAAGTAAGTGGTATCAGATTGAAAATCTCTATGACAGCATTTGACCAACTAGCTAACAAGCCAGCCAGCCAGTTGTCCAGCATAATAGTACTGAGAGGCGTAAACCAGTCAGTCACTTTATGTGCTGAAACACTGGCATTTAACCTCTGCTAGCATTAATCTGCAGAGCTAACAACCATGGGGCACAGCTCTCCATTGCAACATAAATCGTATTTCTCATTGAAACATTCTTAAATTGACATAACAGTTGGGCTCGCAATTGGCTCAACTGTGTTATAGCCTACATGTAACATTGCAAGCACAAACTTTGTAATGGCAGTGCAACATTAGATGCAACATTTAATGGTCTACAATGCAGACATTAGAAATCAGAAATTTGCAATACATACAAAACATACAAGATCACAAGCAATATGTACCTCTATAACAATGTCTCTATCTAGATTGTGCATGCCAATCATCTGCTCCTGGTCAATTATTGTTGCTCATGCATGTGTGTATGTGAGAGAGAGAGAGAGAGAGAGAGAGAGAGAGAGAGCATTATGCCTGAGAAACATACACACCACTAAAAAATGGCACACCAGTTACCATCCCTAACATCCTCCCCAACGTTGTAGGAGCTATTTCCTTTTTCCACATGGCTGAGGATGTCTGACCTGTGTTAGTCACTGTATCTTGCAGGCGTTGGCCCTGAGTTGTTCTGGTTGATCTTCATGGCCCCTTCCCAGATGGTGGGGTACCCTCATTGTCAGGCAGTTCCATTTGTTCTTCTCTCTGGGCTGGCGGTTGAGCAGGCTATGGAAAGAACATAAACCCCGACAAACAAGTAGCTCCAGTAACTTCTACACATCCTGTGGCTGCTTCCCTTCAAGTAATGGGACAAGGCTGTAACAAATTTCTGTATAGAACTTTGTCTGGACCTAGGCCCTTCTCCAGTTCAACTACATACACAAGAACATGGACGGATTATCATGACCATGGGCCCTGGACACAAACTCGCCACGGGGCCCTACCTACACACGCAAATAGTACACGCGCACTGCGTGTACCCTCACCAAGCACACAGTTTGGTCGAAGCACAATAGCACAGGGAAACCCACAACCACACAGCATGTATTACTTTGAAATCATATTTGTTATTTTGACATGTTAAATTACTGCCATTTTAAGTCTGTTTCATTCTATACATGCCATGTACAGCACAGTATATACATCTTTAGGAATCAAACACACACCTTAATTTAAATAAAACCACAGTGAAAACTATCCTACCTAAACCACCGGCTTTCTTCTGGCCTCCTTTGAAGAGAAGCCATTGATCAAGTCGTCAAAGTCCAACTCCCGGACGACAAAGCGGCATCTTTAGCTTCTTTTCCTTTTTCGAGTTTACGCTTTGCCAACCAGCTAAACGCGCATTTCTCCATGCTGACCGTGAAATTGACGTTTGACCTATTAGGCATGTCACGATACCAGAAATTCAGTAGTCGATACCAATACCAGTGAAATTCCACGATTCTCGATACCCAATTCGATACCACGGTAAAAAACAAAAACAAAACAATAAATCCCATGTACTTCAACATACACTCCTTTATTAAAAACATTTGAACATTACAAAAAACAGTGGCATGTAGCCTTCAAGTATTTAAAACAAACAATACTGTGCTTAATTACAAACAGTCAACTTTTTATAATGGTACAGCATTTCAATTGCAGTACCCGGCCAGGAAATGAAAAAATATGGAAATAATAAATAGGCCTATGTATAATAATAAAAAGAAACAACTATTAACATTACAAAAAACAACAATGGCATGGTATTTTCTGTGCCTCTGAAAAGCTTCTGATATGGTTGGCTGTGTATGTGTTTGCTGACTTTGCTCCTGCCTCTCCTGGTCCACATCCTCCTCTGGCTGATACTGTGAAAGGAAAATTATGAGATTTCAGTTATCACGTATAGCTCAATGACTGTAAGAAAACAGCAGAGGCTGCACATACAATGTACTAACACACACACACCTCTATATACTCAGAGTGCAAGCAGTAGTTTAAATTTACTGACATGGTGACAGACCATTAGTCCGGAAATATTTATTTAAAATGCTAATGTTATATTTTGATGACAGATGGCACAGACTGAACGGTAGGGACAGTAGCCTACTGTTACAAGCTATGGTTACATTACGTTAGTGTAAACACGGTAGCCTTTAGCGTTTAGCCATTGCAAACGTCATATGGAACATAGTTGGCTACACAGCAATGCCAGCTGTCTCAAACAAAAATAATGGTAACGTGTATTTCAGGATAGCAAGGACAACACTTTTGATACGTTGTTAATGTAACGTTAACATGAATTGAAACTCACTCACCTTGAATTCGTCTGTCTTTGAGGTGCTTCGCTAAATTGAACGTGTTTCTTCCTTTTGTCTAAAAAGTTCTGTGGCACCGTTTGCATACTGGTTTTTGTTATTTATCCCTGATGATCCGCCTCGAACGCAAAGTACTTCCACACACGACTCTTACTGTTTTTCTTTTCGACGAGCTGAGGAGGAGCTGTCGCTGCAGCTGCACTTGACGCCATCTCCCAAGTGTTCTTCTTCTTGTGGCATTTTATCGGCAGACTAGAACACTTCAGAATTTAGTTTATTGCCAAGTAGGTTGCCCCAACAAAGAATTTTTTTTAGTATGATGGTGCTCCATACAAATACATCAATAAGTAGAATGAGTAATAAAAGCAACGAGTACTGAAAAACAAACAGGCGTATATGCTGCCCCCGTCAGGTGCGGAAGAATAATATCCCCGATACAAACGAGTACCGTCACGTTTTCAGAATTTTGGCATCGACTTGGTACCGAAGTATCGGTTCTCGTGACAGCCCTAGAGCTGGAGGGGGAGGGGGTGAGGTTTGGAGGCCCACCACCTGAAACAAAACCACACTGTCCATTGCTGAATTGTCTTACGCAACATGATTGTTTTTAATAGACACATCAAATGTATAGAAGACCAAATATAAGCAAACATATCTTTTGTGAAGAAATAAATTAGACTAATGCAGACATAATGACTTGGTAATAAAGAACAGGGCTCATAACCGAAAAGATGCTGGATAAATTCCCTGTTGTACCCTTGGACAAAGGACCTAACCTCCAATTACTCCAGTAAATACCCAGCTGTATAAAAATTCAGATGGCAATGTGGTGTTTGCACATGGTACAGTCTGTACATTTGCACATTGTGGCCATTAATTTAAGTTTGTTAGCAATGGAGGCAGCAAATCACATTCACCTGGATTGTTGGGTTTATTATTACAAGCAGATGGCAGTGCTTGCTATACAATGTAGACAAAAATGCATGTCATAATTTCTAATTAAAATCCATAATGCTAATGTAGCTCACACTCTTACCACACAGCAGACAATGTACTATGCAATTTCTCCATGTATGTGTGCTCCTTCCCCCCTCCTAGTAAACATCTAGCAGATGATCAGCAGTGCCATACTTTACTAACACATGTATTTGAAACAATCACATAAGGTGGATGCTGATTCAATGCCATTTCCATAGTGTTTTTGCTTTATATATACAGTGGGGTTCAAAAGTCTGAGACCACTAGTCAAAATACTTCTATTTTGCATTTGATTTGAATGTAATACTGATTTTTTCATGACAAATGATAATATCAGCTTAACAATTTGAGTGAAAAGTTGAATCTTTGAAAAATGTACATGAATTTCAGAATATCTTAGTATTTGGTATGTCCCCCTTTTGCTTTAATGACAGCATGCACTCGAGCTGCCATGGACTCCACAAGTTTGTGCAAAACCTGATGACCCAGCATGATTTGACAATGTTCCAAAGAGCTTCTGGTGATGTCACAGAATGCTTGGCTTTCTCAGTCTTCAAGTGCCCCCATAAGTGTTCAATGGGATTGAGGTCAGGTGACTGTGGAGGAAAGTCCATGACAGTCAGGACTCCTTGGTCTTCTTTGGTCTTCAAGTAGTTCTTACAAAGCTTTGAGGTGTGTTTGGGGTTATTATCCTGCTGCAGTATTAATCCTTCTCCACAAAGATGCAGACCAGAGGGTATAGCATGTCTCTGAAGAATGGAGTGGTACTTCTCCTCGATCAGGGTGTAGTCAATTCGGTGCAGGTGTCCAACTCCAGAGTAGGCAAAACACCCCCAGACTTGAATATTCCCACCACGTTTCACTGTCAGTTTGATACATTGCGGTATCATTCTCTCTCCTGTTCGTCTCCTTACATACACCCTTCTGTTATTGCCATAAATCTCAAATTTGGATTAATCAGTAAATAGGACTTTTTCCAGTCATCCACTGTGAAATGCTGGTATTTCTTAGCCCACCCCCAAGTGTTTGGCCTTGCTTCCCCTCCTGAGAAGTGGTTTAGAAACTGCTACTCGTCTTCTGAGACCACTACAAAACAGCTTTCTTTTGACAGTACTTTTGCTGATTGGAGTCTTGCGTTCTTTATTTAGCAAATTCTGTATCTGTGATGAAGTTGCTATTCTATCTCTCAGGGAAGTAAGCTTGATGTATTGATCTTCTGATGGTGTAGTCACTTTTGGTCTGCCTGATCATGCTTTGGATACAACTGATCCAGTTTCTGCAAAGCCTTTCAGAGTTCCATGCACTGCCTCCTTAGAAACCTTTAGTCTAGCCATGATTTGACACTGAGAAAGCCCCTCTTTGCTTAGAATAACAATTTGACTTCTGACACTTTCACTTAGTTCTGATGCCATTTCTCCCACTATCACAATGCTACTTAGTAAGCAATGATCTGCTGGAAACTTGAGGCACAGCCATATTTATAACAGGTGAACACTGGCTGCAAGTTGAGTTACTTGAACAAGCCTCTGATGAGTAGATCAAATCCACTTGAGTGTCATCTGAACGCATGCTTCAATGGAAAGGATACAACTCAAGGAAATCTGACCTTTTGTACAAAGTAGTTAAGCTGGTCAATGCTCCAAATTTGCTTAAATTTGATTGCTGACCTAGAAATAGTCCAGAATCTTAAATATTTCTTCTTCATTTTACATGACATAACTTCTTGTGTTTTTATATGTTTCTGAATCCTGAAACTTTTTGATTATTTCCAGGTTTACGTGAAAATATTAGATTTTCAATGTGGTCTCAGACTTTTGGACCTCACTGTGTGTATATATATATATATATATATATATATATATATATATATATATATATATAATAAATGAGGTCACTGCAAGCCTTTTACATATTTTTTAATCTTTGTTTTTCTATATTTATCTATATACCATTTTATATATATATATATATATATATATATATATATATATATATATATATATATATATATATATATATAATGTGGCTTAATGCACTTGTGTAGCTACCAACTAGCTTGTACTGTGTCATTGGTCATTCAGGACCTCTGTTGACTCCTTGATTGGCTTTTGCTTGTGTTCTCTGCCTCTCACTTGTAAGTCGCTTTGGATAACTCTGCCAAATGAATAAATGTAAATGTAAATGCAACAATAGCTTGCTAACAAGCTAGTTGATTGAATTAAGCAAAACCGTCGTACCTGTCAGGAGTTTCTCCTGACAGCGGTGAATGGTCGCGCTGCACTCCCTGAAAGAGCAGGGGCTTGGGTGTGCAGCCAGGTGAAATTCAATAATTGAATTAACAGGTTGTTGACAGGATTCGCTGCCTTGTGCATGCTCCGCACCTGCTGCCTACCTACTTAAGCGGACACCAGGACTATTTAGGTAGGTGAGCAGGAGCAGCACGAGAGAGACGCTGGGAGGCTGAGGGCACGGATTATACTATGGGGATTTTCGTTTGATTTATTTTTCATTGAATGAACCAGCATGGTTGTGTTAAGTCAGTTATTTTTTTCGGTTTGGTTTGGTTTCTTTGTATTTGGTTCAGCCCCCGGGAGTCGCGACCTGGGGCGGATTTTGGAGTTTCGGAGTTCGTTTGATTTTTTTTTTTCTTTTTCTTTTGGTGTGCAGGAGTGTGAGTTTGTCTCCGTGTGTGTTTTTAGGCTGCTCCAGGGAAAAGCGGCGACCAGAGAAGAGTACCACGACGACTCCCTGAGGTAGAAGTGAACCACCGAACAGTTCCAGGACGCAGCCGGGACTGAGGAGAGCCCCCACCCCACGAAAGTGCATGTCTCGGAGGTGGATCCCCCTGTTGAAAGGGAAGCGACTCCAAACCGGCAATTGTGTGCATGAGTCCCCGGCACGAGGTGAAGAGGGAGGCGGGTGGACCGGCTGCTGAACTGTTTCCCTCACTGAGACCCCCACTGAGAATTCAAATTCCAAATCAGTGACCATCTTGTGTCACCTTGCCAATCAGGCCAAATGGACCAGACATATCCTTGAATGTACTACCGGTCTTTCATTTTTACCTACTTTTATGTAATTCATTGCCTATCATCTTGTTACTTAAGCAGATAACAATAAATTAATCTGTGATGAATGCACACTGAAGCTGCTATAGTGGCCAGTAGGTCTAGTCTCTGCTCCTTCAGCCATTTAATTTTTCTTTGGATATATCCTACCTCTAAAGGCTTTTAAACAAACCTCTTAGACCGCCTTCGACTTTTTGGTTCCACTACTGTAACACATGGGATCTTGCATATTTGCTTGGAGTTATGTTTCCTGTTTGTGTGTAAGAACTTTATGTTGCCCTTTCACATTTCAGGATGTCTTCACAAACCAGATATCTCTGAGGCATTATTCAAGGAGAAAAGGAAACGGGGAAATAAGAGTAACAAATTGTTCAATTTTAGTTTGGGTATTTGGAATAGTGCAACAAGATGCAGACCTTGCTTTTATGAGACAAATATATCATGGAAATCTTTTTTGAATACTTTTACTGCATTACTTATTATTATCATTCTCATTATGGTTGTATTTTGAGAATGGCTGTGCAATGAACCAGTAGCCATCCTGGGTTTTGTGGCCTAGTTTCTTTCTCTGTCCTATCTAAAAAAACACTGTATTGAATGAATAAGGTACAATTCTGCTGTAGTTTAATGCAAATTACACTGTCTGTGCAGATCTCAAACAAAATTTATTTTAACATTCATAATGTTAACTTTTAACATCCCAGTTTTGTCAAAAACTCTTAATTGTGGCTGTTATGGACATTATGTTGCTGAAGCAACAAGACAAGGTAAGGTCATTAAAACAGGTTGAGAGGTGTGTTACGATGCAGTCCTGGCTATAGGAGCAGGTTCATAATTTAAGAACTCATCTCAAAATGATACATACCTAGTCTTATCTCCATAACCACCAATTCTGTCTTTTGTTTTTGCTACTGCTGTGCTGTCCTTGTTTTTGTTGTCTAGGTTCCTATGTGAAGTGCTTTCAGAGATTGTTGTAAATGACAGATATAGGGATTTAAAAAAAAAATTAATACAGTGGAGAAAATAATTATTTGATCCCCTGCTGATTTTGTAAGTTTGCCCCACAAAGAAATGAGCGGTCTCTAATTTTTATGGGAGGTTTATTTTAACAGACACAGGTACAAAATAAAGAACCCAGAAAAAAAACATTATATAAAGGTTATAAACTGATTAGCATTTGATCGAGTGAAATAAGTATTTGATCCCCTACCACCCAGCCAGAATTCTGGCTCCCACAGATTGGTTATGTGCCCATATGGCACACAGATTAGTCCTGTCACTTTAAGAAACTACTCCTAATCTCAACTCGTTATGTGTATAAAACACACCTGTCCATAGAATCAATTTCTTCCATTACAACCTCTCCACCACCATGGGTAAGGCCAAAGAGCTGTCAAAGGACATCAGGGACTAGATTGTAGACCTGCACAAGGCTGGAATGGGCTACAAGACCATCAGCAAGAAGCTTGGTGAGAAGGTGACAACTGTTGGTGTGATTATTTGAAAATGGAAGAAATATAAAATAACCATCAATCGCCCTTGGTCTGGAGCTCCATGCAAGATCTTGAATCATGGGGTGAGGATGTTCATGAGAAAGGTGAGGGATCAACCCACAACTACACGAGAGGAACCTGTTAATGACCTCAAGGCAGTTGGGACCACAGTCACCAAGAACACAATTGGTAACACACTACGCCGTAATGGATTGAAATCCTGCAGCGCCCGCAAGGTCCCCCTGCTCAAGAAGGCACATGTACAGGCCCGTCTGAAGTCTGCCAGTGAACATCTAAATGATTCAGAGAAGGCTTGGGAGAAAGTGCTGTGGTCAGATGAGACCAAAATCGAGCTCTTTGGCATCAGCTCGACTTGCCGTGTTTGGAGAAAGAGAAATGCTGAGTATGACCCGAAGAACACCATCCCCACAGTCAAGCATGGAGGTGGAAACATTATGCTTTGGGGCTGTTTCTCTAAGGGTACAGGATGACTTCACCACATTGAGGGGCCAATGGACGGGGCCCTGTACCATAAAATCTTGGATGAAACCTAAACCAGAACAATGAAGATGGGTCGTGGATGAGTCCTCCAGCATGACACTGACCCAAAACATACCGCCAAGGCAACAAAGGAGTGGCTAAAGAAGAAGCACACTAAGGTCATGGAGTGGCCTAGCCAGTCTCCAGACCTCAATCCTATAGAAAATCTGTGGAGGGAGCTGAAGCTTCCAGTTGCCAAGCAGCAGCCAAGAAACCTACAGGATTTAGAGAGTTTCTGTAAAGAGGAGTGGGCCAAAATCCGTCCTGAGATGTGCGCAAACCTGGTGACGAACTACAAGAAACGTCTTACCGCTGTGCTTGCCAACAAGGGTTTCTCCACCAAGTACTAAGTCATGTTTTGCTTGGGTATCAAATACTTATTTCACTCAATGACATGTAAATCAATTCATAACTTTTATGTAATGTTTTTTTTTTCTGGACTTTTGGTTGATATTCTGTCTCTCTCCATTAAAATGAACCTACCATACAAATTAGAGACCGTTCATTTCTTTGTAAGTGAGCAAACTTACAAAATCAGCAGGGGATCAAATAATTATTTTCCCCACTGTACATGCATTTACTGTTCCATGTTCAGTACCTCAGTGCCCTTTGACACCATTGATGGCAATCAACCAGAATATAACATGTTCATGAGTATCTTTATGAGGTAGTGGTGAACTACATTTCTCCACCATCTTTGACATTATACTAACATTAGAGTGGGAATTGTAGATCTCTACTTTTCTCCTCAGCTTTGAACTCTTACAGTTCACAGACCAATCCACAGACATATCCATGTAATGTTTTTTTTTACATATATTTCCACAGACTAGTTGCCACAACAGTTTAAAGAACTATTTGTAAATTTAACAGTGGTGTCCCCTCTGAAATATCAATTAGAAACGCTTGAGAAGGGCCTATAAACCTGATTCTGTTGTTATTTTTGGAGGACTTCAGTATGGACCTACAGATCACTTTGTGAGTATGTTTTTCAGTGTCCCATAAAAAAGTGTTCAGATATTTACAAAAATGCAAAAATGCTTCAGCAGCAGAGACATACAAATGGTAGAATAGTATATCGTAAGTGGGAAACTGTTGTGCCCAGGCATTTACGTGGTTGTACTGGTACTTTTTGTAAAGGCTAAAGCTAACAGACATCTGCCACTGGCAATAACCTTACAATAATATTTTTTCCCTGTCAAAAACAGATGTAAAATGAGTTAATTAGTGCCTCCACTTTTGAGTTGTGTGCACCTACAGCAAGAAAAACATCCCTTATAGACAAACGCTAGGATCTGACTACTTTTTCATGGGATCAGATTGTACAGTATATTAAGGATTTAGTTAAAACAAATCTTAACAAAAAGTTGATTCTCAAGTTCTTTTGTTGAAATTGGGGAGGGGCAATGCTTAGTCAATAGTGAAGTGTCCATCTCTTGGTGTTGTACAAACGCAGCATCAACGTGCACTCTCATGTGGAAATGTACATTAAGAAACCTGAGAATCACTTGTAGGTATTCTGCAGAACCACATGTTTCCAAGAGTTTCCACGTTTTGGAATTTCCCCTTCACATTCCACCTATTTCTGCTCACCAGCTCAAACTAATGTGTGTTTTCTGTATTTGTCTCCTTCAGTGGAAACAGCAAGCTGGGACAGCTTTGCAGTACATTTACAAAATATGGTAACATTTTATAATAACATTCATTAATATACCGTTAAATTATCATTAGTAACTATGTATAAATCATTATTTCATTAGCGCTTGAAAATCTACAAATATGTCTAAATAACAGTTCATGTAGATACTACTGTGTATTTTAATAGTTACAAATGATGTACATAATATTTTTATGCATACTTACACCATATCCCTTAATTGATAGATAATGAGTTTTTCAACGTCAATTAATTCATTATTATGAAGCATTTGTTCATTATGTACAGATCTTTTTGCAGTGCCTGGTCTAAAGTTGAACATGTTCTATGTTTGTTGTACATTTTTAGAACCTGTAAGTAAACATGTATCACACATTTACTAATTACACTGATCAAAGGACAAGACTGGGATGAAGCAAAGCACTTTATCCACGACAAAAAATACATTTGTTTGCCAAGGGGATCCCAAAGCCTCAAAAACAAAAAATCTACCCTTCAAGGCAATAAAAACCTTTTTTGTAGTAGTTTTCAAGTTGTAACAATGCCTCAAAGGCAAATATAACCGAGACTTAGTAAGCAATACTAACAAAGGACTTGAACATCACCTAACAATTTCACTGCAGAACAAGAAAAACAATGAAACAAAACGAGTGCAACAGCACATGAGCTGTAACAGAACATAGGTTGTTGTACACTATATGGACAAAAGTATTCGGACGACTGACCATTACACCAACAGGGACTGTAATGACATTGTATTGAAATAAATATACTTTAATATGGAGTTGGCCCCCCTTTTGCAGCTATAACAGCTTCCATTCTTCTTGGAAGGCTTTCCACAAGATTTTGGAGTGTTTCTGTGGGAATTTTTGCCCATTCATTCTGTAGAGCATTTATGAGGTCAAGCACTGATGTTGGACGAGAAGGCCTGGCTCGCAATCTCCGTTCCAGTTCATCCCAAAGGTGCTTGATGGGGTTGAGGTCAGGGCTCTGTAGGGATGTCACGAGAACCGATACTTCGGTACCACGTCGATGCCAAAATTCTGAAAGCGTGACGGTACTCGTTTGTATCGGGGATATTATTCTTCCGCACCTGACAGGGGCAGCATATACGCCTGTTTGTTTTTCAGTACTCGTTGCTTTTATTACTCATTCTACTTATTGATGTATTTGTATGGAGCACCATCATACTAAAAAAAATTCTTTGTTGGGGCAACCTACTTGGCAATAAACTAAATTCTGAAGTGTTCTAGTCTGCCGATAAAATGCCACAAGAAGAAGAACACTTGGGAGATGGCGTCAAGTGCAGCTGCAGCGACAGCTCCTCCTCAGCTCGTCGAAAAGAAAAACAGTAAGAGTCGTGTGTGGAAGTACTTTGCGTTCGAGGCGGATCATCAGGGATAAATAACAAAAACCAGTATGCAAACGGTGCCCCAGAACTTTTTAGACAAAAGGAAGAAACACGTTCAATTTAGTGAAGCACCTCAAAGACAGACGAATTCAAGGTGAGTGAGTTTCAATTCATGTTAATGTTACATTAACAACGTATCAAAAGTGTTGTCCTTGCTATCCTGAAATACACGTTACCATTATTTTTGTTTGAGACAGCTGGCATTGCTGTGTAGCCAACTATGTTCCATATGACGTTTGCAATGGCTAAACGCTAAAGGCTACCGTGTTTACACTAACGTAATGTAACCATAGCTTGTAACAGTAGGCTACTGTCCCTACCGTTCAGTCTGTGCCATCTGTCATCAAAATATAACATTAGCATTTTAAATAAATATTTCCGGACTAATGGTCTGTCACCATGTCAGTAAATTTAAACTACTGCTTGCACTCTGAGTATATAGAGGTGTGTGTGTGTTAGTACATTGTATGTGCAGCCTCTGCTGTTTTCTTACAGTCATTGAGCTATACGTGATAACTGAAATCTCATAATTTTCCTTTCACAGTATCAGCCAGAGGAGGATGTGGACCAGGAGAGGCAGGAGCAAAGTCAGCAAACACATACACAGCCAACCATATCAGAAGCTTTTCAGAGGCACAGAAAATACCATGCCATTGTTGTTTTTTGTAATGTTAATAGTTGTTTCTTTTTATTATTATACATAGGCCTATTTATTATTTCCATATTTTTTCATTTCTTGGCCGGGTACAGCAATTGAAATGCTGTACCATTATAAAAAGTTGATTGTAATTAAGCACAGTATTGTTTGTTTTAAATACTTGAAGGCTACATGCCACTGTTTTTTGTAATGTTCAAATGTTTTTAATAAAGGAGTGTATGTTGAAGTACATGGGATTTATTGTTTTGTTTTGGTTTTTTACCGTGGTATCGAATTGGGTATCGAGAATCGTGGAATTTCACTGGTATTGGTATCGACTACTGAATTTCTGGTATCGTGACATGCCTAATAGGCCAAACGTCAATTTCACGGTCAGCATGGAGAAATGCGCGTTTAGCGGGTTGGCAAAGCGTAAACTCGAAAAAGGAAAAGAAGCTAAAGATGCCGCTTTGTCGTCCGGGAGTTGGACTTTGACGACTTGATCAATGGCTTCTCTTCAAAGGAGGCCAGAAGAAAGCCGGTGGTTTAGGTAGGATAGTTTTCACTGTGGTTTTATTTAAATTAAGGTGTGTGTTTGATTCCTAAAGATGTATATACTGTGCTGTACATGGCATGTATAGAATGAAACAGACTTAAAATGGCAGTAATTTAACACGTCAAAATAACAAATATGATTTCAAAGTAATACATGCTGTGTGGTTGTGGGTTTCCCTGTGCTATTGTGCTTCGACCAAACTGTGTGCTTGGTGAGGGTACACGCAGTGCGCGTGTACTATTTGCGTGTGTTGGTAGGGCCCCGTGGCGAGTTTGTGTCCAGGGTCCATGGTCATGATAATCCGTCCATGTTCTTGTGTATGTAGTTGAACTGGAGAAGGGCCTAGGTCCAGACAAAGTTCTATACAGAAATTTGTTACAGCCTTGTCCCATTACTTGAAGGGAAGCAGCCACAGGATGTGTAGAAGTTACTGGAGCTACTTGTTTGTCGGGGTTTATGTTCTTTCCATAGCCTGCTCAACCGCCAGCCCAGAGAGAAGAACAAATGGAACTGCCTGACAATGAGGGTACCCCACCATCTGGGAAGGGGCCATGAAGATCAACCAGAACAACTCAGGGCCAATGCCTGCAAGATACAGTGACTAACACAGGTCAGACATCCTCAGCCATGTGGAAAAAGGAAATAGCTCCTACAACGTTGGGGAGGATGTTAGGGATGGTAACTGGTGTGCCATTTTTTAGTGGTGTGTATGTTTCCCAGGCATAATTCTCTCTCTCTCTCTCTCACATACACACATGCATGAGCAACAATAATTGACCAGGAGCAGATGATTGGCATCATCATGACATAACAGGAGAGTGGGCGTGACAATCTGACTGACACAGACTGGGTCAAGTCTTAAAATCGATGTGGGGAAAATGTTTCGTGTGATTGGTTGGCCAGATAAATTTGTAAGAAGGCCCTGAGTTGGGAGAAGCTTGCTAGTAGTCTGGCTACATTAAGAAAACAATCTGTTCTTTGCCATTACATCAACTTGGTACAAACTTTGCATTTTTCAGGGGAAAACGTCATGTTGGCCACTATAACTATTTTGCTGGATAACTAGAAGGCTGGCTAGTTAGCTAAGGTAAGCTGGCCAAGTGTTGTAGTTATTTAGTGAGATAAATAATTTAGCCTGCTGACATGTAGCTAACATAGCAATGAAAGCTATATTTACTGGTTGGTTAGTTATTGTATCAAAAATATATTGTTAATACAAAGCTGCTGAGTTAACGTTGACTTAGTTTATTACAGCATGATGCAGGCAGGTCAGGCTAATCAATCAAGTTGGCTTGGGCAGTGACACTGCTTTTTTCACAACTGATGAAGTATGGAAAATCCAGCTTCAGTTGTACGTTGTTGGAAACTGCATTAGCTACAATGGAGTGCTTATGAGGAGTGAGCAGTGTCTGAGTCCAGACTGGTTGTACAAGAATCCAAGTCGAATAAAGCAAAACCCCTCCCCTGTTTTGATGGACCTAACCTCCACTCGAATGTTCATTTTTCTACCACTGTATTAAAAAAATAAATTAAAAAAAAAAAAAAAAAAGGACCAAGACAAGCCAAGGTACTACCATTTTGCTAAAAAAAAGAAAACACAAGCCAAGCCATGAATTCTCATGAATTGCACAATATCCACAAAATCCTGCCAAAATCCAAAATCAAATTTTCATGACTCCCTCATACTCACCCAGTTAATACAGGGGAATCATGCAATCAGCCATTATTAATTTCTGTCAGGGCACAGGCAAGGACTCAGGCGCGGACCACGAGAACTCCAGATTCCAAGTGCCTTTATAAGGACGCTGGGCAGAAATCGTGACCAAAAAACAGGCAGGGTAGAGACCAGGCAGGCAGTCCAAACACAGTCAGGAATCAAAGCCGGGGACCGGCAGGGTCAAACCAGGTAGTCAGGAAGATCAGGTGAACAAGGCAGGGCAGCAGGCAGGAGCAAGGTCGAAGAGCAGGCAGGGTCGATTCGGGGAACAGCGATCAGGCAGAAAACACAGCAGGAAAGAGACAGGTACAAACACACTGCAACAAACTGGCAACAAGACAGTGACAAGCAGGGTAGATATAGGGCTGGGCTGATGAGAAGATGGGAAGCAGGTGTGTAAGCAGGCAGGAGGAGATGATCGGGTGGGCAGAGACAGGGCGGAGAGTGGGGCAGGGCTAGAACACAAGGAAAACAAAAGCACATGGACAGGGAAAAACAAAAACACAATAGCTAGGGGGCGGGAGCACTGACAATTTCTCTTTCTTGAAAGACTTTGTTCATTTTTTTCCTAGAGTGCAGTTTCATGATGGTGACCAGGAGCATATTCCTGCAATTAGTCCCTTCTCATTTTCCCCCAGAAATATAATCCACATATCTTCTGTAGGATTTAGGGAGTCAGTTCATATAGTTCCTATATTCATCTCTATTCCCTGTATTTAGCCATGTGTCAATAATACTGACTGCATCATAGTCCATATTTACCACAAGTAATACTAATTGCAAAAAAGTATTTCTCATGCTTCACTATTTTAAAAAACACAGACTATTACCTTTACGATTAACGATGCTATTCCTCCAAGTACCTTGCTCAAGCATAGTGCCCCCAGCGGCAACTTGAACCACCAACCTTTTGGTTATGAGCCCTCCTCATAATCACTATCTCTCTCTTCTTGGAGGATGTGACCTCCTAGCTGCCTTGAGTTGCCCTAAAAGACAACTTGAGGCAGTGAGCAGCAAGCTAAACCTTCAGATGGAGAATGTTGCTCTCTAGGTGTTCAACCAAACCAAATCAAGTAAAAGTAATTGATCAGGCAAGAGCAACACATTCTTTTACAATAGCCTTTACATTTTATTATTTGTATATTCTAAATGCTAGAAATCAAAAGTTTTTAAAGATGAGCAATACATTAATATGAAACAATCATAAGTAGCAATGAATTAGATATACAAAACAACACCAAGCTATAACACTAGAAAACACAAATTGTATGTATGCAAAAGCTTTGATGCAGCATTAATATACTGCATTTGAAATTAATCAGCTGTACTGAATTTTTTATGTTAAATGATTATGACAACTAGTGGCAGCTTGTGGGTTTGTGTAACACTGTAAATAAGAAACACTTTGAATTAAACAACATATTTTCAAAACACTAAAGATGTTGTTTACAACAATTGGTATCACCTGCCAGTTCTTTACTGAAATGCATGTCTCAATGCATTGCAGATCTTAATGGTGTCCAACTGCCTTACAGCTTGCCTCTGATGGAAGGAAGGAAAGTCAGTTAGGTAAATGTACAATTAATGCCAATTCATCTTATTTACCCTGACCAATTTGTGGATATTATGGACTCCCTCATTTTAGGCAAATGAGAAAAACTGCTTTCAATAACCATCAAATTTTGTCTTGTTGTCTATGTGGTCAGCTGAGCTGAGAGACACATCTGAATACACTGCAGTTAGCAGTAGGTGGAGTTTGCATTTTGGCTGTTGTTGCCTGGTGCCCAAATAAAGAGTGTATGACCCACATGTCTGGCACATAGCAAAGAGGAAAATGTTTCCATGCCTTGAATTGGAGCTTTGAAGTGAACAAGATAACTGCAGGTGATGAAAAAAATAGTCAGACCTTGCACATAACATACACACCAGCCCGACCCCTGCGCTCAGCAGCAACTGGACGCCTCGCTCCTTGCATGGTCAAGGCAGGAGGTGCTCGTTCTGCCAGACATCAGCGTTTCACCTACATCGCTCCCCAGTGGTGGAACGAACTCCCTGTCTCGCTACGGACAGCTTCTTCACCCCATTCCTTCAGATGGGGCCTGAAGGCGCACCTCTTCAGACTCTACCTGGGCTGACCCAGCACACAATTGCTGCCCCCCCCCATCAGTGTTGTCGTAAATTGCTGTGCTTTCTACATTGTGCTTTTTAAATTGTTTCTTGTTGCCGCCTTTACCCTGACACTCATTGCGCCGTTTGAAGTTGTTGAAGTCCGCCGTTTGAAAGTGTATCGTATTAGTTGCCCTATAGGCTGTAATTGTACAAATCTAATAGTACTGTGTCCTCAAACAGACCTTGCTCTCAGCTGAGAACTGTCACATTGTGGAACTGTACACATCCTGTCCCCGTACTGTTGCTATACTTGCTGTATGCACTTTTGTAAGTCGCTTTGGATAAAAGCGTCTGCTAAATAACTAAATGTAAATGTAAATGGGAAGTCTGGGAAAATGGGAAAAATGGGGAAAACAGCCAAGTTAGTAAAGGGAAAATGAGATAAGCTTATAAGGCCACAATATGTGGCTTTAGGGTTATGTGGGTTAAAAAAACCTATAAATAGTTAGTAGTAATACTGCTGTGCTGTGTTTCTAAACCAGGAGCCTTGGCTGTTGGTACATTTACCATATTCTTACCATATGTTGCCATGTTGACCATGCGTGGTTTTGTTAAGGTGTCCACTTCTTCCATTTATTGGTATTTAATTTCACATTTAATTTCCATAAACATCCTCAGAATGGGTGACATCAAGGATAATAGGCATCGGACATCACTGTGTTAGAATAATCCTGTGATATTCTGACTGGCAAGAGTAAAGCACTTATAACTGAATTTCTGTTCCAACAATGGAATACTGACCCCTAAACCAATGGCTTGAGGAAATAATGTCATGACCATAAGTTTAAAAGAATATATCCAAGCACAGGCTTGGTGCATCTCATAACTGCATATAGAATGAAACTATGTTTAAATCATATGAAATAGGCCTGCATATAAAGAAATTATGATCATAGCCCACAAGAACCCCCCAAATGCCCAATTCCTCATCAATGTCTTTCTTTCTGACATGTTCTGCTATGAACCATGCAATCCTCAGTACCTCAACAGGACATGAATTTAGAAACACTGAGATAAAAGCACAGGCAGAATTCATAAAAGTCAAGAAACTTCAGTATGAACTAAACTTTCATGTCAACTCTGACTGACATCTCTAATAAATTCACGGATTTTAGCCAGCCATATATTCCACATGAATTTACTTTTAGCTGCCAAGACCTGTGAAATATTGATTGTCAAATGCATGAAACAATATTAGAAATGCAAACCTAATACAGTGGTTGGTACTGCATAACTTAAAACATATGAGACAGAATAAGGAGTTATTTTCTCAGAATTGAAACATATATTTTCATTGTAGAGCACTAACTTGAATACTGATGTCAAGAAGGAATAGCAATGAAAAAGCAATAAACAAGTGACTACCTTGCTCATAAGACCTCGACTTGCAGCAAGCAGGACAAAGACACATAGAAACATACAATAACCCCTTGCTCTGACCATTAGGATCAAACAGCAAAACAAGACACAGCAAAACTTATAACCTGTGTTCTTATATTGAGTGTACATGACAGACTGAAAAATCTACATTTACAAAATCTACAGTGGGAAAATTCGGAAAATTGCACATGCCATTCTTAAAACGTTTTTTTTTTTAATTTTTATGATCTTGAAAGGTTCAAAGTTATTTAATAACATTTAATATCAAAGAATAATATTCAACCTCCTCTGGAGTTCCAAAGATGTGATCCAACATTAGCGACATCCGGCTATAAGAATGCTGCGAGCTTCCCTGCTGTGCATAACAAACATCAGGGCACAATAACCAGGCCTTCAGCAAGTGGTGCATTTTAGAGATATTACAAGATGCCTAATGCTTACAGTACATTTCACATAATCTTATACAGAATATCACAGAATCTTATCTCCAATCTGACCACCACTCTGTTTTACCTTTAGAAATTAATCTTAGACACAGGGGAAGGAAACAGTTAATTTAATTTCTTAAAAGGCTTCTTCAAGGGTGGCCATCCAAAGCCAATGAAATAATTGATTTACACTATAGTGGTTGAGTTTAAATAAATAGATACATCGTCCTCATTGGCAGAATTTGCCACTCCATACACATATGAAACTCAGCAAACCTGTAGGGCACTGGCAAGGGAAACAGAAGAGTTTTCATCTTGGGTTACCTGATACAATATTGATGGAAGGCAGGGAACTGCAGCCGCCTCTAACCCAGGACATCTCTGTCAAAGCTGGCCTCACTGAGACACTTAGGCCTAATTTAATCTGACTTTGAATGTGTGCGAATCACAGGGAAAATGTGACATGACAACACAAGAAATCCTTTCAAATGACAGACATCAATATTTAACAATTCCAGTTTCTTACATGTTTTAATGTGTCCAAACACACTTTAACATTCTCCTGGATTTAGTGTCATTTTAACATCTTAAAAAAGGAAGACTGAAAATGATAAATAGATGACTTCAATAGTGAAGCTACGCTGCACCTTCATAAATTTAGCAATCCAGTTGGACATTATGCTTTTTTTATATTTTGTAGGTTCTCACTGCACATTCACAGTCCTTGGTTTGACATGTGTGCAAGCATAGTGTTACCCCAACTATCTATACACATCTTACATACAGGTAGAGATGACAATCATTGTGTCAGTGTAGTTAATATGAGATGTTAATTAACTATGGTAAATGTCCACTTCCAAATTTTTACGTTTTGAAATGGGCTGCTCTGGCCAAGCTAGCAGTCTTCACCTGAAAGTGACATCATATGTCAAGTTTCTGCAGGAGTATGCCTAACACCGTCTAACCCTTAATATGACATGACAGTTTTCTGTCTTTATTAACATGCTGCATGGGCACAGTTTCATGCCATGATTTATCCAAATTACATTACAGTGATTAAAAACAGGTACTGCATTTGTGCCACTGGCAATGTAGAGCTTTAGAAATATATCTGTAAAAAACTAACAAAGGTTTAATAAATGTATTTGAGATTATGATATGTATTTTTGCTCTTGCTCTCTTCTTGCTCTTATTCTGATTTCTCCAATTCCAGCTCTTAATAAAATGAAGAATTATGTTGTTTTGCTTCAGTTAAGAAATGTTTTGGAATTGAAGCTTAATATAATCTTGGGGCAAGATTTAGAGGTCTGGGTGAACTAGCAAAAGGAACAATGAAAATACAGATAATAATACAGATTCAAAAATATTTGTATGTGAACAAAAAAGTCAATTAAATATCAGAGTACTTTATCTATTACATAGAAGATTGTTTCCATTTTTACATCAGTTTATTTGAAAGTGTCTCCTGAATTTTATGCTGCACAAAAAATTATTTACCAAAAAGGGTGAACATTTCCATCCATTCCTGGAATAAGCAGCATTTGTTCAAGTGAAATTTGCAGCACAAAAGGTGTCTGTATGCAGTATACTTAGTGTCCTGCTAATTTCTGAGCCAGATTTTCAAACACAGTGAAAACAGAAGTAGTGGTTAATGGCTTCTCTTATCATTCCTGTTCTATCTGAAATGTATGCACCATCTTTAAATGCTGTGTCTTTTCACCCTGCTATCTCGCAGAACATGATGACGGTTAGTCTCCACTAATCTTGTAAAGCCAACCTTTAAAATGGGAGGCATATATGTGGAAGGGGCTGGGACAGGATGGACAGCCTAGTACAGGATTGTAATCATGCCCGTCACTGCCCTGTCCATATTTAGTGTAAGGTTATAGGAATATCATAATCCCTTCTGTGAGCTTCTTTGCGCGCAAGATGATGACTAAATTTCCAGTGTCTTATCACTCACTCACAGGCTGGAACTAGTACAAGGGGTTCTGAAGGAAACACAGCATGAAAGTGGGGATGAGATGATCAGATTAGCAGCTATTGGATTTGTTTATGGTGGTTGCAATCGGAGTGGAGCAGGCGTTGTTCAAAATGCCCATGGAGATGCAAAGCCTCTACCGATCCTTTCACCCATTTAAACTCTTCTCGGGGGATGGGAGCTCCAGGGGGGGTTGAGTAGGGGGAAACAAATTTAACACTTCAGGGGTTTGGTGTATTTATCAGGTGGGTGGAAGCTAGACTGCTCCACAGGGAGACACAAGTGGGATTGACTGAGGGTGTTCAACAGGATGGCATTCTCACTGTCAACTGTTAGCAGTCTCATATTCCACCTGAGACAGAGGCATTGGCATTTCAATAGTCCCTTCCGCTGTACATATCTTAGAGGCTAAATGAAAGGGAAAAAGAGAAAGAGAGGCCATGCACCACTGCTTTTTGGAACTGCAACATGCTTTTTCTTTTCTTGAAAACTCCCAAAAACAATGACAACAAACCAAAAAAAAATCATTAAGATTAATTTTGTCTTCACAGCTCTGCCACTGAATCATATGAAATAATTTTGAAATTATGATTAGATAAATATTTTCTGTTTATTATTAGCTGTGCTCCATGTACCCAGTGCTTAGATGTGGCTCCTCCTGCTGTATTGACTTGCTAACAAACAGTGTGGTAAGAATTAAACAAAATGATCAGGATTCAATCAAACAATCAAATCATTCAAAACATTCAACAAAAAGTAATTTTATTAAATCAAGGTAACTTCCCAATCTGCCTTCATACCCTACCTCCAACATTCAAACAGTCCTTTGAAGTTTAAAAGGCGTGTTTACTACCACATAACAAATGGGGTGCAATCTATGTCGCCAATCACTAATGTTGATTGACAATGTTGACAGACTAATGCAATGACTATGTTTTCAAATTACCACTGTTGGATAAGAGATTCAGCTTACTGCATCATAATTCACATTTGCTCAGAAACGTCATTTAAAGAGATGGGATGCTGGATTAATGTAGGTAATTGTTGCAATTTTCTAATAATGACTTTTTTTATTGAAACCAGGCCTCTGTTTCTGGACATCACAATGTGTACAACATTGCATGGTGATTGGTGCTTTGGATAAAGGCTTTTAGTACATTACATTTTAATGGCAAAATGATCTCATAGCAGCCATGTTGTTTGGGACAGCACCTTGTAGGGACAATGTCTACAATTAGAGGGGGGGGGGGTACCACTTACATGTAAGGAATATCCTTACACGAGGTACCAATTAGGTAGGAATAATTAAGCTAATGGAGGCACCATACAGAATATTCTTCCCTTTACTACTTCCTTAAGCAACAGATCCCTGTCTACTGGTGTAGTTCCCTCTGCTCTGAAGAGGGCACGTGTCATGCCACTGCTAAAGAAACCCACTTTAAATCCAGCTGATGTCAGAAGCTACCGTCCAGTATCTCTTTTACCATTTCTCTCCAAAACCCTAGAACACGCTGTTAGGAGACAGTTTTGTGGAATGGCATAGCGTTTGTTCCGGAGACACGCCATGTGTATTCGAATACAAACGCTGGAGACAAGCGATGTGTATTTGAATACAAAGCGATGTCGCTACATCCGACCGGAGCCAAACGGCGCCTCTTGTGAACCCTATGGAGCCAATTAGGTTACAGGGCTCAGGAAATACCCAATTAGAGAGGGAGCTGTTTAGCTATGCACAGCTCCGCGAGACCAATCAGAAACAGCACCCCTGCTGGTTATCATAACTCATATGCAAATGTGACTGCTATTAACTGTATAAAAATGAACTGAATTCTATACCTGTTGAACTTCTGCTCAATGCTGATGTTCCCACGGCCGGCTGTGCTAATAAACTTCCTGTCTTTTGCTACGAACATCAAATCCGCTTCTTGTCGTAACGAAACACTTTTTGGTATTCCGGACCTTTACTAACAATTTCGCGCTGCGAGCAGGGTGGAGGCCGACTCGGACTTCAGCGGGTCTCTCGTCGTGATACACGAGGTGAGTACATTTACTTTTACCACCTCCATAGTTAGAGTGTATCGCAGGACAGACCCGCGGGGATCAGAGCGCTCCACCTAGAGGTACGAACCTCTCATGTTATATTGCGATGAGGGGATTCCGTGTTCATAGTTAAAGACTGTGTCTTTAATTAATTTGTCTATCGTGGAATTAGTTTAAATGTGTTTGTTCAAAGTATTGATCATGTCGTTTGTTTGAAGTTTGTCTGTTGTAGTGTCTGTCCATTCGTATTGTCAGGTTAAGTGTTAGTTTCGTCTATTGTGATTATAAGTTGTCTGTCGTCTTTTGACCCCATCGGGAGCCCCAGGAAAGATCGCCGTCTAACTCAAAAAAGGACCCAGCCCAGGAGAAATTGCCGTAGTAATGTTTCATAGTTTTTATTGGTGTTAATTTCCTCCTGCATCACCTATTGAAAGTATACCTTCATAGATTGTTAATATTGGAGGGTATATGTACATCTACCCAACATATTTGGTGTCTTTTTTTTGGAGTCAATCTTTCCAGTAAAACGCTTTTTCAGAGGATATTCTAATGTATTATACCTGTATTTGGGGTACTACTACCCCAACACCCATTTTTTTTTTCCACTTACAGTTTGTGCCACACTCCCATGGGTGTATCCACATCTAAACTGGGTATAAATTGTTCCTTATAGACATATGTGTAGTATCTATGACGTCATCATTCGTTCTAAGTTTGACACGTATGTAGGGCATAGGCAGAAATCCCAGGGGGGACAGGAGGAACACGACCTCCCCATCCTGGGAAAAATATGATTTGTCCTGCCCAATATATCACTGTAAACACAGCTATGTAATTTCAATAATATTAATAATACGCAATGAAAGCACTTGTGCTGATTATAGATACTTACTAGCACGTTTTTAAGTTTCAAAAGATTGCGACCCCTGCCCTTTGCTTCACAATGGTTTGATCCACTGCCTCCCGCCTGGCCCTCAGCAGTGGCACATGATGCAGGTACAGTGTGTGTGTGGGAATCTGACAGAGCCTGTTGTTGGTGGCTGACCTCCAGTAAGTACAAAGTTCAAACAAAAGTATGTTAGACATATTTTTTTACTTCTACCACTCAATACAATAAAACACATTTACAATCATCACCAGTCTTCATTTTTGCTGCATTCAATTACAGGTCACTCTTTATGTTAGCTAGCGGTTAGCTGACGTTTGCTAGCTAGCCATTGTAACATCAACCAGTGTTTGCAGCTGTTTGAATTCGAGTCAATGAGAGAAGCTGGCAATGCAGTGTAGTGTTCCTTAGTTGGCAGGATGACAGAGTGTTCATTAACAGAGTTACAGCACTACTTTTGGTGTCTCCCTCAGGAATTGCTCTTGAGAAAATTTCATGAAATTGTCCCCTCCAAAGCTGATTTTCGCCCCTGATGTAGGGGATCGCGGCATGGGGGAGACGAAGGGTTGGGTTGACGTGGAGATACGGAGAGTGGATGGGCTGACTGGTTCTATTGGCATCTTTACCCTTATTATCATTATCTTATTTGTTCATTCACTTAAAGCAATATATTCACAAATATTAAAATATGCAAAATATATCAGAAGTATAAAAGTGTGCCTTGTTTAATGCCTTTGCTCCAGATGGAGATGGCTGAGTGTGTATTCTGTGGGAACCAAACATCTGATAAAGCACCGACTGTCAAGTTAACCCAGAGGGGATGTAATGGTATTCTCAGAGCCAACGAACAATGCAACACAGGCATAACCATAGTCCCTGGTCAAGTGGTTCATATAGAATGCCGGAGGAAATTCATTAACTCAAGTGAAATAGAACAATTGAAGAAACAGCAGCAACATATCGAAGCACGGGTAATTGTTTGTAAGTGGATATCATCTGACGCCTCTTTTTCATACAAAGATCAGTGTTTGTTTTGTGGGGTGCATGACAGATATGCAGGCAAGAGAAAAGAGTTCAAATTGATTCCTGGCAGGACCAAAGACTTCCAGACAAAACTACTTGAATGTTGCACTAAGCGTTCGGACCATTAGTCTGATATAGTGAGACTGGCATGTGAATGGCCTTCACGTTGCCGACGCACCATACCACAAGTCAGGCAACAGCAACTTCAGAACTGGAAGACAAGTTCCCAAGTGTTTTTTGAACATGAAGACAGTGATGGCTCGAAAAGGCACAAAACTGGGAGGCCCCAGTCCCTTTCTAATGCTGATGCTTTTTTGAAAGTGGCAGATGATCTGTGCCACAGTGATGAGGAGCAGACGACAATAAATGACCTTATCATCAGGATGAAGGACTACCTAGGAGTTGATGAGGAGCCATACAGCTTTCGCCACATGAAAGAACAACTTCAGGGTCATTTTGGTAGTGACATTTTGATCAGTGAGGTAAAAGGAAGACAGAATGTGGTGACATTCCGAAGGATGACTTTAGCAATTCTCCATGACTTTTCTGAAGGATCCAAGAGGGATGGTAATGACAAGGAAAGGCTTACAGAAGTACGTACGTACGTACAGAAGTCTGGGGGCCTCAAGGACCTTACCTACAGGGAAATTGAAGAGAACTCTGAAGATGATAGAGAGACGGCTGCAGATGTCCTTGCTGCTCAGTAAATGCTCAAGGCCCAGATGGTCCGGGATGATGAAAATGCTCAACACTGGAGATCATCAATTAGTGTACACACCAAATACGGTGCCCAAAATGCTTGAAGCAAAAGCAAATGCCAGGGCCATTTGAGGTCAATTCCTGGTTGATGGAGCACTGAACACCTTACTGGCAGCGAAAACTTTTGAAGTCAAACTGCCCGTCCCAGCAAGCTATGCTGTAGACTTGGAGGATGTGTCAGAGTTGAGTGAAGATGGTACTGTTGCTGGTGACTGAGGACACAAAGTGAGACAGCTCCAGTTGAACCAGTTTTTGATCAGCCAGATGGAGAATCCACAGACCATTCCACAGGCTTACCAGAGGAACTAGCAGAAGCCTCAGATTTGTATGACAGTGTTATGGCTGCCACCGCAACCAGGACAAATGCAAGTGAACTACTGCAGATCATAGCCGAGCGTTTGGAGGCAGAGAAGACAACCATGGTAGATGACCAAACAGCAGCACTCTGGCTACAGTACATGGAGATGATTGATCTAGTTCTTGCATTCATCAGATCAGAGAGAACTGGAAATTGGGATCGGCACCTTGACACCCTGACAAACATGATTCCATTCATGTTTGCCTCCGGACATAACTTGTATGGCAAATCATTGAGCATATACCTCCAAAAAATGCGCCAACTAGAAAACACACATCCCCAACTTTATGAAAGATTTCAGGAAGATGGTCTGCAAGTTGTTTGTAGGTCATATGAATACTGGGCTGGACTCTCCCCTGACCTTTTAATAGAACAAGCTCTTATGCGAAGTATGAAAACAACTGACACAGGGGAGGGGTATGTCTGAAATACAATGTTTGGTGTGGATTCTTTCCAACCCTGCAACATCTTAAATCAACAATGTCACGCAAGAACTGACAGGGATAAATTATGAAACTAGTGAACAGCACAAGGACCTTTCTGCATCAAGACAGGCAAGAGAAAACACTGACACTATCAAAATTCTTAGTTGGTTAGAGTTGCAAAATCCTGTTGCTGGGTATGAACACCTTCAACACTTAATCACTGGTGTGACAGCCCATAATGCGGTGAATGTGGACCATTCAAAAGAGGTTGGTAGAAGGGTCTTAAAGGACATGGTAGGGAAAAGGGAGACAGAATATATATTCAAGAGGAAAGCACGTGCAGTCACCATGGACTCCAAATCCACAGTCAAACTGAACAATGAAGAAATTGTCCATATCGATCCGCAGCTCTTGTTTCAGAGACTAGTGATTGCTGGGACACAGGCAGACAAGTTAGCTGAAGCCTTTAAGTATGAACTCTGTGGGTATCCACCTGCCCTCTTCAAAATGAAAATGGTGCTTCTCCCAGCCAACAAACCCCAAATTGCAAAAGCTATATGGAACTCTGTGCCTCATGATGATGTGCCAGAAAGGGATGTCCTGTACATCTTAGATGGACTGGCCCTCCTCCACCGACTACCCTAGGAGATAGGAAAGACATACGGGGCAATAGTGGAAACTTACATTGGTTAAGTTACAAGTACATTATGGGCAATCAGTGGTGATCGTGTTTGTTGGGTATAGCAGCCAGCTATCTACGAAGGATGGTACCCATAAAAGGAGAAATACAAAGACTGGCCGGAAGGTTTCATTCACATCAACCATGTCACTGAGGTTGAAAAAGCAGGAATTTCTGTCAAACGATGACAACAAACAATGTTTCATAAACCTGTTGGAGGACAGACTAAAACTTGCAGGGTTTGATGTTCACAATGCTCAGGGAGATGCAGATGTGCTCATAGTTCAAACAGCAGTGACAGCAGCATTGAAACAAAGAACTGTCCTTGTTGGAGATGACACTGACCTCCTCATTCTTCTGTTACACCTCTATCAGCAAGTAGAACTGTACTTCATGTCTGAGCCCAAGAAGTCGTCTTCGTCAAGTCGCAGGTTTTTGAACATTGGGCATGCAAGAGATGTGTTGGGTGAGGATGTTAGCAACAACATCTTATTCACACATGCCATGTATGGCTGTAATACAACATCCAGAGTGTTTGGAGTTGGGAAAGGGGTATCTCTGCGTCTGGTTTGAGAAAGCGACTCATTCAGAGTACAGGTCAGCATTTTTCAAAAAAAATCTGCTACCAAGGATGAAATTTCTGCTGCAGGGGAAAGGGCAATGATACTAATCTACAAAGGCGGAGAAAGGGTTCTCTCAATGACCTCAGGCTGAAACGTTTCTATGCTAAGGTGACTGAGAGCAAAATGGCTATCCACCCTTACAACTTGCCACCAACATCTTCATCTGCCATGTTTCACGCCTTTAGAGTGTACCATCAGGTTCAGACATGGATGGGAAACTTGCTACCGCTGGAGGAATGGGGCTGGAGGATCCAAGACTCATGCCTCATTCCCATCCATTCTGACCAGGACCTTGCTCCTCAATCCTTGTTGGAGCTTGGGCACTGCAATTACAAGTCAGGTTGTGGCACTATGCGCTGCAAATGCCGTCGTCAAGGACTTGATTGCTACCAAGCCTGTTCAGGGTGCAGAGGTGTGCGTGTGAATATGTCGGCACAATATTTGGATGAGGACATGGAGTGAAGATTACATGTAGGCCTACAGTCAAGGCATGTTTCAAGCTTGGTCTCATTTAAGATTTCAGTCTGTGCACTGATATGCATCATGGTTTTCATGGAAAAACATATTACTAAGACAAATTTGTATGTGCAGAAAATTCAATGATAACAAATGGTTTATAACCTAATTTGATTGAGTTTGTTTGGATTCAAAAAAAGGTCATTTTGGGGTAAGGGTACCCCCAAAGTGCACATATACATTCAGAACAGGTCGTATCTGATGGTTGTACTGTATGTGAAAGAACACCGTAGAAAACCAATGTATAGACATAAATTATATGAAAATAACATGTTCAGAAGCAGAGATACGCACTTCTTTGTGTGACGCTGTGACACGAAGGCCCCAAATTTCGACCCCTAAATTTACCTTGATCCACTAAGTATATAATGGTATACTTTTAAAATGTTATTTGGATGTCCCTAGGGATCACATAAAACCTTGAATGATTTCTATTGCAATTTTCCCTGGGTCAAACCACAGATTGACTGGACTATGTGTGGTATCTTAACTAACACTGCGCGGTGAATAGTGTGTGACAAATCAGCTAGGATCAACAAAACATAGCTAGCTACATTTTTCATAATGATCTGAATCACACGCAGGTACAAACATTCATAAATGTATCTAACAGTCAGTTGTTTAGCTATGCAATGTCCTATGCCCAGAGTTAATGGCTTACTGTAGCTCCTGAAATGAGGTCCAAATCTTTCGGTTCCATCGGTGGTTTCGCTGGCAGTTCTGTCATCAGGGAGACAGGGTTCAGTCTGGATCAGTTCAGGCGCTGATGAGAGTTTCTTTCTGGGAGACACGTTGAGGTGGATCCGGTTGCACCTTTGTCTCTGGCTGGTAACAAGTGTGCGCTGCTCTGATTGCTGGTGCTGAAACTAGGCTCTTGTTTTACTTGATCTCCACTAGCAATTCATCGCTAGCTTGGAGAATCAAAGCCAGGACAGGACCTTTGGCTCGACTGTCCATGTCCTGTCCGCATTGTGTGGCCTTCAGGAGAGAGTGAGGTACGTCCGCCTTTTCTTCAGACGTGTGGAAAGAGAGAGATACATCCAGCTTGCATTTTTGGGTGTAAGAAGGGGTTTATACACTGCAACCCAACCACAGTATCCCTCTCTGTAAAGTTATTGGCAGACTAATTTGATGAAACTGCCTGCACATGCCCTAGATTAATATATGCTGTCAACTGACTCAGTTGCTCATCTCTCTTTCATCTTGAGCTAATGAACAGTTGAGGAGTATATTTTTTTGACCACAGTTGCCCATAGTTGATGAAATCTTTACCTCAGACTTCCATGCCAACCTTACCTTAACCACTGTTCCTTGTGAAACATTAGCAAGTTGAGCTCATGCCAAACATTCCCCAACAATCACTCCTCTGGAAGTCACTGAGATCTCTTCCTCTAGCCATGGTAGCCTAAAGCTTAGCCAGGTAAACCTAAGCATTTGCGTTGCATCTAAATTTATTCATTTGGCAGACACTTTTATCTAAAATGAGGCAGAGTGATAGTACAGCACAAGCAAAAGCAATACACAAAGTCACAATATTAGAAGTGCTGCACGACAAAGTTTCAATCGTTGGCCAGACAAGGTACAAGCTACCTGGTAGAGACACACATGAATTAAACCATTATTAATTTATTTATTTCAAAGGAAAACAGAGTTTAGGAGATATTAGGAGATTGTAGGAGAAATTGCTTTAGGTGGTAGTGATTCAAGTGATCAGGTGAGTGCGAAAGACCTGTGTCTTCAGATGCTTCTTAAAATAATGAGGGATTCGGCAGAATGGACAAAGTGTGGAGGTTTATTCCACTATCAGGGGACAATGGCGGAGAATGTTCTGGATAGTGATTTTGTGCTCCAGTGTGACAGGACAAACAGACACTGTTCGGTAGCAGAGCACAGTGGTCGGGTGGGAACATAGGCATGTAGTAGTGCATTCAGGTAGGTAGATGTTTTGTTGGTTGTTCTGAACGCAAGCATCAAAGCCTTGAACTTAATGAAGGCAGCTAAAGGGACCCTATTCTATGAATCCTAAGTATACATCAAATGTTATTTTTCCATTCAGAAATTCCATTCCATTTAGTTACCTATAACTGAAAAGTACTAGTAGAATGAGGCAACGGCTGTAGTTGGCTATCTCCATGCTGTTAATGTTAGTGTCTCTTCTTCACTGCACAGCCATAGATGCACAATGTGAATGTATGACGTGTAATACATACATACTGATAACTTTACATAACAGAAAAATAAAAATGATCCATCCAACTGGTTGCACAGCACTCCTTTGAATCTGACATCTGAATTCTTTCATAGTTATACACTGAGCTCTACCTCAGCACAACAGTTGACTGTCAACTGTCAACAGTTGACAGTTAAATATCCATTAGTTATGTGTTCTCATATTACAGGCCCAGCAGTGACTCCAGAGATGAGAGTGATAGACACAGAGAAGACACTGCTGCCATGCTAGTAATGTCCTCACTGTGGGCCTTTGCTTTCATTTATTACTGTCTATTTTGTTGTTTTGTGTAAAGAGTGGGTGACATTTCCTTGTCATTTTATAGATTTTTTTTAAAGTTTTTCTTTAAATTTTAAACTTTTCTTTTTTCTTTAGTTCTGTAAACATCTCTTGACCATCATAACTCTTCTAGTTTCTAATATAATCACTCCTAAGCTAACACATGCATGGCATGTAACAATTTCTTATTTTAAACTTTTAATATTTAGGTAATCTTAGTGTAGCTTGACACACACAATTATTTTGTGAGGGGGAGGGTCAACAAATCTTTCCAGAATTCTGATTTAAAAAACAGAATATTACCACCAGATGTACATTGTGATTGTCTTTCAATAAATGTCAAAACTAACAGTTAAATGAAACTAGAAAATAGCCTACACACGATTGTTTAAAGTTAAACCAATGCTCAGAATAAAGTCAGACTACCGATAAAGTACCAGTCACTACAAACATGGCTGCAAGCCCAAGATTTAGCTGTTGATGTGGACATGAATTTATTGTCCTGTTTTTTTTTTATGTTGACATGTTGAAAAACATCAACACCCACGGAAGTTGTGGAAGTCTAATCTCTCTCAACTGCCCCCAGAAACCTGTGGGTTTAATTATATTTGTTGGCTGCACAGATCATCTGCAAATCATAATCCTTGCATGTACTTGTTAGTTTAAAATGATAAATGCATTGAACATATGATCCTGCCAATACAGTGATTATCTTTGTGGCTCTTTCACATCCACCCCACCATCCTAGACTTCCAGACTGAGTGTATTTGAGTGGTATGACATAAGCACAGTCAGCTGGATCAGTCACACTAAAAGTATTCAATCCTGTTTTCAACAGGTCAGTAACAATCTCACCTGCATGAAGCCCATGGCATTAACCAAGCTACTGAATGAACCCTCCATTGTCAGAAACACCACTGACAAGCAGGGTAAACCACGGCTACATTGCCTGTCATTGTGATTAACCGGTTGTTCTGTCCAATAGCTAGAGGGTCACTGATTACTTTGGCAAACAATTTATCTTGAGAATCTTATCTTTTGAGAAGAAATCTGCAGTGGAGAAACTGTCTATTCTGGTGAACATACCTGCTCTCTATTTCTCTTGCAAATTATGCAAATTAAAAGACTACTGGTCGATTGAGCGCCTGTGGTCCACGTGCCAAAGCTGCATATGAAATGTCTTCCTCCGACTCATCTCTGTGTTAGCTTAGCTTGTGGACCGCAGTGTGAAAAGAAGGGGCGGCTGACATCACGTGTCTCGGAGGAGGGCACGTGCTTGTCCGCGCTCTCCCGGATTGGGAGTGGGGGTTGTGCAATGGGACCGAACATCGATGACAAATTGGGCATTCCAAAATTCGGGGAATTGGCCATTTTCAAATTGGGGAGAAAATGGAAAAATGAAAAAAAAATCAACTGTTATGGTAAATTATTATGGGTAAAACAAAAAACAAATGAATGATTATGAAATGATATGTAGATGATTGTATGATTCCATATGTTTTAAATGCCTTTCAAAGATGCATCACTATATCTTTGTAACTTAAATCCTTTTTGTGCCCAACCATTTCAAAAGAGTGCAAAATAGCTCAGCACAAGACCCATCAATCATGTAATGGCACAAATCAATGACAAAGATTTTGAGGATATCTTAGATAAACAACTGCTGATACAAATAATGTTTTCAATGTATTAATATCAGAGAGACCAGGGGGTTGAGCGTAGATGAACATAGATCAATATGCTTAACATTTGCATCTCTTTTCATTATCTACAGAGATCACAAAATGTTTGCCTGTTTTGGTTTTGCATACACACGCTACCTTGGATGCCATACAGCAGTCAGCCTCCTTCAGCCCTACAAGGTGAACTGGCCCATCAGGCTGTGCAGTCTGTAGTTAAATCTGCACTTTTCACACCGGTTTCATGTTTTTGACAAAAAAATCAAAGATTCCATTAGAATCAACAAATGTCAAGCATATGAAAATCAATACTCTTTCAGAGATGACATAAAATAGTCTTTCAATTAACCATAATAATCCAGTAAAGATCCAACTACTTTTCTCTTCAATGTTCAGGTTAATTTAGTGTTAAATTATTTGAGAAGGATTTGCTGCTTCTCCATATGGAATATTTTTCAACCCTGTGTTTTGCAGCTCTGCTTTGATTTTTAGATTGAGCTTTGAAAGAAAAATCTTGTCAAGATGGAGACAAATGAATGGATCTAGGAAATTCCTAATGTACAGCCTTAGTGTTCTCTGTGTCTCCACAAAGGGCAGCCAAGGCAAGCGTCAGATGCTCTGGTCTCTGGTGAATGTTATAACAATAATTATTAAAGGGAAGGTGAATTGATGGATCCCATTAAAGGCAACAAAAACTCTCCAGTGGCCTAGCAACACAAACATCCAAAGTCAATATTGTGATTCCCTGGGTAGCGTGGACCAAGACCCACTTTAAAGAGACATCAATCTGTAATGTCAGTCTCCAGCTAATGAAGCTACAGAGGATCAATATTCAAGATTCCTTTCCTCAAATAAAGTAATAATTTTAGTATTTCTTTTCATACATTTCTCCTTCTGACATCTGCGGTAAATTGATATGAATACTGAGATATGTGTCCATGTATTGGCAACACTGAAGCAGTTTATCTGTGTTCCTCCTTCTCGGCTACCAGAGAAGAGAAAAGAATCAAGGCTTTGAGCCAGCCCCTACATTATGTTAATATGTATCTCAATGGAATACAATATGTTAATTGTGTGACACTACATTCACAGACCAACATTATTTATCATGTGTTTCACTGTTTTGCACATACTGAAAATTAGCTTTACTTTCTTTACAAATTTACATAAGTAAATATTTAGGAATTTAGGATGTATTTCTGAATGAATGTGGCATGTGCATTTCAAATATATTTTTAAAAGAGTGAAAACATGCTGGGTGCTGTGATGTCACACAAAGTCTCTGAAGCGAATTTGATAAACATCTCAATAATGCATTCATGGTAGGGGCATATTTATCTTGAAATGCATCCATTTTCTCCACAAGCAAGAAAAGAGAAAACTGATTTATTCAAAAAGATGGATTTTACTTTTTCCTTCTCCTTTATTTTATGCATCAAATGTTAATGCTCCTGAAACTTTTATAATTCCCTTCCATTATCTTAATGCATGTGATAGGAAAAAGCTCCTTAAATCATGTATTAGGGTATTGTGTTATGTAAAACAGGCCTTGAATTATACTACTTTTAGAAGCAAAATGGATGTGGCTTTTCAATAAAAAACGAAATAATAGCAATAACAAGAACACACTTCTTATATACCTATTACACAGAACTGCTTTAGAAAACAACACAAGTAACAATTTACAATATACTTAAACAGTATATGTTCATCTTAATATCAGATTTCTTAAATACAGCAAAAGAAAATATTTGACAATTCTGTAATTCGTTAAGCAATATCTTATCATCACAATATTATTACTACTTTGAGTTCAGACGGACTATTACCAGTGAATTTGATCAGTGGTTATTTATTTCATTTTATTAACTGATCTTTTGACCTTCAAAAAAATTACTGGCTTATTTATTCCATGCATAACATATTGAAGTGTATATGACTACACACAAGTTTTCCAGCTGGATGAAATGCAAAATAAATATAATTCAACGAAATGGTTGAATTGGCAGGTAACATTGTATGTACATGGTTCAAAATGAGCACACTTTTTCAATGGTCTCTTAATTGCTTAAATCCACTTGTGTGTTGTCACCCAACTGATTCAAAATCATATTCTTTATTGAATATGCCTCATAGCTTCACCAGCACTTACTAAGATTAAATATCCTCTCTAATTTTTCTTTGCATTATTTTCATGAATTATTTCAAATGCAGCCATGAAAAGTATGGTTCCTGTCAATTTTTTAGCTTTTCTCAATGTTTTTAAAGAACACCCTAGCATTATCGCCACTAACTTTGTCACAGAGAGTACCAGGTGGTGGTGTTTATTTATATCAGGCCCCAGATTCAATGTTACTTTTCTTAAACCTCAGTGATTTTTAATGCTACATAAGATAATGTATGGGATATGCAGCAGTGTCTCAGTGCCATGCATTAATTTAAACAGAGGTGTGGAGTGGAGTTTAAGAATATAATAAGCATTTAACAAAGATACATACAGGATCTTTCCACTAATTCTACCGTAGTCACCTTCACCTTGTAGATCACAGTAAAAGAAACAACTTAATCTGAGAATCAAATGATGCAATTGAAGAATCAGTGGTATTTTATTTATGGAATATTATGAATGCATAGAAATTAAATATTGTATAAACATTCGATAGACTCTTTGCCTCCAGGGCACTCTGTTCATGCAGATTTTACTGTGTGCAGTATTCTTTTTCTTTTTTTTTTTTCAAAAAGGAAAAAATTTATATTAAAAAAAATTATGTTATCCACAACTAACTTCTCAGAATACTGATTCCATTGTGTTGCCAATTGATAAAACCAGTTATACATTGATCAAAAATGGCTAATGCACTGACGAGGACACTTTATTTACTGAAAAATTAAGTCCAGCTTCCACTTTGAAACCTGGCTAGCTGTTCCATGCCTTTATAACTACCTGAATGCATTTACTACTGACTGAAAAAGCAACTACCTAGTATCAGTAGGACATTTACCTTTAACTAGTTTCCACATGTGCCCTATTGTTCTGTTGACAGAACTAATCTTAAAAGTGCTTGGTCTACATGTCTCTCTTCATCACTTACAGTCCTGTCGTATATTGTTATTGCCCATGTGTAGAACTTTGGCAATGTTTGCATGCTTTTGATGCAAAATAGAGAGTTATTTCATATTATCAATATGTAATATGTATAATGCACCTCATAGAAAAGCTTCCAGCAAAATAAGCATTAAGTTTGTGACAGCTGCCTCTTTATTTTAGCTGTTGACTTAAATGGTCATTTATTGCAAACTGATCAAGCAAAGTAACATTTACATTCTAATAGTGTTTTTTTCTTGCATAACTGTGGTAAGAGTCCCTACAACCAAAAGCTCAAATGTGATTCTGTGAACTGTTTTTCTTTTAAAAATATTGATATTTACCCATTCAAATGAGAAAGTTTCAATCACAGGCCGCTGCATTCATGAAGACCTGCTGGTATTAGCTTTACAAATTAACAAGCCTGACATACTGATACTCTATAATATACCCAGCAAATTATGTCCTCATCTGGGACAAATGCAAATTATATGGTACAGAAAGCCCTCTTAAACGTGAATGTTTATTGGTGCTTTGAGCACATGTGTTTTCATGGGAAACAGTATTTCATGGCTTTTGTACACTAAAATGATTCTCTGAGTTTGTTGCCTTCCTTTCCTTTAATATAGTGGCCAGAGGGGCGGAAGAAACAAATGGTTCAGAGATTTTCAGATCATTGCAAAGGTATGAGATCTTAGCAAGAGTTCTGACAATACCCCCTAAAAAAGCAACTGACCAACAACAAAAATGTGTTCATTGTTGCTCACAAAAAGAATCTAGTAGTTAGCCATCAATCTTTGCAGATACACAGATATACTGCATATATAAATACCAGCAGTGACAACTGTTATTTGACTTTGTAGTGTTGACCAGTCATTTGATTGATCCTTTATCATGGAAAATGAAACATTTTAATGTATATGACATTAAATGTAAACAGCATTAGTTAACATTAATAATCATATTAGCATTGCTTTCCAGATTTGAATGAATTTACCTTGAATCTCTGAAGTCCAACCACAGGAGACGATGGGTTTGAATAGTGAGTTCTGACGAAAAGCCTTCTTTAAAATGATCATGGTGTGATACCTATTTGCATAGTATTTTGCATACTACATTATATGTGTAATCACAGCTTTACTTTGTGTCACTCCAGCTGAGTATCTTCTAAACATGAAAGTTTACTGAAAGTAAAATCATCACAAATCAAATATGTAAAAGTGAATACATTTTAAAGTAGTGATAGCTCTGTAAAACTAAATGTATGTAAATATATAGCATTAAGGCTCAAAATGGCTATGGCAAAATGATTAGCAGCTAATAAGGCAGGGGTGTAAAAGATTGACTGACACAGTATTATTCAAATAATTTCCGCTTTTCAATGCTGTTTCCCCAGCAGATGGGAATTAACATTATCACATCAAAGGCCTCCTGTAAAATGGTAGCAAAAATCATTTAAACAGAGACTCTGGTTATTCAGACTAGGTTATTTGCACCATGTATATTATGATATCGTGGTACAACTTAATTTCCCTCCAATCGCTGTCTGTCACTGAAAGATGTAAATTTCTCTGCATTTTATCAGCACCATTGTGTCAATTTGGAAGAATACAAAAAACATTAAATCAGATAAACAGGATATGAACACAGTGAAAGTAATGCAATGAGAGAAGGAAAAATGATTGTCCAACTGATGTAGTAAATGCAATTTTTCCTCCATAAACCGCTTTTCTAAAGAGAGCTAAAAAAAAAAAGAAAGAAACTGACTTGCAAGTGTGGCACACCTACTTAACCAAACAAAATGAAGCTTATCAATATGAATTCATGGGTATATTTATTTCCATTACATTTGCTAGCTGACAGTCAAATCATAAAATGATTTAGCACCCAAAAAGAGCAATAATCTACAAATAAATTGTGGCAGTGGACAAATTATGCAGTGTTTGATGCCTAGTAGCTGCCAGTAATCTATATTTTGTTTGACAAAACTGAGTGAGCTGCCCTGCAGAACAGTGTTCAGCTTAGAATAATTAACAGTCCATGCTGTAAATGAAATATACATGGAATGTAGGGCATTTCAGAGAGACATAGTAAAAGAGGTAGAGTGAAGATAGTGGTCAGAGGTGGTTGAGGATTACCTACTGGTTGGAATACATCAATCAGGGGGCAGTGGCTTTCACTCTTACAGAGATGTGTTGTGATATACCTGCAATACCCTATTCTTCATGAATGTCTCCCCATACCTGCCTCTACCTGTAGCACTTGGATGCTTGCAATAGGGCATACAGTGATACCTGTCGGTCAGTGAGCCCTGTAGCTGTGGGTGCAGTGAGGGAGAAAGAAATTTAACAGCTGTCCATTTTATACCGACTCTCTTCACAATTTAAGAATTAAATTTCATTTTGGGATGCTAGTCTAGTTAGTCAGTAGGTTAGGCTTCCCCCTCTCAAATAGCAGCATAAAACTGTAAAGGAGGGCAGTTAGTTCAGGGTCCATGAAATTTCCACAATGTGAACTTTGTTACCTCAACAGTATCACTTTGATACCTCAAAAGTATCACTTATCTAGCTTGTTTTTGCTGAAACTATGTTGTATTTTAACAGTCTGTTGGTTAACACCGCAAAGATTTACATAGTATTGTATAGCAATCATGTGATTGTTATTGTTTTTTTGCCTTGGTTAATTTCACTACTTCATCTATGGTAGTCCATTTAGGATGCCATTAGAGGACCCCCTGGGTTACACTTTGTGTTGGTATTGTATTGCAGTGGTACAGTCCTGTCAGGTATATAGTGCTGTGTTGGGCCAGATGCACATTTGTGGTCTCAGCCTTGTGTCTTTGACACTGGCTCTTATTCTTTGTGCAGATTACGGTGTCCTTCTTTGTGTAACATTTTGTGTTGTTTTGTTTAATCCCCTTTATTTTTGGCTTCTGGAGTTGCTCTGGATAAGATCATTTGCTAGGCAACAAAATAATGTAGTATCAATTTCATTTTAAATTATTGCGTATGTATTCAATGTAGATTTAGAAAATAACACATATTTTTTTATAAAATGAAAAAATCTGATGTCTACCAAACATGACATGTACTTTGTGTTGTATTTTTTCTGCTGCATATCATCGCTGTCAGATGGAAACCTTGTATGTCCAAAACTGTTACTTTTCAAGAAATTAAACAAAACCCTGTGTTTTTAAAATAATTGAACAGCCGCATCGTCAAAGTTGGTGTTGTGTCTTTATATATGGTCAGATACTTGCAGGTGTCATTATATTATTAATATTTTACCAAAATCAAGCTCAAATGGAGTTACGAGGGTTTTTGACCAGTGTATGTCAAGACACGTGTTTTGTCTGTCATTGATCATCATTAGAACAGCTGCATGTGAGGCAGTAAGTGCATCACATTACCTTGACATCAACTTACAGGTTACAAAGTTTATTGTAGCTACAGTGCTGGCCAAAAGTATTGGCACCCCTGCAATTCTGTCAGATAATGCTCAATTTCTCCCAGAAAATGATTGCAATTACAAATGTTTTGGTAGTAATATCTTCATTTATTTTGCTTGCAATGAAAAAACACAAAAGACAATGAAAAAAAAATTAAATCAATTATCATTTTACACAAAACTCCAAAAATGGACCGGACAAAAGTATTGGCACCCTCAGCCTAATACTTGGTAGCACAACCTTTGGACAAAATAACTGCGAACAACTGCTTCCGGTATCCATCAATGAGTTTCTTACAATGCTCTGCTGGAATTTTAGACCATTCTTCTTTGGCAAACTGCTCCAGCTCCCTGAGATTTGAAGGGTGCCTTCTCCAAACTGCCATTTTCAGATCTCTCCACAAGTGTTCTATGGGATTCAGGTCTGGTCTCATTGCTGGCCACTTTAGAAGTCTCCAGTGCTTTCCCTCAAACCATTTTCTAGTGCTTTTTGAAGTGTGCTTTGGGTCATTGTCCTGCTGGAAGACCCATGACCTCTGAGGGAGACCCAGCTTTCTCACACTGGGCCCTACATTACGCTGCAAAATTTGTTGGTAGTCTTCAGACTTCATAATGCCATGCACACGGTCAAGCAGTCCAGTGCCAGAGGCAGCAAAGCAACCCCAAAACATCAGGGAACCTCCGCCATGTTTGACTGTGGGGACCGTGTTCTTTTCTTTGAAGGCCTCGTTTTTTTTCCTGTAAACTCTATGTTGATGCCTTTTCCCAAAAAGCTCTACTTTTGTCTCATCTGACCAGAGAACATTCTTCCAAAATGTTTTTGGCTTTCTCAGGTAAGTTTTAGCAAACTCCAGCCTGGCTTTTTTATGTCTCTGGGTCAGAAGTGGAGTCTTCCTGGGTATCCTACCATAGAGTCCCTTTTCATTCAGACACCGACGGATAGTACGGGTTGACACTGTTGTACCCTCGGACTGCAGGACAGCTTGAACTTGTCTGGATGTTAGTCGAGGTTCTTTATCCACCATCCGCACAATCTTTCGTTGAAATCTCTCGTCAATTTTTCTTTTCCGTCCACATCTAGGGAGGTTAGCCACAGTGCCATGGGCTTTAAACCTATTGATGACACTGCGCACGGTAGACACAGGAACATTCAGGTCTTTGGAGATGGACTTGTAGCCTTGAGATTGCCCATGCTTCCTCACAATTTTGCTTCTCAAGTCCTCAGACGGTTCTTTGGTCTTCTTTCTTTTCTCCATACTCAATGTGGTACACACAAGGACACAGGACAGAGGTTGAGTCAACTTTAATCCATTTTAACTGGCTGCAAGTGTGATTTAGTGATTGCCACCACCTGTTATGTGTCACAGGTAAGTAACAGGTGCTGTTAATTACACAAATTAGAGAAGCATCACATGATTTTTCAAAGGGTGCCAATACTTTTGTCCGGCCCATTTTTGGAGTTTTGTGTAAATTGATACTTGATTTGACTTTTTTTTTCTTTCTCTTTTGTGTTTTGTTATTGCAAGCAAAATAAATGAAGATATTACTACCAAAACATTTGTAATTGCAATCATTTTCTGGGAGAAATTGAGCATTATCTGACAGAATTGCAGGGGTGCCAATACTTTTGGCCAGCACTGTATGTGTGTGTGCGGTTTTTCCTGTCGTTGAATACATTTGGCCAAATTTTCTTTTTATAAAAGATTAAGTGCTATGAACAGGTTATTGAAGATAGTATTGGCTATGACTACATGGCAAATGCTAGACTAAACTGCACTCCAACCTAACGTGGTTTGCCTGCGCTCTTCTCCACTCCCACGTCTCAGGCCTCAAATACATAAAACATTAGCCTTTATAGGCTTAGTGTTTCTTGCGTAAAGAAAACGCTGTACTTATTCAAACAACCAGTTCTTTATCTAGGCATGCATTGCAGCTCTTGCATTGCAAACAACCAGAGACTGTCTCTAAACAACTGCCTACTACTGCTGTGTATTCTTTGACAGTATAGCTAGCTGCTATACTTCATTTATTATCGCCGTTTCAATAATGGACAGTTTTATCTGAGTTTTCTAATAAGTATTACTTTCAATGAAGTAGGGATTGATCTCGCTAGCGAGATAAAGGCTGTGAATAATCCGATCATTTCTTGTCATATCACTAGCTAGCTACGCTAGTCTCCTCAGCAAACACTTCCACCTATGATCACAATGTTAACATCAGAGCTAAATTTGATAAACAGGTACACTGCATCGTTTTAACTGAGTTTGCAACCTAGGGCTAATTTGAAAGCATTTTTTTGAGCTGTTTGCCACAGATGAAATTGCCTTGTCACTGTTTGCCTTCAGCTCTATTTTGTGAGATCTTGTGAGATTTAGTCACAAGCTCTGTTTAATACTTTTCATTGGTTAAATATTTGTAAAACCCACAGACAGACGTAAAGACCAATAGCACTGATTTATGAAAAAATAAAAATGACCAAATATGGAGATGTGAACTTTCCGCCCGACAGCGATGATATGTAAATTACTAATTGCTCATTAGAAGTAATTTGTGAAAACACCAGAAAAAAAGATCTGGAAGCCGCATAAATCTGCACTGCAATCGTGGTTTTGATGAAAAAGTACATCATGGAATTTCATAACTGCAAGTCCCCAAAAGCAGTAGCAAGATATTATGTAGCTGGTACATCATCCAGTGGCTTGGCAGAGCTTCCCTACTTTTGTGTCTGTTGTCTTTTTATAACCTATGTCATGTCCTGTAAACACTGAAACTCCGATAAGACCATAGCTGTGAAGGGAGGATATGATTTACCTAATCTGTAATGACAGGACCTGTTTTATTTTAATACATTTTAACACTGTTATATTTGAAAGGGGACAATTGTTGATTCAGTCACAGTAACATTTGTTATAATCAATATAGTAGCCAATTAATTGGCTAACTAGCTTGACTACATTGATTACATTTTATAGGTCTATGCACTCTGAGAACTGTAACAGGACTATTGGATAAATACATTATTGGATAAATTACATTACGTTAACGTCATTTAGCAGATGCTCTTATCCAGAGTGACTTACATAGGCCACAGTTTTTTTTGCATGTTATCCATTTATACAGCTGGATATTTACTGAAGCAATTCTGGGTTAATTGCCCAAGGGTACAGCGGCAATGCCCCAGGGAGGAATTGAACCTTGGGGCAACCTTTTGGTAACAAGCCCTGCCCTTTATCACTATGCTACACTGTTTGCTTAAATGTACTCTGGGAAAGTACCAGTAGTAAGTGATATGTTGATGATGTGCGTGAGTGCAGGTAAGAGGGTGGGAGAGGAGAAGCTTGGAGACAGAGATGCAGCCTCAGAGATACAGGAGAATGTGGAAAGTAACTTGTGGACAGCAGGAATGTAGACAGCTTTTCTTTGCTCCTTATAAAAGACCTGCCACTTCTCACTCAATTGGCTGTGAATAGACATGTCCCTCAGCGAATCACACAAATTATCTGTCTCATGCCACAAGGAGAAAACAGAAACACAGATTCCATTTACCTAAATGTATCCAAATACTGAACATTATCCTCATCGAGACAATGTATCATTCTGGCACTCTGTATTATCTGTGTACATCCGAGTGTGAGAACTATGGAAAAGACAGAAGTAATAGTCGACACAAGTCTGGATATTATGCTGTATTGGGATATGTAGCAGAAAACATTGATTACCAATCACAGGAGATTATATTAATGGTATACAATACCTTTGTCAGACCACATTTGAAGTGCTGTGTACAGTTTCTGGTACCACAGTGTAAGAAGGACACAGTGTGTCTTGAAACATGAACACAAGTTAAGAGGTGAGAGTGAGGACATTCGTTTTAACCTCACACCATTCTAGGAAAAACTCACTTAATAATCCCTTAGTCTAAATCAACCCTTGGTAAAAAAAAATCACTGTCCAGGATATCCTTTGCTGTTGTTCACCAATGGTGGAATGAACTTCCACACTTCATCAGTTCATACTGAGTCGCTCTCTGATTTCAAGAAACATCTGAAGACACAACTCTTCTACTCTCACCTGAGCACCTGAAACACTACCCCCTAAAGGAGCTTTTCATGTCTCAAACTGTCTCCTAAACTATAAAATTATTTTTTAAAAAGTGACCTTATGGTTTAACACAGTCATTAGTTTTATCTGCTAGTTTGTACTTTGCCTGGCCAACCTTTGAAACCTGGTCATGTAATGCTTCTAATATTGACTCTGTATGGTTTCCTGCTTGTGTTGTATTGTACCTCACTTGTAAGTCTCTTTAGATAAAAGTGTCCGCCAAACAAATAAATGTAAATGTAATGTTATGAAGTGTTTTGTGGACAGAACTACAGTAGGAAAGCACATGACATAATGTATGTATGGAAACTTCACATACACTGGTGCAGTCACAGCTAACAAATAAAATGCATCAGATTATGATGTGGCCACCAAATACTGGAATATGAAATGAAACAGAACTTTCTCTCCTATAACATTTTGAATGGGATATTACTCTATTAAAGACAGAGAGCTGTAACCAAGTTCTGTAAACTGCTGATAACTTCAATGATCAGAAGCATTGACAAATGGGTAGGGGCACACCCACCTATGGCATAATTTATTTATATTATAAACAGAAAATAAACAGAATAGGGAAAATAAACTTTCAGTATTATACAGAGAAAATAACTACTGAATTCCATAATCCATAATCTACAACTATAAAATGTTATAAAATGAATTGGTGGATTTAAATGAATCCTGACGTTGGTCTTGTTTTAAAACGGTATGCATGTTGATGAAAACAGCTAAGCTTTCCACCTGCTATCATTCCTCAATAATGTACTTATCAGATCAGCTCTCCAGCTAACAGAACTGCACAGACATAATGTATTCATGTATAGCATCAGTTGAATTTGTCCACAATATATGCCTGTGTATCATATGATCCATGAAGTTATATTTTATATTCCTATGTAAAAAAAGGACATTTATACTGTGCATTGCTTTTCAAGCAATAATTTCTGTCAGGCCTTCAGGTGGAAGGACGCAGGCGCAGACCAGAATGCCAAACATAGATATTTTATTTGACAGCACAAGCCGCAAACAGTAGTCAAAAACATTCCGAGCCAAAACCAGGATATCCAAAAACATGAGGCAAAGGCAAATACAAAAATACAGGTGGAGGTCATTCACAGGAAATCAAATGGGTAAATAAAAACAGAGGGGCACAGGCAGAAATCCAGGTCCAAACAGGCAGAGTAGTCAAATTAACCAGGCAGAGAATTGTTCCAAATTGGCAGGCAGTAAGAGTAATCCAAGGGACAAAGCAGAAGTCAAACACAAGCACAAACAGATAGCTACAACAGGCAGGAACAAAACAGGCTAACACAGAGAACAAAGAAAACAGAAGGTGTAGTGACGGGCGAGAGCAGTCACTCCACCCGTCCTCTAACCCAGGTCTACAGGGTACCAGCCATGTGACTTTAACCGCGACGCCAAAGAGCCAGGCTCATTGGTATGGCAGTCACAGCGCATACCCAACCGTAGTGACATCACACTGCCCTCCCCTTCGGCAAGCGCGCCCATGTGCTTCACGCACCAAGGCGTCCCTCACGCATTCCCTTGCCATACTTCTCCCATCCCAGGGTGCCCCACTCACCAGTGCTTCACCCATCTCTGGGGTCCCTCACACACTGGGGTCAACTGAAACTGGGGGTCCCTCGTACAGCTCACACACCAGGCCTTGCCTTCGATGGTCTCGCGGCAAGCCATCCAACTGCTAACACCATTTGTAGCGAAGGGCGAGAGCAGTCACCCCACCCGACCTCGAACCCGGGTCTACGGGGTACCAACCGAACAAAACAGGCTAACACACTGGCAGAGAACAAAGAAAACAGAAGGATTTTAAAACACAGACTAATAATGAATTAGCATTGAACAGGTGAGCAGGACAGGCTTCAGATGGTGGGTGTGGCAGAAGGGCAGGAGGTGGGACGACGGAGCACATGGGGTTGTAACAAAAACAAAAGCACATGCACGCAAAAACAAAAACAAAGAAACCCCCACACTGGCAGACAGAAAGACAGAGAAACACAACATAAGCAAGACATCTCAAGCTGAAGTACTGACAAATTCCTATATGTTTCAACACTAATCATTTTTGAGCTTGCAGGAATGAATGACTGTGATCCCTCCGATGTGCACCTCCATATTAGTGATTGCTTGGCCTAGTAAATGCCTAGTCTAAGTGCTTTTTGTTTTTCTTTCTTGCAAGGGCCTTCACCATTTGTATTTCAGGTTACAATGCTGGCCCCAGTGGCCATCACCCCCCCCCCCCTCCCCCCAGATCCACTCATCCAGAGAATAGGCCCATTTTGCCCCTGAAAAGTGCTCTGTATCTCAAAAGCTTTTGGCTCATCAGTGAGCAATTTTGAGCTGTTCAGAGATGATAGGTTAGTGAATAAAAACATTGCCTGAAGCAAATAAAGAAAGTGGAAAAAACAGAAGGACTTGCAAAGAATGCAAGAAAGATAAATAAGACAGATACTTTGCTTCATTGTCCATGGCATGCTGAGGTTATTTGAAGCACTTATTTATGCACTGTAAGCAGAACAATACTGGTGAGAGAAATGATTAAATACAGACTCTTCAAGCAATAGACTTCTCATTGTGCTGGGCCCAAGCTTGCCACTGGGCTAGGTTGATAAAAGCGGTATGAACTGATAGCTGATACAATTTGCCAGGCGATTCGCAGAGGGGAGGGAAAGGGGGACTGGGTGAGGCTGCTGGTGACAGCGAGTATAAGCTTTAATAAAATCATTAGAATGTAAATGCTTTATTGCAAAATAAAGAGCCTCAAGCTAGAGTGACATTATCTACTGCCGCCGAATGAAAGCACCGATTAGCATTCCCTGATTCAATGATAAAGCCAAGTTATCTTTATTAAATTTTTTTCAAATCAAGTCTTCATTTTGCATGATTGAGTTTTAAGCAAATGTGATATCCAGTTTAGTTTACGCAAAGAAAATAAGGGATGCCCCAAAAATAATTAAAGTGTACTGTACATGGTTTCTGTCTACACTTGTTTAATGAGCACAGAATTGGATTTATTATTATAATATGACAGTTTTGCATGATAAGTTGGGGCGTTGACAGAATAATTTTTGAAAGAGTACACTTTTTAACACATGTCTCATGAAAAATGAAATTAGATTTGTTTCAATGTGACAGCATAGTCAATTACTGTTGTACAATATCAAGCTTAGTATTTGACTGAGTTAAAGTGTTTATACTCCTAACATATTTGCATTTTTAGATGAATTTTTAGCCTGTGCTTGCTTAGTAGTCCAAAAGGCAATTCTTATGCAAATATTTTGCCACCGAAGAGTGTAAGGGAGAAATATTACTCTGTGGATCAAATGACCCTGCAAGTCAGAACCTATGTGCAGAGCCGACCTGTGGCATAGCTGGTATAGGGGAATGCTAGGGGCGCCGTCCATCCATAGGGGCGCCCCAAATGAGGGAAGAAAAAAAATTCAAATTTTTTAACTTTTTCTATTTTTTATTATTTCGAAATATTACCAAAAAAGCCCACAACAACATAACTACATAGCATGTTTTCTGGGTTGCCTGCCGCATCACCCCTGCGCATCACCCGCATGTTAGGTTGCATGTGAGAGGTATATATTCAGGCCAGCACGTGGTATTGTTTACAGACACAGTGGCTGACAGACTTGTAGTTGGAGCAGAATAAGCAAAATAAGTGAAATGAGCAACACCAAAGAAAAAGCGGTCCCCAGGACCAGCTCGAAGGACAAAGACATCGTCGACAATAAACGTCGCTCAACTTCAGTAGTTTGGAGATATTTTGGCTATTTACAATCCAGAGCAGTGTGCACTGTAAACTGTGCCGAAGACACATGCCATCAAAGACAGGCAACACCATAAACCTGTTTCATCATTTGAAACAATATCACACGTTAGAACACGCAGAAAAGTAGGAAATTACAGTCCCCAACTGAGCGTTGTTAGTGGACCCTCAACAAGCACCAGGCCAGTACCCAGTGCGACTACCCAGCAGGAAACGATCATATCAGCATTTTCCAGCACCGTGCCTTACGACAAAAAAAAAAAAATGGAAAGACACAAATACATCACAAATGCAATTGCATATTGCACTGCAAAAGAAATGCTTCCCATTAGCACTGTTGAAAATGAGGGATTAAAGAAGCTCATCAGCTGTCACAGGGCAGTTTTAAAACCTGAGACAGTAGACAGACTTGTCTTTCATGCCCGTAACTTGTAGGGTAATGGCTTTGCTTGTTTAAAACCTGTACAGAAGATACTGACCACAGCTGAGATTTTTCTTTTGTCTATTTATTTTGTTTACATTGTGTGTCACACTGCAACAGTTAATTTTTCTATTAAGATATTTATTTTGTTGAGGAAAAAGGACTGGAAAAGGATTTTACTTAATTTTACTCATGCATATTTTGATGCTGAAAAAAGATTTTATCATAATTGTTTTGAATGTTCTACCTCAGATTTGTGAAATGTTCCGCTGTTTGGCAAATGTTTGTCATGTTCTGACCATATAGAATGGCTTAAAACCACAACCACAACCGTGGTGGTGGAATCAGCTGTGATGCAAGGGGCACCAGCTAAAATCTTGCCTAGGGCACCAAATTGGTCAGGGCTGGCTCTACCTATGTGATATACAAATGGTGAATTGTAATATTCATGTGTAATGTAAATATTTATATTAACCTAAATCAACATAAAGCAAATACAAAAGAAGATTTAATTCAGCAAATCTATCACAATACAGTTAGGCTAGAAACATTTTGTTGGACCAAATTGAATATCTTTTTAAATGGTCAACATGAAAAGATGACATTTGATCTGGTTGTTTTTGAAATGATTTGTTTTTAACTTTTGTTATCAATGTCCTGAGAATTATAACAACAGTAATAATTTCATAGCAGTCAAATGTTTTGAGTCCAATGAAATACATGTTGTGATGGGAAGTGAACTATAGGGGTATTCTGATGTTTCAGTCACCCAAACCTTTATTATAGCCTTACAAATATCAGCATCAGTTGGTAGTATTTAAATTACAGGCCCAGAAACCATAGAAACGACTTAGTTATCATTGACCTTTTTTTACATTTGTAGGTGAAACATAATTTGCATTCAGCCTGTTGGAACAAACCAGAAATCAAATTCAGCCTTGCTGATCATTCTGTAAAGCTATGAGCTCTGTGAAGCTCAAAGCCATGCACATGACATTACATTTAACTTTTCTGTTAAACCCAATCAATATTAACCAAGCACACATACTGAACACACTCTCACATATATGTATACACTATAGGGACAAAAGTATTTGGCCACACCTGTTTTTCAGGGTTTGGGCTAGGCCCCTTATGTCCAGCAATCTTAATGCTTCAGCATACTAAGACATTTTGGACAATGCTATGCTTCCAACTTTGTGGCAACAGTTTGGGGAAGACCCTTTTCTATTCCAACATGACTGTGCCCCAGTGCACAAAGCAAGGACTATAAAGACATAGTTTGATGAGTTCGGTGTGGAAGAACTTGACTGGCCTGCACAGAGCCCTGACCGCAACCCCATCGAGCAACTTTGGGATGAACTGGAACGAAGATTGCGAGCCAGGCCTTCTCGTCCAACATCAGTGCCTGACCGCATAAATGCTCTACAGAATGAATGGGCACAAATTCCCACTCCAAAATCTTGTGGAAAGCCTTCCAAGAAGAGTGGAAGCTGTTATAGCTGCAAAAGGGGGACCAACTCCATATTAAAGTATATGCATTTGAATACAATGTCATTACAATGTAATGGTCAGGCGTCCGAAAACTTTTGTTTGTATAGCGTATCTATACGGACCAAAGTGATTGTTTTCACTGACCCTAACACTATTTAAATATATATGACTTGGATTACATTCAAACTCAATTCCAGGGCTACTGACTAGCTCAGCGGTTAAGGTTAAGGTGCTTGTTTTGAAGACAAGATACGATCCACTGCTCAGGTTCAGTCCTAGACTGGTCACCAGCTAAAGATGACCAGGAACCCACAGCCTTGGAACATACTGGCCTTGCTGGGCATAGGGGTGGCTAGGTCAGCCAGGATTTCCTTGTTTCACTGCTCTCAGGCACCTTGCCATTTGTCAGACATCCACTTGTTACTTGGATGACATTGGCAGAGTAGTGCCTGTCCACCAATGAGCATCCACTCACTGTTGCGCACTCGGTAACCTGCAATGTTGGATACAGTGGTTGGTGCAGAGAGATGGGATTAGTGTACAACTGATTAAAAAAATGAATGGCTGCATAAAGGGGAAAAGCATAGCCAACGAAGAGATAAAATTTAACCTGCACACCACTCAAATACTGTATATAATATTGAGTTTATTGAGTACAAAGTATATATATACTTTCTACAATCCATTCACTGTCCAGATACACAAACACACACATAAATCAATGTCACAACAGAGCATCATCTAGCCTGGCACCATGGCAATAATGTCTGTGTTGGGACATCTGCCAGTGGCAGCCTTTGCAGACAATCAACATGACAGTACTTTAGGTCTTTCATCAACAATTGATGAGAATGGAGCTGGATTTTACTCAAAAGTACTACTTACTATCCAGTTTCTGGCTCCTCAGCCACAAGAGTCCCTCTTACCAACTGTTAAGTCCCTGTGTGTGTTTTGCCTGTCCTTTGCCTTGTTCTGTTCCTTTGTGTTTCCCTTTTATGTTTCAGGACGTCCCGTGGGCGAGTGATGCCTAATTGCTTGCTCGTCCCGCAGACGTGCGATTGGAAGTTCCACTCTATAAAAAGGGCGTAGTTCCGCATTGTCAGGGGCCACGTGTCATGACTGCAGCGTCTTAGCCGGTTGTTTTCTTTTCCCTGTCCATGTGCTTTTGTTTTTCCTTGTGTTCGAGCCCTGCCCCGCTCTCCGCCCTGTCTCCGCCCACTTGATTGTCTCTACCTGCCTGCCTGCACACCTGCATCCCATCTCCTCATCAGCCTTGCCCTATATCTTCCCTGCTTGGTTCTTGTATCGTCGCTAGTTCGTCTCAGTTATCTGTTTCGCTACAAGCTGTTTTTCCTGTTCTGCCTGCCAGCCTGTTTCACCGATCTTGCCTGTTTCCCTCGACCGTGTTTTTGGATCTGTTTGGTATTGTTAGCCGTGCTTTTCTGGTTTTCCGACTTCACCTGTTTTGACTACGTTTTCTGGATTCCCCGTATTGGCTTAATTATACTTCGCTTTGTGCACCCCATTCCGCTGTCTGCGCCTGAGTCCCTGCCTGAGTTCTGACAGTATGAACTAGCCAACTATGGACTCAGCAGACAGTAGCCAGCTGCGGTCAGTGTTAGACCGACAGGGAGCCCTGCTCAACCGACATCATAACCAGCTGGAATCGGTTAGCAAGACCCTGGAGTGCTTCGCGGCGTGCATGGACAATCTCTCAACTCACCTGCAGCACCTCCAGCTTGCACAAGACCTCCCTGCACCTGCTCCGCAACATCTTGCCGCTCAGCCAGGAAGGGAGCCCCGTCTGCCACCTCTGGAACCGTACGCTGGTGAGCCTGGAACCTGCCGCTCCTTTCTGTCACAATGCTCTCTGGTTTTCGAGCTCCAGCCGTCCACCTTTCCCACAGACCGAGAAGGAATCGCGTATGTCATCACCTTGCTCACCGGGCGTGCCAGAGAGTGGGGAACGGCAGTGCTCCTCCTACACCACCTTCTGTGAGGAGATGAAGCAACCGGTCCACAACCGGTCATGAGGCTGCTCGGGAGATACTGCAGATCCGTCAGCAAGGGAGCTCAGTCTCCGACTATGCCATTGACTTTCGGACCCTTGCTGCGACCAGTGGCTGGAATCAAGAGGCCCTGTACGGCGCGTTCCTCCATGGGCTTTCTGAGGAGATCAAAGACGAGCTCGTCACCCGGGATCTGCCGGCTGGGTTCGACACCCTGGTCGACCTCGCCATCCGCATCGGCCACCACCTGTCTGCTCGTCGGAGAGAGAGAGCAGAGTCTCGGGGATCAGCGGGGGAGTTTCGGAAGCCTTCCATGTCTGCTGCAGCGATGCCCTCTGTTCCGGAACCCATGCAGATCGACCGCACACGCCTCTCTCCGGCGGAACGACAAAGGCGGATCCAGACCCGGTCCTGCCTGTATTGCGGCAACCCAGGGCACTTCGTCTCTAAGTGCCCAGTAAAAAGTCAGCGCTCACCCGTAACCGGGGAGATGCAGGTGAGTGCAACACCTCTTCCAAACTCCCCAATCACTCACCCACTGCTGTCAGCGTCCCTCTTTGTTCATGGCCAGCCACAGGTGGTTGCTGTTCTTATTGACTCCGGAGCGGACGGGAACTTCATCGATGCTAGCCTGGTCCTGCAGCTTGGGTTGCCACAGGTCCCACTCCAGACCCCCCTAGAGGCAGTTGCCATCACCGGGAGGCCGCTCGTCAAAATCACGCATGTTACTCCGCCGGTGAGTCTTCTGCTGTCTGGCAACCACCGTGAGGACATCGTGCTGCACATCATGGACACACCCCAAGCACCGTTAGTACTGGGACCCCTGGCTCTGCAAGCACAACCCCTGGATCAATTGGGTGGAGAACAGAATATCGGAGTGGAGTCCGTTCTGTGCATCTCAATGTCTCAAAGACGCTCCAGTCCCCGTCTCTGCAGCTTCCACCATCGCCAATGAGTTTCCTGACCTGTCTGGAGTGCCCCCTGAGTACCTGGACCTGAAGGGAGTTTTTAGCAAGTCCCGCGCCGCCTCCTTGCCGCCTCATCGTCCCTATGATTGTGCCATTGACCTCCTGCCTGGCACCACTCCGCCCCGGGGCCGCCTGTATTCCCTGTCGCCACCGGAGACGGAGGCTATGAATAAGTACATCCGGGAGTTGCTGGCAGCTGGCATAATTCGCCCCTCGTCTTCTCCTGCCGGAGCGGGTTTTTTCTTCGTGGGCAAGAAGGACGGCGGACTCCGCCCCTGCATCGATTACCGGGGGTTAAACCCCATCACGGTGAAAAATCGATACCCTCTCCCGCTGATGTCTGTGGCGTTCAAGTCCCTGCAGGGAGCGAAGATCTTTAGTAAACTCGATCTGCGCAACGCCTACCACCTGGTGCGCATCAGAGAGGGGGATGACTGGAAGATCGCGTTTAACACCCCGACGGGTCACTATGAATACTTGGTCATGCCCTTCGGTCTTACCAATGCTCCTTCCGTTTTCCAAGCCCTGGTAAACGATGTTCTCCGTGACATGCTCGGCAAGTTTGTGTACGTGTACCTGGATGACATCCTCATCTTCTCCCGCTCGCCTGCTGAACATTGCCTTCATGTCCACCAAGTGCTGCAGAGGCTGCTGGAGAACCACCTGTTCGTTAAAGCGGAGAAGAGTGAGTTTCATCGGGACTCGATTTTTTTCCTGGGGTGTGTTGTCACAGCCGGAGGGGTCCGGATGGATCGTCGCAAGGTCCAGGCGGTCGAGGAGTGGCCAACGCCAACTTCTCGTCGTGAGCTCCAACGATTCCTGGGTTTTGCAAACTTTTATCGTTGGTTCATTCGTGATTACAGCTCGGTTGCCTCTCCTCTCACCTCTCTGACTTCCCCCTCCAGACGCTTTTCCTGGACCCCGGTCGCTGCGGAGGTATTCCAGGCGCTCAAGAGGCGCTTCACCACTGCGCCTGTGCTCGCCCAGCCTGATCCTGCCCGGCAGTTTGTCGTCGAAGTGGACGCCTCGGAAGTGGGAGTGGGGGCTGTGCTCTCTCAGGTGTCCGCACAAGATAACAAACGCCATCCTTGTGCCTTTTTCTCGCGCCGGCTTTCCACCTCGGAGCGCAACTACGACATCGGGGACCGGGAGCTGCTGGCCGTTAAGCTGGCTTTGGAGGAGTGGAGGCACTGGCTGGAGGGGGCGAGTATCTCATTTCTGGTGTGGACCGATCACAAGAACCTGGAATATCTGCATACGGCGAAACGCTTTAATCCTCGCCAGGCTCGCTGGTCCCTGTTCTTTGCCAGGTTCGACTTTGTTCTCTCCTACCGCCCAGGTTCCAAGAACGGCAAGCCCGATGCCCTTTCTCGCCAGTCCTCCCCACCTGAGGAGGCGCCTGAGTCCAGCACCACATTGCCCGCTCGGTGCTTGCTGGCTGCGGCATTATGGGACATCGAGTTCTTAGTACGCTCTTCTCAACAGGGCGACGCCTGCCCCAGTTCTTGTCCGGTTAATTGTCTGTTCGTTCCAGAGTCTGTTTGTTCCCAGGTCCTGCAGTGGGGACACTCCTCCAAGCTGGCCTGCCACCCAGGGGTTAGACGCACCAAGGCCCTCATCGAGCAGCGTTTCTGGTGGCCCGCCATGGAAGAGGATGTCCGCAGCTTTGTTTCCGCCTGCTCAGTCTGTGCACAGAACAAGCCCTCCAATCACCCCCCTGCTGGACTGCTGCGCCCTCTGCCTATCCCCAAGCAACCCTGGTCCCACATCGCCTTGGACTTCGTCACCGGTTTGCCCGTGTCTGAAGGTAATACGGTTATCCTAACCGTGGTTGATCGCTTCTCCAAGTCTGTGCACTTCGTTGCGCTAGCAAAGCTGCCCACGGCTAAAGAAACGGCTGAGTTGATGATCAATCATGTGTTCAGACTGCATGGATTGCCTGTTGACGTGGTATCGGATAGGGGGGCCCAGTTCACGTCACGCTTTTGGAGGGCTTTCTGCAAGTTGTTGGGGGCATCTGTGAGTCTGTCCTCAGGTTTCCACCCGCAGACCAACGGCCAGACCGAGCGGGCTAATCAGCAGCTGGAGACGGTGCTGCGATGTCTCGCTTTGCAAGATCCCAGCTCCTGGAGTCGGCTGCTGCCCTGGGTGGAGTATTCCATCAACTCCCTGCCATCCTCTTCCACCGGCCTGTCCCCGTTCCAGTGCTGCCTTGGCTACCAGCCCCCACTGTTCCCAGCTCAGGAGGAGGAGGTTGGGGTCCCCTTGGCTGTGGCATTTGTCCGTCGCTGCCGGCGTACCTGGAAGCGCACCCGGACTGCGCTTCTACGTGCATCTGCCCGGATCAAGCGGGCCGCTGACCGGCTCCGTTCCAAAGCTCCCCGCTACGTCCGGGGGCAGCGAGTGTGGCTGTCCACACGCGATCTTCCCCTCAGGGTGGAATCCCGCAAACTGGCCCCACGCTTCATCGGTCCCTTCCCCATCGCCCGAGTGATCAGTTCCACTGCTGTCCGGCTCAAGCTCCCGTCCTCCCTCCGGCGCATCCACCCGACTTTTCATGTCTCCAGGGTCAAACCCGTCATCCGCAGCCCACTCTGCCCAGCTCCGCGGGCCCCTCCGCCCCCCCGTCTGATCGACAGATCCGAAGCATACACCGTGCGCCGTTTGCTGGGAGTCCTGGGGACTTTCGCCAGCGGCATCCTGGACTGCCTGCTGGGACGCCCGGTGGCGTCTGCAGGGGGGGGGGTACTGTCATGACTGCGGCGTCTTAGCCGGTTGTTTTCTTTTCCCTGTCCATGTGCTTTTGTTTTTCCTTGTGTTCTAGCCCTGCCCCGCTCTCCGCCCTGTCTCCGCCCACCTGATTGTCTCTACCTGCCTGCCTGCACACCTGCATCCCATCTCCTCATCAGCCTTGCCCTATATCTTCCCTGCTTGGTTCTTGTATCGTCGCTAGTTCGTCTCAGTTATCTGTTTCGCTACAAGCTGTTTTTCCTGTTCTGCCTGCCAGCCTGTTTCACCGATCTTGCCTGTTTCCCTCGACCGTGTTTTTGGATCTGTTTGGTATTGTTAGCCGTGCTTTTCTGGTTTTCCGACTTCGCCTGTTTTGACTACGTTTTCTGGATTCCCTGTATTGGCTTAATTATACTTCGCTTTGTGCACCCCATTCCGCTGTCTGCGCCTGAGTCCCTGCCTGAGTTCTGACACCACGCCAGGTTGGAGCCATGCCACGCCACGCCACAGTTGTCGCCACAGCCGCGTTCGCCATGCTCATATAATTTTATATATATCAGGGTTTCTGTTAGGCGGTAATTACTGATTTTTGCCTGGTAAAATTTATGACAACCGATAAATTAAAAACTTGCCGGTCAAAATGTCTGGTAATAATGCTCATACAAAATGTAGCTATAACGAAGTCTATCCCTAAACAGGACATTTGTGTTTGGACATTGAAACAGCATATTCAGGCTACGCTACTTTTTTCCCTCCAAAGGGGTGCGCTCTTTTATTGCGTGATACTTGCTACTAGGCCCACTTCTTTCTGCAGAATCGAATTAAGACGGCGCTGCGAAGTTGTCTGGAGGAGGAGAAAGTGACACGGCTTATGTGCATTGCCAGCTGGAAAGACACATTGGACACGTTTGATTTCAAGTCAGCAGCAGAGGACTTTGCCACAATGAAAAAAAGGAGAAAATAAAATGTTACCTGGTAGCCTATAGGCTACATTTAATCCCATGTAGGCCTAGCCTTTTTTTAAACAGGCTACAGATGTTACAGGTTACAGATGTTTTGTAATAGCCTACATTTTAGTGGCTAATGTTGAGGTTTTGCTCAATCATTACTGTTTGTTTTGCTTAATCGTTACTGTTTATTAAATACTCAAACTGATTTGAGGTCGTTGTCATTCTTTCATCAACCTAGGTGTACATTAACACAGTAACAGTAACATAGACTGTTATTGAAACGTGACCATTAAGTTTCAAATTTGTCCGGTAAAATGCATTTCTACATGCTTTCTAGATACCGGACTGCCATATATACACATATATATATATATATAGTCAGGGCCCCCGCCCCCTAGCTGTTGTTTTTGCTTTTCCCTATCCATGTGCTTTTTGTTTTTCCTTGTGTTCTAGCCCTGCCCTGCTCTCCGCCCTGTCTCCGCCCACCTGATTGTCTCCCCCTGCCTGCCTGCACACCTGCTTCCCATCACCTTATCAGCCCAGCCCTATATCTACCCTGCTTGTCTCTGTGTTGTTTGCCAGATCGTTTCAGTGTTTCTGCCTGTCTCGTTTCACGCCTGTTTCCCTGTTTGGATTTTGCTGGTTTTTGCCTCGCCTGTTCCTCGACATCGTTTTTGCCTGCCCTTCTGTCCTGATTGCCTGATCTGCCTGCCTTCACGGTTTGACCCTGCCTGTTTCTGTTTTGATCCTTGTGTTGTCCTTGGACTGTCTACCTGGTATTTTGACCCTGCCTGTTTTGGACTGCCTGCTTGTTTGACGATTCTGTTATTAAACGCCTGGAATTGGAGCACTCGTGGTCCGCGTCTGAGTCCTGAGATAGATATGTGTGTGTGTGTGTGTGTGTGTGTGTGAACCTGATAATAGTCTCTCTGTGAGTTGAGGGATATATAACAAATATAACATGACAGAGTGGAATGGAATGCATGGTGAAGTATACAAACATACAAGTAAGTGACCACAGACAACATCACAACTACATTGATATAATACACTACCTGGTAAAAAAAAAATCATGTTCTGTTCAGACATTTACATTTACAGTGTTTTTTTCCAGATATTTACCTTTACATGTTTAATTCCTCGGGTTATTGTCTATTCACACAACATGCTCATATGGGCTGTACGTGCAAAGTAGTCCAAATCTGATCCAGATCTTGAAGCATTCATTGAAGAAAAAAAGGGTTGAGGATATAGGTAGAAAATGCACATTAATAGAGGAGCTTACATTAAGCTCAAGGGGACTCCAGGGACCAGCCAATCGGTGTGAAGAAGAATGTCACAGGAGCGGGCATGGCCCTGGCAGATAAATCACTGCCATCATGCAGATTTACAGTGTTAGATGTAAAGATAAATGTGTAAAAAGGGCCATGTCAAAACCCACAGTGCAGCCCACATGGTAATTCGGTCAGTAATTGAACTTACTATAATTATCCTGGGGAGATAATATTAACTTATAGTGCGTGAGAAGGAAAGTCCATAATTCATCACTCAATGGGGGGGGGGCATTGTGTTACTGAAATATGATGGCTCCATTTTTATCCTGTCATTATGACAACTGACATGCTTATTTTCCTAGCTGGGCCTCCAGGGAATGATGAAATAGTAAGCAAACATATTTTCTCAGTAAAAGAAGGGCACTCCATCATGGTGACTCTGCTGCTGTTAAATGCCAGTCCAGAGGTGGGGGTGAAACTGGGGTTCTTCTCTGTGGTCAGTATTATTTTGTGGAAAACAATAACTGTTTTGAGCACTATATCTTGGATGAGTACAGCTTCAGAATTGCCTTTTTTGGTATGAATATGTCATTTCTTTTATTATTTGTAAAATAAGTGAGGCTCAGTGGAATTTGCAAGTGTATTTCAGATTAACACTTTTACTTTTAACACTTTAAAAACACATTATTACACCCCATCAAAATACATAGAATAAAAAACTAATAATATTACTAATCTGCTGTTGAATCTGTATAAAACAATGCTGTAAATTTATTTTAAATTGGGACATTCCAGGTTCCAGGTATGCAGTGTCCACAGTTTTAATAGAAATAAATACATTTTTCATGTGTGTTTTGTTCATACATTATAATGCACAATTTTTCAGATGAAAACATTGTGAAAGGCAATAGCTGGCAGTTCTAAATTTGTTTGTTTAAATGGTTGGAGTGTTTTATTACTTCAAATTACAATCATTTCACAAAACACTAATATTTTCACTCATGTTGCGAAAGCATATAGTACTGTATTACCTTTACCACACTAACAATTTATCATGACATGAGGTTAGTGTTGAAACCAACGGTGAACTCTGAAAATGTTAAAACCAGGCCCAGCCCCAGTAGAAAATACAGAAAGTCATATCATTATACGGTCTATGTAGACATCAGGACATAAGGAGTCAACTGGGGGTGCAGTCTGGGGGTACAATGCACCCTACAAAGCACCCTCACAGCACTGGGTCTGGTTAAAACTCTTAAAACTCTTAATTTCTTATATCAGTCATCAATTTCTGCCACAAATATAGTGTTCATCCATAGGATAATTAATATATGTATTTAAAATAAGGAATGTGCATTTTCAGCCACTTCTCAAAGCCCTTTTTCAGTTTTAAAAAAATTTCGTTTGTTTACTGAAATGATTCAATAGTTGAATATGGCTACATGACTTAAATCCAAGTGATGACTCTTATAATAATTCTTAATAGCCCTTTGATTTTACAGACAACATGAAAACTACACTGATTACGTGTTCCATCACAACCATGCAAGTTTAATTACCAAGCTCTGGCTTTTCAAGGACTACAAATTTGCAAAGTGTCAAATCCCTTGTAACAAATCTTGTCATAATGATCAAGCTGTTGAGTTATAGGCATGCATGTTGTCACTTGCTGTAGCAGTGATAGAACAAGGTGGCCACATTTACACTAGGTCAAAATAATACTGCTACTCCTCTATGCAGCCTGACAATGTCCCATTTATCTCATTTGAATAATGAACGATATAGATGGAAATAACAGGAAATGAGGCTGCGGGCAGCTCGGGGACTGCTCACTGCCACGCCAACTGTGTAAAGCAATACTCTGACAACCCATTTACTCCCAGATTACCTATCATTCTCTGGTGTATACACTGTGCATGTGTGTATGTGTGTATGTATGTGAGAGGGTGTAGAGAGAGAGAGGTAGGTAAGAAAGAAATGTTATTTTACTCTGATTTAATGCTAATGCTTGAATATTAATCTTTTGTGGAATTAACAAAAATGTAAATTAGGAATCAAGCACTGGGAGGCATATGTCCACTCTTCATTCTAATTATTATTAATAATTCATTCTAATTATTGGCCTGCACTCTTCTAAATGACAAAGACGATATTTTACAGAATGCTACTCTCTTTAAGATAATGATTTGCATACCCACTAAGCAATTGTACACACTATATTTTCCAACATGCAGCCTGAGCTGCAGTATGGAAATCATACCTTTTTCAGCCCTTCTTTCATGTAAATGAAGGAAGCGTTTCACTCCTTGAGAAGAGTAATGACAGTGTGATGTGATTCACAGGTAATCACTTCAGCTCAATTTAATTAAATTAAAGACCACAGCTGCATGCACATAAATGCACATGTACTGATCATTAGTATTCAAAACAAAATATGGTTCTCATATCACAGTGCAGTGAACATATTCTTTAATGAAACCTCAGATTCATTTGTGTCACACTTTGTGAAGCTCCACTGTCCTTTGCTTGGTATTTATAAGTGTTACCTTTTGAGTAAGAAATAGAATCAGAAGAATAGAATCGTCAAGAAGCAGAATACGCCAGGTAAGGTAACCACCCCTTTCTCATCCAAGCTAATTTTATGAAAAATCTAAGTATTGTATGTATAGCCTAACTGTATGTATTGTATGCACAGGCAAAAATACTTAAAAAGGTTCAGTTGTGACTTTCCTTATAACACACCTTAGAAACAGTGAAGCACTGAAACATACAGAAACCCTGTTTATCTTTATACAATGTCATGCGATGTTGATGTAGGGCCCTGTAAAATTATGCCTTTTATTATTATTATTATTATTATTATACATAAAGCACATATGCAATTTACGTAATACTAAAAAAAAAAAAAAAGACACCATTTCCCAGAATCGTTCTTTCCCCCTCACTCCAGTTTATTTAACAAGTTTCCCGCTAGCACTTCAGAAGATTCTTATATCTTTATATTTAAAATACAAGTGACCCATTACCATCCAATCAGGGCTCAGTTCAATTGGACTATATAAAAAATGCTAGCCTTAGGGCAGGGGAAGTAAAATCTGGTGTTGTGAGGTCGAGTTCCAGCTGCTTGCGGCATCGATTAATAAGGGAACTGTTTGGAGACTTACTATTTTCTAAGTATAGGCCAAAATATTATTTCTTCTCATAGTAATCCAAAGTTCAGTTATATATTGCTGTTTGCTTGTCTACGGCCTGGAAGAAGATCCGGCTTACACACAGCACTAGCCTGGAAGGCAGTTACTGTGGGAACTCACCTTCATCGCCTTATCTTCATTTGCTCCTGCTGCATGTGTTTCTTCACGTGCCCTGGGACAGTGGCGCCCCCTGCTGTACGCGGAGTACGCAGGCTGCGTAGCCTACCTCAGTTGCAATTAAAATTTTGAAATTCAACTGCTTGCAAGCATAAAATGTCTGTATCAATGTCTAAGAATGTCAACCAACACAAACTCAAATGACTTAATTTCATTGGTTATGGATGAGCGTTATTTTGCATATTACAGCGTTTTGTTAAAGTGAGTAGTGGATATAACCAGGGCTTAAGGTCAAGTTTGTTGTGATCGCCTTTACCCTCGCTTTTTGGTGGTGATCGATTTGGCAACAACATACAAGCTAGCGGAACTTTTTTGTTCCAAAAGAAATAGCACTACAGATCAAAATAACAATATTATGAGTGGTGTAGAAAAACAGGCCTCGGGCAAGAAGGATCTTGCTTCGTTGGGGAACGCAGAACAAACTACATCACCCGAAACTGGGTTAGCTACTGCGCTATGTGAGCTAATAACCCCCACAGAAGAGGAGTTGTCGACGTCAACGGGAAGCAAGCTAAATGCCCCTCCATCAGAAAATGAGTTAGCTACAGTGACCCAGGAAGGCAAGGATGAGCTAATGGCTAAGTGTATCGAACAAACAGAGCAGCTACACATAACAGACATTGGTCTTATGAATGTGGAGGCATTAAAAATTGGTTCTGATGCAGTAAAATTGAAAGTATTGAGGAATAAATTCAAACCTAACCACAACTGGACTGCTCCCAAATGGTGAATATTTGGAATTGAATGAAGAGTTCCCGGTGAGTTTTTCAACGAAGAACTGTACCCCACCTTAACGTATAGCAAAGCGAAGGATGGCATCTTCTGTACAGTTCACGTTTTACATGGAGACATCATTTTGAGGACCAAACCGCTCAATGATTGGATCAATGCCAAAAAGATTGTATCAAAACACTTATCATCACCTTTATATTTGTGTGCCCAGAAACGTGCAGCAGAATTTTTGCGTGTATGTGATGGCAAACAGCAGCCAATCATTGTTGCATTGAATCAGTCCCATAAACACACTATTGAGCGCACCAGGTTAGGTTTGAAGGCCGTTGTAGACTTAATTGCAGTTTCTGGGAAACAAAATTTGCCCATTTGAGATCATACAGATAGTCGTAGCAATTTCAACGCTCTTTTGGAGTACTGAGCAAAAGTGAATGCAGCTCTCAGAGAGTAGGTTACTTGCAGCTAGCACCAGCTAATGCCTCATACTGATATACTGGAGAAATTTTCATCTGTTCTTATTGATGAGACTGCCGACATTAGTAATTCAGAACAAGTGGCGTTAGTTGTGCGTTATGTGGATACCAGTGATCAGTACTCTGTACAAGAGGACTTTTTGGGCTTTGTGGCCACAACAAACACAACTGGAGAGGCATTAACAGAACTGATTTTGAACCATCTCAAACGTCTTGACCTAAATCCTGATAAACTAGTAGGGCAGGGCTACGACAGGGCTGGAAACATGAGTGGAAAGGTTAGGGGAGTGCAGACATGCATCACATTATGTGCACTGCAAAAGTCATGCTTTGAACTTGGCAATTGTGCACTCTATCAAGCTTCCCTTTCTTCGTAAGGCACTTGATACAGTGAAAGAAATTTCTAATTTTGTGACCGCATCCCCGAAAAAGACTGCATTGTTTCTTGGGCAATAGTAAAACAAAACAGCAGTTGCAGAAATTTTCGGATACCCGTTGGTCAGAGCACGACGCCTGTTTATCAACTGTGTTAAGTTAGGCTCACACCAAACACTGACACAGGTTGTTATAGCCTATTTTATTTCTTTGATTTGGCATGCACTGCGTCGTTACCAACGCACAGCAGGGCAGTCTCTCCCTCACCGGTAAGTTTAAAGACCATCTGACAGGAAAGGGAGGGAATAGCAGGTGGTGGGAAAAGAAGGTGGTAGGAGTTGGTTTGGCGGTGGCTGTTTGAGGGCACTTGTGTTCTTTCATTGGAGAAAAAAGCTTTCCTGCAGACGGGTTGTGTTTTTGGTGCCGTTAGGCACTTTTTGAATGGGGTCGCTCCCCGCAGTCTGGCTAAATATGTAGCCGCGAGATCTATATACCATCTTTTTGGGTGCATAAGGAGGCTTTTGAAGGAACACCTGCCCTTCTTCTACCTGTGGATGCATCACGTTTATTTCGCCTCATCGTATGGCACATCGTGTGTGGATTTTTGCTTTCCTTTTTGTGTTTCCCAACATTTAAAAATAATTGAACGAAGAAGACAGAGCAATGGCGCCGGCCAGGAGGCCTGGAAGCAGCACTAAACCACCCTTTATCGGTCATCTTCCTCCCAACCAGTAAGAGGGAGGGCTGCCTTGACAGATGTGCTGTGTTTTGTTTTATTTTCTAGCTCCATCTTGTTCAGGTTAGACCCACACCTTATATGAACCCACAACACACACTAGGCTACAGGCAACTCTGAAGGTTTGGCTCCATTTTTTTCCCCCAGGTCTAGGTTTGGGTTATAGCTAGACAGGGGGGTAGACCAGGCGTACACCGCGCCTTTGGGCTTCAAACAACTGTCATCACCAATTATGTGAACCTGCATACCACCGTTTCCCATTTAGAGTCAGAGCCAGACCGTGCAACCAGTAATACGGCTCTTTCACTTACCAGGGCATTGGAGTTTGTCAAAGCTTACTGCAGTATTTAACCCCTCTGAGCAATGGACTTCAAACATGCGATCTGGTTAAAGCAAGCAAACAAGCTAGTAACATTGTGTCAATCTTTGACAGCAAGCGTGAAGATTCTGCTTTTCGTGGCCTATGGAAAAAGGCCTGTGACCTGGCTGAAAAACTTGAGGTCACTCCTTCCATGCCGCGACATATAGGCATTCAAACCAAGCAAGCAAACACTTCAGCCGCTTCACCAATGGAATACTGGAGACTATTTTTGGATCATCTGAGAACGGAGCTAAATGATCAGGTATGCAGCCCTTTGCCGCAGCTAAAAGGACAATATCTGCTGCCTGAAAAGCTTTCAGTGTTGACTGAGGAACTGTGGCATGACATCAAAAAAGAATACCATTCATTGATGCCCAGCATAGAATCAGCGGATACAGAGCTAGAGATTTGGAAACACACAACGACACAAAACGTTTTTTTTTTTCTCATTTGTGAGTACCCTGCTTCGGTTGACACCACCAGACATTCTCCTCATCAGCGGGTAAGGGAGTCTTAAGACTCTGTCAGCAACTCTGTGTCTTCGTTACGTACGGCAAGTGTAGCATTATCTTCGTCTGTGCACCAACATATGGACCCCAACGTAGTTTACTACAAACGTTTGATAACTGACTTGAAAACTGGGACTGTATTTGAAACTGTTACAACTGTGAGTTTTTGTTATGCTTTTGATATACTCTGTGTATTTTTCCATACTGTTGTGTTAATTGTACTGTTTAGCTTTTTTTTTTTTTGGTTACATGCCTTACGGGTAAGCTAACTCATATATGATTCTACTGTGGTAGCCAGCTAAGTGGCAAGGCTACCGGCTGTCTTTTACGAACTAAGATAACTGATAGCATACCAAATCCATAGTCGCCTAATCGCATAGTTAGTAGTGATCAATTTATACGGTTATTATTATTTGGGTAGGCCAGTTTTAAACGCCTATGGCGTGTCATCAGAGTAAAAAGTAATTTATTCAAGCAAAATTTTTGGTTTATTTGAGAAGTTTCTTTATTTACCATTGGAGTACTTATCCCAATTTGAATTCAGTTTTGTGTTTTATTTTTTTTATTCTGTTTTTCATAATCATTTTTTTTCTTCTTCTTTGCTACTTACTTAAAAAAGGGAAAATAAGTGTAATTTGTTTAGTAAGTCTCTAAACGTTGTTGCCCAGTATGTTATCTGGGTCCCGTTTATATACTGTAGTTTTTATTATTATTATTATTATTTTCTGGGGAAACACAAGTTATGTTACATAATATACATATGTATAGTATTTCCACAGAGTAGGCACCGCGCTAATTACTAATTACATACTACCTTAGATACTATTTCATGCTTATTTGCCACATCCTTGTTTAAGTTCCTAAACACCCTTATTGGTATGAAGGAAGGCTAGTCAGCTCACCATCAACAGCTAGGAACCCAGGATCCTGTTTAATTCCAGACTCAGCTGGTCAGAGCCCACCAGGAAGTTACATTGAAAAGTATGCCTGCCTCATTGTCATTGGCAGCTCCTTATTTGTGAGAAGGTTTTGAATCTCAAGGATGGGTTAAAGGGAAACGTGGTTGATGACTGGCTGATACATTGAGCTGGAGGTATGTAATTTTACGTGAACCTTATATAATGAATTACAAAGGGCACCGGGTAATATATCACCTGCTTGGTCTTCCACTGCTTCTTCACTGCTTAGCTATCTTCTTTCAGACTTATTTTCACTTATTTTCATTATTAACTGTTGTGTCTTAGTGGTCATATCAGTATACTACAAACAGGAGATGCAGCTGGTAACCAATCAAAGTTAAAAATTGTTGTTCTTGCCAGCAGCATGTTTTGTAAGCAGTTATGGCCAAATTTCATTTGAGCTGGTGAGGAATTCTGAGATATATACATATATTCATTTGATTGAATAACACTGACACTTGTTACTGCATTTCCTTTGGTCCCACATGAGAGCCTACTAATTTTTTAAGACTTTAAACATTTAATGTCAGATGATTTCTGTGTGCAGAGATGCAAGGATAGTGAAATTCTATGCCCAGTTTCTCCTACAAAATGTTTTCTTTAAAATATTCACAAATCTATTTAAGATTTTTTCATATTATTATGCTCAGCTATCTTGTCAAGTCAATCCTTGAAATACAATGTTTCAGTTCTCTTTTTTTTAGATATCAGCCTTCTACACAATTATCACATTCATGATCAAACCTCAGTTATACATACTAAATGAATCCAAATAGACAGGAAAACAAAAGTTTTTCAAGATAAGGAAGAAAACTAGTCAAATGAGTGGCAATTTGCTTGAGTGAGTGGCTCTTTTGAAGAATGCTAGAATGTTAATTTGAATTAAGCTTCTGAGTCAATTCTTTGAGATAAAGCAGCGGTTCTTTGGCTTACAGTGGGAAACTGTGAAGTGGTAAAGCACATTTAGTGTGTCTGCTTCATTTACTGATTCACAGTTTCTGGTTCTAAGGTTACAGTACTTAAAAGCATCCCACTTCCCTACAAGGTCCTGTCACAGTCAATGTCCTTGTTAGCGCCGGTGGTCGGGACACAAACGCGGACCGCAGGATGTTCCGGTTGCAGGCGAGAATAGAAAGGGACAGGCAGTTCGTAAATCCAGGGACAGGCAGGGTACGAAGCACAGAGAAGCAATCCAGGGGCAAATCCAAAATCGGGAGTCAGGGAGAACAGGGTCAGGAATCAGGCAGGTGAGAGGCAGCGATCAGATCCAAAACGGCAGGCAGGAATCGAGGTCAGGAAACAGGCAGGATCGGAAATGTAACAAGCAACTCTCAAATAAATGAAGCGCGGGGACGAGACAGGTGAAACACACTGAAACGAACTAGCAACAAGACAGAGACACGCAGGGAAGATATAGGGCTGGGGTAACGAGGAGATGGGAAGCAGGTGAGCAGGCAGGCAGGTGCAGGCAATAAGGTGGGCGGAGACAGGGCGGAGAGCGGGGCAGGGCTAGAACACAAGGAAAACAAAGGCACATGGACAAGGAAAACAAAAACACTGCGGCTTAAGGGGGCGGAGCCCTGACAGTACCCCCCCCCCTACGGACGCCACCGGGCGTCACAGCGGGTTCGCCAGGGTGCCGGCGGTGGAAGTCCCGGATCAGAGCCGGATCCAGGATGTCCCTGGCGGGAACCCAGCTCCTCTCCTCGGGACCGTAACCCTCCCAGTCCACCAGGTATTGCAGACCGCGCCCCCGACGCCGAACTTTCAGCAGGCGGCGCACGGTGTGAGCTACCGCTCCGTCGATCAGGCGGGGCGGCGGAGGAGCCCGGGGAGCTGGACAGAGACGGCTGCGGACGACGGGCTTGATCTTGGAGACGTGAAAGGTGGGGTGGACACGGCGAAGAGAGAGCGGGAGCTTCAGCCGGACCGCCGTGGGGCTGATCACTTTCGCGATGGGAAAGGGGCCGATGAAGCGGGGAGCCAGCTTGCGGGAGTCCACCTTGAGGGGAAGGTCCCGGGTGGAGAGCCACACTCGCTGACCCTGGCGATAGCGGGGTGCCTTGGAGCGGTGGCGGTCAGCAAACCGCTTCGCCCGAGCCGAGGAGCGGAGCAGTGCGGTGCGCGCGCGTCTCCAGGTGCGGTGGCAGCGCTGCACAAACGCCGTTGCCGAGGGGACCCCCACCTCCTCCTCCTGGGCCGGGAATAGGGGAGGTTGGTAGCCCACACAGCACTGGAAGGGCGATAGCCCCGTGGAAGCAGAGGGAAGGGAGTTAACCGCGTATTCGACCCAGGGGAGGTGCTGGCTCCACGCCGACGGCTCCTGGGATGTCAGGCATCGTAGTACCGTCTCCAGCTGCTGGTTGGCCCGCTCGGTCTGGCCGTTGGACTGGGGGTGAAAACCAGAGGACAGACTGACGGTGGCCCCCAGTAACCTGCAAAACGCCCTCCAAAAGTTAGATGTGAATTGGGGCCCTCGGTCGGACACCACATCGAAGGGTAGACCGTGCAGCCGGAACACCTGGCTGATGAGTAGCTGAGCGGTCTCCCTGGCGGAGGGCAGTTTGGGTAAGGGGATGAAGTGCACGGCTTTGGAAAACCGGTCCACAATGGTGAGGATGGCGGTGTTACCGTCGGATGGGGGCAGGCCGGTAACGAAGTCCAGGGCGATGTGAGACCAGGGCCGTCTGGGAACAGGCAGGGGTTGCAGCAGACCGGCGGGAGGTCGGGTGGAGGTCTTGCTCTGGGCGCAGACCGAGCAGGCGGCGGTGAAGCTCCGGATATCCTCCGTCATGCTGGGCCACCAAAACCGCTGGCCAATGAACGCCGCCGTGCGCCGGGCTCCAGGGTGGCCAGCGAGCCTGGATGAATGCCCCCACTGCAGGACCTGCGAACGGACAGACTGGGGAACAAAGAGGCGGTTAGGGGGACAAGAGCTAGGACCCGGTTCGTTCTGGATGGCGGTGCGGACGGCGGTCTCGACGTCCCAAAGCGCCGCGGCGACAACGCATCTTGCTGGCAGGACAGTGCTGGGCTCCTGTGAGTCTTCGGCCGGGGCGTGCTGGCGTGAGAGGGCATCAGGCTTACCGTTCTTAGAGCCCGGACGGTAGGACAGGGTAAAATCAAAGCGGGAAAAGAACAGGGACCAGCGGGCTTGTCGGGGATTCAAACGCTTGGCCGATCTGACGTACTCGAGGTTCTTGTGGTCGGTCCATACCAGGAACGGAACACTCGCCCCCTCCAGCCAGTGCCTCCACTCCTCGAGCGCCAGTTTGATGGCCAGTAGCTCCCGATCGCCGATGTCGTAGTTGCGTTCGGTGGGAGTGAGGCGGTGGGAGAAATAGGCGCAGGGGTGGAGCTTGTTATCGGCAGGCAAACGCTGGGACAGGACAGCCCCCACTCCCACATCCGAAGCGTCTACCTCCACCACGTACTGGCGAGCAGGGTCGGGTTGGGTCAGGACAGGCGCTGAGGTGAACCGAGCTTTCAAGTCGCGGAACGCCTCCTCGGCAATCGGAGACCAGGTGAACGCTCGGTTAATGGATGTAAGGGCGGTGAGGGGAGCCGCTACCGTACCGTAATTCCGGATGAAGCGGCGGTAGAAATTAGCGAACCCAAGGAATCGCTGCAGTTCTCTGCGGGAGGTGGGGCGAGGCCACTCCTCGACAGCGCGAACCTTCTGCCGGTCCATACGGATACTTCCTGCCGTGATAACAAAGCCCAGGAAGGAAGTGGTGCTCTGATGAAAAGCGCACTTCTCCGCTTTTACGTAGAGGTGGTTTTCGAGCAGACGCTGGAGGACGCGGCGGACATGTTGTACGTGCTCAGGCAGGGAGCGGGAGTAAATTAGGATGTCATCCAAGTAGACGAACACAAACCGGTTCAGCATGTCTCGGAGGACGTCGTTGACTAGGGACTGGAACACGGCTGGTGAATTCGTCAAACCAAACGGCATGACCAGGTATTCATAGTGGCCAGACGGGGTGTTGAATGCCGTCTTCCACTCGTCCCCCTCTCGAATCCTGACCAGGTGGTAGGCGTTGCGGAGGTCGAGTCTTGTGAAGATGGTGGCGCCCTGTAGCGACTCAAAGGCGGATGACAGAAGCGGCAGGGGGTAGCGGTTCTTTACCGTGATGGCGTTGAGGCCCCGATAATCAATGCAGGGACGGAGGGAGCCGTCCTTCTTCCCCACGAAGAAGAATCCGGCTCCTGCAGGCGAGGAAGAAGGGCGAATGAGGCCAGCCGCAAGGGACTCTTGGATGTATTTATTCATGGCCTCCGTCTCTGGTGGAGACAAGGAAAACAGGCGCCCCCTGGGGGGGGACGAGCCGGGCAGCAGGTCGATAGCGCAATCATACGGGCGATGAGGAGGCAACGAGGTGGCGCGGGACTTACTAAAGACCAGCTTCAGGTCCATGTACTCCGGCGGCAGTGCCGACAGGTCCGGGAAATCCTCGGGCGCTGACGCAACCGGCGATACAGGGGCCACGGCGTTCCGAAGGCAGTGGGAGTGGCAAAAAGGGCTCCAGCCCAGGATCCGGTTGCCCTCCCAATCGATGTGGGGGTTGTGTCGGGCTAGCCAGGGGTGACCCAGGACCACGGCAGCCTGCGGGGAACTGATGACGTTAAGCACGATCTCCTCGCGGTGATTGCCCGAGACGAGGAAGTTCACCGGGGGAGTGGCGTGGGTTACGCGGACCAGAGGGGCCCCGGTGATCGCGTGGGCCTCCAACGGCGAGTGCAGTGGGATGCGGGGCAGGTGTAGCCGGGCTGCCAGGTCGGCGTCAATAAAACTGCCATCGGCCCCCGAGTCGATCAAGACGGAGACAGCGTGGCTCTGACCTCCGACAAGCAGGGTGGCTGAAAGCAAGGGACGGGTCTGAGGGAAATGGCGTAAAGGGGTGACGCTCACTTGGAATCCCCTCGCTGCGGGTGAGCGTTGGCCCTTAGCCGGGCAGGTCGCCACGAAATGGCCAGGCTGCCCGCAGTACAGGCAGGACTGGGTGCTGATCCTCCGCTGACGCTCCGCGGGGGACAGGCGGGCGCGGTTGACCTGCATCGGCTCTGGAGCATCCGGAAATGGCGGTGCAGGGCCCTTGGCCGCCGTCACGAGGGGCTGATGATGGACAGGGCTGGGCAGGCTGCTAGTCGCTCTCTCCCGGCGTCGCTGCGACAGGCGCCGATCTACGCGGATGGCCAGGTCCACCAAAGTATCGAAGCTGGGAGGCAGCTCCCGAGTGGCCAGCTCGTCTTTGATGGGCTCCGCAAGACCGTGGAGGAAGGTGTCGAAATGTGCCTCCGCGTTCCACCCGCTGGTGGCGGCCAGGGTGCGAAAGTCAATGGCGTAATCGGACACTGACCGGCCCCCCTGGCGGATCAGCAGCATCTCCCTCGCTGCCTCGCGGCCCTGCCGGGAGCGGTCGAACACCCTCCTCATCTCCTCAGCAAAGGCTGCGTAGGACTGACAGAAGGGAGCGCCGGCGTCCCAGACTGCAGTACCCCACTCCCTAGCGCGGCCTGTCAGCAGGGTGATGATGTAGGCGATCCTCGCCCGGTCTGTGGGGAACGTGGAGGGTTGCAGTTCGAACCCCAGGGAACACTGAGAGAGAAATGAGCGGCAGGTACCAGGATCCCCCGCATATGACTCGGGGGGTGGCAGCCAGGGCTCCCGACAGGGAGACGTGGGCGGAACCGGTGAAGAGGCAGCAGCGGGCGGAAAAGGGTGATCTTCCTGACTCAGCTGCAACTGCTGCAACTGAGCAGTGACCCCGACGAGGCTGGCGGCGAAGCCGTTGAGGGACCGGCTAATGGAGTCCAACTGGCTCTGGTGCCCCCCCAACAGAGCGCCTTGAAGCTCCAGGGCTGCCCTCAGCTGTGGGAGGTCCGCTGTGTCCATGCTGGCTAGTTCGTTCTGTTAGCGCCGGTGGTCGGGACACAAACGCGGACCGCAGGATGTTCCGGTTGCAGGCGAGAATAGAAAGGGACAGGCAGTTCGTAAATCCAGGGACAGGCAGGGTACGAAGCACAGAGAAGCAATCCAGGGGCAAATCCAAAATCGGGAGTCAGGGAGAACAGGGTCAGGAATCAGGCAGGTGAGAGGCAGCGATCAGATCCAAAACGGCAGGCAGGAATCGAGGTCAGGAAACAGGCAGGATCGGAAATGTAACAAGCAACTCTCAAATAAATGAAGCGCGGGGACGAGACAGGTGAAACACACTGAAACGAACTAGCAACAAGACAGAGACACGCAGGGAAGATATAGGGCTGGGGTAACGAGGAGATGGGAAGCAGGTGAGCAGGCAGGCAGGTGCAGGCAATAAGGTGGGCGGAGACAGGGCGGAGAGCGGGGCAGGGCTAGAACACAAGGAAAACAAAGGCACATGGACAAGGAAAACAAAAACACTGCGGCTTAAGGGGGCGGAGCCCTGACAGTCCTTAACTAAATTAAAAACTATAATATAACTTACCAGCTACAAGTGTGTCTTTCATGTTCATGTTTATATTATTTTACTCCTCAAGACACTCATTATGGTCTTACAGAATCTTAGACAGTGTGGACAACAGAATACCAAATTTCACAGCTGTATATCTTTGGTAAGACTTGTTTCTATTGTAACTACTGTTTCTATTTTTGTAAGACTAAAGAAGGCAATGAAAAGCTGTATTTACATGTTTTTTTCAGCAGTGACCATCATACAAAACAAAGAACAAGTGGTCAGGCAGAAAAGGTGATAAAATAGGCAAACTGTCAAATAAAATGTAATATTGAATGCATGATTCTGTAAAAAAAAAAAAATTTGACCTGGATGTAAAAAACGAGTGTGACAGAGGCTATTCCACAGGAGAGGGGCTCTGCATGGAAACACTCTTCCTTCAATTGTTGTTTTTTCCTTTCCTGAAACATAGTAATTGTAGTGCAGTGTAGAAGATGAGCAGTTAACTGAGGAATTTGTTGCTAGACCATTTAAAAACTGAAGGAAAAGGGGGAATATTGTAGTCAATACTAAAATTGAAAAAAAGCAAAAACAGTATGCATAATATAAATAATTAATTTATATACTTTATTATAAATATTTATAAATTATTATCCTCATGAGGTATAATGAAGTCTTATTCCACGATATTATTAAAATGGCATCTCATTTAAAGAGTGAAACATTTTTCAAAATGTTTTGTCTTTGCTGTCTTAAAGGCTGAAATCAAGACAAGGGAACTCTTTTTTTACACATCATAAGTGAACTAAGTGAAAAACAAATGCCTCAATTTTTCAAAAAGTGTTAAAAATGAAAAACTTTGCATGTCTTGCAATTCTGCACAGCCTTAAATTAATCCTCAGTGGAAGCACCTTTTGCTTTGACCCTTTGTAACTGCAGTGAGACTGTTTGGATGTTTCTACCAACCTCTGATGTCTAGATTTCTTCGTTACAGTAGAATTCCAGTTCACTTAAATTATGAACAATGTCACGTCTAAGTTCTTGCACCAGGTTTATAGTCCGCTCAGTATCAGGGGCATTAAAACCACGCCATACCATCTGTAGACTGATGGCATGGTGGAAAGGTTCAATCAAACCCTCAAGAACATGTTATGCAAGTTTGTGTCTGAGACTGGTTCTGATTGGGATCAGTGGCTCCCGTATCTCATGTTTGCCTACAGGGAAGTTCCGCAGGCCTCCACGGGGTACTCACCATTTGAACTACTCTACAGCCGGCAGGTGAGAGGCCCACTGGATGGAGATCTGGGAGGGTGAGCAATCCGGATGTCGCACCAGCATTCTGAACTATGTGCTGAAGATGCGAGACAAATTGGAGGAACTCACTGTGTTAACTCATGACAGCTTGGCCAAAGCTCAGTGCCAGCAGAAAGTCTGGTATGACCTCATGCAGCCGAAGTTACGACCCTGGACAAAAGATACTGTTACTACTGCCATCCTCAGACAGCAGCCTTTTAGCTAAATGGCAAGGACCTTACGAAGTCCTGCGTAAGATGGGTCCTGTAACCTATGAAATTTACATGCCAGACCGCCTTAAGAAGAAACAGGTGTATCATGTGAATTTGTTAAAAGAATGGGTGCCAAGGGCTGAACCGTACATCAGCCAGATGTGGGCCTGTACTGTACTGTGGGCCTGAGAAGGAGGAATTAAAAGAGCAGTACTTCCCTATGGAATGGGGACCGGTGTTACTGCTCTATCTCAGTGATGGCAGGCACTGCTTCAGTGCATACTCGAGGGCCTCTTCTGAGAGGAGTCTGGGCGTACTGAGGTAATCCAGCATCACATTCATCTGTTGGCTCCAGGGCCTATCCAACAGACCAGCTGCAGAGTGTCTGCTAAATTAATCCCTGCCCTGAAAGAGGTGCAGGTCATGTTGGATTTGGGCATTATTGTCCCTTCCTGTAGTGAGTGGTGTAGCCCAGTGGTCCTAGTCCAAAGATAGATGGTGGGTTACATTTTTGTGTTGATTTTTCCAAGCTAAACTCCATCTCGGCTTTTGACCCATACCCCATGCCTAGGGTAGATGACCTAGTTTACAGATTGGATTGGGAAGTGTTGAGAACAGATTGGGAAGGCAAAGTACACTATATGGACAAAAGTATTCTGACGCCTGACCATTACACCAACAGGGACAGTAATGACATTGTATTCAAATACATATACTAGGGGGCGGCGTCATTAAGCCTCGGCGGACAAGAGGGACGCTATTCAAACCTGCCTACAGCCAAGTACAAAGGGGAAGGTGTGGCCCTTCCTTGGGTTAGTCGGGCGGTACCGATGGTTCATTCCCAACTTCTCCACAAGGGCGGAGCCACTCACTGACCTGACCCGTAAGTCTAGCCCGAATAAAGTTGTTTGGACAAATGACTGCAAAACAGCCTTCCAGGATTTGAAGGCATGCGTGTGCCAAGAACCGGTGCTGCAAAGCCCTGACTTTGACCTGCCATTTACTGTGCAAGTAGATGCCTCGGGAGTGGGCCTTGGGGCTGTGTTACTGCAGGGTGAGGGGGACTCCTGTAAGCCTGTGCAGTATATTAGCTTGAAGTTGTTCCCAAGAGAAACAAGATACTTGACTATCGAGAAGGAGTGTCTTGCCATAAAATGGGCACTTGATACTCTCAAATACTACTTGATTGGCAAAGAGTTCCAGCTGGAGACGGACCATCGCGCCTTGCAGTGGTTGAGGTGTATGAAAGACTCTAATGCCAGAATCACTAGGTGGTACTTGTCTATGCAGCCTTACTGTTTCTGTGTCAAATATGGAGCAGGCAAGGACAATGTGATTGCTGATTTCCTGTCCCGCCTGTCTGATGATGATTCGTCATAAGGGTGGGGGTTGTACCCCATCATCCCATCTTGGTACTTTACAACTGTGGTAGTTCCAGCAGCCGTGATACATTCTGATAGCAGTGGCAAATGGGGACTAATATATTTAATTGCCTTCTGCAGTTGTGCGGGACTCACAATAAAAGAAAACAAACCCACTTCCGCAACATGTCACTTATTTGTTACGGCAGCATGTAGTGCGGTAAAGTTTTATATGATGTTTCCGATTCGGAGTCGGTGAGTGCACGCATCGGCTGCGGACCACGGAACAGTTCCTTAATCATCTACCGCAGATTATGTGAACTTGATGAGAATGCAGCCATTAACTATACACTGTAATCTGGTTTTACCCACATAACCTTGGTTTTCTCATTTTAACTTTACGGCACATTGCCAAGGAGGAACTGGCTTCTTGCCTCTGGTGCATTTGGCAGCATGGAGTCTTCAAAGGGAGCGCGCACCCGACTCCCGTGCTGTTTTAAGGGGGGGGAGGTGTTTCCCCGGTAAAAACATGTATTTTATATTGCAGGTAATATGATAGTGTTCTTGCTTGTTGTACTCATGATAGCTGCTGTTATGTATGACTGTTAGAATATAACAGTGGAGCAGTTGGCTGTATGAAAGCTGTATTCAGGGGTAAAGATGGTTTTGCCTGGGAGTGGCTCCAGTATTCCTAAGGTATAAAAGCCAGTGGTGGTCTCATTGAAGGGGGGCTGTGTATAGAAAGGGCCATGTTCCGGAACCCTGTGAGCGTGGCTCTTTGGCATCGTGGTCCGCTGGTTTGGCACCCTGTAAACCCAGGTTCAAGGCTGGGTGGGGTGATGGCTCTCGCCCATCGCTACAAACAGCTCTCTTCAGGTAAGCCCAATGATTTTCAATGGGTTTGAGGTCAGGGCTCTGCCTGGGCCATTCTAGGACATTGATCTTTTTTCAGCTATTCCACTGTGGATTTGGTTGTGTGCTTTGGTCATTGTCACGCTAAAAGGTGAAATTCTTCCCCATCTTCAGGTTTTTGCAGAGGGTAGCAAATTTTTCTCTAAAATGTATTGGTACTATTTATTTTCCCTTATATCCTCATCAGACCTCCTGTGCCTACCAAAGAGAAACAGTCACATAGCATAATGCTGCCACCATCATGCTTCAGAGTAGGAACCATGTTCTTAACTTGATGGGCTGTGTTGGCTTTGAGCTAAACCTATTGTTTGGAATTAAGGTCAAAACGTTCTACCTTAGTCTTGTCAGACAGCAAGGACTTTTTTCCACAAGGCAACAGGAGACCCAGAGGGTCTTTTGCGTAATTCTGGATGAGACTGGATGTTTGTCATTGTGAGAAGTGGCTTCTGTTTTGCTACTATTCCTCACAGCTCAGAATTGTGGAGAACACAGAAATTTTTGCTATGCACATATGGTAGCCAGTCCTCACCATGAAATTCTGCAGCTCTTTTAATATGTTGCTGTTGGCTCCTTGGTGGCCTCCTGATCCTCTTTGCACACGCATCATTCTTAAAGCAACAGCCTGATCTAAGCAAGGTCTTGGTGGTACCATCCAATCCATTTCTTGATTAAGGTTTTTACTGTGTTCTATAATATACTTAAGCCCTTTGACATCTTTTTATAACCCACAGGTGTCTTGGCAGCTCCTGGTTGCCCATGGTTGTTTCTTTACACTGACATGCACTAAGAAACAAGAAAACCTACAGGAAGGGCTGATTTTATCCTGATCTGAATCACTTCAGTGGGTCATAGGTGAAGTCAATTTGCTTTGGGCATGATTGGATTGGTGAATGCTTAGACCTGAACACAATTACTCCAAATTATAGAGTGTGTGTAAATGTGTGTAACTAAGGTATTTTAGTTTTTCTATTCAAGGCAATCTAAATCAATGATCAGAGGTAATAAAAACAAGACATTTTGAAAGGATGTGTAGACTGCCTAGAGCCACTGTAAATAAAAGAAACCAAATTAACCAGCATACCTGTACATATTATATTAACTAAAGTCATTGAGTAAAAGGCTACCAAAGTCATTATTCCAAAGGTTACAACACTTTACACATTACTATTATTCAGTTTATATCTGGACTGTAATATTTGTAACACAAATGGATTGAGTGTTCCAACTCTGCTCCAGCCTTGAGTTGGCTATGCACCTGCCATATAAATATGCGAATTACCTATAACTTATTCATAAAAATTATTTTTGCTTTCAGGTTAGCAATACATTTGGGAGAAAATGAAACATGCTCGTGTGCGGTTCATAGTTAAATGTAAAAATGCTGATATCTCTGACATTTACCTGACATTTACATTTTTACTGATAGCGGCGTGTACGGACGCAACGGCTCAAGGCTCTCTACTACAGCGCACTCTTTTGTGTTTTTACTCATTGCTTGTCTTGTTTTGTCACGGAAACTTAACCTACAGTCGTCAGGAATTAATAGGCATTGGACTTCAGCTTAACACTGAAGTCACAAGTGCCTTCACACGGACTTATAACATCCCACTGGAGTTAGCAAGACCGCCGGGAGCTCCGTGGATCGTTGCCGGGCCCAGCAGGCGACGGAGCCAGCGCAGAGAGAGGAAGCAAAAGCGGGGATGCAGAGCCGGACTGCTAGCTCAACTAAGGAAGCAACCGCACAAACCTCCGCTACCATCTATTTTCCTCACAAACACCAGATCCCTCGCAAACAAAATGGATGCGTTACAGCCACAGATAGCCTACAACTGCCTCATCCGTGAGTGTTGTCTGTTGATTGTGACGGAATCCTGGCTGCACTCGCAAATCCCCAACGCTACCGTGGAGCTAGCAGGACGGACCATCCATCGCCACGACCGGAACAAAGCCTCCGGTAAGAGCAAAGGGGGGGGACTCTGTGTTTACGTGCTTGAGTGTTGAGGGCTGGTGTTCTAACAGCAAAATAATAGACAGCCACTGCTCACCGGATCTAGAGGCCATGTCTGTCCAGTGCAGACCATTCTAACAGTAGTCATCGTTACCGCTGTCTATATCCCACCGGATGCTAACGTTAGCATGGTGCTCGGACACCTTCAACACATCCTTAACAAACAACAGAGGACTCATCCCGGCGGCGTCCACATAATCGCCGGGGATTTCAACCAAGCATGCTTAAAGACTGTACTCCCCAAACTCCACCAGCATGTCAAGTGTTCTGCTAGGGGAGAAAATACACTTGATCGTGTCTATACCAACATTAAGCATGCTTACAGAGCGACGCCCTTCCCCCACCTAGGACAATCCGACCATCTCTCTCTGCTCCTCATTCCGGCCTACACCCCCCTCCGAAAACAAACAAAACCGAGCACACAAACCATTTGAACCTGGCTTGAAAATGCTCTCTGTGCTTTTCTACATAAAGAGCTGCGTAGAAAATGTCACAGTGGACAAACGCATCCGGGTTTTTCCAAACAGGAAACCCTGTGTAACCGGTAGAATGGAATGACCATTGCAGCCACCGTAGTGCTTGTTTGCGATCATGCCCCCTGCTATGCTGCTGCGGAAGTTAGCCGGCAAACAATTAACTTGCCACACAAGGCAGGTATATATAGGCCAGGTAAGATGCACGGAGCTGAACTGCTCCTCTGCATCCCTTTGGTGTCTATGTGCCATCATATTCCTGATCTGAGGTAGGTTCCTGACTTGACGTGCGTTTGTCGATCGGGTGTTGTGGGCAGGCTTCCATTACTTCCACGGTAACCAATATACTGCACTCAACAGGTCGTTGCTGGTATCCTGGGTTGAAGAGTTTTGCGGTGGCTGTTCTCCTTTTCCCACCCCGGTTCATTGCCTCTCTCCATAGGAGCAGCTAAGCCCATCGGGCAGGTAAAATTTCAATTTTATGAGTTGGTTCAACAGGTAGCCGTTAGAGCAGCAGTACCATGAGTTGTTTGGCGCCTCCCGTTTTTACCTCCTGTGTAAGTGATGTTGTTGTCTTAACAGGAAGACTGCCACTGCTGCTTTGCCCTTCGTTAGTTTTCATGCCCTGAATATTGCCCTTGTTTTTAGTGTTCGTTGCTATTAGACTGTGTCCTTTAAACAAACTGCCTTTGTGGGTTGGTTGGTGTATTGTTTTGTTTGCGTTTGTTAGTATGATTTTTCCCCATCATCGTATGATTCGTATGATTTTTCCCCTGGTGTGTTCGGCAGCTCGTCTCCTCCGTGTCGCAGCGAGTGCGTGGGGGGGAGAACTCTTTCATCGGCGCAGCTAGTATTTCGGTACTGGTGATTGCAACTGTCGGCACCTAAAGAAAAAAAGGGGTAACTATAATTACCTTGGTTAGCTGGGTCGGACTTTGTGTGTACCCCCCCCCCCCTCCTAACAACATTCTTGACCTTATGAAATGGCAACTCCCGCAAACATGGAGCTGTGAGCTGATTGGTCTTTTTTTGGAGTTTCTGTTTGAGTTGTATTATGTTGGGTTTGTTCTTGATTTGGTTTTTTGTTTCTTTCTTTTGAGTAGGTGCTGAGGTTCTCCTGTGGGGGAGGCTAGGCACTCGGTGGTGAGGTCCCGGCACTGCATGGTTTGCTTATAGGTTGCACTGGAGTTCACAGAAGGTACACCTGTTTTTTTTTTCTTTGAAGCACTGGCGTGAGTATTTCACTTCTGGATACACACTACTGTAGTCTGCCTCCCCGTGGCTGACCGAGGCCCTCTCCGCATTGGCATTTTAATGTACTCTTTTAATAAAGTAAAATTTTAACCTTGTACCATAGCACGAACAAATAAAAGTGTTGTATTTTGGAAACACGTCTCTGTCCTCTCTCAGTGAGCGAACTTGTGTGTCTGGCATGTCCTCCTAGGATTGGTTGAACTGGTGTCGACCCCGGTGTATATTTCCCTGGGTAGTAGTCCCAGGGTGGCGTAGTTGGTACCTCCCTGGTCATACTATTAAACCCCCCCCCCCTTTTGTACTCGCCACACCTGGATGACGAATGAAGTCCAGACTCTGATCAGAGCTTGTAACTCTGCCTTCAGGATGGGAGACAGCTCACTGTACAGCATTACCAGAGCCAACCTGAGAAGAGGCATCCAACATGCCAAGGAGGCCTACAGGAGGAAGATGGAGGGCCTCATGGACAACAACCCTCGGCAGATGTGGAGGGGCATCCAGGCCATAACCAACTACAAAGGCCAGAGCCCAATGACCACCGGCAGCAGCAGCACGCCGGCAGAGGAGCTGAACAGCTTCTTTGCCCGCTTTGAAACCACCACACACCTGCACTCACTGCCTCCCCACAACTCCAGCACCCCCCCTCTCTCTCTCCAGGAGCATGAGGTGAGAAGGACACTGAGAGCAGTGAACCCCAGGAAAGCTGCTGGACCTGACAGCATCCCGGGGACTGTGGTCAAGGCATGCGCAGACCAGCTGGCAGGGATCCTCACCAAGCTGTTCAACCTCTCCCTGACGCATGCCACCGTCCCTTCATGTCTGAAGGCCGCCACCATCATCCCCATTCCTAAAAAACCTGCCATAGACAGCCTCAGAGACTACAGACCCATAGCCCTCACGTCTGTAGTCATGAAGTGTTTTGAGCGGCTAGTCTCTCAGCACATCAGAGACTGCCTCCCTCCCTCCTTCAACCCCCACCAGTTCGCTTATAGAGCGAACCGATCTACAGAGGACGCCATCACCATAACACTTCCCAGAGCGCTGAGTCATCTGGAGAACCGGAAGAGCTATGTGAGGATGCTCTTTGTGGATTACAGCTCAGCGTTTAACACAATCATCCCGGACATATTAGTTACCAAACTGTTCAAACTGCAGATCCCCCTCCCCACCTGCACCTGGATCAAACATTTTCTCACAAACCGCCCACAATCTGTCAGACTTGGCCCCCACCTCTCCTCCACGCTCACACTCAGCACTGGTTCTCCTCAGGGCTGCGTGCTGAGCCCCCTACTGTACGCCCTGTACACTCACGACTGCGCTCCATCCCACCCAACCAACGCCATCATTAAGTTTGCGGACAACACCACCATGGTTGGGCTTATCTCCGATGGGGATGAGATGGCATACAGGGCTGAGATAGAGAAACTGTCTGTGTGGTGCTCAAAAAATAACCTGTCACTGAACGTCCTTAAAACAAAAGAACTTATCATGGACTTCAGGAAACACAGACAAGTCCACGCCCCTCTCCTCATAAATGGAGAACGTGTGGAAACTGTCACCACCTTCAGGTTTCTGGGCACCCACATCTCTGCAGATCTCTCCTGGACATCCAACACCAAGGCCTTAGTGAAGAAGGCTCAGCAGCGGCTGCACTCCCTGTGTGTCCTCAGGAAGAACAACCTGGACAAGAAGCTGCTGCTGGCCTTCTATCACTCCTCTGTGGAGAGCATATTAACATACTCTCTGGGGGTGTGGTACGCAGGCTCCACAGCTGAGGACAGGAAGGCTGTGCGGAGGGTTATTAACACCGCCCAAAAAATTATCGGCTGCCCTCTGCCCTCCCTGGACGACATATCCAGATCCCGCTGCCTCAGTAAAATTAAGGCCATCACAGGAGACTCATCACATCCCGCCTATCACCTGTTTGACCTGTTGCCCTCCAGACACCGCTTCAGGTCAATCAAGTCCCACACCACCAGAGTAACAAATAGCTTCTTCCCCTGGGCCATACGGACTGCTAACAAACACTGACACCCCCCCCCCCCCCCAACCCTCTACCTCAATACAACTGTGCAATTCCACTGTGCACTTTAAGTAATTTTTAAAAAGGCCATATTAACGCACAAGTTTTTCTTTATATTTCTTTTCATTTACAATGTGTCTTCTTTTTAAATTTGTAAATTTGTATTTTACTGTATTTATTGTATTTTATTGTATATTTTGTATTTTTTTTTCCTATGTCGCGTGCCTTATTTGTACTGTGTTACATAAATGTTCCTCAGTGCGCTACTGTTGCAGAACACCCACAATTTCGTTGCACCCCCACCATGCAATGACAATAAAGTCTATTCTGATTCTGATTCTGATGTATGGATTGAACTTTTGTACATTTACACAGGCAAGTTTGTCTTGATTTTCAGAGATCTCTGTAAAAGGCATGAAAGTTAGAGATAATATAGAATATTCACTAAGTATGGAGTACTTCTCTTTCTCTGGAGCTGACATTGACAACTACCAAGAGGGAAAATTTGCCAGTATCAAAAAGCATATTAATGACTATTAAACACATCACTGCAACATGACTGCTCTGGTTTTATTTTCCAAAAGCCTTGGTTAGCTATTCTGGGGAATATGTGCTTTCACAATGAATCATCTACTTTGATCAGGTTGTAATTCAAATAGTATTAATGAAAATAAAATGGTGCCACTAAAAAATCCCCGTAGCACTATGGAACACATGCAAGATGAAAGAACATTCAAATTAGGCTGGGAGTTGGAGAGGTCTGGGATAGCTCATAAGGCTGCTGCACCTCATGTACACCTACATTTGAAACAGGGAGAAATGTACTTTGCAATATTCAATACATAGCTTCAAAACATGTTTGTGCTCAAAACAACCCCTGAGTGATTTAGATTAATTAACTCTGCAAAAACAGGAAGCGTCTTGCTCCAATGCTGAAATTTATGTAACACATCCCTTTCATCCCATCATAAATAACATCAGTGTTATTATACCATATGGTAACACAGGGATTTCAACATTGTCATGACTTTTAAAACAAAATATATCAATTTGTAAGATGTAAGTCTGGGATCCATTTTGGGGGTTAATTTTAAAGTCAGCTGAAACTAATACAGTACATAATTGGAGTGATGCTGCCAGTACCTATAGTGTTGAAAGCACTGGAAACAGCAGAGATCTACCTACAGACAGGGACTGATAACGCACATTAAGTACACGGTGCACAGCATTCATAGGCGTGACAGTAGGTCTCAAGGTGCTTGTCTAGAGTAGAAGCTATCCCCCAATGAGTGACCACTCCACTGTTGTGCACTGTGTGAATGGAATGGGGCCTCTCCTCCAATGAGTGACTGCTCTATTGTGGTGCACTATGTGTGAGTGAGATAATGCCTATCCTCCAATGAGTGACCACTCCACTGACGTGCTATGAACTTGCATGCTATACTGCTGTCTAATGGAAAACAGATTGATAAACAGATTAATATTTGCAATATTAAATGTAAAAATTGGACGCTTCTCATTTACTTCGCAAAACATCAACAGTAGCAAGCTAGCCTACTCTGTACCTAGCAAAATCAGAATGATCTTGTTAGATTGCTTTGGTCTACATTCAAGGCATTTCAAGGTGTCACAGTTCCCCTTTCACTTGTGGTTGTGTTTATATATTTTTTCCTCACAATGCAGGTACATTACAAAATATTAGGAGGATTTTTATTCCTGCAAGCCATGAGCTTTGTTGGATCCATTTAAGGTGAGTTAAGTGTGCTTCACAATTACTGTGAATTTAAAATATAAATTGTAAAAACTATCATAGCTAGTTTAGGAGGTCTATTTGGCAATGGGAACCTGACTTGAAAACTGATGGTTTTGGTAATGAAGATGTTTTATTTTACATATGGAATTTTGGCTGATGAGTACATGATTTTTCAAATAGTCAAATCAAAAAGTCAAATCTACATTTATGAAGGTGACAATTTCATAACTATTGTGCATATTTAGGCCAAAGAGAGGCTGAAAGTCAGGAGTTATATGACAACTTAAGATCAGTATTGTTCCATAACCAGGCTTGTTTAAATATATTTAATTGTTTTTATATTATTATTATTATATATATATTATTGTATTGAATGATTTCATTCAATTCTTCTTTGATAGGTTAATAAAACTTAAAATGTATTATTTCTGTCATTGTTCTCTCCCTATGTTTATAAAGCCTAACATTATTGCTTAGCTTGTTTTACAATGGAATTTTGGCTTTGACAATTCAATGGTGATAGAATAGAATGTTCAATAGAGTGTTCAATTTCTGCCTTTGACTGTTCTGAGCCACCTCGGTGCTTTTAGCACTTTTGTTAGCTGGTAATTCTGCCTCGGCAGTAAATCTTTATTTAGGGAAAGCGTGTTCAGTTAGGGGAGAAAAGTGTGGCCAAAACAGTGCGAGAGTTGCCGGATGATTGGATTTCCGGAGGGAAACCTCCAGGATGAGTTCATCTGCGATTGTTGCCGACTCGTTGAGCACTTGGAGAACAAGATTCTTGATCTCGAGGCCCAACTAGCTGGACTCCACAGTAATCCTGAATTGTTAGAGCTCCAGGAACTAATTAGTAGGCCCTATAGAGAAATAGTGTGCTCACCGAAGCCAGGTAGGGGGGAACAGACAGACCAGATAGGGCGAGAGAGCTGGGTTACAGTAGGGCGAAGGCGTAGAAAGGGGTGCACAATTCCAAGAGGGGCGGCATCTCCGGAGATGCCACTGCAGGACGAGTTGTCCCACAATGCTGTGAGTGGGAGGACTGAAGAGCCCCAGGGCACCCAGGCGGCCTCATCCTCCAAGAAAAGGGAGGTGATAGTGGGGGTGTAGCGAAGGGCAAGAACAGTCACCCCACCTGGCCTCAAACCCGGGTCTACAGGGTGCTAACCATGCGACTTTGACCGCGACGCCAAAGAGCCAGTCTCATTGGTATAGCAGTCAGAGCGCATACTCAAACGTGGTGACGGCACTCCGTCACACTGCCCTCCCCTTCGGGAAACGTGCCCATGCGCTTCACGCACCAAGGTGTCCCTCACGCATCCCCCACCATACTTCTCCCATCCCAGGGTGCCCCACTCACTGGTGCTTCACCCATCTCTGGAGTCCCTCACACCGTGCTTCACCCATCTCTGGGGTCCCTCACACCAGGGTCAACCTAACCTGGGGGTCCCTCATACAGCTCACACACTGGGCACGCCTCTGATGGCCCCACGGCAAGCCATCCAACTGCTAACACCATTTGTAGCAAAGGGGCGAGAGCAGTCACCCCACCTGGCCTCAAACCCGGGTCTACAGGGTACCAACCATGCGTCTTTGACCGCGACGCCAAAGAACCAGGCTCATTGGTATGGCAGTCAGAGCGCATACTCAAACGTGGTGACGGCACTCCGTCACAGGGGGACTCAATCATTAGAGGGATAGATAGCATAGCATTTTCGCACGACAAGGAGTCTTGCATGGTCTGGTCCCTGCCTGGTGCCCAGGTTGGAGACCTCTTGGAGTGTGTGGATAAGCTCCTGGCCAGAGCGGGGGAGGATCCATTAGTCATGGTCCATGTTGGAGCCAATGACATAGGAAGGGGTAGGTTCAGGGTTCTGCAGGACAAATTTATTGAGCTAGCGGGGATGATTAGGAACAGAACCTCCACGATAGTCTTCTCTGTACCATGTGCAAGCAAAGGGAAGCAAGCCTTTATATAGAGATTTAACACGTGGCTACAAACCTGGTATAGGAAAGAGGGGTACAGGTTTATGGGGCACTGAGACTCCTTTTGGAACAGGGGTGACCTGTACAAGTGGGACGGGTTACACCTGAACTGGAGGGGTACAGCTGCATTGGGCCAGTGTATGCTTAGGGTAGCAGAGGGTTATTTAAACTAGGGTCAGGGGGGCAGGGAGGTTATACAGTGAGATGAGTAGGGATAGACATGAGGGAACCATGATTGCAAATCAGTCAGAGCAGCACTGTAATAGAGGTGGTTTTGAGCAGCTGGAGTGGACAGGAAAAACAGGAAATACACACGCAGTACCGTGAAATTCCTCTGTTTAAATGCTAGAAAAAATGCTAAAAAATAAAATTTTGGAACTAGAAACTGTTATGAGTAATAGTAATTATGATGTTGTTGGGATCACAGAGAGGCTTGGTGGAGGGGTTGGGGATGAGTATAACATAGAGGGATACAAGCTGCTAAGCAAAGATAGAACCAATAGAAGAGGAGGGGGTGTAGCTCTCTATGTAAAGGATAATCTTAATATTCAGGAAATTCCAGGAATGGAGCCCCTTGGTGTTAGTGAAGACATATGGATTAAAATATTGGGGGAAAATATAAAGGGTCTGAATGTCGGAGTATGTTATAGGCCACCAGCCTCAGACAGTAGTGTTAATAATATGCTCTTTGATAATATTAAGCTAGCATGTCAGGAGGGTGAGACAATAGTAATGGGGGACTTCAATTACCCTTCAATTAATTGGGAAGCTGTGTCAGGTCAAGGTAAATGTGAGGAAGAGTTTTTAGATGTTGTAAATGACTGTTTTTTGATACAGTCTGTTATTCAACCTACAAGGGCAGCACAGTGGCTCAGTGGTTAGCACTGTTGCCTCACAGCAAGAAGGTCCTGGGTTTGAATCCTGGCTGTCCCAGGTCCTGTCTGTGTGGAGTTTGCATGTTCTCCATGTGTTTGTGTAGTTTTTTGCCAGGCGCTCCAGTTTCCTCCCACTATCAAAAGACATGCATGTTTAGGGTTAATACTCCTGTCAGTGCCCTTGACCAAGGCACTGGCAAAAGAACTGGAGTTGGTCCCCAAGTGCCACACTGCAGCTGCCCACTGCTCCTAGCTCCTGGTGTGTGTGTGCCCCTGGTGGGCTCCTGGTGTGTGTGTAGGATGGGTCAAATGCAGAGGACCCCCCCCCATGAGGGATCAATAAAGGATACGATACGACTACGATAAAGAGAGAACACAATTCTAGATCTGGTTCTGTGTAATAATCCTGTAATAATGCAGTTCTGAGGTAGGAGAGCCACTCAGAACAAGTGACCATAGTGCAGTTACATCTGAAGTTTTCAAATCATTTGAAAGTCAAGTCAACTTTGAAGTCAAGTCTGCATTCTCCAGAGTTGTCTAGAGTTTTCAACTTTCGAGAAGCTGACTTTACTACGATGCGTGATTATACAAGGATTATAAACTGGGTACCTTTTCTAGATGGCAAAACTGTGAAAGAAATGTGGTGCATATTTAAAACGATTATTCTGGATGTACAGTGTAAATTCATTCTGCAAGTGAGAAAAGGGAAGCTGAAAAAGAAGCATCTACAGTGGATGAATAAGTCGTCACAGGACAGTTTGAAACAAAAAAGAAAATTATTTGGAAAATACAAGTTGGACAGCTCAGAGAGTAGTAAGATTGAATACAGAAATATGTGAGCTCAATTTAAGAAAAAAATAAGGGAAGCTAAAAGGCGTTTTGAAAGACAAATTGCACTAGATGCAAAGAGCAACTCTAAACACTTTTTTTAATAATGCACTCGTAAAAGGATAGTTAAGGATGAGATAAGAGGTATAAAAAATAAGGATGGCGTTATAGTTTATGAAAACAAAGCTATTGCTGATACCCTAAATAGTCACTTTGTGGAGAGTTTCCTAGTGAAGTGTTTTCACATATGCCTTCAGGTGCATTCAGTTGTCAGAGTCTTATGGAGGAAATTGATTTAAATGATGCAGAAGTACTAAATAAAGTCCAAAAACTTAAAACAAATAAGGCAGCAGGCCCTGATGGAATATATCCAAGAGTTCTCAGGTAACTAGCGGAAGAGGTTTACAAGCCTCTGACAGTTATTTTAAGCAATCCCTTAAAACTGGAGAAATACCAGATGACTGGAAACATGGCAGTGTAGTACCTATCTACAAGAAAGGTGATCGGACTGATCCAGAAAATTATAGGCCCGTCAGCTTAAGTTGTATCACATGAAAATTACTGGAATCCACCATTAGGAACAATTTGGAATTATTCCTTGAACAAAATGGTATCTTAAATGATAGCCAGTATGGTTTTCGCAGAGGGAGGTCATGCTTAACAAACCTCCTGTACTTTTTTGAGGAAGCTAAAGTGTGTTTTGACTCAAACCAAACTTTTGATATTATCTGTTTGGACTTTCAAAAGGCATTTGACAAAGTACCGCATGAGAGGTTCATAGTGAAAATGAAATCTGCAAGAATTACAGGAGCTATTACTGAGTGGCTTTGAAGTTGGTTGTCTAGTAGAAAGCAGGCTGTAACTGTGGGAGGTATTGTATCAGAGCAGGGTCCTGTATGAAGTGGAGTTCCACAGGGATTGGTGTTGGGGCCTTTGCTATTGAGTGTTGGGGCCTAAGCTTAACAGTGTGCTGTAGCAGTAAAAAAGGCCGACAGGATATGGGGATATATAGCCAACAGTATTGATTATAAATCTAAAGAGGTTATATTGAAATTATACAATGCTTTAGTCAGACCTCACTTGGAATATTCTGTGCAGTTCTGGGCACTGCACTATAAGAAAGATATTGAGGCTCTTCAAAAAGTCCAAAGAAGGGTAACTAAATTAGTTCCTGGCATGAAATATAAAAGCTATGAGGAAAGACTCAAGTTACTTAACCTATTTAGACTTTAGCGAGAGGAGACTTTTAGGGGTGATCTAATAGAGGTTTTTAAATTTATAAAAGGATAGGATGGTGAGCTTAGTTGGGCCGAATGGCCTGTTCTCGTCATAATATGTTCTTATGTAACTTATAAATTGTAAAATATCATCAAAACTTGTAAAATATCATTCATTTGTAAAATTTCTGTTGTATTAATATGCTACTGTTCAACAGTAGCTAAATACAATTCACTTTGTCTTTGCAGATCTCTGTGTGCATAGATTTGTTAGCATTCACTATCTTCCATAGGTTGATATGGTATTTAGTATATTAGACTAACATCCTGCTAAACAAATTACATTAGCTTGGCCTTAATGTTAATAAAGCCACAAGAAAAGGTACAGTAATTAAAATGGGTTAAGACCGGTGTTATGATGCAGTTCTGCAGGAACAGGTTTCTGATTTAACAAGACTTGTCAAGATGAGGCACACCTAGTTTTATCTCCATAATCACCAATTCCATTGCTGCAGTGTTTTTGTTATTTTTCCATCTAGTTTACCATGTGAAGTCCTTTCAGAGACAATTATTGTAGATGGCTCTAGATAAAGAAATAGGCAAATGTTTTTACACACGTTGGAGTTCACACTTGCAGTTCCCAAACCAAACAACATACCAACATAATATTTGCTGTGTAGTTTCCACAGACCATTTGCCATAACATACTGAAAAAAGTGGATACCGTGACAATTTTAGTGACTTACTAAACGCCAGTCAGAGACTTTTGTGAAAGACCTATCAACCTGATTCCAACAATATTTTTGGATTACTTCAACATGGATCTACACATTACTTTACAGCTCAGTATGTCTCTTGATATGCCATAAAAATAGAGTTGAAATATTTACAAAAAGGTATTTCTAGGAGCACCACAGAATGCCTAACATTCAAGTTCCAGTCTAGTATTGAAGGAGTGTTGATGCTAGGGTATGCAAATGATGCAAATGAACATTTTTAACAAATCTGTTTGCGTACTGTTTTGTGCGCTTTTTTGGACGTCCTGTGTGTTTGATTTTGGAAGTCACTCTTAATAAGACAGTCTGCTGTCGTCACCTATGAGTTTCAGTTTGATAGCCATCTAATTGGTAGCTTAAACTATAGTACAGATTTAACTCACTGGCTCCTTACCTTGATTGTAGAAGATCCACTTATCACTTTTTTCTGTGGAATTATTGCTAGTTAAGTAACAGTTCCCAATACTTACTGTATTCAAACTGTATTGAAAACTAAAATCAGTTTTGTGACTCAAAATCATAACCCCAACCATTTATTGTAAAATTGTTATTCTGAAAATGGCATAACAATGTCTACACACTAATTTGTGTGTGTGTGTCTACTTGTCTATCTTACAAGCCATTTTGTAACCAGTGAAGCAGAGGCACTTGTAATTGGTTGGAGCAATTAAACAGTTAGAATAATATATCAAGGTAGTTCTCCAGCTAACCTAGCTGTTTTGTAATGGATAATAGCACCCTGCTAACTGTTATCTGTGAAATCACAGTAAACGAGCTGACTAGCTATACGGGATCAGCTAGTATCAAGAAATGGCATAGCTATACAAGAACTTTTGAAGCATGTGGAAAAGAAAACATCTCACTTCCACAACCCTGCCAATGTTGTTTAATTTAATTCAATGTCAAGCAAAAATATGCTTTTTCATGCCATCTCCAGCACCCATGAGTGAAAAGGTGAGCTATCTGAGATGCTTTGATATGTAATATTTGGCCAGCTTGCATCATGTGTGTACCCTTTATCTTTGCAATCCAATTTCCTTCGTTTACAGATTTCCTGTAGGAAAGTCAGAGGGTGCTCAACAATCTCTTTCTCAGAAAATGTATTTTAAGAATTTAGAAAATAAGTTTAATCCTATGTCTAGGTATATTTGTATTTGTAAAATTAATTTTGTACACCTTATATATAGGTTTGGAAAATTGCTGTTTTTTTTCCTTCTGCTTACATGCATGTAACCATTCATTACATTGGAGGCCTTGCACATGAGAGGCCAACTTCCCATGGAGCCAAATCTTTCACTGCACATGGGTGCCCATCACCATCTCCTTATCACGCACTAACAGTATCTGTCCATTCCAAGATATATAAAGAAAGTGTATAGGCAAGCACAAGTAAGACCTCACACCAATCTTTCAGCCACTTCCCCTTTTGTGATAAGAGAAATTCCAAGAGTGAGATAAGGGTGGACATTCACCTTAATACCAAGGAGGAACTTTCACCAGTTAGTCTTGAAAGAGGATGTTGTACCTTATTCAGGCAGTACATCATAACTATGTTAAGGAGACTGCATACCATAATATAGTTATGATGTGCTGCAATATTGTGTGAGTGGGGAAAATTGAAATAGTAGAAAAGCATTTCCTTCCCTAGCATATCTATCTAATGTAAGAAAACACAGCAACACATAGTTACATAGTTACCTCTTACTTATTTACTTCTGAAAGCACTAAATGGCATATGATATAGGCTGCAGACTAATGGTGCATGCCAATTAAATGAATAATTCTTGATTTTAGCTTCAGTCCAACCACATAGTCAATATATGAATAGAAATGGATGAATATATCCCCAAATTACAGTACAAATGAGGGAGAAATGACACAGAAGTGTGGTTCCAGGGATTCTGACTTCTACTTAACATATCCCTTACTAGCTGCTGAGTCAGAAATAATTAAACAGAATAGAAGTGGGTGCTTGTTATTGTCATTCATCCAGACAGCTGTTTCTGTCTGCTAAGTAAATCCATGTCATTCTGGCACGCTGAAATTCTGACCTAAAGTTCCATTGGAACCAAGTGAAAAAAAGCTGATTAAAAGCATTTGGTACCTGGATTGAATGCTCAGATTGATATTGGTATTTTTTATGCAGTGTGTTTTCTGTGTTTTCAGTATGATTTTAGGCCATAAATGCTAAGAGCAATGTATGTAAATAATATTTGTTATTAGTGTGCAATATTGTGCAATATTTGTATAGAAATCATTGTGAAGCTTTCACTGCTTCAGTGTGGCTGTATACATCACACAGTGTACTCCTTGTCATGACAGCAAGACTCAGGTTTATGGGTAGTTTATTATCACAAGGTGCCTGATACTACATACTACTGATGTTTTCTGTGGATCTGCTTAGACTCTTTACAGTACGTTTAATTCTGAGGCAGTGTTCATATTGTTCTTTTTCAGAGAGTCTATATAACTAGCTGCTACTAGCTTATAGCTAAGTAATAAGGACAGGCTGAGATTAGACTAAGACAAGACCCCCAGAGCATTTTTGGGATGTCTAATTATAGCTGATTTTAATATATATTAGCAAGCTAGCTCAGTATAACTATACTTCCCATCATTGATAGTCTGCTAGCAGAATAGCTATTTTTACATTTGTTACATGTGCAAACTTAATTTTGATGTTAGCAAACTAAATTAGGTAGCTGTAATTTAGCCAGTTAGCAATGCAAAGTTACCTCTGTTGTGTTAATATCACCCGTGTTCCACTAGGAATCACAAAACTGCAGTAAAATATATTGATAAAATGAAAACATTTCAGATGAGAAGCAAATTCAAAATTTACTTAAATCACCAGATGCCTCATTACCTCCAGTCAGCCAGCTCTTTAATTGTTTGTAGTGGTCTGGGTTCGCTCTGGCTAGATGACACAATTTCTCCTTCTTGCCAGCCAGTCCAGTTCAGTTAGCTTGTTTTGTTGGTAGGATTGAAATACTTGTTCATTCATGTCTATGGTTACTTGCTAGTGCTGAAATCTAGTTTTAATAAAATCTACTTTATCCGTAAACTGCATAAAGGTAGAAAGGGATTCCTCCGTCACCACGTCTAACTTTTATTAATTTGATGTTAGATGATTCAGTCATTTAATAAAAGTTACAGGATGTTTTTTTTTTTATTTTAGAAAATTTGAGGAATGGTTGTCCCTTGTCAACTGAATGAGTATACAAAATTATATTCACGTTGTTGCCCAAAGGGCGCCTAGTAATACTTTATAATGATTCCGAGGGTGGCACATTAAGGACCTGTTTATGTTATAATGAGCAAATGAGTCCCAGAATAACAAATTATGATAAGGATATAAATGGTATATAATTTCAACAGAGATATGGATAAAACAATACTTTATATTTCTATAATGTTATTTTTAAAGTTCTTCCTACAGATCTGCTGTCTCCTCACAATAATATTTAATCATAAAATGACAAAATGCAAAAGTCTTGTTTTGATGCTGTTTCAAATGTATATTTTGATTTCAATCCTATAAGAACGTGCCACCCTCAAACAGCTGCAGACCTGTCTTCTCCCTGGCCCCCAATGCAGAAAAGGAGAGTGACCAATATGTTTAACAATGACCACTCTCTGTGGAAGTAATAGTGTCTTACATGATTCAATATTAGTGGTAGCAGGAGGCCTATAAATTTTCATTTGAGGGTCACCATTGATACCAAGGGTCAATATATTCCTTATCTTTTCAACAACACTGAAAACACTGTTTTGGAACTGTAGAAGATAATTCAAGAAGAGTTTTTGTCTGTCTTAGTCACTGGCAGATAATGGTGACCCATCGATTGGAGAAGCTCCACAGCTCAGATTCTTGTCAGTTGAATAAAAAGACTATTATTTCTTCAGCTCAGCTTGATATACCATACCTAGAATTAGCACTTGCTTTTCTCGTTCAATCAGTTTTTCCTTCCTGCTCCTGTAATCATCACCATCTTTTCCAGGTTATAGTGACCTGCTTCTGAAACAATAGGAATGTCAGTAATGGGGTTGGCGGCAGTTGCAGTCATTGGGGGAAGAGAAAGGAAAGTCCATGGCTGAAACCAGAAAAGAATGGTGGCCTGGTCAAAGGTCACCTCTGTGATCTTATTGTCATTTCCTGGGCCTTTTAAGAAAAGCCTCTGTATTTCATTACCTGTAGTTGGGATTTTGCCAATTTGGACTGAAAGCCTAGTGCAGAGAGGGAATTGTGAAAAGTTGTACATGATGTGACAGAATATAATTGAAAAAGTCAACATTCTTTTTTAAAAGATGTTCTATTATTTGTGAATCTTTGTCCAGCTGAATAGTGTTTGAGATTTGAGCCTGAGGCCAGCAAACTGAAAAGCTGTAGCTTTTTGTGATAGAACAGCAGTCACAGAGCGCTTAAGTCTGTCTTCTTCATTGAAAGACATATGACATTGTGTCTATTATGTCTGTCTGTAAACAGTCTTCTTCCTCTCCTTCCACACAGAGCAGAGCATCGTCTTAAAAATGGTATCAGTCCACCAGAATTGTTCCATTCTTTAAGTAAGGTTTTGCCTTTGAGTTCAGGTTTCCACACTAAAACAAAAAAGGAAGTTTTTGTCATAATTAACATTTTAATATTATTTCAGGTTAGGATAAATAAAATGTGTCAAATTACTAAGAATTAGTACAATACAGTTTGCATCTGGATTGACTTTCCCCTTTAAGTGACGTGAGCTAGTTCAAAAGTGCACATGGCAGGAAGAGAGGCATATTCAGCAGAGTGTGCGTGCATGTGCAGGACAGATGCTTATGGAATCTGATTAAATATTTTCTTATTTTACAGTTCCAAATTGTTTGCCTTTCCTGAGATCAACTGGAATTTCAATTTTCACAGAGGAAAACTATAACCAAATCTAAATAAATTTCACAGTTTTTGTAACAGGGTTTACAGAACTGTATATTTTTCCACATAGTCACCAGTGAAAAATCATATTGCAGAGATGATCATTGATATTTCCAGTGAACCATTCATAGTACTGGATGGGTTCTTAAATCTCATTTGATTAATTTTCTGAAAAAATATTTTTTGAACATTGAAGATACTCATTTGGGCATGAGATCGAAAGTCAGCAGCCGCAGCTATACCGATGACCTCTTCAGACAAGTGCTCTCATATTTGCCTCAGTGTGACCTTGTTGCTGTGCTCATCCATCATAAATTAAGGTTCTGCAGCAATCCCTCTCTCAGCACAACCTTTGTCCCGGGATGTTCTTTCCACGTTCGTTTGTAACTGTTCATGAGGATGGCTTAAATCTGCAGTTCAGCATATCGGCTGTTCAGGGCAGATGGTCATCAGCCAAAGTATCTGTCAAATTCTTCCCTAGACTATTAGCTAATGTGTCCCTTCCTCCCCTTTCATATCCATGACAGCAGATATTTAGTATTACACAGGGCTATTCTCCTCACTCTGCAACTTTTGTTGTTTTTTTTTTGCATATCTTTAATACTCATAAGGATGCATGTGTGCATATGCTGCATTCTGCGTTGTGCTCTCAGAATATTTGTTGGAAATTGTAATTGGTTTAAGTGGATATGTGAATTTGAACTCATGATCCATATTTTCATTTGTGCCAAGTTTCTATGATCAAAAGTCAACAATAGCATTGTCCGCTCTATTTAAATATAGCCTTAAGCATTCAAACATCATACTTACGTGAGTTAGTATATAGACCACCCTAGTGTGTACGGACACATTCCTACTGAAGAGAGGGTAGATACATCTTTTTCTTACTAAAAGCACATATTAATATTAATGAGAATTAAAGGATTAATATTGAAAACTGTGCTTTGGGGCTATGCTGTGGGACTTCTTTGTAGTGATTAACGCAAACCAATGTAAGAATTTATCATTTGTGCTATATTAAAACTCAGTCATTTTAAGTCCCCTTTGAGAAAAGGTCAGTAATTATAGTGGAAAATTGGACAAATTATACATTTAGAAAATACAGCTTAATGAGGAATATCACACACATACACACTTGCGTGTGTGTGTGGGTGCGGGGTGGAGGTAATGTGCACTTTAACTCTGGAGCAATTCAACAAGATGTTTAATCAATTCAGAATTCAGTTAATGGTTTCGTGTTCACTCAATGACTTGATTTCATCACAGCATCCATATTTTCATCTGTATGATATCCATATAACAGGTGGTTCTAACATTTAATAACATTGGTGCCTATGGTCTGTGGAATGTTTATCATGTGTTTGTGTGATATTTGGAAAACAACTGTAGCACCCAAATATCATCAGGAAACTTTTGGATAACATTCAGCGTTTGCAGAAGTGCGTAATGCCCTCTGCTTTGGAAAAAGATGGCTGAGCGTGCTCTTTATGCCTTGCATGTGTTTGATTTCTGCATTTCTCTCACAGAGTGATAAATACACAACACTAATCATTTTCATCACTAATCAAAATTTCAATATATGCTTATTAATTGAGCTGTATGAGTGAGCTGTGTTTGTAAGTGAACTAATGGCAAACATGGAAATAAACAGATGGCAGACTGGACAGCTGTGTTATAATGTATGTACATTTGTTCCTATATTTGCAGGCCTTCATTCAGTGCATGCAGTCTATAGGTGATCCCTAAGTGGATGAGGTTGAGGGGTTATTTAGAATAGTCCTATGTTTGCAGTGCACTCTGGCAGCGCTAGAAAGCTTTTTACCCATTTGCTGTGGTTCAGGGGCAGAGCAACTCCACAACGGATCCAAGAGGGCAGCTGTTCATTACACTGCAAACACTGCACCTGCCACATCTCCTACAGGTACAGCAAACACTACACCAGCAGCAGCAGCAACCTGCCACATCTCCTACAGGCACAGCAAACACTACACCAGCAGCAGGAGCAACCTGCCACATCTCCTACAGGCACTGATTACATGTATTTGTCTCAGGGTTATTGTTCTTGTGCACATCTACAATCAACAATAACTGTCAGGGAAAATGAAGTGTTAATATGTTCAGGCAAAATAGTTTACATCATTTACATTTCCATTTATTCATTTAGCAGATGCTTTCATCCAAAGTGATGTACAAAAGTGCATATAGTGGGCAAACAACAGGCACAAGGGCAAGATGTGTACAGGTCATACAATGCAGATAGTGCTGAAGCTGAGAACAAAGTCAGTGTAGCGAGACAGAACTAATCTGATCTAAGGTTACATATACCAAATACAGTCACTGGGACAATAAAGTGCTGCTATACTACCTAGGCCAAAAACATGCTACAAATACAACGTAAGAGAGAGTACTACAAGTATGAGCCAAGAATCTAGGGTTTACAAGGTAAAATGGCAAGGGTGTCAGTCCAAGTAAGTCTGAAGAGGTGTGTCTTCAGCACACGTCTGAAAGGTTGGAGAGAAGGAATTATTCTCAGGGGGGTGGGGAGTTCATTCCACCACTGGTGGGGGGCGATGATGGAAAAACGACGTTGAGAGGAGCGTGGGCCTTTGGTTCTGTTGGTGGGAGGAGTGAGGTGTCCGGATGTAGCAGAGCGCAGTTGTCGAGCAGGTGCGTAGGGTAGGATGAAGTCCTGGAGGTAGGTCGAGCGGTCTTTCTTGCAGCAGAAAAGGTGAGGGTCAAGGTTTTGAATCTTGGCTGCGACCGGGAGCCAGTGAAGGGATCTCAGTAAAGAGTTGATGTGGGAAAACTTTGGGAGATTGTAGATCAGCCTAGCAGCTGCGTTTTGGATGAGCTGCAGTGGCTGAATGGTGCAGGCTGGGAGGCCTGCAAGGAGGGCATTGCAGTAGTCCAGGCGGGAGAGCAGAGTGGCCTGGACAAGCAGCTGGGTGGAGTAGATAGTCAGAAAAGGGCGAATCCTCCTGATGTTGAAGAGAGGGAATCGACAGGAGCGTGTTGTCTGCGACATGTAGCCATTGAAGTCCAGCCTGTTGCCCAGGCTCTTCACCGATGTAGAGGAAGTTACTGCGGTGCCGTCAACAGTAACTGCAAGCTCTTGAAGAGGAGAGAACTTGACCGAGATGAACAGTAGATTAGTCTTATCCAAATTAAGCTTTAGGTGGTTGGAGGCCATCCATTTGGAGATGTCAGCCAGGCATGCAGAGATCTTTTCGTTGACCTGGGGGGAGGAGGGAGAAAAAGAGTTAGTTGAGTGTCACCAGCATAGCAGTGGTAGGAGAAACTGTGTGAGTTAATAACTGAACCAAGCGAGTTGATGTAGACAGAGAGGAGGAGGGGTCACAATACAGAGCCCTGGGGGATGCCTGTAGTGAGGGGTGTGGGTGTGGAGGTGGAGCCTTTCCAGTAGACCTGGGAAGATCTACCGGTCAGGTAGGACCTGAACCAAGAAAGGGTGGTCCCAGAGATGCCAATCTCCGAGAGCTTGGCGATGAGCAGCTGGTGATTGACGGTATCAAATGCAGCGGCGAGGTCGAGGAAGATTAGGACCGAGGACAGGTTGGAAGCTCTAGCTGTGTGGAGGGCCTCTGTCACCACCAGGAGTGCTGTTTTAGTCGAGTGCTCGGGTCTGAACGTGGACTGGTGGGGATCCAGGAGGTTGTGTTTGTGGAGAAAGGGAGACAGTTGGTTAAATACAGCATGTTCAAGGGATTTGGATAATGGCAGGAGGAATACGGGACAGTTTGTTGTAAATGTCAGATAGGTCAGAGTTAGTTTTTTTTAGCAGGGGGTAACCAGAGCATTTTAAGATCTGTGGGAACAAGGCCAGTAGTTAGAGATGAGTTGAAGATGGAGGAGAGATATGGGGCGATCTCACCGGACACAGACTGGTGAGGGGTGGAAGGAATGGGGTCTAGAGGGCAGGTTGTAGCATGGTGAGCTGTGATGACTTGAAGAACTTCTGAGTCGCTGAGTGTAGAGAAGGAGGACAGGTGGTGACTGGATGCCTTTCTGGTGGTTGAGGTCATAGCTGGAGGAGTGAAGTCCCGGATGCAGGACACCTTCCTCTCGAAGTGAACCTTGAAGTCTTCTGCAGAAAGAAGAGAAGGGGAGCGGGGAGGAGGAGGGGAGAGAAGAGTGGAAAAGGTAGAGAAGAGATTGCGGGGGTTAGTGATGTTAGCATTGATTTTTTTTGGAAAAATGATGACTTAGCTGCTGTTGTTGTGGCCGTAAAGGCTGTCAGGAGGGAGTGGTAGGATATTAGATCGTCAGAGGATCTGTATTTCCTCCACTTCCTCTCAGCGGCCCACAGCGCAGCTCTATTGGAGTGGAGGGAGTCGGTCAACCATGGGGAAGAGGGCAATGGCCGTGAAGTCCTGGAGATAAGGGGACAGAGATCATTTAGAGATTGAGAGAGACATGTTAAAAACAATTGTAGCAGCATTAGCAGGCATGTTTGAGAAGAAGATGAGGGGAGGGAGGGTGGAAAGAACAGTGGAGGTGAATGTGGAGTGTGAAAGGGAGTGGAGGTTCCTCCTGAAGGCGGTAGTGGGGATATCAGAGGAGTTGAGGGTGGCAGGGAGAGAGAGAGAGAGAGAGAGAGAGAGAGAAAAAGATACAAAGTAGTGATCAGATACATGGAGGGGAGTCACCGTGAAGTGGGACGTGGTGCAGTTCTTTGTGAGCACAAGGTCGAGCTGGTTGCCAGCTTTGTGGGTTGCGGGAGATGGGGAGAGGGTGAGGGAGATGGAATGCAGGAGTGAGAGCATGCTAGCCATTGAGGAGCTCCCAGGTTGGATGTTGAAGTCGCCCAGTAGAATCAGCGGGGTGTCCGGGAGGGAGCATGTCGAGTTCATCGAGTGGACCTAGGAGGTGATATAGAACAACAATGGTGAATTTAAGGGGATGAAAGACAGTTATTGCATGGAATTTGAAAGGGATGATAGAGAAGCTCTGGAGGGGTATAAGGCAATATCTCCAATATGGAGACACAAGCAGGCCTGTGCCCCCTCCTCTGCCTGAAGACCGTGGTGTGTGTGAAGGAGTAGGATGAAGACAGGGCAGCAGGGGTAGCAGTGTTGTTAGAGGAAATCCAGGTCTCAGTGAGAGCCAGGAACTGAAGGGAGTTGGTCTCAGAGTAGACAGTGATGAAATCTGCTTTCTGGACTGATAACTGACAGTTCCAGACTCCGCCTGCCACTGAGAGTACCTCCAAAGAGGACAGAGTGGGATGGAGCAGGTTGGCCGGGTTGTGTCTGCAGTGGTTGTATCGCCTGGAAGGAGAAGAGAAGTGAACAGGGATAGGAAGAAAACACATGGCTTAGTGAGAGGCGAGTTCAGTGAAGAGAAGGAAAACGGCACAAGAAATGCAGCCAGAGTAATGGATTGACAACGAGGATGCCGTACCGGCAGCCTCTGACTAGAGTTAAATACCTGTGAGTGCTAATTACCTAGTTCAAAGCAATAACGACTCACAGCTGGCTATATCTAAACACAGGTGTGACAAATGAACAATAGATCGCAACTAGCTGGTCACACAATCACAAACTTGCTAGCTACAGCTAAGCAACAACAACAACTAAAGAAGTAGTAGTAAAGAAACGATACACATTAATAACCAACCCTTCCCTCCATCTCCTGAAGTTTCCAGCGGAATGAAAAGTGGAGCTGGGAGTCATTGGCATAGCAGTGATAAGAGAAGCTGTGCACCTGAATGATTGGGCCTAGTAAGGTTGTGTACAGTATGAAGAGGAGGGAGCCAAGCTCCGATCCCTGAGGTACCCTAGTGGTTAGCCAATGTGACTTAGATGGCCTGTCCCTCCAAGATAATTAGAAGGATCTACCTATGAGGTAGGACACACAGTAAACTGAATGAAAAAGTGGTCAGATGTGTAGAGGAGTGACAGGGAGATTGTCGTTCAGTTACGTGTCTGGAGGAGGTCTAGCTGGTTGCCCACTTTGTGAGTTGCTGGGGTGCAGAGGAGTTTCAGGATTTTGCATACATTTAAAAATGTCATAAAATTTCAATGTACTGTAGTCCAGTACATTAAAATTTTATGATATTTTAGACTCTAATGATAACATAGCGGCTATGTAATCATTGCAGTCTAAAATGTCATAGCCTGTTAACCGGATATGCACCTGCCGACCTTTGTGTGGAGTTATCCAGACTTCTATTGTCTGTCATTACCGGTAGCTAGCCTAGTCTGTGGTTAATCCTTCAATTTTAACTCTTGTTTTTCATCTTTTTTTTAAAACAACATATCTGTTCCTGTATGGCCCAAGTTTCCTCGCTGCCCTCATACACTATATGAACAAAAGTATTTGGCCACACCTGTTTTTCAGGGTTTGGGCTAGGCCCCTTATCTCCAGTGAAGGGCAATCTTAATGTGTAGCAGAGCTGAAGTAATAGCTCATGTGAGTCGTGCATAAAAAGCCTTAGGTAGCAGGTAGCAGGTAGCCGAGAGGTTGCAGCGGCTACTTCACTCCCCCGAGACCTGGTTAAGTAGCGTTGTTGCCGACAGGCTAAGGGCAATTTGCCTTTAGCTCAACTGGCAACGACGCTGGCTGTAAGGGGTTGGCAGTGAGCAGTGAGAACCTTGGTTTGAAACTCGGTCGCTCGCCGACCCACATAACATCATATTAAAACACAACGCAGCGAGATGCCACCCATTACAAATGCTTCAGCATACCAAGACATTTTGGACAATGCTATGCTTCCAACTTTGTGGCAACAGTTTGAGGAAGGCCCTTTTCTATTCCAACATGACTGTGCCCCAGTGCACAAAGCAAGGACTATAAAGACATGGTTTGATGAGTTCGGTGTGGAAGAACTTGACTGGCCCGCACAGTGCCCTGACCTCAACCCCATCCAGCACCTTTGGGATGAACTGAAACGGAGATTGCGAGCCAGGCCTTCTCGGCACAAATTCCCACAGAAACACTCCAAAATCTTGTGGAAAGCCTTCCAGGAAGAGTGGAAGCTGTTATAGCTGCAAAAGGGGGACCAACTCCATATTAAAGTATATGTATTCAAATACAATGTCATTACAATGTAATGGTCAGGCGTCCGAATACTTTTGTCCAAATAGTGTACATTCTCTTTGTTCCACGGCTCATGCTGTGCATGACTTTGTTGCAATTTTTTGAAAAATTGTTGCAGTGCTAAATGTCAAGTGCATTTTGTTGCATTCTCTCTTAATTGAATTTGTTAGCCTTCAAGTGTTCTAATGATTATAAATAGCGATAAATTATTTGTATGTATTATTAAACTCGATGCAAATGTTTTAATGTCACTGTAAATATTCACATGTACTTCCCCCTTTTGATAATAATATGTCTCAGAACCTGTGCGTGTTCCTCACCCTCACTGATTCTTTAAATGCTCCATTCTATCATGAATGAATATGAATGAATAAAAATCTAAGACTTAGACCATGTTTAGTGAAGTACCATTTGCTGTTTAATTATTATCACTACATCACTATATACAGTTTTATACAAAGGTTTGGGCACCCCTGGTCAAAATTTCAGTTACTGTGAATAGTTAAGTGAGTAGAAGATGAACTGATCTCCAAAGGGCATAAAGTTAAAGATGAAACATTCTTTTCAACATTTTAAGCAAGATTAGTGTATTATTTTTGTTTTGTACAATTTTAGAGTGGAAAAAAGGAAAGGAGCACCATGCAAATGTTTGGGCACCCCAAGAGATTTGAGCTCTCAGATAACTTTTACCAAGGTCTCAGGCCTTAATTAGCTTGTTAGGGCTATGGCTTGTTCACAGTCATCGCTAGGAAAGGCCAGGTGATGCAAATTTCAAAGCTTTATAAATACTCTGACTCTTCAAACTTTGTCCCAAAAATCAGCAGCCATGGGCTCCTCTAAGCAGCTGTCTAGCACTCTGAAAATTAAAATAATCAATGCCCACAAAGCAGGAGAAGGCTATGAGAAGATAGCAAAACGTTTTCAGGTAGCCGTATCCTGAGTTTGTAATGTAATTAAGAAATGGCAGTTAACAGGTACGGAGGAGGTCAAGTTGAGGTCTGGAAGACTGAGAAAACTTTCAGAGAGAACTGCTTGTAGGATTGCTAGAAAGGCAAATCAAAACCACGTTTGACTGCAAAAGACCTTCAGGAAGATTTAGCAGACTCTGGTTGTGCACTGTTCTACTATGCAGCGACACCTGCACAAAAATGACCTTCATGGAAGAGTCATCAGAAGAAAACCTTTCCTGCGACCTCACCACAAAATTCAGTGTCAGAAGTTTGCAAAGAAACATCTAAACAAGCCTGATGCATTTTGGAAACAAGTCCTGTGGGCTGATGAAGTTAATATATAACTTTTTGGCCGCAGTGAGCTAAGGTATGTTTGGAGGAAAAAGGGTGCAGAATTTCATGAAAAGAACACCTCTCTAACTGTTAAGCACGGGGGTGGATTATCATGCTTTGGGCTTGTGTGGCAGCCAGTGGCATGGGGAACATTTCACTGGACTGGATTTCAATGGATTCAATTAAATACCAGCAAATTCTGGAAGCAAACATCACACCGTCTGTACAAAAGCTGAAGATGAAAAGAGGATGGCTTCTACAACAGGAAAATGATCCTAAACACACCTCAAAATCCACAATGGACTACCTCAAGAGGCACAAGCTGAAGGTTTTGCCATGGCTCTCACAGTCCCCCGACCTAAACATCATCGAAAATCTGTGGATAGACCTCAAAAGAGCAGTGCATGCAAGACAGCCCAAGAATCTCACAGAACTAGAAGGCTTTTGCAAGGAAGAATGGGTGAAAATCCCCTTAACAAGAACTGAAAGACTCAAAAGCTAAAAAAAAAAGTGTTTACAAGCTGTTATACTTGCCAAAGGGGGTGTTACTAAGTACTGACCATGCAGGGTGCCCAAAGTTTTGCTTCAGGCCCTTTTCCTTTTTTGTTATTTTGAAACTGTAAAAGATGGAAATAAAAAGTAATCTTGCTTAAAATATTAAAGAAATGTGTCATCTTTAACTTTGTCTTTTGGAAATCTGGTCATCTTTTACTCACTTAGCTATTCACAGTAACAGAAAATTTGACCAGGGGTGCCCAAACTTTTACATAAAACTGTAACTGCACCCCTACATCTATAACACTAGCGAAGTCATCACTACATAGCCTTACCCAAAACTACTGTACAGGGAAATGTAGCTAGCTACCTGGCTCATTATACAAGTAAACAGGGCCATGTCAATTTACGTATAACAGACAGTTAGTGAAGTGCCCAGGGACGGCTGATATAAATGGGCTAACAGGGCTAAGCCCTCCCTATCTTTTACAATAAAGATGAGAAAATTATTGTTAAAAAACCTTAGAACAGATTTTTAAAAAATTTTGGTGGAACCTAGAGCATTAACAGCACCAAATAGTTACAAGAAAAACACAGGATGTATCTAAATGGGCTTAGTTTTTACAGCCCAAACACAGCAGCATCAGCTTCCATTCATCTTCTGTGTCAAGTGAATGACATTTATCGTGGCACACCCCCTTGATTTGCTGATCATTTGGGCTAAATTTATTCAGCCCAGTACACGGAAGTCTCAGGCAGTCACGTGCTGGTTAATTTGAATGCCGATTTCCATCGGAAACGATTGAGAAGTATCCAAGATAGTCCAGTGAAACTAGATCATTTACTGTATCAGACTATATATTTGTCATCTAGAATACAAGTAACTGACATCTATTGACTGTCTGTTTTGCACATTTCTTCTAATAATCACATGATCACGGCAAAAGTAGAGTGGCTAAAAAAGAGTGGCTGTCAATAGGTAGCTAGTTAATAGCTGACATTAGCTATCACTAGCTCTGTAGCTAGATAACCTTTTCACTGTCAACCAACGTTAGCTAGCTAGTATTGTCAAATAGCTATCAGTCAATCTAATATAGTGATGATATATTGAAGGCTTATTTTGTTGGTTAAAATAAGAGGTGATTTTGGACCTATCCCTCAAAGCTTTTAAAAATGGTAGCTAAATGACGGGAAATACTCCGTTAATTGAATCCCTGACTGTTCTTCAAATTTAGCTTATCGATCTAGCAAGTTGATCATTAAAAAATCAGAATGATTCAACTTTTTACATTGTTAGTGGATATTTTTTGTTTGGATTATACCTCAAAGAACGGCCAACACTGCTGATGACTAGCCACTATTAGAAATTATTCGAGCCTTTGGGACTTTATCCAAAAATCACCGGACTTCAACAACATGGTGATTAACCAGTTTGCGTCCCAGAAATGTCGTCGATGTGAGCTTCTCCTCAAATAAGGTTGGCCCAAGCCTATAGACCTCTTAAAAAACTTCACACGTTTCCTTTAGCTTTCCTGTATACATATTGCCTGTCTTTCTTCTATAATGACCATTATTTTTGCTGTGGTTACCAATTTGTTTTATTCGGGACATGATGTTTGACACAATGTCTTGCAAAACGGTTGTGATAAAAATGGTTGCAGTATCTATAAGCAGTCATTACAGTTGGAACACATTTTGTGGTGCATCCCTAGGTGGACCCTTTTCTGACATTGTAGGCTACATGACAGAGCATTCTGTTCTATCATGTAGCCTATCATTCCATCATTCTTGCATATTTTGTTTTTTGTTAAAAATGGCATGTGCTAATGTGTACAGAGAAAAATTGTCAAATGGTATGTGTGTATGTGTGTGTGTGTGTGAGAGAGAGAGAGAGAGAAAGAGAAAGACAGATACAGAGAGAGTTTTTTGGCATCAGGCCATTCTTGTCGGTACTTCTCTATAGTGTTGTTGTAGAGCACTTGCTATAACAAGGTATATAGTATTGTTGCTGTAACTTGGTATCTCGGATGTGATGCTGCTGTTGCTGCAGCATGAACTATTGATGGGTATAATGCATTTGTTAGCCCACCCACCCAATATCACCACCAGCCGTCACTGGAAGTGCCTAATTTATTGTTGTAATAATTAGCTATGCGAAATTTAGATCTGAGTTTCTTCTATCTAGATCGACTGAAATTGTGAAGGGCAAGCTCGCTGTGTTAATTCTGCACATAATCTACCTAACTATCCAGCCACGTAGCTAAATCATGACATCCAAATAGATTTACCAACTGTTTAGTTGGGAAGCTAGCTGTCGTTGCAGTTTACTATATATTTGTTGGTTACACATAACATCTCTCATATGAATTGTAAGTTATGTGTAAGTTACAGGCAATCAGTTTTAGTTATGTAGCTAAACAGACTAGGTAAGCTAGTTATTTACATTTTAATTGTGAAGCACACCTTATTCACCTCAGATAGATCCAACAGTGCTCTGGACTTGCAGGAATAAACATCTTTATTTTATTTTGGTAGGGATCTGCACCATCAGGAAGAAATAAACAACAACAAGAAAACCACATTCAAGCTGTAACAGCTCCATTAATAGACATTGAGAATGGATTAGCACAGATATTGCAACAGAATGATTCTGGGAATGACTGTCATGTGAAAGAGGAAACTTGAGTCACTATGAGTAGTTATAAGAAACACTAGGTGAGAGTAAAGCTGAAATAATCTCACAAGATTGCCCTGATTTAGCTAGCTACTAAGCTGGCTTTAAAATTGTGGATGCTATTGCGTGTATTTTGTATTTTGATGAGGGCCCAACAGATGGTGATATCTTTTGCGGCTGCGAGATTAAGACCTGCCAACGGAAGTAAAGTGGCTAGCTAACCCCCACACTAGTGATGGGAATTCTGGCTCTTTTTAGTGACCCAGATCATTTGGCTCAGCTCAGCAATAAGAGCCGGCTCTTTCGGCTCCCAAACAGCTCTTTATTTAGTACCACTTCTGGCTTTTATAATTCAGCCAAATTTAGCAATGTTTTGACCTATGGTATGTGTGCACGTACAGTATATCACTTAAATTATTCAATGTAATTATACTAAACCTTATAATTTCCAGAATACCATTGTTTTACATTATGTTTGGTATAAAAACATTAATGTAAAAACATCAAACACTATTACACATGTGTATTGAACATTTTATTTATATTGAACGTTGTAAATTAGTGTTTCACTACAAACTCTGAAAACACAGTGCATCTAGTCCTTGTGCATAAATGTATGTTACAATTCTAATGCTACTGCGATGTCCATATCAAATAAAATAAAATAATAAAATAAATAATAAACTATCCAAAACACAGGTACAAACACAAGGTATGATCCTTGTCTGTCATCACACATGATTGGTCGCACAGCACGCACATCAACACAACAGTCAGTCAGTGCATGGAGTGCCCGTGGCCGAGCAGTATAGCAAAAAGATCATCCTATTATTCTGTCTTGTATTAATTAACAAAAAAAAGAAAAGAAAAGAAATCGGCTCTCAGATAAGGAGCCGGCTCGTTCGCGACCGACACATCACTACCACACACTAGCCTGACCCAACAACGGCCAAAGCGGTTGGCAGGAAAAGGCAGAGTCCCATCTGGGAATACTTTGAGTATGACCCAGTATATGTACAAAGCAAGTGTCTCGTGGTGGATGGTTGAATGGATGGTAAAATTTGTGAAGCTGTTCTCAAGGGGAAGAATCCCACGAATTTAAAAGTAAGGTGTACTTTTAAATTCGTGGGATTCTTCCCCTTGAGAACAGCTTCACAAATTTTACCATCCATTCAACCATCCACCACGAGACAGAGGAGCGTGCACACAAAGAGGCCAACTAGGCTTTCCAGGAGAGGGCAAGAGAATGTGAGGCTGAGAACACGCGGCAAGACCGCAGTACAGTGAGCCCACTGAAGCACACACAGCAAACTTTGTCGCAGTGCTTTCAACCGTGTGATAGCTGGTCAGTTAACTGACTGGCTTGCTTGATAATTGTAACTAATTCCAAATTTTGGTTAAATGCTCCAACATAGATCGCTAGCTAGCTAACAAAGGCATTCACAAAACATCAGCTTTTAACTATTAAGCAGACTATATGGGTGAATGGTTATTTGCAAACTGAACGTGGCTCTAAAGAGCCTGCTCCAAAGGTATCTTAGTGAATTGGCTGTCCCTGACGTAATCTTGACTTGTACAAACAAAACTAAATGCGTCTGAATTACGGGATGTTGTATTTCACTGAGCTTGATAATCCATTTGTTAACCAAATTTTTGTAAGATGACAAACTGTTATAGCGTAAATACAAATATTAGTGGCTACTTCTAATTCGCCAGCTAACTTAGCTAGCCAGTTATCTAAAGTGTTTAAAGAGAGCCATGGTGTAGACAAGAACATAGCTAGCTACCGGGTGACATGTATGATTACCACTATCATAATAACATATAATAACAGCCACCGGTTCCTTCACACCTACTTCGGGAAAGACACACATAAATACATTCACTCGCTCACTCACTCGCTCACACAACACATTCAAGACTCAAGAGATTTTATTGCCATTTGCACAGGTACAGGACAGTACAGGTGCATTGGATTTTTTTGTGCGTGGCTCCCTGAGTCAGCTTTTTATAAAAGAACAGACAAAGAAAGGCAAATAAAAAAGAGTAGCAAATAAGAAATAAGTAATAAAAAAACCTGTATAAAAAAGAATACACACTATGAATAAATACACACTGTATACACTATATACAAATACACACTATGAATTATTGTAGAGCTAAAATAAATTAAATTTTTGCACTATTGAATTGAAAAACATTGCACAAACCAAGACAAAAACAATGGAAAAGAAAAATGGACTGGGAAGACTCCATCTGACAGAGACCTGGAGAGTGAGGGGGTGAGGTAGTTGAGTATTAAAAAATCCCAGTCGGTAAGGTGCAAATGTGTGAGGAGTTAAATATCCATGGTGTGAGTAAGGTGGGGGCTGTGGTATTTCCTTCCCGCATTAATGTCCTTAGCAATCAATCTGACGATTGCTGGAAAAAGGCTATTGTGAAAGCATGCCTTATGAGAGGTGATGCTCTCTGGCCTGTGGTGTCTCAGGTTGTACCCTGAGTTCTTCCACCTGAGCAAAGAGTGAGCTGGATAGTTATGATTGCTGAGGATGCTCTGTGCTTTCCTCCTAAAGCGCTGCGTGTAGAATGTGTCCATGGCAGGGAGGTCAGTGCCGATGATCCTCTCTGCAGTCTTGATGACTCGTTGAAGACATTTCCTCTCAGCCTGGGTGGTATTTCCAAACCACACAGTGATGCCGCTGGTGAGAACACCCTCAACGAGTCCTCTGTAGGCCTGGATGAGAGGCTGACGTCTGAGTCTGGCCTTTTTCAGCGACCTGATGAAGTCGAGCCGTTGCTGTCGGGGCTCAGGCAGGGACTCAAGCGCGGACCACGGGAGCGTCGGGTTCCGTGCGTCTTTAATGGAATCGTCAGGCAAATCGCTAATCCGAAAACAAGCAGGGTCGAAAACCGGGAGACAGTCCGTGGACAAAGCGAGGATCGGGAAATCGGAGCAGGCAAGGTCGGGGAACCGGACAGGCAGGCAATCAAGCGAACGAGGCAAGGAGGCAGGCAAAAACGAGGTCAGAGTACAAGCAGGGTCGAAAAACGGGAAACAGGCAGACAGAAGCATAAAGCAAACGCGGGGACGAAACAGGCGAAAAACACTGTGACGAACTAGCAACAGGACAGGGAAAAGCAGGGAACATATAGGGCAGGGCTGACGAGGGGATGGAAAGCAGGTGTGCAGGCAATCAGGCGGGCGGAGACCGGGCGGGGAGCGGGGCAGGAAAAACACAAGGAAAACAAAAGCACGACAGCTAAGGAGGCGGAGCACTGACAGTACCCCCCCCTCTACGGACGCCCCCAGGCGTCCTAGCGGGTGCGCCAGGATGCCGGCGGTGGAAGTCCCCGATGAGGGCAGGATCCAGGATGTCCCTGGCAGGGACCCAACACCTCTCCTCGGGGCCGTAGCCCTCCCAGTCAACCAGGTACTGGAGTCCGCGCCCCCGTCGCCTAACCTTAAGCAGGCGGCGCACGGTGTATGCCTTTGTCCCGTCGATCAGGCGAGGTGGTGGAGGAGCCCGCGGAGCCGGGCAGAGGGGGCTACGGACGACGGGCTTGATCCTGGAGACGTGGAAGGTGGGATGTATGCGGCGGAGAGAGAGCGGTAGCTTAAGGCGGACCGCCGCGGGACCGATCACCTTGGCGATAGGGAACGGCCCGATGAAGCGAGGAGTGAGCTTGCGGGAGTCTGTCCTGAGGGGAAGATCCCTAGTGGAGAGCCACACCCGCTGACCCAGGCGATAGCGGGGGGCTTTGGAGCGGCGGCGGTCGGCGAAGCGCTTAGTCTGGGCTGAGGCTCGCAGCAGGGCGAGCCGCGCACGCCTCCAGGTGCGGTGACATCGCCGGATGAACGCAGCCGCTGAGGGGACGCCGACCTCCTCCTCCTGGGCTGGGAACAGGGGGGGCTGGTAACCTAGACAGCACTGAAAGGGAGACAGTCCCGACGACGACGAGGGCAGGGAGTTGATGGCGTATTCCACCCATGGCAGTTGCTGGCTCCATGCTGACGGCTCTTGGGAGGTGAGACACCGCAGCACAGTCTCCAGTTGCTGGTTCGCCCGCTCGGCTTGGCCGTTGGACTGGGGGTGGAACCCGGACGACAAACTGACCGTGGCGCCCAGCAGCCTGCAAAAAGCCCTCCAGAAGTGAGAGGTGAACTGGGGACCCCGATCAGACACCACGTCAGTGGGCAGCCCGTGCAGCCTGAACACGTGGTGTACAAGCAGTTGGGCGGTTTCTCTGGCAGAGGGGAGTTTGGGAAGTGGAACGAAGTGGACGGACTTGGAAAACCGATCAACGATGGTGAGGATGGTGGTGTTACCATCAGATGGGGGCAGACCGGTGACGTAATCCAGCGCAATGTGGGACCAGGGTCGTCGGGGAACCGGCAGGGGTTGCAGCAGACCAGCAGGCGGCTGGTTAGGCGTCTTGTTCCGGGCGCAGACCGAGCAGGCAGAAACAAAGCTGCGGACGTCCTCTTTAATGGTGGGCCACCAGAACCGCCGACTGATGAACACCGCTGTACGTCGGGCGCCGGGATGGCAGGCGAGTCTGGACGAGTGTCCCCATTGCAGGACCTGGGATCGGACAGAACGAGGAACGAAGAGGCGATTAGGGGGACAGGAGCTAGGACCCGGTTCGGTCCGGAGAGCGGCGTGGACGATGGTCTCGATGTCCCATTGCGCCGCTGCGACCACGCATCGGGCAGGCAAAATGGTGCTGGGTTCCTGGATCTCGTCTGCTGGCGCGAACAGGCGAGACAGAGCATCGGGTTTCCCATTCTTGGTTCCCGGTCGGTAGGACAGAGTGAAGTCGAACCGGGAAAACAGCAGGGACCAGCGGGCCTGTCGGGGGTTCAGACGCTTAGCCGACCTGATGTATTCCAGGTTCTTATGATCGGTCCACACCAGGAACGGCGTCTTCGCCCCCTCCAGCCAATGCCTCCACTCCTCCAGCGCCAGTTTAACAGCGAGTAGCTCCCGGTCACCGATGTCGTAATTGCGCTCAGAGGGTGAAAGACGGTGGGAGTAGTAAGCACATGGGCGGAGCTTGTTGTCGGAAGCGGAGCGTTGTGAAAGGACGGCCCCCACTCCCACGTCCGAGGCGTCCACCTCCACGACGAACTGTCGGGCAGGATCGGGCTGGGTTAGAATGGGCGCTGAGGTGAAGCGGCCCTTCAGGTTGCGGAATGCCTCCTCGGCTCCCGGGGACCAGGTAAAAGCCCTGTTGACAGACGTCAAAGCAGTGAGGGGAGCCGCTACCGTGCTGTAATTTCGAACGAAGCGGCGGTAAAAATTCGCAAAGCCGAGGAAGCGCTGCAGCTCTCGACGGGAAGTGGGGCGAGGCCACTCCTCTACTGCTCGCACTTTCTGCCGGTCCATTTGGATCTCTCCCGCTGTGATCACGAAACCCAGGAAGGAGACGGTCTTCCGATGGAATTCGCATTTCTCCGCCTTGACATACAGGTGATTCTCCAGCAGGCGCTGGAGAACCCGACGGACATGCTGGACGTGTTCGGACAGGGAGCGGGAGAAGATGAGTATGTCGTCCAGGTAAACGAAGACAAACCGGTTCAGCATGTCCCGGAGCACATCGTTTACCAGGGACTGAAACACAGCTGGGGAATTCATTAACCCGAACGGCATGACCAAATATTCATAGTGCCCGGATGGAGTGTTGAAGGCAGTCTTCCACTCGTCTCCCTCACGGATACGGACCAGGTGGTAAGCGTTGCGGAGGTCGAGTTTGGTGAAGACGGTGGCCCCTTGCAACGACTCAAAAGCAGCGGACAGGAGCGGTAGGGGGTAACGATTCTTAACGGTAATGGCATTGAGACCCCGGTAATCAATGCAGGGACGGAGAGAGCCGTCCTTCTTACCGACGAAGAAAAACCCGGCCCCGGCAGGCGAGGAGGACGGGCGGATGATCCCGGCGGCTAGGGACTCCCGGATGTAGCGATCCATGGCCCTCCTCTCCGGCGGAGACAGGGAGTACAGGCGCCCCCTCGGGGGTGAGGAGCTGGGCAGGAGATCAATCGCACAGTCGTAGGGGCGATGCGGAGGAAGCGAGGTGGCGCGGGACTTACTGAAGACTGGCTTCAAGTCCAGGTACTCCAGCGGCACTGCTGACAGGTCCGGGAACTCCTCGGGTGCGGCGGCGTCAGGTGACACCGGAGTCAGAGCATCGCGAAGACAGTGAGAATGGCAGAACGGGCTCCAACCCAGAATCCTGTTGCCCTGCTAGTCAACGTGGGGGTTGTGCTGAGCTAGCCAGGGATGGCCCAGGACCACGGAAGCTTGTGGGGTGTCTAGCACGTGCAACACAATCTCTTCGCGATGGTTGCCGGAGATGAGGAAGCTCACAGGGGGGGTAGCGTGGGTGATGCGGACCAGAGGGGCCCCGGTGATGGCGTGGGCTTCTAGCGGCGAGTGCAGCGGGATACGGGGCAGCTGCAATCGGGCCGCCAAGCCGGCATCAATGAAACTCCCATCGGCCCCCGAATCGATTAAAACAGAGACAGCATGGGAACGACCCCCGATGAGCAGAGTGGCCGAAAACAGAGGGCGGATCTCAGGGGACTGGCTTAAAGGGGTCACGCTCACCTGTACTCCCCCTGCTGAGCGCTGGCTTTTAACAGGGCAGGTCGCCACAAAATGCCCTGGCTGACCGCAGTACAGGCAGGCTCCGGCGCTAATCCTCCTCTGTCGCTCGGCAGGGGACAGGCGAGTCATGCGAGTGCGGTCTACTTGCATCGGCTCCGGGGAAGTAGGCGGCAGAATGGCGGGGCTACGCGCAACCGGTGCGGGCAGTTCTTCGAAGGGGCTCAGCAATCCACTGGCTCCTCTCTCCCGGCACCGCTGCGACAGGCGCTGGTCGACACGGATGGCCAGATCCACCAGGGCGTCAAAGCTGGCCGGCAGTTCCCGAGTGGCCAGCTCGTCCTTGATGGACTCCGAAAGGCCGTGAAGAAAGGCGTCGTACTGCGCCGCTGTATTCCAGCCACTGGTGGCAGCGAGAGTGCGAAAGTCTATCGCAAAATCCGACACTGACCGGCGCCCCTGGCGAATCCTGAGCATCTCCCTTGCAGCCTCGCGACCGTGTCTGGATCGGTCGAAGACCTTCCTCATCTCCTCAGCAAAGGCTGTGAAGGACTGGCAGAAAGAAACGCCGGCGTCCCAGACCGCAGTGCCCCACTCCCTGGCACGTCCCGTCAGCAGGGTAATGACGTAAGCGATCTTCGCCCGGTCCGTGGGAAACGTGGAGGGCTGCAGTTCGAAAACCAGGGAGCACTGGGAGAGGAACGACCGACAGGTTCCTGGATCCCCCGCGTATGACTCGGGAGGAGGCAGACGGGGCTCCCGGCTCGGGGGTACTGGTGAAACTGGTGGGGGAGCTGCCGCAGGCGGCGAGAGGCGATTACCCTGGCTCAGCTGCAGCTGTTGCAGTTGGGACGTGACGCTGGCGAGGCTGGCAGCGAGGCCCTCCAGGGACCGGCCGATGGTTCCCAGCTGGGATTGGTGCCCCCCCAACAACGCGCCCTGCAGCTCCAGTGCAGCCCGCAGCTGGGGTAGGTCCGCTGAGTCCATGGTGGCTAGTTCGTACTGTCGGGGCTCAGGCAGGGACTCAAGCGCGGACCACGGGAGCGTCGGGTTCCGTGCGTCTTTAATGGAATCGTCAGGCAAATCGCTAATCCGAAAACAAGCAGGGTCGAAAACCGGGAGACAGTCCGTGGACAAAGCGAGGATCGGGAAATCGGAGCAGGCAAGGTCGGGGAACCGGACAGGCAGGCAATCAAGCGAACGAGGCAAGGAGGCAGGCAAAAACGAGGTCAGGGTACAAGCAGGGTCGAAAAACGGGAAACAGGCAGACAGAAGCATAAAGCAAACGCGGGGACGAAACAGGCGAAAAACACTGTGACGAACTAGCAACAGGACAGGGAAAAGCAGGGAACATATAGGGCAGGGCAGACGAGGGGATGGAAAGCAGGTGTGCAGGCAATCAGGCGGGCGGAGACCGGGCAGGGAGCGGGGCAGGAAAAACACAAGGAAAACAAAAGCATGACAGCTAAGGAGGCGGAGCACTGACAGTTGCTGTGCTTTCTTCATTGTTGTCACAGTGTTTATGGCCCAGCTTAGATTTTTTGACATGTGAAGGCCTAGAAACTTGTGACTGTCAGCCCGCTCCACCTCAGTCCCCTTGATGGTGAGAGGCTGCAGAGGGGGGCTCTCCTCCTGAAGACCAGAATGAGTTCTCTGGTTTTCTCTATGTTGAGAACAAGGTCATTGTCCTCTCCATAGATAATGATTTTATTAACCTGTTCCCTGTATGATGGCTCATCCCCACCCTTGATGAGGCCGAGGATGGTTGTGTCATCTGCATATTTAAGAATTATGTTGTTGTTCTGGGTGGATAGACAGTCATAGGAGTACAGGGCATAGAGTTTGGGGCTGAGACAGCAGCCATGGGGGGTTCCTGTGCTGACTGTGAGCTCAGCAGAGACCTTGTTTCCCATCCTCACCACCTATGGTCTGTCTGTGAGGAAATCCAAAATCCAGTTACAGGTGGGTGTTTATGAATACATTAATTCATTCACTCACTCACATGAAATACACATACACTCACATAACACATAAATATTCATTCACTCACTATCTCACTGGCATATCATATCTGAAGCAACTGATTTTTGGATGAAGAAATGTGTGCCAATAATTGTAAATTGTCTGTCTCTAAGTGGCATAACCAGAGACATCACTAGATTTAGTGGATTGCTGGTGCTTTCAGTTTACTTTTTCAAGTTAGTCAGTGTTCCATAAACCTTTTTATTACATTTGTTGTCGCATGGAACAAGCAATATTTGAAGTGGTTTGAATATGTTACAGAGGTTCATTCACATATAGCATAATCAGTGAGATTTATTTTAACAGGACAACTTTAGACTTTGAACTGACAGAGGTATAGGCTATTTGTGTTTATGTTTTATACTGTGCAAAAGAATTTAATTGTGTGGCCTAATTAAATATTACTAACAGTGTATGGTTTTGCTGATTTGTATGACAACATGCATTTTGAAAGTCTTATATCCTACCATTGATGAATACCTACCAGAATATGGAAAACTAAAACTGAAACAAAATGAAAACTAAACTAAAAATTGTCATTTTCAGAAAATAAAAACAAAATTAAAACTGTAAGTCAAACCTTAAAGCTAACTGAAACTAAACTGAAATTTAAAACCACAGTAAAAAAATAAATAGAAAAAAAAAACAAAAGAAAAATTCAGAACAATAATTACCCTGGTTTGAACTCAAATCCATGTTGGGAAATACGGGGGGTCCGAGACCCCTTGATTGGCAATTGAGATCCCCTGAAAGCCTCAACAGCAACAGCCACAATAAGAGGCTGTTCAAGCCTCTTATTGAATAAGCACATGCATTCACCATAGACAGTAAATTCGGTTCTGGATGTGGCATTGAATGTGTAACTGAAAAGGTTAACTCCACTGGAAAGAAGCATTTTAGTCACAACTGATCACACTTGGAGGATATATGAGAAGCACACAGTGCTAAAAGTTCTCAATTTGGGAGGCCCCCAGTGAATAGAGCTGTTAAAATTCGCATTGCATGGAGCAGAAGGCATATTGACCTCAGGTCTATCAAATGTATTCCTCCATTTGAAAGAATTTGGCTTTTGTACTTGTGTTAGTGCATGTAGTTAAAATATGATGTGATTAGTCAATATATAAATGTAATTAACATGTTTACCAATGTCATTTTAGGGCCATGGGCTTTGTCTGAAATGGAAAAAAAAAATTTCACCAAAATCAAGAGGATTCCTTTTACATATATGAATTCAAATAATGGTAGGAAATTATTTCATTTAAAGTTTGGTGTTTCAAGTTTTTTAAAGTATATTATTCTGAGTGGGATACATATCACAGTGGATGATTATTATTTCAGAGGCTTGATGTACAAGAAGTAATACTAATCCTTTTAATCCCAAAAGACCATCTTGATCTGTGATCTTGGCCGCTCACTGCGAATTGAGTTAAAAAATAAAAAGGAACAAAAATCTCTACTCTTTTGCAGCTAGATGTATGCGATAAAGAAAATGTCAGCAAAAAATACTAAAGCTGTGTGTCACCATAGCTTTCTGACAGATGGTGGGAAAAGGTAAAAATATGTTCTATCATGTCCAACAAGGTGTTCTTTTTGAGATTTAAAGATCACGGCACAACTTTAAACATGTTTGTCACTTTTACTCTGACTGGAACTATCACGGGCTTCACAAGAACTTTATCGGCTCAGCAAGGTAAAATAAGTCCATTCCCATTTATCTTAGCTAGGTTCCCTTCAAAGCCAACAAATAAATTACAGTGTACATTTGATACAAATTGATTTCTTAACTCAAATAACAATGTTGTCCTCCCAGCCAGGCCATGTGTCACTCAGTTGCAAGTCTGAGTGAAAGACTCAATCTGTCTCTGTGATAGAAATAGGACTGACACATCTCCACCAAGGAATGCTAATCACACAGGCCTGGCCTGGGCCTTTGTGGGCAGGCCATGATAAGAAAAATCAGTTCCTCTCCTGTCAGACAGACTGAAGGCCTGATCTGTGCCTGTAGGAAACAAGCCATGGGCCTGGAAGTTACTGTCCTACTTTTTTTGTTGTCTGTGTGTAGCTACATGAGAGAAAGAGAGGGGGGAAGAGAACAGGACTCTGTGGTTAAGGCTCAGCATCAGTGATGCTGAGTGAAACCCATTGAAAATCTTGAGCTGATCTTATCAGTGGCAGGAGAAATGAGATATTGGCAGGGTTGCAGAGTGTTCTCACAGCTGAGCAGGTTAATAGGGTTAGCAGGCAGGGCACAGGCTAATTGGATTTGCTTTGGCTTGATAAACAGTGGCAAGTATTTTTGCCAGCCAAACATACAGATCCTCTTTTTTCTACTCAATAAAGAGAGCTGCAGAATAAAATGAGGTGGCTATTTTCTTGGTGAATTCCCAGCAGGCCAAAGTAAACTGTGAAACAGGAGGTGGCCATCTCCTGATTTTAATCAAATACCATTTAACCCATCTGCCCTTTAGGAGTCATCTCATATTGCAAGATCAAGCATGTTGTTCTTGGTCACTGGAATTTGAGGTTAGTGAAAGAGCTCAGTGTTATTTCAACACTTTCAGTTGTAAAAATGAACTTGTTTCCATGTCATCATCCTTTCATACTCTCTTGGAGCCTGTTTTGTTTATTTGTTTCTATACAAATGTCAAATGCTGGTCAAAAAAGGGTAGCATTGTATTATTTTTATGTTCCCCCTTAAGCTGTAATAAACAACATCATGTATCTTATGTTAATACAGGACACATGCCAATAGTGAATAAAATACATTACATGTGTAATTAATTGTCAACATGTCTGCTAATTAAACTTTAATTACTTACAAATCAATTTACAGTTTTGTTTCCACAAAGTATATGGTCAAAGTTTTAGACAAATGAGATGGCAGTTCTAAAGCAGTGTTCAGCATTAATATGTAAACCTTAAATTTACATTTACATTTCTTTATTTAGCAGATGGACATATCCAAAGTGACTTACAAAATTGTATACAAAAAGGCCAAGAGCAGAGACAATACCAATATTGCAACCATAAATACTTGCGGTAAAGGCTCATGTATTTACAGTTTAGTTATGTACTTAACTACATGAGTAAACATCCTTGTTTGAGAAAAGGGTATCAAGTTTTACATAACTATCTTTTAGACTAGATGCTAGTATTAGAGATGAAGAAGTGCTATGATTCTGCTAAATGAGGGGGCTAGAAAGAGTCAGTATATTGGCAGCAACAATTTATTTCTGGATCTAACCTTAATGTCTAAGGCCTGATGTTAATATGTGTTTCAACCAGCTGTAAAACAGCATTTGACTCTTGATGCTGATAGAGCTTTATTACAGCATTTAGCTCATGGAGAGCAAAATGTGGGGAACAGTACTAGGTCAATACAAATGTGTTTTTCCTTCATCACTCCAAAATAAATGTTCGTTCCTCTTCAGAATTTATGATATCATTTTTGTGGAACTATACACTGAATCAAAGAAAAAAATAACACTTCCAGCTGTATAGCCAATATGAAATTATAAGACAGCAGCATTTATTCTATTGTCAGTGTCACAGAGACACTTTCCTCAAGAGGCTAGAGATCTCATCAAGAGGAAGTGATGTATGATACAATGTAGTAAGATGCTTTGTCATCTTCCTGTTTTGTCATGCTGAGCCTGTCTTATGATTAAGAAGATTAAGTCCTTTCCTTCAAGGTAATGCTCACAGCTTATGCTCTTCATGCATCTCTGAACCTGCAATCAATGTTGCTCTAGTTAGGAAAACTGACCATCCATCTGTTCAAACCTCTGGTTCAAGTGTACTTCCAAACCAAACAGGTCTAAATCCACATCTCATCACAGAAAACATCACTGCAACCAATGAAATCACTCCTTAAATCATGTGCAGCTTTCAGTCTTCTTTCAGGGTTTAATTGTGTACAGCAGGTGTATTCTGTCAGCTGTTACTGGTTTGTCCATGTTTATCCATTTTAAAACATGTCCATGGATGAACATAAAAAACCATCAAAATGTCTTCATCCACAGTAGCAACAGTATCCATGGAACAGTCCAATAAATTTAGCTGTGTAACATCCTGGCCTTAAGCACAGTCTCACTTATACAGACATATGGCAGTGGATTCCTTCATTTCACAATGCACTAGACCCAGATCAGTTTCTTATGAGCATGAACAACATAAACCATATGATCTTAATGAAAGCAGGCCACAGGGATTACTGGAAATGTATCACAATTGTGCTCTACTTTGTACAGTAATCATTGTGGTTTACAGTGTCAAGTGTTTTACCATACTCTATAAAAGCAGGAAAAACTCAATGAAATCCAGTGTAAGAGGAATGTGAAGGAAACGAACGGCCATAGCTCCACTAATCAAGACAAAACTCCAGTATTTATCTTATGGTGTGATCTTTAACACTCACATTGGCATTTTTGCCAATAAGGTTGAGAGGACCACAGGCATGCCAATAGAATACATGACTCAATGTTAAATATCATCAGCCAGTATAATATACACTATTGTTTTAGAAGATTTAAATTTCATCCATGGCAATAGTCTTGAGGTGTTGGGGGTCAGTTGTACTTTTTCAGTTGGACTTGTGATCAACATATTGTCTGTTTCTTACTCTATAGTGCCTGTACATTACACTAAAATAGTTCCTTCATTATTTATTTGATTTTGTCATATAATGTCATATGTATGTTATTGAACACAATCAAGCAAGGCTGACAGTTAGGGGAAACATAATTCCTTTTGAGCCAGAAGAGCATAATAAAATAGCTTTCAACAGCCTGGCCCTTTGTTTACAACCTTCAGCAGTCAGGAGATTTTTTTTTCCAGTAAGGGAGATTTTTTTCATCCCTTTGTCTATCCAGACCTGCCTACCCTGCACCAACTGACAGGCTACATGGCCTGGACTCTATCACACACTGAACTTATCAAGCTAATTCCAACTTCTTCTGAAGAATTCATGAATCATAGTTAATAATCATTTGCATCCATTACACATAAAATAAATGTTACTTTCATCTTCAATAACCCAAAGGACCTGATCCTTGCATCCCATTATGTGGAAATCACTCCCTCTCTACCAGAGCCGGCCCTGACCAATTTGGTGCCCTAGGCAATATTTTAGCTGGTGCCCCTTGCATTGCAGCCAATTCCACCACCATGGTTAATTGTGGTTTTAAACTATTCTTTATGGTCAGAACATAACAAACACTTGCCAAACAGCGGAACATTTCACAAATCTGAGGTAGAACATTCAAAACAATTATAATGACAAAATCTTTTTTCAACATCAAAATATGCATGAGTAAAATTAAGTAAAATCCTTTTTCAGTCCTTTTTCCTCAACAAAATAAATATCTTAATAGAAAAATTAAGTGCTGCAGTGTGATACAGCATACATGTAAGAAGACTCAGACTGTGTTTTAAAGGATAATGTCAAAAAATAAAACAATCTTAATTCTGGTCAGCATGCCAAACCCTTTGTACAGACGGGTTTAAACATTTTGTAAGTGTTTTAGCTGATTGTGTAAACGAAATAAATAGACAAAAGAAAAATCTCAACTGTGGTCAGTATCTTCTGTACAAGTTTTAAACAAGCAAAGCCATTACCCTACAAGTTACCGGCAAGAAAGACAAGTCTGTCTACAGTCTCGGGTTTTAAAGCTGCCCTGTGACAGCTGATAAGCTTCTTGAATCCCTCATTTTCGACAGTGCTAATGGGAAGCATGTCCTTTGCAATGCAATATGCAATTGCATTTGTGATGTCTTTATGTCTTTTTGTCGTAAGGCACGGTGCTGGAAAATGCTGATACGGTCGTTTCCTGCTGGGTACTGGCCTGGTGCTCGTCGAGGGTCCACTAACAACACTCGTTTGGGACTGAAATTTCTTACTTTCTGCGTGTAACGGGTGATATTGTTTCAAATGATGAAACAGGTTTGTGGTGTTGCCTGTCTCTGTGGCACGTGTCTTCGGGCACAGTTTGCAGTGCACGCTGCTCTGTTTTTGTCAGATTGTAAATAGCAAAAATATCTCCAAACTACTTTAGTTGAGTGACCTTCTTGTCGACGATGTCTTCGTCCTTCGAGCTGGTCATGGGCACCACTTTTTCTCATTTCGCTTGTTTTGCTTATGTAGCCAGTAGGAGCACTGCTACTTTGTTCTTTTGCTCCGTTTCCGCTGGCTGCTTCCTCGTTCACTCTGCTGTCAGTGTTTGTGTGATGGGGCTTTAGGACCCAGCAGGAGCGCGGTTAGATTAGAGAGATCCTACCTAGGCCATAAAACGTCACATCCGTGCCTCACCTGGATAAGACGCTGAGCCTTTTGTTCACCTATGCTCACTTGTATTGTCAGCAAGCCACAGTTTGAGTTATCTTTCGCGTCTCAACTGTTTTTTGTGGGATTATTTACTCACGAAGAAGCATCGCTGGTGGTGTGAGCCCAGCTGTAACAGAGCATGGACAGCAAGAAGAGTGTGAGTAAAGGGAACTTGACGGAAGATAGGCTAATGTTGTCTCTTGTAAACGCCATGGGTCTACCTGTGCTGCACTTGTTATTTGATTCTTCATGCATTTCATAAGTATAATGGGTTGCGGGGTTGTTACTAACATCGAATCTCCTGGTATGGATGGGTGGATCCTAGACAGTGACTTGCTGCGGCTGTGGGCATAGCCAGGGTTGTGACGACCAGAGAGAGGGGGCACCACTGTTTTTCCCAATTTGAATTTTATCTCTCATGTGTTTTGTGTGTTTTACGAGCTGTTTGTTTGTGAATGTAGTGCGGGGTTGTGCATTTGAGTGTTATACTTTCCCATGTGCGAATCGCAATAGAGAATATCCTATATGGGGTTAGCGCAATATTTATTTTTAATACTGTCAGTTTTCATGTAATATCAGCTGGTTGTAACAGTTTACCCGGGATAGTGCAATATTTGAGCGCAATAGTCAGTGACCATATAGGGCGAAGTGCAATCTTTTGGGGTGCTATGGCATTCCTCAATGGGCTTGTGCAATAAGTATCCCTGGGTAGGTCTAAGTGGGTGGGCATCCCAGCTTATTTTACTGATAGATACTTGATCAAGAGTTCTATATGTCCTGCGAGTTTGCACGGGGATTTGACTGATACCACATACTACTTCTACTTATTGACAGACTGACGATTGTATTGCCTGGAAAGTCAGGAGGCTTGCTGATCTGCTCAGGGAAAGATACAGACGAAAGACCTCGGGTCACACTTGGCCTTCCTGGCGAGGTCGGCAATGACCCATCCGGTGTAGAAACATTCAAACTTGTGGAGGGGGGTGACAAGAGGGGTTCCGCGGACTCTCTCCCACTCATCCTTCTCCCTGTGGTCACTCCCTTGGCTGGGCTCTGCTGGTGCATGACCTGGATCTTCTGCACCAACTACCGGTTCCAGTGCTGGGATGAGACTACCTGGGACTACGCGTAGTTCCATCTGGTGAATGTTCCTGACGGGACCCTCTCCATCCAGGGTGCTGATGGCGTACACCCTACCCATGACATCCAGACAGCGGATCACTCGGTACTTGGTGGGGTCCCATACATCCTGGATCTTATTACGACCTTGGACATGATTATGGCAGTACACGACAGTACCTGGAGGGAGAAGAGCGTGTGGTGGAAAATTTTTGATAAAGTGTATACCCCATACGTAAATTATGAGTATTGCCACTTTCACCCCCCCCCCCCCCCGAGAGAAAAGCGGAGCTTGACGTGGTACGATTAAGATTGTTACATGGTGGAAATAAGTTATTGCCAGCAAACATCATAAGCATTGCCAACAGATGTTAGCTTTTCATTTTAACCACAGTTATTGACATATTAACTGAAGTTATTGATATATTACATTAGCTATTTGCTTTATCTTTACTGTACATGTGGAGGTCTGGAAATGTATAAGGAAACCAGACAATCTAATATGTTAGCCTTAAATAATATGTATTCTATTATACTTTGTATAGTGGAACATATTGTATGTATTAAGCACTACTACTGAAAAGTAATATGATGTGATTCTATGCCTAAATAATGCTGGGGGGTTACCCTAGGTCATAAACATTGCATGGAGGCCATTGTAAGACACTGCTAGGGGGGTAATCTTGGGGGCTATTACAGGACAGTGGGTAACCTTGGAGAAGGAACACTGCCTTCAGCATTGGCCCTCCCTGGAAGTCACCCCAGAACCTTCATGCACTATGTTGCTGTTCCATAGTCATGCCACCTTCTCCTATTGGTTCATGGTCTACGTTTATTGTATCTTCTCTCCCTTCACTTCTCCTATTGGTTTACGGTCTTCGGTTATTGTATCTTTTTTCTCTGGTTTCACAGTCATGCCACTTTCTCCTATTGTTTTACAGTCACGCTTATTGTATCTTCTTCCTCTGACTCATAGTCATGCCACCTTCGCTTATTGTATCTTCTCCCCCTGACATGCCCCTAGTGTGTGTCAGCATGTTTTTGCCTCCTTTTAACATATGCATCCCATTTTAGTTTTATATTTTCTTTTAGGAGTCATACAGCTAGAAAATAAGAGCTGATTGCCTGCTTTGGCCTAGCTGACATCTACTGGCAAATGCTTGCGAACTGTATGTGGATTTACTGCAGTTTGTCATAGTTGCCCATCATAGTAGTGCTGAGCCAACGGCCCCCCTTCGTGGGGTTTAATTCTTCTTTGTCTTGCTCTCGTGGCCCATCTCCTGGGCCATGTCCAGACGGGGCCTAGTTCTTACATTAACCCTTTGTTTAAAGGCCTAACCTTGTAGCTTATGGCACATAGATATCTGTGTGCCTTCTTACAGTCTGCAGCACCGCTGTCTGGCTAACTGAGTTATTTAACCTTTTTTGTTATTCAGACGTGGGCCTGGAAATAATGGTAATATTCCAGGCATATATGCTTAAAAATAAAACAAACTCTGTATTATTTAATTATGTTTAAAAATCATATAGGTGTGGAGTGGAAATAATGGGAAATTTCAGAAGTGTTATGTTTAAAAATAATATACAATTAATGACTATGGAGTTTATGGGACTTTCCAGGCGGGGTAAATGTAACAGCTTAAAAATTAAATAATGGTGTATTAAATGGAAAATGGGATGATCTTGAAGGAGGAGCCTGGGAGGAGTTGGAAATTGTGGTCTGGGATAGGAGGAGTGAGAAAAGGCATAAAGGATGGATGCAGGCTGAGGGGAGGGCAGAGTGATTGGGGAGTGTTTGTGAATGCATACACACCGCATATACACCTGTTGCTCTGCGGACCAACCCGGTTTACTGTATGTGATTGATCACCATACGCAATAAACCAAACAACCATGATTACATCAGACTCTGTGAGGACTTATTATTTTCCAGAAGGCATCAAAATGTGGAGGAAGACCCTCCGTCCATTTGGCCCAGACCAGGGGGTTATCCACCACAAGCGGCATTCGCTCTCTTGGTGGCTGCCCCTTCTAGGTGTCGTCTTGCAAGGTCATATGCAACCTGAAGGCGTTCCTGATGTTCTTGCACCCACTCTTGTACCATCCCATCCAAAACAACGCTCTCAAGCAACGCTCTCGCACTAGACGTGTGGTCCTCTCGCACCTTGATGTCCATGATCATTGTGGAGAGTGGAAAGCACCTGGCTGCGAAGGGACAATGGGAGCAGCAGCTGCAAGACTCCCATGACACCACCCAGAGGGTAGACTAAACGGTACAGGATGCCTCCCCGGTCTCGAATTTTCTTCCACTGGCGCACCAACTCCCAGATGCCAGCTGACTCTTTCCCACACTCAAATGCGGTAGGGGCTTCCCCTCTCCTCCAATACTGCAAAAAGGGGCCAATAACTGGATCAGCAGCCTGCAACGCTTGAAGTTCACTCTTTTCTTTGACTGGAAAAGCATCAATGGTATCACAGGAAGTGGCAGTTCTGTTAACAGAGTGAGCATGAGCAGTCTGGAGGGATACGGGGATGGTGAGCCCTGGAGCAATGTCAGCCATAGATGCGGGGGCAGCAGGGGTTGGCAAACGGGATAAGGCATCAGCATTTCTATTCATAGGGCGATAATTAAGCTCAGAATCAAACAGTGCCAACTGGGACGCACAACGCTGTTCAACTGCAACTGAGTTTTGCTGTCTTTAGATAGCTAAGGGGATTGTTGTCTGTATAAACCGTGAACTTTGTCCCCAGGAGATATTCTCTGAACTTTTCAGTCACGGACCATTTCAAGGCTAGTAGCTCGAGCTTCATAGAACTGTATCTAGACATAGTGCGTTCTGATGGATGCAGTCTGTGACTGACAAATGCAATAGGCCTGCTCTTGCCCTGATGCTCCTGAGACAGGACTGCACCTAGGCCAGCATGACTGGTGTCAATCTCCAAAATAAACAGTTTGGAAAAATCAGCATACCCCAGCACTGGAGCACTCACTAGCTTGTTCTTCAAGCCTGAGAATGCAGCTTCACAGGCCTCGTCCCAGTATCCCTCCAAGGAGCCAGAGCCCCAGGCCTCTTCTGAGCACTCTGCAGCACTCCGACCATTGTATGCAAGGTGGCGCACACCACACAAAGCCTTCTACGAACAGGCGATAGTAAGAGGCGAAGCCTACGAAAGATCGCAACTCTGTCAAGGTCTGAGGACGCCTCCACTCTGCCACCACCCTGATCTTCTCGGGGTCTGTCGACACACCCTCTGCAGACATGACATGCCCCAAATATTTGACTTCAGTCTGAAAGAAGCTACATTTCTTGAGTTTCAACTTCAGATTGTGTTGTTTCAGTCTCCCCAGAACTAACTCCAGACGCTGTAAATGTGACTCACAGCTGGACGAAAAGATCACTATATCGTCGAGATACAATAGAAGTGAATGGAACCACTGATCACCAAAGATGCGCTCCATTAAGCGTTGGAATGTGCTTGAAGCATTGCATAAGCCAAACGGCATCTGGGTGAACTTGATCAGGCCGAATGGTGTGCAGAACGCAGTCCTTGCTTTGTCTTACTCAGTGACAGAGATTTGATTATATCCGCTCGTAAGGTCGAGGGTTGAAAACAGAGTGGCACCGGCTAGGGTGTCCAGAGACTCCTCTATTCGCGGGAGGGGGAAGGCATCTTTCGGGGTTCGGGCATTTAACTGCCGGTAATCAACACAGAGTCATATAGTCTCATCTTTTTTCTGCACAATCACAATGGGAGAAGAGTAGGGACTGCAACTCACCCGCACAATGCCCCTGTCTAGAAGTTCTCCAATGTGGGTCTTAACTAACTCATACTGGGAGGGAGGAAGCCGACGGTAGCGCTTTCTGAAAGGGGTCTCATCCACTAAAGGGATTTTGTGTTGAATCAGATCGGTGCACCCAATATCTCCCTCACTCTGACTGAACACTCTGACTAGGGCTGAGACTGGGCCAGGAAACTTCTGACAGGTCAAGGGGACTACTCTGTGTCTGTAAGGAATGTACCTGAACAATACATTCAGAACCCGTGGATCTTTCCAGGATAACAGTACTGTTATTAGCCTGTACCTCTGCTACAAACAGCTCACCTAGGATGGTTCAGTGTGGGAGCCAGATATCTCAAGTCTCAACATTAACTATGGGCACCCACACTCTTCCTTGTTCAAAAGCCCTAGAGGCTAAAAGGCCATCCAGCAACCTGCTGCAGGTGGGCTCAAACAATGCAGACTGAAGGGCGCAACCAAAGTGTTGTGTGCAGGTTTCTGGGACCATCTTCATGGACCCAGCTGGAACGCGGACAGAAGATCCACTAACCTTAACTCAATCCAGGCAGCCAGACTCAGACATACACTCAATATGACACTCAGACAAAGCACCTCTCCAAGCCTCACTGACCATTTGTATGGAGGTAGACTGAAACAAAGCTAAACCGTGCTGATGAAATAATTCACTGTAGCACCTGCTGATGACATTCATACCTAAAAGGCCAGGAGCCTTAACTTTGTTTGCATGACTGACCAGGCGTGGGGGGCCTCTGATAACTAAGACACCCATCCATGAGAGTGTTTTCCCCAGTACTTCAATATCTAGCTCAAGATAACCTAAATAAGGAATTTCTAGGCCATTCGCTGCCCTCAGTTGAAGCCAGCTGCATTCTTGCAACTGCTTGTCCCCCCAAGACTGAAAGTGTTGTTTAAAGAAAGCCTCCGAAATAGTGGTTACCATGGACTCAGTGTCCAGTAAACAAGAGACCCTAACACCCCCCATATCAACCTCAACCAAAGGACAAGTCCCTATGAGATGTGGCAACTGCTTAGAATTTACAGGTGAGCCATTGAAATCCCCTTCTGATGGCCGGCTCTCTACACCAGAGGGCGCTAGTTTCCCTGCTGCTCAGAAACAATAGCCCCTGCACCCACTTCCACTCCCGATACAACTGCCCTCCCCTGCCCATCAGACCCCAAACTACTAGTCAGCTCTGTACAGCAAAAACAGGCAATGTGGCCTGGTTGGTCACAACATAGACATATCGGTTTACCATCAGGCTGGGGGGGTCCACTAGGGCCCTGGCTCTGCATGGTGGGTGAGTGTGAGGAGGCCAGTCGCTGCAAGATGGCATCTAACTGTCCGCTGCCTACGTAAGCACTCCTTCAGTTCAGACACTTCATCATTCGATTTAGCTGTAACTGCAGGGCTGTCAACTTGACACTCACCCACCACTTGAGCCTGGAAATCGCAGGGGTAAGCATGAGTCCTTGGAGCACTGACACGATCCCATCTTCCACTCAACGAATGGCTTCACTGCATATAGTAAGGAAAGAACACTCAGGATTAAGTCTAACTGACCTCTTAAGTTCTCACTGTAGTAACCCATCTCGCACATGCTCGATGAATTGATATCGTACCAACTCATCTGGGTTAGGGACACCTCTGGGATTACTGCGCTTTATAGCCTCCATCAAGGACAACAAGGTGTGTAAATATTCGCAAATCGATTCCCCCTCCAGTTGCTTGTGCTGAAAAAAACTGTTTCTGTAAGGAAATAAATGATTGTGAATATCCATATATTTCCCTCAGAATATCCAGTATTTTGTCAGGGTCACAGCAGGAGTCTGATGCAGGTAACAGGTGTGCGAACAGGCAAAAAATATTAGATGTTCAAGATACTATGTACACTCTCAGTTTACATATGGGAGTAACAAGAGTCTAATACAGATAATGTGTCAGTGCTCCCGCCTCCTAGCCCTGTGCTTTTGTTTTTTCTTTTTTTTTTCCCTTGTGTTTCTGCCCTGCCCTTCTCTCCGCCCTGTCTCCGCCTGATTACCTGCGCACCTGCATCTCATCCCCTCGTCGGTCTGTCCCTTTATATGCCCTGCTTGCTGTGCAGTCTTTGCTAGTTCGTAGCAGTAGTTCTACCTGTTTCGTCCCCGCCGTTATCATTGTTCGCTGTTTTTTCCGAGATTTGACCTGCCTGTTTTTGACTCCGTTTTTTGCCTGCCGCTTTGCTTTGTTCGCCCGATCGTGCCCTCCCGTTTTCCGACCCTGCCCGTTCCGACTTTCCCGTTTCTGGATTTTCCCTTGGACTGCCTCTCTGGTTTTGACCCTGCCTGTGTACTGGTTTTTCGATCCTGCCGTGTGTTTTCACTATTCTGCCCGGAAACCCTCGCGCTTTTGGGTCTGCGACTGAGTCCTAGCCTGTGCTGCCTGACATAATGTGCAAATAAAAAAATAAGAGTAGAAATACTGTCACTCAATCAATAAACGGGAGCAATAAATATTAACAATCTATCAATAAATAAGTACAATCGTCAGTCTGTCAATAAATAGAAGTAGTATGTAATATCAGTCAAATCCCTGTGCAAACTTGCAGGACATATAGAACAAAGAATGAAAAGGATGTGCAAGCAGGTAATACATGAGCCCAAGGCCCGATAGGTCCACGTGGGGTGGCTAAACCCAGTACACATCACACAGCAAAGGTATTTCTCACAGCAAAACTGAAAGAAACAATAAATACGTAAGCCCCTTTCAGAGGAAAATACACAGCACACTAATAAGAAACAGCAGGCCACCACACTCAGTAAAATAGGCTGGGATGCCCACCCACTTAGACATACCCAGGGATACTTAATGCACAAGCCCATTGAGGAATGCTACAGCACCCCAAAAGATTGCAATTTCCCCTATATGGCCACTGACTATTGCGCTCAAATATTGCACTATCCCGGGTAAACTGTTACAACCAGGTGATATTATATTGCATGGATGAAGGCACACCACTTTCAGCTAAACCTCTCTAAGACGGAACTCTTGGTCATCCCAGCCAAGCCATCCATGCATCACAGCATCAATTTAAAGCTTGCCTCAAATACTCTCAAACCTTCTAAGGTTGCAAGAAACCTGGGTGTCATGATTGATGACCAATTGTCCTTCTTGGACCATGTTGCCTCAGTCTCTTGATCGTGCCGCTTTGCACTATACAATATCTGCAAAATCCGGCCCTACCTGACTCAATATGCTACCCAGCTTCTGGTACAGGCTATGGTTATCTCCCGCCTCGACTATTGCAACGCCCTTCTAGCTGGCCTCCCAGCATGTGTGGTGAAACCACTACAAATCCAGAACGCGGCGGTGTGTCTGGTTTTCAATCAGCCCAAGAGGGCCCATGTCACCCCATTGCTCATTGAGCTCCATTGGCTACCTATGGCTGCTCGTATGAAATTCAAGTCTCTCTTGCTTGCCTACACAGTGACCTCTGGGCCTGCTCCGACATACCTGAGCTCAATCATACAGGCTTACTCTCCTTCTCGGCCGTTACGCTCCTCCCAGGAACATCGTCTGGCATTGCCATCCCTGCACACAAGGCAATCTCAGTCCAGATTATTCTCATATGTAGTTCCCCGCTGGTGGAACGAGCTAGCTTACGCTATTAGAGCAGGGGCGTCCCTCTCTATCTTCAAGAACCTCTTGAAGACCCAGCTCTTCCGAGAGCACCTCCTCTCCTAACAACTCAATCACAATTCCAACTCTGCGCACTTTCTGCCTCGCACTTCTTTCTCCTGTCACTACTTGTTTGTCTCCTCTGCCTGTCTATCCTTGTGTTTTCACCTTGTTTACCTTTGTTTTTCTACTTTCCTTGACTTATTTAGCTGAGTATAGTTATTTAGGTTACACTTTAAGCTTACCCCAAGTCTCCTACACTACCGTAGCTTGCTTGCTGTTCCTCACTTGTCGCTTTGGATAAAAGCGTCTGCCAAATGACCAAAATGTAATGTAATGCAATGTACATGAAAACTGACACTATTAAAAATAAATATTGCGCTAACCCCATATAGGATATTCTCTATTGGGATTCGCACATGGGAAAGTATAACACTCAAATGCACAACCCTGCACTACATTCACAAACAAACAGAGCTCGTAAAACACACAAAACACATGAAAGAAATAAAATTCAAATTGGGAAAAACAGTGGTGCCCCCTCTCTCTGGTCGTCACAACCCTGGCTATGCCCACAGCCGCCGCAAGCCACCGTCTAGGATCCACCCGTTCCTAAGTGTTATACCAGGAGATTTGATATTAGTAACAACCCCGAAACCCATTATACTTATGAAATGCACGAAGAATCAAATAAGTGCAGCACAGGTAGGCCCATGGCGTTTACAAGAGACAACATTAGCCTACCTTCCGTAAAATTCCCTCTACTCACAATCTTCTTGCTGTCCATGCTCTGTTACAGCTGGGCTCACACCACCAGCGATGCTTCTTCGTGAGTAAATAATCCCACAAAAAACAGTTGAAACAGTTGCGAAAGATAACTCAAACTGCGGCTTGCTGACAATACAAGTGAGCATAGGTGAACAAAAGGCTCAGCGTCTTATCCAGGTGAGGCACGGATGTGACGTTTTATGGCCTAGGTAGGATCTCTCTAATCTAACCGCGCTCCTGCTGGGTCCTAAAGCCCCATCACACAAACACTGACAGCAGAGTGAACGAGGAAGCAGCCAGGGGGAACGGAGCAAAAGAACAAAGTAGCAGTGCTCCTACTGGCTACACTTATTCTGCTCCAACCACAAGCCTGTCAGCCACTGTGTCTGTGAACAATACCACGTGCTGGCCTGAATTTATACCTCTCACCGTGCAACCTAACTTGCGCAATGCATACCTCTATTCCTGCGACATGATTGGCAGTTCGTGATTCATTTCTGTGCATGCTACCAAAGCATGGAAAGTAATTATATCGAACATTTATCACATATTTGTTATATTTCTATTGAGGAAAATTATATTGTGATAATTATTGTTATTGTTTTATCTCCCAGCCCTACAGTTACAACTATTAATTACAAAAGGGGATGGAAAAGTATTTTAATTGACTATTACAAGCAGGGCTAATGTTTGCTAACTAGACTAAGATGTCAATAAAAATGTATGCCTGGTTTCTTGAGGCAGACAGTGGATGGTTCGTGCAGCACACTTAAAAGAAAAAGTGTATTTCTCAGAATTATGTTGTAGGTTATTCCCCAAACACCTGAATAGTCTTTCCAACTTTCCCTATGAATTTAAGGTGGGAGTAACTGACTAGCTATTTATTAAATTAGCGAACGTTACTACCGTCCAGAGTACGCTAGTAACACCCTGCTGCAGCGGTAACTAGTATTACTATGCAATAGATAAACTATTCATTCATTACATTACTTCTGTCTGCTTCCCGTTTTTCCTGCACCAGGGTGATGCTGCGGGCAACCCAGCAGAATAGGCTAAGTAGTTATGTTGTTGTGGGCTTTTTTTAATATTTCTAAATAATAGTATTAAAATAGTATTAGTCAAAAACAGAAAAAGGTAAAAAATTTTGATTTTTTTTTTTTCTTCCCTCATTTGGGGCGCCCCTATGGATGGATTTTCCCTGATCAGTGATTAAAAGTTACTTCATGTTATTATTTTCTTTAGAGGGTGTTATTATTAATTGGAGAATAATGCTGGATCTGACTTGTGTACTAGCTAGCTATGACATGTGTGTGATCTGTTTTCATTGAGATAGTGTCGTCACCATGAGTATTCAGTGTCGCCATGTTTTCTCTGCTGGTTTGTGTTATCACGAACTATGGTAATCAGTGAATGTAAGACATACTTGTCTGGAGAATAAAAATGAATTACAGAATTCATGAATTAAGAAAATCCATAATGTGATATAATTAATACGGTTATATAAGCAAAAGTGATTCTCAGTTTTTGCTCAAAAAGATAACAGAAATTATATTTCACGTGCACTAGGATGACATCCAGTCTCACCCTAGTTTACCCCAGGGATGGCCTCTGCCAAATGAAAACATTCTCTATCATCTACAACCTGTGCTAGAATGATCATAACACTCACCATTTGTGTTACTGTGCTCTTTAATAATAATGATGTTGTTGTCCTGTACATGTGTATAACATGCAGGCCTATTCAGGGTGACCATACGTCCTCTTTTTCCCGGACATGTCCTTGTTTTGGGACCTAAAACATGCGTCTCTAAACCAGGACGTGTCCGGGAAAAAGAGGACGTATGGTCACCCTACCCTGTCATTATTCATAATGGGAATTACTTGTGACACATTTTTATGTGATTTGCTGGCTTTGCTTTTGTGAGGTTCCTCTGCTACCCCCAGCTGAAGGGAGGATGTTAGCAGGTGACCTAGCTGTGGTTTGTGACCATTATTATTTTCCATTATGGCAAATTCAATTGCAGCAATTCTGTTGGTGATCTCGTCATAATTCTTGAAAAAATTGATGTCAGTGAAAACACTACAACTGTGTTGTCGGTCAACTTATTAGTGGTGTTCAAAACGATTCATTTTAGTAATTTTATGTGATGCATAGGCTTATGCACCTAAAATATGCTATTGCTAAAAATATAAATATAAAATCATATGCCAGGTAGATGAACAAAATAATAATTAATATTGTTTTTAATTCCTATAATATTGTCATGGAAGCGCCCTGATTCCTTTTGCATCGTCACAGTCAATGGTGGATGTAGCCCAAGCCTGCTATACTGAGAACTAGCGATTCTGGCAACACGTAGTGTAACGCTTTGGCTTCGTGGGATGCAGAAGGGAGACATCATGGAAGAGGCAGGACAACGGAGTTGGCGGTACTCATATGGGGGAGTTTAATAATAATGTGTAGACCACATAATGCCGGGTCTCCTCGGCACACTAACCTGTGCATACATGCACTACAGATTGGGAAAAATAAAAACAAGGGCATATGTCAGCTGGCGCGTTACGGGGTTGTAGTGGTAGAGATAGATAGGTAGCACTGCACTTGTTCCACTGGTGGACTGAGGAACTTGTCAACAGTTCATCAGGTCAGTAGGTGGAGTTTAGAGTCTTTGTAGTCACCGGATCTTTTGCATTGTCCCACCTCCTCAGCTGTGCCGAGATGGCCAGTGGGGAGTGCTTCGAGAGTTTTAGCATTTCAGCCATTGGCTGGTTGTTGTCATGAACGTGCTGCTGATACAGTTTTGTGATAGGCTGCTTCGTGGACTGTAACGGAGTGTGCCCGAGCGGAGAGGTGGTCAAGACTGAAGGAGGGACAACTGCAGACAAAGTTTCCAATTTGAAACTTTTTATTTACTTTAGGCTACCGGCAGGGTTACAAGCATGCAAACACACTAGACAAACAAACAAACAAAACACTTTAGCAAAGAAAAGGAAAAGAACACTGAGACAATGCCCATATTCTAACTAGGCCCTATTACACAGGTCCCATGGCATGACCTCTCACTTCAGAGGCATCTCCCCGTTTGAGCTACACAGCAGCCATATAAAACCCCGGTCTCATCCATTGCACAGAGATAAATCAATTAATTACTACACACCACATTTCATTGCTAACAGCACCTAGGCAGAACACCTTCCTTACAATCAGGTGTTTATTTTATCAATGCCCTTATACACTTCTTTGACGATTAAAATAAATTCGCACGGAGCACCCCTGCACCAATGAGCGCTTCCATATCGGAGCGCGAAAAGAGCGCAGAAAAAGCTTCCCCGTCCTGCACCCCAGTTTGCTCGCTCACATGCAGAAGACAACAGGAGTACAGGAACACCAGTAAGTACATCGATACATTTAGAAACAGCATAAACAGGCAACCAGCAAGTGTTCTGATGTTCAATGTGCGCACTAAAAGAACTCTTACATAGCCGCTTTAAATAAACTGCGATTCTAAATGAATGTACCGTGTTTTGCGTCTTTCCTTGTTTCTGATACATTACCCCTTTTAATTTCTACCTCAGACTTACCAACAAACACATTAACATTCTAGAAACCGACGGTAAAGCATTATTTGCGGTTTCATCGTGTCATTGTTCATACGGAGGCGGAAAAGCCACCGATCCCAGTGACGGACGCGCTGCGCTCCGTCACATGGACAGACCGCATATCTAATATCCACTAGAGGGAGAGTTATAGCTGCTATGTCAGCTAATCAGCACGCATGTTTGCAAAGAGGATGGAACGAATCTTTTAGACTAGGGATTCAGTACACTCGGTTCACCTCAAAGATTCATTCAAAAGGATTTGTTTGTTCATGAACTGCACATCACTACAACTTATTGTTACTTCTAAGAACTTCCATTATACTCCCTGTACTCCCTTAAATGTATTTAGGTTTTTAGTAACAAAAGACAAGATGCTTGTCAGTGTTTCTTAAACTGAATATAAGCATTGATATTATTTGGCTTGGGTCTGTACTTGAACACTAATTTTTCATGCATTTCTACAATTTGTTAAGACTTTTCTAGTAGATGATTTTCAAGACCCCTTTTCCATATGTTTGACCATTAAAGGCTTTACTTTTTAACAACTTGTTTAAGATGGAAAATGGCTGATTTTTTGAAAATTTTGAAATTTACCTTCATTTCCCAAAACTATTGACGCTTAACTTTCATTTGACACCCGCTGTGATATGTCCTTATGAACTTTGCAACTTTGTTTTCCCTTTCGTTCATGCACATACATTCCTATTACTTTGCATGCACATCAGCATAATTTGCTTTATATTTCTTTTTGTATTTCTCCATATAATGTTAGTTCTAGAAATAATGGGGCCAACTTGAACCCCATTTAAGTGCTTATGTGGAGAGATGAGCACCTCTGTTACTACTAAGAGATTCAGAGCTTAGCTGCATAAGCTCTGCTCCACTCACTGACCATGTGTAGGAACCATGAAACCAACTGTTTCATATAGATAATTAATCAATTCAATTCAGTTCCATTCAATTTTATTTGTATAGCGCTTTTTACAACACAAGTTGTCACAAAGTAGCTTTACATTGTTACCAGGCCTGAGACCCTCTGAGAGCAAGCCTAAGGCAACAGTGGCAAGGAAAAACTCCCTAACTAACAGGAAGAAACCTTGAGCAGAACTCGGCTCAGAGAGGGAGCCCATCTGGTCTGGTCAGAATTACAGAGAATACTACAATTGTATAATGTACTTAAGACAATTAAATTATATAGACAATAGTAATTACACAACTGAGTAGTTATAAAATGTAATACTGGAATGTCCAGTTCTTGGCACACAGTTGGCTTTATAGGTAGGACAGCAAGATAGCGAACTGGAAATCGGGATGTGGCACTTGAGTTACAGGTCCAGGCAGAGGCCAGAGCAGGGACAGGAAACAAAATGGAAACGGTGATTAGTGGACGTCAATTTCAGGAATGAAAACCATAAAGGCAAGGGGGGTGCAGAGGGGGGAAAAGAGATGCCTGTGTATGATAAGGAAAAATCCCAGCAGATAAGCACTATGGCAGCATACCTAGGGGATGAGAGGCAAGGGGCCAGCACAATCATATGGGGGACCCTAAGGTAATCAACACCAGACCACAGCTGGATCAGCTTAACACAGAGTGACCAGGCCATGATGCAGTGACAGCAATGACCATTTAGTCCACCAGAGACTCTCCGATCCATGCCAGCACCATACTGTGTCCCTCAACTAAAAGATTTTATATAAAGGTGAGTTTTTAGCTTAGACGTAAAGGTGGAGAGAGAGTCTGCTTTTCGAACCTCTGGGTAAATTGTTCCACAAAAGAGCAGCTCAATACAAAAAGGCTCTACTGCCTATACTTTTACCTACTCTTGGAACAATGAGAAGTCCCGCACTTTGGGAATGTAGAGTTCGTTGTGGAAGATATGGGTGAAGATGGCCCTTAATATAGAGAGGGGCAAGCCCATTTAAATGTAAGAAGAAGTATTTTGAAATCAATGCAATATTTGATAGGTAACCAATGGAGAGAGGTTAGTACTGGGGTAATGTGCTCAAAGTGTTTTGTTCTAGTTAGAATTCGAGCAGCTGACAGGTGAAAGATTTAGCTACAACCAAGAGAAGATGGCGTACATGGCGGAACATGCGGAGTGACTAGAGCAGCGCAGCATTGTCAAGTGCAAGCAAACCAGAAATTGAGAGGACTACCGCGTTAACAAAACCAGATCGCGCAATGCTGGAAGCCATGCACGAACAAATAAAACAACTGAAGAAACTAGATCTCTTGCAAGAAATGATAAAAGATATAGCTGAACTCAAGTCGGCGGTTGACTTAACAAACAAGTTAATGGAAGACTTAAGGGAGGAAAACGCAATCCTTAACAGTGAGTACCTTACAAAACGAGGCGGAGAAGCTCTCTAACGAAAATAAACAAACGAAAGCCAAAATACTTGACCTGAAATGTCGAAGCATGCAAAATAACATCGTGATCATGGGAATAAAGGAGGAAGACTCTGAAAATTACACCGAGACGGAAAACCTGGTGAAACAATTCATGAAAAAAGAACTTAAAATGTCAGAGAAGCAAGCGACTGAAGCCGTAATTGAAAGAGCACACAGGCTCGGCCGCAGAAAAGATCCAAAAAAACCCCAGGCCTGTTGTGGCGAGATTCCTCAACTTCAAAACGAAGATGGACATATTGGAACGCGGAAGAGAATTAAAAGGTACACAATTCTCGATGTATGAGCAATTCCCTCGTGAAATTATGGAAAGACGCATCCTCTTGTCACGACTCAGGCACGGACTCAGACGCGGACCACAAGAGCTCCGATTACAGGCGTTTATAAGCAGAATCGTCAAACAAGCCGGCAGTCCAAAAACAGGCAGGGTCAAAAATACCAGGTAGACAGTCCAAGGGGAAAAACAAGGATCAAAACCAGAAACAGGCAGGGTCAAACCTTGAAGGCAGGCAGATCAGGCAATCAGGACAGGAGGGCAGGCAAAAACGTAGTCAAGGAACAGGCAAGGCAAAAACCAGCAAAATCCAAACAGGAAAACAGGCGGGAAACGAGACAGGCAGAAAACACTGAAACGATCTGGCAAACAACACAGAGACAAGCAGGGTAGATATAGGGCTGGGCTGATTAGGTGATGGGAAGCAGGTGTGCAGGCAGGCGGGTGGAGACAATCAGGTGGGCGGAGACAGGGCGGAGAGCGGGGCAGGGCTAGAACACAAGGAAAACAAAGGCACATGGACAGGGAAAAACAAAAACACAACAGCTAGGGGGCGGGAGCCCTGACACCTCTACCCAATAATGAAGAGCAACAGGGCGCAAAACAACAAAGTGCGCTTGACTGTGGACAAATTATACATCAATAATCAGCTGTACAGGGACTCATAAGTTACACCATGGTTGTGAGTAGAAGACTTTTTTTTTTTCTTCTTTTTCTTTTTTTCTTTCAGTTTTGATGAGATGTGAATCTACACATGGGACAAGCCCATCACTTTTGGGTATAGGTTATTAATGCAGTTGGAAGAGAAGGTAGTGTTGAGAGACTGTTGCTGTTCTTTGGTTGTTGCTGTTTTTGCCTTGTTACGTTTTTGTTGTTTTGTTTCTGGTTTTATTTTTCTGTTCATCTCTCTTCAAAGGGAAAGGGGGGTTGGGTTTGGGGGCCAGTGTTGTGGGAAGGGAGGGTGGTGTGGATTGAGGAGGAATGCATATTTCTAGCTGATACAGGAGGGCAGTGGAGGGACAACTTCTTGCATCTTTAAGGTAGCATTTATCTTCCATCTTCTTCACAATGTATACATTCCAAGATTTGACCATGATATAAAAACATTACAAGTTTTAAACTTAAGCCTTTAAATAATGGGAAGTGAGAAAGTTATTATTGTAAGCTATAATTGTAATGGCCTAGCAGATAAAAAAGACAAGTATTTACCTGGTTAAAACATAAAGAATACTCGTTTATCTGTTTGCAAGAATCACACTCGGTACCTTCGGATGAAACTGTTTGGAAGGAGGAATGAGGTGGTCCAATATTGTTTTCCCATAGTTTAAAAAACTCAAGGGGAGTCATGATCTTATTTAAAAATAACTTCAAAATCACTTCTCAAGCTTCAGAAATAGATTATCAAGGAAGATGGATCATTTTAAACATAACTATTTAAGACAAGCAAGTCTGTTTGATTAACTTATGTATATTGGCCCAAATAACGATGATCCAAACTTATTTTAGTTAATTTATAATAACATAAGGCCTGCAAAATTTACAAGTGATTATTATATAATGGTTGGAGATTATAGCATAATTCAGAATACTCTTATGGATCGTAAAGGTAGTAACTCAATCAATTACCACCCACATGTTCCTACAGAAATTACATCTATAATGGACACAATGGACCTGATAGACATTTGGAGATTAAAAAACCCAAAATCACATAGGTATACATGGAGAAGACAAAACCAGGCAAGTCGTATAGATTATTTCCTTATTTCATTCTCCTTGATATCCAAAGTAAAAAAGGTTTTAATTGAAGACAAAGCAAGATCTGATCATCAACTTGTATCACTCCATTTAGAAATGACTGGATATCCCTGCGGTCGTGGGTATTGGAAATTCAATCAAAAATTACTGGAGGACCGTACATTTGTAGAAAGAACAAAGGAATTTATTCAATTCAATTCAATTCATTTTTATTTGTATAGCGCTTTTTACAACACAAGTTGTCACAAAGCAGCTTTACATTGTTCCCAGGCCTGAGACCCCCTGAGAGCAAGCCAACAAGGCAACAGTGGCAAGGAAAAACTCCCTATCAGGGAGAAACCTTGAGCAGAACCGGGCTCATGGGGGGGCCCATCTGCTTCTGGCCGGCACTGGGCAGATAGAGTTAGACACAATATTATGCAATGTACATTTGTTATTGACAAACAATAGCAGTTAACAGTAGAGTGATTATAAGAATGTCTCCTAGGATGTCCGGGTCTTGGAATGCAGTTGGCTTTGATGGGCAGGGCAGCGAGGTAGCAGGACTGGAAAACGAGATGAGACGCTTGGGCTACAGCTCCGGACAGGAGCCCGGAGCAGGGAATAGGAAGCAAACAGAAAACAGTGGTTAGTGGATGATAAGAATGGCAGGGATGTAGAACAGAGAGGCAGGAGAGGAGGGGCAGAGAAAAAGGTGTGCAATAAGGAAAGACCCCGGCAGGCTAACATTATGGCAGCATAACCTAGGGGACGGGAGGCAAGGGACCGGCATAGTCATGAGGGCGACCCTAAGACGGTCAACACCAGATCACGGCACAGGGTCCATGAAAGCAATGACCACTTAGTCCACCAGAGACTCTATGATCCACGCCAGCACCAGACCATGTCCCTCAGCTGAAGGATTTACTATATAGATATGTTTTGAGCCTAGACTTAAAGGTGGAGAGAGAGTCTGTTCCCCGAATCTCAGAGGGTAAACTGTTCCACAGGAGAGGGGCTTGATAGGAAAAGGCTCTACCGCCTACAGTAGTTTTGCCCACTCTTGGAATGGTGAGAAGCCCGGCATTTTGGGAGCGAAGGGCTCTCTGCGGAAGATATGGATGAAGAAGGTCCTTAAGATAGGGGGGGGCAAGCCCATTTAAAGCCTTAAATGTGAGTAAGAGTATTTTAAAAATGATCCGGTATTTAATAGGTAGCCAATGGAGAGAGGCCAGAACTGGGGTGATGTGCTCAAAGCGTTTAGTTTTAGTTAAGATTCAAGCAGCTGCATTTTGCACCAGCTGAAGGGGTTTTAATGAGACGTTTGCACATCCTGACAAGAGGGCATTACAGTAGTCTAATCTGGATGTTACAAAGGCATGGATTAGTTTTTCAGCGTCGTTAATTGATACGATTTTCCTGATTTTAGCAATATTTCTCAGATGGAAGAAGGCAGTCCTAGAGGTGTTAGTTATGTGAGTTTCAAAGGAGAGCTCGGAATCAATAACAACACCAAGGTCTTTGATGGCTGCACTCGGGGCAAGGGAGACACCATCAAGGTCCAATGTAAAATGAGTGAGTTTGCTCCTGATTGAATTTTGGCCTATGACCAATATTTCGGTTTTGTCCGGGTTGAGGAGGAGAAAGTTTCGGGCCATCCAATTCTTTACATCTGTTAGGCAGGCCTCCATGTTTGAAATATTCAGAGGGACATCGGGTTTGACTGATATGTATAACTGAGTGTCGTCCGCGTAACAGTGGAAATTAATGTCATGTTTACGGATGATATCGCCAAGAGGCAGCATGTATAACGAGAAGAGCAGAGGTCCAAGCACAGATCCTTGAGGTATACCATATTTTACTCTGGAACGAGCGGAGGATTCGTTGTTGATGGAGACAAACTGATATCGTTCTGATAGATAAGATCTAAACCAAGATAGGGCATGTCCACTTATGCCAACCAGGTTTTCGAGGCGGTCAAGGAGGATACAATGATCGATGGTATCAAAGGCTGCACTTAGGTCTAGTAGCACAAGAAGAGAGATACAGCCATTGTCACAGGAGAGTAGAAGGTCGTTGAGCACTTTCAGGAGAGCGGTTTCCGTACTGTGGTGAGGTCTAAATCCGGACTGGAAAACTTCCAAAATGTTGTTAGAGTGTAAAAAGGCACAGAGTTGCTTTGATACCGCTTTTTCCAGAATTTTGGAGAGGAATGGAAGGTTCGAGATGGGCCTATAGTTTGACAGGTCATTGGGATCAAGATTAGGCTTTTTCAGAATAGGCTTGATAACTGCTACTTTAAAGGGCTGAGGTACGTGTCCAGACATAAGAGAGGCATTGATAAGATTTAATAGTGGTGTGCCAATTGCAGGCAATAGCTGTTTTAGGAAGCCAGTTGGTATGGGGTCAAGTTGGCTGGTAGAGTTATTAGATGAATTGAGAAGAGAAGAAAAGTCGCCAAATTCAATGGGTATAAAAGAGTCGAAGCGCGGGGCGGGCCTAATAGACATGTCTACATAATCTGGAACGGGACTGGCCAGGCAGGAACCAGAAGTTGATGAGAATTTTTGTATTGTGTCTCTTATCTTTAAGATTTTACTGTCAAAGAAGTTCATGAAGTCACTGCTACTATAAATTGCTGGTATGGTAGGGTTAACTGATGCAGGACTCTTGGTTAATCTGGCAATAGTGCTAAACAGGTACCTAGGATTGTCCTTGTTTCTCTCAATAAGAGTAGAGAAATATTTGGATCTGGTAGCTGTGAGGGCATGCTTGTAATTTAGGAGACTTTCCTTCCACGCCAGGAGAAAAACCTGTAGTTTGGTGGAGCGCCATTTTCTTTCGAGTTTTCGTGTGGCTTGTTTGAGAGCACGAGTATGGTCGTTATACCAAGGTGCTAGCTTCTTGTCTGTGATTTTCTTCCTTTTGAGGGGAGCAACGGCGTCTAGAGTTTTACGCAAAGTAGAGTCGATTCTGTCCGCGAGTAGATTAATTTCAGTTGAGCTGGGGTTTGAACATAAACTAGAGGAGATTTCGTTGTGCAGGTAGTATGATGTAGGGAGCTCGTCGATAAAGGCATTTGCTGTAAGAGAGCAAAACGTGCGCCTGGAAGAAAATCTAGGCTCCGAGTATGTGAAGCACGTTAGTGGTAAATTGAAAGAGATGAGATAGTGGTCGGATAACACAGGATTGTGTGGCATGATTTCCACCTGGTTAATGTCTGCTCCATATGTGAGGACCAAATCAAGAGTATGGTTGCGGTAATGTGTGGGTTTGTCCACAGCTTGATAGAGTCCAATGGATTCGATGATGGACAAAAATGCTGTTCTGAACGGGTCATGTTCATTATCCATATGGACATTAAAGTCGCCTACTATTACAGCTTTTTCTATATTGACAACCAGGTCAGATAGAAAATTGGCAAATTCCGATAAGAAAACACTGTAAGGGCCAGGTGGCCTGTAAATTATAACAAGGGTAAATAGCTGAAATGCAGTCTTGTCAGGATGTGCAAAGCTAAGTACTAATAGTTCAAATGAATGGAAGTTATAGCCAGGTTTAAGGGTGGCACAGAGTTTGGAATTTATCACAGACCTTTTCTCACATAACATAGGATCAACAGACCCTCTTACTGTTTGGGACACATTTAAATGCGCCTTTAGAGGACACTCAATTAAATTTGCCTCACAAAGACAGAAACAGTTTAGGTTAAATAAACTAGAAATTAAATAAGAGATTGAAATGCTTACATCACTTGTGGACAGCTCTAAAGCAACTCAGGAGGTGTTTGACAAATTGGACCAGAAACAAAGAGAATTTGAACAACTAATATATGACAGGTCAAGTATTATATATTACAAAAATAAAGCAAAATGGATGGGGGAAAAATGTAATAAATTCTTTTTAAACCTTCAACAGAGAAATAATGCAAAGAAAAATATACTAAAATGAAATAGGAATGATTAAAAAATTTTCACTACACCAGCTGATATTTTGAATGAAGTAGAGAAATATTTAACAGAGATAAAATATTGTCCAATATTTTCCTCACCTGTACAATTAAATAAAGACAATTGCAAATTATTCTTTCCTCATACTCATGTTAAAATATCACATGAACAGAAAGAATCATGTGAAGGCCTAATTACAGAAAATGAGCTTTACCAATCTATTATGTCCTTTCAGCAGGGAAAAACACCTGGCCTTGATGGTATTCCAATTGAAGTGTACCAAACATTTTATGAACAAATCAAAAAACCCCTCCTTACATGTTTTAATTTTTCATATGGAAAAGGTATGCTCACAGGTACTCAGCAAGAAAGTGTAATCTCTCTGTTGTTAAAGCAAGAGCCTAGTGGCCAATATAAAGATCCAGTCTACCTGAAAAACTGGAGACCCTTACACTTCAGTGCTATGATGCCAAAATATTAGCCAAATGCATTGCTTTTCGTAGTCAACATGTCTTACCTGATATCATACACCACGACCAGTCTGGTTTTATGCAAGGATGAAATATTGCAAATAACATAAGACAGTTACTTGAAATTATAGAACACTATGATAGAACAAAGAAACCAGGATTAATTTTTATAGCAGATTTTGAGAAAGCTTTTGATAAAATAAGATGGGATTTTATATATAAATGTTTGAAATTCTTTAATTTTGGAGATTCTTTAATAAAATGGGTTAAAGTTCTATATAATGACTCTACTAGCAAAGTTATATATAATGGATATCTATCAAAACCTATCGCACTCTCACGGGGGGTAAAACAAGGTTGCCCCCATATTTATTCATCACAGCAATTGAAATTCTTGCTGTTAATATAAGATCAAATAATAACATCAAAGGTTTGGAATTGCAAGGGCTAAATACAAAAATTACAATGTATGCTGATGATTCAAGTTTCTTGCTGAGCCCTGACAATAAATGCCTACAAAACCTTATAAAAGACCTAGACGGCTTTGCAGACCTATCTGGTCTAAAGCCAAACTATGATAAGTGTCACATATTGAGGCTCAGACCACTGAAAAATACAGATTTCTCCCTACCATGTGATTTACCAATCAAATGGACAGATGGATCGGTTAATGTACATGTAGAGAACATGAATGAAATATCAACACTTAATTTTAATAATAAACTCAGTAAAATCACAAAGATCTTGCAGTCCTGGAAAGGAAGACATTTGACCATTTATGGCAAAACAACTTTAATTAATTCATTAATTGTATCCCAGTTTACCTACTCCTGAAGAATCATTTTTCAAAACATATGAACAGAAGGTGTTCCAATTATATGGAACGACAAACAAGATAAAATTAAGCGGACATATCTCTATAATGATTACGTATCTGGTGGTTTAAAGTGACAACATTTAAAAGCATTGAATCTCTCACTTAAAGCCTCCCTTATTCCTAAATTCTATTTCAACTCACAATGGTTTTCCAGTATTCCAGTGTTCACCCCATGTTTAAAAAATGCATTTTTTCATTCCTACAACTTTGAAAGAAGCTCTACAAAGTTGGTTACAATACCAATGTCATCCCCCAGAAAATACAGAACAAGTCTTACAACAAATAATATGGCTGAACTCCCACATTATGATGGATAGAACAATGATTTTTTGATGGGATGTTGATGAAGAAGGTAAACTCATGTCATATACACAACTAATTCATATTTATGGAACTGTTTGCACATTACAGCAATACAATCAACTTATCGGATCTTTACCACAAACATGGAAAATTAGAAATGGTACTGGATACCAGTTAGTCTGTAGGCCACATATGAAAATGGCAACTTGGCTAAAAAAACAAAGATTAATAAAGATATCTACAAATTTTACTTAAGAACAAATAACTTAGTTGCCATACCATACAAGATTTTAGCTGGGAAAAAATGTTAGATACACCAGTCACATGGAATCAGATCTTCAATATCATTTATAAAACAACACTAGATTCAAAAATAAGATATTTCCAATACAAACAAATATATAAGTTCCTGGCAATGAAAATGATGTTAAATATCTGGGGAATTGACCCATCCCTGATATGCCGATTCTGCCAAGAAGAGGTGGAATCTGTAGAGCATTTGTTTTGGTATTGTCCGATTGTGGCCTTATTTTGGACAAGGTTCAAGAATGGTTATCAATGCAGGATGTTTGTTTTCAATTAAACTTGTTTACAGTGATACTGGGCGATATATCAAAACACTCTCACACAATACACAACATAATTATATTGCTGGGAAAAGTATTTATTTTTGGGTTGACATCAGTGGAGACTCTAAGAATTGAGAGATTCAAGAACTTTGTCAACTACCGAGTGTCTTATGGCACATGAAACAGGAGCTTTAGCTTATGCCAAAAGATGGGATAAAGTTAGAGAGGCTGAAGGATGGAATTGGTAATATATTTAAACAAAGAAGGTAAAGAATAATGAAATATATTGCATAATAAAGGAGAAGACAGAAGGGAGGGGGGGGGTGTTTTTTTTTTCCTCCACATGTACTTATACATACATTTATTTTGCCCATTTGTTGATCCAGCCGTAGCTTGTCCTTTCTACCCTGTCTACGGGGAGGGAAAGGGGGAGGAACGGTTGGGGGGGCTAGAGGAGGGAGGAAGAGTGGGGGGGTGGCTAGAGGGTGGGGGGAGGGGATCTATTTAAAAAAAAAAAAAACTGTGAACATACATAATATTGCCCAATGGCTAAGGGAAATGTCATTATGCCTAACAATGGAAAAAAAATAACATATATGGTTAAGGATAAACAAGACACTTTTGAAAAGGATTGGGGTCCATTTTTGGATTTTGTTGAGCAGAGTGATGTGGGCGAAATATTGGCTAATGAAGAGAACTCGGGGTAATATTCTACACCTTGTGAACAATTGAGTAATTTTGTCTGTTCTACGCTTTTGTAATACTCCTGTTTTGTCTTAGATGTTTAATTTTTTTTTTTTTTGAAGGGGCTTTAGAGAGACATTTGCACATCCTGATAAGAGGGCATTGCAATAGTCCAATCTGGAAGTAACAAAAGCATGGATTAACTTTTCAGTGTCATATACTGACAGAATTTTCCTGATTTTGGCTATATTCCAATGAATAATGCCATATTTACAGATGATATTTCCAAGAGGGACCATGTATAACGAAAAGAGCAAAAGTCCAAGCACAGATCCTTGTGGTATTCCATGTCTTACTCTGGGGCGGTTGGAAGACTCATTGTTAATAAAGACAAAGTGATGTCACTCTGAAAGATAAGACCTGAACCAGGATAGAGCCTTTCCACTTATGCCAATCAGGTTTTCAAGTCGGTCTAAGAGAATAAGATGATTGATGGTATCAAAGACTGTACTTAGGTCTAGGAGCACAAGTAGGGAGAAACAGCCATTGTCAGAGGAGTGAAGTAGGTCATTAAGCACTTTTAGGAGAGCGGTTTCCATGCTGTCATGGGGTCTAAACCCAGACAGAAGGACTTCCAGAATATTGCTGGACTGTAAAAAGGAGCAAAGTTGGTTTGTTACCACTTTTTCTAAGATTTTCGAAAGGAATGGGAGATTTGAGATGGGCCTGTAGTTTGACAGGTCAGATTGGGCTTCTTCAGAATAGGCTTGATGACTGCTAATTTGAAGGAGTGAGGTACATGTCCAGACATAAGGGAGGCATTGATATGATTTAATCAAAATGTTCACCTTCCAGATTGTCTATTGTTTTCTCTGTATAATCTACCTGATGACTATGTTAGGTTCTACTTTGTGGAACGGACAGTGTGATTAAGGAGATGAGACTAGTGTTGCAGAGACAAGGTTTAATGTTAGGATCTACATTGCATTTATCTAATTATCCACAGGAACTGTCCCAGGGTAAAGTGTCACCTAATCACACCTAGGTATTTCTGTGAGTGCTCATATGAGCCTAGGGAGTCTTAGTTTGGGTGCTGTTTGCATGCATAACTTTGCATGTTCCTGGGGAATAAACCTTGTCTCTGCAAGACCGGTCTCATCTCATTTATCACACTGTCTGTTCCACAAAGTAAAACCTAACAACTAAGAGAAAAATCTGAATGAAGTACAATGTGGTGTGCTTCCTTAAAAAAAAACACTCAGTGCCGTTAACTCTAAAGTTAGTTGACAGAATTTGCTGTGTATTGAGCCTTATTACCACTAGGTCCCTGTAGCTGCTATGAATAAACAATTGCTTTTACCTGAAGTCTGTAATAAGTCTATGCCTTACTACCATCTTCCATAATTGATGTAGTATATATCAATTCAAATAAATGTTTAGTCAGTATGACCTCTTGACCACAAAACTGTGTGGTAGTTGTGGTATCGCAATATTTTCTTGATTATTGCTTTCACACAAAAGAATTGTTCGTATTCATAACTGAATTATAAGTAAAACAGTCATTTTTAATTTTGTATGTTAATGTATGCAATGGACCGTCACCATTGTCAGATATGCAATCTGGAACAGCATTCTCTTTTCTCACCCAGCTGGAATCTGTAGAATGTGAATATTGAGGGCACAGATACTTTATATATGGACCAGATAATCAGCTCATATGCTTAACATTGACAATTCTGTCTCTGAAATTGCTGAAATGGCAACAGTTCTGATTTTCTGACTGATTTGAGCAGGCGTGGTCTTAAACATCCATCTAATGTCCATAGTCAATATAGGAATGCAGACAGCACAAGAACCTCCAGTTACCAACTGGCACCCCCAAAACAGAGGATGGAAGGAATGCTGCAGCTGAGCAGCTGAGCATATCACTGTTCTTTTTCTCCTGAAATTTCTGCATATTGTCAACATCCTGTCCCTTCTGAAGAAACGGTACCATGTTGAAACAAGTCTTTGAATTAATCAATAAAATCACTGGGCTGGGACATACTAACATGTCAAGCAAGGTGATGTGACTAATTTAGATGTTGGTCAATGAAAAGCTGCCTGAGAAAAGGCCTGCATCTCACAAGCAGAAGGACCTCCCAGTGGGCCCCATGTGGAGAACATGCACAAAACTGCTGACTCTTTTCAGACAACCGCAGCTAATGATCACAGGGTACACTTTTGTTGTCATTGTTTTGCAAACAACAGCAGTCTGCTCTGTGCAAGGGTGCAGTATAGTTCATTATTGTATGTTCAATCTGTACAAAAGCAAGGTAAGACAACAGCATTTTTGCATTAGGCAAACCTTTGTCCCTTAACAATAGGATCAAAAATTCATTTCTTGCTGTAGATGGTTCCCAAGATGGTATTACTATAAAGAAATATTCACCATTTACCATGCTTAGAATCACTTGCAGCAACACGATATTAGCAAGGTCTCAGGCTGCATGCTGCTTATTGTAGAAATAAAATGGTTGAACTTGTTGTACTTTCCAAGTATGAAAATGAATGCAGCCTTCAGACTTTGTTTCGCTATTTCACAAATAGGTTCTTTAATACAGTAAAGGAACTAGTGGATCTTCTCCCCAAGTACAGAGATGAAAGAACCCTGATGGTATGGTAACACTGATTTTTAAAGGAATTCTTTCCCATCCCCTCCAACATTCTGGGTACCCATCCTAGCTGGTGACTTGTGGGGGCTGGACGTTCCCACAGTCCCCCCCAGCAAGGAATCATTTGCATTCTGTAAGGTGGGCGAAGTAACACCTTCCCTTGACTTCCTAGGGTTAGACTGACCTGGCAAATGGTCAAGCAAAAGATTGTCCCAACAGGGTTAACATTCAGTTGGCACTGATGTTAACCACCATTCTGAGTACCCTTCTGAGCTATTGTCCTGTGGAGAGCAGACAGTCCCACTTTCATCTCAGGAAGGAGTTGTTTGCATATGAAACGGTGGGCTCAAGCAACACCTTTCCTCAACTTCCTGGGATAAAGCTGATCTGCCAAATGCTCAGCCACAACATGTTACATATTCCAACACTTATATATTAAATGTGTTGCCATAAAGTAGATTTTGGATGAACATGAAATGCCCATCCCTGTGGTATAAGTGTGTCATGGAGACCTTTGTCCAAAGTTTTGTTGAAGTATAAAAGCATACAAAAGCTAAAAATATTACAAAGTTAAAAAATGACCATTTAAACACTTCTGGAAAACCCTCAGTAGCATAAACATAAAGTGATCAAAATAGCTTCCAACCTGGCCAATTTGGTCTCTCAGCAACCAGCTGATCTTCATGTCATGTTGGAGTACATAGTTGTGAGGGGATGGGGAAACCTCCCCAAATTACTAGTGAAAATATTGCTCCCTGGAAATTCATAAATGAAATAACTGTAATACTGCTTATGACCAGCTGACCCTTATAACTACAGAACAAGGTTCTTCACTGCCAGTACGGTATGTTGCTTTTGTTGTTCCAATAAAGACTTTCATAATAAGACCTTTTCGCTATACTCCTGATCATTACTTTAGAATTTAGATTGCCTTCACACAACAGCATCCTATAGCTTTATTTGGTTATCTAGTTTCTATCCAAAAACATGCTGTGTGACAGTGGTAGGTGGGAGTAGGAATGAAAAAGAAAACATTAAATTGAACACAGATCACTGCTGAGGTACTCTGTACAACATGCATGTGACAAATAAAGCTACTACTACTTCTAACCATTCAGGTGTGAAGAAAGTTGAGACATAGCTTGCATTTACAAACTAGCTCACACAAAGCAGTTTGTCAAAACCCAGGTACAGGAGTAAGTTTTCCTGAATATCAGTAGTTTTTTCTTCATTCTACAGACACACTGTGGATCTTTCGTGAGACAAGATTCTCTTTTCTCCATTTGTGGTTGTGTCAGGAGCCGCCAACGTTGGCCCCCGCTACCCCAGCACAGGTTCCCCAAGAGATCCACCCACCACAGACAACCAGAACACCAGGAGTACAGGTACAACAACTTTATTTAACACTCCTCACACGCACAACCGCCCGCCCACCTGCCACTCTCCTCCATTGTCTACCCCCTCCACCAGACAGACCTCCCCGTCCAGCCTTTCCCACCCGTCCACTGGTACCCACTGTACCACTTCTGCGTCCGTCCCCTGGGTCAACCGAACCACCCCCTCCAGCAGGGCTGTCACCCAGGACCGGACCCTCCGGCACACAGCGAACATGTGCTCCCAAACCCGGCGTGTTCTTCCCTCTTGGGAGGCGGAAAAGGTTAATGACCTGGGCTGCACTCCCCTCACCACTTCCTCCCAGCATTGGGCAATCACGTTCATGCCCAGGACTGCAGCCTCAGATTCCAGGCAACGATCCTGAACAATGATCACCCCTTTCTCCGGAACCCTCACACCCCTGACCACAAAATCCATAACGACATACCCCACGAAAGGGATGTCAAGCCCATTAGCTGCCCTTAAAGACAGCCATTGCAGGGCTGGACTCTGCCCTGGCCCAGTCCCCCTGGGCACCTGCTCCCTGAGTGCCGCATCGCCCCCAACCTGGAGGCTCGGGACCCGCAAGAACTGCTGCTGAATCTCCCCCAATAGGGTGTTCCCCAGCGTGGCCATCTGTTCCTGGAGCTCACGCCGCAGCTCTGTCCGCACTTGTCCCCAGCCAGTGATGGAACCGCAGGCATCCTGGAGGGCTGGGAACGAGAAAAACAGGCCATCCCCTCGTCCCCCCCTAGTTCCAGCTCCAGCTCATGGGCTTCCCCGCTCACCTCACGAAACATGAGGGCCGGCTGCCGCCGTACCTGCCGTTGGAGCTTCTGTCTAGCGGGCTCCCCCCGCAAGCCCAGGAGGAACTGGTTTCGCAGAATCATGTCCTCAGCCCCCCCATCCCCCAGCTCTCGGGCCCGTAACTTCGCATGTACCTCCCGCAGCCGCAGGAGGTATGCCTCCAGGGTCTCATCTGTACCCTGAGTGCACTGAAAAAAATGAGTGCGGACCACAGCCAGAGGAACAGGATGGGCGAACAACTCCTCCAAAATGGCCCATATGTGAGCCACCATATTCTGCCACTCAGCCGCAACCAGCAGCACCTCCCACTGGGCATGCCCCTCCAGAGCCCCCACCACGAAATCCACCCACTGTTATTTAACAAAGGCACCACGATTCATAAAGGGACGGCTCTCGTTCTGCAGACCTCCCCTCCTGACCTTCCTTCCCCCCCTTCACCATGGCGGCCCTTCCCTCGTCCCGCTCTTCCCACAAGAGCCCAGCGCCAGGAGTGAGACTTCCCTCCCTCACACAGCACAGCAAGCTTAAGCACACTGTAAGAATACCCCTGTGCACACTCAAACGCCACACAGTGACCACTCTGACTCATCTCCTGCGCTGGCTCTTGCGACAGAGGCAAGACCCCTTTCAGCTGCCCAAGGGGGGGGTACCGCACACCCAGGAGGAGTATGGGCACGCAACTCAGCCCACGCTTCAATACCAGGCCTTGCTTGCGCCCCTAAATAAAAAAACAAAACCCCAGAAAAGCAGGACGGAGTGCTGCTGATGTTCTTGGTCCAGACCACTGCCATCAGATGCTGATGTCCGCTGCTTGTCCTTCTCACGCAGCTCCGGAGCAGGAACTATGGCTGTGCTGGGGGGAAGAAACACAGCGGCACAAATCACCCACTCTGCTAGGCTGGGCAGACTGAAAAAGGGCGCACACACACACACACCAGTAACACCACCAGTCACGTGCCTTACTGCACAGGGGCACCGCCCCGATTTGCCTCCTGCCCAGCCTGGGGCACTGTCGCTCCGCCGCTCTCCATCTTCACTTCCCCTCTCCTTTCCCAGCCGGCTTCCGTTGGCTTGCCTGCCCCAGACGTCACTCTGGGAAGCGGCCCGGGTCTGCAGCGCTCCGCTGTCACTCGCTCCACACTCACCAAAAGGAACCAAAGAAACCGAAATGAAACTTAACAAAATATTTGCAAAGGAAAAGAAACCCGGTCAAAAACGCCAAACAAAACCGAAACCAAAAACAAACAAAACTATTTCCCCAGTAAAACCCCGAGCAGAGCCTTCTTTTCCCGGGCCACCCACCCCCCAACTGTCTGAATCGCCGCCTTTTTATTCCTGTACTCCCGGTAATAATGACAATCCAGAACAGCTGCGAGCTCCACCAGTACGGCGGCAAGGAGGCAATCGTTCAATAACCCCGGCTCAATCAACACACCTGCGGTTCCCAATTAATATTCCTGAACGAGAGGCTCAACAAGCGGCATCTGTCAGCTCACCTCCTGACAGTTGTTCACGAAAAACAACAGTTTTTCCCCTGAACTTTCACTCTGTTAATGCTTTACATCAGCTTAACTCACATGGGCAGCTTCTGTAGCTTTTGGCAGTGGTTTGCAAATGCCTGGTGTCATGATGATGTGTCTCTACTTCTCAGTGCAATCTTCCAGTCATTTCAGCATGCAGCATCATGACCTTTCCCCCCATGCCAGACAATTTTAACCTTTGAGGTACAAAGTATAAGACCTGCTCCGTACCTCTACACCTAAGGGTTAGGTGCTCACCTAATGCTCACTTACACAGATGCTCAGTAGCCTTACAGCTTTCCTCCAGGACACAAAAGGATGTCACTGTGCTACATATTATGATAGACTGAAAAGACTGAAAGGCATTGACAAGGTTAAATATTTTCTTGATAGAAGTTGGAACATTGAAGACTTGAAAGACAGCCATGTAGAAAGAATTTGGTTCAATGGAAGATGTGCTGACATCAACCAAAAATTACTATATATAAGATAGTGAATGAAAACTGGTCCCTGATGAGTGCAACCTCCTCTCATCATGCTAAACTGATGTGGGCTGTCAAGGGAATTGCTTCTACTGTTGCTCTGCTCACTTCAAAAGCATTGTACATCTACATTTTTAAAATATGAAAATATAGCCATATTATTTATTTACATATCTTTTTTGCACTTGTTGACAAACTGTTGTCAAACTGTTTGTCATTATGTATGTCACATGATTCTTGTGTAAATGCAGCAAATCTGTTTGTCTACTATCTTAAATACTAACAAAAAAATAAAAATAAGAGATAATTGTACTTTGCATGTCTTTGCTGCTAGGGAGAATTGGTTCTCTGCAGGATTACTCTGTCCTGAACATAATGATGATACACACACGCTCGCACGCATGCACACACACACACACACACACACACACACACACATAGGACTGCTGTAGCACATATGTCATTTTAGGGTATAACACAAATGAAAGGAAATTTTGCTTTGTTAGACATGTATTTTCTTTATATATTGCAGTGTTTAGTTGTCTGGATTTACATTAAATTTATATTAACTCAGCATAATGTTTGCTGATGTATGGTGCACATGTTACAATTCATAATTTTTCCCTGTCACTTATTTCCGTCACACTCCTTTTTCATATACATACACATACTTTCCAAAAGAATGTCCATGCAGACTCTGAAGCAGCTCATAACACAAAGGACCACTATATTCGTTGCATACATTTTGCAATAAAGTCAGTCATAGCCATCTCTTTCAATTGATTCACATCTTTTTCATTGGCATATTAAGAGTGAAGCGTTTGTACTTCTGGTCTCTAGTATTATTGACACAACTATTTAGAAACATCTGTTGTGTTAAAAAAATTCATGAGGTTGTTTTTTAAAAAAGAAAAAACAGAAATATCATCAGAAAGCTCTTGGGCATTCTACTCTCAGATCATTCTAGAGCCGGTCCTGGTCCAATGTGGTCAGATGGCTGTGCAAAAATAATATCAAGTCCAATTTTAGCTTGTATTGTGGAAACCAGCCAGTAACTCTCCAGTGACATCATAATCATCCATTCAAGGCACAAGTTTTAATGCATTCAGACTGAAAGAACTGGGATTGCCTTATATCTGTCTTCTGTGAAATATTATATATTACAGTTTGACCCAAACTTAAACCACACCCCTTGGCATATTAAAAATATATTATTTTTTATTTGCCAAGTTATAAAATACTATTCTCTGAAACAACAATGTTCTTGGCCTGGGATAAATATTAGATGAAGGAGAGCCAAGCTTACAGTTCCAGACTGGACATCTGTACCCTGAATAAAATGTTGAGCATTTGCACAGAACACATAAACTCACAAACTCTCAAAAACTTTCACACACACATTAATCATCATGACCAAGGCCTCTTAAGTAGCACGTAATAAACACCTTCTGACGCTTGTATTGTAACCACTGCCAGTTTTGTAGGAGTGGACAAAATAATATCCTTTTTGGCATAATCTGTGTTTTCACATCTGATGCTTCCCTCCCCAAACTCACTTTTGAGGCAAAACCCGGAGTCCATTCCTGACACATCAGAACAGCAACATTTATCTTAAGGTGACATCTGTGTAGAATTTTTCAAATAACCTACCGCCTATGAAGCCTGTGAGGAGGGGTAATAATGGGGGGATTATAACATAAAAATGCTAAAGCCCTTGTGGGGGAATGGTTGCACATAAAGTTTTGATTTGGTAATTCAAACTAATGTGGTTTGTAGTCCTCTGGAGGCAGGCCAATAATCCAGTGTAATATACATTCAAACCTTGATGCATAACACATTGCACCAGGGCAAAATAAGGGACACATAATGACACAGGAGCCATAGGATTCATTCTTTTGTTCCACTCAGACGTAGAAACTCTTGAAGCTGCAAGTACTGAGGACGTGTTCTTAAGTTATTTAGGCCAAATTAACAATATGTTTAACACTGTTAGAACATGTCATTCACTAGAATGCTTATATAAGCCCATAAGCACATCTTTTAAAATGGACATGCGAAAATATTTGGTATGGTTGGCTGACAAGCAAAATTTGTAAGAAGTCCACAAGATGGGAGAAGCTCCTGATGTCTGTTGATTTTAAACTGAGTTGATTCTCTTCACCTCTGAGTAACACATTGTTGTGTGTAAGTAGTGGGCCTGAGTTTTTATAACTGGCTGCATTGCTTGCCCTAACTTATTTTCTCCCCTGCTGTGCTGGTTTGTAATGTATTTTAATGCTGTGTGTTTTTAATGATCATTGTAGTAAACTGCATGTCTATTGACTGTGGTGTTTGCTATAGCAGTGTTTCCATGCATTGTCATGGTGATTATTGATGCTGTTCCACTGTGTTGGTTGAGAATACATAACTTGTTCTTATGCTAATGTATTTTTTGCATGGCGTGGTAGTTTTTTATCCTGCATGCTACTATAAGGATTGCAGTGTTGTCGTTGGCTGGAAAAATGCTTTACCACAGTCCTGGGAGTTGGATTTCTTTTTTTTGGATTTGTTTGTATTTCCGTTTGTGTGCTCATGAGGCTTGGTGTTCAGTGTCTGATTCCCAAGAGATTGCACAGTGTGGCTTCTTTTAGGATTCTTGCATTTCATTTGTTGTGCTGCAGTACTGCGCGTGAATCTAAAAAAACTATTATTGCTGCCAATCGGCTCCCCTGGTTATGTGGTTAAGCTTTCAGGATACTCATATTCCGGCACAGAAACAGCAAACCTGGAGCTCAGGGTCCGTTGCCTAACAGGGTGCCATTATCTGGTTACACTTAGAAAACAGCTTGTCCTTTTTCTACCCACCTTTCATGGGTAATGCCAAGGCTCAGAAATTTAAAGGTAGTGGTTCAAAAATGTATCTTTCAGAATGGAAAAATAGCATTTGTTGTATACTTAGGATACATAGAACAAGCTCCCTGTAGCTGCCCACATCAAGCTCCAGCGAATTTGTACCTTGTCTGGCCAAGTAATATTGTTGAAATCTGGTCATGCAGCGCATGTACATGCACATGCACAACAGTACTGTTGACTCCTTATTTGGCTTTTTGCTTGTGTTGTACTCTGCCTCACTTGTAAGTCACTTTGGATAAAAGTGTCTGCCAAATGAATAAATGTAAATGTAGAATGACCCAGGACATCGAAATTGAATTGGTTTTAAATTGCTTAGAGAGTGAAGCTGAAAGACCCCTTTTAATTCAATAGAGAAAGGAGAAACATTGATCGAAGATTTTTAAGCATTGATAACCTGTAGGCAGGAACCCCAAGACCTGGCTGAATTTGCCTTGCAGCTATAAAAGCTGTCTGTATAACATGCTGCAAGGTAACAATATTTAAAAACATAAACAACAAAAGCATGAAAAAAATAATAGGAAATGAATAAAATAGCACATACTATTGCTGACTTACAGCTCTGCTGATATATGCCAAGAAACAAACATAACCTAGGCAACAGTAGTGCTCTATATTCTAGGAGGTCTCCCTCCAATCATAGGTAACATGAAATACCCATGAAAACCTCAAAAAATATTCAATATATATTCTATATATTATAACTCTACATTGTTCCAAACATCATGTCCATTATTAGCCTGCTCTGCGGCAAAACAGCACGTGTGAAACCAAATGTCAGTGAAATTAATAATAATTAAATCGTAATATTCATTACGTGAAACTGCAGCATGCTATTCAAACAATCATGCAGCAAAGGGTAATAGAACCCCACATTTTAACGCGTATAATAGCCTAAGTACATGTAATTTGCTAAAAAAAAAAAAAAAAAAAAAAAAGCACTGAGTAAAAAAGAGCCATGGTTATATCTGAAGCGAATAACTTCGTTTTACAAGTTTTGAACTAACCCAGCCCAAACATTTTAATATACTTGTAGGCCTAGTGAGCGATGTCGTATTTTTATGTTGTTAATGTAGACATAGTAGGCTACAAATGTGATGCATAGGCTTATACATCACATTTCTGTTTCGTTTTGTAGCCTACTATGTTGATTTGTCAGTATTTATTAATAAGGACTTTATTCACGTTAAAAGGAAATGTGATGTCAACATTAAATACATCGTAGCCTACGTAAAATTGCAGTTGTGATAAACAAGAACTGCGATACGTTGTGCGCGTCTAAAATATGCTACTGCTCAAAATGTAAATATAAAATAATATTCCAGATAGATGAGCAAAATAATATTTAATAATATTTTTATTCCTATAATAATGTCGCGGAAGCGCTCTGATTCCTTTTGCATCGTCACAGTCAATGGCGGATGTAGCCCAAGCCTGTTATACTGAGAACTAGCGATTCTGGCAACACGTAGTCACGAAGTCTTCATAGTCAGTGAATCTTTGGAGTCCGAAGGAACTGGTGAACTGAGGAACTTGTCAGCATAATCACCAGTTCCTTTGAATCCGAAGGAACTGGTGAACTGAGGAACTTGTCAACAGTTCATCAGGTCAGTAGGTGGAGTTCAGAGTCTTCGTAGTCGCTGATACAGTTTTGTGATAGGCTGCTTCGTGGACAGACCGCATATCTATTATCCACTGGGTACAGCTCCTATGCCGGCTGATCAGCGCGCATATTTGCAAAGAGGAAGGAACGAATCTGTAAGACTAGGGATTCAGTACACTCAGTTCACCTCAAAGAATCGTTCAAAAGGATTTGTTCGTTCACGAACTGCACATCACTACTTCACATGCGTTCTGCTGCTGTTGTTTAATAAATGGTTAGTTAGCCGAACTTAGTAACTGGGTGTCTTTAGATCCTAAAAACACCCAGCATGCTACAATTAGGGGTGGGCGATATATTGAATACACTTGATGTATTGCGGCTTGTTCTGCGTGGGATGTAGTAAATAACTATATCGCGAACATCGAGTACAAATTGTCACGTAATTTTTTTAAGCAGCTGGTATGAGACTCGCTTTGGCGTTTCGCTTCTCTCGCTCTTTCCCTCTCACAGACACAAAAAGAAAAAACTCACATACATACGTCACACACACTCGCCCGCCCATCCAGACCACTCTCCTGGGCGAGTGTGTGTGACCAAAATGGTCGCATTTTTGAGAGTGTGTGACTTAAAATTTCACGTGGTCGCATTCGTGCGAGTGCTTTATGATTAGGCTGTTTTGGTGCCCCTCCAGCACGGGTACTGCATTAGCCATTGTGGTTGAAAGTAGTACTTTTTCTTCTTCACTGGCTCAGTTGGTCTCTCCCTACCTGCACTCTCCCTGCCTATACACGCGCACTGATGATAAGACGCGCGAAACTATCCATTAAGCTGTTACCGCGTTCCACAGATGAAGGGGTCTATAGCTTATTATTTTAACCCTTTCGCACGTAGGCCTAACTTGTTTTATGCTATGTAGTGCGCGTTATATTACAAGGTTCGTTCTGTTTTCGTTAGCGTTATTAAGCGTCTCATAGTTTTCACCTTTGCTATATTTTTAATGTTATATTACTGTTTCCTCAAAGACAGAATTAGCTAGAGTTTTTCCAGTCTTGTGTTCTAATTGCACCGGTTTTAGCATACGCGCTAAAAGGCTAATCACACCGGTGTGACTGTACGTGCAAAAGGGTTAAAAACAAAATGAGGAGAGAGAGGAGGACGCTGATGGAGAGGGAGAGCCAACGACAGGTCCCGACTCAGACACAACTGATGATGAGAGTGCAGGTGCAGGCAGGGAGACCGACTGAGCCAGTGAAGAAGAAAAAGGACTAGCCTACTTTCAACCACAATGGCTAACGCAGTACCCGAGGTTGCGGTACGAGGGAAACTTGAGATTAAAATATTTTGCAAATATCAACTCTCGAGTCACTGTCAATCTTTACATCAATGCAAAACTAGGGTATGCAAATTCAGACAACTGTTCATCAGCATGCAAGGTCATTGATAAATACCATGATGTACCAAAAAAGGGTGCGACCAAATCATGTGCTGGTGCGACCAACTGAGAAAGTTGGTACTTCTAGTGCTACCAGTGGAAAAGTTAGTCTGGAGCCCTGGTATCGCAAAAAAGATATAAAATAAACAACGGTTATCTGCAAAGTATGCAGCAAAATACTGTTTTGTTAAATTTAACTTGGTTGTGATTTCCCCCTTTTTGCAAGCAAGTTTAAAATTATTCCAATAGAAACCGCTAATGAATATAAACAAGAATGTTTTAATCAGTAGCAGAGGGAGGTGGGGGATCCATGTGCTTCTTTTCTTTAGCTTTCGACAGTCTGTAAAAAGAGCTCTGATTTCTTGTTGAATCTATTTGTACAGTCAATCGCACAACAGCTCTTTCCCATTTTAGATGGTTTTTTTTTTTGTATTTTCGTGGCATTCAAGCTCAACGCTAACGTTGCCACTCTGCGCTCGCACCGGCAGCGACTTTACCACTGTATATCACCAAGTCGCTGTGTCGGTGTCGCTAGGTGCAGCAATCGCTGTTTCGCTGTCGCTTGCTGCAGCTAGCTTGTGTGCGTTGCTAATTCTTTTTGAGGAAGAAGGCTACAAATGTATTGACAGGAGATATATCAAATTTTTAAAAATGTATATAGGCTACTAATATTAGGCTATATTTTATTTACATCGTCTTTGCTATATTCATCGTAGAGTTTTATGTTCGTATTTAAGGCAGGCATATTAATATATCAGCCAATATATGCGTGAACCCACAAATCAGGTGCCCCCACTCCAAGCGGTCAAATGCTTTTTCAGCATCAAGTGATAACACAGCGCATGGAGTGGGAATATCCGGGGCCTCATTAATGATTTGCAGTAATCGACGTACATTGTCCCCAGCATGACGAATAAACCCAGTCTGATCTGGATATACAAGTTTATTCATGACATTCTCTAGCCGTAATGCTAAAATTTTGGCATATAACTTTATATCAGAGTTGATTAATGAAATTAGCCTAAAATTTAAGCATTCCGTAATATCCCTCCCTTTTTAGGAATTTGCAGTGTTCAAATCCCCATGAAAACTCCCTTTCTCAATAGCGGCTTCTATTGTTTCAAACAGAAGTGGTCCAAGTTGGTCCCAAAACGTAATAAGCAGCTCTGGTGGGATGCCATCTAAACCTTACCTTTCTTAGTCTCAGTAAGAGCCTTGTTCAGTTCAGACAAGGATATTGGTCTGTCCAGGTCATCAGCCTCCTTTTTTGACAGGACGGAAAGGTGAGGGGATTCCAAGAATTGGGTGCAGACCCCTGCAGCGAGTCTAAAGGAGGAGTCATATACAGTAGGTTTGCGCAGAAAGTTTTGAACACCGCATTGATCCCTATGGTCTGACATTAAGCCTTTAATGGGTGAGCGAATCATTGAAATATGGGATCTGTATTCATCATGCTTCAGCTGTAACGCCAACAGTTAGCTTGGTCTGCTGCTTGGTCTACTGAAGTAGTAATTTTGACATATTCTGTGCATAATACACTCTGCTATCTGTCTTAGTAAATTGTCAAGTTCCGCTCTAGCTACCTGTATGTCTCCTTCTACTTTGCCAGAGTGTTTGCTTTTAAGAGAATTTTCTAGTATTTGACACTTCTGTTCTAGGTCCATGATCTTTTTAAGTTTACATTTATGTAAGTATGAAGAGAATGATGTTGCGTTTCCCCTAATAAACCCTTTAGTGGCTAACCAAACCATATTTGGATCATTGACAGAGTATTGGTTCAATTCCAAATACTCATTCTTTGAGACAAGAAGTCTGGATTTTGTAGGAGAGTAGTGTTAAATCTCCAACGTAGTCCTCTTTGTTTTGTGGGAAAAATTGTAAATTTACATTGTATAGGGTTGTGGTCTGACAGAATTGCAGGCAATGTATTTACAGTACTGGAGCTAGACACCATTTCTGGTGAGATCAGTATATAGTCTATTCTAGAGTAGGTTTTAAATCTAGCAGAGAATCTTTAGTTATGGGGTTCTGCAACCTCCAGATGTCCCAAATATTTAAATCTTTAATAAATTGGTTAAGTGACTTAGAGGAGCTTATTTGAGCTGTGCTTTGGTTGGGACCTGACTTGTCTAGTTTAAGATCCAATACTGCATTCATATCAGCCCCAGTAATTAATAGGTAATCAGATAAGGCAAGTAATTCCTTAGCGAGTGAGGGTAGAAACAGTTTATCATACATATTTGGTGCGTAGATGGATACAAAAGCAATTTTCTTATCAAACAGTGTGGAACAAACATAAACAAATCTACCATGTCTATGTTTGGAGATTTTTTCAATTGTCAGATGTAGGTTACCTCTAAATATGATAAGTCCTCCTTTAGATTTGGAGTTAGAACAGGAGGCCCCTACGACTTTATAGTATCATTCTTCAGATATGATTCCTGTAGTAAGGCGACATCAACATCCCTCCTCCGTAGCACATCAAGGAACCTACTTCGCTCATTCGGACAGTTAAGCCTCTCAAATTCCATGTGATTACCGATATGTTAGCCATAAACATCCTATAAGAACAGTAATGAAGTATAAAATTTGCAACGTGTCGTGATAAACCCGCTGAGCAACAAAAAAATCAGTGAGTTGCGATATATACACCTTGTCATAGATTCCACCAATCCATTCTTTGTAACGAAAGATATTCGACAAGTAAGTAACTTATGATCCCCGATATGTCCTCCACGTTTCATGACTCTCATTGGATTTCCGTCCATCCCTGAACATGAACGTGTAGCTGAACAAGGGCCATTTTCCCCCCTCCCAATCCCGAGACAGAATTGGAGTCTTTGTTTTGAGACTGCCCTCTCTGTCTCAACAACGTTAGATCCGTGGCAGCACGCAACAGTGTCAGTCACCAAAACAGCGGACCCTCCCCTGTTTAGGACTCAAGAAACACTAGGTAAACATTAACATTCCTACAGTTTTGTCACATTCAACTTTCCAGTGGTAACATGAAATTTCTGTTCACTCTTTAAAGCATTAGCAGTATAAAACATGAGCCATGAACATTACTAATAAACATCATGGTTAATCGACTTTGAGCAGCCTAGCCTAAAAAATGGTCTAGCCTAATGTTATTTTGTGTAGATCAATCTTCCATTTCAGCCATCTTGCGATGCATATTTTCCAACTCTGACATGATGCGGTTGATGGCTCGATTGTTCTCTCTAGTTTTGGCTTGAGTCAGGTGCATTTTGGTAGCTAATTTGTTAACCATTGCCATATGGGTGTCAACTTCTTTCTTCAAAGATTGCACCATGTTAGAGTTATCTTGAAGTGCAGTTTGAATGTTCTCAACTGCTTGGCCCACAATATCCGATATGATTGTCTTGAGCGAGGATTGCTGCTTGTGCAGTGCTTCCGTCATGGCGTCTGCCACGTAGGCCTCTGTGGCCCCTTTTCCACCAATGCGAACTACGTGCTAGTTCTGGGCTGGTGCTAATGCCAGTTCGGAGTTGCTTCAACTTGCAAACCTTCTAAGAACAGGTTTGCTTTTCCACAGGCTCTAGAGCAACGTCATTATGTTACTGTATACGTCTGTATACGTCTCCGCTTTCCCGCTAGTGCCAAGCTAGCAGTGGTGGCTGGTGAGCTGGAAACAAGGGAAGCCCAAACACTACCTTTAAATCTATTGTTACTTTCAACCTGTTCCCCTTTATCCTCCTTGATTAACAATAAAACAAATAATTCACAGAATAGTCAACACCAATCGCGTCAATAGAGTAAATGATTATGTTCGCGAATTGTCTGGAGTTTGTGTGCTTGTGAAATCTACAACGTGAGATTAATTAACAAGGATGGCATTTATCGATTTAAACTATGTTAAATGCTCATGACACATCACAGCATTTGTGAGGTCTGTGTTGTAAACGTTATTGTTCATTGCACTCAACCTAACCGAAAATTTTATTCTCAGTAATTTAAATCGATTTAACTAAATTTAGCTCCGTTCTGTAATTTGAATTTTGTAACATAAGAAAGCTATATGCTATATGCGACACATTTAAGAGAAAGCTTTGGGATTAGTTGCCACTTAATTATTCAAATTGCCATCCTTGTTAATTAAACCATCTCGTGCTGTAGCTTTTGCATTAGCACACAAATTTCAGACAATCTCCCGTGTTTTGCGAGGACTGCAAGCTAGCGGGTACAAACAACAATAAAAACAAGAGAATAGTGCTTTAAAAAACAAACTTGTCCACTACACTTTATACAGTGTTAACATTTGGCTTCACAAATAAGCTAAGTGACATTGGTAGGTGAGTAAATGGCAATGTTAGAAAGTAGCATGCTAACGTTGGCTACTGTTACCAAGGTTACGGTAGCTGGCTAGCTAGCTGTTGGTCAGCTAACATTACCCAAGCAAGCATAGCTACTAATTTCTCACATCAATGATATGAATGTCGAACATAACATTTATATATATGACCAACAGCTAGCTAGCTAGCCATCAATGTTACGTTTGTAACATTGATGTGAGAAATTAGTAGTTCACTAAAAAGCTAAGAAATACATAGCTGGCTGGCAACAAGGTGAAATGTTTGAAAAATAAAACTGGTTTTTCTTCTTCTTTTTAGGCAGACTAGACGCTACACTAGCTCTGGTTTTTTAAAAATGGTGGTCACTAAGTTTTACGTGGACACAATAATCCCACCCCCAGCCCCTGACACAGCGATTCTTTGTTCTAGACCAGCAAAGAGTTGGTGCCGCTCTCGAACCAGTTTTCTTGGCCGAGAGCCGGTTCTTTGGCTGTTGAAAAGCGAAGAACTGGTTCGAGATTAGGCACTGGCTCTGAACCGGCCCTCAAACTGCCTTGGTGGAAAAAGGTTTTAGTTTCTTACCATCTGGCGAAGACATGGGTGAGCCGGCAGTTTTGTGTGATTCCTGCCGTCTTGACATTTTTATGCGACCGTGGATGTTACTAAACAGAATAAACTAGCGCTATAACAGTAAGAATTAGTAAAAAGGAGGGGGTAGGTGTAGGAGCTGTAGTGACTATCGACCATTCCATTCATGGGTCACGTGGTCTCCCCCCGCTTTTGTAGTTTAATAATAGGTTGTTAATATTATTGGTGTGGTTGCCCCCAAAGGAAACACACTCTATTGTTCTCTTATCCCTTATATTAGTGCGGTTGCCCACGGTTTGTGAGTTATGAGCCTTTATTCCGACTCTGATATCCCCTCACTCCAACCAGATTAACATTTGAGATTTCAATTGCTGCAAAAGAGTCAATTAGAGACAGCTACTGTCAAATGACAGTTGGTTTTGAATTTTGGTTTCTTGGCAACATTCCAAATAGTCTTTTGTTCCTGTGTGGAGTAGTATTATGAGGCAGACAGTAACTCCTCTGTCACAAACATACGAACAGACAAACACACACATACATGCATACAAATGAACAGACACACTCACATATACACGGAATAGGCACACACACACACACACACAAACAGAAACACACAGACATATGCACGGATACACTCATACAAACAGACACACACAGAGACATACACAAGAATACACACACACAAACAGACACATACACATACACAGACACACATACACACAAACAGACACACACACAAATATGAACAGAAACACACACACACAGACACAAACGTGAACAGACACACAAACACACACACACACATGAACAGACACAAAAACACATGAACAGACACACACACACGAACATAGACACTTCAGGAAATGCACACCAATCTGGTTTTTTCTTCTTCTAGCTCTAACTCCACCTCAACTGTTTGCGCGACAGGCACCAAAAGAACACTAAATGGACTGTTTAGTTCACCATTGGTGTTCTTGTACTTTTATCATTTTTTTTAGTTTTAACTATATTTTTTCTCCATAATTTTACTCCCATTCAAATGTATAGGTGCAAACAGCAGGAGGATTTCAGTCCTGCCTTTGAACGATGTGTTTTTAAACTGCCTTATCTCCTTGAATTCAGAATACATCAAAATGAAGGAAAAATGTGCAGATTCTCACTATGCCATCAGTTCAGTGCTTTGATGTTTTTTTGAGTCGTCATGAGCCTAAGTAGTCACAGAGTTCAGCCGCTGCTCTAAGTCACATGCCCGCATTCCTTTGTCTAGCAGTGCAAGACACAGAGGGAGGGAGATGGCACATGGCAACTCCAATATTGATATTAACCCTTTCACATGAATGGTCAATCATGCAAACAGGCAAACACACATTGCATTTTCTTCAGGACACAAATCTAGTTATTATTATTATTGTGCACACTGCAAACACATTGCTTTAATTAACACTCTTCCATGATTTAATATCACAGATATGCAAACTTAAGTTACTGCATAAATAACTTAAACTGAAAATGTTGAAGTAGAATTTATTTTCAGTTTACTCAAAAGTAGGTAACTGTATTTTACTAGCTAAGTGTCGTGGGCACGATTGTCTAGGGATATAGCTTTCACTTACAAGGGAAGGCAGCTGGCCTGGAATGAAAACTGGTAGGAAAACCAGAACTTATCTTCACCAAGTCGCTTCGTAAGTTCTCGGGGCCAGCTCAAGCCACTGCTCCGCCGGCGAATAGCTCCACATCTTTGGTGTTCAACTGTAGTCTAATTTGTATGAGGTAGTTTTCTAAAAGCACGGCAGTCACAAACGGAAGCAAAACAAAAAACAGCCTGGACGAAGAAAGGGTGAGCTTCTCTGACGAATAGGCAGGTCCCACGTGCATCCCAACACACACCGGTTTCCTTCCATTCTGGCTTTTTAAAAAGAAAAGCCCTCCCCAACGACTGACCGGCACCCAATCAGAAGACAAGGCATCGTCCCAATTTCCCGTACCAGCCACCATTCCGAGAGCACAGCCGCCATGCCGCTAAATGAGTGTTATATATTTAAATATTCTATTATATATTTAAATATTCTATTAATAATAGGCATTAGGAGTTCTTATGCTCCGCTCACTAATGCGTGGGCATAACACTAAGATACAATTTTAGTGAAGTACTTCATTAAATACTGTAATTCAGTGTTCTAAAGTTAATTATTTTGTGTTCTTACCTCACACTAACTGCCACAACATTTGTGTTCAATTACAAAGTTGTTGCATATTTCAAAATTACTTTTTGGCTACACATATTCACCATTGGTACACAAAACCTAAAATAGAACTATGGAAATGTTTTATACAAGGAAAGCTGATTTACTTCATCCAGTCTGAAGAAAATAAACTAATGTACTTTCCACTTATGAAAGTGGAATTATGGAAACCTGCATTCTATCCTGTTAGCATCAAGAGCCAGTTTAACATTTTTCTGATGCTGAAAAAAGCAAGTGGTTATCTATACACATCAAACATATATTAAGCCTCTGGGGTGACCTGGGAAAACTTCTTAGTTTGGTTTTATAGAGGCCTGACCAGAGGATGTCCTGAATTGCAGTTGAAATTTTAGATATGCAAATGTGTTCAAAGGAACCACAGCTGCCTTAATGCCTCAAAGCTACATACTCCAAAGCAAAACAAGATTAAGCAAATTGAATCATTTCAAAAGCTGTGTGCAGAATGTAAACTTGTTAGCATTCTAATCCTTGGGCTAGGTGACTGACTCAGTGTGCATCTATCCACTGGAGAGGAAGGCAGGCAAAGTCCAATGCAATATTGTTAGTTTATTTGTATCAAATCATCCCTCGGTGTAAGGCTTTGAATACTGCCACCCTTTTCATTCATAACCTTTCTATCAGGGAGCTCCTACAGACAGCCTGCTGAGCCTTGATTATCAGCTTTGCTGACCATCATTACCTTACTCGCAGGCCTGCACACAGAAAGCAAGCCATCAGCTCTTTTCCTGCATTCTTCCTCTTGCGTTGTTTTTATTTCTCTCTGCCAGAGAAGTTGCAAGAGTACTTTGAGGCCAATGAATACAAGAAGAAAATACAAGCTCAAACAGAGAATCAAAACAAAATAAATCACAAATCGAAATTAGGAAAATAATCTTTAACCATCTAATCCTGCACTCTGTAAGTATTGCATATGGCACACTGAACTTTATAACTATACTCTACTACATACAATACTCTTACACCACCCAAAACTGCATGTTGTACTCTTTCATCATCAGATACTACATAAAGTACTCTTAAATCATCTGATACTGCATACAGTAATCTTTAACCACCCATTACTGGGCACAGTGTTCTTTAAACATGCAATAATACATACTGCAGAATTTCACTCCATTATAATGGAATGAATATTTGGGCTTCATACTACTGCTCTCAAAAACAAGGCAAACCACACTGGTGCCTTTTTTCAGTTTGTTCCTGGAAAGACGAGTTTGCTTGTCTTTTAAGAAAGCAGAGATAAAAAACATTTTACAGTAGATGGTGGCCCACCACCTAAAGCTCACTGCAAAAAATCCAAATCTCACCAAGCATATTTGTCTCTTTTCAAGTCAAAATATCTCTTTACACTTAATATAAGACACAGCCACCAAACAAGCAAAATTTACTTGAGCTACAAGGACTTGTTTTTAGACGGTGCATCTTGAATATCTTGTTTGGTGAAACTGTCTTGAAAACATCTTACTTTGAGTGGTATATCAAATTAAGCAAGCCTTTTTGACAAGTCAGAAGGTTTTTAAACTGCATGACACAAAAACACTTCCTAATACCAGTTAAAAATGGAACAAAATTAGTTTTTTTTCCACCTAATTTTAAGATCCCTTTCAAGAAATCTTAACAAGTGTATTTCCACTAGTTCCATTGGCAATTTTTTTTCACTTATTACTAGCAAAAAACACCTTGTATTAATTATTTTATTACTTATTTTTGAAGGGCTATTTTTTTGCAGTGCTTAACCTGGGTAAGACTGAGATGCTTTTCATCCTACCCAGGTCCTCTACGTTTCAAGACCTCTCCCTCAGCCTAGACTCTACAAGCCTTTTCACCAATAGCACTGTCAAAGGCCTTGATGGTATACTTGACAGCCAACCATCCTCCTCAGGTTACAGTGGTGAGTCAGGCATGCAGATTCTTTTTGTACAAATCTGAAGAATCTGCCCCTACCTCACTATGTGTTCCAGGCAGCTCCTAGTTCCTGCCCTTTGTAGAAATCTGAAGAATCTGCCCCTACCTCACTATGTGTTCCCGGCAGCTCCTAGTTCCTGCCCTTTGTACAAATCTGAGGAATCTGCCCCTACCTCACTATGTGTTCCACGCAGCTCCTAGTTCCTGCCCTAGTTCTCTCATGCGTGGACTACTGTAATTCCCTCCTTGCTCATCATCCTGCCTCTGCCATCAGACCCCTACAATTAATCCTGAATGCAGCTGCACAACTTCTCTACAATCTTCCTAAACATGGTCAAGTTACTTCCCTTCTCACCTCACTTCATTGGCTTTCTGTTCTCGCTCGCATCAAGCTCAAAACCTTGGTGGTGGTGTAACGGGTGTAGACTGTGTTGTGTATTAACTAGATGTTGGGTCAGTGAGTGAGCGAGTTTCAAACCTGGGTTCTCACTGCTTACTGCCAACTCCTTATGGTCAGCGTCGTTGCCAGTTGAGCTAAAGGCAAATTGCCCCTAGCCTGTTGGCAACAACGCTAGTTAACCAGGTCTCAGGGAGTGACATAACCACTGCAACCACTCGGCTACCTGCTAACCACTACCCCACAAGCTTTACGCAGGGCTCACACGAGCTCCACACTTCTGCTCTGCCACACTCACCCCCCTTTGACCTCCTCTTTCTCCTCAGTGACCACTGGCAGCCAAGCCGTGCTTTAGCCAGTGATCCGGATCACAGCACCAAGGTAGCAGGTGTAGGTCAGTGAGCAAGCGAGGTTCGAACTGGGGTTCTCACTGCTCACTGCCAACCCGTCACGGCCAACGTTGTTGCCAGTTGGGCTAAAGGCAAATTGCCCCTTGCCTGTCGGCAACAACACTAGTTAACCAGGTCTCAGGGAGTGACGTAACCACTGCAACCACTCGCCTACTTGCTACCCGCTATGCCACAGGCTTTACGCAGGGCTCACATGAGCTACTCACTTCAGCTCTGCCACACTGGCATACAGGACAGTAAATGGCATAGCCTCCTCATATCTATACTGGTCCCTCAGTGGTGGAATGAACTCCCCATGGGAGTCAGGACGGCGCAAGGACTGGTCATCTTTCATCACAGACTGAAGACCCACCAAACCCCCAAGGTCCCATTGGCCCACTGGTGGGTCAGCCAGGTTTCTGTATTAATATCTTAGCGATGACACAAGCTACAGTGTTAATTCAAGTATTGTCTGAAACTGATTATGGATATCTTTGAATTTCAACACAAGTCCAAACCAAATCAGAGATATAAAAGTTTGTTGTAGACGCACTCCCCAAAAACAAAAATAAAACAAACTATAAAAAACTACATGAATTAACTTGCATTAATTTGATAGTGTGTAGCTCAGCAGTATCTAAACCGATTCTAACCAATCAACGAAACCTGATAGGTCTGTTTGCGCAGATTGCAACGACATCTGGTTTCTCACTAGTCCCAACCAATCCTGAGTAAATGCGTTTAGTGTTAGCCCTCCCCTTCACCGCTGTGGAAAATAACTTGTATCATGTTTGGTCGTCTCTATCTCAGCAAATCCTCTATCTCAGCAAATCCTCAATCAGCTTTTTTCGTTGTCTGATAGGCCAGCTTGTAATGATTGACACGGCCTTTGTCCTATGGCAATAGCCCCTGCCAGTCCAGAGATATTACCCCCCCCCACGCTTCTCAGGCAAGCTGTGCTGTCAGCGCATACACAAGCAGGCTGGATAAAAGGATGAAGACTCCCTGGCAATGCAAGATGTGGAATGTAGTACTATGCTTACAAATTGATAGAAACTGCTGGGCTAAATGGCATAAGTAGATTTTGGCAGTTTGACCATGTATATACTGTAGTTATAGCTGCATGTGGGTTTTTTTCTTTGTATTTTCATTGTATTGCACATTGTTCTTTACATTTTCATTGTTTTGCACTTTGTTCTTTATTATATTTATATAGCTATTTATGTATATTATATTTATTTTTTGCTTATTGTTGTAATTTTGAATAAACATTTTCATGAAAAAATCTCGCTGTTTCAACAATTTTGTCCTCACCATGCTGTGTGTGATCATTTCTAAGTCCAAGTGTTATAAGACCTTGCACTGAGAATTTTTTTCATAAATCCACTCAAAATCACTAAATGCGTCTGACACACAATATGTATAATCCAGTAGTGTACTGCAGTGGTAAGTGAGATTTACAAGACACTTTGCATAAACAATCAAGAGATATTGAACTTTGAAATAAAAAAGTTGTTGAGTAATGGATCTTTGAAAACTTAATAAATTCAGTTTTCAAAGATCTGTTTTTTTACTGTTTGAGGCCTTGTCTTAGGCCTGGTGCACACTAGAGGATTTTCAGATCTTAACCGATTTTAAAAACGTGGGAGACCACAGACATAACGACAGATTTGACCAGTTTTTAATATTTTAATCATAAGAATGCACACACCAGATGATTCAGTCAAGACACAGGACCACACACTAAATGATTTCAGAGTGGCGATTCCAGGGACTTGGGATCTCACAGAAACTCGCAATCAAACGTGACTTCAGAGCAAAACCAACATGGAGGCAGACCGTCGTCTTCAGCTTGTTGCACTTGTGTGTGCTATGTTTTGCACTGAAAAAAATAGGAGAAAAAAACTGTCAATGAAGTCATGGCTGAGAAGATAGAATCAGCATGGCTATACATTTTGCAGCGCAAGCTGGAGTTTGCGCTGCAAAATGATTCCATCTTCTCTGACCATCCACTGCCCTGGAGATGCCATTCCATATTAATATTGTGCTCTGGGCTTGTACGAAGGTTAAACATGTTTGATATTTATGATTCGAAATCGGGGAGACTCCAATCAAGTCGGTAACACTAAGATTATGTCTGTAAACCCCTCACACTACAGGATCATTTGGGCAGACAATCGGTTCCGACCAGCCCCGACTCGGGAACGCTTCCCCCGATCGTCAGGAGGGGCGAATCGGAGCGAGAATTGCCCCAATTATCCTCTAGTGTGGGGCCAGCATTAGGCTGGTAGTCTTTCTTAGAGTTGAACAAGTGGGCTCATTGTGTAGCCCTGGGTCTGCTGAAAACAATGATATGCAGTATTAGTGTATGAGTCAGACAGATGGGGTTGTACAGGCACACAAGTAAAAGTAAAAATGGGGCAAAATACCCCTGAGACCCATGAGGTAATCCCGACACCCTAATACCTGATACTTCTAGTATTTGCTGTTTATTTTACGTGTAGTATTGCGATTTATTTTGGATTCTGTGATCTAGTGACTGATGTAAGGTAGTAGGCTTCCCTTGTCTAGTCAGGTTGTGCAAGTTAGGTAGGCCTGGTCTGACAATATTGCTCATTCAACTTGAAACGATACACGTCTCTTCTATTGTGTTGGAAGTTGCTCTGGGTAAGATTATCTGCTAAATGAGTATAATGTAATGTAAAGGTGATAATGCTGGCTGCCACTTGTTCAGTATTAGCTGGAAATGAGAAAAGCTATTTGCATGGCAGCATTGTAGCAGTATTGATCAATCAATGAATGAAATTTTATTTGTTATAGAGCATTTTTACAATCAAGACCGTCATAAAGCACTGTACATAGTGCATTCTCCAGAGGGAATCAAAAATACAGAAAACCCAGGCTAATTGAGAAAAAAAGTGGAAAATTATTCCATGACCCTGGGAAAAGGTGGTTGAGAGACTTCCATAATAATGGAAAAGATAACATTGGTATAACATATTAGGTATCAGTTCATCTCAACAGTTTGTCCTAATAAATCTATTCCAGAGCCAGTGAGGTGGACAGGGGATGGAAATATTGGCCGCAGGCAGGTAATGAGTGGGGACCCTCCTTCTGAGAGTGGATGGTACAGCGATGAGTCCAGGCATCATATTCTTTCTGGCTGGTCAACTAGCTGCTAGTGTTGCTGTAGAAGTACTTGTGGCTTAGATGAAAGAAGAGAAAGAGGAGGAGAGAGAGAGAGATAGAGAGAGAGAGGTAGGGAATGTAGTTGTTACAATGGGGTGACCAGATAATTTGGGTGCAGTGCAACATTAGGCTGCCTCAACTATGGCAACATGCAAAGAGGTAGTGAGCAGAAAAAGGTTAGGACCCATGGCCATGAGGGTGATCCAAGACTGCCTTGCCCATTTAGAGCGGGACCCAAATAGCTACAGTCCAACTGGAAATTGAGATACCCATACATAATTAAGAAGGCTATTCCATAATAGCGGAGCTCGGTGTGAAAAGGCTCTACCATCTTTTTTTCAACTTTTGAAACCACCAACAAGCCAGCTGAACAAAGTAATCTGGGTAGGTTATGAGGAATTACTAGATCCTGCAGGCAAATGGCCACAAGTCCATTTAAAGCCTTGTAAGGAGCACTACTTTGAAATCAGTCTGATATTTAACTGGCAACCAGTGAAGTGCTGCTAAAATTGAAGTAATATGGGCACATTTTTTCCTTGCAAGAATGCTTGAGCCGGCATTGTGAACATGCTGCAAGGGGTTTAAGGTGCTAAGTGATGGCCAAACTGAAATGTGAAGGCTAGCGGGGTCAGGCACCAAATTTTCCAAATAGCAGTCTGAGAGTATTTTGGGCCTAGGACTATCATTTCAGATTTGCTGAATTTATAAGCAGAAAGTCTCCCTTCACCTGCATGTCTAGTGATCTGCACCTGCACACTGAAGTTCACGTTTATTACGTCTGATATAGCAGCAAATTCAACGACTAGTACAACCTACTTAAACATGCAGCAAAATCCTAAACACAAAGCAGACCCTCATTTATGAAAATGTAAAAAATTGAAATGTTGAAAAATTGCACATCAATTAATCATCAAAGCACAACTTTTTGCTTTAATACGTATCCTCAGCATAAAGTATGTAACATTATTTGGCTACACTAGCTGGCTAGCTACACAGTTTCAACTCAAAAGTTTTGACAGCCTCACCATAAATTAATTATTTGGTTAAACAACTTACTGCCTAGTTAAAATATACAGCTAGATAATGGGCTATTGTGATGTATGTGTTATCTTGGTAACTTGCTATCCAGCTACAATACAATGGCAAGCCATTTTATTATTTAATCATCAGTTGCCACTAGTTAAACTTGGAACACTGTTTCTATGGAAAGGTGTTTTAATTGTCTGATATTACTAATTAACTGGCTAACTAGGGACACTTATGGCAACTGGTTTTAGCATTTCATCATCCAATGCAACCAGTTAACTAGGAACACCATCAGTCAGTGTAGCATAGTGGTTATGGAGCAGGAATTGTAACTAAAGGGTCGCACAGAGAGAGAGAGAGAGAGAGAGAGAGAGATATCCCCCCCCTCAATTGTTTCATGGTGGTTACGTTGTAAAGCACAAATACACAATGACATTAGGTCTGGTAATACGAGTTTCATTATTTCGCAGATAAACCTAGTAACCCCCACCCCTAAAAGAACGATGAGCTGTTCTTTTGAATGGCTCTCGGAAAGGAACAGAGCCATAAGATTCGGCTCCCATTATTCCCATCACTACAAGGCAGAAACAAGCCAGGAGCAGGGAGCAAACACGGGAACGGGCTGGATCAAAACCCGGTAGGCAGGCAGATCAGGCAACCAATCTTATCTACCTGATGTGTAATGTACGAGAAAACTTTGAACTAAATACATTACATGAATTTAGCAAACGCTCTCATCCAGAGTGACTTCCAGCATAATGGAACATAAGTGTATCCATTCATTTTAAATGAGCAACAGTGTTAGACCAGACTAACAACACTCTCAGACCAGTGAGTGTGCGCACAACACTATACGAGTCCTACACACGTTAACTTGTGAAATCTGACAGAAGCCAAGTATACTACGATACAACACAAAGTCAAAACACATCACAATAGTACACGAAAAACTAACATAAAATACTAGAAGCAGCAGGAGTTAGGGGTGGGGATAGAAGTGGAACTGACATGCAGTGCCTGTGGGGAGTTCATTCCACCACTGACCGACCAGTACTCACAGGGATTGTGTCTGAGAAGATCGACCCATTGAGTCGGAACAGTCAGTTGCCCTGTAGATGCAGAGTGCAGAGTGTATTTCCTTTTAAAAAATAAATAATTTTATAGCCTACTGACATTTTTAACTTGTACCATTTAATGCAGATTTCTGGTTTAATCCCTGCTGGGGCACTGCTGTTGTTCCCTTGGTCAAGGTACTTAACCCAAAGTTGACTCAGTAAATATTCATCTGTATAAATGGATAATATGTGAAATTATAACCTATGTATGTCGCTCTGGATAAGAGTGTCTTCTGAATGACAAAAATTTAATGTAATATAATAATTAAAAAGAGTCTCTTGGGATTGCATTCTACAATGAGAACAAATAACTACTTCAAAAAAAAATATCAGCCGCCAGACTTTGGGCAGGGAAGTGTAGTTTCTTAGGGCTACTTACAATATTCACCATGAGCAGCTTTTTACCTTGAATTAGCTCCATAATGAATGAGGTTTTAGCTGTACACTTTAGTGAAAAATAAAAATTAAGTTGCTCTGAATATATTTATTAAAAGCATAATGTATAATAATGTACATATCCTCATTTTTATTTCCATAGTTCCCGGGTCAGTTGAAAAAGTGAACTGTGGTACATCATAGTCCAAGAACTCTGGTATCAGGAAGCAGTGATTGGCAACACATTAAATGGAGCTTTTGTGTCCTCTCCAGTTTGGCCTCAGAATAACCAACATGTCAGGTTACATCTTGCAGACACCCTGACTCCACCAGCCCTCACATTTCAGTTTGATCATATTTTTAGGGAATGTCTCACAAGTCGCTTTGGATAAAAGTGTCTGCCAAATGAATAAATGTAAATGTAAATGTAAAGGGAATACACAGTGAACCTTTAATACCTTGTAATAAACTAAAATGCTTCTTTAATCAAGCAGGGGAATATTGGGTAAACACAAACAAATGAACTTTATGAATCTATCAAGTATTGAAAAACAAGAAAGACAAAATCATTTTTCAGTGTAAATGGTAAATTCTAATCTATTTGATAAGCCCCTGGACAGCATGAGATCAAACTCAAAGCATGCCCTCAATATAATTAGTCAAAGACTTGTCCCCCACAGCCCCCCCAAAAAACACATACTTTGAAAAATGATTTCGTTCAATGGCCCAAGGTAGATTTCAGCTTGTCATGAGTGTTGATTATGGCATTGAAGACTTGCTAAAAATTATTTCTAAGCCTCTGTCTCATGACATAATAAACTTCAACCTATATATTCAGCAGTCACATATATGAGAAAATCATTTAACCTCCAAAATTAATCACTATGATTAATAAGTAGCCCCATAAAACTTCCACCGGCTGGAAATCATGACAAGAGGAATGCAGAAATGTTATATCTTATCTGTTTCCCATATGGTTGAAGCCCTTCCCAGCTGTTCTAATCTACACACATTACACTACATGCACAATGTACATTTCTATTATTTTCTCACACAATTGGAATTTTAAAGATTGAGAGGAATGTATTTCTCAGTTTATGTATCCTAGTTTACATAATCTCTGTGTTGTCTATTCATAGCCTGAGTCTGTATTAGTCTTATTACAGGCATACCAATACTTTTTCCATGGGGTTCTCAAGTGTCTTTCAAAAAGAAAAACAAAAAAAAAGAATAAAAGTTCACAGACAATGCTGCTTCACAGAAGCATGATTTCCAGGGTGGAAGTGGTATGTCAATTAAGGACCTAGGGGTGGAATAAAGAGTAATACAGTCTCATCTACAGTGCTGGCAACAGATGATACTTACTATGTGTTGAATGTCATGTTTTTTGATGCTATGTGCAACACAGAATAAAATGACTGAAATCTTGTATTCCTTTTCTTTTTGTTGTGATGAATGCGAGGCTCATACATCCCGAAACATATCCGACTGAGTTACTCTCCATTTGCTTGAATGTGTTTATTGCCTATCATCAGGTAACTTGTTGAGGTCAGAAATATCTGCACACTAATCCGACCTGACATGTCACCATGTTGAGTTTTCCAGTGTGGAGCCTTCAAGTGATTCTCCAAGCAGTGGTGGAATCAGCCAATCAGTTACAGTCTATGGTTGCAGAACAGAGAAGAAGTAGAAAAGATGGCGCTTAACACCACATGGATATCAGCGCATGAGTATGCTTTTTTCAGTGAGAGGAGCTAATATGGTTTGAGGCCTTGGCCTCCAATTTGACATCCTCCTGTTTTGACTGTGGTTTTGTTTCCCCTGTACCCCATGCTTATGGAATTTAAGTCCATCCCCGTGGATTTTTCCCCTGACCAGGTTTGGGACAAAGTTAGTCTAGGGTACCATATACACAACCACCCGTAGGAGAATTTGTTCTTAGAGACACTAGATAATAGGTGAATGCCATCCCCTGTATTTTGTTAGTGTAGGTATTTAGCCCTTTGGCATCACCTGTGGTCCCTACCTGTGTCAGAGTGTGTATATTTCTATCTTTCGTAAATAGCCCACTCTCAATACCACCTTCTATAAATAAACACTGCACACTTTCCCACAGTATTTGTCCACTGAGTCTCCCTCTACCCCAACATGCTGGGTGTTGCCCCGCCAAGATTTACCCCTGGACTACCAGGGCGAGATGTAACACAAACATTTGGCTGTAGTCATTTTCAACAAGGCAACTCCACAACAAAAATCCAGCATCCTGTACTGCTCATAACCCTTACTGCAAGTCCTCTGTCTGGGGAATGTTCTCTCCTATCTTCCCATTTTATTTTGTTTTGAAAGCTAACCGTTAACCTGTGTGACTAGCAGATTTACTTTGGCAATGACGTACAGTTTCACATGCTGTATGGTTGACCATTAATCCTAAAACAGATTTACTACTAGTGAGATATTTGAAAACCATGCAGTGAGTGAAAACATTATATTAATGGCTGGCAAAGCTGTCACATACTGCACATCATGAGCTAGTGATGAAAGATGGGCCTAGCACATTAGGAACCAGTCCAGGGAGAATAAATCTTTCCCAGCCCAATGTTAAGTACTGTATTGTGTTTATACATGTTATAAAAAGTGTTTATAGACAATTTTGTCACAGTTCATTCAGTGGTATGTTGTAATTTTATTCCATGTCTGGCATAACTTTTACCTTGTAAAGTTAATGCATGTGAATTGTTGATGGCTCAGATGTATGTATGTTTTTATAAAAATAGTATACTGGCTTGGCAAGTGAAAATTGAGATATATACAATTTTATGCAAAAGTTTGCGCACACCTGGTCAAAATTTCTGTTACTGTGAATAGTTAAGTGAGTAGAAGATGAACTGATCTCCAAAAGGCATAAAGTTAAAGATGAAACATTCTTCTCAACATTTTAAGCAAGATTAGTGTATTATTTTTGTTTTGTACAATTTTAGAATGGAAAAAAGGAAAGGAGCACCATGCAAATGTTTGGGCACCCCAAGAGATTTGAGCTCTCAGATAACTTTTACCAATTAGCTTGTTGGGGCTATAGCTTGTTCACAATCATCGCTAGGAAAGGCCAGGTGATGCAAATGTAGTACCCCTGGGAAATTCATTGCTTTTATTTTGAATAAAATCATTTAAAAATAGAGAACAAGGTAAAGGTGTATTTACAATGGGCTAGTTGCCATGTTTACAAGTGGTTCCGTTTCATATGTGTTCATTACGATGTCAGTAATCCTGTTAAAGTTAGTTCATGGGAGCAAAAATGTGGGGAAAAAAATATGATTGGTTAAGTACTAGCCTATCGGATTACTGTTACTATATACATTGGGATTGTGCCTGGTTAACGATGGTAGAGAGAGTTCGAGTTGTGTGGAGAAAAAAAAAAGTTTTATTGGCGTTAAGCAGAAGATTCTGGGGGAAATACAACTTACGAACTGTTTGTGTGTCTGTTTGGATTTTGAGGTGTACTCAGTAGTGGCGAAGAGTAAGAATTCCTGTGCTTGATCACCATTTTGTGGATTAGCCGTTAGCTACACGGGACATTTAGCTGTTTCAGACCGTTGCGAGTGATTCAACGGAGGACAGCGACGACTCCATTTCGCGATTTCTGCGAGGAGACGGCGAGGGAAAAAGGACTGTGTTCAGCAGAGCCTGAGGTGATTGTGTGAGGACAACGCATCGGATACCATCTCTCGGAGTAGGCCGCTTTGTTCTTCAGATTGCGGATGTTCGTGAAGTTTCCTTGGTCTGCAGACGAACGGTTCCGTGAGTAAGAAAACCACGTCTTTGTCCGGCATTATGAGCTCCACCATGCGCGCCAACTAAAGGGTACCCCAGACTGTGTGGTGTGTGTGTGTGTGTGTGTTTACAACGCGAGTGTTTTTTTATTATTTATTTTGACATTTTATCTGTCTGTATTTTGTTGTGCACTTATCTGGGTACATGTCTGTTCTTTTCTCAAACCGTAATTGTACTTCTTGGATAAATAAATGTCATCTGCAGCTAAAGTAATTGATGCATAAGAGTTTTGATGTTAATGAGCATTCAGCTATCATTTAGAGAGTCCGCTATTTTAGTGGTGTTGCAGTCCAATTATTTGTAATTCGTGGGATACATTGTTTACAATTCAATCTTTGAAGATTAACTCAAAGTGGGGGCTCACACTGTTATTAGTAGTTAATGCAAGGGAGGTCAGTTATCCAGCATCTAACTATAGCCATTCCCATAGGCTATCCCAGGCCTCTTAGACACCCTGTGTGAGACAGTAACCCTAGACCTATATCCTGCCTGGTGCATTCCACTTAAGCTCCTCCCTTGTTGTGTATTATTCACGTGTTCATGGTAGTGGGGCGCAATAATACATGTATGTAAAAGTCAGCTTAGTGGGAGGGTTACACAAATTTCAAAGCTTTATAAATACTCTGACTCCTCAAATCTTGTCCCTACAATCAGCAGCCATGGGCTCCTCTAAGCAGCTGCTTAGCACTCTGAAAATTAAAATAATCAATGCCCACAAAGCAGGAGAAGGCTATGAGAAGATAGCAAAGCGTTTTCAGGTAGCCGTTTCTTGAGTTTGTAATGTAATTAAGAAATGGCAGTTAACCGGAACGGTGGAGGTCAAGTTGAGGTCTGGAAGACCGAGAAAACTTTCAGAGAGAACTGCTTGTAGGGTTGCTAGAAAGGCAAATCAAAACCACGTTTGACTGCAAAAGACCTTCAGGAAGATTTAGCAGACTCTGGTTGTGCACTGTTCTACTATGCAGCGACACCTGCACAAAAATGACCTTCATGGAAGAGTCATCAGAAGAAAACCTTTCCTGCGACCTCACCACAAAATTCAGTGTCAGAAGTTTGCAAAGAAACATCTAAACAAGCCTGATGCATTTTGGAAACAAGTCCTGTGGGCTGATGAAGTTAATATAGAACTTTTTGGCCGCAGTGAGCTAAGGTATGTTTGGAGGAAAAAGGGTGCAGAATTTCATGACAAGAACACCTCTCTAACTGTTAAGCACGGGGGTGGATTGATCATGCTTTGGGCTTGTGTTGCAGCCAGTGGCATGGGGAACATTTCACTGGTAGAGGGAAGAGTGGATTCAATTAAATACCAGCAAATTCTGGAAGCAAACATCACACCGTCTGTACAAAAGCTGAAGATGAAAAGAGGATGGCTTCTACAACAGGATAATGATCCTAAACACACCTCAAAATCCACAATGGACTACCTCAAGAGGCGCAAGCTGAAGGTTTTGCCTTGGTTCTCACATTCCCCCAACCTAAACATCATCAAAAATCTGTGGATAGACCTCAAAAGAGCAGTGCATGCAAGACAGCCCAAGAATCTCACAGAACTAGAAGGCTTTTGCACGGAAGAATGGGCGAAAATCCCCCAAACAAGAGCTGAAAGACTCAAAAGCTAAAAAAAGTGTTTACAAGCTGTGATACTTGCCAAAGGGGGTGTTACTAAGTACTGACCATGCAGGGTGGCCAAACTTTTGCTTCAGGCCCTTTTCTTTGTTTGTTATTTTGAAACTGTAAAAGATGGAAATAAAAAGTAATCTTGCTTAAAATATTAAAGAAATGTGTCATCTTTAACTTTTGTCTTTTGGAAATCTGGTCATCTTTTACTCGCTTAGCTATTCACAGTAACAGAAATTATGACCAGGGGTGCCCAAACTTTTGCATAAAACTGTATTTCTGTGTGCATGTATAGCCTTCAACAGTGCAATCAAACCAAGATAAGCTACCACCCTCTCATACAAAGATTTGAAGGGTCATTGGTTTCATTAAAAATCAATGTGGCCTTCTTTGTTCCATGAGACTTATTTGAGGTTTGTGAAATAAGCATTTCTGCAGGGTTGCATTTGTACTGGCAACGTTTGCACTCTGTGCTTTGATTCTGGGTTCAAACACTGCATTCTGTGTTGATAATTCTGAGGAGATTAGAGATGCCTGATAACTTCATTAAATTAATGTGATGGGGGAAAGCTGCAGATGGAAAATAAGTGTTTTCAGCGATTAAATAAAAGTCACAATCTAGTAAAATCTCAAGGGTGGCATATTAAAAAGAGTTTCTCTTACAATTATACCATCCTGAGGGGTCTGTGTTGTTGAGACCTGAGCTGGATTCCATTTTTCAGTTATTACTATGTTGAAATGAGACACTTTTTATTCTTTGCACAGAAGAAGATACACACACACACACACACACACACACACACACACACACACACACACACACACTGCCTGCTGACCAATGTCGCCAGCAAACTCTCACTTCTTGAACAGATATTTGGGCTGAATAAATGCTATGTATTTTAGCATCTACTGCAAACCTGGCAGGTAACGTGTACACCTGTTGTCTGTTTCTGTGCTGTAAATAATTTCCAATTAGGAAACTCAAAACCACACCACAATATTCACATCTCATGTGATAGTAGATCATTCCTGAGTGACATTCCCTGCATGTTCGTCTAACAGGAGAATCATTCTGAGCATTCTGAGCAAGTAAGTGATTGGATCAAAGGCATGAATTAAGCCTATTCACTGGAAACCTCATCCCACCCAAGGACATGATAACTCTAAAGCTTTAGTTCAGATAGCATCCCTACTAAATCATGCAAAAAGATGGAGTTTCCTGCATTTCCTGAAAGGTTTACAAACTGATGCCAATTTAATCTGTTCATCTGTCCACCATGCTGAGAGCAGGATTCTATTGTACTGTAGTCTTCAAGGGATATGGATGAAAATCAGATCCATTCAACTTCCTGTCTGTCAGTGTACGTCCTATAACTCATAAATCAGTAACTTATGGGTCATATAGAAACTATGTTTTGTTTACTGCCACAAGGATAAGTCAAGAGGCCTGTGGCCTCATTGCTGGCCACTTTACTGCAGGTTGTGGACCTTCAACAGTGGCCACAGGACTCTACAGTGATTTGTGCATGACTGGCTGATTGGAAGTTGTCCTAGTGTAAGTTCCTGAACATTTTTTGAAAGAAGTCTGTTGCTGAAAGTATAAAAAATACATTTGTTCATTCACAAAAATTCTTCCATGTTACTGTTAAGTAAAGTGACTTGTACAACTCCTGGGGAGATCATGTGAGAAAGATAATGTACCACAAAGTGGAATGCCAGATCAGTTTAATGTGTCGGGTGGGTAAAACCTTTAAAATTATTCTGCATTTATATGGTAACCAGATAGTGTAAACCAGAATGAGACAGTTTAACAGTGCAACTTGGGGAAAAATGGTGGGAGCTTCTATTATATTGTGCAAAATGTACACCTGTAGTTTTGATTACTGTTGATGTTAAAAATGAAATTGATAATTAGCAACGTTATTAATATTATTATACACACTGTAAATGTGGCTCAAAGCTGGTAACAAAGTAGCACAATTGCTCCTGCATGTGAACATCAGTGTCTTTTATTTCTTGTACAGATGTGGCAGAGACCTACAATGGAACTGAAAGATAGACGCACAAGCATTGTCAGTGGATATCTACTCACTTCAAAGACAATTTGAGAGAAATGACATTACACAAATCATTACACAAAGATAAAACATCATAGTAATGCAAGTTCATTTATGGAGTAGGTATAGTGTAGAGGTCTTGTATGAGGACATGTGTGTTTAGGAGACAGTGAAAGTTAAGAGACTGTGCAGTTATGATGATGGTGCAATGAAGTAAACATTTGTGTGATTTTAACCCTGAGGTGGGCACTGATCCTTAATACATGGGGGAGAATTACAGTAGTGACCTTGGCATTAGTCTGAAAATAAAAAATTCAGACCCTAACTTATTTGTACTTTGCACTTTGTGCTTTGAGTTACTTTTTGCACCATATGCAATGGTTAGTATATTCGTCTGTTCTGCTGGAATCTATATTCCTTAAGTCTTTGCTTGAATTGGAATGACTCAGGAATGGTATCAATGAATTGCTGTCCATGGCCATTTCTGAGAGATGGTGTGATGTTGGTGTGATGGTGTGTGGGTGAGGATTGTTTGTATTTTTAAGCCTGAGTATGACATTGAAATGGAGGTACAGCAAGGGTTTTTGGACAGGAACTGGATCGGTATGACAGCACCATCATTTGGCTAGGACAAGCAAGTCATCACAAATGTCCATTTTGGAAATGAAACATGATTTAAATTTCAAAAAACTTTTCAAAAAACCTTTTCTTTGATATGTAGAAAATTCCAGGTTTATTTGTGAATTAATCTGCAGTTTACTGGTTCCACCCCTTTAGTGCAAACAGGAATGTGCCAGGTATATAACTGCATGTTTAACTAATAGCTGAGACTTAGGGCCATTATTTTGTGGAGCTTCCCAGGAATTTTATAACAAAAGGCAGCCATATGCATTGAAATAGCCCCAGATTGCCAGGGTCATGTTGCATGATACTGAATTTCCCTGCCTTTGTGCAGTCTTGATTGTCTGTCAATACTGTCTGCAGGTCTGTCTACGGGTGCTCCAAATAAAAAGTATGGAAACTTGAAAGGTGGAGCAACAGCCTCACTTTCAGCAAGCGATCACCTTCCAGCCTTACTGTGGCTGCCCTGGTCTTGTGTTACGTACCTCATAAAAGTAACTCTTGTTTCACCATGGCACAGCCCAGTCTGCGTACCTGGCTAATCTGTCAAGCCTAGCTCCCAGGCAAATTCTTCAGAAGTGTAATAGTAACTGTTATAAACTGAGCTTTTTTTTACCTTTCCCCATTTTTGCAGAACTCACAAGGTTGTTTAATGTTGTTGACAGGTTGACTGAGCTTGTTGCCTTGATGTATTGTATAGTATTGTATTTTTACTGCTGCAGTGACCTCTAAATGTCCTTTTTCTTCCGATCTTCATACAAAATATTTCCTCCTACTTTGCACTTTGCAGCTCAAACCTTTACCTTTGTTGTTCACCTGAAATTCGCAACACACAACTTGTTTTTGTTAGGAAAAAAGTTTTCAGAAACTGACAGACAGCAAATGCCCCAGGAGAATTAGGTCACCAAAGACTAGAAACAGAATCACTGGAGCTAGGTACAGGTCATATCTTTGCACTGTACCTTCGATTACTGAAGTGACTTTCTTAAGTGAAACCTGTGTACTGTTCTTCAAACTTTCCCCATGACATTCTTTTGATCCTTTCTCTCTTTGAACTCATCATCAACCTTGCCATTCCTTCTCCTTCACTCCTATCTGAAAATCACATCTATACATAAACATGTGAATGCATAGAGAGGGCCGTGCGGCTCCGCAGAGCATCCATCCGGCAACAAGAGATATGCTCAACTGCCCCAGTGCTTCAATTTGCATAATTATGTCTGCATATTTCAGGGAATTTGATAACTGCACACATATTGCTGGCACTCCTGACACTGACATTTTGATGTCATAACTGTCAGTGCACTCATACAAAACCACATCAAATGACAAGAAATAAATATATTGATAAAAGGGAATGAAAGTTAATTCAGTATGCAAATTCCTTGTTCATGTTGAATACCTACAAGACATTATTTTCACATTTCATTTTTGTGTAATAGTTACATCAGACATGTTCTTCTGCTTCAAAATAATGTCTGTATGTTCTAACCATAACATCAGATTGATAATAATCATCACATATTTCCTGTAACAGTATATTGCTAGAAGGGTTAAGTTTTGGTATATTACTATAATATGATATTTTTGAAATGTAACAATATTATATTCAATACCAAGTAAAGTGTGATCAATGGCATAAGGGAGTATCTACAATGCTAATTAGTCTGTAGCCCAAACAAGCAGGTGGCAAATCTAGAACAAAATCTACAAGCAAAATTCAAAGCCAAATAACCAACTGTAAAATAATTCAGTGATCATAATAATAGTCAGGGTATTATTGTCATTTTAATGCAAAGATAATCAATGATGCAGCAAAATGTGACAAATTATTTTATATAACATAGCACACATGGATTTCAAATTATGTTACTGGTGTTTAATTCCTAAAGGAGCTGATTGACAATTCTTGCAAAATTCTAAGAATCGATCCTGGAAGTTGATTCTTGTACATGTGTGCAAGTCCATTTTTGGTAACATCAATATATGTTAAAAGAGAAAAAAATATTTACAGTGAAAATTTCACAACATGAAATTATCTACAACAGTGTGTAAAGAATATGGTTTGCACACCCCCATGTTTTCCTTTGTTCCCGTGTAAAAAAATCTATAGTGTTTTAGCCATTTTTCAAGGTTACAAAACATTGTTCCTAAGGCATTCTCAGTTGCTGAAATGCTGGAGATGTCCATATATGGAATATATTACAATACAGGCATAGACATACAGTACCCTGCTTATTGATTCATACCCATGAAATAAAAATGGCTTTGCTTGGTTGAAAGTGTTATAGTCAACATTCCATTTTAAGCAGAAAAAAATCCAACACAAACATGTATAGTTCTATCATACTTTTGTTCCTATTCAATCAGGGTTACCAATAAATAAATGTTCTGAACTGGCCTTGTCAGTCTTCAGATACCAGTGTAATTAAACAGTTTGAACACAAGAAAGCTGTACTCAGATTTAAAAAAAACATTTATTCAAGCAGGAAAAATATCCAAAATATATTTACTCTATCATGTCCTTGTTCCTATGTAATCATTTTTGTATTTTTAAATGAATATCATTTTTATGTACACAACTTCCTTTATGTTTGATTAATTTTAATCAGAGTTGATCAATGAAATAATTCACATCCATTCAAACTTTCAGAACTGACTGTGGAATTAACACAATTTTGAAACTGAGCACCCAATAAAACCTTATTGAACTAGAAAAGTGCATTTCCTGAAGAAAATGCAGAGTGTGATTGCGACCTGACAGCGAAAACTTGCTAACGTATATGAGACAATGTGGCTAAGTGGTTGCTAGGGTGTTGCTAGGGCATTACCAAGTGGTTGCTAGGCTGTTGCTAGGTGGTTGCTAAGGTATGTAAGATGGTTGCTATGGTGTTGCTAGGTGGTTGTGAGGGTGTTGCTAGGTGGTTGCTAGGGTGTTGTTGAGTGTTTGCCAAAGTGTTCCTAAGTTGTTGTTCGCTGGTTGCTAGGTGATTGCTAAGATGTTACTAAGCGGTTTCTAGGTTGTTGCTGGATGGATGCTAGTCTGTTGCTAGGTGGTTGCCAGGGCATTAGTAGGTGGTTGCTAAGGCATATAATGTGGTTGCTAGGGTGTTGCAAGATGTTTACTAAAGTATATGATTTGGTTGCTAGGGCGTTGTTGGGTGGTTGCCAAGGTGTTGCTAAGTGGTTACTAGGGGGTTGCTAGGGTGTTGCTAGGTGGTTGCTAGGGTAAACAATATGATCATTGGGTGCTGCTAGGGCATTGCTGGGTGGTTCCCAAAGTGTTGTTAAGTGGTTGCTAGATGGTTGCTAGGGTGTTACTAAGTGGTTGCTAGGGTGTTACTACTTGTTTGCTAGGTGGTTGCTAAGGTAAACAATATGGTTGCTAGGGACACACCCACCTTTGGTGAGTGTTGGGTCACATGACCCAAAGCACCAAATCAGGTCCCATGGTTATTGGTCAAATGGTGACCGAGTGGTAAGACTTTGAAAAATGAACTGAAGTGAACAGGAGGATGGAGGGATGAGTGAACGACAAAAAGACGAGTGCGGGTCAGTATGGCTTCAATGAGTGTTGGGTGATTTGACCTCAGCCAGTATATGAGGTACTGTGACCATAGGTTGAAAGTTGATGGAGCGGCAAGACCTTAAAAATGAACTGAGGTGAATGGGAAGATGGAGGGATGAGTGAACGACAAAAAGACAAGTGCGGGTCAGTATGGGTTTCAGTGAGTGTTTGGTGGCATGACCTGAGGCAGCATATGTGGTACTGTGACCGCAGGGCAAAAGGTGACTGAGCGGTAAGAGAAAAATGAATTGAAGTCAGTGGGAGGATGGAGGGATGAGTGAATGACGAAAAGATGAGTGCGGGTCAGTATGGGTTTCAATGAGTGTTTGGTGGCATGACCTGAGCCAGCATATGAGGTAGCTTTGCTGACGGCCTAAGTGTGACCATGTGATAGGGCTTTTAAAAATGAATTGAAGTCAATGGCAGGATGGAGAGATGAATAAATGAGTAAAAAAACTGATTAAAAAAATGACAAAAAGACGAGTGTGGGTCAAGACGGTCTTGGATGAGTGTTGAGTCATTTGCCCCGAGGCAACGTGTGAGGTATGGTGGCTATGGGGTGAAAAGTGACCGAGCGGGAAGGCCATGAAGTATGAGGGGGTGATTTTGAAAATGAATGGGAGTCTATGGGGAAAAAAGGAATGAAAAAACAACAAAAACTGGAGGAGTGCAGGTACGGCTTAGCTGTATACAAGCAACCCGATCGGGGTCAGATCGGACGGGTTACAGTTTGTTTGGGGTCGATATCTCGAAAGAGATGTGGGAGGAGAAGCGGGACAAAATTTGGTGGAATAAGAAGAAAAAGAAGAAGAAAACTATCAGATAACAATAGTCTGCTTGCAATGTTTCTCATTGCAAGCACACTAATAAAACTATCGGATAACAATAGTTGTGCTTTTTAACGCTAATTAACTACAGTGATGCTTTGCCAAGTTCTTGAGCCATTTGCTAGAATGTTATTCTGCATGGAAATGTAGTTTTGTTGTTATAGTTGAAAGTGACAAAGCATATAGCAATCTTACACTGACAATCCAACAGTTGTTCTGTCAAAGACTACAAATGGCAGAGGCCCTGTGGCAGCAGACCAGTGGGCCAGCAGAGGGGTGCAGGGAGACTGACATGGATGCAAAAAGGCTGACACAGTAAGTAGACAAGGGACAAAAACACAAAACCACACAAACAGCAAGAGGTAGTGTGAAAAAATGCTCAACAGCATAACACATCCCAGAAAAAGCGGATGGAGGAGGAAGCCAAATTAAAGAAAATTAAAAAAAAAAGTCATCATCTTGTCATCCTAATAAATTTTTGGAATTATGTGGCAGATTTTTATTGCAAATATTTCTCATCAAATGTGCACACAACAAATTTGTTTTGTTCTTCCAAGATTTTGATATCTGAAAACTCTTAATCAAAATCCCATAAACAATGGCTTCAATCCAACTCAAGTTATATTGATTAAATTTAGCTATCCTACTCCCACTCAATGGTGCTTCGGCATCTATTGACCCCACACATTAGCCAACACTGAAAGTTAACGTTATCTTATCTCGTTGCATTACTTCATAGTTATCTGAAAATATGGTCCAACATCACGCCTTATTTTGACAATCCACTGCCGACGGGTGTCCTTGTCTTTTGGGAAATGATAAAAAGACAGCTCTGGATTGCGTCTTTGGTAAGAATGGCAGCCTGGCACACAGCAGTAAGCCATGGCTTGTCAATCACTCGATTCACTCTGCAACTTTCCGACGAACTTTCTTGTTCTTACAACCTCAGCCTTGTTATTGCGCATAAAATATGCAAAATGGCAGCCACGTGACATGAGCGAATAAAGGCTTTTCACACTGCTCTTAGCCCAGCGCTAAAGCATTCTTAGAACCTTCTTAGCCCCTGGCTAAGGGAGCTGTTAGTCCCAGGCTAAGAAAGCTTTCACACTGGCACAATCCTGGCATATTCCAAAATAGGCTAACCCCGACTTTAGCCTAGGGCTTGCTGGCCCTGTTCCGGAGCTGTTAACTCCTGAAAATCGACTAAACACGGGGCTAAAAGGTGCCAGTGTGAAACGGGGCTAAAGTAAACAATGGACTTTACGTTACATTTTTGCTGTGCAATCACACGACTTCTTCGTCACGTCATTACAATACACACATGCTTTATGTTTACGTTGTAACTACTACTAACTGAAACCGGCAATATTCAGATGTTAAAGGTACCTAGCAAGCTAGCTAACTTAAAGCAACAATAATGTCCGGAAAAGACTTAAAAAGATCAAATTGGTCGCAGGTGGAAACAGCATTGTTCCTGAGTTTGTGGTTGGAAAAGCGCTTTCAAGACAAACTAGATGGAACATGCCGCAACAGTAAGGTTTTCCACCATCTGTCAGCGAAGCTAGCTGAGGCAGGTTTCAATAGGACACCGGAATAACTCAAACAAATGCTACAAAAAATTAGGGTTTCAACACCGTTCTCACATAAAGCCCTGCTAATGGCGACATTTTAACGTTGCTGCTTGCTGTTAAAGAGTAGTCACACGTCATTCTTGAATGTAAACATTAGTCGCATGTTCTAACGGACATTTAACCCAGGACTAGTAGAAGTGCAGTGTGAATCGTATAGCCCTGAGCTTAGGTTAACCCTGGGATAACAATGTGTGTGTGAAGAGGGGTTAAGTTATCCCAGGGTTAACCTAAGCCCAGGGCTATACGATATGAATATGCAGTGTGAAAACCCTTACTGCTGAGATCAGGGCTCCGGTTTCTTTTAACTTAAACTAATAACTCTTATCTCAACTATGAATTATTATAGAAGGGTTCCTTATTTATCTTAGTTACTAAATGTATGTCAATGTCTGTCTATGAACTTGTTTGTATTTAACTCTATTACCTACCTGCTTGTGGTTCAGCCAACTTCTTTGTGAATTTCTGTTGTAAGCACTCCATCTGTTTCTTCAGAGCTATAAGCTCACTGTCGGAACAGCACTCACTAGGTAATGCATTCGGGTGAGTTTTTTCAGCGTTGTCCGACATGGCTTCAGCTGGCTTAGACACCACAGCAGCAACTAAAGACTTGGGCTCTTTTATCTCAGATTTCTAGTTCTGAAGTTCAGCCTGCTTTATGTTAATGTCCTGCTTTACATATGCACTTTGCACAATCGGACTGATCTTTTTCCTTGAGGCTTCATATTCCTCCTCTGCACGTATCTCTTTTAACAGCTGAAGAAAGGTTGCTGGTTTCGCTTTCCTCTCTCTTAGACAAAGATTAACCAACATCAGATCAGAAGCTATAGCACCTCACAATAACTGTCTTGCTTTATCCACACAACCAGGAGGGAGACCACCTCTCTGCGCAACATTACCTAACACTGTTCTGGACACCTAAGGAAGTCAGGGAGCTTCTCACCTGCTTGCTGCTGCAATAAACGAAAAGCAAAATACAGGTCTTCGCCTGACTCTGCAGTCCCAAAAGCATGCTCAAGCACCTCTAAGCAGTTTTCAGGGCTCACATCAGGATCATTGGCTCCTGCTGCTTTAACAATTTCCAGGGCCAGGCCTCTAAGACTTTCCATCAGTCTCTGCCTTTTCTCTTTGAGAGAGCCGTCACACTCATCCGCCATGAGCTGTGCTTGCTCCACCCAGTGGTCAAACTTTTTCCCCTGCTGGAGTGGGCAACGTTCCAGAGAAAAGTCATAGGTGGTGATAACTCCCATGTTCACTTGAAGGCTTTGACATTCTGTCAAGTAAATCACTCACTGCTCGCAAAATGGCCTCTGTTGGGCCTCTGTGACAGCCTCTTCTGCAGGGAAAAAAGTGCGGAGGTCCTCCATGGTTCTACCTTCAGCCTGCAGCAGTCCTGCTAATCTCTGATTGAAATCTTGTGCATCTGTCTGTGAGGCTTCACCTACTATGACAACAGGCCACACCTCACCACCATAAATAGGAAATACTTCAGAAGGAACATTTTCTCCCCTTACAGCTTCTCTACATTCACACAAGACCATAAACCTATTGTGCCGCATGTTGAAAGTCCGGCCTCTGACATACACACCCCAAACTCTTCACTGTCTGCAGGGTCTCTTCAATTTCACCAATGTTCACATCTTCTGGGATGACTACCATGAGTGTGTGAGCCTCATCTAAAGCCTCGCCACGGCACCATCCCTTAAGCTCTGATACTAGCTCTACTCGGCTTGCCATATTTGCTAATTTGTCACTAATCACTATTTACAGCTTTAATATGCTATTTTTTTACTGGTGCAAAATACTAATTACTAGAAACCCACTCTATTATCCCAGCGATGCCTAAGATTTATGTAGCTCTTTTTACCCCCATGAATGCTGAGGACAGGTCTGGGTTCTTTTAAATTAAACTAATAACTCCTATCTAAACTATGAATTATTATAGGGTGACAAAAAATAAGGGTCCCTTATTTGTCTTAGTTACTAAATGTATGTCAATGTCTGTCTATGAACTTGTTTGTATTTAACTCTATTACTTATAATGTTCTTCTTCTACAATAAACACAAAATTATTAAAGTACAAAAAGTATTATTGCATTTACTTGAGTTTCAATACAGCAAAATAATTCAAATTCAAAATCAAATATTCTCCAATATGAAACCAGAACATTCCAGTGCTATGTTGAAAAATAAGTACAACCAAAGTACAACCTCTGCAATGCACTTCACAAATCAAATCTTCCAAATACAAAGAGTCCATACACTCACGTATGCTTACATGCAATTAACATTATTCACATAACATTACAAATAATAAAGCCGGCATGAAAAAGAAAAACCAACCCCACGTTGCAGGCCCGATTGCAGCAAAATGGCGGCTTCACTCAAGTTGAGTCACTTACGGTACCAAGGCAGTGGTGTGGGCGAGGAAGTGTTGAGATGGAGGAACAGACGAGCTAGCAGTCAGCATTGCAGAGCTCCCATGTCACCAGAGGATGTTTGAGCATTCCCCGGTAGCTCAAACCGCTATCTGGGTTGTCCACAATGCTCCTAATGTGCTCACCACTGGGCTCAGCTGTGTTTAACTGTTTTAGTTGACGTGCTGATAGCTAAGTTATCTAGAGTACTCACACATAAGGCTAGGTGGCTAGCTTAACCAACTAGCTTGCTGAAACTGTAGAACTGGAAACAACAGTCACACTTCTAGCCAAAGTGTAGCTATTTAGTTACCAAGTCCTCTCTGCTAGCACATAAACTAAATTAATATTTCATTAATCTAATATGCTTGACACTTTTAATAACCTTTGTGTATTACTAGGTTACTCTTCCCTACACTCCCAAACTCAACGTCTTACCTCCATTCTCTCCACTCTACTCCTGCGATCACTTCCCTTTTCCCATACTGACCCCTGACCTGAAATTGATTGGTTATACAGTTTTGTAAATAAAACAGAGTAGACATTTACAATAATTTTCACAATAATATCACAAATATGTTATATATAATTCTAAATTATTGAACTATTATTTTAACCCTTTAATTTTCTACAGGGTTACACAGACTACCTGAGGCCTCTCCCTGCTGCCTCAGGTGCACCCCTCTGCTTCTTGGTTGGCCTCTGGAACTGCCAGTCCGTCATCAACAAAGCTGACTTCATCCCCACCTTTGCCACCCACCCTCAAACTCTTGGCTCTGACCGAGACCTGGATCCGTCAGGAGAATACAGCAACTTCAGCAGTTCTCTCCGCCAACCTTGCCTTCTCCCACACTCCTCACTCAACTGGGGCGGGGTGGAAAGGTGGATGCCATCAGCAGTCAGTTCTCCACTCCACACATTCACAGCCTGCCTCCACCCACATGCAACACACTACTATTGGACACCAATCAGTTGGGATTTAAAACTAGCCACTCCACTGAAACGGCCCACCTCTCTGTTGTCAACGCCCTGCATGTGGCGAGAGCTGCCTCCATGTTGTCGGCTCTCATCCTACTAGACCCGTCCGCTGCATTTGATACCACCAGATCCACCTGTCCACCCTTGCTGAAGTGGGCATCACCAGCATTGCACTTCACTGGTTTAAGTCCTACCTCACAGACAGATCCTTCAAGGTATCTTGGAGGGGTGGGGAGTCTAAGTCCCATCGGCTAACCACTGGGGTACCTCAGGGATTGGTACTTGGCCCCCTTCCTGTTCTCTCTATACACAACCGCACTGGGTCCGTTCATCCAGGTGCATGGCTTCTCCTACCACTGCTAGGCTGAACCTGGCTGACTGATGACCAGCTAAATTTACCGACCACGTTTCTACGACTACCAGATCATGCAGATTTGTGCTGTACAACATCAGGAAAATCAGGCCCTACCTATCTGAGTATGCCGCAGAGCTCCTTGTCCAAGCACTGGACATCTTGCCTGGCCAACCTTTGGAACTTTGAATTTTTTTTTTTTTGTGATATATTATGTCAATGGTAATCATACAAAATACTACACATACACAATATTATGTTAACGGGCTGGCTAGCTAATACTACTAGTTTAATCAATTCCCGCTGCCTCTGTCAGAGCTGGTGTCACGTTCATGTGCATGCACACTGTAACGTATGTTAAAACTGCATTTTGATGCACCCCCAAAGCCAGCTATGAGGTCGCTGATGTCTGGACCTTGGTAATTTTTTCCGTCTCAGGCTGACGTTTTGCATTATATGTCTGCGTGAATGAACATGATTTTGTTTTGTGAATGAAAGTGTTTTGACATCGTTATAAATTCCCCTGCTGACACATCTATTAGGCTAATGTTAGAGCATAGCCTAGGCAGAACAGTCAATTCGAACAACGAATTCTCTGTAGGCCCTATGGTCGTATCGATCCACCAAATAAGACAATTAGAACTTATTCTTCAGTGATAAGCGACCATGTTTTTGTCACATCTGATAGTCGGAGGGATAAGAACAACGAGATCCTACCAGCAGCGAGTAACATTTTAGTGTCTACTAACTAATGTCCTCTTTTTTGAAAACCAAAATATGGTCACCGTAGGTAAATATTAACGTTACATATTTACCATGCTCACATACACTCACATACAAAAGTATTCGGACGCCTGACCATTACATTGTAATGACATTGTATTCAAATACATATACGTTTTAATATGGAGTTGGTCCCCCTTTTGCAGCTATAACAGCTTCCACTCTTCTTGGAAGGTTTTCCACAAGATTTTGGAGTTTTGGAGTTTTTTTCTGTGGGAATTTGTACCCATTCATTCTGTAGAGCATTTATGGGGTCAGGCACTAATGTTGGACGAGAAGGCCTGGCTCGCAATCTCCGTTCCAGTTCATCCCAAAGGTGCTCAATGAGGTTGAGATCAGGGGTCTGTGCGGGCCAGTCAAGTTCTTCCACACCGAACTCATCAAACCATGTCTTTATAGTCCTTGCTTTGTGCACTGGGGCACAGTCATGTTGGAATAGAAAAGGGTCTTCCCCAAACTGTTGCCACAAAGTTTGGTAGTCTTGGTATGCTGAAGCATTAAGATTGCTGGACATAAGGGGCCTAGCCCAAACCCTGAAAAACAGGTGTGGCCAAATACTTTTGTCCATATAGTGTATCTGTTGAGCCGGTCCGTTCACTACCTATGGGACAGCAGCGCTTCTGAATGACATTTTCCGAATGACATGACATTCCGAATGACTAGCCTCATAATTCGACAGCTTTGAAAATTAACGTTACCTGTGCAATGTGGTCCAACAGAGTTACTATATGTTGCTATATCAACTAACTTACAGTACTCAGGGTTAGCTAGCTAAGATTGGCTAGCTAACATCGGTCACCTTGGGCCACTGTCTTTTTTAACCCATTCATGTCCATTTCAGAAACATCTTTGCTCACAAGAAGGGACTAGCCTACTGATTTTACAGGAATGGTTCAAAATGCCTTAAAAGTGAGTTGGTGTTAAAAAAGATGGGATGTTTGTTTAGCCTACATTTTTGCCTTAAAATTTTGCCCTGGCTATGGCCCATCATGCAAGCACAGTCAGTCAGACTAACGTTAGGTTGCAGTCCGTGCAAATGATCAAGCATTGACAATAGTTAATAGTATTGGCAGTGCTGAGATGGTGGGGGGCCCCCATATCAAATTCTGCTTAGGACCCCATAAAGGCTTGGGCCAGCCCTGGTTGACTCTATGGTTTTTCTCTTGTGTTGTATTGTACCTCATTGTAAGTTGCTTTAGATAAAAGCATCTGCCAAATGAATGAATTTAAATGTAAATATGATATAATATAATATAATATAACATAACATAATATAATATAATTCAATTAAATTCCATTTTATTTGTATAGTGCTTTTTACAACACAAATTGTCACATTTTTACATTGGTACCAGGCCTGAGACCCCCTGAGAGCAAGCCTAAGGCAACAGTGGCAAGGAAAAACTCCCTAATTAACAGGAAGAAACCTTGAGCAGAACCTGACTCAGAGGGGGAGCCCATCTGTTTCTGGCTGGCACTGGGCAGATAGAATTACAGAGAATACTTAAAGTTGTACAATGTAGTTTAAGACATTCGAGTTTGATAGACAGTAGTAATTAACAACAGAGTAATTAAAAAATGTATCCTGGAATGTCCGGTTCTTGACACGCAGTTGGCTTGATAGGCAGGGCAAGGTAGCAGGACTGGAAATTGGGATGTGACGCTTGGGCTACAGGCAGGAGCCCGGAGCAGGGATAGGAAACAAATAGAAAACAATGATTAGTGGATGTTAATTGCAGGAATGGAAACATAAAGGCATAAAGGCAAAGAGGGGAACAGAGGGAGGGAAGAGGGATGCATGTGTGCAATAAAGAAAAATCCTGTCAGATCAGCACTATGGTAGCATACCAAGGGGGTGAGAGGCAAGAGGCCAGCATGATCATGAGGGTGACCCTAAGGCAGTCAACACCAGACCACAGCCAGTTCAGCTGAACAGTACCCAGGCCATGATGTAGTGACAGCAATGACCACTTAGTCCACAAGAGACTCTACGATCAATGTCAGTACCGTGCCGTGTCCCTCAACTAAAGGATTTGAAATAAAGATAAGTTTTTAGCCTAGACTTAAAGGCGGAGAAAGAGTCTGCTCCCTGAACTTCGGTGGGTAAATTGTTCCACAAAAGAGGGGCTCGGTACAAAAAGGCTCTACCGCCTATAGTACTTTTACCCACCTTTGGAACAATGAGAAGTTCCACGCTTTGGGAACGCAGAGTTCATTTTGGAGAATATGGGCGAAGAAGGTCCTTAAGATAGGGAGGGACAACCCCATTTGAAGTTTGAAATGTAAGAAGTATTTTTAAATCAATGCGTTATTTGATAGGTAGCCAGTGGAGAGAGGTTAATACTGGGGTGATGTGCTCAAAGCACTTTGTTCTGGTTAAAATATGAGCAGCTGCATTTTGAACCAACTGAAAGGGCTTTAGGGAGGCATATGCACATCCTGACAAGAGGCCATTACAGTAGTCCAATCTGGATGTAACAAAAGCGTGGATTAGCTTTTCAGCGTCATGTATTGATAGAATTTTCCTGATTTTGGCAATATTCCTCAAATGAAAAAAAAGCAGTCCTGGAGGTGTTTTTTATATGTGTTTCAAAAGAGAGCTCAGGATCAATCATGACACCAAGGTCTTTGATGGTTGCACTTAAGGCCAGCAAGACACCATCAAGATTTAATGTAATATTGGAGAGTTTGCTCCTGATAGACCTTTAGCCAATAACCAGTATTTCTGTTTTGTTTGAATTTAGAAGGAGGAAATTATGGGCCATCCATGTCTTTATGTCTTTGAGGCAGGCTTCCATGTTTGATATTTCCAAGGAGACATCAGGTTTGGCCGATATGTATAACTGGGTATCATCTGCATAGCAGTGGAAATTAACGGCATGTTTACGAATGATATTTCCAAGAGGGACCATGTATAATGAAAAGAGCAAAGGTCCAAGCATGGATCCTTGTCGTAATCCATGTCTTACTCTTCGTTTGTAAGACTTATTGTTAATCAAGACAAAGTGATGTTGCTCTGAAAGATAAGACCTGAACCAGGATAGAGCCTTTCCACTTATGCCAATCAGGTTTTCAAGTCGGTCTAATAGAATAAGAAGATCGATGGTATCGAAGGCTGCGCTTAGGTCTAGGAGCATAAGTAGGGAGATACAACCATTGTCAGAGGAGAGAAGTCGGTCATTAAGTACTTTTAGGAGAGCGGTTTCTGTGCTGTGATGTGGTCTAAACCCAGACTGAAAGACTTCCAGAATATTATTGGACTGTAAAATGGAGCAAAGTTGGTTTGTTACAACTTTTTCTAAGATTTTCGAAAGGAATGGGAGATTTGAGATGGGCCTGTAGTTCAACAGGTCATTCTGGTCTAGAGTGGGCTTCTTCAAAATAGGCTTGATGACTGCTAATTTGAAGGACTGAGGTACATGTTCGAATGTAAGGGAGGCATTGATAAGATTTAACAACTGAGTGCCAATTTCAGGTAACAGCTGTTTTAAGAATCTAGTTGGAATGGGGTCTAGTAGGCAGGTAGCATTTTTAGATGAATTCATTAGGGAGGAGAAGTCGCTAAATTTAATGGGTGTGAAAGAGTCTAGGCATGTGGCTGGCCTATTGGACATCTCTACATAATCTGAGGTTGGACAGGCCAGGCTGGAGGCAGAATTAGAGAAGAGTTTTTGAATTGTGTATTGTATCTGTGTATACTGTGTATGTATCTTTATGATTTTGCTGTCAAAAAAATTCATGTAGTAATTGTTACTATGAATTGCTGGAATGCAGGGGTTGGCTGATGCAGGGCTCTTAACTAGTCTGGTGATGGAGCTGAAGAAATACCTGGGATTGTCCTTGTTTTTCTCCTTGTTGAGCGCATGCTTGTAGCTTAGAAGACTTTCTTTCCAGGCCAGGAGAAAGACCTGTAATTTGGTGGAGCGCCATTTCCTGTCAGGGCTCCGCCCCCTTAAGCCGCGGTGTTTTTGTTTTCCCTGTCCTTGTGCTTTTGTTTTCTTTGTGTTCCCTCTCCGCCCTGCTCCCCGCCTGGTCCCTGCCCACCTGATTCCCTCATTGCCTGCACCTGCCTGCCTGCTCACCTGCTTCCCATCTCCTCATTACCCCAGCCCTATATCTTCCCTGCGTGTCTCTGTCTTGTTGCTAGTTCGTTTCAGTGTGTTTCACCTGTCTCGTCCCCGTGCTTTATTTCCCGAGAGTTGTTACTACATTGCCGATCCTGCCTGTTTCCTGACCACGATTCCTGCCAGCCGTTTTGGATCTGATCGCTGCCTCTCACCTGCCTGATTCCTGACCCTGTTCTCCCTGACTCCCGATTTTGGATTTGCCCCCGGATTGCTTCTCTGTGTTTCGAACCCTGCCTGTCCCTGGATTTACGAACTGCCTGTCCCTTTCTATTATCGCCTGGAACCGGAACATCCTGCGGTCCGCGTTTGTGTCCCGATCTCCGGCGCTAACAATTTCCTTTCAAGTTTCCGTGCAGTTTGTTTGTTAGCACGAGTCTGGTCATTATACCAAGGTGCTAGCTTTTTGTCTGGGACTTTCCTCTTTTTAAGGAGTGCAACGGCATCTAGGGTATTACGTGGTGTGGACTCAACATTTTCGGTGAGTTGATTTATTTTAGCTGAACTAGGGTTCAAGCATAAGAACATAAGAACATATGATGACGAGAACAGGCCATTCGGCCCAACTAAGCTCGCCATTTCTTAATTAAAGAGTATCCAAAACTGCATCAAGTCTAGACTTGAACACAGCAAGGGTCTTTGCCTCAACTACATGACCTGGCAACCTATTCCATGTATTGATAACTCTTTGTGTAAAATAATATTTCCTTATATCAGTGCGGAACTTACTCTTAACTAGTTTCCATTTATGTCCTCTTGTTCTACAGACTGAACTCACCCTAAAAATGTATTGTAGTTAAACTGATTGAGTCCTCTTATAAATTTAAAAACCTAAATTAAACCACCCCTAAGCCTCCTCTCGCTAAGTCTAAAAAGGTTGAGTAACTTGAGTCTTTCCTCGTAGCTTTTATATTTCATACCAGGAACTAATTTAGTTGCCCTTCTTTGAACTTTTTCAAGAACCTCAATATCTTTCTTATAGTGCAGTGCCCAGAACTGCACATAATATTCCAAGTGAGGTCTGACTAAAGCATTGTATGCTTTTAATATAACCTCCTTAGATTTAAACTCAATACTTTTGCCTATATATCCCAGCATCCTGTTGGCCTTTTTTACTGCTACAGCACACTGTCTAGATCCTGTTAAGCTTGGGTCAACTATTACTCCCGTCTTTTTCAAATTGAGCACATTCTAGTTTTTTTCCATCCATGAAGTAGTCTTGTCTAAGGTTCTTATTTCCCACATGCAAGACTTCACATTTATCTAAATTGAATGTCATCTGCCAGGTATCTGCCCACTTTTGGATGCTGTTTAGGTCTTCCTGTGTTACCTTAGTTGATGTCTTGCTTTTCTGTGTTTCAGGACTAAAATATCTCCAAACTAAGGACATGTTGAGTTGATAGCCCACTGTTAACATTACTAGCTCACTCAGCTGCAGACTAATGGTCCAGAGCTCCGCCTGTATGTCTAACTCATAGAATTCTGGGAGACAAAAAAATCTGCAGACTACTGGATATCTTTGTAGAACTGTTTAATTACTAATTAATTAATTTGTGCTACGACATTTTGGCTGTGGGCTTAAAATTGCAGTATTAGGCTACATATTTATAATTCATAAAAACATCAAACTAGGGAAACTGGATCGGTACGTGGATCGGTAATGTCAGTCCGATATCCGATGAGTAAATTACGTCAGTATCGGCACTTAATACCAATATTGGATCGGATCGGTCCCAACTCTACTATCACTACTATCATTTAGCTGCTCATAACAGACTCCATATTGGCTCATAGTTGTGCTTTTGCTGTTTGTTTTCACATGCTCTTGCCTGGAGGTTGCTAGCCAAAGACGTGGTTTTTCTGAAGCCAAGACTTCACATAATGTCTTGGGGAAAAAACGTTTCACAGGAGGACCAACACATTTAATGAAAATCAAAGCTGATAAGCTTTTGAGTTCCAGGGTGGCCCTCATTTCACTTATAATATTCAATTGGCTGAAGCCACGTTCGCATTCTGCAGTGGAGACGACAAGTGTGTTGACTGCTTGTAGCAGAGGCTTTAGCTCCTTTGGAGGCCTACTTTTCTCACCACTGGTCTTGACTGTGTCAGTGTATTCCCTCATGCCTCTCTGTGCCTCTTGACTCTCAAGCTTGAAGAAAGTGCAGACCTCCAGCACTTCTGCTTCAGCATATCTCACCTCACACTCCTCTGGCCAATTGGAAGGTTTTGATATTGGCGAGGAACTGCTGATATTTGTCTCTGTTGTGTAGCTTGCCTGGTAGACACCCCATTATTTGCTCAATACTTCCAGCCAGGGTATTAAAAAACAACCCCTGGTTAATTGCATGGGCTGAAATTTGTTTGTTCTAGTGCAACTGTTTTAAAGATGTTTAACTCCATTGCCTGCTGTGCCTCTTGTGTCTTCAGACCCAGGGAGGCAGTCGTGGATTTCAGTACCCAAATCTGTCGACTGAGTGACGCATCTGCCCTGTGAAGTGCCATACTTCTATCTTACAGGGAGAAGGAGAAATCAGACAGTTCTTCCAAGGCATCAAACATGAGTCCTAGGTTGAGCACAAAGGTTGGACTACAGATCCGTTGGCATAAACCACGAAACATGACCCTTTCTGTAGAGCTTCGGTTTGGGTCCACAGATACTTCTGAAAAGTGCTTGTATAGGGCAGGGTACTGTTGCCAGACAGCTTTCACAGTTCTGTAGCTGGAAGCTACCCATCTTGTGCTCAAAATTCCCCCTATGTTTTGACACTGCATTGAAAGTGTCTCACAACATGCAGTCAACTCTTTTTGGTTTTTAGCAGAAATATGATAGAGGCTGTACAGTTTATCAAAGAAAGACTGAAATTGATTGAAACCTGCAGCCTCCTCAACAGCATCTCCTACGCTCAACTCCAAGCGGTGGTTCATACAATGCCAGATGAAAATGCCGGGAAACTGGTTGACCACTCTGGTCGCCACACCTGACTTTCTTTCAAGCATGACTGAGGCACCATCACATGCAAAATAAACAAGCTGCTCCTTTAAAATGTATTCTGTAAAGCCATGGTGAGTTTATTGTGCAATGCTGTATGAATTACCTCTGCATAGGTGGCAGGGAGCTCTACAATATCCAAACAGAATGTCAGTGACTCTTCGCTGTTGCCTACACATGCTCTGACATAGATTATTAGTACTGATTTTTTTCTGATAGTGGTTGTAAGATTTTGGTCCCTAAACCAGCTCACTCAGTGCAGCATAAGATAGCACAGATCCTCTCACTTAAGGTATGCTAATACCTGTATTCATTTGTCTAGATGGCCTTATTTTAACCACAGTCCTGCTCACAGACTTCAACTATCACTTTGGCGGCAGCTAGCTGCTGTGACAATTGACACTTCTAAAGGAACCAGCGATGGGTGATTGAGAACTGTTCTTGCTAGGGAAGACAATCTAATTACCAGACCTCCGGTAGTTCACCCCAGGTACTCTATTGTCTATCCTGATCAAAGACAAAATAATCTCATTACCAAACCCCCGGTATTTCACCACATGTATTCCCACCCTTATTGATAGTTATTTAATTATTGTCTATCCTGATCAAAGCGCGGCATCTCTATAAAGAATGTCTTCAGTGGACCCTCATGGTCAGATTGACTCCGCTGAACCCAGAGTTCGTTTTCACGTATTTCTGACAACTGCTGTTCCTGTAAATAAATCTTTTCTGCGAAGATCGGAATTGCGCCTTGTTTCTCCTTACATGGTTGACTCATCAACCAGAATGGAAATCTTTGAATTGGTTTCTAGAACACTTGCAATTACTTGCTTTCTCATTTCTGTTGCTATGTGCTGGCTAATATTTGCACAATTCTTTTCTGAATGTAAAGTCCTTCCCATGTCCAATCAGGGTCAGGGTTGTCAGGGTTTGCATTGTTTTCTCTTTCGCCCTTTCCACTGTTTTATCAGCTGCCTCGTGAAAGTCGGAGGTTCTGTGGCAATGTATTTTCTTACGGAGAGACTGTTGCTGTGCACTTTTTGTTATCCCTGATGCAACCACCTTTACCTTGATCCACTCCTCTGCAACATGCTTGTGTTTTCCACCCATCTCTGGTCCAGCAGCATTCACGTTGTTGCAGGTTGAACAACCAAGTGCTTTACTTTGATATACAAGCCATGGATATAGCTCCTTCTTCTCCTTCGCTTGCTTTTCTGTCCAGCATTCTGGGATATCATCATCACTGCCTGAACTTCCTGATTCATCATCTCTTTCTGGCCTTGCTGCTGATGAACTGCCTGCTCTCTCTCCTCCACCTTGTTGTCCTGCTGCTGCTCTCTCTCCTCCACCTTGTTGTCCTGCTGCTGCTCTCTCTCCTCCACCTTGTTGCCCTGCTGCTGTTCCCTCTCCTCCACCTTGTTGTCCTGCTGCTGCTCTCTCTCCTCCACCTTGTTGCCCTGCTGCTGCTCCCTCTCCTCCACCTTGTTGTCCTGCTGCTGCTCTCTCCTCCACCTTGTTGCCCTGCTGCTGCTCTCTCTCCTCCACCTTGTTGCTCTCTCTCCTCCACCTAGTTGCCCTGCTGCTGCTCCCTCTCTGTTGCCTTGCTCCTGCTGCTATCTGACTCATTCTTTACAAAAGTAATGACATGAACTTGCTTATTTTAGTTAGCTAGCTAGCTTACATCTGTACCTGTGTAACACAAGCCAATTTTCATGCATATTTAATTGTCTGGACAGGAATCAAATCCAAGCTAATTTCTCACCTGCCTTTTCCTTTTGAAAAATAAACGAAGGTCAAGCTGTCCTCCTGTTCTTTTTGATGCCATTCTGGCGCTAACCAAAAGGATGCTCAGAGCTCCACCTGCACACACAGCCTCTCCACCTGCACACGCAGCACTCTCTCTGCTACCAGGGGATGGAGAGGGGGGATGGCAAGTTAACTCTTTCACACGTAACTTATTTTTATGCTGTGTAGCGTGCGTATTACGTTACGTGGTTCGTTATGTTTTCATTAGCATTATTTTTCTGTTAGCATTTGCTATATTTTTAAAATTAACTCTCTGTTTCCTCAAAGCTAGGGTTAGAAACTCTGAATTGAGTATAGGTCTGTACTTAGCAGAGCCGGCCTGTGGCATAGGCGGTATAGGCAAATGCTAGGGGCGCCATCCATCCATAGGGGTGCCGCAAATGAGGGAAGAAAAAAAAATCTGAATTTTTACTATTTTTTACTAATACTATTTTAATACTATTATTTCGAAATATTAAAAAAGCCCACAGCAACATAACTACATAGTCTATTTTCTGGGTTGCCCGCAGCATTACTCAGGCGCATCACTCCCCCCTCCCGACTCTTAGGTAGACTTACCTGATTGTGGGGGATGGGCGAGTTATCTGAACTGTGAGTGACACTGACCAAGCCTAATTTAAATGTATATATCATGTCAAAAAAAGCCCTCTGGTGCCCAGTGAAGAAAAAGAAGCAAAGAGGAGGAAAAACGGGAAGCAGACAGAGGTAATGTGTTGAATGAATAGTTTATCTATTGCATGGTAGCTATCATTGGAGCAGAGTGTTACCAGCTTACTTTGGACAATAGTAATGTTCGCTAACAAATAGCTAGAGTTAACGTCAGTTACTCCCACCTTAAATTCATAGGGAAAGTTGGAAAGACTATTCAGGTGTTTGGGAATAACCTACAACATAATTTTGAGAAATACACTTTTTCTTTTAAGTGTGCTGCACGAACCATCCACTGTCTGCCTCAAGAAACCAGGCATACGTTTTTATTGACATCTTAGTCTAGTTAGCAAACATTAGCCCTGCTTGTACTAGTCAATTAAAATGCTTTTCTTTTTCCATCCCTTTTGTTAGTTAATAGTTGTAAGTATAGGGCTGGGCGATAAAACAATAACAATAATTATCGCGATATATTTTTCCTCGGTAGATATATAACAAATGTTCGATAAATGTAAACGATAAACGATATAATTACTTTCCATGCTTTGGTTGCATGCACAGAAATGAATCACGAACTGCCAATCATGTCGCAGGAATAGAGGTATGCATTGTGCAAGTTAAGTTGCAGTGAGAGGTATAAATTCGGGCCAGCACCTGGTATTGTTTACAGACACAGTGGCTGACAGGCTTGTGGTTGGAGCGGAATAAGCAAAATAAGCGAAATGAGTGACACCGAAAAAAAAGCAGTGCCCGTGACCAGCTCGAAGGACAAAGACATCGTTGACAAGAAAGGTCACTCAGCTTTAGTAGTTTGGAGATATTTTGGCTATTTACAATCAAAAACAAAAACAGAGCAGCGTGCACTGCAAACTGTGCCGAAGACACGTGCCATGTGTATCAGCATTTTCCAGCACCGTGCCTTACGACAAAAAGACACAAAGACATCACAAATGCAATTGCATTGCAAAAGGCATGCTTCCCATTAGCACTGTCGAAAATGAGGGATTCAAGAAGCTTATCAGCCATCACAGGGTAGCTTTAAAACCTGAGACTGTAGACAGACTTGTCTTTCTTGTCCGTAACTTGTAGGGTAATGGCTTTGCTTGTTTAAAACTTGTACAGAAGATGACCATGGTTGAGATTTTTCTTTTGTCTATTTATTTTGTTTACATTGTCAGTTAAAACACTTACAAAATGTTTCAAACAGTCTGTACAAAGGGTTTGGCATGCTGACCAGAATTAAGATTTCTTTGTCTATTTATTGTTTTATTTATTGACATTATCCTTTAAAACTTTTTTAAGCTTTGCAGTCTGAGCCATCTTATATGTGTCCTGTATCACACTGCAGCACTTTTTCTATTAAGATATTTATTTTGTTGAGTAAAAAGGACTGAAAAAGGATTTTACTTAATTTTGGTCGTGCATATTTTGATGTTGAAAAGAGATTTTATAATTGTAATTGTTTTGAATATTCTACCCCAGATTTGTGAAATGTTCCGCTGTTTGGCAAGTGTTTGTCATGTTCTGACCATAAAGAATAGTTTAAAACCACAATTAACTGTGGTTGTGGAATTGGCTGCGATGCAAGGGGCACCATCTAAAATATTGCCAAGGGCACCAAATTGGTCAGGGCCAGCTCTGGTACCTACATTCCAGAGTATCAGTCAGTATAACAGTTTATTTTTCCAAAGGTCAGATAAACCACAATGCACCCAATCCCCAGTTCACATTATTACCCATGTGATTTGTTTGACTTAGGAAGTGCTCTATTGTAACCGGCACATGCAACTTCCGATTGGCCAAAATAAACCTAACAAACTATTATTAATAACAAACTTTATTTTCAGTTTTGATGCATCCTCTTTGTTTTGTACTTGTGAAGTACAAGTTTTTCTGCTGTGCACCACTTCTGTTGATGTGCTGTCCAGTAGTCATTTTGCTCTATTCTTACTATTAAGACCACCTGTATGCCAAGAATTGGCTTTGCTGTTCATTATTGTATGGAGCCTGAAGAATGTTGACTGAGAGCAGTCATTGTCAATTGCTATGCAATTTGGTTGAATGAGATTTGGCTGAGAAAAAACAGAACAACTGAAAGGTTTTGATTTCTTAATGTATTCCATTTATCAAGATTTTTCCTTAATTCCTCTTAAATACAAATTTATATAGTTTATGTATTTATATTTTACATGCTATTCAGAATTAAGAAGAGAACATCATAAATTTGTCCTGCAGAAAGCCTATCACCTATACAATTAGATAACTGATGAGCCCCTGAAAATGGAAGAGGTGCCACTATACATCAGTGTCATCCATTCAGTGTTTCAGCTTATTTTTAGGGGCCAAGCACCGAAGGTGCTAGGCACCTATTGTAATTGTTAGAATTTTTCACAATTATTATTATTATACAGTACTTTCCGCAATGGGAGTCTATGGCAGCCCATAGAACCCCTTGGTGGATTTTTATGAAATTTGGCACATTGATAGAGAACAGTCCAAAGTATCCAGGCATCAAATTTGGGGTTAATCCATCCAACTCTGTGGCGCCACCAACAGGCTAAACTTCAAGGTACATTTTTGCTTTTGAACTTTTGAACCGTTTGTCCTACGGTTGTGATCTTTTTTTGCCCTGAATCCTTGGGACATCCCGATTCAAATGCATTAAAGTCCGCCATATTGGATTTTCTGCCATTTTGAGGTTTCCAAAAAACCTACTTTTGAGAACTAGGCCTAGACCGTTGATCCTATCACGACCAAATTTGGTACAGTATGTATCATCTACAGACGGCTCTGACCAAAGGTATTCAAAGAATTTTGCTAGGTCAAACGATATGGCCGCTGTCGTCCAATTAAATTCCACGGTGAAGACACCAAAACAGGAAGTGAGCCATATCTCAGCAGTGCTTTGTTGGAGTGATGCCAAACTTGGTACACTTTGTTGGTATTAGCAATACTGGGTATGTACCAAGTTTCATGAAATGTGGCCACTTATACCATTAAAAAAACATTTAAATCCCCATTACTCCGGCAGAAAAGCAGATATTTCAAGTAAATTTCTTGTACTTCGTCAAAGGATCCTAACTGGGAACTTATGAAACCTCGACATCAGCCATTTTGTGTTTCATCTTTGATTTTGTCAAAAACACATTTAAGCACCTCCTCCTAGAGTTATGGCACAATGAGTTTTTTGTGTATTACCTCTTTGGACCACTGTCTTTAAGAGTTGTTAAAGGATAGTTGCCAGGTTGAACAATATGGCCACAGTGTACCCACAAATTCACCTGTGAAGGCGCCATAAAGGAAGAGTGGCCATATCTCTACAATGCTTTTGTTCATTGGCATAAAATTCAGTACACATGCTTACCATGAGCCCTGGGTGGCACACAAAGAGTTTAGTGAAATTTGGCCAGTATAGCGGTGCTATACTGAAAAACAGGTTTGAACACCCATGTGTCCATGTACTTAGATTTTAATGACATTTTGTTCCAATGGACATCACAAGGCACAGACCACACAAAGAAAAGCAGATATTGCGGCCAATTTTTTTGTAGGTCATTACATCATTACATATCAGGTCCTAACACATAGTTCAATGTCCAAATGGCATGGCTGCTAAGATACAATCAGTTTGTAGCACTTAAAACAGGCATATCTCCTGCAGCTTTTGACAAACTGCCACAATTAATACACTAAATAGTGTTGAAGAAACACTTGGACTTTCCATATTGGCCTGAATGTAAAACAGTGTTTTTTTCCTACTTCAGAAATTACATCTGATACGTGGGGTGGCGCCATTTATCTGAGATTGTTCAGTGGTATTAGAAATCCCAGTAGACTATTTTATTTTTATTTTACTTTGAATAACTTATTCATTTGAAAATGTGATTACATTTTATTTTATTTAAATGTGGCAATTTCATCTACAAGATGTAGAAAATATATCAGCATACGTTGTTTTATTCCGTGTGTTTCATTAAATTGATATCAAATGAAATGATTTCTTAAAAAAATAAGATTTGATCTTCAGAAAGACTTTTACCAAAAAAAGGTGTTGAAAAATGGGGGGTCCTTCTCAAATCAGGCACATGTTATTATATTCAGCTAATATGGTATGTTCTCTGCCATTTTTCACATGATTTTGAATTTTTTCAAATACCCAAAACTTGCACGTCTCCAACAGCGTTGGCACTTATTGCAATGTCCAAAGAAGGCAAACTGCATTTTGTGGTGGGGGCAGTATGGTGGTGCAAATGGGTAGCAATACTGCCTAATAATATGGAGGTTTCAAGTTCATGGTGTGTCTGCGTTCAGTTTGTACCTTGTCTCCGTGTTCATGTGGCTTTCCTGTGGGTATTCTGGTTTTCTACAACAGTCCAAAAACATTCAGGTAATGTCAACTGGACATGCTATATTTCCCATAGGTGTGAGTGTAAGAGTGGGTGTCAATATGTCTGTTCACCCTGTGATGGACTGGTGTCTTCTTCAGGGGTTGTTATGATTAGTTGTCTACCTGGTGGCCCTGTGATGCTTGGCCCCTTCATTGCTGCTTGCAGCTATATTTATACTTGATGTTCTTAAATTAATTGCTACCCAGATCTTTAACTTTCCCCATCAAATTAGTGAAGTAGTATCTAATTATACTTTGCTGTGTCCTGCATACCAATGTTTTATGTGATATGTTTTCATATTAACTGGTTGTAACACTTTAAATTATAAACAGATGTAACCGGTTACTTATCCTTAAACTCCAGCTGAATATACACATTTAAAAGACAACACACTTGAACTATGGTCTCAGATACCGATTCTCTGTGATGATGCATGGTGTAGGTGCTTGGCTGAGAGTTCTGAAGAACACAACAAAGTATGCCCATATTAAGTAAGAAATTATGTGAGGTCTGTTGCTTACTTTAGAAATAAATTATTTAAAGTGCAGTGTGTAAAATAAACATGAATTATTTTGTGAGTAAAATACTTATTTTTAAATTAAGATGCCTGGTGAGGAAGGATCTAAAGTAAACAGACCTGTCAGTCTGACTTCAGGTAAAAGTCACCATTCTGTGACTCTTTCTGTGTTGCAGTTTGAGCTATTATTTGATCAGTGGTGAATTTGTATTCATTTATTTTCTTTAGAAACTATAAAGATATATTGTTATAATTATCTTAACATATTAAAGAGCAAGAAAACAGTTTACTGCACCAATTATTGCAGTGATTGACTTCATTGAGCTAACTATGTTATCTCCCATTATCAGATGGGGCACACATTGATTTAACTCCAATTCAAAAAAAAAAAACATTTGACATAGAAAAAACAAGTTAACTTTATGAGCCTTTACACTGTTATATCCAAACTCCACTTTGAACTCTTTGAGCCTTTCAATTGCGATATCCAGACGTCATGTTAACACTTTGAGCCTTTCCACTGTGATATCTGAAAGCTATGTTAACTCTTTGAGTCTTTATAATGTGATATCTAAAATAAACTGTGAACTTTTCCATGGTCCCATTATGATATCCAAAAGCCATATAAAACCATATTATTCTTTGAGCCTTTTAACTGTGATATCCAAAAATCATGCTAACTTTTAAAGCCTTTCCACTCTGATACTCAAAGGAAACCATGAGGTCACTGGCTAGCTCATGTGGTCTCTCTGTGCTGAAATATTTATCTTCTTAAAACTTTGCCACAAACATTTATCCTGTCTGAATTGGGCATTAGGCAGTACAATGCCTTTAATTCAAATGGACCCTAAAACAAAATTAGAATATTTTTTTTCTGTGATTACACTTGTTTTATGTTTCATTTTTTCTCATGTGTGTTGTTATTTTCATATCTGAATTATCTTTTCTTTTTATTGGCAGCAGTTACTATTTGTCAGAGCAATAGCAAGAGGCATCGTGTTGCACTATGGAAAGTATATCTGATTTTAGGTGGAATTATTTGGAACTGGTGTTTCAATGGGAGAAGTGATAATTGCTGCTAAAATTAAACAAAATATGTGATCATCTAATATATAATGTTTTAAACATTTGTGTTTGCAACCAGCAAAACACATAACAAAAGAGGCCTAAGGATATCACAAGCCCAGATGTGTTATTCAGTAGTAGGAGCTCAGTGCATAAGACTGAACAGATTCCAGTGGGTAGGACCTTTAATGAAATTAATGATAGTGGGATATAACAAGTAAATATGAAGAAAATCCCATTGGAAAAAATGTATATAGAAAGATATAGAATGCTACCATGATCTTACCTGAGTGCAGCTTGTTTACTCCAAATGTATCAAAGAATGTATTGATTAATCATAGCTGCACAAATACACTATTCCATGGGGACGGGGAAGTATCATAATTCATTTCATAATCTGTACATTTTTCAAGAACGAAAAGGTAATGAAATTGGGACACACTTTGAAGGCAGGATGACATCATAGATAGTTCGCGTCCCTGGAGAGAAAATTAGTTTGACGTACGTGTAACTAAATAACTAGCCACTAGATCAGTTACTTTTTTCAATTTATTTATTTTTCAATTATTTATTTATATTATTTTATTTTTATTTATAATTCAGATTATCATGTTAAGTATTTCAGTTGCTGTAAAAGACTTCCCCTTTATTCGATGGACAACCAAACTACCACTACGTTAGCTAGATAGCTAGCTTGTTCTATTGGAAAGTAATGTGATTACTAACAAGCTAGCTAGCTAGTTCACAGAAAGCTCACCAAGGCTTAAAAACATTACCTACATTATTCCAGTGTATTAAGTAATTACGCAACAAATTATTGAGTTCACTGTATATGGACATTTATAATGAGCTCCTCTGCTACCTGTCAGGATCGGAGATCGGGACACAAACGCAGACCACAGGGTATACGGATCCAAGCGTTTAATCGGAATCGGTAGGCAGTTTGTGGTACAGGGACAGGCAGGGTTCGAAAACACGGGGAAGCAGTCCAGGGGCAGATCCAGAATTGGTAGTCGGGGCGGGCAGAGTCAGGAACCAGGCAGGCGAATGGCATCAAACAGATCCAAATCGGCAGGCAGAAAATGAAGTCAGGAATCAGGCAGGAACGGCGACAGCAAACAAATCACGGGAACTAATGCGGGGACGAGACAGGAAAAATCACTGAAACGAACTAGCAACAAGACAGAGACACGCAGGGAAGATATAGGGCTAGGGTAACGAGGCAATGGGATGCAGGTGAGCAGACAGGCAGGTGCAGGTAATGAGGAGATCAGGTGGGCGTAGACCAGGCAGGGAGCGGGGCGGGGCTGGAACACATGGGAAACAAAAGCACCGCGGCTTAAGGGGGTGGAGCCCTGACACTACCACCGCATCTACCGCTGTGGTGTTTTCAGCTGGCATTAATTTAACGGAAGTTGAGAAGCCTGAGGTAATCACAAAGACTTATAGGATACCCTACCTGGCAAAGGACACATCGGATGCTGGTTGTTTCTCAAAGTCAAGGACGGATCCTTAACGGCTGCATTTCAAGGATGCTACGTCAGCAAACCCCTCCAAAGGACTGTTCCGATGTTAAGGATCCTTCGAATTCTACCGAGTCCTTCGTTCAGACAATTTTCAAGGATGCATAGCATGTATCCTTGGCGTTCTTAAAGCACCCACAATCCTATGCGCACGTACAAGAGTCTGTGGCGCGGAACTTAAGGTGGGACCTTTTCAATGACGCACACCTGCCCACTCCATAGATTGTTCCATTATCTGTTCTCTGAATGCTAGGAAGGAGTCTTGCCTAGCCTCTGAAGGACCTGACTTGGAAGGACCCCTCCTACCAAGGAAGCATCCTTGACATTGAGAAACAGCCACTGCCTTCAAATTTAACCGAAATAAGGCACCTTAGAAGGACGCATTTTATGATGACTTCGGTTTGGGACATGCCTACGAAGGGCAAGCGTGCAAAATTATGAAAACAGTGAAAATACTCCCTTCAAATGCTGCCTTCTAAGGCAGCTGACTTCGTATTGGGACACAGCCATAGAGTATCTATATGTGACGGAGAAAGAATTCTCAACAAACGCATCCACCTTGCTATGAGGAAGCGGGGGGAGTGTGGCAATAGATTTATTTGTGCAGGTGTAAAATAATACACAGACTCAGTTTTAAATTGCATCTGTTTCTTTGTTGCAAATCATCCTGGCTATCTGTGTTGTGTTCAGTCCTGTAAAAGGAAAGAAGAGATTGTTACAACAATGTATAGCATTGTTTGGTTGTTTGTTGTTGCTCTGTGTTTTTAACACTATAACATAGCAAACACGAACATTTTGTTTTCGGGTGCACACAAAAACAAGCAATTGTGTTTGTTAACAGGCAAGTAATTATGGTTTACACTGGTACACTGGTTTATGCTTTACAGATAACCAGTGTTAACTGTAATTAAAAGTTTAAATGACTCACCTGTGGGTTAAAGCTGCTGCCGAGAACAAACAGGCAAAAGGAGTGCGTACCCTAGTCATGGGAGTTATATAGGATAATAACGTAGTTTCCATCTGTTGAAACGCGGAAGGGGGAGTTTGTGCTGCCAATGTCAATTTTATCACGCAATATACTTATTTTGAAGAAACCATTTGGGGTTTTCAATGAAATGTGTATATTTCATTAGAAGATAAACTACTGTCATAATTTTCTGCTATATTTTCTTGTAATTGATTTTAATATTTTCACCAAGGTCAATGGGTTAGTCCAGGGTGGGGCTAACACCATTTAAGTGCCCGGGTTCGTTCATTTGAGGAGAGGCTGTAGGAGAGTATTGATTCCGTGAGCCAGTTTGAGAAGGAGACACTTGGGGAACAATTGCCCTGTGTTGGTTATTTATTATTGTTAGTGATGGGAATAACGGCTTTTTGAAGGGATCCGGATCTTATGGCTCCGCTCCTTTGTGAGAGCCATTCAAAAGGACAGCTCATTGTTCTTTTTTTTTAGGGGGCAGGGGTTACTAGGTTTACCTGCGAAATAATCATATCATATAATGATATGATAGGATAAGATTCGGATTAGATTCAAATTTAGGCATCCCACTAATATAATATCTTTTTGCATGTGTGGACTAGGTTTACCAGCATGAAATTACTCGTATTGCCAGACCTAATGTCATTGTGTATTTGTGCTTTAGAATGTAACTGCCATGAAACAATCAGGCTAATGTGACTCCCTCTCTTCATTCACTCTCTAGCTCAATCAACCACCGCTGCTCACTTGCTCACTCTCTCTCTCTCCTCATTACATTACATTATTTAGTAGACGCTCTTACCCAGAGCGACTTACAAAGGTTACAGTTCTTTACAATGTTATCCATTTACACAGGTGGATATTTACTGAGGCAATTGTGGGTTAAGTACCTTCCCCAGGGGTACAGCAGCAGTGTCCTAGCAGGGATCGAACCAGCAACCTTTTGGTTACGAGTCCTGCTCCTTAACCACTACGCTCCACTGCTGCTCTCATTCTGCCTTTAAGGAACATAATTCGACAACGTTTACCTGTTGTGACTGGCTGGTTGTCACTGTTCACGTAAAGGGGAATGGAGTGGATTAAGGGCAGGCAGTGAAATTTGGGCACAACGATAAAAAGAACGGCTCTCAAGTACAACTCGGATCCCTTTGTTCGTACCAAAGAGCTGTTGAAAAGATTCGGATCGGTCACGAACGTAACCTCACTAGTTATTGTGAATAGTTATTTCTTAGTTGTGTTTGTAATTGTTGTATAGCACTATTAAACGTCTTGTCTTTGTTCAACAAAGACAAGATGATCTGGCAACTTGGGTAACGTCAGACAAACATACAAAACTTATGGATCCATGTATCCATAAGTCTTGAGCAAACTGTTCAAGACAAGACAGAAGTTATGCCGCCAAAAATCCGGCACCATGAAGAGCTAGAGGAAGAACGAGAGGGAGTGGCTGCATCACCAGTAAGAGGCACTGTTGCAAAAGAAGGCACTGAGGGTGCCATGGCTGAGCTGACCCAGATGTTCCAGGCCTTTATGGAGCAACAGAGAGTCCATGATGAGCGGAGAGACAAAGAGGCTGCAATCTAGGAGAGGAGATGGGCGGCTATGCAGCACCAGTTCCAGCAGCTGCAGCAGAAAGTGGGAAAAACACGTTCAGGACCAGCATCAGGAGGAGGAGGATGGAATGCACCTGTGGAGACAGCAATCCATGTCCCCTCGTGAATCTCCAAGAGAGCGACCTGGGATGTACGGAGAGCCCAAGCTGCAAAAGCTGGATGACAGCGATGATATTACACATTTTTAGTCAATTTTGAGCGTATTGCGAAAATGTACAGGTGGCCAAAGACCGAGAGGGCAATACGGTTAGTACCTTTGCTGACAGGGAAAGCCCATAGTGCCTATGTTGCCATGGACTATGAGGACACTTTAGATTATGATGAGGTGAAAGCCGCGATCTTGTCAAAATGAGATCAATGCAGAGATGTATCGGCTACAGTTCAGGTCCTTAGACTTCTTGCCAGGAGAGACACCAAAAGAGGTCTATGTGAGACTGAAGCTGCAGTACGAGAAGTGGATCCAACTGAACAAGCATACCAAAGAGGAAATTGGGGAGCTCATCATTCTGGAACAGTACCTTCGTATGCTGAACCCAGAGCTACAAGCTTGGATCTGCCAGAGCAACCCAAAGAGCGCCCTGGAGGCAGCGCACCTGACTGAGGCTTTCATGGCTGCAAGACGAGGTCCCAGGATCTACCGCTTTGCCTGGAAGAGTACCAGCAGCAGTAAGGCTGTTGGGGAAAGGGGGGGAGTGGTCTGAGCTGGTTAGTGCTAACCCTAGAGAGTTCACACACTCAACTAGACCTAAGCCCAAGCCTGTTATATGTCATAATTGTGGTCAGGAGGGTCACATGAAGTACAGTTGCCCTATTAGGAAACCCAAACCTGCTAATATTTTCTATGTTCCCAGGTCTGAATTATCAGAGGGGGAGGGAAGTAGTGCAAGCAGTTGGTCCCTGTTGTGCTTAATGGTCAGTGCTTAGAGGCCCTAGTTGACACAGGAAGCTCTCAGACCCTTGTCAGACAGGACGAAGTTCCACAGGACTGGTGGAATCTAGGCTCTAACATCAGCATATGTTGTACCCACGGTGATGAAAAAGTGTACCCTACGGCAGATGTTAATGTTGTGGTGAAAGGGCAGTCGTATTATTTAAGGGTGGGTGTCATCAAGGATCTGCCTTATTCTGTTGTTGTGGGTCAGGATGTACCCATTTTGTCAGATCTGCTGTGCACAGTGAGGCCTAGTGAGGTAGTTGTAAGCAATCTGGCAATCACTAGATCCAGAGTAAAGAGCAGTGGCACAGAGTTTAGCCCTTTTGAAGAGTTGCCATTCCATCAGTCTCCATTTCCACCCAAGACTAGGAGGGAGAAAGGGCAGGAAAAGCTCAGAGGCACTGTTAGGAAGAGGAGTAAGGCAGACCTACCAGAGCCACCCTACCTGTAGATGTTGCCCCAGTGAACATTGCAGAACTGCAGAGGGAGGATGTGACATTGACACCCTTGTTTAAAGATATTTTGGAGTCAACCAATGATATCCTCAAGGAAGAGAGTTATGTGCTTAAAGGGGATGTATTTACCACAGACAGGGGGAGACAGAGCGGCTAGTACTACCTAAGTCTCTGAGGCATACAGTACTGGAGTTAGGCCACTCAGTTCCTTAGGTTGGACATTTAGCAGTGCAGAAAACCTATGTGCGCATCGCTGCTAGATTTTACTGGCCCAATATGTACACTGATGTCACCGAGTACTGTAAGACATACCCAGAGTGTCAGTTAACATCAGACAGATTCCCTTTTCCTGCCCAGTTGCAATCCTTGCCCCTGACAGAAACCCGTTTTGAAAGGATAGCAATGGACATTGTGGGTCCTTTAGAAAAGAGCAAGACAGGCAATAAATACATTCTAGTTGTCTGTGACTATGGTACCTGCTACCCAGAAGCATTCCCATTGAGACAGATTAAGGCCAAACACATTGCTGTAGCACTGATACAGTTGTTCTCCCAGGTAGGCATACCAAAGGAGATTTTAACAGATCAGGGCACCAATTTCCTACCCAACCACCTCAGACAGGTCTATCAGCCCCTAGGTATTAAGGCTATTAAGGCCACTCCTTATCACCCTCAAACTGACGGGCTTGTCGAACACTTTAACTGCACCCTCAAGTTCATGCTGCAGAAGTTCATCAATGAGATAGGGACTGATTGGGACATTTGGCTGCCATACTTTCTCTTTGCTTACCGAGAAGTGCCACAAGCATCGACAAGGTTCTCGCCATTCCAACTCCTCTACAGTCACCAAGTTAGGGGACCCCTGGATGTCCTGAAAGAGACCTGGGAGGGAGGAAAAACAGACAGCCAGAGTATGGTGGCATACATCCTACAAATGCAGGAGAGACTGGAAAAGATGACAGCCCTGGCATAGGAGAGCATGAAGGAGGCTAAGGAGAAGCAGAAAACCTGGTATGACAAGAAGGCAAGAACCCGTACCTTCTCTCCAGGTCAAGGGGTGAGAAGGAAACACCTGGGGAACAATTGCCCTGTGTTGGCTATTCATTATTGTAAATAGTTATTTCTTTGTTTTGTTTGTAATTGTTGTATAGCAGTATTAAACATCTTGTCTTCGTTCACCCCAATTTCTTTTGTCGCCCTGTTTGCCGCTCACCATCATACTATGTCATACTATATTCTGAATGTGATTTTCCACACCAGGCCACACATGGATGGATTCAACCATGATAATTTGAATTCCACAGATGAACTGGAGAAACATGGCTTAATAGCCATATCCTAGCCAAAACTATTCTTTCTTCCATCCAATCACAATCACCTGCACTTAAGCTGTCAGTGTGTCAACACTGTCCCAAGCAGAAGTTGTTGACATGAAAAATTAGTTAATCAGAATGGTACTGAAACATATTTAGAGCAGAAACTGTTTTACAATAATGTAAGTCTCCCTTTGTGGAAAATGGTTACAAGGGAGAAAAACACATTTATCTTTGAAGCTCCAAAATAAGCTATAAGATATAAAAATAATTTGCTTGTTAAAAGTTCTCCACTCTGATTTAAATGTACCTCTAAATCTTTTTTTCTTGAAACAACTAAAATGTGATCCTTTAAGACTGGTGCCTTAATTGCATAATTATATATTTCTGTTTAGTTTATTAGTGTGGCCTGTGGGAGGTGCAAGCACCACCCTCACTATGTCTAACTTTAAAAGATGCCCTAGTAGTGGACTACGCCACTTCCCTAATGAAGGGAGGGAAGAACCCTGATGTTAGGCAATTGGCCCCACGTAAGCTATTCTAACAAAAGAATACACGTGGCTGCTGATGTACAAAATCATACAAGGCTTTATTGGTTACACAAGTATTCAAACATGACATACAACCAAGGTTAAAATATAGGGGGCTATGGGGTTGGGGAGTCAATAAATTAGTAAAAGCTGATTCTGTGTTAATATGACAGGAGGCTATAAGGCTATTGGGACAATAGTCTGTACAAAGGCTAATAGCACACTTCACAAAGATAAACCCCACACTCAGTGTCCCCCCGACCCATACCTGCCAACATTTAGGTTTCAAAATACGGGAGGTGTTTTCGGCTGGGGGTGGATAGTAAATAAATAAGTAAATCAATAATTGTATGTAATGTGTGGATTGTGTGTGTAGATTGTGTTTCATAGACGATCTGGCAACTTGGGTAACGTCAAACAAACATACAAAACTTATGGATCCATGTATGACGATTATTCATAATAAAGTTTGCCATGCAAATTACGGGAGTTTTCCTGGGAGAAACAACAAAACAGGAGGGCGCTGGGAGATGGCCTTGAAATATGGGAGAAACCCAGGAAAAACAGGAGTGTTGGTTATGCCCCTACCTAGTGCTCCAGTGCTATGCTGAAGTCTTACACAGACAAGATTTCATGGATGCATGCCAAGGCAATCAGCTAGGCTATACACGCTCTGCACACACATCACCAAGGCTTATATCGTATACCGGATTACTCAAATATGTTAATTTGTTAATTAACATAACAACAATATGTTAATTCAATAAGCAACACATTATCCCACTGGTCACAACTGTGACCGACCATAAAACACACTTTTTCACCTACTTTTCCATGAAAATTTAAAAAAAAATGATTGATTATTTCAAAGGGTTACTAATGACATGTGATTTGGATATTTTGATGTCTGGAAAAAATTCGGGATTAAATGGGTTAACTTCCTGGCACACAGTGCATACGGTCTCTCCGAAATCCGCTGCAAAAGTTAATTTTTTCAACGCACTCGAAGGCAAATTCTGGACCTTAAAAAAAGTAAGGAGGAGTTTCGCAAACACATCGGAGATCACGGAGATTCCCATAGGAATGAATGGACTTCCGGTTAACTTGCATACGTACACAGAGATATATGGAAACGAGGCGTAAATTGAAAATTTGCACAAAGGTTCTAAATAAAAGGATAAAAAGAATCAAATATGAGTAAGTACCTTTTATTTGTCGACAATACAATTCAAAATGTAGTAAGAAATAGGCCTTTCCATGTAGTCATTTTATATAAACTATTTATTCGTTGAATTTACAGAAAATGTGCTATATCGTGATATGTATCGTTATTGAGATATGAAATGACCTATATTGGGATATGAGATTTTGGTCATATCGCACAGCCCTAGTAAGTTCTGCTGTTTATTTTTATATGCGGTATGTTGTGAAGCGATAGGTACTTCATGACTTATGGTGCGTTCCATTTGAACTCGGAAGTCAGAATTTCCGAGTTTCCAGTCAGAAATTTCAACTGGTACGCCTCCTGAAGTCGGAATTCCGACTCGGAAAGTCGGAGGAACCTCACCAACCCTGACTTCAAAATCCAAGATGGCTGCTCCGGGCATCAACAGTAGTGAAAGCTGTGGTATTATACTGTTTATTAGCACTTGTTTTGTTTGTGTCTCATTAAATCAGTCGTACACACAGTACTGTCTAACTTCTATCTGTGAACATGTTGCTATGGTGTCTGTATACGCAAAATACCGCATAATGCGTTGTTATCAACTGGTATTGATAAGAATGGCCAACAATAGTGGGTTGGGGTAGCTAGCTAGCTACAGTACTAAAGTTGTCACAACAGGTTGCTTGCAGTGGCTGTGGTAAAATTAACTATTTGGTCAGAAGACACGTAATGAGGCTGTATTAGTTTCATAGCTAACTAGCTATTTGTAATATGACAATTGATCTAAATGCGTGAAAGCTAAAAGCATAGAAAGCTACCTAACTTTCTATGTTTTTTTTTTATTGTAGCTACTTATGTGTTTGTGTTTGTTTGCAAGGGGATATTTGTATTTGCCGGTGGAATGTGATAGTAGCTAGCTAGTTATGTTTATTGTTTTGTTTGTATTGTAGCTAGTTAGCTAGACTTGTGTTTGTAAGGTGGTATTTGTGCTTTTCAGCTGAATGTGCAAGTAGCTAGCTAGTTAATTTGGTTTCATGCACTTTGCTAGGTAGCTAGCTATCAAACGAATACAATTTCATCATATCTCTTCTAAACAAATAGTTAATTTTACATTCATACTGCAAGCCGAGGTATTGACTTCCGATCTTAAGTACCGTTTTCTTGCTAGCTAGCTAGCAACTTAACGTTAGTTAACTAGCTAGCGTTAAGTGCACCAGGCCATTCAGTCATTAGTGGATATAACTTCTTCTATGATGTTTTTGAGGTGGACCTCATATTTGTTCTGTAGTTGTCTGTATTCCGAAAGAGCAAGCACAACAAAGGTTTTCCTGGAGGCGTCCATCTTGGTTTTCTGACTTGTTGTACTGGAACGCGATCAACTCGGGTGTGACGTCATTCCCATTTCCTACTTCCAACTTCAAATGGAAATGCAGCATTATTCAACCGAGAAGCAGGAGTGTGAAATGGATGAAGAAGTTAGTAAAGATATTATTTTGCAGAAGTTTGATCTGTCTTCATAACGTTATTACTTCGGTATGTACAAATATGTGACTATCATTATTACAAATCTCTGGTTTTGCTCTTTCTTGTGATATGTGTTCCATATCTATGCAATGAGGAGTTCATGAGTAATTCAAACAAGAGTAATGGGTGTGGAGATGGACACAGAGCTGTATGCAGATTGTGATTTGATATATATTCAAAATTATTTTTCTCGTCAACACTTCGTGGCATAGACAAGCAACTAGCATCGTTAGCGATGAATACTTCGTGAGCAATTCAGCCGAGAAGAAGGGATGTGAATTTGGACGGAGGCTGTGTCTGTCAGGCGTTAAGGATTAAAAGACATTTTTAGTGACAATTGCAAGTGACAAATAATTTTTAAAAGATTTTTCAAGAGACCCCCCCAAAATGTTGCTGTTGAGGCTTTCAAGGGGTCTCAAGTGTCAATCAAGGGGTCTCGGACCCCCCGTATTTCGCACCCCACCAACACCAATAAATAGACTGTGATAAAAAGGATAAAATTCAAGTTCCTTTGTTGGATTTGACTCACGTTGGTTACCTGGGCAGAAGCGCCACCGGAGGAAAAGGGGGAAAAGAGCCGGGGTCCTGGTCAGGCTGAGGAACAGACAATACTGCTCCTCTTTTCCTGTCGTTCTCTTAGTGAATGTTCAATCTCTGGATAATAAGCTGGATGAGCTAAGAACCAGAGTGGCCTTCCATTGGGACATTAAGAACTGTAACGTCTTTGTTTTCACAGAGATGTAGCTGGATCCCTCAGTCCCTGACTTGGCCATTCTACCTGAGTGCTTCTACATTCATCGAGGGGACAGAACAATGGAGTCGGGTAAGGGCAAGCGTGGTGGTGTTTGTATTATGGTCAACAACCGGTGGTGTGTAGTTGTACAAACAATATTGACGGGGTGCTCTCCTGATCTTGAACACCTCATGATCAAATGCAGACCTTTTTATCTGCCCAGAGAGTTCACAGCAGTGTTTTTCACCGCTGTTTATATCCCCCCGCACGCTGACACCACGGCGCTGGACAAACTGTATGGAGTTATCGACCAGTAAGAAACTCTACACCTGGAGGCTGCTGTCATCGTGGCTGGTGACTTTAACAAAGGTCAGATCAGCACAGCACATCACCAGGACTGAGCTGCCAGCCATCCAGGACCTCTACAGCCAGCGCTGCAGGAGGAAGGCACAGCGGATCCTCTCTGATCCCAGCCATCCCAGCCACACACTTTTCACACTCCTGCCGTCTGGGAGGCGGTACAGGAGCATCCGGACCCGAACCAGCAGGTTCAGAGACAGTTTTTACTCGCAAGCCATCAGGCTTCTGAACTGCTGACACTAACACTTGCACAAACACCATACACATGGCATACACTCACCACAGTGAATGGACCCTTACCTCACACAATTGGCCACTTTAAGGAAACTAATGTTTACATTTTTACATCGTTTACATTGTTAAATTGATTACTTTGTTTACCACTAGTCACTTAACTATATCAGTATTGCACTGCACTTTTGTGAAATTTACTTATATGCCTTATTTCTAATTATACTACTATCTTACTTATTTTATTTATTATGTAAAGTTGAGTTGGTTCTGAGGCTAAGAATTTCATTACTGGTAATGATGTTGCATTGTTATCAAGTATTTGACAATAAACTTGAAACCTGAACTATTGCACAGTGTGGGTTACACAAGGAAAGGAAGACAAACTTCACAAAACAAGAGATGTCAGGAAAATAAATTAGAGTGCCCCCTCCTGACAGCTAGTTGCCCCCAGGGCGCCAGCACCGAACAGCATACCCCGTATATACAGTATAGAACAATATCACTGGTAAATACAAATAAAATAAAATGAAATGCAAGAATGTTACGTGCGGCGCACTGTGCGTGTGGAGTCTGGGCCACCTGTGTCTTGGTATTCCTCCCTCTCTCTTCTCCCGCTACTTTCCCAACGCAGGTATTCCCAGAGCCATGTAGGAAGAGAGTCACGTCAACTCCGTTCGCTCCAATGGACCTTTTTTTTACAGCAATGGTGGATCATGGAGCCTCTCAAAAGTTCCCGGAAGTTAGCAGCAAATACTAGCAGCGCAGTAGAGTTGCAGCAGAATAGACTGTTTGTGATGCACTTTTAAAGGGTAAGACATTTAAGGAATCAGATTGTATATTATCAGCACATCTGAATCAAATTCACATGTGCATTAAAGCATGTTTGTGGATTATCCCCCACTAAATTGGTTGATTTAGGGAACGTTAGATAACGGATTAGGCTATACAAAGTTAGCAGCACATAATATTAACCACGAACAGCCTATTAATATGATTACCTCACATATTTTTTGTTGTAATCTTTAGTGATAGTAAGATTGCTCCTGCTTACTTGAGCCAACCATTTTTTCTCCTCTCCGTTTCAGTGGGGAAACCGTACATTTGTACTCCTTTCTCCGAGCAATTGGAGCATCCCTATGCAGCACAGCAAACCATGGTGGAGACTATATGCAAGGACAAGATGGAGGAAAGGGCACAGACAACCTGCTTGACATGATATTCATGTTTCTGAGTTTATTAGAGATGTATTAAACAAATTCATGACAATCATTGATAGTGACCTGTTGGTCTCATTCTGTTCTATCTGAAAGTCATAAAGATTACATTAGTCATTAGATTACTTAGGCCCTCAGATACCATGGGATTACAGAAACCACCATGAATGAAAGAAATGTTAGAAAATTAATCTCATCTGAATTTTGAAATATTCTTTCCCTTCCCCTCCCTCTAAATATATCAGTAAACATTAGGATATGATTGCTCTTGACTACCATACAAGTTTAAGAACATAATAATAATTAAAAAAAAAACAATTCAAAGCAATAAACAACAGCAACACACTCTTTAACCGAGGTAACATTAGCCTAAAATATATCAACAAGGCAGGTAACGCTATCTGTTCACAGTAATCCTCAAATAGTACCGAATTTTACTTTAAGAAAAACATATTGATGTAACTACATACACATGTCAGTGTGCTATATAAATATTGTAAATCAGTGCATTTATTGACTACTAATTACAAAAATTCACAGTTCCATCTCTCTGTATTTACGCATTCAAATTGCCTGCCAAAAACTTCCTGGAACTATCTGAAGTTTACGTGAATCACGTGACAATCAAGCATGTTGGACCTCCGTTGGCGCGACTCTCTCTCTACATGGCTCTGGGTGTTCCGCTGCGCTGCGTTCCACCTCCTCGTTCCAGCCCGCCCAACCAGAGACAGAGTGCCCGATTTAAAGATGCCGGATTCTTGGAGTGAGATGTCGCGGTTTTGGATCCCTTGTATTACTTTACGTTTACAAACTTGCCTGAACTGTGTTTTGACTTTGCAACGTGTTCTGGCTGTGATTCTATATCATGTCTCAGGTTTGGCTGCATTCGGTTGTCGTGGGAGGAGAGCAAGTAAGGTGGGGATCCCCGTGTTAGTGTTCACTTCGTATAGGCTTAGTCCAGAGGCAGGTGCCACTTTTGTATGTTTTGTTTTAAGGCAGTCAGTGTAGTTAGGTTTTGTTTGGCTCTGCCACCCCTTTTCTGTTGTAGTCAGTTCCATGTTTGGGTGAAGGCATTTAGGGTTTGTTTCTGTTTTGTTAAGTTCTTTTCTTTGGCACCGTCTGTCGTCCTCTCCCCTTTCCCTGTGTATATGTGTTACTGTACATATTGTAAATAGTTACTGTAAATATATCACACACCATTATACACTGCTCTCGTGGCCGGGTGTTTTTCTGTCTCTGCACTGACCAAGCCAGTGGTGGTTGGTTGTTTCCTTTTGTGTTGCGTCCCTCACCCGTACCCCTGGACGCAATTACACCTCTGGGACGTAACAAAGAAAAACAAAACAAAACATAAAAAAAACTACTCTGGGAAAAACAGTTGCTGAGTCACAGTGTGGAGTTTTCTTTCATATGCACATAAGTGGTTAATAATTCTGTGAAGTGTGAATCAAGTCTGCAGCCGAGGTGGCCTCGAGTACCAGAGAGGTTGTGAGTAAACTCCAAAGGAAGGCTTTCACCGCCATCACCACGAGGGCCCAGGCCAAGAGGTCGTCAGCTCCAGATGGTTCGAGCGGGGTCGACACCGTGGGTGGCGTCGAAGCGACGTCGGTGCCTCCTTCGGCCGAATCCTCATCAGATGGCGCTACACAGTCTTCTCCAGCAACTTCGAAGGCCTACCAAAAGAGGAGGTTTTGGGGTCTGGCTCTCGTAAGCCAGCTGGACCTCTCGAGGTTTGCGACGTTGACCAAACTCTGTGGGACTGTTGGATACGTCCGCAGAGCGGTGCACTTCTGGTTACTTGGTGAAGATCGAACCAGTAAGCAAGAACAGTGGGAGGCAGTACTCACGGTCCAGGAGCGAGAGGAGGCGTTCCAGGACTTGTGTCTCGCCGCCCAAGCAGGCGTGACTTTCCCCACGACGACGCTTCATCGTCTGGTTGTGAGCAAAGACAATTCTTCGGGTCTCTTGTTGTGCCATGGTCGGATCCAGTCCGTCGATAAGGAGAGACCAGGGGTCCCGTTGATCCCCTACAAGGAGCGGATCAGCACCCTTCTGGCCGAAGAGGCTCACCGTACCAACCATGAAGGCTTATCTGGCACCCTACTTCGGATGAGGAAGAGGGCCTGGGTGATGCAAGGCCCGAGACTTGCGCGCAAAGTCATCGATTCCTGTGTGCATTGTCGAAAGTGCAGGGCGAAGTTGTGCTCTCAAGTAATGGGCGACCTTCCTTCTGTACGCACCGGGCCAGCAGCTCCGTTCGAGTACACAACGCTCGACCTGTTCGGTCCATACGTGGTCCGAGACTCTGTGAGACGACGCTCGAAGAAGAAGGTCTGGGGCATCGTCTTCAGTTGCATGGCCTCAAGAGCAATCCATGCGGATTTGGTTGAAGATCTATCTACTGAGGGTTTCCTCAAAACATATCAGCGATTCACTGCCCTGAGGGGTCATCCCAGAAAACTCTGGTCCGACCAGGGCACCAACTTTGTCGGGGCCAGACCAGCGCTGGAGGAGCTCTACAGCTTCCTGGCAGGTATCGACAAGCAAGAGGTCCAAAGGAAAGCAGTGGCGGCTGGGACTGACTGGGTGTGGGAGTTCAGTCCTGCAGACTCACCACATCGAAACGGGGCTGCGGAGGCAGCGGTCCGTGTGTTGAAGAGGTCGCTGTCCAGTGTTGGTGGAGAGGGCGATTTGACCACCCTGGAGTTCCAGACCCTCCTGTACCTAGCTGCCAACCTCTCCAACGAGCGGCCGATCGGTGCCAGGTCTCAGGTCCAGGAAGAGACGGTGGAGGTCGTGACGCCGAATTCGTTGCTGTTGGGTCGAGCAGGTCCAAGAGGTGACAGCCAAGGGTTCGAGTTTCCTACCTACCCATTCAGTCGTCTACGAGCAGTCCAGGTGGAAGCGGACAAGTTTTGGCGTCGTTGGAGTCAGTTGGCGGGGCCTCACCTGTATATCCGGCAAAAGTGGCATGCTTCAGCCCGGAATGTCTCAGTTGGAGACCTTGTGTGGGTCGCGGACCAAAACGCCCTCCGAGGTCAATTCAGGCTGGGTCGTGTTGAAGAGGCGTGTCCAGATGTCAAAGGTGTCGTCCGTGATGTCAAGGTGAAGATTTGCCACAGCCTTCCCATCAGCTTGTCCCAAGCCAAGAAGGACAAGGAACCGTGTCCTTCCACCATACTACGCCGAGATGTGAGGAGGCTGGTGGTGTTGTTACCAATGGAGGAACAGTAGGGGGCGTCGTTCATCCCCCCTAACTACCTGGGACTGTGGACACTTGAATACAGGACTCAGATGAAAGTTGTGTTTATGCATGTTTATTCTGTATTTGAGATTTGAATGTTTAATCTGTTTACATTATTTAGGTGAATGTTGTTGTTGTGGCCTACTTAGTCAGAGACTAGTAGCCCAAGTGGGAGGTGTGGAGTTTTCTTTCATATGCACATAAGTGGTTAATAATTCTGTGAAGTGTGTGTATGTGTTATAGCGCCCCTAGCGGCGATGTTCCCGGGGGGTTTATAGTACTGTATAACTCTGTTGTTGCTCACTCGCGTTTGACCGGCGAAGCTGAGCTGTTGACTACCTAACAGGCTACAACTATAGCTACAGCTAACAAACTACAGCTAACAAACTACAACTATTACTACTGCTAACTACTATCTGTTCTAACTTCTGTAACCCTGCTCATGTGTGGATTGTAGAATAAACGTGAAAAAGGACAGAAGATGTGTGGTGCTTGTGAACGCTGTTGAGTGGTCGCTGTCCTCGTCGGTCGAACGACCCCGTGCGGTGGGAGTTGAGGCAGGTTAAAGCGAGTAACCCGCTAAAACCGTACACACAGTCTTCTTAACTAGAGGTGGGAACTTGCGTGATGTCATCACCCTGTTGACTTTAGGCCATTCCAGCTATGTAACTAAAGTGAAATGAAATCAACATAAATACATTGCATCCAAATCACAATAAACAAGAAAATTCACAAAGTAGAAGAATGAAAGCTTATTTGAATTCCTTTATAATATAAAGAAACTGCTGGGCATATACTCAATAAACAAAGTGCGATCATGACGTAAGTTGGTCCAACTAGAGCCCCTTTCAGATATGCACTGGAAGCCAGAACTTGTCTAGCCGTTAGCCGGAGGAGCTGTATGTGAGAACGCAAACGTCCGAATCAGTCGAACTGGACATGAGACGGACTTCGTTCTGCCAGCTCCGTAATACAAAGTCCGCCTCATGTTGGAGTGAGTCCATGTGTGAATAGAGCAGGTAATTTGCCGGAGAGTTCACAGTGAGTGAGTGGGCATGTTAATGACGTTTCTATCATGCGACTGGCACAAAACCGGAAGAATACAAACATCTGCTTCTTACTTTTTTCTGCTTGCCTGTATATTTCTTTCCACTCTTTCATTGATATTGCGGTTATGTCCAAATACATGTTATTTTGAATCCAACAATCGTTAAAGAGATAGTTAGCTATAGCTGTACTGCCAAAACTTGTCTCTTACGATGATTAATAATGTTGGTTAGTAGTTTATTATCTGGTTAGTTGCTAGCTAAGCTGTAGCTAATAGTGATAGTGAGATAGGTGATCTGGTGACCTAACAGTCTTACAATAAATTAATAATTTTCTGGATATAGTTTTATGTTTGAAGTTTATTCAAACATTTGTATGAACATCTTTGTGTCTGACTGTACCAGCTAGCTGGCTAAGTTACTTGCTAGTTGCAACTTACATTAACCTGATAGCTAGATAATACCACTACCACTATCACTTGCTAACATAAAGAACTAGCACCCAGCTTCATCTGTTCAAATGAGTTGAAACTAAAGTTAGCTAGCTAGCTGGCGGTTAAGTCCAGCGATCAAGTGTAAAATGTGTATATATATATATATATATATATATATATATATATATATACACTATATAGTGAATAGGGAGCGATTTCGGACACAGCCTAAGAACAGCAGAGCAAGTGCTCAACAACTGAGTATTGCCTTGAGTCTCCTTTTTTCGCTGATCTGAAAAATGATCCAATCCGTGTGTCAGGGCTCCGCTCCCCTAGCTGTGGTGTTTTTGTTTTTCCCTGTCCATGTGCTTTTTGTTTTTCCTTGTGTTCCAGCCCCGCCCCGCTCCCCGCCTGGTCCCCACCCACCTGATTGCCCCATTACCTTCACCTGCCTGCCTGCTCACCTGCATCCCATCTCCTCATCAACCCAGCCCTATTTCTACCCTGCTTCTTCCTGTCTTGTTTGCCAGTTTGTCTCAGCGTTGTCGTACCTGTTTCGTTCCCGCAGTTTTTTGGATATCTGATTTCTCCGTGTTTGACTCTGCCTGCCCTTCGTCTTCGTTTTCGCCTGCCGTTTTGTCCCGTTGCCTGATCGTTTGCCTGCCCGGTTCCTGACCCTGCCTGCTTCTGTTACCGACCCTGCTTTTGTCCACGGACTGCCTTCCGGTTTTCGACCCTGCCTGCTTTTGCTTCGCAACTTGCCTGCCGTCATAAATAAACCCGCCTGGAACCTGAAGCTCTCTTGGTCTGCGACTGAGTCCTTGCCTGAGCCCTTACACCGTGACTCAGAAACCATGATACGATCCGAACCATGAGTTTTGTGATTCGCTGCACCCCTAATAATTAATAATAATTTATGTGTACCGGTAGCACCATTTGGATGGCTATGTGTGATATTTTTTTTTTTTTATAGGATACCCAAAAGTACAATAGCTATGTTCGCCTTCCTCTCCTCTGTGCCACATTTTGTGCCCGTACCACCAAAAGGTAAGACATTGAAAAGAAAAAAACTGAAAATGCTTCAACTCTAGAATACTTTTCGTGAACTCGTCAATACTTTTCACTCGTGAGAATGCAAGTGGCGTCAAACTGGACAATACCATGAGGAAATCTAAATCTGGACGTTTCTAAACTCGCAATGATTTCACGCGACAATGTAACATACTACAAATGTAATCATTAATGGTCACATACTGGGTACTACACAGAAACATAGCATGCAGTATACAGTATAAACTTGTGTAGTACGCAATACACAGTATGCAGTAGGCAGTTTCGAATACAGCCACTGCGATTTGTACAGCGTACTTTTTGCATCATGTCTTCTCTCCTGCATGCTCTACTCAGGCGCTGCCCTTCGCCTAAACCAACGGGAATATTTCCAATATGTGAGATCGCGTCTGTCACAGACAATCTCCTGTTGTGTGCTACATGTGTGAAAGGGCAATTCCGGCCAATTTCTGGACCCGATTCTCCAGACATTTGTCCGGAGTTCATGTGCAAAAACGGCTTAGGATATGTTATATGGTTGATGACCAGTGAAGCTGATATGCACCGCATCTAACGTGTATAACAAATATTAGGCCAGAGACCTTAAACAGAGATACCAAATGGTTTGCCTTCAAGAAACAGTATGAAAGATGGAACAAAGGAAGTGAACCACCATACCTTTTAAAAATGCTGTTCTTCAGTATTCTGTGCGTTGAAGCACAAGAGGAGTCGTACAAAAACTTGGTAATGTACCATACAAACATTCTAATGAATTGCATGTTCACAGCGGGCAGCACTATGCAGTATGTGGTATAGCGAGAACTCAGTTTGAAACTTCCAAATATCACACTGGACACTTCGCACATGAGCAACACACGAGAAATCTACAAAGTTGCAAAAGTAACCCATCTTAACACTGAAGTGTAATCACTGCCAAAAAGACCAGAGAAAGTATTTCACTCTCCAACGTTGTCTTGGCTCGTTTGGAACACAATAGTGATGTGCAGTTTGTGAATGAACAAATCCTTTTGAACGAATCTTTGAGGTGAACTGAGTGTACTGAATCCCTAGTCTAAAAGATTTGTTCCTTCCTCTTCCTCTGCGCAAACATGCGCACTGATTAGCTGGCATAACAGCTGTAACTCTCTCTCCAGTGGATATTCGATATGCAGTCCTCCAGTCTTTCACAAAACTGTATCAGCAGTATGTTCATGACGACAACTAGCTAATGTCTGGAATGCTAAAACACTTGAAGCACCTCCCACTGGCCATCTCGGCACAGCTGACGATGTGGGACAATGCAAAAGATCTGGTGACTACGAAGACTCTAAGCTCCACCTACTGACCTGATGAACTGTTGACAAGTTCCTCAGTTCCCCAGTTCGTTCGGACTCAAAGGAACTGTGAGTCCTCAGTTCACCAGTTCGTTTGGTCTCTAAAGATTCACTGACTATGAAGACCTGGTGACTTCGTGTTGCCAGAATCGCTAGTTCTCTGTATAGCAGGCTTGGGCTACATCCGCCCAGTGATGATGCAGAAGGAATCAGAGCGCTTCTGTGACATTATTATAGAAATTAAAAACAATATTAAATATTATTTTGCTCATCTACCTGCAATATTATTTTATATTTATATTTTTTCTTGTTTATCACAACTGCAATTTTACGTAGGCTACGATGTATTTAATGTTGACATCACATTTTTTTTAACGTGAATAAAGTCCTTATTAATAAATACTAACAAATCAACATAGTAGGCTACAAAACAAAACAAATGTGATGCATAAGCCTATGCATCACATTTGCAGCATACTATGTCTACATTAACAACAAATAAAAATACGACATCACTGACTAGGCCTACAAGTATATTAAAATGTTTGGGCTTGGTTAGTTCAAAACTTGTAAAACGAAGTTTTTCTCTTCGGATATAAGCGCGGCTCTTTTTTCCTGAGTGCTTTTTTTAATTTTAGCAAATGACATATACTTAGGCTATTATATACTTGGGGTTCTATTACCTTCCTAAAGACAAAGTATACTCTGTGGCTGCATGATTGTTTGAATAGCAGGGTGCAGTTTCACGTAATGAATATTACAATTTAATTATTAATTTCATTGACATTTGGTTTCACACGTGCTGTTTTGGCGCAGAGCAGGCTAATAATGGACATGATGTTTGGAACAATGTAGAGTAACTTTTAAAATGCAATAAAACTATTTACAGATTCGCGTATGCTGCCCGACCTGATATGAAAATGAACGAATCAGTGAGTCAAAGATTCGAATCATTTTATGGAACTGAATGGAAGGAACCGAATCACTAAAAAGAATCGTTTTGAACACCACTAGAACACAATGACTGCGTCATGCTAAATACCCAACCAAAACCCAGGTCCTGTCTGCAACATTACTTTATTGCATAGTTTATTTAACAGGGAGCATGCATGACACATTAGCTGCACCAGATTTAGCTATGTAGCTAATTTTCATCTGCAGGCCCTGGGCAGGAAGCACATTAAAACATTAAAACACATTACAAGCAGGGAGCATAACATACCAACTTAATATAGAACATTCACAAAAACAAGAAACAAGAACAGAATAAAAATACAACAACATTACATTTATCATTCACAGAAGTGTTAGTGTCTACATGATTGGATGGTCTTGAGCCAACCTCTTGATTTATTCTTGATTTATTCTTCCTACTCAATTTGTCCATCCAGTGCCAGCCAGAAGCAGATGGGCTCCCCCTCTGACCCGAGTTCTGCTGAAGGTTTCTTCCTATTAGTCAGGGAGTTTTTCCTTGCCACTGTCGCCTTTGGCTTGCTCCGAGGGGGTATCAGGCCTGGAATACCGATGTAAAGCTGCTGTGACAATTCATGTTGTAAAAAGCGCTATATAAATAAAACTGAATTGAATTGAATTGAATTGAATTAAAAAATGTGAAACTCTCTATTGAATTCCACAGACTGTGAATGCTGTTTGTTCAAAAGCTGTTTTCCTGAATTGTACCATAAAATCACTTCTAACTGAAGCCCTGGTCTCCAGTTAGACATCTTTTTAGTAGAGGAGGTTCCAGATCATGAATAGCTTTGCACATCAGGCAAGCATCTAAAAAATTTTTTTAAAAACTGTCAAGGGTCAACCAGTCAAACTTATTTACAGTGATGATGACTCCTTGTTTTTTATTTAGATTTTTTAAGGTTTGTTTGGAGAGGATGTATAATGGTTTAAGTGTGGTTGATCCTGCCTTGGACAAGCTTGTAATGCACTAGAAAAGATCATGGAGTATGTCAGGAGTTCCTCCCGACATGACCGCGCTGCACTCCCTGGGAGAGCGAGGGGGCTCGGGATGGAATAATTGGTAATTGACGGTGTTCGCTGCCTGGTGTGTGCTCCGCACCTGTTGCCTGTCTGTGTGTAATTTTCGCTGGGACTATTTAGGCAGGTGAGTGGGAGTAACACGCCAGAGACGCTAACGGAGGCTATCACACGGGATTTTAACGTGGAGCCAGGTTTTTTGATTTCTTTTTTTGAACGTGCCGGCACGGCTGAGTTTAGGGTTTATCTTGGTTTGCTGTTTTTTTTCTTTGAGCTCTGGGAGTCGCGACCCAGAGCGGGTTTTGAGTTTGTTTTGTTTAATTTCTTTTGGTTTTTGCTTTGGTGTGCGAGATGCGCGAGTGTGTTTGTGTGTTTTAGGCGGCTTCAGAAGAGCGGCGACCGAAGGGGCTCTAGCGGTGAATCCCTGAGGGAGCGGGGAAAACAACGCTTGGTTCCGGACGCAGCCGGGGCCGAAGGGAGCCCCCACCCCGTGGAAGCGCGTGCTGGGGAGGTGATCCCCTAGCTGGAAGGGAGGTGGCACCGCGAAACCTTGAGAGAGTGCGTGGGTCACCAGCACGGGGTGGAGAGGGAGGGCTGACCGGCTGCTGTTCTGTGTCTCCCTCAGTGCGATCCCGCGGAGCCGGCGGAGTTACTACCGGGGAGAAGACGTGGGTCGCCGCCGGAGCCGCCAGCCCCCGCAGGAGTGACGCGGGGGCCTTGTCTGGAGTTTATTTAATTTCTTTTTTTGTTTTTTTGGGACGTAGGCGAAGCCCGGCAGTGTGGCGCGGGCTGAGCTACGTCCCCCCTTATATTTTCGTTTCATTTTTGTACGTGTGTGGTGTGCGTGCGTGTGTGTGCGTGCGTGTGAGGAGCCTCCCCCACAGCGGCAGCACTTCCCCCTCGACAGTGAGATTGAGTAGTCTTCTCTCTCCCGGCGTCCAAGTGGGCGGGGACGCCAGATCACGGGTGTGTGCAGTGAGGCTAAGTGTGTGTGTGGGGATTCTGTTTTTTTCTTTTTCTTTTCTTCTTTTGGTGTGAGCGGCTGGGTAGCGTTCCCGCCTGTTTGTAGCCGGGGAGGGCAGACAGGGGTGGATAGAAGGATAGGGGGAAGGGCTTCGCTGGGAGAGGGATAGCGGCGTCTCAGATTTTATGAATTGCCTTGTTAAATTTTGTGTTTTTTTTAAAAGAATAAAGAGTTGCTCCTACTCACCTTGTCCTGGCATTCTTGTGGCGGGCGGATCCCTAGGAGGGCGAACTACCTGGGCATAGTGTCACTCCTGACACTAACAAATTTGGCGTAAGTCGGCAGGATCCGCCTTGTCACAAGAATGGATGAGCGGGGAGGAGCAGGTGCGGCGTTTCCGCCGGGTGGTGTCACCGTCCCCTGGTTTATGTGCGCGCCCTGGGTCCCTAAGTTCTCCGGGGAGGAAGGCGCGGTCAGATATGGGGAGTGGCGGGCACAGGTTCAGGCTATGCTCCGGGCACAAGGGCTCACAGAGGAACAAAGGGTTGACTTTCTGATGGGGGCCCTGGAGGGACGTGCCCGCCGGGAGGTGCTGCTTGTGCCGGTGGAGCAGCGCAACACGGTCGCCCTTCTGTGGGCCATGCTGGAGGAGCTGTTTGCCCGCCCCACACCGCTACCCGTGGTTCGCCAGAACTTCTTCCAGTGTGCGCAGGAGCGGGAGGAGGGTTTGGATGGGTACCTCCTTCGGCTACGGGAGGTGCACGCCAAATGGCGGGCCCGGGAGCCGGCGGTGGATGGTGACAGCCTGGTGTTGCGGGACCAGTTTCTGCTTGGCCTGCGGAGGGGCCCCCTTAAACAGGAACTGCAGAGGCAGGTGAGGCGGCAGCCTGCGCTCACTTTCCAGCAGGTGAGTCGTGAGGCCCGCGAGCTTGAGCTGGAGTCCCAGGGGGGGGGACGGGGCAATGTGCTGTGCTTCTCGTTCGCAGGAACCTCGGCTGCCGGCTGTTCCGCTCCAGGCAGGGGACCTGGAGTGCTGGAAGGACGAGGTGCGGGCTGAAATGCGGCAGGAGCTCCAAGAACAGGTGGCCGCACTGGGCAAAGCACTGATCGCAGAGCTTCGACAGCAGTGGCCGCAGGCTCCAGCCACCCCGCCCATAGAGGAACGGGAGCCCCAGGCCCGTGGCCCGGAGAGCCGTTGCTCTGCCAGGCAGGGTCGGGGGCCGGCGCGGTTTCAGTGGGACGCTGATGGCCAGCCCATTTGTGTTGCATGTGGGCAGTCCGGGCATGTGCAGCGCCACTGTCTCAAGCGTGCGCCGTTAAACTCCCGACCCCGTCCGCGGTAGGGCACGCGGGCGGGGTACAAGGGGACACTGGCGAGGACTGCCCTGAGCGTGTAGCGGTCCTGGGGCCATGCCCCCAGGTGGAGGTGGAGGTAGGTGGGGTTAAGGTGCCGTGTCTCTTGGACACGGGCTCACAGGTCACCCTGATGAGTGAGGGGTTTTTCAGGAAGTGGTTTGGGGGCCTTCCTGAGCGGGACACGGGTGCTCTGCAGTGGTTGTCCCTGCGGGCAGCCAATGGGCTAGACATACCCTTTGTGGGGTATGTGGTTTTCGATTTTGTAGTCGGGGGGGTCCGCATCCCTGATAAGGGCGTTATTGTAGTAGAGGACCATTGTTTAGGGTCAGATAGCGTCCTGTTGGGGATGAACATCATCTCCCAGTGTTGGGAAGAGGTGATGAGGGGTGTACAGCCTGGTGCCCTAACCTTTTCTGCCTCTCAGCAGGGCCGTGCTCGGCGGGCCTGGGAGCGGGCTTTTGCCCTGTGCCGCCGGGCCCAGGTGCAGGCCCTCTCCCCGAAACGTGGAACGCTGCGGCTGGGTCGGAGCGACGACACTGAAGTGCCGGCCGGCTCCGAGGTGGTGCAGTGGGTCCGCGTGGAGGGGGGTGAACACCTAGAGGGCCTGCCCTGCCTGTTGGAGGGGCTCGAGGAAGGTGGTGAGTGGCAGGTGGCCCGGGCCGTGGTTCGGCCACGGGGGGGCAAGGTTCCCCTCCGTGTGATGAATGTGCACCCCCATCCCTTGACCTTACCCCGACGACGCCCCTTGGCAACCCTGTCCTGTCTTGACCCCTCGCAGATTCAGGGTGAGTGCGATGTGGTGCTGCGGAGCCCCCGCCCCGGGGAGGTAGAGGTGACTGTGGGGACCGTCCAGGCCCCTTTGGGGGTGGGGAGTCCATTGCCCCCGCCGGAACTAGAGGGACTCACAGGGGAGCAGCACCGTCAGGCACAGGAGCTGCTGCAGAAGTGGGCGGGGGTGTTCGCAGCCCACGAGGAGGACTTCGGGTGTACCGACGCGGTGTATCACCGCATCCCGACCGGTAATGCTCCACCCAGCCGTGAGAGGTATCGCCCTCTTCCCCCTGGCCTTTATCCCGAGCTGCGGGTTCTGTTGCAGGGGATGCTAGAGAGTGGGGTGATCACCGAGAGTTCCAGCCCCTGGGCAGCCCCCGTGGTCCTTGTGAAAAAGAAGGACGGCGCGTGGCGATTCTGTGTTGATTACCGCCGCCTGAATGCCGTTACCCACAAGGACGCCCACCCTCTGCCCCGCATCGAGGAGTCGTTGGCGGGGATGAGGCGGGCAGAGTGGTATTCCACTCTCGACCTGGCCAGTGGGTATTGGCAGGTGGCGGTGGATCCACGGGACCGCGAAAAGACCGCGTTTGCTACCCCCGTTGGTTTATATCAGTTTGAGCGGATGGCGTTTGGGCTATGTAATGCCCCGGCCACCTTCCAACGCCTCATGCAGCGGTGCTTGGGTGACCTGCTGCATGACTCTCTGCTGATATATCTTGATGATGTTGTGGTTTTTTCCTCAGATTTTTTCCACCCACCTGAGGCACTTGGAGGCGGTGTTTGAGCGCCTGGGGCGCTTTGGGCTCAAGCTCCAGCCTCAGAAGTGCAAGTTGCTGAGGAAGGAGGTGCGATATCTGGGGCACATCGTCAGTCGGGTCGGGGGTAGCCACGGATCCGGAGAAAACGGCTGCAGTGCGGGACTGGCCGGCCCCTGAGACTGTGCGGCAGGTAAGGGCGTTTCTCGGGTTTGCCGGCTACTATCGGCGGTTCATCCCCGCTTTCGCTAAGATCGCGGCTCCCCTGCATCGGTTGCTGGTGGGTACGGCAGCTCGGGGTAGGCGCACACAGCGGGTGGAGTGGGGCCCCGAGTGCCAGCGCGCCTTCGAGGAGTTGAAGGCTGCCCTGCTCTCCGCCCCAGTCCTAGCCTATGCTGACTTCTCGTTGCCCTTCCGGGTATATACGGATGCCAGTATGGACGGGCTGGGGGCTGTGTTGTCGCAGGTTCAGGAGGGTAAGGAGAGGGTGATTGCCTATGCCAGCCGGAGCCTGCACCCTGCGGAGAGGAATGACCAGAACTACAGCGCCTTCAAGCTGGAGCTGCTGGCACTGAAGGGGGCCGGTGACCGAGAAATTTAAGGACTATCTCTGGGGCGCAAAGGTCACGGTCTTCACTGACCACAACCCCTTAGTACACTTGGGGACGGCGCGCCTTGGGGCGACCGAGCAGCGGTGGGTGGCACAGTTGGCCAGCTATGATCTGGAGGTAAAGTACCGCCCTGGGTCCCGCAATGCTAATGCGGACACCCTGTCTCGGTTGCCTGGGGAGGAGGTGGTTGTGGCGCAGGTGGCTTTGGATGCCGCAGCTGAGGGTGCGTGGGACTGGGCGTCCTTACAGCAGAGGGATGAGCATCTGCGGGCTCTGGCGGCGCGGCTTGAGAGCGGGGAGCCCCCTCGGCGGGAGGAGCGGAGGAAGGCCTCACCCGAGGAAGGTAGGTGGTGGAGGGAATGGGAGCGGCTCCATTTACGAGGGGGGGTCCTTTGCCGCCGGGTGCAGGACGGGGCTGCTGGGGAGCCGTTGTGGCAGGTGCTGGTGCCCTGGGGCGAGGCCCAGGGTGTCTGGCCGCGGTACCATCAGGCCCTGGGTCACTTGTGCGCCAACAAGCTGGAGACTGCCTTACGCCGGCGGTTTTACTGGCCGGGGTCTGGGGGCGGACGTGCGGCGTTGGACGGCAGATTGTGGCCAGTGTGTGGTGGCCAAGGCCGGCCCGGAGGTAAGGGCCCCCCTTGTCCCTCTTTCCACCTCCTACCCCTTAGAGGTGGTGGCCATGGACCACCTTGCGCTGGGGCGCCCGGGCGACCCGTACCCCTACCTGCTCGTGCTGACGGATTTGTTCTCGAAGTACGGGTGGGCGGTGCCTGTCAGGGACCAGTCGGCGACGACCACGGTCAAGGCACTATGGGGTGCGGTGATACAGCACTGGGGCTGCCCTGAGCGACTCCTCTCTGACCGGGGGGGCGGCGTTCGAGTCCTCCATGGTCGCGGCTTTCTGTGAGCTGTACGGATGTACAAAGATCCGCACCACCCCCTACCATCCCCAGGGCAATGGGGCCTGCGAGCGGTTTAATCAGACACTGCTGTCTCTCCTAGGCTCATTGCGAGAGGATGAGCAGTCCCGTTGGCCGGAGCGCCTGCCGGCCCTGTTGCAGGCCTATAACAACTCGGTCCATAGCAGCACAGGGTATGCCCCGCATTTTGTCCTGACAGGGCGCCACGCCGGTTGCCGGTGGACCTGGCCCTCAACGTGCCGCCCCCCGAGCGGCGATGGACCCTGGAGGGATGGGTGAAGGATCACCATCGGACCCTGTTACGGGTGTACCAGCGGGTGCTGGAGGGGGTGCGGCGCCAACAGGGCCGGGACAAGGAGAGGTTATGATCGGCGAGTCCGGGACCTCCCCTTGCTGCCTGGTGACCGGGGTGTTGGTGCGGAACTTCCCGGCGGCGGGAGCATGGTAAGTTGGCCCCTCGTTGGAGCCCCAGACCGTTTGTTTGTGCTGCGCCAGGTCGATCCGGAGAATGCCGGTGTATGTGGTCCGCCCGGAGGCCGGTGGTGAGGAACGGACCCTACACCGGAATAACCTGCGCACCTGCCCGGTGGGCGACGTTCAGGGGGGCCCCCCTGTGGAAGAGACCCGCCGGGTGGCCGAGCCGGAGGAGCGAGGTCGGGCATGGGGGTGGAACCCGGTGTGGGTCCCGGCCCGGAACCCTGGAGTGGTGCCCGCTGCTCCCCTAGAGGAACAGGAGCAGGAGGCAGTGGCAGGGCCTCCTGCACAGCCGGAAGATGCGTCCCTTCGTCGCTCCTCCCGTGAGACGAGGGGCCAGCCCCCGCGCCGGTACAATTGAGGAGGTGTAGTCGGGGGCGACCTACCCATAAAGTGGGGGGGGAAATCTGTCAGGAGTTCCTCCCGACATGACCGCGCTGCACTCCCTGGGAGAGCGAGGGGGCTCGGGATGGAATAATTGGTAATTGACGGTGTTCGCTGCCTGGTGTGTGCTCCGCACCTGTTGCCTGTCTGTGTGTAATTTTCGCTGGGACTATTTAGGCAGGTGAGTGGGAGTAACACGCCAGAGACGCTAACGGAGGCTATCACACGGGATTTTAGCGTGGAGCCAGGTTTTTTGATTTCTTTTTTTGAACGTGCCGGCACGGCTGAGTTTAGGGTTTATTTTGGTTTGCTGTTTTTTTTTCTTTGAGCTCTGGGAGTCGCGACCCAGAGCGGGTTTTGAGTTTGTTTTGTTTAATTTCTTTTGGTTTTTGCTTTGGTGTGCGAGATGCGCGAGTGTGTTTGTGTGTTTTAGGCGGCTTCAGAAGAGCGGCGCGACCGAAGGGGCTCTAGCGGTGAATCCCTGAGGGAGCGGGGAAAACAACGCTTGGTTCCGGACGCAGCCGGGGCCGAAGGGAGCCCCCACCCCGTGGAAGCGCGTGCTGGGGAGGTGATCCCCTAGCTGGAAGGGAGGTGGCACCGCGAAACCTTGAGAGAGTGCGTGGGTCACCAGCACGGGGTGGAGAGGGAGGGCTGACCGGCTGCTGTTCTGTGTCTCCCTCAGTGCGATCCCGCGGAGCCGGCGGAGTTACTACCGGGGAGAAGACGTGGGTCGCCGCCGGAGCCGCCAGCCCCCGCAGGAGTGACGCGGGGGCCTTGTCTGGAGTTTATTTAATTTCTTTTTTTGTTTTTTTGGGACGTAGGCGAAGCCCGGCAGTGTGGCGCGGGCTGAGCTACGTCCCCCCTTATATTTTCGTTTCATTTTTGTACGTGTGTGGTGTGCGTGCGTGTGTGTGCGTGCGTGTGAGGAGCCTCCCCCACAGCGGCAGCACTTCCCCCTCGACAGTGAGATTGAGTAGTCTTCTCTCTCCCGGCGTCCAAGTGGGCGGGGACGCCAGATCACGGGTGTGTGCAGTGAGGCTAAGTGTGTGTGTGGGGATTCTGTTTTTTTTTTTCTTTTCTTCTTTTGGTGTGAGCGGCTGGGTAGCGTTCCCGCCTGTTTGTAGCCGGGGAGGGCAGACAGGGGTGGATAGAAGGATAGGGGGAAGGGCTTCGCTGGGAGAGGGATAGCGGCGTCTCAGATTTTATGAATTGCCTTGTTAAATTTTGTGTTTTTTTAAAAGAATAAAGAGTTGCTCCTACTCACCTTGTCCTGGCATTCTTGTGGCGGGCGGATCCCTAGGAGGTTGATCCTGCCTTGGACAAGCTTGTAATGCACTAGAAAAGATCATGGAGTATGTCAGGAGTTCCTCCCGACATGACCGCGCTGCACTCCCTGGGAGAGCGAGGGGGCTCGGGATGGAATAATTGGTAATTGACGGTGTTCGCTGCCTGGTGTGTGCTCCGCACCTGTTGCCTGTCTGTGTGTAATTTTCGCTGGGACTATTTAGGCAGGTGAGTGGGAGTAACACGCCAGAGACGCTAACGGAGGCTATCACACGGGATTTTAGCGTGGAGCCAGGTTTTTTGATTTCTTTTTTTGAACGTGCCGGCACGGCTGAGTTTAGGGTTTATCTTGGTTTGCTGTTTTTTTTCTTTGAGCTCTGGGAGTCGCGACCCAGAGCGGGTTTTGAGTTTGTTTTGTTTAATTTCTTTTGGTTTTTGCTTTGGTGTGCGAGATGCGCGAGTGTGTTTGTGTGTTTTAGGCGGCTTCAGAAGAGCGGCGACCGAAGGGGCTCTAGCGGTGAATCCCTGAGGGAGCGGGGAAAACAACGCTTGGTTCCGGACGCAGCCGGGGCCGAAGGGAGCCCCCACCCCGTGGAAGCGCGTGCTGGGGAGGTGATCCCCTAGCTGGAAGGGAGGTGGCACCGCGAAACCTTGAGAGAGTGCGTGGGTCACCAGCACGGGGTGGAGAGGGAGGGCTGACCGGCTGCTGTTCTGTGTCTCCCTCAGTGCGATCCCGCGGAGCCGGCGGAGTTACTACCGGGGAGAAGACGTGGGTCGCCGCCGGAGCCGCCAGCCCCCGCAGGAGTGACGCGGGGGCCTTGTCTGGAGTTTATTTAATTTCTTTTTTTGTTTTTTTGGGACGTAGGCGAAGCCCGGCAGTGTGGCGCGGGCTGAGCTACGTCCCCCCTTATATTTTCGTTTCATTTTTGTACGTGTGTGGTGTGCGTGCGTGTGTGTGCGTGCGTGTGAGGAGCCTCCCCCACAGCGGCAGCACTTCCCCCTCGACAGTGAGATTGAGTAGTCTTCTCTCTCCCGGCGTCCAAGTGGGCGGGGACGCCAGATCACGGGTGTGTGCAGTGAGGCTAAGTGTGTGTGTGGGGATTCTGTTTTTTTCTTTTTCTTTTCTTCTTTTGGTGTGAGCGGCTGGGTAGCGTTCCCGCCTGTTTGTAGCCGGGGAGGGCAGACAGGGGTGGATAGAAGGATAGGGGGAAGGGCTTCGCTGGGAGAGGGATAGCGGCGTCTCAGATTTTATGAATTGCCTTGTTAAATTTTGTGTTTTTTTTAAAAGAATAAAGAGTTGCTCCTACTCACCTTGTCCTGGCATTCTTGTGGCGGGCGGATCCCTAGGAGGGCGAACTACCTGGGCATAGTGTCACTCCTGACACTAACAAATTTGGCGTAAGTCGGCAGGATCCGCCTTGTCACAAGAATGGATGAGCGGGGAGGAGCAGGTGCGGCGTTTCCGCCGGGTGGTGTCACCGTCCCCTGGTTTATGTGCGCGCCCTGGGTCCCTAAGTTCTCCGGGGAGGAAGGCGCGGTCAGATATGGGGAGTGGCAGGCACAGGTTCAGGCTATGCTCCGGGCACAAGGGCTCACAGAGGAACAAAGGGTTGACTTTCTGATGGGGGCCCTGGAGGGACGTGCCCGCCGGGAGGTGCTGCTTGTGCCGGTGGAGCAGCGCAACACGGTCGCCCTTCTGTGGGCCATGCTGGAGGAGCTGTTTGCCCGCCCCACACCGCTACCCGTGGTTCGCCAGAACTTCTTCCAGTGTGCGCAGGAGCGGGAGGAGGGTTTGGATGGGTACCTCCTTCGGCTACGGGAGGTGCACGCCAAATGGCGGGCCCGGGAGCCGGCGGTGGATGGTGACAGCCTGGTGTTGCGGGACCAGTTTCTGCTTGGCCTGCGGAGGGGCCCCCTTAAACAGGAACTGCAGAGGCAGGTGAGGCGGCAGCCTGCGCTCACTTTCCAGCAGGTGAGTCGTGAGGCCCGCGAGCTTGAGCTGGAGTCCCAGGGGGGGGACGGGGCAATGTGCTGTGCTTCTCGTTCGCAGGAACCTCGGCTGCCGGCTGTTCCGCTCCAGGCAGGGGACCTGGAGTGCTGGAAGGACGAGGTGCGGGCTGAAATGCGGCAGGAGCTCCAAGAACAGGTGGCCGCACTGGGCAAAGCACTGATCGCAGAGCTTCGACAGCAGTGGCCGCAGGCTCCAGCCACCCCGCCCATAGAGGAACGGGAGCCCCAGGCCCGTGGCCCGGAGAGCCGTTGCTCTGCCAGGCAGGGTCGGGGGCCGGCGCGGTTTCAGTGGGACGCTGATGGCCAGCCCATTTGTGTTGCATGTGGGCAGTCCGGGCATGTGCAGCGCCACTGTCTCAAGCGTGCGCCGTTAAACTCCCGACCCCGTCCGCGGTAGGGCACGCGGGCGGGGTACAAGGGGACACTGGCGAGGACTGCTCTGAGCGTGTAGCGGTCCTGGGGCCATGCCCCCAGGTGGAGGTGGAGGTAGGTGGGGTTAAGGTGCCGTGTCTCTTGGACACGGGCTCACAGGTCACCCTGATGAGTGAGGGGTTTTTCAGGAAGTGGTTTGGGGGCCTTCCTGAGCGGGACACGGGTGCTCTGCAGTGGTTGTCCCTGCGGGCAGCCAATGGGCTAGACATACCCTTTGTGGGGTATGTGGTTTTCGATTTTGTAGTCGGGGGGGTCCGCATCCCTGATAAGGGCGTTATTGTAGTAGAGGACCATTGTTTAGGGTCAGATAGCGTCCTGTTGGGGATGAACATCATCTCCCAGTGTTGGGAAGAGGTGATGAGGGGTGTACAGCCTGGTGCCCTAACCTTTTCTGCCTCTCAGCAGGGCCGTGCTCGGCGGGCCTGGGAGCGGGCTTTTGCCCTGTGCCGCCGGGCCCAGGTGCAGGCCCTCTCCCCGAAACGTGGAACGCTGCGGCTGGGTCGGAGCGACGACACTGAAGTGCCGGCCGGCTCCGAGGTGGTGCAGTGGGTCCGCGTGGAGGGGGGTGAACACCTAGAGGGCCTGCCCTGCCTGTTGGAGGGGCTCGAGGAAGGTGGTGAGTGGCAGGTGGCCCGGGCCGTGGTTCGGCCACGGGGGGGCAAGGTTCCCCTCCGTGTGATGAATGTGCACCCCCATCCCTTGACCTTACCCCGACGACGCCCCTTGGCAACCCTGTCCTGTCTTGACCCCTCGCAGATTCAGGGTGAGTGCGATGTGGTGCTGCGGAGCCCCCGCCCCGGGGAGGTAGAGGTGACTGTGGGGACCGTCCAGGCCCCTTTGGGGGTGGGGAGTCCATTGCCCCCGCCGGAACTAGAGGGACTCACAGGGGAGCAGCACCGTCAGGCACAGGAGCTGCTGCAGAAGTGGGCGGGGGTGTTCGCAGCCCACGAGGAGGACTTCGGGTGTACCGACGCGGTGTATCACCGCATCCCGACCGGTAATGCTCCACCCAGCCGTGAGAGGTATCGCCCTCTTCCCCCTGGCCTTTATCCCGAGCTGCGGGTTCTGTTGCAGGGGATGCTAGAGAGTGGGGTGATCACCGAGAGTTCCAGCCCCTGGGCAGCCCCCGTGGTCCTTGTGAAAAAGAAGGACGGCGCGTGGCGATTCTGTGTTGATTACCGCCGCCTGAATGCCGTTACCCACAAGGACGCCCACCCTCTGCCCCGCATCGAGGAGTCGTTGGCGGGGATGAGGCGGGCAGAGTGGTATTCCACTCTCGACCTGGCCAGTGGGTATTGGCAGGTGGCGGTGGATCCACGGGACCGCGAAAAGACCGCGTTTGCTACCCCCGTTGGTTTATATCAGTTTGAGCGGATGGCGTTTGGGCTATGTAATGCCCCGGCCACCTTCCAACGCCTCATGCAGCGGTGCTTGGGTGACCTGCTGCATGACTCTCTGCTGATATATCTTGATGATGTTGTGGTTTTTTCCTCAGATTTTTCCACCCACCTGAGGCACTTGGAGGCGGTGTTTGAGCGCCTGGGGCGCTTTGGGCTCAAGCTCCAGCCTCAGAAGTGCAAGTTGCTGAGGAAGGAGGTGCGATATCTGGGGCACATCGTCAGTCGGGCGGGGGTAGCCACGGATCCGGAGAAAACGGCTGCAGTGCGGGACTGGCCGGCCCCTGAGACTGTGCGGCAGGTAAGGGCGTTTCTCGGGTTTGCCGGCTACTATCGGCGGTTCATCCCCGCTTTCGCTAAGATCGCGGCTCCCCTGCATCGGTTGCTGGTGGGTACGGCAGCTCGGGGTAGGCGCACACAGCGGGTGGAGTGGGGCCCCGAGTGCCAGCGCGCCTTCGAGGAGTTGAAGGCTGCCCTGCTCTCCGCCCCAGTCCTAGCCTATGCTGACTTCTCGTTGCCCTTCCGGGTATATACGGATGCCAGTATGGACGGGCTGGGGGCTGTGTTGTCGCAGGTTCAGGAGGGTAAGGAGAGGGTGATTGCCTATGCCAGCCGGAGCCTGCACCCTGCGGAGAGGAATGACCAGAACTACAGCGCCTTCAAGCTGGAGCTGCTGGCACTGAAGTGGGCCGTGACCGAGAAATTTAAGGACTATCTCTGGGGCGCAAAGGTCACGGTCTTCACTGACCACAACCCCTTAGTACACTTGGGGACGGCGCGCCTTGGGGCGACCGAGCAGCGGTGGGTGGCACAGTTGGCCAGCTATGATCTGGAGGTAAAGTACCGCCCTGGGTCCCGCAATGCTAATGCGGACACCCTGTCTCGGTTGCCTGGGGAGGAGGTGGTTGTGGCGCAGGTGGCTTTGGATGCCGCAGCTGAGGGTGCGTGGGACTGGGCGTCCTTACAGCAGAGGGATGAGCATCTGCGGGCTCTGGCGGCGCGGCTTGAGAGCGGGGAGCCCCCTCGGCGGGAGGAGCGGAGGAAGGCCTCACCCGAGGAAGGTAGGTGGTGGAGGGAATGGGAGCGGCTCCATTTACGAGGGGGGGTCCTTTGCCGCCGGGTGCAGGACGGGGCTGCTGGGGAGCCGTTGTGGCAGGTGCTGGTGCCCTGGGGCGAGGCCCAGGGTGTCTGGCAGCGGTACCATCAGGCCCTGGGTCACTTGTGCGCCAACAAGCTGGAGACTGCCTTACGCCGGCGGTTTTACTGGCCGGGTCTGGGGGCGGACGTGCGGCGTTGGACGGCAGATTGTGGCCAGTGTGTGGTGGCCAAGGCCGGCCCGGAGGTAAGGGCCCCCCTTGTCCCTCTTTCCACCTCCTACCCCTTAGAGGTGGTGGCCATGGACCACCTTGCGCTGGGGCGCCCGGGCGACCCGTACCCCTACCTGCTCGTGCTGACGGATTTGTTCTCGAAGTACGGGTGGGCGGTGCCTGTCAGGGACCAGTCGGCGACGACCACGGTCAAGGCACTATGGGGTGCGGTGATACAGCACTGGGGCTGCCCTGAGCGACTCCTCTCTGACCGGGGGGCGGCGTTCGAGTCCTCCATGGTCGCGGCTTTCTGTGAGCTGTACGGATGTACAAAGATCCGCACCACCCCCTACCATCCCCAGGGCAATGGGGCCTGCGAGCGGTTTAATCAGACACTGCTGTCTCTCCTAGGCTCATTGCGAGAGGATGAGCAGTCCCGTTGGCCGGAGCGCCTGCCGGCCCTGTTGCAGGCCTATAACAACTCGGTCCATAGCAGCACAGGGTATGCCCCGCATTTTGTCCTGACAGGGCGCCACGCCCGGTTGCCGGTGGACCTGGCCCTCAACGTGCCGCCCCCCGAGCGGCGATGGACCCTGGAGGGATGGGTGAAGGATCACCATCGGACCCTGTTACGGGTGTACCAGCGGGTGCTGGAGGGGGTGCGGCGCCAACAGGGCCGGGACAAGGAGAGGTATGATCGGCGAGTCCGGGACCTCCCCTTGCTGCCTGGTGACCGGGTGTTGGTGCGGAACTTCCGGCGGCGGGAGCATGGTAAGTTGGCCCCTCGTTGGAGCCCCAGACCGTTTGTTGTGCTGCGCCAGGTCGATCCGGAGAAGCCGGTGTATGTGGTCCGCCCGGAGGCCGGTGGTGAGGAACGGACCCTACACCGGAATAACCTGCGCACCTGCCCGGTGGGCGACGTTCAGGGGGGCCCCCCTGTGGAAGAGACCCGCCGGGTGGCCGAGCCGGAGGAGCGAGGTCGGGCATGGGGGTGGAACCCGGTGTGGGTCCCGGCCCGGAACCCTGGAGTGGTGCCCGCTGCTCCCCTAGAGGAACAGGAGCAGGAGGCAGTGGCAGGGCCTCCTGCACAGCCGGAAGATGCGTCCCTTCGTCGCTCCTCCCGTGAGACGAGGGGCCAGCCCCCGCGCCGGTACATTGAGGAGGTGTAGTCGGGGGCGACTACCCATAAAGCGGGGGGGAAATCTGTCAGGAGTTCCTCCCGACATGACCGCGCTGCACTCCCTGGGAGAGCGAGGGGGCTCGGGATGGAATAATTGGTAATTGACGGTGTTCGCTGCCTGGTGTGTGCTCCGCACCTGTTGCCTGTCTGTGTGTAATTTTCGCTGGGACTATTTAGGCAGGTGAGTGGGAGTAACACGCCAGAGACGCTAACGGAGGCTATCACACGGGATTTTAACGTGGAGCCAGGTTTTTTGATTTCTTTTTTTGAACGTGCCGGCACGGCTGAGTTTAGGGTTTATCTTGGTTTGCTGTTTTTTTTCTTTGAGCTCTGGGAGTCGCGACCCAGAGCGGGTTTTGAGTTTGTTTTGTTTAATTTCTTTTGGTTTTTGCTTTGGTGTGCGAGATGCGCGAGTGTGTTTGTGTGTTTTAGGCGGCTTCAGAAGAGCGGCGACCGAAGGGGCTCTAGCGGTGAATCCCTGAGGGAGCGGGGAAAACAACGCTTGGTTCCGGACGCAGCCGGGGCCGAAGGGAGCCCCCACCCCGTGGAAGCGCGTGCTGGGGAGGTGATCCCCTAGCTGGAAGGGAGGTGGCACCGCGAAACCTTGAGAGAGTGCGTGGGTCACCAGCACGGGGTGGAGAGGGAGGGCTGACCGGCTGCTGTTCTGTGTCTCCCTCAGTGCGATCCCGCGGAGCCGGCGGAGTTACTACCGGGGAGAAGACGTGGGTCGCCGCCGGAGCCGCCAGCCCCCGCAGGAGTGACGCGGGGGCCTTGTCTGGAGTTTATTTAATTTCTTTTTTTGTTTTTTTGGGACGTAGGCGAAGCCCGGCAGTGTGGCGCGGGCTGAGCTACGTCCCCCCTTATATTTTCGTTTCATTTTTGTACGTGTGTGGTGTGCGTGCGTGTGTGTGCGTGCGTGTGAGGAGCCTCCCCCACAGCGGCAGCACTTCCCCCTCGACAGTGAGATTGAGTAGTCTTCTCTCTCCCGGCGTCCAAGTGGGCGGGGACGCCAGATCACGGGTGTGTGCAGTGAGGCTAAGTGTGTGTGTGGGGATTCTGTTTTTTTCTTTTTCTTTTCTTCTTTTGGTGTGAGCGGCTGGGTAGCGTTCCCGCCTGTTTGTAGCCGGGGAGGGCAGACAGGGGTGGATAGAAGGATAGGGGGAAGGGCTTCGCTGGGAGAGGGATAGCGGCGTCTCAGATTTTATGAATTGCCTTGTTAAATTTTGTGTTTTTTTTAAAAGAATAAAGAGTTGCTCCTACTCACCTTGTCCTGGCATTCTTGTGGCGGGCGGATCCCTAGGAGGGCGAACTACCTGGGCATAGTGTCACTCCTGACAAGTACATGGGTACATTGATTATGATACTTGAAATGCTATACACTTACAACTTCTCCATTACCCAGTACATCTGGTAGCTGCATCTGATTGTTCTTAATGGAGAAATACTTCCAGACAGTTTTGCTTACATTGAAAGCCACACAAGACCAAGAAAAACATTTTGCTGCATTGATCAAGTTTAGAAGCAGCTTGTTGTTCAGCCTTAGCATAGGCATAAGAGGATATGCATATCCATATATAGTAGATATTTGTGCTAGCATTAGCTATAAACTGAGCCAGCAATATGAAACTTTGCATCAGAACTAAACAAATTTGTTCCATATTGTAAAGAAGATCACACAGGCTCCAATACTTACGAAATACAAAAAAAAAGAAAAAAAAATCCTAAATTGCACAGCAGCAACCAATCCTAAATTGAAGACAAAATTACAAGGTTCTTTTAAAATTGAAATAAGAAGTTGTTTTATGCCTTTAAACACAGGTGAACTTTTAATTTAAACAAGATTGAAATGCTCTTCTATCAGGTATACCAACAAATGATAACATAACAATGATAACATTACACACTGTCAATTTGGTGTGATTGTAAATTTGATGTTATTTTTTGCATTCTCTAATTGATATTCACAATTTCATGTTAATTTCAGAGGTGTATACCTTGGCTTCTATTTTGTAAAAATATAAGTAAACTATACAAGCATTTTGGCTTTATATTTTCGAACATATATTTGCGATAGAACCACTATCCTTTGATAACCCATACAAAAAACTGACTTGTCAAAATCTTCAAAGTTTGTAAGGAGTAAAGAATATGTTATCACACACAAGGTTTCATTCAGCAGGACCTAATGCGTTTGACATTCTCACTGCTTTTCTGGCCCATTAACAGTGGCTCACACAAAGTGATGTTTAAGATGATGATCTGAAAGAAAAAAATGCATCAGAATTGCTCATTTCATAACTTTACCAGAAAAGTGATGCCTCTCTACCACATTAAACTCACAAATACATTTTCATTTTTCCCAAGACATGTCTCATCCATGCACTCGAGCAAGACAGTGTTTGGGTAAAAAGACTGGAGCTCCACTACTTCATTTCCTGCTTAGTTAAACAAAACAACAATAAAAACAGCAAGTTTATTATCTTGCCACAACAGAAATGCTTCTCACAATGACGTCTTAGCTGTATGCACTTCAGTTGACAATATTGTTTTCAATACTTTATTTATTCTCCAATGGTAAGTTAGTCATTTCAAAATGAAGCCTGCTTTTACTTCAAATAGTATTTATCAGAGTATGAGAATGGAAGGGAGGTATGAAGAAATACCTGTTCCTCTAACAGATGTCCCAGGTTTGCTGGTGAAGCACATGAATGAGATGTTCTGATGTCCCCTGATGCAGTGGATTTGGCAAGCTGTGGCCACATGCAGTGCTAGCCTGCATGCAGATGATTACTTAATTACCATGTGCTGCATGATCTCCATGGTATACTGTACTGAGAGAAAGAAAGGCTCTGCTTTCATAACAGAATTGCCATAGGTCAGCAGTATGGCTTAAGTTAGGTATAATATTCTGATTTTATTATCAAATGTCTTACTCTCAGGTTTGCAAGCACAGATAATAGCAATGAAAGTTCAACGCTCTTACATTGGATGCTTAATTTTTATAGTAAGGAAAACTACTTTGTAACATTATGGAATGATTATGAATAGTATGTTGTGGATGCATCCAACAAAAAAAAACATCAATTTGCATTTTTTATACTCAGGTAGTAATGATCAAGAGTTTAATCTTCAGAAAGAGTATCTGCTCTTTAAAGTGGGTCATATCTCATGCTGCCTGCAGTTAGAAAAAAGCATACTGAAACCTTGCCAGTGGAACAGAAGGATTACCCCAAAGATTGCATTAGTGTGGCAGCAGAAGGAAAACTTTTGGAAACTAATGGTAAATAACAAGCTTGTGACACTTTCTTCCAGTGGCTTCACAGAGGGGAGGTTTGCTGTGGAATGCCTAAAGGGGACCTTTCCCCTTTGCTGTGTTATTCTAACAAACAGTGTCAATGAGATGGCATCCTACCTCTGAGCAATTTGCATGGCTGTCACTAAAGTGAAAGGGAGTTTAAAGGTGCATCTTTTATGTGCCAAAGAAAGGATTAAGCCCATTCCCACAAAGTCTCTTTGATTTCTTGCAAATATATTTAAGACGTTAAATTTACCACTGTTCACTGTTTCATAAATTGAACTATTTAAGAAGAAACTTTCCCAAACTATTTTTGCTTCTTATGTAGGTGATCAATGAAGTCAGATATTATATTTACTTTTGTGGTAAACAAATATTTTAAAAACAAATCTGTGTTGTAGAATCATTCTAAAACTTCCTAAAATGTATACCTGCCATTTAAGAATTCTTACAATAAGTGTCACAATGAAACAATGAGGGATTTTTTTTTTATTTCTTTGCTGGCTTATGCAATTAAATCTTTAACAATCTTGTTTAAAACTTAAACCATGAGCTTAAGTTTTTGCTGTGTGTGTAAGCTGTTTTAGAAATTGTTTCATTAGTTTTGGATTGAAACAGGTGCAGTGGCTGAACATATCAGTATACATAAATTAAATATATATTAACTATGTAATTACAAAGGTATAAGCTGTATACAAGAAATTTCATGTACAATGAACACATGTTGAAGTAAAACTTTGAGCAAGATAGAGGTTACCAAACTACGAAATGATCAAGGCAAGTCATACACAAAATGGTGGAAAGCACTAGTAGGAGGGAACCCCCGGAGATGAGGACATAAGAGATGTGTTTAGATTTGTTTGATCAATTCCATTTTGTAAGAGCATAGCCCAGCTGAAATGAGTTAGGAGTTTGTCTTCGTTTAGTAAGTGTGGGATATTGTCTTACCTCCCACGCTTACTCCACTTTGCACATCTGCTCCTTAAACATACTGCCATTGATGTTTTTGTTAATGGCTGTGCTGATGGAAATTTGATTTCCCATTTTCTTTATCAAAGAGATAAATGTTTTTATTCACCTATGTATCTGTGTTTTTCTATAAATCTGCTTTGAGGGTGAATTTGTTCAAAGGCAATGTTTGGTGTATTTCTTCACATTAATAATGTTTTATTTGACAGTAAGGTGAAAGAACTGCATATAGACATGTCACTGTCACATGGCTGAGGCCCTTTTTGGTCTTTTGAAAACTGTGTTGTTAAGCCTTTCAGGACCTGTTTGGTGATTGACGCACTACTGCTCCATGAATGCCGAGCCATGACCCATGTGGCTGTGTCCTTCTTGTTTTGAAAATGATTTATCAAAGCTGTTATGCTCCCCCGATATGTCTGTGAGGAGGCCAGATGTAGAGATGGTGGGTTTGAGGGAGGCCAGCTTCATTAATATGTGTCCTCACTTGGAGGTGCTGGTGTGCTGTTGACCTCATAGATGACCTTCCTGAAAGTGGGCAGAGAAAAGTACATGCTGATGAGAGAAAGTTGAGAACAGTAATGCTTCAGGATGAATCTACCCTTTCTTACACAACAATCCACTGCATATGTACACAACAACTGCATGAGTCTTGAATCTGAACTAATTAATTGGTTGATACAATGATTTTGAAAAAAAAAAAAAACATGACTGATTAAACCACAATTAAACCACAGAATACCCATAAGTGTGGAATAGTACCCTTTAGGGAGTGCATTTCATCTCAGGACATGTTCTGTGTGTCGTATTATTGGAACTTGATGCAGCATTGCTGTGGGAATTCAGTGACCCTCCCACCCCCTCTGAGAGTGGCTATGGTATGTGTCCCAGGCTTTCAGCTCAAGTCATCCTCCCTGGACTCCTGCAGATACTGGTTGCAGTAGCACAGGAGGGGAATGCCACTAATGCATGCTTGAAACATGCATCCAGTACAATGCAAAAGGGGCTGAGAAACCTGGAGGTGAATGATTCTGCAGTTCGCAGTTTCTATGATAGAAAATTCCATCTGCATAACCTTTATTGTCTTTTTGTGACACTTTCAAAACAAATTGTAAACTGTCAATCTGGGAGACAACAGAAAACTTAAGGCCTCTTGTTAAGTTTGTGCAGGGGCACTAGATTCTGTGGTGGGTTGTTATTTTTATGAAAAATTGTGTTCTGTATGATAGAGGTCATTGAATTTTGTGATATATTTTAGTCATTATTGTCTTGAGACTATAATCATTTTCTTACAGAGATGTTTACTTACATGGCAGTCCAGTATGTAACGCGCCTAAGCCACAGCAGATGTCAACAGATAAATACCCCAGGTTTCTCAAAATAACAGAACACATTATCTATTTGGCCAGTGTTCAATTCCACTCAGGGTCAGCTTTAATTGTTGATGTACTTAAATTACATCTGATTTTAGATCTTTTTCTTTACAAGATTTACATGATACAATAACAAGTGGCCATATTTCTGAGAATGAATGCAGCGAATGCCATAATTAAATTAGATCTATATTTTCACAGGCTTTGCAGAATATACTAAATCATACCACTAATTACAATGTGTGACACTGTAAGTGGTAGGCAATGTGGATAAAGAACTTTAAACAAACATACATATCTTTTCACAGCACATGTCCTCTTGACACTTTCGCAAAAGGCAGTTTTTCTGTTCATTGCAGCCGCTGTTCATAGCCATCTTTGTGGGATTCTTGTAGCGTGTATGACGACATTGCACACAAAAAGGCAGTCAGCATACAAAAATGCCAATTTACTCACATATATTAAGTACTTATTCTTTATAGGTTACTAGAAACTTGAAAAAATATGTATGCCATTAGAATCAGTGATAGAAAAGTAAAACCAAGTTGCTCTCTAAACAATCTGGGACACCTCACACAAACTGCATAACAATATTCCAAAGCAAAGCTACCTAATGTTTCCCAACTTTTTTGTATAACCTAATCCTGTTTTTTTCATCTCACCATCTGAGGAGAATGAAGTCTTTGTGTCCCATTCAAGTGTATAACATGACAGAGTTAGCAAAATGCTAACAATAATAAAAGTGGTAGTAGCATAACATATTAAAATTGTGCTGTCAATGCAAGTGATGCATGATGAGCGCAACAGGAAGAAGATGATAATAATAAGTAGCATTATGATAATGGTTTTGATTAGTCAACTGCTGTGATGTAAAGCGAAGGAGTTGGTTATGGTTCATGACACAGTTTGTGTGTGTGCGTGTGTATGTGTTTGTGGGGCTTTGTAGCATGTGAAGCACACAGCTCAGAAATGCACACTACATATATTGTGGTATTACTGTACCTTACCTCTAGGTCTTTATTGTATGTGGCATTGCTGTGCCTGTAAAGGCTGTGATGCTACAGTACATATGAAGCAGCCTAAAACGAAAACATATGTCTGTTTTATTCCCTCACAATTTGGCGTGTGACACTCTCATATGACAGTTTTCAAATATAGTTCCAAAAAAGGAGAATATACAGTATACTGTGGTATTGCAGCAATGTCAGTGCAAGTCTTTACTTTATTTCTTGACCTAATTCAGTAGTGTAAAACATGGTAATGTGTAGCTACAAGCAACGTGTACTTGCTTGTAGTGTACTTCTGACACCCTGACCATGTTCAGCATTTGAGATAACAATTTAGCTGGCTGGCGAAATATAAAATAAAATTGACAGAAAGTGAGAGCAATTCACTGCCAAAATAAGCTTTCAAGGCTATTAGCAAAGTCAGAGTACAGTAAATTTTATGTTTTCTGTAGCTAGCTAACTGCCTGAAAGCAAAATAAACTGTTATGTTTCCCCCTGTAATGTCATGGAATGTGAGGGACACTCTGATACCTTTTTATAGTTTAAGTATTGGTTAGCTGTATCATTAAGCATTCCATGTGTAAGCCACCGCGACACGTGCATATAATTAAAGGGATGCTACTTAGCCTATTTAGCATTTAATCACATAATACAGGCTCTCTAATTACTATTCAATATTCGTAACATCATTTGTCTCATTACATTACATATTCGCTCATAGATATTTTCTGTTGTTTGGAATGGAATTATAAATGTAATTAAATTTGTAATATGTGAAAGAAGCAGAGAAAAATTTTTGTCCTGTTTTCTCCAAGAGCACAAGTCATCTGAAGAAGAAAATGGTGGTCTCACCTAAGCATAGAATGCAATACCTCCTCTAAATATCATAATTTACAGAGATTTTAATGAACAAGCTATTGTATGTAATAACATCACACTAAATCTTGATATTATATTTAATAGGAGCATAAAAACTTCACATGAAAGATTCTAGCCAATGATTTAGCCAGCACACAGCTAGTTAACAGCACATTGGCTGAAAATTAAATTAGCCAGCAATGATGTAGCTAGCCAATGAGTTACCTGTTTAACCAATGACTCAACTAGCCAGTTAGCTACCTAGTAAAATAGTTAGTTAGACAATAGAATGTCTGAACATGAAATTAAGTAGATAACAGTTTAGCAAGCTAGCGAGTTGGAAACCAAGCCGAGAAGTTAGCTAGTGAGCCCACTGGCTGAAAACAGAATTATCTAGCAAGAAATTTATGTAACCACTAGGTAATCTGGTTAGTAGCTAGCTAGCTGGCCATTTTATATTGGAATTGAGAGTGTAGCTGACTGAATACCAGATGCAGACCTGGTATGTTAAGGCCTACATTTTAACCTTTCTAAAATGATGTAACACACACAACAGCGTTGTTATCAAATAGGAAGTAATAAGGTATGTATTTTAGAAATGTTGTGCAATCTGTTGAGGTTATGTCAGGACATAAAAATTATTATGAATCTTTTTGTTGGAAGTTAGTTGGCTAGTTAGGTAGCTAGCTATATTTCATGCACAACCCTGATGTCTACCAAGGATGGAAAAAGACAATTGGCTGCAAAGAAAAGATGTGGCTGAATATGAGGAGAGACTAATGGTTGGACACATACAGACTGGGGGACCAGATCATTTTTGATGATGTAGTCTGGGATGGGCGTTAAGATGGAGAATAACAAGAAGATAAGGAAGAAAAAAGAGGTTCAATTCTTGGGATTTATTGCATGGCCATATGAGATTGAGGCCAAATTCTGTGTGCATAACTGAGATTATATGGCACAGAAAATATTTGCAATGAATGAGACCTTTTTCCATTGAGTTATAGTTTATACAACTGCCTGTCTTTTATATGTGTTGGATTATTAGAATTGGTATCCTGATGTTAGACTTGAATTTGGTTCTACTTTTGTACTCCATACTATGATATATGAATCTCGTTAAAATATATATGATATATAAATCTTGTGTCAAACTTGATTTAAATGCTTTCTCCAAGTAAGGAAAGGTGCAGTTAGACTACCTTTGGTCTGGTGGTATAAATACACTGTGACTACGAGGAGCAGAAGAGGAGGCACACTCAAACTTGAACATGACCCCTTTTACTCAGTACATTCCTCTCTCATGTGACAAAGTGATTTACTATAGGAGCTTTCAGTCCAACATTGCTCAGACTGAACACACGAATGCATTAATAAAATAATAAAATAAAACATTGTATTAAATACCAGTGGATGACATACTCAGACAACAGATTTGGAGTGTCTGAAATAAAAGAGAGAGAGACACACATTAGCTGTGGATATGCTTACCATGGAGTGGCCATATGGGACTCAGTCAAACCACAGTCTACTGAGAAGAGACGAATATGCTCTAGTGTCCCCTGTACGTCTCCAAAATCCATCCCCAAACAGCTGTAAACATCCATTTCCAAAAATCCTGGAGCCACTCCTGGACTGGAATCAACTACCGAAAGAGCAATATTCAGTTATTATCAACAGCTAGACATTTGGTGTGCATAGACATTTTTGAGGACTGCTTTAATTCCTAATAATGAAGAGGACTTAAACCATCCTGGCCACAGTTTTAATTCCTCTGATTGCTTTGCCGCAGCAGTTATTACAGCACCAGATTTAAAGACTCCTGGCCTGGGTATTTATTTTAAACATATAGACAGCACTTTTTTCTTAACCTCAAATGGTGTGAATATGAATGATTAAATATATATAGATGATGAAATATACCTATATGAAATATATACATACATTTATTTACATGAAGTCAGATTCATGAAGACATCCATTCTGAGCCCTTGTGTCTGGGCACAGACAAGACTATCCAAATCTTGCCCTCTCATCTCTCACTCAATGGGGAGTGTTTATCTGCAGTCATTTTGGCCAAATGCATATGTTTTAGTCTATATAGCTCTAAATTAGCACTTTATTTAAGTTTATTTTACACATAACAAATCCCAGATTGACTAGTTTGCATTTTGCAAGGTGCTCTGTTTGCTAAATAGAAAATTACATGTGACACATTAATTACCTATTATATCCCATCTTTCTCAGATCCTTCAAAGAATACTTAATCTTAGCTAAAGCCTCCTTTATTTTAATTTCATATCAGTTTCAAAATGAATCAAGCCTTTCTGGCAAACATCACTAGACAGTACAATGTCAGAGTTCCTTCATTTGAGGCTTCAAAAGGCAGGCCCAAAAGGAACAGAGCTGAAAAAGCTAACCAAATACACACACACTTCCAAAAAGGTATTATATTTTAAGGTGTTACGCTATATCAATCGCACACTTGTTTAAAGAGAACTGTGCTTCCCCTTCCCATGGCTGCACAATGTACACATTGGTCCCAATTTACATTGAAGATTAGCTGGAGGACATTCCTCAGTCTGACTATGCAGGGCTGCTTGTTGGATGGGGGACATGGTTAGTAAACAGCACCACAGCCAGGCACTCAAAAACACACAGTGAGAGGGGAAGGAGCTTTTGAGGAGATAGGCTGGGAGAAGGGCTGGGGGGTTCTAGAGTAGAGGGGAGAAAGGTTTTGGGCAGAGGGGAAGAAGTTGATATTCTACCCACGCTGGTTTTAGGATAGGCAGGTTCTCAGGAATGGCCTTTATTGTCTTTTCATGGTGCTAAAGGTCAGCAGTGGAGTGAGTGTGGAGGGCTGGCATTGGATAAACATTTGGGTTTCCGGATTATCAAGGGCAGGTATACAACATTTCATAGCCTGCCAATTAACACCCACAGCAGCTGCCTCCACTCAGGAAGCCTCATGAAGGCTCGCCCTATGGTGTAAGCCACATACTTCCAAGTGTTTTATCCTCAGCCCAGTTCTATACACAGCTGTTAAACTGGCAGATTGAACCCAGAGCTGACGGGCCCAGGAGTTCCTAAAGATTTTCTCAGCAGTGCTTCCTGAAGAGAGATGGAGTGGGGACAATCAATGTGCCAGACCCCACACTGAAACAGCAGATAGCTCCCCCCCCACTCCTTTCTGTGTGAAGAACCACTGATTACAATAGTGGGCTTGCACACAACAGGCTGGAATAGCCTGCTGGGCACTTGGAAGTTGGGATAGCTTCATCATCCAATCCCCTTCTCCCCTGCCTGCCATATACCAACTGCTGGCATTTGAACAGCTTTGATACATATTTTAGAGGCTGCAGTGCATCAGAAGTGAACTAATCTTAGTTAAAAGGCAAGGCACTGTACACAGATTTCAGTGCTGTGACCTAGTGACTTCTGGCGCAAATCACTGGAAAGGAGGGACACATAAACCATGCGCAGACTGACATCCTTATTAAAGATTAAACAAGGGCAAAAACACACACACACACACACACACACACATATATATATATATATATATATATATATATATATATATATAGATATAGATATATATATAGATAGATAGATATGGAAAAACAAAGATCAAAAATTATGTGTCCTGTGTGTCCTTATTTTTCAAAAGAAAGGGTCTAATATTGGTATGATTCTCTGTTCAATCACTGAGATGAGAACATGAAACAAATGATACATTCATCTAGACCAGCGTTTTCCAAACCTCTCCTGGAGGACCAACTGTCCTGCATGTTTTAGATCTCTCCCTGCTCCAACACAGCTGATTCAAATGATCAACTCATTATGAACTCCTGAAGCTGCTTAATAACAAAATGATCATTTAAATCAGCTGTGTTGGAGCAGGGAGAGATCTAAAACATGCAGGGACAAGGGGTCCTCCAGGAGAGGTTTGGGAAACGCTGCTCTAGACTAAGGCATGAATTCACTTGGTGCTCTGTCTGAAGCTACGACTATATCTCTGCCAGAGTGACCGTGGAGTATGGAGTTTGACTATGGGGCCAACATTTTAAGATTAAATTGGGGTTTTATCTGTTTTTTTTAATGTTTTTGCATAGTTAAGCTCATAATTTAAATAGAGATGGAGAAAAGTATGGGAAATGTAATGCTTTTATAGCATTTAAGCTCATGTACAATTTAACATTTTTTGTTGATTACAGTCTGATGAAATCCACTGCGTGTGGTTGGCATAGATACAAAATGTCCACCTGCCTGAGCTAAAAATAAGACTGGATTTCAGATCACTCCTCTTTCTCCTCCTCTTCTTCATTGGTTTTATGGAAAAAATGCAAGATCCATATGCTCTCTGGGTAAAAAATAATAAATGCTCTGTGTACATCATTCTGCATTAAGAGGGACTGAAGGTCCTGGCACTTTAATAGGGGTGTCACTTTCACCTGTCCCGCACAGGGACTGCTGGAAACACAGAGTGAGATCAGACACTGATAGAACTCTACTGTGCTGCAGTGAAGAATTAAGCCTGCACCCACATGAAAAATGCACAGTGAGAAGTGCTTCGGTGATTTCGTCCCTGTGCCTGATTCTCTTTATAAAAGGTGCTGTCTCTCATACAGCGTCATGTAGCAGAGGTTCTGACAACAATCTTTTACAAATTATCTTTTTTCTCCTTCTGTTATTAACAGCTTGTCATATTTGTCCTTGCAAATATGTCTACTGCCCTATTTTGGGTGAAAAGCATAATTTGAGGTTATTGAATTTTCACATTTTGTATTTTTGCAAAGTCAAGCAGACTCTATGATATTCATCAGGGTATTTCTTGCAAGTGTATTGAGATATGTATCAGATTATTTCCTCCTTTTCACCAAACCTCTGACATTAGTGTCTTTTGTACCATGGCAAGTATAAATCTTTCCTATCTGCCAGGATGACCTGTACAATATGTGTCAAACAAAGTGAGTGAATTTTTGTTGTTGGTGCAAAGATAACAGGGAGCAGAGCAGATTTGACCACATTCTGGATGATGGTGGCAGATGTTGAGCAGATCACAGGAAAATGTGATGGCATTTCCTGGACATGGGGATATATATTTTTAAACTGTGATATTAACAGTATTTGCCACATAAATATGCTCATATTTTTCATATATCAATAATGGAAGTCATACTTACAGTGAACCTACAGATCTACCCTCTCTGCTACTGGTATACTGTAAATACACTGGACAATTACAGTACTTCCCGTTTTCCTATCATAAATGTTTTGCTTTTGTATTATGCAGTCTATAGAAAATAAATAAAACACTACTTATGTATATTACATAATTAAAAACTAAATAAAGAAATTAAAATATGCATTTGTCATACATTGATGATATTGTATGTGGTGGCTGAAGAAAATTAAGTTTTCGAAGGTTTTCTGAACATTTCTTGTTTAAAAAGGTAGCACGGTATGTTGAAAGTTGGCCTTTCTACAGCACACTGTTAATGTATCATTTCATGCATGTGGCCAGCAAATTCACCCCAAAGGGAAGAGTATTATAGCTTGGTGGACGGATAATGTATAATACAACGGATAATGTCTTGGAGTCCCATCATATATGGATGTTGGCATTAATTGCAGCTGTTATGTTGATGTTGCTTATTGCAGTAACAACTAAATTTAACATTGTTTTGACTTAAAACAAAGTAAATGTAAAATGTTTGCTTTTTAATGTAAGATTGGTAAACTAATTTACCTTTTAGTAGTACATTTTGTTCCTGTTAAAATTCTGTTTAAAACAGCTACACTGTACTGTAAACTCAGACATGTGGTTGTCTCTATGTTATCCGATAAGTACCTAAGATCCAATAAATATATCCAATAGATCAAACCAATATGTGATTCAGAATTATTTTTTCCACTTGAATATTACATATTAAAATGAACATGAATTAAACTAATTCCTTAATATCAAGGGTCCCTGAGTTATTATTAACAATAAATATCCCTTAACATTTTACCCACACAACATTGAGTCACAAATCAGTATTACCTTCCAAACTACACAGATGTTGCATGAAAAAATGAACTTCTGATCAGATATCTTTTTTCAAATGCAAATGCATGAAAAACTAAAAGGGTATTTAATATCTGTGTGTAATTCAGGGACATGTGATGGATATTTACATCACATGTCCCTGCATTACACATAGCTAATCTGCTCACTGAACTCCTGTAGCCAGGCTACAGTTGTTTTCTCAACTAATGTGGCAGAATAGATTAATTAAATATGCAACAGCAGTCAGTCACCATGGTGAAAGTCACATGAAACAAGATAAATCCACAAAAACAAATTTTGAAGCAGAACAGCAGATATCTGAAAAGTTTAGATTTAAATGCACAAAAGTTCTATGCAAGTGTGTTTCCCATCCACAGGGCTAATCGGTAATCGGTGCTATACCATTCCTGCAGCCAGTCATGAAAGATTTTGTTAGAAAGGAGCTAATATAAAAGATATGTGCACGTGTGTGTGTGTGTGTGTGTGTGTGTGAGAAAGAGAGAGAGAGAGAGAGAGAGAGAGAGAGAATCTCCCCATGTTCCTTGTTGGTGTCCAAACCCTGAGCAAATATTGACACACTCAGCACTCGCAGAGGACATAGCGGGCATTGGAGATATTCACCCCAGTGGTGACAGTGTAGTAGGGAATGAGGGAGAGAGTCATTTCATATCACCTTCTGTTGCACACATGTGCTGGGAGAATCTGCTAAATAGAAATTCACTTACTTCCTCAGTTGCACAGTGACTCTTTAGTGAGTCTGGCTGCACTCCTTTTTGTACAGCCCACTGGAAATTTCCCAAAACCACAATGGCATCACATCAGAAACACAACAGGAAGGTCGGATTTTATGATGTATCTCTATGGAAGTTCTCCTGAATGGTCAGGGCTCCCAGCTTACTGCCTACTCTCCATTACACACATACAATAGGGAGTGGCCTGTATTATCTGTGACTAGTGAGCTGTGTTCAGATATACAGCAAATTGTACAGTAACAGTGCCTAAATTTCCTCACTGTGACATCTGGTTCAAAGGTTTATTGTTCATCTTCTTAAATGATGATTTTGAAGGTTTTCAGTGTTGGGCAAAAGAAAAAAGAGAGCAGCCTGCACCACAGCAGAATAAGTACCTCTAAAAATAGGATAAGTTTTTTTTTATATAATAAGTTTCTATAGACTGCACTGTGAAATCTCACAGCATTATAAAGGGCCCACGACACACCCACTTCCTCTAAGACATACATACCCTCCCTAATTCACACTCATACTGAAGTGCAAATAAATACAGTGGGCAAAGTTTTAACAGCATGGAAAACTGTCTGGCCACATGTCCATCTTATGTGAAAGCCTGAAAATGAAAGCATGCCAACAATAACAGGCTGGAGAAGGTTTTGCAAAACTAAAATAAAAATATTACATTTATGAATAACCATAACATAGATGTTATTTAAAACATATTTTTAAAAATGATACCTACAGTTGGAGCCATTTGTTACTTAGTGTGTCATCCCTGCCACTGGGCCTTCATATAACCATATATATTTTTGAGAAGACAGTATTACAGTCTAAAATCTCTGTATTGCAGAGAGAGTGATATTCATATGTTGTTCTTGATCTATCATTTGGGTGTTTACCTCCATTACTCCTACTTTGCCTGCTCTGCCCTAGAGGGTATCAGAAACAGCCAGGAAACATGTGCCCGCTTCTGGATGCTGTTTGTGTGAAAACCATTGCCTCCTTCCAACAGAGCCACCTCCTGTGGCATGTAGTGCTGCCTGCCATTGCTCATGTAAAGAAAGACCCATGGCCCAGGCATCCACCCCATTCACACCATTGTGTTCTGAAACAAGGAGCAGCAAAATACTCAGATAAACATGGTGTAAAGCAATTGTGAGTGTGTGACTACTGGACTGTCTGACTTGTTGTTCCCAGCTGGGTTGGACTATTGTGTAGGTATTCAGCCACTACACTCATGAACCTAGATAAATGGATTAGCGGTTCAGAGATACCGACAGCTTTTTCAAAAGGAACACAGTGGTCTGGAAAAAAAGAGAGGAAAAAAAACATTTGTGTATTAGGGCAGAGGGTGTGTGAATGCCCTGGCTCTGCCAAAATGACAAGACAGTGACAAAGTTTCCTCTGTGGTCACCTCTCTCTTGGTACAATCCAGCAAGAAATAAATGGATTGCTACATTGAGCGAGAACTGTGGGCAGCTCAGAGAAAACGCCACATGTCTATTATTAACAAAGGAGACCCACAGCACATGACTAACCCTGTAAATATTGGGCAACAAAATTGCTACATCTGCGTAATGAAGAGTTAGGTATTAAAATTCACAGTACTTGTTTGTTTTGTGTTTGATCTTGTTTCTAATTCTGTGGTGTCACTTTAGTATGTTTGAATTTGCATTATAAGAGGTCATTTCCCTATCCCGATGGTCATTCTTGCATTCGCGAGAAATCAATGACATTGAGCACTAAAACACAATGTCACTAATGTATACTTCATTTTTTAGTTTAAAATAAAGGTTGCTTTTCTTTCGTTGATTTAATGAACTAATAACGATAACAAATTTCACATCTCAAAATCCATCTTTTCCATTTTGATAGAAAATACCTTATCACTAGTGTTTCCTCATAAAACCACAAAAAAGAGAAAATTCAGCCTCCGTCGCTATAACGTTTCTATAACTAGAAACGTTAGTGTCGAATTTTAAAATTATTATATAACTGTTGAGACTACTATTTTTATTACAAATACATGCAGTTCTGTTCTTACTTTTACTTCTTGGGTGATTGCCTTTGTACCCAAGATTTAACTCAGCGGCGCGACCGTTTGTGTAGTTTCCTTCGGAGCTCCTTTATTTCTCTTTCTCTGTCGTTCCTCTTTTTTCTTTCCGTTATGGCCTCGAGGCAATGTGGAAATTTGCTTGAAGTGACAGCCTAATTATATGTTCCAAACCTGTTTATTACTCATTAGACAATCCACTGTACATCGACTGCTAAATGAATAATTTTGTATATATCAGGAAATCACAATATGATGGCCTCCAGCTAAAGTCTCCACTAAGCTCACGCTGGTTTGTTACAAAAGAAATAAACCGGACACCAGGAGATTATTTAATTTTAACAGCACATGCTTACGAGAAAATAAGATTTTTTAAGTAGCGAAAGGGAATGGAACCTCTATACCTGCCTTGATTTCAGGAAATCGAAACCCCTTTGTCTCCAAACGCACTTCAGACCGTCTCTATTAGTATTAAGTTGCCAGTTGTGTTAATAGGATTCTGTTAATGGTAGGCCGAGTCTACAAGCCTTTCTGCTTTCCATCTTGTAGGAGTCACTTTCAAGGGCAAATCAAACTTAGCAGTGCATGATAGGCTGTGGCCATGCGCATACCCAGTGTGCCCATCCCTTTAGTTATCATCAGAGACATTAACCTGCTAAAGTGGGTATGTATATTTTGAGTGCTTTATTTGTTGTGAAACGGAATTATATTTGAGTGAGCCAATGGCAGACATGTTGACTTAAGTGTAGAACTCTAAGTTCAGGCGACGTTCCCAAGACGGCAATGTGTGTGGACTTGAAACGAGGCAACAAACACTAGAAATAAAAAGTGATTTTATTAGCTTCTAATACTTAACATTTGTCTGGAGTCAAAAATGTCTGCTGCACTCATAAAAAGTATCTCTCATTTTTACTTTAATGTTGAATAAACCCATATTCACTCTAGAACAAAGGAACACCATGCATTGCACCTGTAGATAGGCAACCGATCGAAGTTCATTTCTCGTCATTGGAACGAATCTACATTTTCTTCTCACTTACACGTCATGACTACTTTTTAAGAAGACAGTTATACCACAACAATTTTCTGACTAAAAGATATATATATATATATATATATATATATATATATATATATATATATATATATATATATATATATATAGTAAATAGTTTCATTCCATAAAACAATAACTTAATAGGCTATATATTTTATGTAGTATTGTACTGGTGCCTGAAGCGTCCCTTCATCATTTTGGTTTTGAATAACAATCTAATTTACCAATACATCTTCACGTATCAGATCATCACGCATCACGCATCATATTAAGATAGATTTTAGCTTTCATTTAAAACTATCCACAGAAAAGAATACTACATAATATTATGTTCAATGACAGCACTAGTGTGTATGAAAACATGACTGTGTTTCGAAGCATAATGCGTATGGGATTGAGAGAGATATTTAAATGTGATACGAGGTCTAATTAAAAAATGCACAAATTAAATATTTTCTTTGTGCAAGTAATCTACCATTGTATAAAGCTAATAAACAATTTACCTGATCTTTTCTTGTAGGGACGTGCGCTGAAATTTGGGGATCATGCATGTTCTTTAAAACGCAGTCTAAAACATTGAGGATTACCGTGTTTTGTAAGGTATGTTATTATTGTCTGCAATCAAGCTGCTTTGCACATATGACAACCGTGTAAAGACTCCATTGTTACATTTTGGGTTGGATGGAAAATGAAACTAGTTCACAAGCTTTTTTCATAAAGCAGCTGACTTGTACACAGTTGCCCATAGAGGTCGCCGTAAGCCTGTAGGAAACGGAACAGGCCACTGGTTTTATCGCACATAACATGGTTACGTGTGAATAATCAAGTTTTATTGTAAATGTATTTAAATCCAAGATATACTATGGGTAGAGGACTTTGGGATGGATGGGAAAAGTTTACTTTTTTAAGTGTTAACGTAGTAATGGAAGTGATGATTGATTAACGAAGATCTATAGCCTATGTAATAGCCCATGCAGTTAACATGTATTTCAACTACCTCATCAAATACAAATCTTTAATCTTTGCAATGCACTGCTAATTGACCTGACAGTCATTGTAGTCATTGTTTGAATTCCATATAGTAGTTATGACAACCATAGTGGTACAAGTAGTGGTAGCCGTGTTGCAATTGATAAAGTTATGCCCTGTGGCAGTATGTGGTGATATGTTCGTTCATTTCCGCCACATTTCCGTACTTATGCCCACTACAACAGCAGAATTAGCGGTTATAACACAATGACTGTGCTAGAAATTCCACTTCTATGCAAACGAATATACAACTACGTCGATTGCTAATACCAATGTTAAAATCAAATTTAAACTTCTTCTTCTTCTAATTATTATTATTTTAAACCACGGGGAAATTCCTTAATCGATAACTTGACCGCTCGCTTATCACAATTAATATTTTCTTTTAAAGCCGAGTTTTTTGGGACAAATTGTGGCTAAAGCATTTGATTTTGTTTGGACAGGACGTTCCCACGTGATTACTTCATGACTTCCCCAGCTGCTTCTGTCCATTTCCCCCCTCTAACTGCCATCTGGACCCTTATTAGCACCTCAATGCATCTATAGTAGCACCATTTAACACAGCCACGCGGAAGAAAATTAAATCAGAGTGCCCAGCAGAATTATTTTCCTATCGGTAGACTCACGTTCTGTGAATAGTTTTTATAATGCGTTATGAATTTACAAACCCCCAAGCCAATTTTAGGGAAAAAGAAAAAAAAAAATACTCACAGGACAAGGTAATCCTTACATACAGGCTCTAGATTAGAAAATGAATTTTAGTGCATTACATATACCCCGAACTTTGTAAACCATTACATGTGTACTGGGAATGTTAAATTGACATATACTATTACTACTACTACTACTACTAATAATAATAATAATAATAATAATAACCCACTTCTGCAGTACTGAATAAAATATATTTTGTAGAAAAAATATTCTTGGATTCGTCTATAATTTCATTTTGTTTATTAGACAAAATATATGATTTGGACAAAATCCGTCGACGTGCTATTTACAAATTTAGATCCAGAATTTACATGAAGAAAAACACAAACACAAGAAAGACAAAAATAACAATAAAATTAAAACAAATGACCAGCGGGGAAAGGAAAGCAAAACGAGTGGTAGTGTACAACAATAAGAGCAATCCAACAACAGTTTTTTTTTGTGAAATTAAGTCAGTTGTTCAGTATCATTTGAATAATGCTACAGTGAAATTGTCCTTTTATTGGTTCGTTTAGTCTTTTTTCCCCAGATCTTGATCAGGCCGAAGAGAGAGCCGTAAGAACTCGTTGCGTTGTTTGCTGATGCCGGGAGCTGAAGAAAAGAGAATAAATAGTTCACGATATGTAGATATTCAGAACATATCAATATATTGAAAAAAGTTATACCCATCCTTCCAAATTGGCGGTTACCTTCACAATGTATCCTTTGATTCACATTCTTTCGAAATTCGACTGCTAATGCAATAAAATATGTCCTTTTGATATAGGCTAATTCTGAAATTAGCAATTGCAATTCGCAAATAATAATAACAATTATCATTATTATTATTATTATTATTATTAAGTACAAAGTAGTATTTGTATTAAATTCTGTAGGTGGCAATTGTGGCACTCCAAGGGGAAAAAAGCCCTTTCAGCTAGACTGGTCCCCAGGGTTTTTTCCTTGGGTCTTTAATTCGGCAAGCACACAGCACAGGCCCCGGTTTTACTTGGTGACTGGATAAGTAGGGTGTTCTCCACGGGCTAAAATTAAGGGGGGGGGGGGGGGGGGCAGAAGAGTTATTCAAGGCCCTCAGTAACTACTTTATAATCGGGAATTTATCTTGACAACTCTTGTCTTTGAAAAAATTTATAGACTAACTGGAAGTCTGCCTTAATCCTTCGATGTGAGGTTTGCATCAATTTAAACACGTGACTGGGTTTTCTACCACTACCACTTTGAAACTCTTTGTCACTTGTCACTTCTACCACTACCACTACCACTTTGAAACTGTTTGTCACCTTATAAAAAAGTTCTCCCAATAAGTATTGACAATATAAATAAACAAAAACAAAACTATACATAAATGCGTGTAAAATACTAATAAAACCATATACTAATGACACAGCTTTACAATGACAATGGAAGACAGCTGTAAATAGTTTCAATATAATGAAATTTAATTTACCTTTCATGCACCGGTCGAAAGGATGACTGTAATGGTTGTGTCGGGGATTCGCGCATTTGGACATGTTCATGTTCTAAAATGAATAAATTGGGTAATCAATACACACAGTAATTTACTGTCCACTTAGACATTTCATTTAACGGGTCAACAAATACTCACAATATCTACACTGACATAAAAATATGTTTTCGTTTAACCATTCATACTCATGGACATCATATGTGTTTAAGTAAGAAAGACTTATAGAGAGATTGCGTTTATAGATTAAAACAGATTCTCTCCTCGCGTCCTATTATATTGAGTTTTGTCACAAAAATATTTAGTCACAGTTTTAAGGACTGTATACCTATGTGTTTCGGACTCAGTTCCTCTGACGCTTTCTCACTCGCGAGAGAAGAGACAGACGACACAACCACCGCGGGCGGCTGCTGCAGTGCGTGGAGGTTGTGATTGTGATGATGCTGATTTACTCCCAGGAAGGACCTGACGTTTAACAGGGAACTTTGGCCGAGGAAAGCGCCATTTGTCCAGTTGTGGAACTTTCCGATCTGGCACGTGTAAAGTCCATGGTTGGGAAGAAAGGCCGGGTGCTGGATCTGGGGCGAAGCGTGACTAGCCGGAACAGAGGGTGACATGGGTTTCTGGGAACTGTCGGGACTAGTTGCAGTCTCTGCTAACGACCATATTTTAGGTTTATTGTTTACAGGCAACTGGAAGCTACCTTGACTGCTAGGAGAAAGTACTTTTGTGCTGATGTTGTTACTATTAGACTGTTCTTTGCCGATGGAAATGCCGTCTTTTGATTTGTCAAATTCGTGCTCTTGAAGAACCAAAGCGCGTCTTTTCTCCAAACTGTCCAACTCTCTCCGATCCCTCCCTTCGGATTTCTCGTCGTCGTCATCGTTGCTTTGCTCCCCATCGTTTTCATCAATCTTGTCAATGTCTATGCTCTCCAAGTCAATTTCTTCGTCTTCATTTTTCTCCGCATCGCCCTCATTATCACTCCCAAATATATTGCCATCTTCGTCCTCTTTGCTCCTAGTACCCCAAGTCACCTTGTTCTCCTTCTTGAGTCTCCTCCTGGCATTCGCGAACCAAGTGGAGACCTGCGTAAGGGTCATCTTAGTGATGATAGCCAGCATGATCTTTTCTCCTTTCGTCGGGTAGGGATTTTTCCTATGTTCGTTGAGCCAGGCCTTCAATGTGCTGGTGCTCTCCCTTGTGGCATTCTTAGGTCTGGCAGGGTCTCCGTATTGGAACTGCCCATACGGGTAAAAGGCAGGAGACGTATGGGCAGCAAAACTGGCCGGATGGACACCGGGACCGTCTTTAAGTTCATACTGGGAACCCTAGATAGATAGATGCAAGAAAGAAAGAAAAATAAAGAAAGAAACCCATCAGTGTGAAATGCATTTTATAACTATAAATGTTACTGAATTCAGTAAGCCTTTTCAAGGTTTCATTTTAATGTTGTCCGCAATGTTGTGTAATGGGCATCTACCCCGCATTTACAGGGAGCAACTTCTACTTATAATGCAGGCCTCTTCTGGAAATCGCCAAAACTTGAACCCGCTAGGCCATCTTTGGCCATCAATACTTACATGCGCTCTCAGACAATGTATGTGTACAGGAAGACAAATCAATCGCAATGTTTGATTTACTACATCTTATTTGCTCATTTTATTTATATGAAGCTGAAGACTAAATATTTAATTCCATTCTCCAGCAGCATATGATTTATTATGCGTGTATAAAGGCTGTATAAAGCATCTTTGTGTTAATTTTCATATTAATTCTTAATTCTTAAAACGATTGATCATGTTCACTAACTGCTAAAATTTTTATATACTGCTTAAATTATTATTATTATTTATTTATTTATTTATTTATTTATTTTTTGGGGGGGGGGGGGGGGGGGTTAATAATTTACTAAAACGTTATATTTACGAAATACGCCTCACACTTCGAAAAAACTTCGAAAAAATCCCCAGTAGAAAGTACTTTTCGGATACTGTTCACAATATGCGTAATAAAAGTAATTTTTAAACATTATTTTACCGACATCATAATTAGGCCTTGACGTAGGAAAAAATATTATCATTATTATTTTCTCATTGTCAGTATTATTGTCATTATTATAACGATATTGGTGTGAACAAAATTCTACATGTACACAATTAGCACACACACACACACACATACATATATATATATATATATATATATATATATATATATATATATATATATATATATATATATATATATTATATATATATATATATATATATATATATATATATACACATTCTTTGCACAATATGTGCTTGTATAAAGGTGCGTCTGAGTATATCATGGGTTGCAATGGTAAAATCGCCGAAGACCTCTGTTTGACAGGTCCTGGTTTGATCTTTCTTTTCGTAAAAAATGTTTGGTCTTAGTTAATAATAGTCTAACGATTGTTGTTATCTTTGAGACAATTCATCATGTTTATTTAAAAATTAACGGGCAAAATCTTGGATAAAATTGCTAGGGCGAAATTATCCTGTCACCTATAAACAGATGATCTAACTACTATCATAATTTATTTAACATATACATTTATAACATAAACTAGCATATGTACTAAATATAGAGTCTTTTAAAAGTAAAGTTTGACCAAAAGTCACTTCCAAGTTACTCTAGGGCGAGTACACTTTCAGTACGGCGAGGTTCATTTTCACTGGTTTCGAGTGGTCCTCTTTTGGTTATGGTTATTGCAGTTCGTCAAATAAACTGAATTTACAATAATCTACTTGAAATCTTTGGAACTTAAAAATCAACTGGAAACTAGAGATCTTACCATCTGCGAGAAGAGAGCCAAGTCCGCGCTGGTGTATGGTAGAAAGGCGCTGTAGTTGTGGGTAGTGTACGGGTTTGCATACATGCCCAGCACCGATGTGACCGCGGCGGCTGTAGCGGACGGATTTGCAGCGATGTCAGAGCTTCCTCCACGGGCAGAGGTAGCCAACATCCCCGGACGATCACCTCCATACACCGCTTGGGTGGTGCTTAAGTATTGAGGGTAGCCCAGCTGGGGAAAGGACATCTCCTACACCAAATCTTAGGCAAAGTCGTATCGAAACTGAGAAAGAAAAATCAAGAAGTCAAACTGGAAGCGCTCAAATACAGGCGAGCGGGTAAGAAACCTTCTGCTCTCCTTAAATCTCAGTCTCTCCCTTTTGCAGTCCGTCCGTTGGATGTGATCAGATCAACAATTGAGCTCCAACTGATGTGTCTGCCCCTAGGTCTTGGGCTGATCTCCCAGATACAATTTGAAGTTGATGCTTTGATTGGCATGCCACTTGAGCAGCAAGCCCCTCCCCGTCGGAGCATGTGGTTTTAGCATTGGCTGAGGCCACTTTTTGTGTGTTTGGTGTATTGTATGTTAAACGTTCAGCATAAGACTATTCACTGAAGCACTGACTGTTGTATGACAACCTGTCCGCACAACTTTACAGATGTCCAGCACTGAAACAATAAACTTAATAGCTATACGACGCTTCTCCTCTGCTAATATAAATTTGAAGATATCGGTGAAGTAACACCAACAAATCTGAAGTAACCAAACTAAAAGAACTCCAACAAGAGCAAAATATTTGAAAATACACATTAAGAATAAGTCAAAAACAGTTTGCGTCGTGTCCTTTCTATGACCCACTATGATTTTAATGTGTAGCGATTGTGTTGGAATGAAGTGAGATTGTACTGGTATTGATTAAACTGTGATTTAAACTCTTACCCTAGTACAAGAGTTGGAAATGTCCTTCCTTTAAAATGTACTTCCTTTACTTTTTGTAAAGAAGACGTTGCTGCGTCTGTCTGTGTGTGTGTGTGTGTGTGTGTGAGGGAGAGAGAGAGAGAGAGAGAGAGAGAGAGAGATTCAGTATGTGTTAAATGCACCTGATAATATGAACCACATAACGAATAATTATTGGTGCAACGGGGCATTAGAAGACACCCATGTGATTCAGCTGGAAACCAGAAGAAAACCAAAGTGTTCAGAGTGCGCGTCACGAACAACCTGCGGTCTAACAGTTCAACGTTCTGATTTCAGATCTCTGGGGTCTAGCAGTTTCAGGACAATGCCCTTTGGCAAATCTTAGCACCACTTCAAACGCCCCAAACACAGTTGCATTGTTCATTGTGAGGTTTACTCTACTGCACAATTGACGCAATGATGCCAATAATACGCGTATTCAAATATAGGCTTTGTGAAAATGTATAAATTCCTATAAAATTACCTTCGCTCGTCATTCAAATCCGGTAACGTGTTTGTCAAAATTTACAGTTTATATTTTTTATTTCTACACTTTAATGAAACACTACACTGACACATTCCTATTCATTTATATAAAATTAATGTGTCGGCCTCGAATAACTACATTAGGATTTTAGAACATAAGAACATATGATGACGAGAACAGGCCATTCGGCCCAACTAAGCTCGCCATTACAATTAAAGAGAATCCAAAACTGCATCAAGTCATAGCACGGGTCTCTGCGTCAACTGCATGACCTGGCAACCTATTCCATGTATTGATAACTCTTTGTGTAAAATAATACATAATAATTTTTTTAGCAGTCAGTTAAATTAAGCACAATTGTTGCAACATTTGTACAACATTTTCAACTGTTAGTAAAATGAATAAAAAGAAGGTTACATAAATAGGCCCAAACGGCCACATCTGCCCATGGTGGTTTTGTGCTTCAGTATCACGGTAACTTTTTAAAATTAATAATATGATGCTGGATGTTAATAGATTAGTTTCCACTCCTTAATAAAACGCAACACACAATCTCACGACCCAGAGCAAGACTATATTTACGAAAATTAATAACCGCATGCACTTTGGAAGTATCGTGTGCAGGTATATGGGGTCGCTGTTCTTTCGTTTTTAAATCATCTGGCTGAAAGTTGCGGTTGTTGAAAGGATATTGTAGATTTAATACTTAACTGCTAAGATGAAGTCAGTGATTTTGATCTGCTCCAGATGGTTGAGAGTGGATATTGCAACGCGAGGATCAGTTGAAAATATCTGAGGGCACTGATGGTAATCAGTAGAACACATCAGAACGAAGGAGGAATGGCAGTGGTGATAACCTGGTGGAAATGCACTGGGCTGGAGATGGGGACGATAACAGACTGAAAATATCTCGGAATGGGGATGACAGAGACGTTGAAAGAAGACACCTTAAAGCGAAAGAAGCCTTGGGGAAATGAAATAGGTTGCAATTACTGGAAAAAGTAGCGTCTGACATTAAAACTTAAACGTGTCCGAACGTCATTTAGTGATTTCAACGTATTGGCCTTTTGAGCGAGTGTCATTTTACTTTTATTTCAGCAAATTATAGATTTTTTTGTGTGCGATAACAATGTTTTTATTTTCATTAAAATAATCGTCTATAGTTATTAATGTACTTGTTTGCGGATTTATGTAAACCTATAAACCTTTATCTTAACTTATTTATAACTTGTTCCATCTTTTGGAGGCCAATAAATGAATAAATAAATCAATAAATCAGCAGTAGCAGTTTGATACGGGAATATCAAACTGAATGAATAGATTTTATTTTTCGACCATTAGCGAAAGTTTCTGGATACACTTTGCTTTGTTCGCTTCTGTGCATTCATTCATTCATTCTTTCATTTATTTATTTATTTATCCATTCATTCGTCTATTCACTTTTTCAGTGAGGGAGCGAGACTTTTACACGTTCTCTCTTTCAGTCCATTTCCCTTAGCTTATGTTTCTGGAGGGAACGCATTATGCATTTTTTAATTACTTTGTGTTTGGCTCTCATCCTCCCCTAATCAACAGCATCCTAAAGTTATGCAAAGAAAATTCCTCTAGTACAGGTGTAGCTGCGAGCTCTGCAAAACTAGGAAACTCATGTTATACAAATGAAAGCGGTGAATGCCATTCAACCACACTGTCAACTTTAAAGAGCCAAGAGGAATGAGATCAAAGCTAGGAGTGGGAGTCTCTTCTCTCCCTAGATTATATCCTTTACGGTTTGAACTTCTAATGCTGTGAAAAGGAACCAGGATATATCGCATACCCTTAGTTACCCGGCGGGATCCTTGGTGCCAATCACCACTAGGAAGTAGTCTCTACCTTGCGATTGGTGGTTTTTCGGCCATGTGCCCGTTTTGCGAAGGCAAATTGACCACTTGCTTAAAGTAAGCGAAAATTTCGCCGTTGTAGCGAGCGTTGGTTCGGCGAAATATTAATATGGAAAACGACCGTTTATAAAGTAATTCCTGTTTTGTGTTTGAAAGGTATCGGACCCGTCCATGCAACAAAATTTTAATAGTGTGTGCGCTGCAGTACACCAGACTGTAACCCCAAAGACCCAAAAATAATTATATATATTATTATATTATATATCAATATCTATAAAATATAGATCAATTTTATGCGTCAACGTGGAGATAGCAATGCGGTTCACTGAAAGTCTAATAGCTAGAGAGCACCGTGTAAGAGTACCGGTAAGTTGCCAGCTGTAATAACTCGGAAAGCGCTCGTCAAATGGTGGAAAAAAAACAGCTATATATGTTTGAAATTTAATAATAACCCAGATATACACATGGGTGAGAGTGTATCATCTGTTCTACTGTATGGTCTACCTTCACATATGGCTTGTAAATAATATACATCTAAACACTTTTCAGTTTCACTTTTAAGTCATATATATATTTTGAAAAAATGCTGAAGGATGTTCTTGTGAGTTTAGTGATAGGGCACAGGAACTGACTTGTGATGGAATGAAATTTTTAAGAGTAGCCCCTGGAATGTTATTGACCTGTGTATTATGCAAATATAATTTATCACTTAAATTGTATATTGTTGTTTTTTTTTTTTTGTTTTGTTTTTTTTTTTTTTTTTGGGGGGGGGGGGTGGGGGGTAATCAAAATGACATCTGTTTAATATAATACAATGGTATTCAGAATTTACAGCCATGTTGGGTTGCCATGACCTCATTCTATTTCATACTGAGGTCAAGGCTCTGTTCTTTGTGGTATAGTGGCATTTTATCCGTACACTCAGCATCATGAACACCAATATGCTTCCTCCATTTTATACTTTACAGCAATTCAATCATTTTGAGTACAATAATTACAAGGAATATAGCATCCCAAATGAAAAGCCTGAAAGTTTATTTATTCATTTGCTTTTGGATTCATTACGTGTCAGATGATCTAAGCAGAAAGGGTTTTGACACAATGTGTCACAATGTGCTGATCACGTAAGGTGGTGAAAGAGGTGTCCCCAACCAATTTTGTGAACATGGATAAAAGTAAAATTATTTTGACCAAGTTAGCCATCTTTGTGTCCTGTAAAATCTTTTTTTTTTTCAAAACTATGAATCCTTGCTTAAAAGGATATTTAAGGACCCAAGGAATATAAAACAACAGCCTAATGCCAATTTTTAGCCTCTGAACCTCATAATAGTAATAATTAATTGAACAGCATATAATGTAATTTCTTCCTCTGACATGTTGTATGTAGTTGTACTCCTCAACTTAATTTCTAAAATCACAGCAGATTGTCCGGGTGTGAAATTATGATTGTTTTTTTGTTGTGTTTTTTGTTTCTTCCATTGTTTCATTGCAGGGAGGGGGGTGTTATTAAAGTGACAATTCATTTCAATAATAGCTCCTAAAGTAGCAGCAGCAGTAATAACAGAAGCAGTAGTATAAGTAGCAGTAGTAATAGCAGTAACAGTAGTGTAAGTAGCCATAGCAGTAGTAATAGCAGAAGCTGTTGTATATGTAGCAGTAGCAACAGTAATAGCAGTAGCAGAAGTAGAGGTAGCAGTAGTAGTAATAGTAGTAGTGGCGGTAGTAGTAGTTGCAGCAGTAGTAGTTAAGGTAATAGTAAATTATTTGCAAGATGCTCTTATGTAGGACCAAGGATGTTTCTAGCCATTGAAAACATCCAGGGCTAAGTCAAGTTTGCCTGGGGCTTGTCTCTTTTTTTTTTGAAGGGAGATTGGCATTGGTAGGCTCGGGAGGTTATATCTACCTTTATAATAAATAAATATTATCACACCTTCGGACGCTGCAAGTCAAGTTCCGCTCTGTTACACAGTCTGTTGTTTTGCTATAAATACCTCCTTTTTCAGGGTGAAAATATTCGGGGCTAGGCTTAAAATATTCGGGGCTATAGCCCTGAATGATCGGACCTAACGATGCCACTGTGTAGGACAACACATTTACATTTACATTTACATTTACATTTATTTATTTAGCAGACGCTTTTATCCAAAGCGACGTACAAAAGTGCATACAGTAAGTATAGTGACAGTACGGGGACAGGATGTGTACAGTTCCACAATGAGACAGTAGTTCTCAGCTGAGAGCAAGGTCTGTTTGAGGACACAGTATTATCTGATTTGTACAATTACAGTGTATAGGGCAACTAATACGATACACCTTCAAACTTCAAACAGCGCAATGAGTGTCAGAGTAAAGGTGGCGACAAGCAACAATTCAAAAAGCACACAGCAATTTACAACACTGATTGGGTGGGGCAGCAATTGTGTGCTGGGTCAGTCCAGGTAGAGTCTGAAGAGATGCGTCTTCAGACCCCGTCTGAAGGAATGGGGTGATGGAGCTGTCCATAGCAGGACAGGGAGTTCGTTCCACCACTGGGGGGCGATGTAGGTGAAACACCGTTGCCTAGCAGAACGAGTACCTCCTGCCTTGTCCATGCAAGGAGCGAGGCGTCCAGTTGCTGCTGAGTGCAGGGGTTGGGCTGGTGTGTAGGGCTGGATGAGGTCTTGGAGGTAGGTAGGGGCTGTCCTGTTGATTGCAGAGAAGGCGAGGGTCAGGGTCTTGAATCTGATCCTCGCAGCGACAGGAAGCCAGTGAAGGGAAGCAGGGGAGTAACATGGGAGAATTTGGGGAGGTTGAAGATTAGTCGGGCAGCTGCGTTCTGGATGAGCTGCAGAGGCTGGGTGGTGCAGGCTGGGAGGCCTGCGTGGAAAAAGTAAAAAGTACAAAAACAATTAAAAAAAAAAAAAAATTTAAAGTACAAACAAACAATTTAAACAATTTAAAAGTCGAAAACACAAAGTGTAAAAAGTACAAAAACAATTTAAATGCAAACTGTAGGGAAAGCAAGTAGTATAATAATTCACATCTCAAAAATCAACGTAAAGGCTAGCAAGGGTACCATAACATGAAAAATTACAATTCTAATTAGACAATAAGTCAGTTTGGAAAAGCACTGGTTTAGAGAGACAGATTCAATGTCTCAGTTCAATGGCGCAGCTTCAGGATCAACCCAAGTTACAGGAACCCTGACATATACCTTTTAAAGTGTTAAATCTTCAAAGGTGACAGAAGATGGAGAGTGACTTTGCTGTTCTGATAGATGTCAAAATGGAAGGGAAAGAATGTCTTAATTAGCATGGTATCAAAGCATGTGACCTATGAAGATGGAAAATAGCATCCTACTGTACTGGTGTCCCTCTCATATACCAAAGGATTGAACTCCACTGATTACAGCTGAACAGTTGAACCTTTTCATGTTGTTTTATTGTGTAATATAAACTGTACTGAATGTCTAGAAAGAAAAAAACTACTTTTCTCCGTATTCTGATCATGCTTATTACAATATTGCAGGGAAGTATGGTAATGTGCAATATCATGGTATGGCTAAAATCAGCAAGAAAAAAAATATATTTTAATACTTATTTTAAGTAATAACTGGCATTTAAATAGTTAACTAGTAGGTCCAACCAGTAAAAGTTATTACAGCTGAACTAACTTTCCAAGTAATACATCAGATATAACATGCTACTCATATACCAGTGATGATCTCTCAACATGCAAACAGAAATTAGGGCTAGTGATAAAATGAATTCCTTCCCAATTTGCATTGGAAAAAAAAACTTCAGTGAGAGACTGATCCTAACTTGTTTCATTTTACTGAATTATCTTGATTCTGAGTCTGTCAGTTAAGGCCAAGTGCTGGGGGTGACAAAAGCACTTTCCATGCATGTCGTGAATCAGTGTTACCAGATGAGGTATCCAAAAAATAAGGCTTCACCTACCTGGCTGTGTTCATCTTTAGGAAGACTCACAGTAGTATCTAGTAACTTTGCTGGACATGTCAGCAGTTGGGAGCTTACCTGGGTGAGTGAGGGAGGGGGCGGGGCCACTGGTGCACACTGCTAATAAGACACACCTGTGCTTCCTTAGCTGGGTGCGAGCCGGGGAAAGGACTCAGTCCAGGGTAAGAGGAGTGAGGTTGGTTTGTAGGTCAGCTGACCCCATAATCTTCATTGCTGGTGTCTGCTACTACAGTATCTGCTACTACAATATAGATAAACAACGTTTATCTACTTTTTGTCAGGGTATCTTTACCCACCTTCACATCCACAACAGCACACACCGGCTTCCTACACTGTAAACCCGGACTTTAGTTGTAATTAAACTATTTAGTGGTCACAAATTATTCTTTTATGTTTTGCAAAAAGTTGCTCTGGGGGATTTTGGAACATGACTTCATATCAAGTGGAAGGTGAGTGTGGAAATATACTCTCGTAGCTATCTTTCTCAGAAAGACAATTGTTCAAAAGACCGGTGGTTAGTGTTAAAATTGTTTTTCTCCTGTCACGCTCAAGTTAACTTTTCTGTCAAGCCACTGTTAAGCTAAAACGTTAGCGCTCAAGCTAATTTTTCTGTCGAGCCACTGTTAAGATAAAACTTTAGCGTTCAAGTTGACTTTTCTGTCGAGCTGCTGTTTACCTAATGAGATAGCGGTGCACATTAATATCCATATGCCATAGGCCAGATGGTGGAGCGATGGCCTGCTCTTTTCACAGAAGATCAAGTATGCTAAAAAAAAAGGATATAAATGTCATGTTTTTACTGATCTGTGTGTCATTATTTAATTTCTTGGATTCTTTCTCTATTTTACAGTGTATGTGGAGTTCGACAGGATTGTGGGCAAGAATCTCAAGCAGGAGTTCTATGAAGGCATCGATCAACACAGTCCTCGTCTTTTAGAGATATTTCGTTCAAAGAGGGGGAACGTTGGGCAGCTGTTGTCCTTGCTTTCACAACAGACCAGAGTAGGTTCATATCTTTCACATGGCACATTAGTATGATTGTTTGTTGTCATGCTACCATTGTAACACGTTGTCATTTTACTCCCCAAGACTAATGAGCCAACTGATATTCGCACACTCAGAGGACTTCCTGTTCTACTTGGCGACAACCCTACAGACTTCTACAAAGCATGCATTGTAAGTATCCTTGTAATATCTATTAGATTAAATGTTTTCTGTCTTTCTCAAATATCCATGTAATATACAGCACAAAATGGTCCATTATCCAGTTGTTGTTATCACTTTTACAGTGCATTCATCCAGTTAGTTTTGTTTAGGTGATCTCCCAGCATCCTGATATAGGCTGATAACCTTGTGCATGTATTAAATCTATATCTGCAGTCATAACCAATTCACACCTTCCCTTTTTGTCTAACTTCCATGATTTGACGAAATTCAATTTTCTATTTTCTAACATTTAATAAGAAATATGATTGTTCTCTCATGTTAGGATGATGATGATGACTCATTCTGCCAACTTGACATTGGGATCCTCCTCGTTGGACACGAAGGTACAGTGCTGTCGCCTCCCCTCCATTTCAGTCCAGCATCCTTTAAGATTGTCATCGAAGGAGAAACTGTCATGGATGGTCTTCAGGACTTGCCGAAGGCTGTGTGCATCCTGTTTGGACTGATGTATGCATTACACCTTAACTACCCCAAGTGCATGATAAACACATTCCATTTTATTCAGCAGGTAGTCCTCATGTTGGGCCATAGTGACCTGAAGCCCAGATTACAAACACTGAAAAACCAGCTAACAATTTAAAGGAGTGCTATGTCAAGCATACAGTGAGAAGCCATGGCTAGTTTGCTTGTTCTGTTCCATGTCATGCATCTGTAACTGTTTTGACTACCGGTATTGAACTGCAAATATTTGCATTCCAATATGTGGATTTGTTCTGACCACTATTTTGTAAAGTACAAAAATGAATATATTGCCTTTATTATGTAATTGTTAATACGGTTGTTAATATTTGTTTTAGTTGTAGAGACGCCTCAACAACCTCTGCCAGCATGTCAGTCACTCATGTAACACTCACATGCAATTTTAGCGTACTGCTGGCCTGTTTTAGTGGTAAAGGTGGGAAATCTTTATGCTGTACTTTACTAGATTTGATGCAAGCAGATCTGCAGCTAATGATTGTTTACATCAATGATTGTTAAATCAGTGTATTCTGATATTTTGTAGGAAAAACAGGAAAATGTTCCTGTTTCTATTCAGTGACTAGTTGTTGGAGGTTTACAGCATATAATGAGTACTCAGATGACAACTTTGTGTGTTTGTTGGGGCCTGTTTGAATATGGCACAAAAATCTCCAAGAAATGATCTCCCCAGTATGCTGTGGAAGCCTGTCCTTGTTTGCTTGTCTTGACCTTAAGGCCACTTGACACCCTTCACCAGACTTTACCAAGTCAGGAAAAGTTTTGACTTGTTTGTTCACTGTAGTCTTGTGCCACTCCATTCACTCTTCCTGTTTAATGCCTGTTTTTAACTGATTTCATGCCTGTTTTTAACTGGCAAGTTCATGTTGCTGCAATAAGATATGGCATAGAAAATAAAATACATTGGAACAAATGTATTTCATTTCTGCATGTTTCTTTTTTATTTTATGTTTGTATTAAATACTTTTTAACATCAATAGAATAAATTAATTTTAAAATTAAAAATACTAAAGGTGAAAGTAAAAAAAATTACATTAAAAATAATTTCAAGTAATGATAAATAAATAATACATATTAGATTATTTGATATATATATTTGTATGCTGAACTTAAAATGTAAATTTTTTACATACTAGACTGCAGAAATTAATTAGTTATGTGAACTAATTCTTTTGAGTAAAGACTATTGCATTTACTTAATGTTCTATGTTAATACAACTTAACATGCCTAGTTTAACCTCTGTGTAAAAACTTAAACGGTTTATGGCAATTGGTTTCCACACATTGTTCTAGTAAACTCAGTTAATTTGGGTTAAGACTGTACCAACAGGTAAGCTCACCTTACCCTTCTCCTTCCCCTTGTCTTACACACACTGCTGGATAACATGAAAAAATGTGACAAAAAACCTCATACTTTATCCCCAAAACAACAAACATTTTGCTGGTGACCACATTGTCGATTACCCTGGTCAGCTAGATAAAACATCAGCAGTCAGCAGTTTATATAGTTTCTATGTCTATGTATCCATTTCAACTGCAATTCTGTACTGCAATGTGGACTAGCTGCCTAAATTGCTAACAACAGTCATTACATAGCCATGGTAAATACAAAATTCCAATGAAAATACCAACAGTAAACAAGCAACCATGTTTGCTTGCAGCCCTCATAGAAGTGCAGCACTTCTAATATTGTGACTCCGTGTATGGCTTTCTCTTGTGTGAATAAATGTAAATGTAAATATAGCTGCAAGCAGCGATACAGGGGTCAAGCACAATGAGGGCCTGTTTTGCAATAAGGCAGACATTGAAACCATTAAGTGTGCTGAACTTGGCATGACTGAGGGAATCAGTAGAAGAATTATGATTTTAGAACATGCAATTCAAAAGATATGTTAAAATATAAGTATAATACAAATTATATGCAATATGTTTTATACCGCCACCTAGTGGTCAAACATCACTAAAACATTTGGGCACCCTCAGGGCATAGTCGCAAACAGAGGCACCCAATTTGGTGTCAGTATACAAAAGCACTGCTTATATATGGCCTCACTACCTGTTTGGCGTCTTTGCTGTTGACTTTGTTAGCACATTACTACCGAGTGCTTTCCATAAACAAAACATCATGGATAACTTTTGTGTGGCATACTCTCAATATGCTTTGACTCGATTTTCATGAAGATTGGACAAAATTTGTGGGAGGAGTAGTGAAATGACTGTTTTCATCAACATTCAAAATGGCGGACAACCAAATATGGTGGAAATGAAAATTTTACATCTGATCAACTTGACATGACCCAGTGAATCAAAAGAAAAAAGAATCATAATTCTAAGCTAAAGACATGAAAAGTTATGAGCAGAAATTTAATTGTTTTAGTATAGTGCCACCTAGTGGTGAAATGACACAAAGCTTCTTGGACACTCTCAGGACTGTGTAGGAAGTCCATATAGCATATACATATAAGTTTGGTGTGAAGACACAAAAGCATTGCCGAGATATGACCTCATTTCCTGTTTGGTGTCTTCGCTTTTTTGCATGTTATGGGCGAACGCTTTGGAATATCTAAAATAGTCGGATAGATTTTGTGAGGCATGGTCTAAAGATGATATGTACCAAATTTGGTAAAGATTGGACAACATTTGTAGGAGGAGTAGCGAAAAAACACTTTTTGTAAAAATTCAAAATGGCGGAAAATCCAATATGGTAGACTTTGACGGCAATGGGTGCATTGGACTCGGCTTGACTTAAGGAATCTAGGAAAAAAAAAATTGAAAAAATTCCAACAGGGTCAGGAGTTATGGCTAAAAATGTCAGCTGAACTTTGACCTAATGGTGGCGCTAGAGGGCTTGATTGACTGACCTCAAAATTTGTGAGTGGACAGCGGGGATTGTCCTCTGTGAGTGTGCCAAATTTCATAAAAAGCGTACAAACGGATCTATGGGCTGCCATAGACTCCCATGGCAAATGTATAATAATAATAAATATAGCTGCAAGCAGCAATGAAGGGGCCAAGCACCTCAGGGCCACCAGGTAGACAACCAATGAGAGCAACCCCTGACCAAGACACCAATCCATCACAAGCTGAACAGACACGTTGACACCCACTTTTACACTCACACCTATGGGCAATATAGCATGTCCAATTGATATTACCTGAATGTGTTTGGACTGTGGTAGAAAAACCAGAATACCCAGAGGAAAGCCACATGAACACAGGGACAAGGTACAAACTGAATGCAGACGCACCCCAAACTTGAAACCTCCATAATGTTAGGCAGTACTGCTACCCATTTGCACCACTGCACTGCCCCCCACTACATATATGTCAAACTTAAACATAAGCAGTGCCATAAAATGCAGTGTGCCTTCTTGCGACATTGCAATGAGAAGTGCCAACGCTGTTGGAGGGTGGGTTTGGGTATTCACCCTCACTGAACCATTAATCCCCCCATAGGACCAGACAGAAACTATTCTGCACTAGTGCAATCCATTTCATGCTGCACCTGGCACTTTTTGTACAGACAAAAAAGACCATTTATTGACAGTACATGCTGCTATTCCCCTCCAAATGTTTATATGTACAAAACCGAGTGTATTGTTTATGGATATATGTTGTTTTAATTCTCTTTGTAATTTATATACACTGTTGATATAGGAGAAACTGCATTCCATTCTTGATTGTACACAAGTGCATGATAAAATGACAATAAAGGAAATCTCAATCTGAAATCAATTTAATAAAATACACTGAATAAAACAAGGTACTCTGATATATTTTCTACATCTGTTAGATGAAATTACCACATTTAAATAAAAATAAAAATAAACTAGTCTACTGGGATTTCTAATACCACTCAACAATCTCAGATAAATGGCGCCATCTGCTGTTCTTAATGTATAATGTACATTAAAAAGTCTAGTCCTCCCATGTAAGACAACCCCACTTTTTAGATGTAATTTCTGAAGTAGAAAAAAAAACGCTGTCTAACATTTAGGCCAATATGGAAAGTCCAAGTGTTTCTTCAGCAGTATTTAGTGTATTAGTTGTGGCAATAGGTCAAAAGGTGCAGGAGATGTGTCTACTTTAAGAGCTACAAATTGATTGTATCTTAGCAGCCACGCCATTTGGACATTGAACTATGTGTTCATTTTCCAGTTAGGACCTGATATGTAATGATGTAATGACCTACAAAAAATTGGTCGCAATATCTGCTTTTCTTTGTGTGGTCTACGCCTTGTGATGTCCATTAGAACAAAATGTCATTAAAATCTAAGTACATGGACACATGGGTGTTCAAACCTGTTTTTCAGTATAGCACCCCAAAGTAGCCAAATTTCACTAAACTTGCTGTGTGGCACCCAAGCCTAATTGTAAGCATGTGTATCGACTTTTATGCCAATGAACAAAAACATTGTAGAGATATGGCCACTCTTCCTTTATGGTGACTTCACTGGCGAATTTGTGGGTACACTGCGGCCACATTGTTCCACCTGGCAACTATCCTTTAACAACTGTTAAAGACAATGGTCCAAAGAGGTCATACACAAAACCTCATTGTGCCATAAGTCTAGGAGGAGGTGCTTAAATGTGTTTTTGACAAAATCAAAGATGGATGAGACAAAATGGCTGATGTGGAGGTTTCATAAGTTCCCAGATAGGATCCTTAACTTTGATGAAGCACAAGACATTTAGTTGAGATATCTGCTTTTCTGCCAGAGTAATGGGTATTTTAATGATTTTTAATGGTATAGCGCCCCCAAGTGGCCAAATTTCATGAAACTTGGTGCATACCCAGTATTCCTAATACCAACAAAGTGTACCAAGTTTGGCATCACTCCAACAAAGCACTTATGAGATATTTGGTGTCTTCACCGTGGAATTTCATTAGACGACAGCGGCTATATCATTTGCCCTAGCAAAATTCTTTGAATAACTTTTGGTCAGAACCCTCTGTTGATGATACGTGCCAATTTAGTGGTGATAGGATCCACGGTCTAGGACTAGTTCACAAAAGTAGGTTTTTTGAAAAATTCAAAATATCATTTTTTTTCTAAAATCTAATACAGTGGACACAGAGTCTATTCAATTCATCATGATCCAAGCATTCAGGGGAAATAAGGATCACAACTGTAGGACCAACAATTCAAAAGTTATAAGCAAAAATGTTCTCTGAAATTTGGCCTGTTGGTGGCGCTACAGGGAATGATGGATTGGTTCCAAATTTGGTGCCTAGATACCTTGGACTGTGCTCTGTCAGGGTGCCAGATTCCACCAACATCCACCTAGGGCTTCTATGGCCTGCCATAGAAAACCATTGAAAAAATGATAATACCAAGATGGCCGAAAAACAAAATGGCCGACACACAAGTTTCATGCTTTCCCAGCTAGGGTCCTTCACTGTGATGATGCACAAGATTTGCTCAACAATTGTTGATGCTCAACAATTTGGTTGAAACATCTGCTTTTGTTCCAAAGCTATAGGCATTTGATTATTTTCTGGTATAGCGCCCCCATATGGCCAAAATTCATGAAACTTGGTGGGTAACCAATATTCCCCCGGCAATAAAGTATACCAATTTTGGCGTGACTGCATCCAAGCATTGCTGACATATGGCTCACTTCCTGTTTTGGTGTCTTCAGCATGGAAATTCATTGGACGACAGTGGCCACATCATTTGCCCTAGCAAAATTCTTTGAATAACTTTTGGTCACACCCATGTATATATGATACATACCAAATTTGGTGGTGATAGGATCAACGGTCTAGGACTAGATCGCAAAAGTAGGTTTTTCGAAAAATTCAAAATGTCGGAAAATCCAATATGGCGGACTTTAACGCCAATGGGTGCATTCGAATTGTCATGACCCAAGGCGAAAAAGATCACAACTCTAGGACAAATGGTTCAAAAGTTATAAGCAAAAATGTACCTTGAAGTTTGGCCTGTTGGTGGTGCTACAGAGATGGATGGATTGACCCCAAATTAGAGGCCTGGATACTTTGGACTGTCCTCCATCAATATGCCAGATTTCATAAAAATCCACCAAGGGGTTCTATGGGCTGCCATAGACTCCCAGAAAGTATAATAGTGAAAAATTCTAACCATTACAATAGGTGCCTAGCACCTTCGGTATCAGCAGCAATGGGTATTGTTGGGAAAATGTTGAGAAACCTCTGTATGGTAGGGGTTATTCTTTTCACACAAACAGTGACAGTGACAAATGACACCAAAGGTGAAAGCTATTGTGAGATGATGCCAGTTTTCACAATTATTTTCATATTGTTGACACTTTTTTGGTGGAAGTACTTGAGCTGAAAAGTGTGACATTGCATATGAAGCTGTTCCTCTGTCAAATGTAGCCACTCTTTCCTCTGAAACTAGAGTGCCATAACTTTGTCATGGCAGGCATAATGTTCAGTGGATGTGTGTTATGAGCAGGAAAACCTAGGGGTGTGTTAACATAGAAATTATTTGCTTTAACAAATGAAGGGAATCAGGCCATAGATTTTGTTCTGTAGAGCTCTGAGTTTATGGGATGCAACTGCGAGGCAGGAATGTTACTCCCAGTCCAGTTAAAGTATGTCTGTATAAGAGAAATATGTGAGGAGAGAAAAAGTAATGCAGGAGGAAACCACACATAAATGATAAAGGAACTATCATGAATAAAAAAACAGGACAGGAGAAGCCTTCCGAGAATGGGATATTGGACCTCAACACATTCACCTACCTAACCACAAGACACAGGTGGCAAGGTCCTAAACACAAACTAAACAAACAAACAAAAATTCAAACTTACAGGTACGGCTGTCATCACCCCTAGACAAGCGGCTACTTTAAATACATTCACTACCCTGACTCTGTGCCAGGAAGATTACACCCATGTCACAATGTAGTTTTACAGGGACGTTCATTTGACAGGACTGTAATACTGTCTTGCTACATGGCTATATTTTAGCCTGTCATTCACATTAGCTATTGGCAAATAATATTGAAAATGCAATCCCTGCAATTCCTCTATTCACTCAAGACATGAGTTCTTTATTATGATGTGCAGCTAAATCCTGCTGTTACAATTTGAGACTTTTAGTTTGCTGCCTAACTAGGTCAGAGAAATTACACCACTTAAACTGCTGATTGTTCTAAAAACATAATACATAGTCTAACTACGGGATGGCCAGAATCATCCTCATGTAGGTTTCATTGGGATACTAACATATGTCCTTGGAAATGTGAAGAAGTGAATAAGAAAACATAGACCTCATAACTTAAGAGAAAGACATTCACACTGCAATATGCAATATATGCAATAGCCAAGTTCAAGTGAGGTTAAATATCTGTGGTACGCATTCTTCTCTTATGCAGATTAACAAATTAGGCTTGTGGAAATACTGCCCTTTTCTGACAGACTCCAGAGGAACTTGATACCAGTGAACCACAGAGAACTTACTGTTCGTTCTCCTGCCACCAACGATGTCTACTCAATAAGTCATAAAACACAAACACCATATTAAAATGTCTTTTATTAATTATTGGCATCTTGTATGAGGAATGTAAGTGGAATGTCTGCACTACACCCAGGTCTAAAAAACAGGAAGAATAATAAGATTTCTGTGTTCCTAATGTCAGGAGAATGAAATGTCCTTAATATCCTCAACAGATGTTGCTCAGTGATATCAGAAATGGTTTACTTTTCTTAAGTATAGCATAACTGTGCATATAAGATTGTATAGCTGAACATGCATTAACATACTGTTTGAGTGACACTCAGATTAACCTATTTGCTTCCTTTGTCATGTAATGCAATAGTGCAATATTTAGGCAAAGATTCTGCAGTGTATTTTTAGAATTGTGATAATTGTGATAATGAGCAAGTATTAAAAAAGCAAGATCATGTTTTCAGTCTTTTTTTAATTCCATTACATTACATGCATTTAGCAGATGCTCTTCTCCAGAGTGACTTCCATCACAGTAGAACATAAATGTAAATATTCAAATTAAATGAGCAACAGTGCCAGACCAGGCTCACAGCAGTCCCAGACCAGTGAGTGTGCGCATAACATTATTCAACAATATTCTCAAAATATAGATGATTCATCTATTGGCTTTAAACATTCGAAACAAAATAAACTGGACACTTTTCCTCCTAGCCTGCAATATTACACTTTCATAAAGTTAAAAGATGTTTTTGATATGGCAACATTGCAATCCAACACTGTGACCACACTTATCAGGACCCTTCAACCAACAGCATTATAAAACCTCGCTTAACCAGGCGATATCCAATTTATCTTAAATTACGACTATTTAGGACAAGCATTGAGTATGGCTGTAAATATGTCCTTAGTGTTTTGAACTTGCTCAGTTGTGCGTGTTTACAAGCATTGCTATGACTAAGCTCCCCTGGCTTGAAATAAAATTATGAAAATGGCTGTAAAAAGGAAAACTAGCATAACCTGAATATGTGTTGTGAGTGTGCAGAAAAAAAACAAAACCAAAACATGGTACCAGGCAGACCTTTCAGTCCAAGGTAGCAAGGATTGCACCTACTGACTCTGGTGATTTCCTTATGGGCCAGCTTCTTGTGGGCTCCTCAGCCACTGGAACCACAGTGGTGGATTTTTCTATTTAGTTTAGCTTGATTATTTTTTATTAAAAACAGTGACAAAAATCAGTGGCAATAGTCCAGACTGGGCCCCTGGGAGCTGTCTATGAATCAGATGTATCCAAAATGGTGTCTTGCAAGTCCCAGTGACCCAAACAGCATGTCTAAATGACCTAGTGCTCCGGTTGTGATAGGCCCATAACAAACCATTGTATACTGGCATCCCGGCTAAAACAATCAACGTTTTCAGACGAACAAAATCATTATATGTGTAGCAGGGTAGTAACGAGTAGCGAGTGGTTAAATACCATTTTAAATTATGTGTGTATTAAAATGTACCTGTCAGATGTGACTGTATCATGTGGATTTGCGTCTCGTCAGGTTGTTTCTCTTCCTGTTGCCAAGCGGAGTGATGATGTGATTTCCACACCTGTTACAGATTAGCTAATATCACCTTGGCGTCCTTTTAAAAAGGGATTGGAAAATGAGTGAGGCAGAATCAGCTCCAGAGCAAGCGGGCAGCGGTTACACATTGTGCGTCTGTGCGGTATTGTATTCAGCGTTACAGCATTGAATGTTGTAAATTGAGACTTGGAATATCATTTCATTCAGCAACATCTCGCTGTTGGCTAGTGGTCTTATCTATTCTTAGGTAACTTTCTACCGCATTGGTGGCTTCTCTGTTCTGCGTTGTACAGACAGAGCTGTGTGCTGTGGAGCTGGTTCACTCTACGTGCACATAGTTTTATAATTTTTTAATCTCATTTTAACATGGATGCTGCATGCTTTTTATTGTGGAATTGTTTAGGATACGGGGACTCTAACTTGGGCTGCTTGACTGGGTTAGCAGAATACCTGTTTTTATCTTATATATTTATACTCTTTAACTTGACTTGGGGAGGTCTAGTCTGGCTGAATGGTGTGGTGGTGTCTGCCTTTTGTATTGCTGACTAATCGGGGTGATATGCTTGTTGTGGGTTGCGGTGATGGCTAATAGTACTGAACCTAGTGCAAAGCTTCTTTTGTAGGTATTTCCCAGTGTGATTCACTTTGTCTTTGTGGTTGTCACTTCTTAGTGAGGAAGTAATTGCACTTAAATTGCAATCTTTTGGCAGAAACTGTAGGGCATTTCAGTATTGTAGGCCAGTCCAGGCTTCCCCCCCCCCCCCCCCCCCAAAGTCTGTACCATTGATGTTGTAAATAAAATTTTCATATTTCAATTTGTGTTCTGTCATCTAGGCACTGTCACTGAGGTGTTCCAACCCTAGTGCAGGATATCTGCTTTCAGGGCCCTCACCTGTTAATTGAGGGTGGCGTAGTTTAGCTCCTATATTGAACGGCCTGGTTACAGTATGCACTGTGACAAAATTCTGCACTCTTTTCTCCCCATCAAACTGCATCAAACTGTAGATACCAAATGTCTCCATCCTGTTTGAAAATTACCCAACAAGTTTTCTCTTTCCTTCCTCCTCTGCAGATCACCATTTTATGCATACCTGGAAAGGAGGCTGTCTCAAGCTGCATAATGATGCTGCAATGCATGCCAAATAAAACCTAAAACAAAACTGGTATTTTGTGAAATAACACCGTAAAATGCTAAATAAGAGCAAAATGTGCATTTCTGCATTGGCATGACATATGCAATGTATGACTTCAGAACATCTGCACTAGTTAGTAACTAGATTGCTGTCAAAAACTGTATTGGTTTAATGGCTCTCTTAATGGTTTCCTTCTGAAAAAGGCGCGGGCACGGGCGCCGAAATGAAAATCGGGACGTTCCGCGACCGTCACGCACACGTGACGCATCCGGTGTGGCCCCGACCTAATGCAAGATAACGTCCATTGTCATAGGATTTCGGTTTTGATTTTTTTGACAGATGAAAGTGTTTATGACAAGACATGTCCTAGAGAAATTTGGTAATCATTGATCGCTGTTTTGGAACATTAAGCCACATGAAGCCTTTTCACTTTAGAATATCCCTGAAGGGGCGCTGAACGTTGCATCTTTTACCGACTGAAACGCTGGATCTGCAGATAAGGCACACACATAAGGCAAAACAACGCCAAATATACTGAGAAGCAAAATCCAAAATCTGAGAACCAAACCCCAGAATCTGAGAACCAAAACCCAGAATGAGAGAAACAAAACCCAGAATCCGTAACCAAGAAATCAAACTCTGTAAACGAGAGCCCTGTGATGTTATGTTTTCTAGATCCGTTAACCACTTTCGCTTTTCGAATGGTCTTTCTCGGTTACGCTTTTCTCTCTCTCGCTTTCAGTTCTAAAAAGATTCTCGCATCAATTTGACAGCGGGGGGAGGCGGGACACATTACCGGATGCTGGGGGCGGGATCTAGTAGCTCATTGGCTACTGAATGACATAGCACTTTACATCAGCGTCAGCGCGCCAGACTTGCCATTGGTAGTAATGGCGAACCAGCAAGGGCAGGTAAGTTGTTTATATGTCTGTCCCTTCTTTATCATATATTCTCAAATTGGCACACAATATAACCGACAGATATTAGGTTCACAAGATGAACTCCTTCAGTAATAAGAAAATTGTATTTGACTTAAATGAGCTAGCAAGATGGTTAAGCGAGTTGGCAAAACTAGCGCCGACCCAAATGCATAATGGTAAAGAAAAATATCCTACTTGCGTTACATACTTTGTTGATTTTTCTTATTACCGAAGGAGTCTTTCGTAGTAATGGCGAACCAGCAAGGGCAGGTAAGTTGTTTATATGTCTGTCCCTTCTTTACCATATATTCTCAATTTGGCACACAATTTAACCGTCAGATATTAGGTTCACTTGTTAAAACCGACACTTAGCTCTACATACATAGCCTAAATTTCACACTATATACACACACATGATTGAAACCAAAGTCATATGCCTTACCTGTTTGCACAATGTTTTTATATTTGAACTGCAACTATAGCGTCTGCTAAATAAATAAATGTAAATGTAAATTCTCCTTAGACAGAAATAACTGCCCTACTGCAGTACTGTGAAACTGCAGTTTTCTGAGTATCAAAACTGCATTGAAACTGCAGTATTTGAAGGATTATTTGCAGTTAATATGCAGGAAATGCAGTACATATATTACACGAAAAAACATTGTTTTTCAGTCCTATAACTGCAGTTATTTTTGTAAGGGCCAGTTTGATTGTCTTCACAGTATATCACTTTTGCAAGTTTCAAAAAGAAAAGTCGTGCAGGTTGGTCTAGTTCATGCAAAGCCACTTGCTGTTTTATAAGGGTCAAATAACCGAAATAGCATTTAACAACGGTATTCACCAGCCTATTCGTAGGGCCTAATTATTTAATAGGATCATATGCTTGATGAAGCATGATGAAGATAATAAGGATGAGCACTGAACACATTAAAACAATGTAACGTTACATAAAACACAGGCCTACATCATATTTCATGTCTTCACTTTAGTGAGAAGTATATATTAGGCTATGACTGAAGTTAGCTCTTCACACTACCAGTATTGTAATTGCAATGTAACAGAACGTGACGTCACAGCTACCACCTCTGCCTCGTTCTCGCTGCAGCGTGACATGAGTGAATTGACTCAGGCAGCAGTGGACTCCCATGCTGCCTGTCTTGCCTTTGCGAAGCTGTTGTGTTACTTTTTTTCTGATAATGTGTTCGCAGTCGCCGTAAGCTTTTAGGAGTATCTCTAGTTCCAGTGGCGTGAAATACGATGAACGGTTGCGTTTGCCTGTTGCCATGGTGAATCAATGAATCGGAGCTCTATTGATGACGGCTTTTTATAGTTGTCGGGCACGCGCGTAACTTGAGGTAAACCTACTCAGAGTTAATTGAACTAACCCAGAACAGCTGTATTGGAACCGTAAACTCAGAGTTTCCTATCTCAGGGTTTGTTAACCCATAGGTCAGGGTTTATCTCAGAGTTTGTTGAACCTCCTTTCTGGAATACACCCCGGTTCTGTTCCCCTCAAGAGTCACTGACTATGAAGATCTGGTGACTACATGTTGCCAGAATCGCTAGCTCTCAGTACAGCAGGCTTGTGCTACATCCGCCATTGACTGTGACAATGCAAAAGGAATCAGAGCGCTTCCTTGACATTATTATAGGAATTAAAATATTATTAAATATTATTTTGCTCATCTACTTGGAATATTATTTTATGTTTGCATTTTTAGAAGTTGTATATTTTTGGTGCGCACAATGTATCGCAGTTCTTGCTCATCACAACAGATATTTTACGTTGGCTACGATTTATGTAATGTTGACATCACATTTCCTTTTAATGTGAATAAAATCCTTAATAAATACTGACGAATCAACATAATAGGCTACAAAACAAAACAGAAATGTGATGCATAAGCCTGTGCATCACATTTGTAGTGTACTATGTCTACATTAACAACAAATAAAAATACAACACCACTGACCAGGCTAACAAGTATATTAAAATGTTTGGGTTTGGTTAGTTCAAAACTTGTAAAACAAAGTTTTTCGCTTTGGATATAAGCATGGCTCTCTTTTCCTCAGTGCTTTTTTTTAGTTTTAGCAAATGACATGTACTTAGGCTATTATACGTGTTAAAATGTGGGGTTCTATTACCTTCCTAAAGACAAAGTATACTTTGTGGCTGCATGATTGTTTGAATAGCATGGCGCAGTTTCACATTTCACATTAATTTCATTTACATTTGGTTTCACTGTTGTTGCTGTTTTGCCGCAGAGCAGGCTAATGGACATGATGTTTGGAGCAATGTAATTTTTAAAATGCAATAAAACTATTTACAGATTCGTGTATGCCGCCCGACCGGATATGGAAATGAATGAATCAGTGAGTCAAACATTCAAATCATTTTATTGAACTGATTGAAAGGAACCGAATCACTAAAAAGAATCGTTTTGTACACCACTAAACTGGAGTCCATGCGACTGTTTATTCTGTTTCTTGTAGGCACACACACCGAACAATGTGGAAATGCAATCTATGTAGGCCCATAGAACACAAAGCATGCACAGTAGTGCATCAATACATTACAACCGTAACCTAGCATTTGCTTCCTATACGAAGATATCAGCTAACTAAACAATTTGCTACACTGCAAAAAAATTATATATATGTATATATATATAATTGTATATATATGTACAGTGGGGAGAACAAGTATTTGATACACTGCCGATTTTGCAGGTTTTCCCACTTGCAAAGCATGTAGAAGTCTGTAATTTTTATCATAGGTACTCTTCAACTGTGAGTGACGGAATCTAAAACAAAAATCCAGAAAATCACATTGTATGATTTTTAAGTAATTAATTTGCATTTTATTGCATGACATAAGTATTTGATACATCAGGAAAACAGAACTTAATATTTGGTACAGAAACCTTTGTTTGCAATTACAGAGATCAGACGTTTCCTGTAGTTCTTCACCAGGTTTGCACACACTGCAGCAGGGATTTTGGCCCACTCCTCCGTACAGATCTTCTCCAGATCCTTCAGGTTTCAGGGCTGTCGCTGGGCAATACGGACTTTCAGCTCCCTCCAAAGATGTTCTATTGGGTTCAGGTCTGGAGACTGGCTAGGCCACTCCAGGACCTTGAGATGCTTCTTACGGAGCCATTCCTTAGTTGCCCTGGCTGTGCGTTTCGGGTCGTTGTCATGCTGGAAGACCCAGCCACGACCCATCTTCAATGCTCTTACTGAGGGAAGGAGGTTGTTGGCCAAGATCTCGCGATACATGGCCCCATCCATCCTCCCCTCAATACGGTGCAGTCATCCTGTCCCCTTTGCAGAAAAGCATCCCCAAAGAATGATGTTTCCACCTCCATGCTTCATGGTTGGGATGGTGTTCTTGGGGTTGTACTCATCCTTCTTCTTCCTCCAAACATGGCGAGTGGAGTTTAGACCAAAAAGCTCTATTTTTGTCTCATCAGACCACATGACCTTCTCCCATTCCTCCTCTGGATCATCCAGATGGTCATTGGCAAACTTCAGACGGGCCTGGACATGCACTGGCTTGAGCAGGGGGACCTTGCGTGCGCTGCAGGATTTTAATCCATGACGGCGTAGTGTGTTACTAATGGTTTTCTTTGAGACTGTGGTCCCAGCTCTCTTCAGGTCATTGACCAGGTCCTGCCGTGTAGTTCTGGGCTGATCCCTCACCTTCCTCATGATCACTGATGCCCCACGAGGTGAGATCTTGCATGGAGCCCCAGACCGAGGGAGATTGACCGTCATCTTGAACTTCTTCCATTTTCTAATAATCGCGCCAACAGTATTTGCCTTCTCACCAAGCTGCTTGCCTATTGTCCTGTAGCCCATCCCAGCCTTGTGCAGGTCTACAATTTTATCCCTGATGTCCTTACACAGCTCTCTGGTCTTGGCCATTGTGGAGAGGTTGGAGTTTGTTTGACTGAGTGTGTGGACAGGTGTCTTTTATACAGGTAACGAGTTCAAACAGGTGCAGTTAATACAGGTAATGAGTGGAGAACAGGAGGGCTTCTTAAAGAACTAACAGGTCTGTGAGAGCCGGAATTCTTACTGGTTGGTAGGTGATCAAATACTTATGTCATGCAATAAAATGCAAATTAATTACTGCTGCATTAATATACTGTAGGTCCATCAGAAACGGCAACCAGAACTTGCACACTTCATAACAATATTAGCTATCCAATAAAATTCTCAACAGGAAAACACTGAAGAATTGCCACTAGTTTTAATGATTTGCCTGACTTATGCACATTTTCTAGAAGCTCATGATTGTTTTGTTAAAACACATCTGGGAAGATATTTTTAGTTTTTCTCAGGGTTGCTCAAATGGGTTTTCTTGCTTCCCTCTGGAAAATGTCACTAAGGGTTATAGTTATGTGGAAATGTACCAGCAATTCTCACAAAAAATGAAATGGAAAGAAGAAAAATTACAGAAACAAGTAATTTTAAAAATCCGTAAAGGAAAGAACCAGCTTTAGGTGCGCACACAGTCATTAAAAAAAAAAATCAGCTGCCTCCAGCCACACACCTATGTTTACCTTTCCCTTAATTAGCGGGTGAGGCCAATGACTGGGTAACACACTGTCACGACTCAGGCGCAGACAGGGTGGCAGAATGCACAAAGGACGTTTATTAACTCCAAATCAGTATCCAAAAAACGAAGTCAAAACCAGGAAAGCACAGCGAACAATACAAAAAAACAGACCTAGAAACAAGGTTAAGAGAAACAGGCAAGATCGGCGAAACAGGCTGGCTGGCAGAACAGAAAAAATGGCTTGTAGCAAAACAGATAACTGAGACGAACTAGCGACGATATAAGAAACAAGAAGGGAAGATATAGGGCAAGGCTGATGAGATGATGGGATGCAGGTGCGCAGGCAGGCAGGTGGAGACGATCAGGTGGGCGGAGACAGGGCGGAGAGCAGGGCAGGGCTGGAGCACAGGGAAAAACAGGAAACGAGCACATGGACAGGGAAAACAAAAACAAACCGGCTAAGAAGCCGCCATACTGACATGCACAGACAATTGGAATTAAACAATTAACAATTAACTTGCTTAGATGATGTTTATTAACAAGAACTCTAACATTGAAAAGGTGGAAATTGTAAAGACAAGGCTCTTATTAACAAACTGACAAATAATTAATAGTTTTTTGTGGAAAAGGTGAAGGCTCACCTTCACAGGTTAATTTTTTTTCTTCTTTATGCAACCCCACTTATGAATCACAAATTGTATATTAGGCTTATCTCACCTCAACAACTTCTGATGAGATGAGAACAGGTACTACTCCACTGAAGTCATCCGAGCAACTCACAGATACCTGACAAATTTCAGGGTGCCGGGACAGTGTTGAGACAAGGAAGCCCTGGACATCTCCCCCTCATACACCCACCGCCTCTTTTTTTTTTGACGGCATTGTCATTTTAATAAAAACACTTCCTTTAACTGTTTTGGTAATTCTGCGCTGTTGCTGCCATCTCTTCCCCATTTCTTATTGAGAATTTTACAAGGAGTGAGACAGCGCCCCTATAAATGTTATGTGGTGAAAGTGTGGTGAAAAACTATATTGCACTCTTACTGTAGTTTGTCATGTCCGTGAGCATAGGCAGTATAGGGGAGGCTAGGCCGAGTTGGCATCCCTTGGTGAACAAAAATTGAATGATTAACCAATCAGATGAGGCTACCGTCATGCGACTGCCAAATTGTGATTAGACAGGATTATGCCAAGGGAAGCCAGTCACCCTTGGCCTCACACCAATCAAATCGTTGCATGTTATCAACATCCGTTAGCCATTTTGTATTGACATCATAGTTTGTTAACAACATTAGCAAGTGCAGTTATGGAGGGTGGAGATTTGGAGTTTTTAATAAAAAACAACTTTACTAAACTGCCACTACAGCAGCAACTTAAAATAAAATCAGATGGCAGGCCAACGCCAAAACTAGAGCTGCATATGGAGAGGACAAAGGGGTTCCGAACATTCAATGAAGAAAATTATAACCGCACGGAGTGGCTAGCTGGTACCACTAAACTTAAACGGCTATTTTGCTGGCCGTGTCTTCTTTTTGACAAGGATTCGTGCTCACTGAACAATCCTTGGGATTCATGGACCTTGCCAACCTGTCACGGGGAATTGAGAGGCATGGTAAATCAAAAAGTCACATAGATTGTGCTGTGAAATTGAAGCTTTTTGGACGCGTCAGGATTGACGAGGCTCTGGACTTGGCAAGAAACATTAACGTAAAGAAGCACAATGAACAGGTGAAGAAGAACAAGGATAATCTGATGAGACTCATCGTTGTAGCCTTGTACCTTGCGCGCCAAGAACAAGCATTCAGGGGACACATTGGTATTGGTTACCTATTGGTAACAGGCGTGTGGAAGTCTTGCATTTGTGTGATAAAGTTTTGTGTAAAATTATACCAGGTGCTCTAATAGCTCATCTGGTTACAGTACATTGGCTGTTAAAGCGGCGAAACCCCCCAACCAAAAAAAGGACATAGATTAGTGGTTGTCTCACTTGGCTTCGTCAAAAATTTTCGCCACACCACGCCACTGTCCCCATCTTCATTTCAACATAGAATAACCTTCTCATGAACCATGCAGTCAATGCTGAGGTAAAGAAGCAGGAGATTTGCTTGTGAGCTAAAGCTAAAGGCTTTGAGGTTAATGAGTGGGGAGACCAGTCTAAAGATTTTCATCAAAGGGAGAAAAGGCAATGTAACAGCTCCAAACTTGTGCAGTTGACAACCTACCAATGCTATTGGTTCGTTTTTAACCTAAAAGTTGAGTCATACTAAATTCCTGATGGTAATCTATGCTGGAACAATCAAACATACATCCAAGTTGGTGGGCCAATTATGGAAAGATAAATGACCACAAATATATATACATAAAACACTTCCAGCCAAGTGATCTGAATTTATACTGAATTTGAAACATAAATTCCACATTTAATACCATTTCAGATCATATGAATGTCTGTATGATTAATATTTCCGCCTGCATAAGTATTAAATTGCTGCTTAGTTTTATGCATGTCTGTGTACGCCATGTGAAACTAGGGACTAGTATCTTACGCAATAGCAATATGTTTGCAATTGCATGGAATATTCATATAAGTAAGTGCAATGCTTGCTGTCTATTAATCTTTCACACTCAACAAAGCAGCGTGTAGATCTGCTTTTAGATTATATCATTCATACTCTTATTTATCAACACAGTTAATTGAGTTTTAAGGAAATTCTCTGTCAAAGATGTTGTTTTGCATTATTCTTTGAAATGACACACTTTGATAGTGGTGGTAGGATAGACATAGATACAATGATAAACATACTGAATTTTAATGATTTGTAGGCTTTACCTGTTATCACTTTGTTTTTTTTGTTTTTGTTATGACTTTGTTATGACGTTTTTTGTCACATATCAACTATTGATTCCATTTGAGGTCCACTGTTTTAATGTTGGTATTGATATTCCTTGTGTATTGTTTTTACCTTTACTGTACCATTGATGTTACCTTGATCAGATTTAATTTATTTCAAATGCCTTTGGGTTAAGATCCCTGGAGTTCTTGATTGCTTATACAGATGTTAAGATAAACCCCCTTTTCATCTGAAAATCCTTGACAGAGTAGAGAAGTTGGAGTCTATGTCTTGAGAACAATGTACAACACAACAGTCAAAAGCAATAGACTTCTCCCCAACAGACTTGTGTCCTTTTTTATTTTGATTGCTGAGGAGCCCAGACAAGACGTGTTCATAAATAACTTAGTTCTAGTGTTTTGTCCAAAACCAATATGGTCAAATGAATTGCCAGAACTACAGTCTGCACATTTGATTTGTGATAACTTCAGCTTTACATCTTGATTCTCTTTATGGCATTAAAGATATATTTAAAAAAAAAATGTATTCTACCATGAAAGCTATCATGCCAGGTTGGATGTTATTATTTCTGACTATCTTTGACAGACGTGAAGTACGCATATTCCTCCCTGACTGAGCTTTCCCTTTGCTCAGACAGCATGGTCAGACTGGACAAAAGACTGTTCTTGTAACTCAAGTCGTTGCGTGAATATGTATCATAGCTTGATTTTCAATTAATTTAAAATAATTTAACAAAGGACTTGGTATGTGCTGGTATTGGCTTAGAATATTATGTCTTGTCAGGTATATTGTGTTGGACTTGTGTGTTAGGCCAGTTGTATATTGGGTCCTACTAATTGACACATAATACCACATGGTACCACACAATACCACACAACACAACATTGTACCACAGTAGTGAAGGGCGAGAGCAGTCACCCCACCCGGCCTCGAACCCAGGTTGACGGGGTACCAAGCTGCAGCTTTGACTGCAATGCCAAAGAGCCAAGCTCGTTAGCAGTCAGAACACATACTCAACTGTAGCGACAGCACTCTGTCACACTCTCGCCCTTCGCTACAACCACATACTGCCACATAACAACACACTATACCACATAATACCACACTATACCACATTACACCACATAATGCCACACGATACCACATAATACCACACAATACCACATAATACCACACTATACCACATAATACCACACTGTACCAAATAATACCACACTGTACCACATAATCCCACACTGTACCACATAATACCACACAATACCATGTAATACCACACGATACCACATAACACCACATAATACCAAATAACACCACACTATACCACATAATACCACACAATATCACATGAAACCACACGATACAACACTGTACCACATAATATCACATAATACCACAAGATACCACATAATACCACACGATACCACATAATACCAGACGATACCTCACTATACCACGATGCCACAGTATACCATACTGTACCACATAATACCCCATGATACCACATAATACCACACGGTACCACATAATACCACACAACACCACATAATACCACATAAAACCACACTACACAACATAACACCACACTGTACCACATAATAACACACGATACCACAAAACACCACACTGTACCACAGAATACCACACTGTACCACAGAATACCACACGATACAACATAATACCACACTGTACCACATAACACCACACTGTACCACATGATCCCACACTATAACACCACACTGTTCCACATAATACCACACGACACCACATAATACCACATAAAACCACACTACACAACATAACACCACACTGTACCACATAATAACACACGATACCACAAAACACCACACTGTACCACAGAATACCACACTGTACCACAGAATACCACACGATACAACATAATACCACACTGTACCACATAACACCACACTGTACCACATGATCCCACACTATAACACCACACTGTTCCACATAATACCACATGACACCACATAATACCACATGATACCACACTATACCACAAAACACCACACTGTACCACAGAATACCACACAATACCACATAATGCCAAACAATACAGTGGTACAGTGTGGTGTTATATGGTATAGTGTGGTATTGTGTGGTATTATATGGTATCGTCTGGTATTATGTGGTGTTATGTGGTAATGTGTAATTTGTGACACAGCTCGTCTCTTGGGCAAAAGCTGTAAAAGCATGGATACAACTTTCAGAATCAGAACATTCTAACATGTGCAGCTGACATCTTGGCTCGTACTTGTACCACTATCTCTTACCTTGTATTTGTAGCACGTTTTTGCCTAGGTAGTATAGCAACTCTTCATTGTCCCAATGACTCTATTTGATATATGTTACCTCAGATCAGATTAGTTCTGTCTCACTCCACCGACCTTGTGCTCAGCTCCAGCACTATCTGCATTGTATGACCTGTACACATCTTGCCCTTGTGCCTGTTTGCCCACTATATGCACTTTTGTATGTCGCTTTGGATAAAAGCGTCTGCTAAATGAATAAATGTAAATGTAAATGTAAACATCACAATTTCCCCGAAACTGTGATGTATGGAAATGTGTACTTGGCTTTCCTTTAATTTCTAGGCTGTCTAGTCAGGTTGCACAATTTAACTTGTGGTGGGGATTGAATAGTGTTTTCTTGCACTCACTGATCTGGGATTGTTGTTGGCTTAGTCTGACACTGTTGCTTGTCTTGAATGGATAAACTTTTGTGCTATTGTATAGCGGCCACAGATACAGACTATCTCTGGAGAAAAGCTTGTAACTAGTAACTACTAACATGTTAGGCTTTTTCAAGTAAACATTTCGTGTTGTCATTATTAGTCTTATTTTCTGTATGTAACTCCTCCTACAGCTTTTCAGCTACAATACCTTCAGCTATTATTGGATTGCATTGCTTGTGCTTTTTGTGTCAATACATTTTATCACCTACAGCGGATGTCACAATAGATGTGCTACAGCAGGCACAGATACAAGCCAAATCTAGATCAAAGCTTGCCTGCTACAGCAGCTAAAGATGCAGAGCATTTTGCAGTCAAATCTTATAACTCAGGGTTGCCAGTTTTTGCAGCTGCAGTCTTACACTCTCATGCTCACTTATGGAATCTCACACAGTTCACAGATCTTTTTTTAATAGGAGAACTGAATTAGCAAGCAAGGTAACTGACTGAATAAGAATTTGGAGCTAGCCAGTACATTACTGATTTAGCTAGATGTCTACCTAGAGTTAGTCCATTAGCTACCTGGCTAAAGTGTAAACTGGTTTTAACCCTCCTGTTGTGTTCCAGTCAAAACTGACCAATTTACAATTTTTATGTCTGAAAATTTTAGTTTATTTCATCTGATTAGAATAAAGCTTCATGACATTGTCCACACAGGCCATCAGATGGACACAGTGCCACTCCCTAACCCCATATGTGCATGTGTGCGTGCGCACATCCTGATCCTGACACTGGTAAGGAGGGGAAAGTCCTGGATGAAAGTGCATCAGAAGATGTGTCAGAAGTTGAAGACAACACTGTCTATGATCCAGACCATGCGACAACTGATGAGGAGCAATCAATTGATGATAATGGTTCTGCTGAGTTGCTAATACATTCTGGTCGAAGAATGGGAATTTGTCCTGGTCTTCGTCTCCATCTGAGAGGCAGACTGTGCACTGAAAATGTCATCAGGATGACCCCAGGACCAACAAGATATGCCATATCTTGGGTTCATGGCATAAAAACGTGCTTTGAACTGTTCCTAACAGAGACCATCTAAACCACAATGATAAACGTGACCAACTTGGAGGGGAGATGTGTGTACAAAGGCAACTGGAAGGAAATAGACCAGGCATATGTGGTATGGCAAAGTGTTAAGGTGTGAATAGGCTTAGGCCTATTTCGTTTCTTTACTAATAAAGTCACAATGGTCAAATTTGATTGGGAACACCACAGATGTTAGTTTGTGCCTGTTCTGTCCTCCTTATGCTGTCCTTAACAGCTTCCACTCTTCTTGGAAGGCTTTCCACAAGATTTTGGAGTGTTTCTGTGGGAAATTGTGCCCATTCATTCTGTAGAGCATTTATGAGGTCAGGCACTAATGTTGGACGAGAAGGCCTGGCTCGCAATCTCTGTTCCAGTTCATCCCAAAGGTGCTCGATGGGGTTGAGGTCAGGGCTCTGTGCGGGCTAGTTAAGTTCTTCCACACCGAACTCATCAAACCATGTCTTTATAGTCCTTGCTTTGCGCACTGGGGCAGTCATGTTGGAATAGAAAAGAGCCTTCCCCAAACTGTTGCCACAAAGTTGGAAGCATAGCATTGTCCAAAATGTCTTGGTATGCTGAAGCATTAAGATTGCCCTTCACTGGAGATAAGGGGCCTAGCCCAAACCCTGAAAAACAGGTGTGGCCAAATACTTTTGTCCATAAAGTGTATTATGTATATATATATTTAACAAACTTCGTTACAGATGGGAGTAGCTATGGTTAGAGTGTACCAGGAACAAAGAAGTGGCAGAAAGGAATGTCAGGAATGTGCGTGCATGTGGACCCGCATGGTAAAGGGGACAAAGAGACAAAGGGAGAAGTGGAAGAATGTGCACATGCGAGTGGATGTAGCGGACAAAGTGAACAACGAGAATAAAGGAGGAGTGGATAAGCGTGCACGAGCAGGTACACGTGGAGGATCCAGAACGGGAAACTGAATTTGGAGGAAATATGGCTTCAGCCTAACTTTGGTGAAAAGTAGTTTGCATCACTGTTCAGCACAGAGACTGGAATTTATGTAGGTCAATCCAATTTGAATCAATCCTATCCCAGCATATGGGTGCCTATGTTTCAGGGAGTGCATCTACGTCCCTCCTAAGATCGACTAATTCAGAGAGAATTTTGTTACTGCCGAATGGTGATGACCAAAATAGCCAAGAAACCTTATTCCCAGAGTTAACAAGTTAACAAAATGAGCATCCATTCACATTCATTTCTAGTGTGTTGTGTGGCCTATGACTGTTGCTAACAATATTGCACAAAGTAACAGAGCTTAAACGGTTTTTCATAAGTTACAAAGTTTCAGTTAAAATAATGCCCAGATCCAATGTGCATATGTATAATGAACATGACCCGTTCAGAACAGCATTTTTGTCCATCATCGAACCCATTGGACTCTATTAAGCTGTGGACAAACCCACACATTACCGCAACCATACTCTAGATTTGGTCCTCACACATGGAGCAGACATTAACCAGGTGGAAATTATGCCACACAATCCTGTGTTATCCGACCACTATCTCATCTCTTTCAATTTATCACTAACGTGCTTCACATACTCGGAGCCTAGATTTTCTTCCAGGCGCACGTTTTGCTCTCTTACAGCAAATGCCTTTATCGACAAGCTCCCTACATCATATTACCTGCACAACGAAATCTCCTCTAGTTTATGTTCAAACCCTAGCTCAACTGAAATTAATCTACTCGTGGACAGTATTGACTCTACTTTGCGTAAAACTCTGGATGCCATTGCTCCCCTCAAAAGGAGGAAAATCACAGACAAGAAGCTAGCACCTTGGTATAACGACCATACTCATGCTCTCAAACAAGCTACATGAAAACTCGAAAGAAAATGGCGATCCACCAAATTACAGGTTTTTCTCCTGGCGTGGAAGGAAAGTCTCCTAACCTACAAGCATGCCCTCACAGCTACCAGATCCAAATATTTCTCTACCCTTATTGAGAGAAACAAGGACAATCCTAGGTACCTGTTTAGCACTATCACCAGATTAACCAAGAGTCCTGCATCAGTTAACCCTACCATACCAGCAATTTATAGTAGCAATGATTTCATGAACTTCTTTGATAGTAAAATCTTAAAGATAAGAGACACAATACAAAAATTCTCATCGACTTCTGCCTCCTGCCTGGCCAGTCCCATTCCAGATTATGTAGGTATGTCTATTAGGCCCGCCTCACGCTTTGACTCTTTTACACCCATTGAATTTAGCGACTTTTCTTCTTTTATCAATTCATCCAATAACTCTACCAGCTTGACCCCAACTTGACCCCATACCAACTGGCTTCCTAAAACAGCTACTGCCTGCAATTGGCACACCGCTATTAAATCTTATCAATGCCTCCCTTACGTCTGGACACGTACCTCAGCCTTTCAAGGTAGCAGTTATCAAGCCTATTCTGAAAAAGCCCAATCTTGATCCCAATGACCTGTCAAACTATAAGCCCATCTCAAACCTTCCATTCCTCTCAAAAATTCTGGAAAAAGCAGTATCAAAGCAACTCTGTGCCTTTTTACACTCTAACAACATTTTGGAAGTTTTTCAGTCCAGATTTAGGCCTCACTACAGTACGGAAACCGCTCTCCTGAAAGTGCTCAACGACCTTCTACTCTCCTGTGACAATGGCTGTTTCTCTTTTCTTGTGCTGCTAGACCTAAGTGCAGCCTTTGATACCATCGATCATCGTATGCTCCTCGACCGCCTCGAAAACCTGGTTGGCATAAGTGGACAGGCCCTGTCTTGGTTTAGGTCTTATCTATCAGAACGATATCAGTTTGTCTCCATCAACAACGAATCCTCCGCTCGTTCCAGAGTAAAATATGGTATGCCTCAAGGATCTGTGCTTGGACCTCTGCTCTTCTCGTTATACATGTTGCCTCTTGGCGATATCATCCGTAAACATGACATTAGTTTCCACTGTTACGGGGATGACACTCAGTTATACATATCAGTCAAACCCGATGTCCCTCTGAATATTTCAAACATGGAGGCCTGCCTAACAGATGTAAAGAATTGGATGGCCCGAAACTTTCTCCTCCTTAACCCGGACAAAACCGAAATATTGGTCATAGGCCAAAATTCAATCAGGAGCAAACTCACTTTTTACACTGGACCTTGATGGTGCCTCCCTTGCCCCGAGTGCAGCCATCAAAGACCTTGGTGTTGTTATTGATTAATCCTGTTATTAAATACCGGATTGTTTTTAAAATACTCTTACTCACATTTAAGGCTTTAAATGGGCTTGCCCCCCCCCCCATCTTAAGGACTTAGATTGTCTTCCCTAGCAAGAACACTTCTCAATCACCCATCGCTGGTTCCTTTAGAAGTGTCAATTGTTGCAGCAGCTAGCTGCCGCCAAAGTGATAATTGAAGTCTATGAGCAGGACTGTGGTTACAATAAGGCCATCTTAGACAAATGAATACAGGTATTAGCATACCTTAAGTGAGAGGATCTGTGCTATCTTATGCTGCACTGAGTGAGCTGGTTTAGGGATCTAGACCAAAATCTTACAGGACCTTCTTCACCCATATCTTCCGCAGAGAGCCCTTCGCTCCCAAAATGCCGGGCTTCTCATCCTTCCAAGAGTGGGCAAAACTACTGTAGGCGGTAGAGCCTTTTCCTATCAAGCCCCTCTCCTGTGGAACAGCTTACCCTCCGAGATTCGGGGAACAGACTCACCTTTAAGTCTAGGCTCAAAACATATCTATATAGTAAATCTTTCAGCTGAGGGACATGGCCTGGTGCTGGCGTGGATGATAGAGTCTCTGGTGGACTAAGTGGTCATTGCTTTCATGGACCCTGTGCCGTGATCTGGTGTTGACTGTCTTAGGGTCGCCCTCATGACTATGCTGGTCCCTTGCCTCCCGTCCCCTAGGTATGCTGCCATAATGTTAGCCTGCCGGGGTTTTTCCTTGTTGCACACCTTTTTCTCTGCCCCTCCTCTCCTGCCTCTCTTTTCTACATCCCTGCCATTCTTATCATCCACAAACCACTGTTTTCTGTTTGCTTCCTATCCCTGCTCCGGGCTCCTTTCGGGAGCTGTAGCCCAAGCGTCTCATCCCGTTTTCCAGTCCTGCTACCTCGCTGCCCTGCCCATGAAAGCCAACTGCGTTCCAAGAACCGGACATCCTAGGAGACATTCTTATAATCACTCTGCTGTTAACTACTATTGTCTATCAATCTTAAATGTCTTAAAGTACATTGCATAACTTGTCTTTAACTCTATCTGCCCAGTGCCGGCCAGAAGCAAATGGGCCCCCCCCTCTGAGCCCGGTTCTGCTCAAGATTTCTTCCTGATAGGGAGTTTTTCCTTGCCACTGTTGCCTTAGGCTTGCTCTCAGGGGGTCTCAGGCCTGGGAACAGTGTTGTGTTATAAAAAGCGCTATACAAATAAAAATGAATTGAATTGAATTGAAATCTTCTTGCCCCGAAGTTTAAAAGAGCTGCGCTTTGTGTCCAGCCTCTGATGCAATATTGGATCCTTGCAAGTATATTATGTCTTAGTTTAGAGCTTGAGAGTCCGATGATTGGAACCTTGATGAGGGATTCTGACACAAACGGGTTGCTCTAAACTAAACTATCACTGTAGCTACAGCCTCCCCGTACTGCTAACAGCATGGTGTCATTGGTGAGAGAGAGCAAAGTACAGTTCATTTTTGGGTTTTCTATAGCGGTATTTTCTATTGCGTGTTTCCGGCACATATAGTATTGGTTGAAAGTCCGTAACATTTACAGTGAGGGGTGGCGCTGCCTACATCATCAGTGATGTAGACGGGGAGGTACCTGTCCATATCTGTAGTTTGTGGTGATGGTCCCAATACATGTCTGGTTTCCTTTACTGCCACTTTCCGTGTGTCTGCAGTGTGGAAAGATACTGCTTCCTCTACTTGTCCCAAAATATACGTGCAAGGCTTTGTACTTGGCGCTAATGGCATTTATACAAGTCCTTTGTGCTGAAGTCACCTGCAGGTGCTGCGGGTGTGCTAACTTTCTGTGTGAGGAGAGTAGAGGGAGTAAGTAGCATGGGGTCTGCAGGGTCTGTGGACACAGGTGTCAAGGGCCTTGCATTTATGATGGCTGTTACTTTGGCCACAAGAGTGGTAAGTGTCTCATGAGTAAGCTTTGTGGATCCTAGCTGTAGAAATATGAAACTTAAAATACACCTTGCGATTCCAATCATCCTCTTCCAGGCAACCACCCATATGGCATGCATGAGGGGAGCTGAAGGACTATGAGCAGTCCTTTTCAGAGAGAAACCTCTGCACATGGTAGTCATTGATGTCCAAAGGAATGTTAAGTTCCTTGCATGCTCCGACAAAGTTGGTGCCTCGGTCGGAACGAATATGTTTAACAGGTCCCCAAATAGACATGAACCGACGGAGGGCATTTATAAAGCTTGAAGTGCTGCGGGACTCTATGACTTCAATATGGATGGCCCTAATACTCATACAGGTAAACATGGCAGCTCATACTTTGCTGTTTGAGTCTCCTCCTCTGGTACGGCATGTGAAGACAGACCAGGGACTGAAAACATTAAGACCAACATTTGTAAAGGGAGGTTCAGTGCTAAGCCTGTCTGCTGGTAGGTTAGCCATTTTTTGTATCTGAGTTGAGCCACGGAGCTTGTGGCAGATGACACACTGAATAACAAATAACACTACTTATATATTCAATTCAATTCAATTTTATTTGTATAGCGTTTTCACAGTTTCAAGTTGTCAAAAAGCAGCTTTGCATTGTTCCTAGGCCTGAGACCCCCTGAAAGCAAGCCTAAGGCAACAGTGGCAAGGAAAAACTCCACAATTAACAGGAAGATGTGCGTAATAAGGAAAGATATAAGATATTATCCCAGCAGATAAGGACTATGGCAGCATACCTAGGGGACGAGAGGCAAGGGGCCAGCACGATCATGAGGGTGACCCTAAGGCAGTCAACACCAGACCACAGCCGGATTAGCTGAACACAGAGTACGCAGGCCGCGATGTAGTGACAGCAATGACCACTTAGTCCACTAGAGACTCCACGATCAATGTCAGCACCGTGCCGTGTCCCTCAACTAAAGGATTTGAAATAAAGATACATGTTTAGCCTAGACTTAAAGGCGGAGAGAGAGTCTGCTCCCCTAACTTCGGTGGGTAGATTGTTCCACAAAAGAGGGGCTCGGTATAAAAAGGCTCTACTGCCTATAGTACTTTACCCACTCTTGGAACAAAGTCCCGTGCTTTGGGAACGTAGAGTTCGTTTTGGAGAATATGGGCAGAGAAGGTCCTTAAAATAGGGAGGGGCAAGCCCATTTAAAGCTTTAAATGTTAGAAGAAGAATTTTTAAATCCATGCATTTCAAGGTATTTGATAGGTAGCCAGTGGAGACAGGCTAATACTGGGGTGATGTGCTCAAAGTGCTTTGTTCTGGTTAGAATACGAGCAGCTGCATTTTGAACCAGCTGAAAGGGCTTTAGGGAGGCACATGCACATCCTGACAAGAGGGCATTACAATAGTCCAATCTGGATGTAACAAAAGTGTGGATTAGCTTTTCAGCGTTGTGTATTGATAGAATCTTTTCCTGATTTTGGCAATATTCCTCAGATGAAAGAAAGCAGTCTTGGAGGTGTTTTTTATATGTGTGTCAAAAGAGAGCTCAGGATCAATCATGACACCAAGGTCTTTGATGGTTGCAATTGAGGCCAGTGAGACACCATCAAGATTTAATGTAATATTGGTGAGTTTGCTCCTGACAGACTTTGGGCCGATAACCAATATTTCTGTTTTGTCCGAATTTAGGAGGAGGAAATTATGGGCCATCCATGTCTTTATGTCTTTGAGGCAGGCTTCCATGATTGACATTTCCAGGGAGACATCAGGTTTGGCTGATATGTATAACTGGGTATCATCTGCATAGCAGTGGAAATTAATGGCATGTTTACGAATGATATTTCCAAGAGGGACCGTGTATAATGAAAAGAGCAAAGGTCCAAGCATGGATCCGTGTTGGAATTCCATGTCTTACTCTGGAGAGATTGGAGGACTTATTGTTGATGAAGTGATGTTGCTCTGAAAGACCTGAACCATGATAGAACCTTTCCACTTATGCCAATAAGGTTCTCAAGTCAGTCTAATAGAATAAGATGATCAATAGTATTGAAGGCTGCGCTTAGGTCTAGGAGCACAAGTAGGGAGATACAACCATTGTCAGAGGAGAGAAGTAGGTCATTGATTACATTTAGGAGAGCAGTTTCCGTGCTGTGATGTGGTCTAAATCCAGACTGAAAGACTTCCAGAATATTATTGGACTGTAAGAAGGAGCAAAGTTGCTTTGTTACAACTTTTTCTAAGATTTTCGAAAGGAATGGGAGATTTGAGATGGGCCTGTAGTTCGACAGGTCATTCAGGTCAAGAGTGGGCTTCTTCAAAATGGGCTTGATGACTGCTAGCTTGAAGGACTGAGGTACATGTCCGAATGTAAGGGAGGCATTTATAAGATTTAATAACGGAGTGCCAATTTCAGGTAGCAGCTGTTTTAAGAATCTAGTTGGAATGGGGTCTAGTTGACAGGTAGCACTTTTAGACGAATTAATTAGGGAGAAGAAGTCGTTAAATTCAATGGGTGTGAAAGAGTCTAGGCATGTGGCTGGCCTATTGGACATCTCTACGTTATCTGAGTTTGGACAGGCCAGGCTGGAGGCAGAGTTAGAGGATATTTTTGGAATTGTGTCATGTATCTTTATGATTTTGCTGTCAAAAAAAATCATGTAGTCATCACTACTATGAATTGCTGGAATGCAGCTGAACAAATACCTGGAATTGTCCTTGTTTTTCTCTATTAGGGTAGAAAAATATGCCGATCTGGCAGCTGTGAGTGCATGCTTGTTGCGTAGAAGACTTTCTTTCCAGGCCAGGAGAAAGACCTGTAATTTGGTGGAGCGCCATTTCCTTTCAAGTTTCCGCGCAGTTTTTTTGATAGCACGAGTCTGGTCGTTATACCAGGGTGCTAGTTTTTTGTCTGGGACTTTCCTCTTTTTAAGGTGTGCAACGGCATCTAGGGTGTTACGCAGTGTGGACTCAATATTTTCGGTGAGTTGATTTATTTTAGCCCAACTAGGGTTTGACCATAAGTTTAAATATTCTTCTTTGTTCAGACTGTATGATGCAAGGAGCTCATCAATAAAGGCTTTGGAGCAGAAGAGATGGAGCTCCTGAGGGAAAATATGGACTCTGAGTTAATGTAACAAGCAAAAGGAAGGTTGAAAGTCACCAGATAATGGTCGGACAGTACGGAATTGTGTGGCATGGTTACTACATTGCTAAATTCAGTGCCATAAGTGAGGGCCAGATCTAGCGTGTGGTTGCAGCAATGTGTGGGTTTATCCACAAACTGAGAGAATCCAATGGAGTCAATAATGGACAAAGATGCTGTTCTGAAGGGATCATGTTCATTGTCCATATGAATGTTGAAATCGCCCACTACCACAACCTTTTCTGTGTTGACATCCAGGCTGGAAAGAAAGTCTGCAAATTCAGATATATCTCTTTCCAGCTACTATCCACAGACCTTCTGTACATATGGACCCCTCAGTGAAGAGATGTCCCTGGTGGTGGGTCTCTTCGTGATAGTGACGAACGATAAGGATTGAGACATATATTTGCCTACATTTCAAACATGCAGATGTAAGTTTAAACAATAAAATATTTTGCAAAATACATCACTATTGTGTGTAACGTATTATTCCTAAAGTTTCCAGTATCTGTTATATCTGTTATAATCATCATAAACAAGAACATTTTTGCTGTCTTTCATAATAAAAGTGGTCAGTCCATTGGAAGACCTGCATCTTATTCTGTAATACCTGTTTTACACAAGAATGTCTCTCCAATATAGAGTTTGGTTCAAATATGTAGATGCTTTGAGACTGGAATATTCTCATAATGCCAATTCTGAAATTCTTGTGCAATGTGAATCACCCTGGCTAAGTCTGCCAAATAAATAAATGTCCTGTCATGCTGAGACAACCTAACCAACATTCATTTTGTATGTTGTTTTTTATGTGTGGCACTTTCTTTTGTATGTGTGACAGGAGTCATTGCTCAATGACCAATTTGTCTTAATGATGT